>NC_141678.1:43587952-45987952 GCF_028749965.1 Puma concolor | reverse complement strand
GTTGCCTTCAAGAACAACCTGGCAGAGGGGCGCCTGGGTGGCTCAGTTGGTTAAGCATCTGACTTTGGCTCAGGTCATGATTTCACAGCTCGTGGGTTCGAGCCCCATGACAGGCTCTGTGCTGACAGCTCGGAGCCTGGAGCCTGCTTCTGTTTCTGTGTCTCCCTCTCTCTGCCCCTCCCCTGCCCACGCTGTCTCTAAAATACAAATAAACATTTAAAAAAAAAATTTTTTTTTTAAAAAGAACAATCTGGTGGGGAGACACATTAGGAGAGAATTTAAAAAATGGAGCTCTGGGCTGATGGCTCAGAGCCTGGAGCCTGTTTCCGATTTTCTGTCTCCCTCTCTCTCTGACCCTCCCCCAGTCATGCTCTGTCTCTCCTTGTCCCAAAAATAAATAAACGTTGAAAAAAAAAAAATTTAAAAAAAAAAAAAATGGAGAATGCCCCAACAGGTGTGTTCAAGGTGTCGTGGGAGCAAGAAGGAGGGAAGACCCTTGCTCAGGCTAGGTGGGGCCAAGGAGGAGCAAACCAGGGAAGTCTTGCTGGGTGTTAGCACTGAGAGGGACCTAGGCGATCACTAATCCAGGTGAGGGGACTGCCCAGCTGCCCAGGTCACATGTTAGCAAAGCCCAGGAGACGCCCATCATGTGCAACACTATCTGATCATCCCTAAAGGGAAGTGCAAACTCTTGCCTTCTTTGCAGCCAACACATGTGAAAAAAGGTTTTCATCTTTGCTCTATAACCTGAAACAGCCCTGCTCAGTCTGAGACATTCTGTTCCTGGATTCGGACACGTGTCCTTCAAACCTGAAGCCTGTCAAGATTCAGGACAAGCAAGGCTCACTCTGATGCTGGTCTGTGCCTATTAAATTGGCTCCAAGAGGGGCGCCTGGGTGGCGCAGTCGGTTAAGCGTCCGACTTCAGCCAGGTCACGATCTCGCGGTCCGTGAGTTCGAGCCCCGCGTCAGGCTCTGGGCTGATGGCTCGGAGCCTGGAGCCTGTTTCCGATTCTGTGTCTCCCTCTCTCTCTGCCCTTCCCCCGTTCATGCTCTGTCTCTCTCTGTCCCAAAAATAAATAAAAAACGTTGAAAAAAAAATTAAAAAAAAAATAAATAAATTGGCTCCAAGATTTAATGCCTCATAATCATCAAGAGCCCATTTTCCCAGGTTCATAAAAACCCAGCAGTTGGCTTCTGCATTTAGACTAATAAAAAGCATGGGGGGCATAAAGGGAACCAAGGCCCATCAACATGCTGCCTAAGGAGCCTTGGCTGAGTGGTCTTGGAACCCAGAAACATGGAGTAGAAGGCTTGGAAGCATCCCTGCCACCCAACCCTCCAGAGGCCAAAGCGAAGGTGTGGAAGAAAGGGGACAGTCACGCTGAGGGTGCTCAGACATTCCTTCCAACAGCACTAAGGCTCTCAGGAGGAACATCACACCAGATCAAAATGCTGACAGATCCTGGTTACACTTCTATTTCATCTTCTGAACATTACATACCAAGCACTCTGCCAAAGGCTTTATAGATATCTTGGTTTACTTTTTTTAATTAATGTTATTTTTGAGACAGTGTGCTGGCAAGAGCAGGGGAAGGGCAGGGAGAGAGAAAGAGAATCCCAAGAAGGGTCCCAGCTGTCAGCTCAGAGCCCGATATGGGGCTCGAATTCAGGAACTGTGAGATCATGATCTGCGCCGAAATCAAGAGTCAGATGCTTAACCGACTGAGGCACCCAGGTGCCCCTCTGTGTGTGTGTGTTTGTGTGTTTTAGGGTTTTATTTATTTTTGAGAGAGCACAATCAAGGGAGGGGCAGGTGCAGGGGATCTGAAGCAGGCTCTGTGCTGACAGCAGCAAGCCCAATTATAGGGCTTTGAACTCATGAACCACGAGATCATGACCTGAGCCACCCAGGTGCCCCCCTCTTTGTGTTACTTCTAACCACATCCCTGTAAGGTAGGTACTACTCTGACTTCCATTTTACAAATGGAGAAACTGAGGTTCCAACATGGTGTGTAATTTGCCCAAGGCCTCAAAGCCAGGAGGTGGTAGGTAAGGAACGGGGCAAGGTCTACACTACACAGTCTGAGGTGGCACTTTGGAAAGGCAGATTCATTCTCGTGTCTCGTCTCTTCCAGAACTACGGCTCACAAGAAGGAGTGGGGCTGTCTTCCAGAAGGGAGCCAGGAAGGATGGAAGGCTGCTCGGTGATCCCTCCCTCCCACAGGGCTGGCTGACCCACTCAGGGCCACCGCCAAGCCAGGCAGGAGCCACCTGCCTTGAGGCCACCCATGACCCCACAGTCGGCTGGCTCCAATTAGGGGAAACCAACAGAATTTCAAAGGAGTCTCGGGAGAATCTCTGCAGGTCACATACACCACTTCAAACCCCCTCACTACTTATGTGAGCACTGGGACATCTGTCCCACAGTCCTTTCAAATTCTGATGAGTTCTCCAGAAGTTTATTTCAAAAGAAGTGAAGCTCTTTCTGTCTCTGCTACCTTTGAAAGCTCTTTTAGCTTCAAACAACTTCAAAGTTTACTTTCCAATGAGAGCTATTTTGCCAAAGAAATAAGAAAGTTTTACCCAACTGGGGAAGAATGATGGGTTTTCAAAAAATTAACTTTGGAACTTTGGACTGGGCCAAGGCAAGCTTTGCTCTTGGAACTCTAAGGCTCCATGAACAGAATAACTGTTTTCCTGACAGAGGCAGCTTCTTTGTAAAAGGTCTGGCGTTACGGGTTTAATGTATTTAACCACCAGACCAGGGTTTTAGGCGGCTGGAGCCTAGTGGAGACCCTGTGTCACGGGTACCTGTTGTGGGGTCGGGGGGACCCTCCAGCACAGACAGGCTCGTGCAAACGTCTGACTGCTCTTCTGCCGCAGGACAGCCTGGTCCTTGTTGTCATCGGCAGGGATGTGGAGGGGGAGCTCCTCCTGAGGAAGCAAGCGGAGGGGCCAGGGACTCTTCCTCCAGGTTCGACAGGCAGCCCCAGCCTGGAGCGCAGCTTTGCTCTCTGCCTTGTTTTCTGCCATTAAAACGTTTTTTTATTGGGATGCCTGTGTGGCTCAGGCAGATAAGAGTCCAACTCTTTGATTTAGGCTCAGGCCATGATCTTAAGGTTCATGGGATCAAACCCCACGTCGGACTCCAGGCTGACAGCGCAGAGCCTGCTTGGGGTTCTCTCAGCCCCTCCCCTGCTTGTGCACATAGACGTTCTCTCTTTAGAAAACAAAACAAAACTTAAAGAAAAACTTTTTTTATTGTGATAAAATTTGCATAACATAAAATTGCCATGTCAGCCATTTTTAAGTGCACAATTTAGTGGCATTAAGTACATTCACACTGTTATGCCACCATCAGCAGCATCTATCTCTAGAAATTTTTCATTCCAAGCTGAAACACTGTGCTCTTATTAAACAGACTCCCTAGTCCTCCCCCCACCCCCGCCCCCCCCCCCCCCCGCTGGCAACCCCCACCCTACTTCCGGTCTCTGATTTCTGACTAGGTCAGGTACTCCATGTAACTGGAATCACTCAGCATTTGTCCTTCTGTGTCTGGCCTATTTCACTTAGCACAATGTCCTCAAAGTTCATCCACTTCACGTATGTGTCAGAATTTCCTTCCTTCTTAAGGCTAAATAGTAGGTTCAGCCTTAGTAGTTTCAGCTATTTGGTTGAGATATGCATCCATTGATAGAGACTTGGGTTGCTTCCACTTTTTGATTTTTGTGAATAATGCCACAATGAATACGAGTGGGCAAATACCTGATTGAGTTCCACGCCTGTTTTTTTTTTTTTAATGCTTATTTTTGAGAGAGTACGCATGAGTGGGAGAGACGCAGGGAGAGAGAGAGAGAGAGAGAGAGAGAGAGAGAGAGAGAGAGAGAGAGAGAGAGAGAGAATATCTGAAGTAGGCTCCATGCTGTCACAGTGCAAAGCCCAACATGGGGCTTGAACCCACGAACCTTGAGATCATAACCTGAGAGGAAGTCCGATGCTCCACCAACTGAGCCACCTAGGCCCCTCCCCCCCCTTTTTTTTTTTAACTCTTAAAGAGCAAATTGGCAACAGTCCCATCAGATACCTCAAGGGTTGCCCTTGGGTGACCCTGAGGGGCCTCAGGTGTGAAAGGGGCAGCAGTAGTCCCAGGAGCTGCCACTGTCTGTCCTGCCCACAGCCATGGCTGTCACCCAGAGAGCTGTCAGCTCAGCTCTACAGTGTTGATGAGAAACTGCCTGTTGCTTCTAAGCGTGAGAATGGACAGAAGGGCACAAGCCCTTGCATGCCCCGGTACCTTTGCACATCCTTCCACTCCCCCAGACACACCCTTCCTTCCAATGAGGGCAAACAACCTGCTGAGCTCCCCCAGGGCATAACTTAGGGTGCAGGGGCTCAGGTTTAGAATGGCCCCTTCCCTCCTCCCTCTTGCCTCTCTTTGCAGACAGAGCCCCGCCTTGCTCCCTTTGTCTCCTGAGCATTGCTGTCACTGCAGCCCTGCACCTTCCCAGTGAATTTTCTTGACTAGCTCTCTAAGTGATTCACAGGTCCTTAAGTCCAGAACTAATTCATATTAGGTGTACAGTAAACCCCTGAAAAATGACTGAACAAAATAATCAGCACCTCACAAATCCCCAAGACAATCAGCACCAAATTAACACTATACAGATTACAACCAGAATCTAACCAATATGATTTCCATAAGGATGGCACCTTGCTAGCCTTTTAAAGAGGAGTATTTTGAATGAATGAGCTAATAAAACCGCCAAAAAAAGGAGGCATCTGGTAAATAAGACAGACTCTGAATTTCCAAACAGCTTTTGAAAAAACTGGCCCGCTGCTGGCCTGAGGATTCTCAGTGCGGGTGGTGAGGGGATGGTCCCAGGCTTATACAGGTTTCCAGCCACGTGAGAGGAAACATCCCCAAGTCTCCCAAAGAAGTCTGGAAAGTTTTTCATTTTTTTAAGTGAAAAAAAAAAAAAAAAAAAAAAAAAAAAAAACCAGACATGGAATTGAAATTACCATTAAGCAAACAGAAAAATATTAAAGCATACTCCCGGGAGATTAGGGATAATAATTTCCGCTGATAGTGATCTTGAGATTAGCTTTATAGAGTGAATCAAGCACCAGGCAGTGAATGAACGATCTGGTTTCTATTTCCAGCTTCCCCCGTCCTGGTTAAGTCATTCAGACCTAACTTCTACTCCTTGTTTTTTCTACTGTAAAATGAGGGAAATGCCACTCTCTCTCCTCCATTAAGATCTTCAGCAGAGAAATCACGCTCCACACAGAACTCACAAGACACCTGACTCCCACGGTGTCACCTCCACCGAGAGAATTCAAGACATTTCTGAGAATGCACTGCTACCCAGGCACCAACAGTCACACTCAGGATATGATTTAATGACAAGGGAGGGTGTTCATAAAGGCTTCCTCAGTGGAAGAAGAGAAACTTACAAATCAGTATGTGCAGTTTAGGGGAGGGGCAGAGAGAGGGAGAGACAGACAGAGAACCCAAAGCAGGCTCCAGGCTCCAACTGTTGGCCCAGAGCCCAACACAGGGTTTAAACTCAAGAACTGTAAGATTGTGATGCTTAACTGACTAAGCCTCTCAGACGCCCCCCCTAGTATTTAATAAGAGAGGATACAGGGGCACCTGGGTGGCTCAGATGGTTAAGCATCTGACTCTTGATTTCAACTCAGGTCATGATCTCACAGTCTGTGGGATTGAGCCCAGGTCGGGCTCTGTGCTGACAGCAGGGAGCATGCTTCAGATTCTCTCTCTCCCCACCTCTATGTCCCTCCCGTACACGTTCTCTCTCTCTCAAAATAAACATTAAAAAAAATTTTAATAAAATAAAAACAGAACACATATATATACCATAACAAACAATAACTGAGATAATAACCCACCCACGTGTGTGCATGTCCTATACCAAAACATTAACTGGTCATCTCTGGGTGATAGGTTTATGGGTAATTTGAATTTCTGTTTCTTCTAAATGTCTCAAACAGGTATTCCTTTTTATTAGGAAAAAAATACGTAGTTTTGAAAAATGATGTATTCGTATTACAGAGAGATATAAATACATACTGTTATGGTATATCTAGGTAGTATTAAAGTATCGATTGACATCATTACTGAACAAAAAAAATAGAGGGAAGGGCAAGAAATAACAGGTTGATAAGATAGCCCATTATGATTAATTTCTTAACCAGTTGCTTGCACACACATGAAAAAAAATTCGCTAGAATTGCTTCTTTCCAGCAGACAGGAAATCAGTCATTTCCCTTGAAATGTGAACTTTCAGGCACCAAGTTTGATGAGAAATCATTACATTCAAACCAACCAACCTTTGTAAATCACCCCTAAGTGAGAGATCATTTCTAGTTGGTGAGGGGAAAAAAGAGCAAAATCTTTAGTGTGATTTTTACCAACACTCACAGCACTATTTTCACAATAGCTGAAAGGTGAAAACAACCTGAATGTCCATCAACGGATGAATGCATAAACAAAATGTGCAATATCCACACCACGGAATATTATTCAGCCTTAAAAAGGAAGGAGATTCTAACACATGCACAACATGGAAATACGTTATGCTGAGTGAAAAAGCCAATTATAAAAGGCAAATACTGTATGATTCCACTTATATGGGACACGTGGAGTAGGCAAATTCCAAGACAGAAAGCAGAATAGTGGCTTTTCGGGGCTGGGGGGAGAAGGGGCAATGGGGAGTTACTGTTTAATGGGTACAGAGTTAGAGACTTGCAAGATGAAAAGAGTTCTGGTGATTAACTGCAAAACAATGTGAGTGTTTAACATCACTGACCTGTATGCTTACAAATGGCTAAAATGATAAATTCTATGTTATGTAAAGCTTAAGTATGGTGGGCTTACACGCTCTGTTCGGTTTGGTTGACGGATGCAGGGAGCAATTTCTGATGCACAGAAACCCATCTTTTCCCGACATCACACCCGTCTTTCAGCAGAGGCTGGCCTGTGGTTAAACCTCATGTAGGAAAAAAAAAATCTCATTCCCACGTCTGCAATTGGCCACTCAGGTATAGATGCTTTAAAAAATACACTGGAAAACACAGCCCACAAGTGGCCCATGCACTGCCTACGCTGCTGGCTGATTTGGGGGCCCTGGGAGGTCAGGCCGCACACACTTGGGGCAGACCATTGCCATGACAACATTAGCCCGCATCAACTGGGAGGTGGGAGCACTGGCCGAGAACAACACACACAGTCATGGGCTAAAGGGAGACAGCCTCACCCTAACTTGCAAGGTGAAATTAACCATTCATATCCAGATTCATATTCATTTCCGAATCCAAGTAATCAGATGAAAAAGCTGTGAGATACTTCTAGGGTAAGCAGCGTTCTAGACTACGGAAAGTTTCTGAAACGATTCAACTTCCTTATGATGTTGCCCCCTTCAAAGAAGAGCAATGACAGACCACCTGGGTGGCTGCAGAGCCCCAGTGGTGGCATGGCACACCAGAGGAGAGCCCTGACTCTAGAACCTACTGTCTGGGTTCAAACGCCAGCTCCCTAACTGCTCAGCCCTGGGATCTTGGATGAACTAAACAATCACTCTATCATCTCTCTGTACCTCTTCCCCGGGTGAGTCCACCCTCTCCCTTGGCCTTGAACACCATCTACAGGCTGACGGTGCCTAAATCTGTTTCACCAACCCGCTCGTTTTGGAGCTCCAGGCCCCCATGTGCCCAACTGCCTTCCTTAAACCTCCACGAGGCATTCTCATGGGCAGCTCGAACTTCATGTGCCAAATTCAACCTCCTCCTCTCCCATTAAACCAATCCCCCCTTGGGCTGCCCTACCTCAGCTAGTGGTACCAGGAAGCCAAGTCACAAACCCAGGACTCATCTTTGACTCCCCAACACATCCACGTTCAGTGGCAACAAGTACTGCCCAGACTACTTCTGAAACAAACCTTGAACCCTGGTTTCCCAGCCTGGTCACGGTTCATCTCCTGGGTAGCCAGTGTGAACTAACTGGACCTTGTTGCCCTCGGCTTCAAACCCACTGAATATCTCCCACTGCACTAAGAAGAAACTACAAACCCTTTAAAGAAGCCCACACAGCACGAAAAGTGTCCGTATCTCCCCCGCTGACCCCATAATTCTCAGCCACACTGGCCGTCTTTCATTTCTTTCCCCAAATAGGATCTTCCTAGCCACATGGCCTTGGAACATGTCATCATTTCCTCTGCTGTCCGTATGTCTTTTCCACACACTCCTCACATACCGGTGGCTTCTCTTCCTGCTGCTGAAGACACCTCTTTCAGGTAGCCTTCCTTGACTCCACCCCATGGAAGCTGTTATGCCTCCTCCACTAATCTCTTCCACAGCCCACATTCTCTTCTTCCAGGACACTTAGCAGAACTTATACCCATATTTGTACTTACTTGTTTACTTCTCTGATTGTCTGCATCCCATCCAGAACTCTAAGTTCCCTGAGGGTGAGAACCAATGACATTTTGTTCAACCCTCTCTGCCCAGGCCCCAGCAAATGGTGTTTATCAATAGACGTTTCCTGAAAAAATGAGCCTAATGGAAACCAACATCAGGTACATGCCCCCCTATGCCGCCTAAGTTTCTGGAAGGACATCAGGACATTAAGGGTACTAGGACATTAAGTAGCTGGTTATCTAAACTAACAATATCTTGCTCTTGCTTAAAAAGAACATAACACACCCAGAACTCATTAGAGGTGATTATCTAGATTATAAAAACTTGCTTGCAAAGGATTTATCACAATTTTATTTATTTACTTATTTTTGAGAGAGAGAAAGCATGAGTGGGGTAGGAGCAGAAAGAGAGAGAGAATCCCAAGCAGGCTCCACACGGTCAGTGTGGAACCCCCTGCGGAGCTCAAACCCATGAACCATGAGATCATGACTTACACCAAAGTCAGATGCTTTACTGACTAAGCCACCCAGGTGCCCCTATCACAATTTTTTTTTTTTAAAGAGTCTAGTTGATATGGGGGCATCTGGGTAGCTCAAGTCGGTTGAGCATCCAACTTCGACTCAGGTCATAATCTCACAGTTTGTGAGTTGGAGGCCCGTGTTGGGGAGCCTGGAGCCTGTTTCGGATTCTGTGTCTCCCTCTCTCTCCCTCTCACACTCCTCCCACTCACGCTCTCGCTCCCTCTCTCTCTCTCACAAAAATAAACATTAAAAATTTTTTAATAAAAAAAAGTCATGTTGCTACTTTACAAATGTGGTTCTTTTTTTGCCTTAGTGAAAAAGAAAAAAGCAATCCAAAACACATAAAGCATGATACCACTTACAAAATACAATATGCAGGCACACGCACATCTTCGAACTCTGAAAGCACAGTTCGTGCCCAGGTCCTGTGCCTGGTCTAGTCCCGGTGGTCACGGGTCCGAAAAACAGGGGATGGAGGGTGGAAGAACGATGGAACCCCACCCCAGGAGTAACACCAGTGTTAGCAGTAATGGGGCTACAGCTGATTTTACTTAGATTCTGTCATTCGTTTTTAACACAACTGTAATTTAGATACAACTTTTCTGACACACAGATTCCCAAAAAGTATCAGCAAACTGTTTTATGAGAAAGTATGAAGGCAAAACATAACAGATAAAGCGAGTGTTGGTTTCTGGGTTTTGTTTGTTTTCATTTTTCAAAGCAAGATTTTTATCCCAGTCCACAGGCCAGCTCATGTTTAGAAGGGCCCTTCACCTGAGCACCTGGCTGGCTCAATTGGTGACGCATGCAATTCTTGATGTAGGGGCTCTCAGCTCAAGGTCCATGTTGGGTGTAGAGATTACTTTAAAATAAAATCTTAGGGGCACTTGGGTGACTCAGTTGATTGAGTGTCCAACTTTGGCTCAGGTCATGATCTCATAGTTCATGAGTTCAAGCCCCAGGTTGGGCTCTGTGCTGACAGCTCAGAGCCTGGAGTCAGCTTCAGATTCTGGGTCTCCGTTTCTCTCTGTCCCTCCCCCACTCATGCTCTGTCTAGCTCTCAAAAATAAACAAACATTAAAAAACATTAAAAAAATTAAACCTTAAAAGAAGAAGGGGACCTTCACGGACAAGGGAGTCTCAGGATGAAGACCAGCCAGGAACGTACGGCCCCTGCAAAGCATGTCTGGGAACCATTTGGAGAAACGCCCGGGACCACCACCTCCCACCCTGACATTGGGCCTTCTACTGACTTCGGACAGCAGATGGGTTGAGGTCCCTTCAAGAAGGGCCAGCTGGACTGACGCGCTAAGGCAAGGACAGCGCACGGCCATGTGGCATCCACTCTGCACACCGTGTGCCTGGCCCCAAACCTGGGCGCAGGGCTTACAAAAGAAAACCGGAAGAGGACTTTGCCTGTGACTTTTCCCATTTCTCAATTCAAGACTTTAGTAATCCATCACCAAAACACCTATTTGAAAGTCAACACATCTTTTTGAAAAGTCCTTGCTTGGAAGAATCTTATCTTACGCAGGCAATTTCAAAGGAGCCATAGATAAGAATTACCTTTGGGCGCCTGGGTGGCGCAGTCGGTTAAGCGTCCGACTTCAGCCAGGTCACGATCTCGCGGTCCGTGAGTTCGAGCCCCGCATCAGGCTCTGGGCTGATGGCTCAGAGCCTGGAGCCTGTTTCACATTCTGTGTCTCCCTCTCTCTCTGCCCCTCCCCCGTTCATGCTCTGTCTCTCTCTGTCCCAAAAATAAATAAACGTTGAAAAAAAAAAAAAAATTACCTTATAATTCTCCAGAGACTCGCAAGAGTCCAGGCACGATGTGAGGATGTTTTAACTTGACAGCGAGTTTAAAAAAACAAAACAAAACTCAAACCTTTATCATTTTTTCTACCTAGACCTTTCGATGAAATGAAAAAAAAAAAAAAAAACCACCATGAATTCTTTTGAGAAAAATATAAAGAACCTCTATAATATAACAGACTAATTTTAATCTCACTAGGACCAACAACCTTTAGTCTGTGCATGTGTTTTAATTATTTATTTTTGAACTTAAACAGAGGTCTTTTATAAACTCACACAGCCAGGATCATCTGACTGGAATCTATTTAGCAGTGTTATCTCACACCGTTGCCTCGGGCTGAGCAAACGCAGCCTCTGAAGAAAGAATTACTTGTTCACTGATAAAAAGCGTATACTAGAAAAAACTATTCTAGTGTAAAAGGTCTACTTCAGATGTGTCACAAAACACTTGCTTATAGGAAAAGTGCCCTGTTCTCTTGCTAGGAGTTTTCAAACAAGACAACTTTATACTTTATTATGGGCTTAGACCTTGAATCCAAGCAGGTTAGGCAAAGCAAAATTTACTATTAGATAATAGGACAATCATGACTTCAGGTCTGCATTTTTCTGTAAGCAAATAACAGAAAGCCTCCACCACCATCCTCCAGGGCTGGAAAGTTCCAAACCCTATTTCCAGGGAGTAAATAGGAATCTCCTGAGTTGCTCTCCTCGTCTACTGCCCTATGTCCTCGCTTCAGACTGAAGCATCTCCTCTAAAGAATTTTGTGAGACCTGGGTTCTTGGGGGCAGGGACAGAGAAATGCAGAAAATTAACCTGACTGCCCCAAATCAGGGCTTCGAGAGAAAAGAAAAAGAATCGATTTTCCAAATAACTACCGTACCAGAATTGTACAGATCTGGAAATATCTTTACGTTCTTTCCAATTGTCTTCTGCTCGTGACACCAAAGGTATTACCAAGGAAATGGACTGGCTGCCGGAGGTCTGCTTAGAAAGATACAGGTCTGATGGGTCTGGGGATAGCTTCTGTTTGGGGACCTTCCACACGATATGGTGTCCCCATCCCTGTGGGGCACACAACTGCTTTTTACTGACATGGCTACCAGATGCTGACTAGCAGAAGGAAGGAAAGGAAAACTCTGGCAATTTTAAATACTTAGTAGCTGTAAAGATGGAGATCTCAGGGTGACATGAAAAGGTGCTCTTTATAGGTGTTAATCATGCTCTGCCTTGTGACATCTCATATTCTTGCCCTTCTATCACTCGAATGTTCACTGGCAGGGACTATTAAACCCAGCAGGTGCCCACTCATATTTGCTCATCTGATTAGCGGTCCACTCACCAAAAATGACACAGACTTGACAAAAGTCTGTTTAATCTGCTGACTACTGACAGTCAAACTGGATAAATAAATCCCTAAAACAGACTTTCCAGGTCTGAACCATGTCATCCAAACAGATCAAAAGGACTGGAAAATCGCAAAATCTCCTCTTAGCTCTGGGCTGTGAAATTACAACCAAACGTAAGTTACCATTTGCCTAATTTTTAGAGTCATCACTGATGGACTCAACATGAATCTCCTGAGTACCCATCCTGCTAAATGATAATCACAGCTAACACAGAGGGTTACAATGTGCCAGGCACAGATCAAAGCACTAAATATGAATTAATTCACACAATTCTCACATGAACCCCACACATTGGGTGTCATTACTATTTTTATTTTACAAACCATGAAATCAAGAGTCACAAAGATTTTACTTTACTCATCAATTACCCAAAGTCATACAGGTAGTGAGTAGCAAAGTCAGGATTCAAGGTAAGTCTGGCGCCTAAATTTATGCTCTTAGTCACAACGCTATGCCACCTTTATCTAATGAGATCACTGAGAAACTGTAAGGAAGATAACTTTCTGGACAGTATTAAAATATGATGTCAGCCTTCAAATTGTATTGTTTAAAGCACTTGTCCTATGTTGCACCTACACCTCTCTGCACAGCATGGTGGGAAGAAAACAGTGTTCAGAACCAGAAACGCAGATTCGATTAAAATACTGGGACCCGGGGACAAGTCAGCTCTCCAGTTCTTGGTTTCCTCATCAATAAAGGGAAGACAATAAAGCCAGCCCTTCCCCTGTCAAGGGTGGTATCAGGAATAAATACGAGAAGGCATGGAGACAGGCCTTTGTAAAACAGAAAACACACTCCTTCCAAGACAGCCTCCAGCACGTGGCAAGCACTTAATACCTGAATAAAGTCCAGTCGATTCTCATTATTTGCCGATTCTATACCTGTAAATTCACCTACTTGCTCAAATTTATCTGTAACTCCCAAATCGATACTTACAATGCTTTCACAGTCATTCGTGGACAGGTGCATAGGCAGAGCAGAGGAAATTGTTACAAGCTGAGGTGACAAGACGAGGCTCTGCCCTCCTGTCTCAGCTCCCATATTGTAAACAAGTGTCCTTTTTGATGGACTTTCAGTGTCACATTTTTCACATTTTTGTTGGGGACTTTGCTGTTTAAAATGGCCCCCAGGCAAAAAAAACCCTGAAGTGCTATTTGCTGTTCTGTGCAAGATGGCTGCAATCTGCCCAATGGAGAAACACGTGTCTGAGAGAAGCTTTGTTCGAGCATGAGTCACTGCTGGCTGGAAGTTCAATGTGAAGGACTTAATAGCTATTAAAAAAGGTATCTTCACACAGGACCACACATAAAACAAGGTTATATATTGACTGGTTGATGAAAATGTGACCAGAGGCTCACAGGATCCCAACTCCGTCCCTCTTTTAGGAGCTCTCAGTGCTCAGTGTCTGCAGCTAATTCAGACTTTATGGAACAGGACTGCCGGAACAATAACTATACATGTAACCCCAGAAAAACGTGGGTTTGAATTTTGGGGGTCTATTTATACAAGGATTTTTTTTTTTTTTTACAGTACTGTGCTCTAAACTTGCTTTTCTCTTTCTTATGATTTCCTTAGTAACATTTCCTTTCCTCTTCCTTACTTTAAGAATTTGGTATATAATACATATAACATACAAACTGCATGTTAATTGACTGTTTATGTTATTAGGAAGGCTTCCAGTCAACAGCAGGCTTTAGTCAAGATTTGGGGGAGTCAAAAGTTCTATGCAGATTTTTTTAAATGTTTATTTGTTTTAAGAGAGAGAAAGAGCACTCATGTGCATGTGCATGGAGGAGAGGCAGAGAGAATTCCAAGCAGGCTCCACACAGAGCAGAGCTGGACACAGGGCTCGATCTCACGGCAGGGAGATCATTACCTGAGCCAAAAATCAACACTTAACCGACTAAGCCACCCAAGTGCCCCAAGAATTTGGTATATAATACATATCACATACCAACTTTGTTTCTTGACTGCTTATGAGGAAGGCTTCTGGTCAACAGCAGGCTATTAGTTAGGATTTGGGGGAGTCAGAAGTTATACGCAGATTTCTGACTACATGGGGGGTCAGCACCCTTAACCCATGTTGTTCAAGGGTCAACCGTATAAGCCAAAAATGTTATAATAAAAATCCATTCCCTCATAACAGAGGAGGACAAAGCTGGGATGGGCTAAAGAGGAAATGCAAAAGTACTTGCATCACTCAGTCTTGGCACCCTCCAGGTCTCTGGCCACAGCTGAGAAGACTTTGACCAACATTAGCCCCAGTGAGCAAGGGCAAGGGCTCTCATCCTTTTGTTCCAACATACAGGGAGCTCAGGAGGGCATGGCAGTCTCACTTCTCTGGGCCTCTTGAAGGTCCCTTCTCGTCCATCTGAAAATCTGCAGCTTGGCCCCTGTAAGAAATACCAAGGCCCATCCGGGGGCTGTGGAGTGACCTCACTCTATTCTTGCAGTCCTCCAACCGCTCGGATCTGATATTCCTGTTTTCCAGACTGATTCTCACCAAAGTCTGACAGCATCCAAGGTACAGAGCCAGAATTTAGACTCCGCTCTCCCAGCCATCCAGGCGACTTTGCAACAACTCAAACGGGAAAATCAGCACATACTCTCACACAGCAGCACCTTTTAGAAAGCATTCGGGGAACACAGCAGAGGCGTCAGGCCACTCAAAACTCATTTTATGAGTCATTCAAATGCCAGCAAGAAAAACGGCCTGTAGGGGAAGGGAACACTGTTGAGTCCAAACCGAAGGAAGACTCAAGACCAAAGGCCACGTTTTTGAAACCATAGGGGGAAATGGACAAGCCATCCCATGAGCCGGGGTCCTGCCACAGGGAGACCACACGAAGCCGGCTATCCCAGACAGAAGCGTTCTTGTGCTTCTCTTCTGACTTGAGCTTGAAGGAAAATGGAAACGAAACTACTAGCTCTGGGCATGGTTACACGGGGCTGAGCCAGCTCCCAGTGCAAGTGGGAGATGCCAATGTTAATAAAATGTCACCTCAACTGCTTTTGCCAGGGTTATAAAAAGAAACAGGAGACCTCCTCCCTTGGGGATCTTCTGTTAATTGCCATTTATAAAAGTTCTGTTTGCTAGGCCTGGAATATGCATTATTTTCCCTTTGAAAACAAAAAAGAAACTTCTAAAATATCAATCAGCATTCCAAATGGCAAAGTGATTTGTTTTCCAACTCACACTCTCGGATCAGCTCGGTAGTCTGAAATGCAGGCATCTGGTAACAATTTGTGACAATATAAAATCAAAGCTAAACTCCTGTGTAAATATATATATTTTTAGCCCAGATTTCACCAGCCTGCACGTATCTTATCCATTTCCTTATATTCCAGCCTTGACTTTTATTTTCCTGGCTCCAAAAGAACTAGAGTCACACATAACGAATGTCACACCTCTTAATAAGCTCTACAGGCTAAATTCTTTCCAGCTCTGAGAAATACAGCTTGCAGAGAGGGTGTATCCAGCCTGGGCGACTGGATTGAAATATATCCTTCCCATCTCTTCCAATCAGCCTGGCCTCAACTGCAGCATTGCATTTGCAGCAAACAGGGCCAAATAAAAAAACCCGATTTAGTCCCTCTCTTTACACATAGCTGCTCCCCATGGACACATCCATACTCAAATATGGGCTCAACAGGTAAACGACACCAAACACCAGCATATATTCTTAGACAGTGACAAGTGTTGGAATAGTACAAGCACCAAAAACCACCACCTGGATCCTCAAACAAAACCCCTTTTGCTCGGGAAGGTCACAAAACTTGTTTGGATAAAACGATGCACGTGTCAAAGGCAATAAAGCACAGTGGCAGAAGTATGGTCTTATGCGTTAGACGGGATCCCTGCTCTGCCCAGCTCTACGTGACTTGGTGGGAAAAGTAAACTCCCTAGAGTTCAGTTCCCTCACTTACAGGGTGAGGTCAGTCCCTACAAAATCTGCAGAGAACCAGCAGGGTACATGGGCTGTGATAATCACGTCAGATTTTCACTGAGAACTCACTATGTGCCAGGCACTGTTCTAAGTGCTCTACAGAAATCATCTGGTTTCATCTCGGCAGCCATGGCATGAGGTATCTGATTATTAAATGCTATTTCCTCCTCTTTAGAGATGAGAGCTGAGTTCCACAGGGATTACGGAATCTGCTTAAGGTCGCACCCAGGAAGTGGCAGATCTGGGATGTGAAGCGGTTTCCGTATGGCTCCATCGCTCAGAATGCCAGTGTTCAGTAAGCATGCCGTGATTATGAGAAATCACCGATAAAACCAGAAAAAGATGCGACTGTGGCTGGCATCCCGGCCGTACTGAGAATCACCAAGTATGAAATCACCCCGACACTGCGTCCTTGTCTAGTTTCTGCAGCCGACCATTGTGCAGATTCGCAAGCACATCTTTTTCTCGTGGAGATCGTATCTTTACCCTCCACGTTCCAGATCACCCAGACTTCAGCACCTGGTAATTAACTGCAACTATGTGCAAGCGGAATTAGGAACTCTTTGAAAAATCTTACGATCTCAAGGAGATTTTTGTTTTCTTTAAAAAAGAAATTGTATGTCTTTAACTGAAATTAAATGAATAAAAACTGATTTATGGGTTTTTTTTTTAACTTTTTTTATTTTTTATTTTTGGGACAGAGAGAGACAGAGCATGAACGGGGGAGGGGCAGAGAGAGAGGGAGACACAGAATCGGAAACAGGCTCCAGGCTCTGAGCCATCAGCCCAGAGCCCGACGCGGGGCTTGAACTCACGGACCGTGAGATCGTGACCTGGCTAAAGTCGGACGCTTAACCGACTGCGCCACCCAGGCGCCCCTGGGTTTGTTTTTTTAATTGAGATGCTCAACATTCACCTTAAAAGGTAATTATTAGAATTTTTAGGCCAAAAAACTTGGAAATGAGCATTAACTTGAGATCGTGTCTGTCTAAGCAGAAATATCATTCTCCCCTTTGAGAGAAAGAGGAAAATGTATGCAGGGTAAAAGCATAAGCTTGGTGGGGTGGGGTGGGGTGGGCGATGGAGACAGTGAGAAGCGGGTTTTCAGGTCTGTAATTTTTCTCAAGCTAGTGTTTCTTTAACCCCTTGGCATTGGATCATGCCCGTGCCCCCCTCCCTATACCAGGGATAGCACTACCATCCTGTCAGTCCACACACTACAAACCTGGGGGTGTCCTGGATGCCCCGGTCTCTGGTCTCTCCCACCCTCCACGGCCAATCCATCTCCAAGACCATTCCGCAGCACTGCAAGCCCTAAATCCCTGTGGAACCCACCCACTTCCCCCCACTCCCATCACCACCAGGCTCATCCAAGCCATTTCCTTCCTGGACCACAGTGGTGGACCCTGGTTTCCTCCCTCCCACCTACAGCTCCCCGCATCTCATCCTCTTCCATGCTGCAATGGAACAATCATTTCCAAACAGAGGTCTCATTCTGATTCCACCTGGATGGAAATCCTCTGGTGGCTTCCCAACCAATCTTATGATGACAATCAACATCCTCGGTGCAGCCCTGAGTTCACCTGCTCTCCTCATTCTCTGTGCTCTAGTCACGGCCCTTTGTCTGCTTCCTCCAGGGCTCTGAGGCTGGTCCTGTGGACTGCCCCAGTCCTCCCGGCCCCACTAACCACCCGCCCGACACCTGCTCACCCTTCGGACCTTAGTTCAGTGGAAACCCCTGGAAGCCAGCCTTCCCCACCACACCTGGGTTGGACCCACCATGGCACTTATGCCCACCTCCAACAGAACCGAGGAGCTCCCCACTGCAAAACACACCAGAGCAGCCATCTTACACTTGCTGGGTGATTATCCAAGTCTGTCTCCAACTGGATGTAAGCCCCGTGACGATGGGGACCACCAAGTCATCTACAATTTCTGTCAATTCTGTTCGATTTGCAGCCCGTCACCCCCTCACCATCTCCACCCTAGGCCAGGCCACCATGTCTCTTGGCAGTATACTCACCTGGAAGCAGGAGGCTCACAGATTTCTGCCCACATCCATGCCTGTCCTCCTTCGAGCCGTTTGCCACACAGCCATCAGTGGGCCCTTAAAACGTAAGCCAGGGAGCACGGCTCCCCTATGTAACTCTCCAACTGCTTCTAACTGCAGTTGTAAGACAGGAGGAACGCCCCACCATGTTCTATGAGGCTTTGCTGACTGTGTCCCTGCCCAGTTGTGGGGCCTCAGCTCCCTCTGGCCCCCCATTCACCAAGGTCCAACTACCCTGGCCTTTTTCTTCCTTAAACATACCATGTTTCCATCTCAGGGCCCTAGGACACATTGACCCCAGTGCCTGAAACCCATGTCCCACCTTAAGTGGCTAACTGCTTTCTCATCTTAGAAAAATCTTTCTTGGCCACTATGTTTAAGAGATGCTTACAGACCTCAATGATTCCCTCCACAGCATTCTTCAGAATTTGCTTTATGTAGTTTTTTTATGGTTGCTCCTTCTTTGCCCACCTCCCACACTAGAGACTAAGACTGATCTCTGATGGCAGGGACCCCCAGCTCGCTGGTGCCCCACAGTATCCCCAGGCCTTGGCACAGGGCAGAATGCTTTCAACAAACCTGTTGGAATACTTGGACAAACAGCTAACACCTTCAAATAGAGGTCAATAGGAAATGCTTTAGGACACATAAAAAAAGAGAAGAGATACTATCACCAGAGAGAAGAGGCAGGGAAAGTTAGTGTGAAAGGTACCCCTCAGAGCCACGTCTAGAAGTTCACCAGATGGATGGATGGAAGGGAAGGTACAGAAAAGGAGGGATGAGCCTATGGCAGTTGTGCGGAGCCTCAAACCCGAATTATCTGGACTTTCGGCAGAGCCCCACATCAGGAGAGAGCTTCCACTGATTTGCACCAGGATAAATGCGATGAAGCAAAATAAAAATGCTTCACCTAACACCAGACACTGTTTACATCTTCCAGGAGGTACAACAGAGCTCGAGACACACAGAACTTTGTCTACGGCGTTGTTCCCAAACCTTGCATGGGCCCCAGATGCACTTCAGCGGCCTTCAGAGACAGACTGCTGGGCCCCACCTCCAGAACTGCTGATTCAGGATGGCTGAGGTGTGGCCTGGGAAACTGTATTTCTTTTTTTTTTTTATTTTAAAAAATTTTTTTTTCAACGTTTTTATTTATTTTTGGGACAGAGAGAGACAGAGCATGAACAGGGGAGGGGCAGAGAGAGAGGGAGACACAGAATCGGAAACAGGCTCCAGGCTCCGAGCCATCAGCCCAGAGCCTGACGCGGGGCTCGAACTCACGGACCGCGAGATCGTGACCTGGCTGAAGTCGGACGCTTAACCGACTGCGCCACCCAGGCGCCCCGGGAAACTGTATTTCTAAGTTCCTAGGTGATGCTTGGGCTCCTGGTCCAGGGACCACATTTGAGAACAAATGGTTTACGGCCAAAAAACTGAACAAAAACACAACTGCTCACCACAGGGTTGAGGTTTCCCCCCACCGCCAAATAAATCCCACAGAGCCCCAGCCACCCACAGACATGCCTTCAGGCTGTGCTTTGGGACTTGGGTCCTTTCCCACAGCCAGGGAGAGAAGGCTGGTCCATACGGACAGAGGGCCAAATCCAAGTCTAACTCTGAGACCCCACCATGCCCATTTCCTAGGGCTGCCATAACAAATTAGCACAAACTAGGCACCTTCAAAACACAGAAATTTAATCTCTCACAGTTCGGGAGACTAGATGTCCAAAATCTGGTGTTCCCAGGTTGGGTTCCCCTGGAAGCTCTAAGGAATAGCCCTTCCTTGCTTTTTCCCCCGCTTCCGGTGCTTGCTGGCAATTCTCTGGCTTATATCTCTGTCTCCATCTTCCCTGGGTCTCTCTGTCTCTCATGCGTTCACTCAGCCTTTTGAGGACACCGGTCACTGCCTTTAGGACCTACCCTACTCCAGGAGGGCCTTATCTTAACTCATTACAGCTGCAAAGATTCTATTTCCAAATAAGGTCACCTTCTGAGGCTCCAAGAGGACATGAATGTTAGGGGACACTATTCAACCCACTCCACACCTCAAGAGCTGCACAGGTGGGTGACCCAAGGGACTTCAGAGATTATAGGTAAAGCTGAGACCAGGGCCGTGCCCTGAATCCATGTCACTACGATGACAAGCTAGGGTCCCATGTCTGTGATGGTCAGAGGCCCTGGCACTGCTTCCGCATTCAGACCCCCATCTTCCTCTGGGACCCCTAAACCAGCTTCATCACTGAGATTCCCTCCCCACAGGGAGAAATTTCTAAGCCTCCATGAACCCCCTAATACTCTTCCTAAAATTCTGCATGTGTAAAAAAGTAAATGAACTCTCTAAAAATGAGAGATCGTGAAGGCTATAGCACCTTCAAGGGAAGGGAGCAAAGGTACACCTTCTAGAATTGTCTGTGGAGGTAGCAGTCCTCCACGTGTGCCCTGGGGCAGCATCTTCCACATGCCTGCGTGTGGGCCAGACCAGCTGTTGCCCTTAACCTCACCACTTTGCTGTTCCAAGCGGACAATGCTGAACATGTGAATTCAGCCCTCCTTGATTCTCTGTCCCTGAGACCTTTATTTTGGCAACGGAAATTGTCAAGACTCCAGTGTAAATAGAGGCGAAATGCAGTGCCTAATGGAAGGGGTATAATTTTCCTTCACTGCTCTGGTTTTACTTTACTACTATTTACGAAGTTAAGACTGCAGCAAATTATCTGTTCAGTGTACCATAGCATAAGCTCCACCAAAGCAAACACCTCCACTCCGGATGATCTTAGCAGACCTTGTCAGGTGTCTCAACTGCTTCTCAACAGACCACATAAGGCACTAGGCAATTGTGAGTGGAATTGACAGCTACTATTTTACTGATCAAACCCCCAAGGGTCAAAACTCTGCAAGGTGCTTCACAGTACATTCTCATTTCAGTGCTTGCAGTACCCCAAAAAGGCAGGAATTCTTATCCCCCTTCTACAGAGGAGGACACTGAGGTTCAGAGGGATTAAATGAGAGAGCTGTCTAACTCCAAAGCTGGTCTTTCCAGTCTTGAATCTGTTCACCCAATTTGCTGAGAAGTAAGCCAAGCAGTGAGCGGTGAGAAGCAGGAACAGGCAACAAACTTATTTGGAGCAAGATGTTGTTACTGGGGAAATTTTCCACAACCAGGCTTCTTTGGCCCGCCCCAGAGGTTATCACGTGAAAATCAGCATCCAAGCCTGCTGAGAGGCGCTGGCTAGCCAAAACCGTGGCACAGAATTTTTTTGTACTTTAACACACTGAATACAAAATTCCTGCTCTGCCATATACACAGTTCATGTTCTTCATGGTCTTGATTTGCTAATCTATAAAATGGCTACCACACTGCCTTTTTGAAATGACTTCATGAAATTATATGAAAATATTCTGCACACTGTAAAGCCCCAAACAAGCATGTAGAGCTTCCATCATCAGATGTTTTGTCTTGTGATGGAGAAATCGAGTCCCTCAAGTACCCACGCATTACTTTGGACATCTGTAATCTTATCTTCCTTCTTCACCATTCCCCCTCCAAAAGCAAACTTGATTCAACGCATTAAACGTAATACTTACTGAGAACTACCTTTCAACATCAGATCAACCATTTGTCCCCTAACACGCCAATGTTTGTCCTTAAGCAGAACTATAGACTTTACTTGTCCTCCGGCTACTGACATTCTTCTCTTCCTAAGACAAAGTAGACATTTTGTTCTCATAAATCATTGGGTTAATGAGTAAAATGCTTTAAAATTAAAAAAAAAAAAATCAATGTGCTATGCATATATAAATCTTTGGTATTCTCAGGATTTTAGTATTTTCTTCTTGAATGGTTATCTACCATGGAATTGAACTTAGGCATAAGTACACCCTGGCCTTTAAATCAAGCACAAGACTGGCCCTTTCTTTCAGGCATACACATTTTATCACAATATTCCAAGTCCTAAACTTCTAGCACTTGCATGTTCCGCTTTACAAGCTTTTGTCTTTGTAACTAAGCGTGCAGCAATAAACTCCAAACTACGTTAATGATAACCCTGTTAAACATAAACTAGCGTGCAATTATCCAAAATGCTAACACAAACAAAAAAGGGGGAAAAAAACACAAGGAAACTCCGACTGGTTTTTAAAAGCCTCCAAGAACATATAATCAAACAAAAATAAAAATATAATATCACATAGTTTGTAAAAGAGAATAATAGCTAATACTTTTGTGATTCCCACACATAATATTAAACAGTGCGTTTGAGCCCCATGGTTGTCTGTGAAAAGCTTGCTTTTTAAATTGCACGTAGGCTGAAACTTTTTTTTTTTTTTTTTTTTTTTTGAGATGAAAAGTAAGTGGTGGTGACCCTTGGGGAAATTCACAAAATTATGTCAAGTAACTGATTCTTATAAAAAACCTCTGGTTTTCAACACTCTTTCCCCTGATGGTGACATTTTGTACAACACTCCCAAAGGGAGAATGGAACCAGAAGATATGTAGTGTGGCCTTGGTACATGTGCGGATAAACCAGCTCTCTGGAAGAAAGGGAAAAAAAAGAAACCCTGATTCCCTGAATCATAAAGCTGACTGATTCCCACAGTGTAAATACTCCTATTAGGACTGATTTCAGACTATCAACCACCTCAGATTCCCCAGTTGGTTGTTCCTGCCACGTCTGTAGGAGCCAACTATCACACACCAGGTCTAGCAGAAACCAGCTTAGAATCCAGAGAAACCGGAGTTCAAATCCCAGCTCTAGATCCCAGTTAGGCCTTAGGCAAGTTTCCTTAACCCCTCCAACTCTCAGCCTCCATAGCTCTAAAATGGATAGAATCCCTGTTCCTCAGGATTGATGAATAAATGAAACAAAACAATGCATGTAAAGCACACAGGTCGTTGAGAGGCACTCAGAACTCCGTAAGTGTTCCTCCCCTCCCCGGGGAAGGGAAGAGGCAGACATGGATGCAGTGGGTGGGATGGGGCTACAACTTAGATCACCTGTCTCACCCCCACGATGGGGACAGAAACACTCAAGTGGGGAGGTTCCTTATTGTAAGATTGAGGAAGGAGGTGGTAGGGAGACTGTGACCAGTGCATGAAAATACAAGACCTAAAAGGTTGGAGGGGGTTACCAGGATTATCAGGGGGACTTTGAGGACAACGTTTTAAGAGGTTTTGCCAAATTTCCCTACTAACAGGTTCGGAATGTGGGTTTTGTTTGGTTCTGTGGTTGCTCTATAGAGGCAGCTGCTCCATTTTGCTGAGAGCCAGCCCTAGGTCATCACCAGCAAGCCCTTAAGGGGCCAGCAACGAAGAAGGGGCCTGGCAGGTATGCAGAAACCCACAGGGAAGGGAGAAAGTCTATGCTTCCAGGAGAGTGTGCTCAGTGCCAAACGTGAGGGCTCTGCAGGGTGACGGGTCAGAAAGGAAAGGGGCATCCGATGGGAGTAGAGCCGGGACCCTTCCCATGGAGAAGCGTGTGAGTACCTGACCCTGTGGGCCCCATGGAAAGCCAGCACAGCATGGAAATGGAGGGTAGCGTGGGGTGGGGGGGTGGGGGTGGCATTCAGGGCGGGGGGTTGGTGCGGTGGTTGTCAGAGGTGGCCACACGTGAAATATACAGAATTCAAAACTGACAAGGTCAGATGTGGGTTTCAGAAAGTTCCCTCTATCAGCCAGGGGGAGAAGGAGTAGGTCCAAACAGGAGCCAGGAGGCTCCAAAGGCAGAGACGGTGAGGGCAGGCAGGGAGGGACAGGGGGCCAGTGCACACCTCAGCGGTACAGAGTGCAGCTGGGGCGGGGGGTTGCACACTTCTGTGAGGACTCAGAGAATAAATAGTTTAGGCTTTGTGGACCATGTGGTCTCCGCCACAACTACTCAATTCTGTTCGCGGAGCACAAGGGCAGCCAAAGACAATACAGAAATGAACGGGTGTGGCTGTTTCCCAGAAAACGTTATTTATAAACAGCCCGTGGGCCACAGTCAACCGACCCCTGAGTTAGGGGAAAGGGTACGGAGGGAGAAGATTCAGAGGGTCCAAACAAAGGAAACATACCCAGAAAGGAGGTAGGATTACTCCCATTTCATGGATGAGAGCCTCATGACAAGGTAAGGGGCAGGGCCAGGGCCACAAACAACTCTAGGAGTGCCAGGCTCACGCTCCTGTGCCGCTCCTATTCTGTAAACTACAGAAGGCACTTCGTAAAGCATGAGATGCATAAAAAGCAGCAAGAGAAGTGAGAAGGATCTAGATGTGGCTGAAGAGAGTTCTGGAAGCAGGGCAGGCACTGGGCAAGGCTGGATTACTGGAGTCCCAGGAATCCTTGTCCACCTTGGACTGTCCTCTGGGCCCTCACCCACAGAGGTCCTCCCTGAATGACAGAAAGGCAGAAACCTAAATAAGGAAACCACAGGGTTAGCAAATGCCCTTGGGTCACTTAGGCCACCTTCTGCCCAGTTCAGCTGGAGCCAACTGAACAAGCATTTACAAGGCTGACTCAAACCGCAGCACAGAGTGGAGCGAGCGGGTGAGGGCATGGACTCGGGAGCCAGACTGCTGCGTTTGAACCCGGCCCCCGTGTAGGGGCTCCGGGACCGTGGGCAAGTAATTCAACCTCTGCTTCAGAACGGGGGTGACGCAGGGGCACCTGGGTGGCTCTGTCGGTTAAGCATCCAACTCTTGATTTCGGCTCAGGTCACGATCTCACGGTTTTGTGAGTTCGGGCCCAGTATGGGCTCTGTGCTGACAGTGTGGAGCCTGCTTGAGATTCTCCCTCTTTCTCTGCCCCTCCCCCACTCACACTGTCTCTCTCAAAATAAATAAATAAATAAACTTAAAAAAAAAAAAAAAAAAAAGAATGAGTGTGATCCGGTAGTGCTGTCATCTCAGGGCAGCAGTTATAAATATGAACTTGCTTAATCCTCATGTAGTGCCTGGGACATGTTTGGTAAATAAAAATACTGTGTCAGGGCCCTGAGCCAGGTCCCACAGGGGAGGGCATTTAATGCTCCTGCCTTGGTAGGGGCTCAAACAAGTGCACCTCTAACCAAGCCCTCATCAGTGGAAAAATTGGCCTGTTTCTGTGATTCATGTCTCCCGACAGACAGGGACCACCTTTTTTTGTATCTCTCATGACTAGCACACCAACAGCTCATAATCGATAGTCATCATGTTCACTGTTTGTTGAATGAATGACACAAGGCAGTATTCCCTCTACTACATACCTGACAGATAACAAAGCACCTAAGGTCACCCTTTGCCCACTCTGTGACCTTGGATTCCTGCCCCTCCATGGTGTCAGGGGCCTGGAATCGATGTCCACAAAGTGCTTTGTAAACCCGTAGGCCTGTGAGCAAGGGAGGTGGTAACTCCAGTTCGCTTCCTCAATGGGGTGGTGTTGGTTGGGGACTGACCAACTCATGAGGGAGTGGTTTCCAGCTTGGATGGCTTCCTAAAATGGCCATTCCAGTTATGACACCTTCACTGCCAGAGGGAACATAGCTGAAGGTGTTTCGTAAAGTTCTCCCTTACACCAGGGGAAACCCATTCATTCTGTCGTTCCTCACTACGTGTTCTGCCAACCAGAGCCACGTGAAACCAACTCAATGCCACTTCCACATCCGATGCTAAGGTTAGGTTATCTACACATCCCAAGCTAAACACGCCCCAGCCTCGGCAGCAGGCCCAGGACTGAGCCGCCCAGAGCCCTAGACCAGGAAGAACGGCAGCTCACCTAACCCAGCCCTTTAAATCCATAAGGAAACTGAGGCCAAGGGTGTAAAGTGCCTTGTCCAGGGTCACCGGGCATGGCAGGGGCTGGCCCAGCATCCAGGTTTGCCAAGTGCCGATTGGCATTCCTGATCCACAACATGTCACCTCACCTGGCCTCACCTATCTTTCCCTCCCAGTGTGCTTTAAAGGCCACCTGCCCTACACCCCTCTCCCCACCTTAACAGCTCTCCTTCCCATGGGAAAAAGTCCATGCAGGCGAGGCTCCCCAGGACAGGTGTGGGGACATGGTACAGAGCCATGCTGAGGCTTCCCCACCCCCTTTCCAAAGGGCAAAAGGTCACACTTGAACGAGCTGCCCTTTCTGGGCACACGCCAGGGGGGAGCAGGCTTCCGATTTATTTCCCCTTCTGCGTTCACCCACATTACAGGCTTTGTGAGTGCAAAGGGGAGGGCAGCAGGTGCGCCTCGGGCCACTGACCTCAGTCTGAGGCAGGGCATGGCCTCCGCCGTGTCTTGGGGAAGCGTCCTGACCAGGGCCTGGCCGGCCTGGGACTGCAGCTTTGGCCTCTGTCATTCATGGTGCCAGAAAGATGGCTTAACAGTAACCTGGGTTTACCTATTGCTGGAGGAGAGCAAAGTCCTTCACAGGTTTCTAAAATCCAGTCAGGTCAGGTGGCTTACAACAGGAAAATGGAGTGGGAACTTGCCTGAAATCACAAAGCAAGGAAGCGACAAAGCCTGGGGGAAAACGTCCATCTCCTTTCTCTTACTCTGGTGGTTGATCACCTAGTTAGCCCACATCTTTCTTTTCAGTGAAGACAGGGGCCACAGATACAGAACCCGGACATTCACCCCAATAGGGGCAATACAGAGGGAGGAGTACTTAGAAGTTCCAAAGCAGTGTGAGCTCTGCCCCAACAAGCTGAGTGACCTTGAGCACTGTTACTTAACATCTCTGAGACCTCGCTTCCTCAATCTTACAATTGGAACAATCCTAGTACCCAGCCAGGCCTTCCTTCTTAAAAGGCTACCCCATTAGCATCCCACACAGCTGTGCGGAATTGAGGCCCTCCCAGACCTGCAGGATCAAAATCTTTGCTTTTTCCAAGGTCCTAGGGAATTCTAAAGACATTTACATTTGAGAAGCCCGGATATAAAGCATTTGGGGCATGCCCACGCAGAGTCAGCCCTCAATTATATAAGGCCAATTCACACTTGACAAAGCCCAAGACACAGGCCAAGGCTCTCTAGAGGAAACAGAACCAGAAAGGCTGATTAACTTGCCCAGGGTCATGCAGTGGCATCATGATTTGAACCCAAGACTTGGGAATTCTTTTGCACCATATGCCCTCTTTCCATGTACGAACTAACTCTCCATCCATAAGGCATAATGTAACGCAGGTGCTCTAAGAAGCAAAACCCTCATGCTTTTTAAAATTAATTCCCTGGTCAACTTGCAGGGTCCTCAATCAGGCCTGATGGCACACACTGGTTCACCTGGGCTTGACTTTGCTTCCGGGCGGCTGTCTGCCATTCAGAAGCTCAAGGAAGTGGAGTAACCCAGGACTGCCGCCAGCTGCTGCCAGAGATGAAATTTTTAAAGTGGAAGTAAGCCTTAAAACACACCTTATAAATTTACACTCCTTTCCACCTACTAACACTTTCCCTGTGCGGCTGGCACTGCCTAAGCAGAGCGCACGACAGGGTGTCAAGCTAGAAGGCATCTTTTTGGCTTCCCACCTCTGACACCTAGCCAGAGAGCAACCCCCAGTGTGTTGGCTTCCCAGGGGAGGAGCCCTGCCCACCAGGCTGGGAAGATACCCAGGCCTACAGGACTGGGTTTCCTAGGTGCTCTAATGGAGATGTGAGCAGAAGCTGGGGGCTCAAAGGTCAAATGGCAGGGAGGGGAGACTAAAGAGTACAGAATCACATCAGTATGACTAGCCTGCTGTATCCCAAACATTTGCACTCAATAGCTCCAAAATTCTTCTTGGGCCTACCACATGCAAAGCATAATGATACAGTTGAGTGGCAGAGGAAAAGACGCCAGGCTTGGATGTCAAAGATCCGGGCTCGTATCTGGACTAAACTAGGTCTGTCAATCTACACATGGGGTGGCTGTGAAGCTTCAACCTAGGCAACCAGAAATGGTGCCTAGGCCTGGGCTGAGGAATTTTCCCCGAGTCGTATTTCAAAGTTTGGAAGTCCAAGCAATTACTGTGATTGATTATACAAGTGTCCAGACGGAAATAACAAAAAAGAAAGCATTTCACGATTTCAGACTGAGAAATTCTGATTTTTATATATTCATAACAAACCCAATATATCTCAAGTTGATTATAAAAGGCAGATGATTTCAGATTAACTACGGCAATGCTTTCCAAACTTTCACATGTATATGAATCATCTGGGGATCCTGTAATCTGGAGTGGGACCTGAGAGTTTGCATTTCTTTTTTAAAGATTTATTTTTGAGAGAGCGCAGAAGGGGGGGGGGGTGGCAGGGGACGGACAGAAGATACAAAGCGGGGCTCTGTGATGACAGCAGCGAGCCCAACGCGGGGCTTGAACTCAGGAACCGTGAGATCATGACCTGAGCTGTGAAATCATGAGGCTCAACCGACTGAGCCCACCTAGCCCCCCCTGAGAGTTTGCATTTCTAAGAGCTCTGGTAAATCTGCAGGTCCCAGAGCCCAACTTTTGAGTAGCAAGGCTCTATGGAATTCCTTAAATAGTAAGAGACACATCCAAGGCAAGTATAATTTGATTTGAAAAGGATAACCCAAGAGAACATCCATGAAGTAGGATCTAGAACTACCCTGGCTAGCATAGTTTCTTAAAGGGAGGCACAGCAGGGAAAGCCAATAGCATTCTTCTAAGTTGGTCTTGGGCCCAATTCAAATGAGTTTGTACTCTACATCACACTGTCTAAGCAGGTGAAAGTACTCTTTAGTGGTCATAAAAACAGCAAGCTTCTGACAAAATTCTCAAAAGCAGGATGGTGTAAGAAACAAAGCATCCTAGAATATTTGAAGTTCATGACTGCTGCAACAGCTATAGCCAAGCTAGGCTTTTTAAGGCCTTTCTTAAATCCCTGTTTCACCCATTTACCTCCTCTCTGTACATGACATTTCAGGCTGTTACTGTTGACAGCTGTAATAAAAAAAAAAAATGCCTCTATCAGGTTGCCAGATATGGATAATTCCTAAGTAGGAAGATGAATGGGACTATCAGGAAGCATCTTATACTGACTGACTCATCTTACTTAAAGCATGTGCTGGGGAGTAGGGGGATCAATAAAACAACCAAGGGGTTCATATTTTTGGGACTGGAAATTAAATTCTGGCTATTCTTTGGATCAGAAACACTAACACAGGGGCGCCTGGCTGGCTCAGCTGGTGGAGCATGCGACTCTCAATCTTGGGGTTCTAAGTCCGAGCCCCATGTTGGGTGTACAGAGTACTTAAAATCTTAAACAAAAAAGAAATGCTAACACAGAAGATCCTCCATATCCCCTGAAATGAGATTCTTGGAGACAAAGTGTGAGGTAATCTGATCTCCAGCTGCTTTTAGCACAGGAACACATCTGTCTAACATGAGACACAGGCCAGCCTTGCATACTGGCTTAGAATAACATGTATGTTTATTACAATTCCTGTCATGACCCTCAGGCCTGGCTGGGCTTACGCTCAAACTATAGAGTCATTATGAGCCAGAGTGTGATGTCAAGCGGTAACACCAAGCTGCCCAGAAACTGCTGAGTACGCACCACTCACCCAGAAAGGAAGGGATTCCCCTCCTGTGCACTGGCCCGCTAATGGAGAGATGCATGCTCTGACAAGAAATGCCAGAGCCAGACTGTCACCTGTGCCCAGCATCACTAATTCACCCATGCAATCACAAGGCTGCTTCTCTGTTCCACACCCCTCCCCGCAGCCCCTGTGCACTCACAACGTGAGGCTACACACCAGACAGGGTCATGATTTCACCCATTTGGGAAGAAGGAGACTCAGGCAAATTTCTGGATGAGACTGGCTTGTTTTTCCCCATTTGCCTGTTGGGGGAGGAAGTTAAGTTTTCCAGTAGGCCACCTTCTTAACTTAGGCCAGCAAAAGCCTGAGCTTTCCCAAGAGCAGTACAGGAGAGAGACTGTAACAGAAAAGGTTCTCCCTTCTCATCTTGAGGCGCGCAAAATGTTTCCATTTAGGAAGGGAAAAACTGAGGCCCCAGGAGGTTAAAATAACTGACCCAAGGTAGAGCCCAAGCTATAACTGACTTCACAGGAGGCCTTATTAAACTAACAAGGGAGAATACTCCCTCCCAGGAAGGAAAGAGGCCTGCATTTCTCTACTGCTCCCCACTCAGATTCTTTTCCAAACTCCGGCCTTACTGCTGACACAGACCTAACTCCCACCTGTCCTTTGAACATATGGTGACAAACTCCAGCTATTTCCTTCACAATAAACAAATGTCCAACATTTCATATTTTTGCTAAGATGCCTAAAACCAGCAGATGACATAAGCTGGCAAATATAACAAGCTTCTAACTAACTCTAGCAAATTCATCTTGGAATGGAAAAAAAAAAACATCATCAAGCCCTATTTCCTCTCTGTGTCCAACCTCCAAGGCCCATTGCAAGGAAATGCAAGAATTTTCCATTTCTTAGGAAAGCAAAAGGAAAACCCCAAGATTTCCCGGGACACCGGACTACTATGAGCACAAGCAGGAACTTTTCTCATGAGGGATTCACCGCGAGTCTGCAAGAAGTGCAGGCTTACACGCGCCACTCAGCCACCAGCTGAACCTTTGCGCCCCGCCAAGTCTTGCCTGGCGTGGGGAGAGAGCGCCTCTGGGTCTGAACCCGGTTTCTGAAAGTTGGTGATCTCCTTACAGTGGGAGGTTTGGGTGCGGCTTTTTAATGGACTCCCGCAACTCCCAACTCCGGACTCACAGCGTGAGCGTGATGCTTCTGCTCTTTGAGTGCCGGGCTCATGCACACACCTGTGAACACAAGTCCCTGGGGCCCCTCTCTCTTTACGGGCCCTCGTGGTTTGGAATTTGGGCCAGAAGCTCAGGGTTCCAGCAGGGCGCGAGAAGGTGGGAGCGATCCGTGTTCCGCGGCCAAGAGCCGGCTGGGAGGGACGCGGGGGCGAGGCGCGCGTCGCATCCTGGATACTCACCGGGACCTCTGCAGCTGTTCCAAGGCGCTGGTGCTGGCCCCCTGGCCCGGCTGCTCCAGAGAGCAGTAGTTCTGCGAGGTCTGCCTGGAGAAGGCGATGGGCAGGATTCCCTGAGTGAACGAGTTGAGGCGACCTCGACTGCCGCTCCCACTCCCGGGGGTCCCGGAGGCCAAGAAGGCGGCCGTCGGCACCTGCACGCTGGAAAAGGCATCGTCCTCCTCCAACTCCTCCTGCCCGCCGTCCCCGGGCCCGTCGGGCAGCTGCGGCGAAGCACAGGAGGCGAAAGGCGCAGACCGGGGCGGCTGTAGCTGCTCCCCCGACGCCCGGCCGGCGCCCAGAGAGCTCACGAAGCCCCGTGCCGCCCCGGGACCGGACCCCGGAGCGTGGCCGCCGGGGGCCAGCGGCGGCAGCGGCGAAGGCTGCGGGAGGCAGGGGCCCCATCCAGCTGCTACCGCCGCCGCCGTGCCCGCTGCAGCGAGCGCGTTGCAGCCGCCCCGCTCGGCGGCGGCGAGCAGGCTGAGCCGAGTCCTCGCGCCGCAGGCGCTGCCGGAGCCGGGCTTGGCCGCGCCACTCTCCTCACCGCCGCCCCACTCCTCGTCTTGCAGCGGCGGCCGTCCGTCTAGCGAGATGTTGGTGAGGAAGGAGAGGGCAGCCTGGCGGCGCCGCGGGTCCATGCGCGGCTTCCTGGGAGGCTCGGGCGGCGGTGGTTGGGCCGGCGGGGCGGCCGTGGGCTGGGGCTGCTGCGGCGGCTGCTGCAATCTGCTGGTGCCCGCGGCGTCGGTGCCGGTGCTGCTGCTGTTGCTGCTGCAGGCGGCCGTGCCGGCGGTGGCGGCCGTGGTGGCGGCAGTCGCCGCCATTGTGTCCGTCTGCGGCGGTATTTCCGCGATGCCCGGAGAAGCGAGCGGCGCCCGAGTGCTAAGCAGCGAGCGCGAGCGCCGGTGACCCGGGCTGGGCAGGGCGCGGGGCGCAGGCGGCGTGCGCGGCGGCCCGGCCCCCCCGCGGGCGGGCCATGCTCACCCCTTGGTGCTGCGGCCGGGGACGCCGCCGCCCGGGCCCACGCGCGCGGCTGTGTAGCTCGGTCGCTTGCTTCCTTGCTGGCTGGCTGGTCGCTGATCGCCAAGTCCCAGGCCCTCCCCACCCTTGCGGTCTTCGGCTTCCCAAACCCGGTGTCCGTATTTATAGGTGCGCGCGCCCTGCGCTCGCGCTCCGAAGCGCTCTTTGCAATAACACAGTATCACGTGTGGGGAATGAAACCTGGGAGGAAAACAAAGCCGCAGGCGGCGGCCGCGGAGGCAGGCGGCGGGAGGCGAGGGGCCAGAGGAGGAGGAGGAAGAGAAAGCCGAGCGGGTGACGGGGCGGGGGTTATCTGCAGCGGGTCCAGGTACTCCGAGCTTCCTGCGGGGAGTTCTTGGCTCCCGGGGTGCGCGGGCGCCAGTTAAGGGAGGCGAGCACGTTTTGCCGCCGCGCCCGCACAAGGAATCGGGAATCGCGGGCGGGGGTGCAAGCAGAACCCTGGAGTCCCGGCTTGAGGATGTGGTCCCAGGAGAGTTATGGGTCCGCAGGACAGTTACTCGGAGGGAAGCTGAGATCTGGCCCACGAGCTTGTTAACTGGACCCCGCGCTGCCGTTGGGCCCTGAGAAGTAGGTCCTTATTAACAGTTATACGAGTAGGTTCACAACCCCTTACGTGGTCAGTCCCACCTTAAAGCTGTCGCTTAACGACTAAGGTTATGTCTCATTCATTCGCAGGCCCCTGAGATATTTGCGCACCCCTGGGTGCAAACAGAGCCCAGGCACAGGTGAACATCTTCTGTACGGGCTAATTTCTACATCCCCACTTGATGGTGCTGTCACTTTTCATCTCTTTCTTAGCAAAAGCCAACATCAATTTTTACTCTATGAAGACCAAGATAAGCTAAAAAGGCCTCACGCCCTTTTCCTCTAGTCACCCTGCAAATGTTGTGGATTATGATCTTTTTTATCCCATATAAACTGGAACAATATGCACAGTTACTTTCTGTCATTTAGTTCATAAACATTCGTTTGGCATCTACCATGTCTTCTTTTAAGATGGGTTCCTGCCCAAGGATTCAATGACTGGACAGCAAGTCTGGACCTGGGAGGAGACACAGAATGCTGTACCTTGGCCCCAGCCCCAACAAATGCCTGTGCTGGCTGAGGGGGGTGGGAGGCCAGAGGGCACCAGGAGCTCTCTACAAACGTGTACCGGTTTCCCTATGCGGTAAGGAACAATTGTCACACTTTATTAAGCTCTGTGATGTCTAAGACACCTCTATCACTTTTCTGAGGGAGAAGCAATGCATTTAAGATCAAGGGATTAATTTAATTAAAGGTTTAAATTTAGCCCTGGAACTAATGGGTAACTCTACATTGAAATTCCACTCCACTTCAAGTTCAGGAAAGTAAATTGAGTAATGGAGAGCAAATACAGCCTGTCCAGAGATGGGCAGCCAACCTGGAGTATATGAGATATGGGTGAGTTTCAGGTTACATTTGCTTAGGACAAACAGGCATGTGGCCCTTCGCATGAAAAATTGCTCATATTTTATTTTATGCCATTTTTAGGCCTTTTGAAACAGTGGAGAGTGAGATCCATTTATAGCAGCCTTACAGCAGCTAAGTCAAAGCTTGGTGACCAGCTCTGTGAAATTTCATTGGTTTAATTATTTTGTTTAACTAACTACCTTGAAACTTCTAAGAGGCTTTATTACCATTAACTTAATTTGCATGACCACTGGCCTGGTTGTGCTGGTAGGTAGCGTTAAATGAAAGACACCCCATGAACTATTTTTTATTACAAACGTGATAAATGTTAATTGCACAACATTTAGAGAATAAGGTAAGTAAAGAAGCTTGGGGTTTTTTTTTTAAGTTTATTTATTTATTTTGAGAGAGAGACAGCACATGTGTGGGAGGGGCAGAGAGAGAGAGAGAGAGAGAGGGAGAGAGAGAGGCTCCCAAGCAGGCTCCAAGCTGTTGGCACAGAGCCCCACTCTGGGCATGAGCTGAAATTAAGAGTCAGGGGCTTAACCAACTGAATCACCCAGGTGCTCCAGTGAAGAGAAGTTTTAATAAAAAAAACACCACTAATGGTTTCATCTGCTACAGAAATAACTTGAACTTTTTATTTCTATCCTGTATTTTTAACCAAGTGAAAGCACACAGTTTGTGTCTTGTGATTTTTGCTTGCTGTGTTAAGATCATCTTTTCATTTAGAATATTCTTCTATAGAATCATTTTAATGATTAATAGTGTTTAATTTGATGGAGAGATTATAGTTATTAAATCTGTACCCTAGGGGCACCTGGCTGGCTCAGTCAGAAGAGCATCTATTGATCTTGGGGTTGTGAGTTCAAGCCAGCCCCATGTTGAATGTAGAGATTGCTTAAATAAATAAGACGTTCAAAAACTAACAATAATAAAAAGAAACTGTACCCTACATTGAACATTTAGGTTGTTTCCAGTGTTGCTTTTAGGAAGAGTATGGTGATGACTTCCCGTGTTTTTCTAAATCTTCTTACTGTCCAATATTTTCTTAGGCTAAATAGATATGGGGGCAAATGGCATATCATGTTTTTAAGGTTTCCCATCCAGAAAGTTTGTCCCAGTCTGCTTCCTCACACTCGTGCCAGCAATATCAATTTTTTCATCAATATTCATTTCTTTGTCCATTTGCTATAACTCTGCCTGTTTTAAGTGTCAAACATGCAAACTAATTTCAAATACTTACTTAAGCATCAAACAAGAATCAATATTTTATTTAACCTACACACTGTTCCTGTGCTCAATCCTCTTGTAGGGATCATGAGAGGTATGGTTTACTGTTCACCTACTGTGTGCCAGCCACAGAATATTTCTAATCTTTTGCACTCTGCAAGTTGGGGGGGTGGTGTGTTATTACCAATATTTACAGATGAGGCTCAGTAAAATTAAACAATTTGCCCAATGACCCCCAGCTCTTATACTGGGCCAGTATACAAACCGGTCTTAGAATAAGACCCATACGTGGTCCTGCGCCCTCTGCTGGTGAGGATGTATGATGGGGGAGTACATCTCCAGATTTATAATCTTATATTTGTACTTAAAAGTCAACTGTACTGAAAATAGTACAAAATTTGGAGGAAGAGGATCTGAATTTCAAGAGCAAGTCTCTTAACCTCGCCAACCCAATATTCTCAGCAGTTTATTTTGAGATACAAATGAGACTGCTCATGAAACATTTTGATGAATCTTAAAGTACCTTTTAAATTGTCTGTTGTTGGGGTTCCTGAGTGGCTCAGTTGATTGAGCCCCCCAACTCTTGGTTTCAGCTGAGGTCATGATCTTGAGGTTTGGTTTGTGAGATGGAGCCCTGGTCGGGCTCTGCACTGACAGCATGGAGCCTGCTTGGGATTCTCTCTCTCTCCCTCTCTCTCTGCCCCTCCCCTACTTGTGTGCATGCGCGCTCTCTCTCTCTCTCTCTCAAAATAAATAAATAAACTTTAAAAAAGTAAAATTTAAATTAAAAAAATTTTTAAATGTCAGTTGTTATTTATACCAATCCAATCAACCTACTCCCTGAATTATTCCAAATTCACTTATTTTTCACCTATTTAATCACTATTTAAATATTACTGAGCAACTTCTATGTACATGGAAGCTCCTTGCTACAAAAGCAAAAAAAGAAGGGGTGGCTCTTTGCCCTTTTGCATTCTATAGCAAAAATATGGGAAAGCAAAAGCTCAGAACACATTTAAACAAAAATGCAAGGCAGGCTCCAATTAAATGATCGATCAAATGAGCAATCAGACTGGTACTGTGAATGTTATCAAAATATGAAAAAGAACCTTTTTGTTTGAGGTGAGGTCTGTGGGGGTGGCCTCAGGGAAGATCTTGGATTTCAACTGACCTGGATGCTAAGGAGGGAAGGAGGGGAACACTTTAGGAAGAGGAAGTCCTGCATACAAATTCCTCGCAGAATGTGGGCACAGAGGACTAGAATTTGAAATGTAATTATTGGTCTGCTAAAGGTTTTTGTTTTGGGGTCCCCCCATTTACTTTAATATTGCCCCTTTACAGTGCTCATTCTAAAAACTTTTTGTATGCACCCAACAGTTTTGATTGACACACACAAGAGTCAATTTTTGAAGGAAAGAAAAAGAACCTACAGGTAATCACTAACCCTTAAAAAAAAATAATTTTCACAGAGGGCACCTGGGTGGCTCAAGTGGTCAAACAACCAACTTGGGCTCAGGTCATGATCTCACGGTTCATAGGTTCGAGCCCCACGTGGGGCCCTGTGCTGACAGCTCAGAGCCTGGAGCCTGCTTCAGAGTCTGTGTCTCCCTCCCTCTCTGCTCCTCCCCTGGTCACGCTCTGTCTCTCTCTCAAAAGTAAATAAACATTGGGGTGCCTGGGTGGCTCAGTCGATTAAGCGTCTGACTTTGGCTCAGGTCATGATCTCGCATTTCAAGGGTTCGAGCCCTGCATCGGGCTCTGTGATGACAGCGCAGAGCCTGGAGCCTGCTTCGGATTCTGTGTCTCCCCCTCTCTCTGCCCCTCCCCTGCTTGTGCTCTCTCTCTGTCTCTCAAAAAATGAATAAATGTTAAAAAATTTTTTTAAAAAATAAACATTAGAAAAATATTTTTTAAAATAATTTTGCAGACAAGAAGTCTGAAAATTAGCTTAGAGATGACAGTGGATATCACCCGTAACAAAAACCATCTGACGCTGTGGAAATAACAAGGGGGTCTGATGCCAGCTTAGGTTCTTACAAACGTGTGATCTCTGGGGGCTCCAGCTTAGGAAAATTACAAACCTTTTGCATTGGTTGCTTCATCTGTAAAGGTAGGTTTAGTAATATTTTACCTTGCAGAGCTGTGAGGATTAGTGATAATATAAATTATGCAACTAACAGAGTATCTTAAGTAGGTAGCTATTATTAGAAAAATGCAAAATATAGAAGGTACACACAACAAAGGCCGGGATATTTTAGCCTCTAGGTTTTTGCAGTTTTCACTAATCCTGCCAGGCCTGCAGGACCATGAGAAACGTCAGATGCGGGCTCCAGTTCAGATCAGATTATTTTACTGCATGTTCCATAAAAGTGCCGCCGCTGCCCACTGCTAGAACTCCCACCCAGACTAGTAGATCTAAAATACAGGCATGGTGCCAGTGAGAAACCTGCTGCTGGCCTCCATCAAATCAAAGTTAGATCGCCAAGACTAGAAATGGAGAATGCCCAAGAGGTCGTTCTCAGCGCCCCAGCTCTTCTCCCTGAAATTTACCTTCCCCATGGGGACTTCTGATCATTTCTGTTGGCCAAAGAGAAAGGGAGGGAGATGGGGGTATCATTGTTTTCCTCTTGACAATTTGACATAGATACTTTAATTTCCTTCCTTAATTTCTCCAAGACATCTGAGACCAGCTGCAACACTTAAATAAGACTTGACTAGGGGCACCTGGGTGGTTCAGTCAGTTGGGTGTCTGACTCTTGAGCTCAGCTCGGGTCTTGATATCAGGGTGTTCAAGCCCCACGTGGGGCTCTGTGCTGGGCGTGAAGCATACTTAAAAGAGGGAGAGAGAGAGACTTGACTAGAAGCTCAGGGATATTTAATGAAGAATTGAAGTCAGTGAGTAACAGAGAGCCATAGATAGCAGCTTACAAATTGTGACTTGCTCATAGTCCTCCTTCCAGTATTTCCTAAATGGCAATCCCCTGCTAGGTTCTGGGTTAGGTTCTGTGAGTGCCAAGGAGAACAGGCTACGATCCTGTCCTGGAGCCCTCAAACTAATGGCAGAGAAAGCCACACCCATATTGTCACCAAAAATACATCAAAGTACTTAAAAGAAAGGGCTGTATGCACAGGGTTCAACTAACCCCCAGCAAACCTCCTGGAACTGAGGCTGTTTCAACCTTTGCCCCTACCACCACCCACCTAAGACCTCCTCCTCTCCCTACACAAGAGATGCCCAGGGGAGACTGTGTTCCTGCCACTTCTTGACATAGGGCCAACTTCCAAGTCTCCTTGTCCTGCCTGAGGTCCTGCCCTTCCCTCAGTGCTTGGTACTGGCAGTCCCTGACATTGTCCACACCTAGGCCTAGGTCCACATAAGACCATTTTACCTCCAGACCCCTCGCACTATGTGGAAGAAAGAAGGAGAATATTTTACTGCAGTCCCTGCCTAAGATGATGTAGGGCCTCCAGGCTCTTGCAATTTGCATGAGAAGTTGAGAAAAATAGGTGATGGGCCATGTCCATGGACTGTAAGGACAGTCAGGTAAGCCTGTGTTACTAATTTGTTAAGGACAATAGTTCAAGCCAAGAATGGATTTAAATACCTCATTAATCTGGGGAGATGTGTTTCAGTAACTCTTCCTCATCTCCACTATATGTTTAGAGTAGATATCCAAAGACAATATGCAGATGCATTTTCTCTTCAAATTCCTCTGATCCATCAGAAATCTCCACTGGATACAGCGCAGCAAACTGTGAGCAAGAAGGGATAACCGTCTAGGATGAAGTGGCCTATCCCGCCAGCCCACCATGGGAAGGGCATAGGCTTGAGTTTGCAGATCCCAACTCTCTCACTAACTCTGTGACACCTGAGCCTCAACTTCTCCATCTCAAGGCTGAAGCACATCCTATCTGCCTTGCATGGTTATTGTGCAGATTAGAATCAGAGTGTGTGTAAAACACTTCCCAAGTGTCCAGCCCATAGTGGGTGATTGAGTGCTGGCTGTTGTCATGATACAAGGAACCCCAGAGAAGCACACTGTTGAGCTAGTGGGCAGAGGAGGACATGGTAGAAACCTAGCATTGGACTGTGTTAGGAAAATACATTTCAGATGCTTCCGTGAAATGTCCTCAGTCTTCCAAAAGGGTATTGTTCTTGCCCATCATGCCACCCATCATCCAACTGTGGAGTTTTTATAGTATTAGCATTTTATTTCTTCTTTCTTTTTCAACGTTTTTTTTTTTTAATTTATTTTGGGACAGAGAGAGACAGAGCATGAACGGGGGAGGGGCAGAGAGAGAGGGAGACACAGAATTGGAAACAGGCTCCAGGCTCTGAGCCATCAGCCCAGAGCCTGACGCGGGGCTCGAACTCACGGAGCGCGAGATCGTGACCTGGCTGAAGTCGGACGCTTAACCGACTGCGCCACCCAGGCGCCCCAGTATTAGCATTTTAAAGAAACACACTGAATTTTCTTTGTAGTATTACTTTTTTTTTTTTTTTAATTTTTAACGTTTATTTATTTTTGAGACAGAGAGAGAGCGAGCATGAACGGGGGAGGGTCAGAGAGAGAGGGAGACACAGAATCCGAAACAGGCTCCAGGCTCTGAGCAGTCAGCACAGAGCCTGACACGGGGCTCGAACTCACGGACAGTGAGATCATGACCTGAGCCGAAGTCGGCCGCTTAACCGACTGAGCCACCCAGGTGCCCCTGTAGTATTACCTTTATACTTAAATCATAGCAAACGCTTAGCTTTATCATCTGAAAAGAATAAATTTTTTATTATACCAGTATGCATGTATAGCCAGCCCATGGACAAAGAAGAAAGCACTTCTCATGTAATCACAGGGGCAGAACATGCAACTGACATATGGTCTGCATGCACGGGCCGCCAGAGGAAGGCTCCTGTCCACTCCGAACAAACAGGCGGGCCTATGGGGCTCTACGTCTCCAGGCATAAAAGCATTATTTTTTAGTGTTCGCATTTGTTCAGGCCATTCTCACATCAGAGTGGGATGGATGTGGCCAGATTCTGGGGGACAGGGCATCACTTTGCCTGCCACTGGGAAGTTCAGCTGGACGAACTGGCACAGTAACCTTGACTGTTAAATGGGCAAACATCATGAAGCAACAGCACATGGCACACGATGCAAATACCTGGCAATCACGGAAGAGGGATGATTGAGAGTGATGGGTACCCATACTGCTAGTCGCATCAATTGGAACAACCTTTCTGAAAAGTCTGGCAACAATATGTATGAAGAGTTTTAAAAAGTTCATGATTGAAAGCATGATCTTTGGAGTCATACTGCCTTGGTTAAATTTTCGCCCTACTATCATGGCTTTGAGCATAGAGAGCATGTAATTGATTTGTGCTTCAACATTGTCATCTGTGAAATGGGAATATCTACAATATTCAATATGCTAACAATTCAGTAAATGCTTGGTACATAGTAAACTCCAGAAATGTAGCTGTTGTTTTTTATTTTAATGTTTATTTATTTATTTGAGAGAGAGAGAAGCAGAGAGAGAGGGAGACAGAGAATCCCAAGCAGGATCCACGCTGTCAGCACAGAGCCTGATGCAGGGCTGGAACTCACAAACTGTGAGATCATGACCTAAGCTGAGATCAAGAGTTGGATGCTTAACTGACTAAGCTACCCAGGCGCCCTTATTTTTTATTTTTTTTTAAGTAGGCTCCATGCCCAACATGGGGCTTTAACTCAAGACCCTGAGATGAAGAGTTGCATGCCCTACTGACTGAGCCAGCCAGGCGTCCCAGAAATGTAGTTATTGTAATAATCCTAAGAAGCTATTGAGAAACAAGGTCAAAGATTTATGCACAAAAATATTCATTGCAGCATTATTTTAAGAAAACTTGAAAAAAGAAACCCTCAATGTGAACATTGGAAATACTAAGTAAATTATGGTTTACTCAAACAATGGGATATTGTGCTTCTATTTTTGAAAAAATTATCTTTACTAAGCTTTCTTAATGACATGAAAAATGTTTTTTGAAACAATGCTAACCAAATAAAGCAGAATAGAAACCAGATAGATCACAATATCTCAATTGAACCTCAATGAATGGGATTGTTGTTTTAAATACTAAGACGTGTCTAAAGGCTACATTGTGACCAGAAGTTAAATCACTGGCTAGCAGGATTATGATGATTTTTATTTGCTTCTTTTTGCTTATCTAAGTATAAATAAGCATGTGGTCATTATAGGAACTGCTTATTCTCAATTAACAAAAAAAAAATATTTTTCAATGCATCGAACTAAGTTCTGGAATAAAATGTGCCCAAACAAATGGTGGAATTATTGGGGACTTTTTTCAGTTTCTTTAGGGATATTTGGTGACATCTAGCTTTCTCTAAAGCTAGGGTAGGACGTGGTAGTCAGAGAGAAGGAAATGCCTTTTGGTGAGGGGACCAAGTGTGAATGAAGGATCAGAGAGGAAAGGCTTTTTGGAAGCGGCTGGCAATGAGTGGACCTGCCAGAACAGCTACTTTAAAAGAGCTGTGGCGGTGAATAATGGGATATGAGGTTGAAACCAGTATACAAGGCCAGGTCATGAGAACCCCCACATCTGAAATAAGAAATCTGAAGGCGCCTGGCTGGTTCGGTGGGTAGAGCATGTGACTCTTGACTTTGGGGTTGTGAATTTGAACCCCATGTTGGGTGTAGAGGTTACTTATGAATAAAATCTTAGGGGCATCTGGGTGGCTCAGTTGGTTGAGCATCTGACTCTTGATTTTGGCTCAGTGGTGATCCCAGGGTCATGAGATTGAGCCCCTCGTTGGACTCCGCGCTGGGTGTGGAGCCTGCTTGAGATTCTTTCTCTTCCTCTCCCCTCCCTCTCAAAAAGTAATAAAAATAAAAAATAAAATCTTTAAATAAATAAATAAATACATGAAATAAGGAATTTTAACCCATAGGTAGTAGAGAACCATAGAGGATTTTTAAACAAGAAGTAACATTGTATGTTGAAAGCCAAATTGATGGAGGATTAATTTGGCAGATGTGCATATGGGGTTGAACAAAGAGTGTGAAGGAACGGAGAGGGTTTTCTATTCATTCTTCCATTTATATGTTTATCCATTCAGGAAGCATTGGGCTCCTGCTCTATGTCCTGCTCTCTGCTAGGTACTCGGAGTAAGGTAAGAGCAGAGGCCTCAAAGAGTTGACAACTTGCTGAAAAAACTGGGAAGCAGAGCAAAGGGAACAAAGGTGGGTTCCCTTTTATGTGCAAGCCCTGAAATGGTCATTTCTACATACTAGTTTATCAAATTCTCACCACACCCCTGCTATTTATCCTGTCTGTTGGATGAAGAAATAGGCTCAAAAAAGTTAAGCATGGTGACGTGCCTCTGGTCACACAGCTGATCCCTGGATAGTTCCTTCTGTAACATCTTAGGGTGGAGGCCTGCGTCAGCAGGGGACAGAAGAATCCCAGGGGTCAAAGAGGCCCCACAGAGAAGGTGATATTTGAACTTGGACTGCAGTATACAAGTGAGATGGGACATTTGGGGTCATGCAAAGGCACAGTGGCAATAACGTTAGGACTCTGTTACAACAGGCAGTAAAACTTGGAATTGGCAGAGGGAATGGAAAAGAAGGGTCAAATGCAAGAGACATTAAGGAGAAACTGGCTTCCAGATTTCCAACGGCCGGGTGGGGGAGGGGGGGCAGCTGTAATTCCTGAAAGAACCAAGACTACTCTAGGGAGAAGAGAATACATGAGAGCGTAAAATGCTGGCTAAATTTCGGCATGAGTTCCTGTCCTACACCACACAGTGTCCTAATGGAAAAGCTAAGAAGATATTTTTCTAAATCACAACTTTATTGGTTTTTATCACCCTGAAAAAGAAGTAGGCTTTAGGTTTGCACTGGCACAGTCTTCAACGTGGTTACAGATGGGCTCACAGGGTGCCTGGCTGAGAACACTGGCCACTGGAGCCCCTGCGCTGGCCAATCACACACTCCATTTGCCCTGTGAGACACAACTCGAAGCCGAAACAGCATTCTGGCCCCTGTTTGGGATGTGCTCCTGTTGGTGCTTGAAAAAGAAACCCTTCTGGTATCAGACCAGGTTCAGCCATTTCCTGGGATCCCTTGTCAAAGCAGCTTAAGGAGAATGTATTCTAAAAATCTTGGGAAGAGTCTGGAGGAACACAACAGGGAAGCAGCTAAAGCCCAGCCAGGTGCACAGAGAACCGTGGGCATGAATGCTTGGGCACTCGCCCTTTCTTGCCCAACCTTCTAGGGATCCTGATTCAGGCTCCATCTCCTTCTACAGATTAGGATCCTCTGCTTCTCTCCATGGGCAAGAAATGCGGCCTATCGTAGATACCCTCCTGTATAACTCACAGAGCCTGGCCCCTCTAGGTTTCCATTTCAAGCATATGAAGAAAGACTGATCGGCAAAGCTTGTGGGAGCAGGCCCTGGCCCCCTGAGCTTGGCCAACAGGTGTCGGCAGTTGGAGGCGATGGACGGTTGGGGGGGGGGGGGAGGGCGCAGCCAATTCCCAGAAGGGAAGCGAGGGGAAGATAAAACAGTAGGGTTCTAGCCTATTGGGGCACTTTCTTAATTTCTCTAGGCTTAATTTTCTTGCTTGGAAAATGGAGATACACTATCTTGGAGGTTCTTATTTGAAGATCAAAGAAGACTTTAAAAAATGTCAGTGATACTCAAACTTCCCACCAAGTGCTCCTACAGACAGAAGAGAGAACTCCTAAATGAGTCTCAAACATTAAGAAAAATAAAAAAAGAGGGGCCCGTTGGTGAAGCTTGAAGCAGGACATTTCTTTGAGGTCCTCTTTTTGGTTTAAAAATGCATGAGCTATGGTAATTTAGCATATGATAGAACTGACATCTCAAATCAGTAAAGGAAAGAAATTATTTAGGCAATGATATTGAGACAACACAGTTGCTAGTTGGGAAGGAAAAAAAAGATCCCTCACAGTTTATACCAAATTAAATTCCCAACAGAAGAAAGATTTCATTGCAAATGTGAAACCATGAAAGTACTTAGGGAAAGTACTAAACGCCTTAGCAAAAGAACTCAGAACATGTACTGACGGTTTGTTTAGTTGAGCATTGTGACTCTCATACCTAGAGCAGTGCTCGGCAGAGTCAGACCTCAGTACATTTTTGGCGGCATGAATTAATGAGAGTTTTTTTTAATCACCTCAGTTAGGGGAGAAGCCTCTTTAAGAATGGAATAAAACCCAGAAGTTATAGGGGCGCCTGGGTGACTCAGTTGGATAAGGGTCCAACTTCGGCTCAGGTCATGATCTCACAGTTCATGGGTTCAAGCCCCGCATCAGGCTCTGTTCTGACAGCTAAGAGCCTGGAGCCTGCTTGGGATTCTGTGTCTCCCTCTCTCTCTGCCCCTCCCCCACTCATGCTCTGTCTCTCTCTCTCTCTCTCCTTCAAAAATAAATAAACATTAAAAACAACAACAAGAAGCTGTAAATGCAAAGGTAAATTCTACCAAAAAATAAAATTATAACTGACTATATGGGAAGAGGGGACCAAAAGACAAACTAAATCAAAAGACAGACATACTGGAGGGAAATATTTGTAATTCAAATCACAAGTTACCTTTCCTAAATATTGATAAGAAAAAAGCCAACAATCCAATGGAAAAATGGGCAAATGATATGAAACAACAACAACAACAACAACAAAAACAGTTCCCAGAATAAGAAATACAAATGGGTCTTGGGGTACCTGGCTGGTTCTTTCGGTGGAATGTGTAACTCTTAATCTCAGGATCATGAGTTTGAGTCCCACACTGGGTGTAAAGATTACTAAAAAACTAAAAAAAAATGAAATAAATGAAATAAAATCTTTCATTAAATTTTTTTGTGTTTATTTTTGAGAAAGAGAGAGAGAGGGAGAGCAGGGGAGGAGCAGAGAGAGAGGGAGACACAGATTCTGAAGCAGGCTCCAGGCTCTGAGCTGTCAGCACAGAGCCCGATGCAGGGCTCAAACTCACAAACGGCGAGATCAAGTCAGACACTTAACTGATCAAGCCACCCAGGTGACCCTGAAATAAAATCTTTTTAAAAAGAGAAATACAAATGAGTCTCAACTATTAAGAAAAAAAAGAGGAGTGCCTGGCTGGCTCGGATGGTGGAGTATGCAACTCTTGATCTCAGGGTTGTGAGTTCGAGTGTCACATTGGGCACAGAGATTACTTAAAAAGATAGATACTCAAACGTCTCCATAATTTTAGAAAAGCAAGTAAAAATTCTAACGAGAGGGGTGTCTGGGTGGCTCAGTCGGTTAGGCGTCTGACTCTTGGTTCTATTCAAGTCACAATCTCGTGGATCATGAGATTGAGCCTCTTGGTGGGCTCTACACTGAGAGCACATACCCTGCTTGGGATCCTCTCTTTCCCTCTCTCTCTGCCCCTACCCTGTTCAGACTAGCAAGCACACTCAAGTGCTTTCTCTCTCTCTCTCTCTCAAAATAAATAAACTTAAAAAAAAATTCTACCAAGATACATGTTTTTACATATCAGATTGGCCAGGGTCAGAAAGCTGGAGAACACATCATTGTCTATTGTATTGGCTAAGGGAGGAGGAAACAGATGCTCTGATATAGTGTAGATTGGAAGACTCTTCTTTTTTTTTTTTTATGTTTATTTACTTTTGATTGAGAGAGAGAGACAAAGAGAGACAGACAGAGGTGTGAGTGGGGGAGGAGTAGAAAAAGGGAGACACAGAATCTGAAGCAGGATCCAGGCTCTGAGCTGTCAGCACAGAGACGGACACAGGGCTCAGGCTTGTGGACCATGAGATCATGACCTGAGCCAAAGTCAGACGCTTAACTGACTGAGCCACCCACGCGCCCCAGGAAGAGCTCTTCCGAGGGCTACTGGACCCTATAGCATACCCTGTGATCCACGTCTAGGAATTCTTCCTACAGACACACTAACACAGGTACAAATGAAGAATATTCACGGTCATATTTGTTGTAGTGTTGTTTATAATAGGAAAATATTGGAAATAACCATCGTAGGGCTGGTTTACAAATTCTGGCACATCCATACAATGAGATATTGTGCAGCTGTTACAATAATGACATAATTCTTGATGAACATGTTATGAGAAGCTCTCCAAGATGTAGTGTTATCTGAAAAAAAGCACACTGCAGAGCAGTGTGTATTTTATGCTATCATTTTTTACAAAACAAAACAAAACAAAACAAAAAAACAACCATATACATAGGTATTTACTTGTACTATGTTTAGATTATCTCTTGGAGGATTCCCAGGAATCTGGGAATACTGGTTGCCTCCTGGGAATAAAGCCAGGTGGTTGGAGAACAGAGGGCTACATTTTCATTCTAAACTCTTTTTTATACTTTTCAGATTGTGTTTCATGCATGTATTACCTCTTCAAATAATACATTGAGGGGGAAAAAATGTGTTAATTTAGCATCCTGCTCCATAATCTCTCCACAACTGATTTAATGTAAAAATGTCTTAAATTACTTACCTTACACTAATTAACTTTCCCTCTCAAATCTTTGAGTGAAATTAGCATTCTAGAAAGACAGCCCATTTACCCTGGGACTCTGTCCCCTGGGCACACACCAGCAAGCGTCCCCTTTCTGAAGAGAAGAGAACTTTGTGGAGCGTCTGGCACAAAAGTAGCTGTGCCACAAGTGTGAGTTCCTGTCTCTGTGGGAACGGAACTGCTCCTGCTGGGGCAGCACCGAACGGGACCTCCGCTCCCTTGGCAAGAACAGAAGGCCGATGAGTGTCTTACGCGCTAAGCAGGGCCCTGGGACACGTTATCCTGTGAAATCTAAGGTTCTACAGGGCCCACATTCTTCAGCCCAGCCCAGTGCCTGGCACATAGTCGACACTGTTGATGTAATGAATGAACGTATCAAGAGTTACAGGATCTCACCTGAGGGAGGGACAGAGGCCCTTGGGAGGCTTTGGGGAAGTCCCATGAATCGGCTTAAAAAGGAATCCTCACCCAGCAGGCAAGGGGGATAAAGCAGGCATTTCCGGCACGGAGGACAGCTTACCTTTGGGATGACAGTGGAAGTGGGGGAGGCTGGCTGGGAAGGCCAGCAGAGCTGAACACACAGGACTCCCACCTGCCCTTCTGGGAGCAGTAATCACATGTGGCCAGGCACCTCGGGCATCACCTAGGGTGGTGGTTACCTGACAAAGTTATTTTACAAAGGTCCAGGAACTGACAGACAGGAAAGAAAATAATCAGGCCACATTCACTTGAACGTAGAGGAGGTTTGGGAAGGGGAGAAGCTCAGGGGTAGGGTGGAGACCCCCAACCCCAGGAAACAGACTTTGAGTGGTGGGTGGAGCTGTGGTCTCAGCCTATCAGATCCAGCACCTCTGCCTCATGATTCCCCTTCCTTATGGCCAAAGTGAGAGCCACTTGTAATAGAAGCCTGTAATCTCTTATCCAGAATCCAAAAAGTGTTGAAAATCCAAAGCAGTTTTTTTTTATTTTGTCAGCAAAACCTGCCCTCCGCTCATCTGAAGCTTCGTATAGACTTTATTCATCCCACGCTAAATGTCTATTTATATGTTTTGCTGGAGAAATATTAGTGTGCTTGATTAGAGGAGGCTGTTCCAGACCTCGCTGAGGGGTTATATAATACATCGTATGTGCACCACACTACTTTTCTAAAATCTGGAAAATTCTGAAACATATCTGGCCCCAGGAGTTTTGGACAAAGAGTTGTGTTCTAATATAATCGACCGACTCATATAATGTTTAAAAGTAAAAGTGATGTAATGGCCTTGAATGTAAAATAAAGAAGAAATAAAAGACTAGAAAATGTTAATAACACAATGTATATTTCAATATGTATATGCTAGGGCAGGACTACACTGGAAGACCTAAAAACTGTGTTGGATGCTTGCCCCTAAAGGTAGACTCTCCTGAATGTGGCAATTCAAATGTATGTGATAGGGGAGCCTGGGTGGCTCAGTCGCTTAAGCGTCTGACTCTTGATTTGGGCTCAGGTCATGATCTCATGGTTTGTGAGTGTGAGCCCCACGTCGGGCTCTGTGCTGATAGTGCGGACTCTGCTCTGGATTCTCTCTCTCCTCCCTCTCTCTCCCTGTGTCTCTTAAAACAAACAAACAAACAAACAAACAAGCAAACAAACAAAACCCAACAGGGGTGCCTGGGTGGCTCAGTTGGTTAAGCTTCCAACTTTAGCTCGGGTCATGATCTCCTCGTCCGTGGGTTCCAGCCTCGCATCGGGCTCTGTGCTGACAGTTTGGAGCCTGGAGCCTGTTTCAGATTCTGTGTGTGTGTGTGTGTGTGTGTGTGTGTGTGTGTCCCTCCCCACTCATGCTCTGCCTCTCTCTGTCTCTCAAAAATAAATAAATGTTAAAAAAAATTTTTTAATGTAACTGATAAGGTTGTATATGCTTTTTTTTTTTTAACTCAAATACTAGGAATGGCATTGCCATGATTTTACAAAATGGTGAACAACTCTAAGTAAAGTTCCAAGTATAATAAACATAGTCTCCCTCAATGTACTCAATAGTTGCATTCCTGGAAAATCTGGTGCATGTAAAAAACCAGGCAAAATGTCTGTGTGTTCATTTGTAAAACATAATTAGGTTTTAGGCTCAGATAATTATAATGAGGTTTTCACTTACAAGATACATTTTAATGAGACGGTTGAAAGTGATTCAGGATGCAAAACAGTTTTTTGTTGTGGGCCACTGCCTCACACATGGCAGGGAGGCTTGTGTCCCTGGCCCCACAGATTAAATATCAGTAGTGCACCCAAACCAGACCATATGACCACCAGGAATGCCCCTCATATTCCCACAAAGCCCCTGTGGCAGTGCCCCCTGGGAGGGGAACACTGCCCACCACTCAACCCCGCTGGGAGCCAGCAAGGGGCTGGCAGATGAGCCCGTGGTGTCCCAGAACAGGCTCTGGTCCAGCTGGAGAATCCTGCAGTCAAGTCTGGACTGAGAAGTTAGGATTGGAAAGCCCTTGTCTTCCCCAGAATGTAAGTCTCAGGGATACAGACTGGAAGTGAACACCGAAGTTCCTCATCGGGTGTGCCAGTGTGGCGCTGTGGAGCTCCAGTTGGCTAACCCGGAGGACGTTCTGGCCTCAGCCACCTTTTTCCCCTGCCAGCAAGGTGGCGCCTTCTGGAATAGGCTGATGGGCCGACTGCATGGTACTTGGCTGGTCTGCAGGTTAGTGGTGTCAGGCAGTCCGTGGGTCGTGTGCCCCCCTTTAAGAGTCACTCAAAGTCTCAATGTGTCTTAGTGGTTAAGAGTTAACCACAGCAGCATTATTCACAATAGCCACAACAGCCAAAAGAAGCAACCTAGGGGTCCCCCCGTGGGTGAATGACAAACAAATATGTTGTATATAGATAATGGAATATTATTCAGCCTTAGAAAAGGAAATTCTGATGCACGCTACAATGTGGATGGACCTTAAGGACAGTATGCTAAGTGAAAGAAGCAGTTTAGAAAATACCGCAAAAACCCACTACCTAGAGTAGTGAAATTCAGAGAGACAGAAATTGGAATGGTGGTTGCCAGGGGCTGATGTGGGGGAAGAGGGAATGGGGAGCTGTTGTTTCATGGGGACAGAGTTTCAGCTCTGCATGATGGAAAAGAGCTCAGGAGATGGACGGCGGTGATGGCCACACAACAAAGCGAATGTACTTCATGCCACCAAGTGTACTTCATGCACACTTTAAAATGCTTAAGATGGGTGGCCCTGGGTGGCTCAGTCGGTTAAGTGACTGACTTTGTCTCAGGGCATGATCTCATGGTTCATGGGTTTGAGCCCCGCATCAGGCTCCATGCTGACAGCAGAGAGCCCACTTCGGATTCTCTGTCTCCCTCTCTCTCTGCCCCTCTCCCACTTGCACTCTCTCTCTCAAAAGTAAGTAAACATTAAACAAAAATTTTAAATAAAAATCTTAAGATGGTAAATTTTATGCGATGTATATTTTGCCACACATATAATGTAGATAATAATAAATTAGAGGAAACATAGATAACAAAATTAAGAAAACAAGTAAAAAGCTAAGGCTATGATGGAAAGACTGGGAATCAAGTTCTGGCTCTGCTACTCACCAGGATATGGTGGATCTTGGCCAAGTTACCCTCTCTAAATCTCAGTTTCCCCATCTGTGAAACAGGAATAATGACTGTACTCTCCCTTTGGGGCCTGATGGAGCTCACTCCAGATGATGTGTGTAAACCATGGGGCACAGCACCTGCCTGGCATGTTGTCGGTACTCAAGAGGTGTGACTATTATCATGTGTGCAGATTTTTTTTAAGTTTATTTATTTTGAGAGAGACAGAGAGACCCAGTGGGAGAGAGGCAGAGACAGAGGGAGGAGAGAGAGAACCCCAAGCAGGCTCTGCACTATCAGCACAGAGTGTGATGTGGGGCTTGAACTCACAAATCATGACATCCTGAGCTGAACTGAAATCAAGAGTCAGACACTTAACTGACTGAGCCATCCAGGTGCCCTCTGCATGCAGATTTTACATATCCACTGCTCATGGAAGCAATCCTCCCTCTCAGACACTCCCATAGAAGTATTTAGGGCATTTGCCTTAACAGCAAGGTTAGAAGGACACTGACAAAGAATGACTGGGGACCCAGGAGCAGGGGTGGTGGGGTGGTGTGCATGTGTAACTTTCCTGATCCTTCCTGCCTGTGGGTCAGCATCCTCTGGGGCCACAGCCAAAGGTCCTCAAGGGCACCCAGAGCAACTTTGCTGTATCTAGAGAAAGCCTTTCTTAACTGGCCCCCAGAGGGACACTTCCTAAATTTAAAACTGCCACGATTCCCATTTAGACTCAGAGGGAGAGTTGATCATTGTTGTTGACAGCAGTAAAAGTCCATTTTCTTTTATTTTTGGTTAAACAATAATTTGATTGGAAAATGCTTCCTGGGGCAGTAATTAATGGCTGGTTGGAGGTAAAGCCAAAAGCGTTTCACCCAGAAAGTCATTAGTTACCAGGAAATGCTAGACCTAGAGGGGATTCACCGCTGGTACAAACTCTGAAATTGGTAGGAAGAAAAAGAGAATAAGGAAAATGTAAGCAATTTCTTTTTATGCAGTGAAAAGTTTAAAAATGGAGCGTTGTGTTGCCATAGACACCATTTCTGGCTCTGGGCGGCCCTGGGCGGTCCTCGGTGCCTGCATCCAGCCGCACAGCAATTAGACACGGTTTTCAGCCTGGCGGCTGTGCCTTCCAAGTACCTATAATGAATATCTGCGGCTCCAGGCTCCTGCGGAAATCCTCAAGCCTTGACTTGTCATTGTAATTTCCTTGGGAAGTGTTTCTAATTACACATTTCTTACTGCCTGCCCCAGGTCAAGTCTTCTTGTATACAGTATACGAATTGCATAAAACCACAAAGCAGTGAGGGTACCTACTCCACCCCCTGGAGTGGTCCAAATTGCTATGTGGTTGTTTTTAACCTAGTAGTTAAGCATTGCTGGGTGTAATAGGGCGTCATTTGCATGAGCAAGAACAACATTAAAGGAGCAGCACGCGCCTCATTCTTTATAACTCTGTAGAGGTTTGAACCCATTTCAGCAAGACAGCTATATAATAACAGAACTTCCAACTCTAACACACAGACTGTTTATTTTAACTATTATAGCAGGGTCTTTGAGAAGAGGGACTTAATTATTTTGTGTTGTTCCCTGGGACCTGCCATTTAGGGAACTTTTGGCGGTTGAGTTTCCTGGAGGTGAAAGCATCATTACCTTTGGACTCTCTTGGTTGAGGAAATTCTCCAAGACTTGAGACAACATTCGCCAAATACTTTTAAAGGGAACTGAAGTCAAGTTAAATCTAAATCCAGATGCTACTGTTTGGATGTTAAGTTTTCTTTGAAGTTGAGCGAAATGGAGGCTTCTTTAGCTCTTGAAGAAGGGTCAAAAATGGTTTTCTAAAAGAAGGGCTTCTCTGGACTTGGGCAACCGCATCTCCACAGGAAGGGTCTATGGACACTACCCTCCCCTCCTTGCGTGTGTTTTGGAAGACTGAGAAATTGCAGGAACCAGCGGTACTGACTGATCACGTTGGTGGGGCTGAGGAGTTGGGCTCAGCTGAGCCCCTAGGCAGTGCCCACTGGGGAGGGCTGTTTCTGGCCCCATGTAGCAACTGCTGGCCAATGCAAGAACTTGCCCTGACCCCACTTCCTAAGGAATTTCATAAGGAAGGAGGAGCAGTTGCTGCAAAAAATGACTTTTGCTCTAAGCTTCCTTCTACCCACTGGCTCCTCTTCCTCCCATTCTCTAAATGTTGGGTGCCCAGGGCTCAGTCCTGGACCTCTTTGGTCTACATTTGCTTCTTAAGTGATCTCATCAAATTGCAAAGCCCTAAACAATTACCATCTGTAGTAAGTTGTATTTCCCAGGATTGTCCACAAAAACATTTCCATCCTACATGCTCTTCTATAATGTAATCTTCACATTCCTCCATCAAGAGAAGGGATCTATATCTACCCACCTCGCCACCTACTTTGAATCTAGACAGGCTGTTACTGACTGTCTTGTAGCCTGTAGAATGGAGTGGAAAGGGTGCTGCACAGCTTTCAAGGCTAAGTTAGGTAAGGTGATGCAGCTTCTGCCTTGTTCATTGGTACACTCACTTATGGAGCCCTGAGCTGCCATGTACATAGTCCAGCCATCCCAAGGCTTCCATGCTGTAAGGAAGCCCAAGCCACATAGAGAAGCCACTATGAGTAGTCCAGTTGACCACCTCTGCTCAGGTCCCAGTAACTAGCCAGCCTGAATTGGCAGATTTGTGAATAAAGATGCTTCCAAGTGATTCCAAACCCACCTTACGTGTTGCCTCCAGCCTTAAAGTCTTCCAAGCTGAGACCCCATTGTGGCATAGAGGCTAAACATTCCTGTTGTGCCCTGCCTTAAAATTTTTTTTAAGTTTCTTTATTTATTTTGAGAGGAGGGAGAGGCAGAGAGAGAGAGAGAGAGAGAGAGAGAGAGAGAGAGAATCCCAAGTAGGCTCTGTGCAGTCAGCATGGAGCCCTATGTGGGACTTGATCTCATGAACTGTGAGATCATGACCTGAGCTGAAACTGATGGTCAGTCACTTAACTGGCTGAGCCACCCAGGCGCCCCAGCCCTGCCCTAAATTCTTAACCCATAGATTGGTGGGCAAATGAAATAGCTGTTTTAAGCTAAGTCTTGAGGTCATTTATTACACAGCTATTGTATCTGGAACACCATCTATATGCCATGACTCCCATGTTTGTATCTCCAGCTAAGGCCTCTCAAGGCTCTAGACTCACATTTCCCACTATTTATTTCACTTTTCCACTTGGATATCTAACAGGCTTCTCATAGAACATTCCCAGGATCAAATTAATGACTTATCTTGCCTTGAAAAGCTACTCTTTCCTTAGGTGTTTTCATCTCAATAAATGACACACCATCACTGACCCAATACCTAACTTCTCAGGCTAACAATCTAGATATCATCAGTGACTCCTCTCTTTCCCTCCCAACTCCCATCCAGTCCATCAGCAAATCCCATAAGCTCTACATTCAAAGCATTTCCCAAATAGGACTACTTCTTACCTATTTCACTGCTATAACTCTAATCCAAACCACATCATCTCTGTCCTGGGTTATGGCTAAAGCCTTTAACCTATTGTTCTTCCTACCTCCACACCTGATCTGTTGTCCCTTTCCCCCCAGTCAAGTCTCCAGAAGTCACAATAATCATCTCAGATGTAAATGACATCATAAGCTCCAACTCTTCCTTGTTCACTTGTCTGGCTGTTGACCAGGAATCTGGTTGGCGCTATTGACCAGGAATCTGTGTGGCCTGGACTTTCTCAGAATATGGTGGCTGTGCTCAGAGTGCAAGTGTCCCAAGAGAGAGAAGGAGAGCCAGCCAGCAGTGCTTTTCAGGCCTTAGCCTTGGATGTCATGCCACAGCACTTCTGCCACATTCTACTGGTTGAGGCAATTATGGAGATCCACCCAGGTTCAATGGCAGAGAACAGAGACTCCACCTCTCAATGAAGCCTGTTACAGTCACCTTCTAAGAAGAGCATGTGAGATGGGATATATATTAGTGCAGCCATCTTTGGAAAGTACAGTCTGCCACACCATTTGAAAAGATTTAACTATGTAACAAAGAAAATTTTCTACACCCCCCCCCCCCCGCCCAAATACCAGAAGCAAATTGTAAATGCAAAAGGCAGTATAAAGACATGCCAACTGTCTTCACTGAGCCCCTCCTCTGGGCATTGTGGGTTGGAAACCTTTTTTATAGTACTACAGGGAGAGATTGGGTCAACCGCGCCTGTTTCTTCTTCTCTTTAAGGGCAGGAGGAAGAGTGTTCTCTCCTTCATTTCTACCTGTAAAGCTCACTTCAGATGCCATTTTCTCTACAGGCCCTCCCTGATCCCCATCATGTGAGCAATGAGAGTTTTTACCCATCTCACAGGCTACTTCTACTTTCTCCCTTGTACTACAGTTACTCATTTGTCTCATAAATCTTGCCTCTCCAAGGGTGCCTGGGTGGCTCAGTCAGTTAAGCATCTGACTTGGGTTCAGGTCATGATCTCACCACTCACTCGTGGGTTCAAGCCCTGTGTTTGGCTCTGTGCTGACAGCTCAGAGCCTGGAGCCTGCTTCGGATTCTGTGTCTCCCTCTCTCTCTCTGCTTCTCCCCCACTTTCTCTCTCTCTCAAAAATAAATAAACATTAAAAAAAAAAGTTGAGGGGCTCCTGGGTGGCTCAGTTGGTTAGGTGATTGACTTCAGCTCAGGTCATGATCTCACAGTTTGTGAGTTCGAGCCCTGTGTTGGGCTCTGTGCTGACAGCTCAGAGCCTGATGCCTACTTCAGATTCTGTGTCTCCCCTCTCTCTACCCCTTCCCTGCTCACGCTCTGTGTCTCTCTGTCTGTCAATGATAAATAAATGTTAAAAAAAATTTTTTTTAAAGTTGAAACCTTGCCTCTTTAATCCCCTCAAGAGTGTATTGAACTTTAAATTTTCGGGGCGCCTGGGTGGCTCAGTCGGTTAAGCAGCTGACTTCGACTCAGGTCATGATCTCGCGGTCCGTGAGTTCGAGCCCTGCGTCGGGCTCTGTGCTGACCGCTCAGAGCCTGGAACCTGTTTCAGATTCTGTGTCTCCCTCTCTCTGACCCTCCCCCATTCATGCTCTGTCTCTCTCTGTCTCAAAAATAAATAAACGTAAAAAAAAAAAATTTTAAAAAAATTTTCAAGGGTCAGGGAGTTTTAAAAATTTCTCCAGTTCCCTTCCTGCCCTGGTCTCTGTACTCGTCACATGTGCTAATTATTCAGTTATTTGCTGGCAAAATTCACAAAGAAGCAGTTGCGTACAGGTGTCTAATTCATTTACATTTGGAATGCAGTGGGTGCTCAGTTAAAACATGTTTTTAGTGAATGGATTGTATTCGACTAAACGCAGGACACTTAAGGGGGAAGTAAGAAAAAGAGCTGGTCCTGGCCTTCACAATAATGGAAGAGCTATTAAGACAGTAGCACATGGCTATGATTTATTGACAAAAGTCTGTGGGACTTAGAGAAAGCTTTTTTTTTTTTAATTTTTTTTTCAACGTTTTTAATTTATTTTTGGGACAGAGAGAGACAGAGCATGAACGGGGGAGGGGCAGAGAGAGAGGGAGACACAGAATCGGAAACAGGCTCCAGGCTCCGAGCCATCAGCCCAGAGCCCGACGCGGGGCTCGAACTCAAGGACCGCGAGATCGTGACCTGGCTGAAGTCAGACGCTCAACCGACTGCGCCACCCAGGCGCCCCAGAGAAAGCTTTTTAAGCCTATACAACCAAAGTCAGAAAACAAAAGGGAAGATTAATATAGTTTCTACTGCATAAAACATGAAAAAACACTTCTGTACATTAAAAAAAAAAAATCACAAATACAATTAAGGCAAACAGCAAGCCAGGGAAAACTTGCCAGTATGTTAACAAAGGGTTACTGGGGCACCTGGGTGGCTCAGTTAATTGAGCGTCCAAGTCTTGATATTGGCTCAGGTCATGATCCCAGGGTTGTGGGATTGAGCCCTGCATCAGGCTCCTGGCTGAGCTTGGAGCCTGCTTAAGATTCTCTCTCTCTCTCTCTCTCTCTCTCCCTCTGCCCCTCTCCCCACCTCTTGTGCCCTCTCTCTCTAAAATAGAAAAAAGGGGGGGGTTACTATCCTTAATATTTGAAAAGGTCTTCTATATCAGTAATAAAAAGACAAGTATTGCAAAAAAAAACCCTAAAGAAAGCATATAAATAGTCAAAACAAAAATAAAAATATAAATGGTTAATAAACACAGTGAAAAAAGCCCTTCAATGTCATTAATAATCATGTAAATTCATAGTAAAAACACAGTGAAGTCACGTTTTTCTTTTATCAAATTGGCAAAGTATTTTTATTAAAATAACTTGCAATGTTGGCAAGACTAGGAAGACTGAAAATTGATGCTTAAACTGCATGTCAGTGGGGTGCCTGGGTGGCTCAGTCGGTTACACATCCGACTTTGGCTCAGGTCATGATCTCATGGTCTGTGAGTTTGAGCCCCGCCTCAGGCTCTGTGCCGACAGCTCAGAGCCTGGAGCCTACTTTGGATTCTGTTTCCCTTGCTCTCTGCCCCTCCCCCACTCTCTCTTTCTCTCAAAAATAAACAAACATTAAAAAAAATTTTTTTTAAATAAATAAAGTTGTATGTCCAAAACCTTTAAAATGGGCGTGTTCTGCGACCTGGAATTTCAATATCCCCTAAATTACACCAAAGGACATATTGCTGAGGTTTATACAAAAATGCCTCAGAAGAATTAATTTTAATAGCAGAAAATTGGGATTAATGTCCAGCAACGGGGATTAATTTAAATTGGTTAAATAAATCACAGTACTCCTTTCATGTAACCATTTCAAATTGCCATTTCAAATGCTGATATGAGATAGTATTGAATAAAGTGGGAACATATCCATGTTCTATAGTTAATTTAAAAAATCAATTTAGGGGCGCCTGGGTGGCACAGTCAGTTCAGCGTCTGACTTCGGCTCAGGTCACGATCTCTGGCTCGTGGGTTCGGGCCCTACATTGGGCTCATTGCTGTCAGAGATCCTCTGTCCTGCTTCGGATCCTCTGTTTCCAGCTCTCTCTGCTTCTCCCCTGCTTTCCCTCTCTCATTCTCTCAAAATAAATATATAAACTAAAAAAAAAAAAAATTTATCTAGCAAACGTAGAGTCATTTTATTTTTCATTACATATATATTCCATAAACATAAACATGCATAAAAGCGGCCTAGAAGGATTCACCACCAAAAATTTTAGGATTCTGAGATTTTCTTTTCTCAGATCTCTTTTTTGTGTTTTTAAACTTTCTACACGAACATTCTTTTCTATTCAGGGGAAAAAAATACCATTATTTCTTGTAAGTGGTGTGGAAGTCGCCCCTGAAATCTAGATGGGAATGCGAGTTCTAGCTATTTCCCTTGAAAACATCTCTAGGCCCCACGGGCACACATTAACAACAGCCTGTTCTCTCCCGAGGGTCGAGTTGGGGTGGGAGGAATTTGGGTGAATGTTTGCACTTGCTGCTGGTTCTGCAGTAAATCTTGAAGACTGTCGGAATAGGTGCTTAGCATTCCCCAGGGTTGGAGAATGTGGTTGAGGTTCTCTGTCCTTCAGTCTCCATCATGCAGAAAGATCTGTGAGTGAGGGGTTTCGGAATTGAAACGCCACTCCACGGGAGCATTTTGGTTTCACCCAAAAGTGATTCCCTTTATTTGCTTTATTTCCTCCCTGCAGAAATAAGGGGATGATATAATTAGTTCTTGCACTGAGCGTGGGGGTGGAGGTTAAGCAAATTACACTTCTGTAGCAAAGTAAAAATGAGATGGGTGTGAGCATTGGAGCAGAAGAGGGAAACAAAGTTGCCTTATTTTCCCCTTTATTTAGCTCCCAGTTTTATGAGGGTACACAAAAATCACACAAAGAAATCTGATGGGAATAGTCCCTAAAACTAAAAAGTAACATAAACCAATGGTTTAGCCTTCATAAATTCCTCTGACTCTATTTCCAAATATAATTCTACATAAAACTATCCCATGCCACTTTGGGGACCACTAAAACCAGTGAATATTATGGAACAAAAAAAGGGAGAAAGTTTTTAAAAATACGTTTGTTCAGATGCCTGCATCAAATATTAAAAACCTGTTAGTTCACAATGGAGAATACTCACCTGCCCGTAAGTATAAACAAAAACATTTCCTTTGCCTGCGAAGTATTTTTTCCATTTTATTGCTTTTTAATTTTTAGTATTTTTAAAAAATGTTTATCCATCTATCTTGAAAAAGAGAGAGAGAAAGCATGTGAGTGATTGAGGGAGGGGCAGAGAGAGAGAGGGAGAGAGAATCCCAACTGCTGTCAACTTGGAACCTGACTCGGGGCTCAATCTTACAATCACATGAGATCATGACCTGAGCTGAAACCAAGAGTGGCACGCTTATCCAACTGAGCCACCCAGGCACCCCATTTTATTATTGCTTTCAGAAGTATAGGAAATGGCTTAAAACACACTGGTGGTTTAGCTTTTTATGAGATTTCTTTAAAAAAATTTTTTTAATGTTTATTTATTTTTGAAAGAGAGACAGAGTCAGAGCACAAGCAGGAGAGGGGCATCGAGAAAGGGAGACACAGAATCAGAAGCAGGCTCCAGGCTCTGAGCTGTCAGCATGGAGCCTGATGGGGGCTCAAACCTATGAACCACGAGATCATGACCTGAGCCGAAGTCAGACGCTTAACTGACTGAACCACCCAGGCACCCCTTTATGAGGTTTCTTTTTGATTCAACAAGTTTTGAATGACATAAATGAGCTTTGCACAGATGCTTCTAGAAAGTTTATGGCTCATCCCAGAGGTTCCCAGAGAACGGCTGTCTCCATATCACACCTCATGGGACCCCTGGCCCAGGACAGCAAAGGTAAAGGAGGCTGTAATTCTCTCTCAACCTTCTTCAGATTTGAAACTTGGAAGGGCCACAGAAAACAATGAATTCAGTGTCACATCTGATTGGCGGCTTCCCTGTGCCAGCAACCATGCTTGCTAGGGACCAGGGCTATTGTGGCATGTTCAAGCCCTTGACCTGCTGGAGTTTATAGCTGGCGGTGAGCACAGAGCCAAGGAGGGGACATTTATTTAATAGGCTTCTGTGTGTTTCTGTTCTTATTTTACTCTCGGACAAGCTGATGAAGGCAATGGTTTTCAACAACCTATCTGATCCGACTATTTGTACGTCTAACGGAATTATCTCTAGAAATGCTAAAGGACAATTTAATAACCGTACAAAGCCTCCCAGCTCTCTTTCTCTCTCTAAACATGGTTCACATGTCCTGCCTGTCCTAAGCTGTCCCCTGAATCTCCATCCTTCTTTTCCTCCACATGTGCCCCAGATTTCCCCCATCTCAGCCTACTCTGGTGTTTCTCTCCCTCCTTTTTCTCATTCTTTCCCAATGGATTTTTCCTTCATCCTATAGTTGCTCTCTGTTCTTCTCTGTAGAAGTCAAATAAGCCTACCTTGGCCCTTCTTCTTTTCCTCCCTTACCCTAACCCTGCAGCAAAAGGCCCAGAATATACCAGGAAAGGCAGAATTCTCCCCGTTGGGTGTGAAAGCTAAGATTTAGGCACAGTTTATTCCTGCAACAGATGAGACTTAGGGTACATCACTCACCCGCGTAGTGGAACCAATCTTCAAAATTCCTCATCCCAAAGCTTGGGCCGTTCCCAAAGTACAAAGGGAGGCCCTCAGGGACGGCTTTGGGTGGATGAGGAACAGAATTACGTCATATGTATGGATAGCCACATCCTCTCAGGGTGGTGTCCAGGCCTCGGACAGGAAATAGCCCTTCTCCCAGGAAGCTCCCTGTGGTGTGTGTCTCAGGAGAATGTCACCATTCTTGTCCTCAGAGGCCTGCTCCGCACAGAGCTGGGGAGGGTGGAGGGACGGGGGTCGTTCACTCTTTCCTGTGAGTGGCTCCCCCTTTAGCAGTGTGAGGCCCGCACTGGCTGCACAGTTCCTGTATTTCTCATGGTGCTTTCTTGGAGGTCTTGAGGGGAATAACTGTGACATCTGCTCTTGGAGTGTTTCCCAGGCCTGCTGGGGTTCAAAGCCCTCGTCTGTTCCAGGGACTTTAGCTTCTGGTTCCTCCTACCACTTCTCACGGATGCTTCAGGAGGGGACCTATAACCAAAGCTTAAAACTCAGGTTGCTGAGTGGCCCCTGGGTGGCTCAGTCGGTTAAGCATCTGAGTCTTGATTTTGGCTCAGATCATGCTCTCACAGTTCCTGAGTTCAAGCCCCACATTTAACTCTGTGCTGACAGCTCTGAGGCTGCTTAGGATTCTCTATCTCCCTCTCTCTCTGCCCCTCCCCAACTCATGCACACGTGTGCTCTCTCTCTCTTTCAAATAAATTAATAAACATTAAAAAAAAAAAAAAACTCAAGTTGTTATACACCTGGAAGAGTCAAAAGCTCTGGCAGATGGAAGTATTTCAAAGACTCTGAGAAAAGGGTATCCCAAAATGTATTTGTAAATATACGATCATAGTCTTCTCAAAGTGACTGTTTTAAGAAATTCAATGACAACCACTTTAGATGAGAATCTATGAGACATTTTGGGGAGTGTGGAGTGGAGGACAGCAAGAGCAGGAAGGAAGGAGACTTTGGGGTTTCTATAGAAACAGTTTGAGGGAGGGGTGTCTGGGTGGCTCAGTCAGCTGAGTGTGCGACTTCAGCTCAGGTCATGATCTCATGGGTCGTGGGTTTGAGCCCCACATCAGGCTCTGTGGTGATAGCTCAGAGCCTGGAGACTGGTTCAGATTCGGTGTCTCCCTCTCTCTCTGCCCCTCCTCTCCCCCTCAAAAATAAATAAACATTAAAATCTTGAAAGAAAGAAAGAAAGAAAGAAAGAAAGAAAGAAAGAAAGAAAGAGTTCAAGGGTAATGGGGTCTTCTCCCCCTTGCTCCCTCTTGGGTAGGTCTTTCTGATTTTGCTGGGCCCATCGGAGTCGGAACTCCACTTTCTTTTGAAAGAGAGAAAGAGAGAGAGTAAGAGAGGGAGGGGCAGAGAGAGGGAGAGACAGGATCCCAAGCAGGTTCTGGGCTGCCAACACAGAGCTCGACACGGGGCTCCAGCACAGGAAACATGAAGTCATGACCTGAGCTGAGATCAAGAGTCAGGCACTTAACTGACTGAGCCACCCAGGTCCCCCTGATCTGTTTTTAGCACACTGACCAATCAATAGATAATTGACTCACAAGAGCCAGAAGGGAAGGTAAGCTGAAGGAGGCTTCTAGAAAGCAATACTACCTAAGACAAAGCCATTTCTCATGGCTGTGAATGCTGTCATCTGCTGGCAAGCTTCTCAGGTGAAATTAGAGGCATTGAAGCAAAAAGAAGGGAGTTATGGGGTTTGTTTCCTTCCACACCGAATCAATAAAAGTAACAAACCTCGTGTGATTACAATAAAAATATATACTTGGTCTTTGTCACCTGTTTCTGACACAGATCTCCTAAATCCTTTGTAATATCCTGGATAATAGGAGCTTCTTTTGTTCTAATTAGGCTACTCGTGGCTGGCCCCTAGGTAACTGCAAGATGGGGGCTAATCTCCAGATAGATCAAGCCATGATTAGAGAGTTGGACCTCTTGGGAGGGAGAGGGACTAGAGATTGAGTCCAACCACCAGTGACCAATGGCTTAATTGATCATGCCTGCCTGTGCAATGACAGCTCCATAAACCCCCCTAAACACTGGGTTTGGAGAGCTGCTGGGCTGGTGAATGTGGGGAGCTGGGAGAGTGACATCAGAGAGAGCACTGAAGGCCCACGTCCCTCCCCTATGCCTTTCCCTGTGTGTCTCTTCCATTTAGCTGTTCCTGAGTTGAATCCTTTATAATAAATCAGACATAGTAGGTAAAGTGTTTTCCTGGGTTCTGTGAACAGTTCTGGCAAATTTTCAAACCTGAGGAGGGGATTGTGAAAACCTTGAGTTTATAACCAACTGGTCAGAAGTATCAGTGGTAAACTGGGACTTGTGGCTGGCATCTGAATGGGTGACAGTCTTGTGGGTTTGAGCCCTTAAAGCGGTGGGCTCTGTACCAATTCTGGGTGGTGAGTGTCAGAACTGAATTGAACTGTATGACACCCAGTCAGTGTCCAGAGAGCTGGAGAATCTGTTGATGTGGAGGGAAAAAAAACCCTCACCTGGTGTAAGAAGTGGTGTGAGTGAAAATGTGTTACAAGTGCCCTTTTTTAAGGACTGAGAATTCTACAACACCAAAAAAATTAGCACTAAGGGTGAGAATGGAATGGAAGAGGGACATTTAATACATTTTTGGCTGTGTTTCTGTTCTTCTTTTGCTCTTGGACAAGCTGTTTAAAAAACAGTTTTAAGCAGCCTTTTTGATAAAACTATTTGTTTAGGGGTGCCTGGGTGGCTCAGTCGGTTAAACATCTGACTCTTGATTTCAGCTCAGGTCATGATCTCACGGTCGGAGCCTGCTTGGGATTCTCTCTCTCTTTCTGCCTCTCTCTCTCTCTCTCAAAATAAATAAAGAAACTTAAAAAACTTATTTGTTCGGGTGCCTAGGTGGCTCAGCCGGTTAAGCCTCCAACTTTGGCTCAGGTCATGACTTCACGGTTCATGAGTTCAAGCCCTGAGTCAGGCTCTGTGCTGACAGCTCAGAGCCTGGAGCCTGCTTTGGATTCTGTGTGTCCCTCTGTGACCCTCCCCCATTTGCACTCTGTCTCTCTCTCTCTCACTTTCTCTCTCTCTCTTAAAAATTAACAAACATTAAAAAAATTATTTGTTCATTTGGTTTTTGGGGGTATTGTTTTGTTTGGTTAAGACAAATGAAAGCTACCTGAGACACAGTGTTGAGTATCAGGTAGCTGATATTTGCAGTATTGTGCCTGGCCCATCCGCAGTGGGAAGGACTCAGCAGGCTGAGATCCAGAAGTGACCTGTTGGCTATATTAGTGCCGCTGGACAAACAGCTGGGCCAGGAATGTTTTCTCAGCCTGGCCCAGGGAGGCCGCACATCTGTCCTGGCCTGTTGACCTGCTTTCTGCAGCCAGCACGGGACACAGGGCCAGCAGAGGCGATGCCATAAATTAATGATATGTGCATAACGTTCAAAGTGCTTCACATACCTCACGCTATGTGAAATTAACATTGTGCTTATAATTTGTTTCTTAGAATCTAAGTGTGTCCACTTTACAAAGATGAATCTGTAACACATTCTCTAAACATAGCCCAAGAATTTTAAAAGACCAAAATAAGATTTTTAGGCAGAAGCACCCTTGCTTTCAATGAGTAACATGCCACATGCTTGGGGTTTGAATAAACTTGAACTTCATAGTTCATTTTAATATTTGTCTTTGATCAGCTTTTTGCTAACGATCCATCAAGACACATTTGAGCAGCTCCTTGGAAAACACTTCATGCACAATGCACTGTGCTAGAGGCATTATTTCACGTCCTATTCAGGCTCTGTGGAAGATAAAAGTATTCTTTTCAGTTTAGTGTTCAGAAGAAATCCCTTCACCAATTTATATTAGTATTAGCAATTTTGAATCTATTAAAATGTGGAACAGAATAAGATTGAAAGTTCAGAATAGAGAGCTGAGTACAGTCTTTCTAAAAACTCAGTTACCAATACACTAAAGTGATGTGTCCAAGCTATGGTCTTCCTAGAAACTGTCTAGAAAACTGTCTTCACAGAAACTCTGTAGTAGTCCCTCGTGCCCGAGTGTTTTATGCCAAACAGTAGTATGTGAACAATATCAACTGCTTAGAGGCTCCAGTGTTTCCCACGGAGCACAGGCAGTTGTTATCAGACGTCTGTATGTTGTGAAATGTTTACAGCTTCTCAAAAGCTCTTCATTAAGAGAAATGTGCTCCAGCAAGCATACCAAAAGCAACAACAGCCACATACTCTCTCTCTCTCTCTCTGTCTCTCTCTCTCTGTCTCTCTCTCTCTCTCTCTCACACACACACACACACACACACACTTCAAAAATTCAGAACATTCATGCCTGTGTCAACATGATTTCAGATAAGAACCAACCAAGAACCCAAACACGGTGTTGGCAAAGCCAGCAAATAAAGAGAAACACAGTGTTCTGCTGGCCCTCACCTCATCTGCCTCCAAGGGGACTATATTTTAAAGCATTTTTTAAAAGTTTTATTTATTAAGTAATCTCTACACCCAACTTGGGACTCAAACCCATGATCCTACGATCAAGAGTCACATGCTCTTCGGACTAAGCCAGCCAGGTGCCCCTTGATACGTTTTATTATATAGCCAACCCCATCCTATTTGTGTCTATTTGGGCATTTTACTAGGAAGTACTGTTTCTAACTTTTAGAAGAAAAAATATCTTTCCTTAATTACAAGGCTGTGGATGTCAGAAACTTAATTAAGTTACAAAAGATGTATGATAAATAGTTCTTGAAAATCACATTGAGAAGGGGCACCCCTGGGGGGCTCAGTCAGTGGTTAAGTGGTCAGCTCTTGATTTTGGCTCAAGTCATGATCTCGTAGTTAGTGGGTTCCATCCCTGTGTTGGGGATCCGCCATCAGCGCAAGCCTGCTTGGGATTCTCTGTCTCCCTCTCTCTCTGCCCCTCCCTTGCTCGCCCACTCTCTCTTAACATAAATAAACTTAAAAAGCAATCATATCGAGAAGGAACATGATTTGCTTTGTTTTATTTTAAGTTTATTTTTATGTATTTTGAGAGAGACATAGAGAGCAGTGGCAAGGGTGGCAGGGCAGGGGTGGGTAGTGTGTGCAGAGACAGAGGGAGACAGAATCCCAAACAGGTTCTGCACTGTTAGCACAGAGCCCAATGTGGGACTCGAACTTCTGAACCACGAGATCATGACCTGAGCCAAAATCAAGAGTCGAACGCTTAACTGACTGAGCCACTCAGTCCCCCCCGATGATTTATTCTAGGCTACCATGAGTAGTAGCACCCCAAATATACGTGAATTACACAGCAGGTTTATTTTGGCCACAGTTTGTCTCATAGCTCATTATAGATTTATCAACTCTTGGTGGAGAGTTTGATGGATCAAAGCTTTTCAAGCTGGTTCCAGATACCATACTGCTACTGATTCAGTTACCAGCATTTCAGTAAATATTATTTGAAAGCATCCCAGCCCATCATTCACGATACATTTAAATGAATCTCTCTGTCAGGTTTGGTACCCATTTTCAGAAAATCAAAAAGTGAGTAAATAAAAAGGAATCTATCCCTAGAGAGAAAAAGAGAACATTTGCACACAAACTTCTCCCTTGGATTTGATTACATGAAAGCACCCAGAGGCCATGAATTTGGTTCATAGTGAGACACTGTGCTCATTCCTTTTCTTGGGAATGTATCTGGGCTGTTTGTCCAAGGGTGGCCAGTGACACTTCCCTGTGTGAGGCCAAGGCGTTGGGGCGTTTGGCCAAGAGAGGTGAGAGATGGGAGGCCAGAGAGCAAAGAGGCCTGAGGGCCCCAGCAGCAGTGAGTTGGTGACAGGTGTGCCATGGAAGGTGAGGAGCTGGACTACCTCAATAGGAAGGCCACCTGCCAGCCAGGAGAGGCGTTTGAGTTGACGTCCTAAACCAAGACATGGCCAACGGATGAGGCCTTTGTTCTTTTTCTTTCCTCCCCCCCAAATACTGTACTTTCCACAAATGCGTCCTCTCTTTTCTTTCTACAGTTACTCAAAATCTGCCCCTCTTTTCTTCATTATTATTTATTTTTGAGAGAGAGAGAGAGAGAGAGAGAGAGAGAGCGCACGTAAGAATGCAGGAGGGGCAGAGAGAGAGGGAGACAGAGAATCCCAGGCAGGCTCCATGCCAGCAGTACAGAGCCTGATGCGGGGCTTGAACTCAGGAACCGTGAGATCGTGATCTGAGCCGAAATCAAGAGCCGGCTGCTTAACTGACTGAGCCACCCAGACACCCCAAAACCTGGCCCTCTTTTAACATCAGGGTTCCATCCCTTGGTTCCACGAAGCACCCCCTGCTGATCTGAGCCACATTCTTCGACTTTCTTTCACTTATGCTATTAACCGTTTGTGCAGTTCATTTAGGACTTAATCTTAGGGTATCTTTTGATGTTCAGAATTATTCTTTCAATGTGTCTTGTTTCGCTAAGCCAGACTAGGAACTCCTTGAAGTTAGGACCTGATCAATAGTGTGCATGGCCAGACCAGGCATGCTTTTTCCAGCAGTCAGCCTTGCTCGAACAATGATGGATGGAGCCACTGGCCTATGGTTTATTAGACTTTTCCTTAATGAGGACAGGATGATTCCAGAGCCTGAGGCGAGTGTTGAGTCGCAGGGTAAGTGACCTCCTGCAGGCGTGTTGGGGATGAGCGTAAGTTCCTGGCAATGCTTTCTCACTATTTATCCTCTTATCATTTTGCTCTCCAACTCTCTTTAACCATGTTTGTGCTAACTTTTCTAGATTAGAGGAAATTCTCCCCTCTTTCTAAAACCTGCAAATGTTAGATTCTTTAAAAAAATTTTTTTTAACATTTATTTATTTTTGAGAGAGAGTGCAAGCAGGGCAGGAGCAGAGAGAGGGGGACAGAGGAGCCAAAGCAGGCTCTGCGCTGTTAGCCATGAGCCCGATGGGGGGCTCGAACTTGTGAGCTGTGAGATCATGACCTGAGCCGAAGTCAGATGCTCCACCAACTGAGCCACCCAGGCTCCCCTGTTATATTCTTATTATACCTGAATATGGTGTTGACTCTTGAATCTCATCAAGCCTCTAACCATTTAACCTTTGGCTTTCCTGACCCACTTCTCGCAATTCCATGTGGGTCTTTATTATTCAGCCTTTACCATTTACCCTTCCTATTCATGGACCATGTGACTCTAACATCAGATTAATAGAAGAGTGCCTCAGTGGCCACTTTGGCACTTTGGTCTCCTCGCATCACTGCTGTTCAATGGGGGCACTGCTGGCATTGAGAGAGCAGGTCTGTGGTCCTTGGACTGAAAGAGTTGGAGCATCCTGGCCTTCCATCACTGAGAACCAGCACTGCCAGGGATTTACAATAAGCAAAAATGTCCCCCCAAATTTCCAAGTGGCTCCTTGTTGAGTCACACTGCTTGAGATCTGCCTTTAGATCTTTCAGAAACACACATTTTCTCCCTAAATGGGATTGTTTGTGCCTCTGTCAATACACTGTTTCTTTTTTGAAGGCTTGTCATATTTTAAAGTCATTCTTCCTTTTAAAGTTTTTTTTTTTTTTAGCCTTGGAATGAGTCATACATTATTTTATTTTGTTTTCTTTTGTTTTACTTATTATTATGGGAAATGTGGAACACACACAAATAGCGTAGTATAAGGAACCCCCATGGATCCATCACCTCGTTTTAACAATTATGACCTCATAGACATTCCTGTTTTTTTCTATACAGCTGCCTACGATTCTCCACCTACTCCGCCCGCTGCCATTAGGTAATTTTGAAGCAAATCACAGACATCATTCATGGTATGTAACTATTTGATAAACTTTATGGTATCTTTATTTTTTTTTTAAGCCAACAAGGATTAAGGTGGAAACATTTGCTTAATTCTCCAGGACCCCACCCTTCTATATCACCTCCACATTCCTTCTGCTTCACCAAACATAAATCTTGTGTTGTAACTATTCCTACTTGCTTGCTTCCTCTATTTCCTGAGACAATGCCAGGACAAGTCAAGACTTTGTCACATGCTCTGTTTTTAGCAGCTATTTGTATCATACAAGTCTTTTTTTTTTTTTTTTTAATGTTTATTTTTGAGAGAGAGAGACAGACAGACAGACAGACTGCGAGCAGGGGAGGGGCAGGGAGAGAGGGAGACACAGAATCCGAAGCAGGCTCCAGGCTCTGAGCTGTCAGCATAGAGCCCAACGTGGGGCTCAAACCCATGAACTGTGAGATCATGACCTGAGCCACCCAGGTGCCCTTGTATCATACAAGTCTTACTGCTGTATGTTTAATCTGTGCTAGCGTGGTGATCTGTATTAGCCAACTGACATCCACATCTCCTCTTGGGTAAAGCAAAATGTAGTTTAACACCACCCAAATATCACTTCTATTTCTGCCTCTCTGTATTTCCTGGAAAGCTCTCGACCAGGCTGGGAACTCTGAGTCCATGATTTAACCAGCCCTCCTGTTTTTTTCCTTACCTGTCCTGCTAATTTGGAAAATGTGTGTCCTTCTGATGTACTCACATTTCAATTCTCATCCAAGCATTTAATGAAAGCAAAAAGGTTGCTTTTCAGTTGTGTTTATAAAATAGTTTAAAATTGAAGAGAATATAAGTCGAGTCCATTAACGGTTGAGTGCTAATATTCAACAGAATATAGGGATGATTGGTTCTTTGTCATGACTGGTTCTTAAATAATTAGGACAATCAGTGTGTGCAGCTTTCTTCCTTTACACCCTTGTGGGATGCATTTGCTGGCTATTTGATTCCTTAGTGGTTAAAATTGATTAACCTTGCTGACTTTGGGGGCAGCTCTTTGAACACAAATTGATGAACCTTAATCTGTAGCCATCTTAAGTGCCAAACCATTAACACTGAAGCCCCTGGACTCTTCAGTTCATGTGGGGAGTCATTATCTTGACCTAGAATGCAACTTGTCAGACAGTCGCTCACTGAATCGTGGCTATCCCCTTGGATTTTTTCCCACAGATGTAGCTCCCCTCCAACTTCTTGCCTCTAGATGGGTGCTAAAAAGATCTGTGTTAACAGTTTAAAGGATTACTATATACTGGGACTGCAAGCAGATTGAGCAGAAGGAAGGGGATGTTGGGTTACCTGATTGGCTCAGTTGGTTAAGCATCCAAATCTTGATCTCAGCTCAGTCTTGATCTCAGGGTCGTGAGTTCAAGCCCCTGCATTGGGCGCTGGGTGTGAGCCTACTTTTAAAAAAATAAAAGAAGGAAAGGGATGTTAAATGCTCATATCGAACACTCTATAAGAACACTTAGATTATTATATTGAATTTGTGAGTGCACTATTGTTTAGAATAGTCTTGTCAAAATACTTCTCTAAGTTCCACTCCTAAAAAGACATAATTTTGACTGCTTTATCTTCCTTTGTGCTTAACATTAACCGTAGGTCAAAGGGTACAGTGGTATTATTACTATAATTTTTATTGGCATTGGCTAAACACTGAGAGGGATTTAAGTAACTTGCCTAAAATCAAACAGTTCATTAGCAAGGAGTCGGGAGTCTCTGTCTCTGCTAGAATAGACAGTATTTTGCCAACCTTGTCCACTCAGTCTGTCTGCTTTTGCCAAAATCACAGTTTCTCATTATTCAGTCCAGAAAAATGCCATCAGCAAATGAGTAAGCCATCATCATGAGCTACAGTGTGGAAGCACCTGGAGACCAGAAGGATCCTCATCCTTGCCTATTTTCCCAAGTTGCTGTGACAACTAAAAGTATACATGTATGTGAAAGTTCTTGTAAGCTATGAACTTCTATTCAAATGAAGATACTGATGATGATACTAATGGCATTTGACATCTGGGAAGTATTTTCAGTGAGTCAGTCCTTGAGCTGAATTCTTTATGCATCATCTCATTTACTCCTCCTTTATGTGCTATAAAGTCTACTCAGACCAATCCCACCCCAAATCATTATTGTTTGCTAAAAAAAATACAAAAGGGACAAGAAAACCCAATGTACACCCCAAATAAGTCCAATCAAACGCTTCACCATAACTTTCTCTTACATTCATAATTTATCACTCACTTAACAGAGGTTCTAAGAATCTAAATACACATATTTATTTAAAAATTTTTTTTATTTATTTTGAGAGAGAGAGAGAAAGAATGCAACATGAGCAGGGAAGGGGCAGAGAGAGACAGAGAGAATCCCAAGCAGGCTCTGTGCTGTTAACACACTGAGCCTGATGCAGGGCTTGATTTCACAAACCGTGAGATCATGACCTAGGCTAAAATCAAGAGTCCAACACTTAACCGAATGAGCCACCCAGGTGCCAATAAATATATATATACACTCCTACAGCAACTTATGTATGTATGTATGTATGTATGTATGTATGTATTATTTGAGAGAGAGGGAGTGCAAGCCCTGGAGAGGGGCAGAGAGAGAGAGAGACAATCTGTTTTTTAAGTTATTTATTTTGAGAGAGAGAGCATGAGCAGGGTAGGGGTGGAGAGAGAGGAAGACAGAGAGGGAGAGAGAATCCCAAGAATCCGACATGGGACTCGATCCCATGACCTTGGGATCATAACTTGGAAATCAAGAGTTGGACACTCAACCAACTGACCCACCCAGGTGCCCCGTGACTTGCAATTTATAAACAAGAGCAAGGCTTATCTTCTTCAAAATTGTCACTTGAATAATTATCCATGGCTACCCCTTGGGTCCAAGTTCCTCTAGGCGGTGGCCTCTTTCCTCACTCCTACTCTTCAATATAACAGAAAGAGAAGCCTTTAAAAGCAGTTAATGTGAAACCAAGCTAAGACTGATAATCAGAGCCTGAGAAGAGGAAATGCCAGCTTCTTTTAAGATGATGTTACTTCCTTTTTATAGACTAAAAACCAGTCTTTTCATAGTGGCTTGTCAAGGCATAAGTGGCAATGTGGTTCCTAAATGTCTAACAAAAGGGAAATACCTTAAATTATAGTACAGTCATAAAATGGAATATTATGAGCCAATTAAAATGATTTTTCAATGAGAAAAATTACAGAGGAAATCCTCAAAATAAAATGGTAAATGATAAAAATCAGATATGTAACTGTTTGTGTGGTATGTCCATAGGTTGTTTTACATACACACACACACACACACACACACACACACACACACACACACACAACATGATTCAAATGTTAACAGAGGTTAACTTTGGATGTTGAAGTTATGAATTTTCAAAAATTTTAACTATTATACTTTCTCTTATTTTCTAAACATTCTATAATGAATATTTATTATTTTTATAATAAAAAAAAGATGGAGGAAAATAATAGAAGGGTTAAATATTGTGGTTTAAACGTAGACAAGATTCTCTGAAGACTATAGTTTCCAATAGTAAATACGTGGTTTTAATAGTCCTATTTACTTGTGAATAGAAATATGATCTTCCTATGTTGTTTCCCCTTATTCTAGGTGGTTTTAGCAGATTCCTATTTGCACTACATGGTTCTGATCTTGCCAGCATGTACAGAATTTCCCAGGAGTACTTGCTGAATGTTTTGGGCAAATGGCTTTCAGATGAGTGGGGCTCAGCCCAGCTCAAGGGATCCTGCAGTGCACTAAGACTTTCCTTCTAATTTAAAGGAGATTATTTAAATTTGCCTAAAGCTCTCAATGTGCTACTTGAAAGTTCTGCTAAACATAGAACCAAACCGAGAAAAACCTCTAGGGAATACATTTGGCAAAAATAGGAGTAAGATGCATTTTTATGAGTAGGTATTTGAATGTTAAGTGTGGAAAAGAAAGACATTTATTAATTGGAGATAAACTCCTGAAAATCACTTAAAATGTAAATATGGGACATGATTATAATGCAGAGGTATTATTTTCTCCCTTAGAAGAGGATTTTTACGGGTGCCTGGGTGGCTCAGTCGGTTAAGCATTGCTGATTGTGTTGCTGTTTGCTGTCGGACCCCTTCCCTGCCTCCCCCCGGCTTCTGTTCTGCCTCTCTCTATCTGCTATTTCAGGGAACAACATTTCTCAGGTCCTTGCCCTCTGGCCTTGATGTAGCTTCTATTTAGCCATTGGAAGCTCCTGGAAGACTGGAGTGGGGAGAAAGGGAGAAGCCATGATGCTTTCCTCCCTCTCTCTCTTCCTTGGGTGGTGTCTTTGGTTCTAGCTTTTTCTCCTCTTTGGTATCAGCTTCTGCCAGGTGATGCTGAATCCTGGCTTCCATGAACACTCTGCCCTCTCAGCCTTGGTAGCTTCCAGCTGTTGCTAATCTCTTTTTGGCTTCTCCACTCGTTCATCAATTATATATTGAATTCCTTCTATTAAATTCCCTCCGAAATACTCAAACTGGCTTCTGCTTTTCACACTAGACTCTGGCAATACAACTGGTTGTAATTTAGGATCGTGTTGGGAAAGACACCCAGTTCAAGGGAACATACATAAGGGAAGCAAAGTAAAGACAATTTCAGAGACCCACTGCACCATCAGATATTTTGTCACAATGGCATCAGGCGAAATGCAGGGGCTGCATGAAGTGGGGTTTCTTTATGCAAAGAGATTTAGAGAGAGTTTTAAGCATGTGTTGAAAGAAAAACAAAAGTTGGCTATCTTAACAATCTGGGTTTGATGGCTAATAACTGGTGAATTGTTTATGTATCATAGGGAGAGTCCATTTATTTCTTTAGGAATGAGCTATGGAGCTTCAAACAATACCTGTTCTCTTGAGTAGAAGCCTTCTGAGAACATCCAAATTTAATAAAAACTGAACAAAGCCTCAATACAGGATAATGTCTCCTATGGCTGTGCTAATCATGATTGGGCAACAGAGCGTATTTAATTTTTAAAAAGCCACTTTGAGATAATTACTAGCTGCTTTTTAAATTTTAAAATTCTCAACTCTGTATTTATTAAGTCAGGACCATAATTTGTGAAATCAAAGAATTACCAGTTGCTATAGTTTTGTCACCAGTGAGGAATCCTTATGATAGAGGCAAGAATAGAACAGTTACCGACTGAGCCCTATAAAGAAAGAAGGCAAATAAGGTGTGCTCAGTACATAGTAGAGAAAAATCTTTTTTTAAAAGGCTTATTTATTTATTTTGAGAGAGAGAAAGAGAGAGAGAGAGAGAGCATGAGTGGGGGAGGTGCAGAGAGAGAGAGAGACAGAGAATCCCAAGCAGGCTTGCATAGTCAACACAGAGCCTGATGTGGGGCTTGTACCCATGAACCATGAGATCATGACCTGAGCCCAAATCAAGAGTCAGATGCTTAAGCGACTAAGCCACGCAGGCGCCCTAGAAAAATCTTACTTGAATGAATGCATGCATGCCTGAAATTATCAGTGAACAGGAACAGGGAATTCATTCTGTCTAGACTTAGTAGTATCTTTTAAGCAAGGTTTTGAAGAATGGTGAGTCATTGTGGAGGCAAGAGCAGGATGAGATTTCAGGAAGATCCAAAAAGTAGAATGGAGAAAGTGAGCAGTGGCCAAGTGAGGCTGGGGTAGGCAAGGCTGGCTTTGTAGGTCAGATAATCAGTTTTGACTTCCTTTTATGAACAGAAGGGCATGGAATTCTTTTGAGTTGAGGAATGACATGATCACAACTCTGCTTTGCGAGTTCCTTGCATGTACAAGTTCAATATAGATTTGTCAAATTAAATTTCTGAAAGATGATAATGAAACAGCAGCTAAAAATTCTTCTGAAAATAATTCCTCTTCAGGTTAGGAACATTTTCCTGCCAGGTGTGGTTAATACCTATTGTTGGTTTCCTAGCAACCATACATCTTTTTGGTGGAGAAAACAGAAGGGTCAATTGAACATCTCCATTTAGAATCACTCAAGGGACAGTGTATCTCCAAGGAGACACTTGCCTCATTTGTTCCCTCAACTTCCAGAGAATACAAGTGGGTCAGAAGGGATAACTGAGGTTTGGGGTGGGGTGGGATCATGTTTCTGCAGGAAGGTTGGGGAGTACAGGGTGGGGGAAGGGTGCAGCCTTCTCCACCATGCATCAGAATAAGGTTTGCATAGAAAACTTAAGCACAAAGGAATTTGCAGAGAGAGGCTCAGATGAAATGGGAGGCATGAAGCTGTCAGATGGGCTCCAAGGGTGAGATTTGGGTGAGACAGGAGAAAGATAGAAGGAGTGAAGGGCAGAGACATCACCAAGACACTGAGTATCTTTTTGGTAATCCTTAGGACAGTCCTCAAGGAAGTTGTTATGATGTCAAATTGATAGATGAGCAAACAGAGACCTGTAGGAGGTAAGGGGCTTGACCAACCTAGCCAGACCAGGGTCTCATCATTTCAAGGGCAAGGAGCACAAGCAAAAAACTCATCCACCCACCATGGTCACTTGTGGCCACCTTGGACTAAGTCCACTCTCTGCTGATCTTCCTTGACTTCTCCTTGGCATCTGCTCCTTTCCCACTTCCTCTTAAAAACATTGCATGGTTTCTGTCCCCACTTCCCCCCTTCACCTCCTAACCCTCCAGCTCCTCCTTGTAGGCATTCTTGACAGGTATCTCTTCCTCTGGTAATGCCTTCCTTCTTCTGAGAGGTGGTGTACTGGGAGCTCCGTACCCAGCCTCTTCTCTTCTCACACTACAAACCCTCTGCGATGATTTGTCTACTGCCCTGACTTCAACCTCCCCTAACACTGGACTGATGATCTGTCAGTGTAGGTCTCTGCTTCAGACAGTTCAGCTGCCTCCAGTCCCATATTCCTTAGTATGCATGTAGCTATTCCACAATCATTTCAAATACCATAGCAGAACCCATCATTCCTACCCTGAAGTCTCCATCTGATTCAGCATTCTGTTAGGAGTTTCTCATCAGGGGACAATTTGTTTCAGAGACAGGGCCACTGTATCTCTAGGCTTCCTTTCAGATCTCAACGATCCAACTCTGTGATCACAGAACAAACACTACATCACAACCTGAACTTAATGCCAACGCGCCTCCTCCAAAAGGGAAAATAAATCTCAATCTGCAATGTTCTTGACTCTATCAGGTGAGAAGAGGAGGGGATGAGGAAGAGGAGGGAGGGAAAGAGACCCTCATAGAACTGGGTCAGCACCTGCTAGGAATGAAGTCGGTTGTTTAGCAACAGTACCCTCTCCTCACCTCCCCCTAGATATCAATTTGTGATATTCCATTCCTCTCTCCTTCTTTCAGGCTTGCTCTCAGTGTTTATTTCAGGCAGATTTTACCTATATAAAATCGGAAGGGAGGGGATGCATTTATCATGTTCTTAATGCTGACATAGCTGAATATGGAATTTTCAGATCATAGAGAAATGCACAATCCTTCAAATGAAATTGCCTTCTTTTGGCCATTATTTATTTAACAAAAATTTATTGAATGTGTCTGCAATGTGCTTGACACTCTGCAAAGTACTCAGTTGAAAAATCTTCCATAGGAAGTTTTGAAAACTGAAATGAATTCCTTGTGTCCAAGGAGGACTAACAATTGGTGGAGACATCACACATTAACATTCTAACTTTAGGAACATATGTGGGTTGCTGGACATAATATCAAAAATCAATTGCATTACTATATGCCGGTAATAAACATCCTGAAAAATACCATTTATAACAGCAACAAAACCGCAACTTATCTAGGAGTTAAACTAACAAATGATGTATAAGACTTAGTGAGAAGGAAAAAAAAATGCCTTGGCATGGAGAAAACTATAAAACTCTATGAAAAAAATATTTTAAGAAATCTAAGCAAATGGAAAACATACATTGTATTTGTGGTTGGGAAGACATAAAATCCTAAAGAGTCAATTCTCTCTAAAGTAATCTGTGAATCCAATAGAATTTAAAATTTTTAAAAGTTATTTGTTTATTTATTTTGAGAGAGAGAGTGCATGCATGTGCAAGTGTGAATGGAGTCGGGGCAGAAGAATCCCAAGCAGGTTTTGCATTACCAGCACGGAGCCCAGCTTGGGGCTCGAACTCATGAGCCATGAGATCACGACCTGAGCTGAAATCAAGAAGGGGGACACTTAACCAACTGAGCCACCCAGGTGCCCCAATCCAATAGAATTTAGATGAAAAATCCTGATTGATATTTTGTGGATCTCTGTAAGCTTATTCTAAAATTAATACAGATAAGTAAAGAGCTAATAGCAACCACAGTAATTTTATTTCATTTTATTTTATTTAGATCTATCTATCTGTTTGTTTATTTATTTATTTATTTATTTTTAATTTTTTTAACGTTTATTTATTTTTGAGACAGAGAGAGACAGAGCATGAATGGGGGAGGGTCAGAGAGAGGGAGACACAGAATCTGAAACAGGCTCCAGGCTCCGAGCTGTCAGCACAGAGCCCGACGCGGGGCTCGAACTCACAGACCGCGAGATCATGGCCTGAGCCGAAGTCGGCTGCTTAACCGACTGAGCCACCCAGGCGCCCCTCTATCTGTTTATTTAGAGAGGGAGAGAGAGCATGGGGGAGAGGCAGAGAGAGGGAGAGAGAGAGAAAGAATCCCAAGCAGTCTCCACGCTGTCAACATAGAGCCCAACGTGGACTTTAACTCACAAACAGTGAGATCATGAACTGAGTCAAAATCAAGAGTCAACGCTCAACTGACTGATCCACCCAGGTACCCCAACCATGGTAATTTTAAACACAAAGAAAATGGCAGGAGATATTAGGACTTCTTACAATATTGCAGGAATTATGGAAGTGTGACACTGGTGCAGAAATGGAAAAAGCACACTACAAGAACAGAACAGGGACCCCAAAACAGACTTATGCATAAAGGAGTCTTTATACACAAACGAGATGGAATTATCAATTAGTGGGGGAAAGGTGGACAGTTTAGTAAATGGTGCTGGGAAAATTGGCTCTCCATAGGGAAAAAGAATTAATCACATCACCATCCTACATCATAAGCAAAAAACTTTTGCAGAGAGCTTAAACAAGAAGAATAAAACTTTAACGTTTATTTATTTTTGAGAGACAGCATGAGCAGGGGAGGGGTAGAGAGAGGGAGACACAGAATCTGAAGCAGGCTCCAGGCTCCAAGCTGTCAGCATAGAGTCCGACGTGGGGCTCAAACCCACCAACTGTGAGATCATGACCTGAGCCAAGGTCTGAGTTTAACTGACTGAGCCACCCTGGTGCCCCAAGAGTAAAACTTTAATAGCCTAAAGAGTATAGGTGAGAATATCTTTATAAGCCTGGGTGAGGGAGTAATTTCTTAAGACTCAAAAACACAAAGCAAAGGAAAAGATTAATATGTTTGTTAAAGGAAATTTTCAGAAAAGGTAAAATCATACAGACATAAAATTAACACATATTAAAGATTTTATTTACAGTGAGCCTGGCTGGCTCAGTCAGTGGAGCGTGTAACTCTTGATCTCCAGGTTGTGAGTTTGAGCCCCATGTTGGGTGGAGAGGTTGTTTGAAAAGAATAAAACCTTAAAAAAAAGATTTTATTTACTTCATTATTAATGAGGGAACCAGGCAGACATTACAACTGTTAAAATGAGAAAGCAGAGAACCACAAATTTATAGGGAATAAAGGCATGTTGAAATAAATTTCCACAGGCAGGTTTGGGGAAGGGGATTAAGGAGTATGAGCAGACTGAGTCAAACTGCCACCAGACAGAATTTTATTTTCATGTCCAGAGACAAGAATTATTTTACATAGCTATCAGTATCTGCAATATAAAATTTGTAAAATAGCTCAAAACAATGAGCAGCTAAAATCCAATAACCTGGAAAAATGAGCTCTAAACAATGCATAATTTTCCCTGGAGAACACCCAGCAATCCTTCATGTTTATTCCAAATGTCCTAAATATTTGAGTATATTAAAAAAAAAAAAACCTTTGATCTATCAAAAGACATTATAAATTAAGTGAAAACATAAGCCAGAGTAAGAGAAGCTTTTTGTGATGCATATAATTAACAAAAGATTCTCCAAAATATGTAAAGAATTTCTACAAATCAATGAAAAAATGTAAAAATACCAGTAGAAAATGGGCAAATGTTATGAACAGGCAATTCAGGAAAGAGAAACAAAGAGAAACAGAGTGACAAATATGCTCAACCTCACCAGTGGTGAGAAAAATGAAAATTAAACCACAGTGACATAACACTTCACATTTGCTAGATTGGAACAAAATAAAGCAGACTGACAATTACAAATGTTGGGGACCACACAGTGCCATAGGAAAAAAATACCGTGAAAATGTGAATTGGTACAACCACTAAAACAACTGGGTTATTGCTAGTAAAATTAAAGATGTGTATGTCCTCAAACAGTGTAATTTATTTCCTGGGATTTTCTTCTACATGTGCGCAAGGAAATAGAAACATTTTGGGGCACCTGGGTGGCTCAGTCGGTTAAGCGTCTGACTCTTGATTTCAGCTCTGGTCATGATCTCACAGTTCGAGCCCCACATCAGGCTCTGTGCTGACAGCGCAGAGCCTGATTGGGATTCTCTCTCTCTGCCCCTCTCCCACTTGTTTGTACTCTCTCTCTCAAAAGAAATAAATAAATTAAAAAAAAAAAAACCAAGACTATTTTGACAGCATGGCCTATAATAGCAAAATATTAGAAAACATTGAAGGGGCCATCGACAGAATTTTAAAAATTGTGATATGTCTATACAAAGGAGTGCTATATAGCCATTAAAATGAAAGAATCAGAGCTACATGTGTGAACAAGGATAAATCCCCCAAACATAATATTGGGTAGAAGAACATGTTGCAGAACAATGCATATGTATGTTATTGTCCATACCAAAACACATATGGAAATGATAAAAAAAAATGTGTGTAATATAGTAGTAACTTCTGGGGTAGGATGCGGGTGGAATCCAGGAGGGCTACAAAGGGTCTCTGTTGTGACTGCTTTATTTCTCAGGCTTCAGAAACTGGATACACAGTGTTTGCTACATTTTCCTCTAAATTGTTATATGTCTTAAGTAGGTGATAGTTTTTTGTCTATGTACCTGGATTATACTTGGTATAAGTAGATTTCAGCCCCAAAGCTAAACCAAAGTCCCCTTTCCCCTTTTCTGTTCATTTCTCTCAGAAATGGACTTCCCGCTCCCCCCAGGCCAAATTTTGTCTCCTAAGGAACCCAGGGAGTGAACTGTAGGTAGATTCCTTCTCTTTTAGGAACACTGACTCTAGCAAGAGCTGGCACAATCTTTGTCAGGAGTGTCTGTCCTCTAGGAGGTGGACTGGATTTGCCTGCCAGCAGCCAGGTGTGGGAAGTCTAGAAGGAAGAGAAAAAAGCAGGTTTCCTTCTTCCCTAAAGGAAAGCCTTTCCTCCTGCCATACTGGGCTTGAAACAAAGCAAGATGTAGTGGGGATCCAGGTGGGGGAGAGAGAGACTTCAGGATAGGAATTCCTGTCCAATTCTGTGAAGGCCAGCTCTAATCTTTCCCCTGACCAATATTAGCCCTGCAGGGCACATGAGAAAACACAGCTCAGGATCCCACAGCAAAATGTGTAAGTCAAGGACCAAACACATCAAGAAGATATAATAACCAGGAATGTATATGTATGTGGAGTAGACATTTATCCTGCCAAGCATCCTCACCCATTTCTCATTTTGAAGGATTCTCTACCTCCCCCTATAGAAGCTCAAAATACCCTACTGTCATTTTGCCAGTGTCTTGTCCTCCAAGGCAAGTCATGAGACCAAGGCTCTGTTGATGGACAAACATTTGCCTCCCTCCATTTAGGAGCTAGTGACACAAGAGAGCAGAAACTACAGAATTTGTCCAGCAGGCTGGGGTCTCCAGCAAGACTGAGTTCCTGTGGCAGCATTTTGGCTCTGCTGCTCACATTCCAGTTGTTGGGAGCTGCTCAAGGCATTGGGGAACAACATGTGTAGCTTTGCAGAGATAGCGTGATATCTGCAGCTTCCTCATGTGGCTTCTTCCTTGGCTTGCTGTGCAGCTCCTGGCTGGGTAGCACTGAGCCCAGTTGTTTTAGGTCTTCCAATAATTCTGGGAGGTACTTTTTCTGCTTAAATGGGCCAAAATCAATTTTGTTTGCAGTGTAGAATCCTGACAGATGTACCTAGCAACACAGCCTTTAAACTGATGAAGTAAAAAGGATAAGAATCACATGGGGAAACTGACAAATGCCTTGATCAGAATGGAAGATGTAAAAGTCATTCTTTCAGAAACTGATAGATCCGGGTGACAAAACATCAACAAAGATTCCGAAGGTTTGAACAAGGTGATTTGAAAACGTGATCTAGGGGTACCTGGCTGCCCCAGTTGGTGGAGGATGTGACTCTTGATCTCAGAGTTGTGAGTTCAAGCCCCATGTTGGGTGTAGAGATTACTTAAAATATATATATTAAAAATAAAACAAGATAAAATAAAATAACATGTGATTTCATACATATGGATATAAATAGAGCCTGATATCTAATAAAAGCAGAATTAAACCAGTCAACATACATGTAATGAGCACATGCTATGTGACAGGCACTGTTCCAGACACGTGGGATACATCAGTGAATAAAATGAAACCTCTCCTCCATATGGTCCCTTGCAGCAACCTCCTCTCAGGAGGCCAGAGTGAGTCCTTCTTCTGCCATGCAGTCACATTCCCCTTGCTCTGGGCTTGGCCTTATCAAAGCATCTTCTCAGCAAAAGCAAGCTTCTTCCTGTAAGGAATTCTTAAACCACTGCTAAGAAACCAAAATTATCTTTATCTTGTTGCACAGAAAATTGACTTTATAATACTTTTATCTAGTGGGGGTGATGAAAATATTCTGGAATTAGATAATGGTGATGGTCACACAACCTTGTGAATATACGAAAGCCCACTGAATTGTACAATTTTAGAGGGTCAATTTTATGGTATGTGAATTATATGTCCATTAAAAAAAAAGATTTAGCAACTGGCCCAGTACCTATCATTCAATAAGGGCTGAATAAATGATAGATGCTATATATCTATCATCTATACAACTATCATCTCCTTTTAGCATTTATCCTTAAAAACAACAGAGATGCTTGGGATATCGTATAATTTTCTAGAATCTTCTCTCATTCACCACTATCATGCAAGTCTGTAGGGACCCTAGAGCTGATAACATCTGTGGCTTTCATATGCGCCATTCTGATTTGGGTTCAGATGTTATGTACTGGGGAGCAGAGGAAGCCTGCATCTTTTCCACTAAGCCTCTCAGGGGTTGATGGTCATCCCCTAGATTATTTGTGCTGTTTAACGAGAGGCAGGACAGGGTCAGTTTATAGTGTCAACCTCTCCTTATATACATAGCCAAAGATAAGGTTAAAATTTAGAGCTCCTGTAGTTAAAAATGTTATTTGTGACTCTCATACAGAGGTATAAAAATTTGCTATTAGACATTTCATTAGGTGCCTTTACAGCTCCCACCCCCCAACATGTTTATATATAGTGTTCATCTTCTAAAAATTAATAAAAAGAAAGCTTTGCAAAAGTTACCAAAACAGGGGCGCCTGGGTGGCTCAGTCGGTTAAACATTCAACTTCAGCTTAGATTGTAATCTCACAGTTTGTGGGTTTGAGCCTTGCATCAGACTCTCTGCTGTCGACACAGAGCCCACTTTGGATCCTCTGTCCCCCTCTCCCTATCCTTCTCCTGCTCATGTGCATGTGCTCTTTCTGTCTCTCTCTCAAAAATAAATAAAACATTTTTTAAAAAGTTATGAAAACACTAAAAAAAGAACCACACTGATGGATGAAAGACACACTGCATTTGAAATGCACATTAAATTTTTACCTGGAATGGTAATCTGAGATACAAATAACTTTTTAGCTGATGTGTATTTTTTAAATTTTAAGAATTATAAAGTTACTTTCTCTTTCTGCAAGATAGCCAAGAGGGGACAAAAGCTGAATTATAAGCCCACACAATTTATGGTTCTTCAGGCTTGCCACTTGGTGAGTAGCAATAAAATAATTTGATAATAGTGAGAGAAACTCAAGAACCCAGGAGGATATTTGATATGGCACTATAAAAAACAAGCCATCATTATAAATTTAAAGGTATTATATAAAATAGCCAACTGGTACACCCAATCCACAAATCACCTTTGACTACAGACTTCAAGGTCATAAAAAAAATGAGGCTGTTTACCCTAAAGTTTGATACAAGATAGTATAAAGAAGACATGTTTTGGGGGTTCTTTTTTTGGTTGATAATATTGCCCTGTGTACCTTCTTAAAGAAGAACAGAGAGAAATTATTTATTTCATTTGGCAACAATACAGTTTCTCTCTTCCAAAGAACTCAAAGTATTTGTACAAGTATTCACTGATAGCCTTGTAGAGATGGAGGAGCAGGGGGGAGGGTGGAGAAGGCTGCAGGGTGGAAAAGTGAGAGAGGATGGAGAATGGGGGAAGATGGAGAAGGGGAGGAGGGTGGAGAAAAGGGACCAGGATGCAGAAGGGGGGAGAGTGGAGAAGAGGGTAGGGTAGAGAAGGGAGAAAGATGAAAAGGGGAAGGTAAGGAGGGGGAAGGTGGAAGTGGGGAGGATGGAGAAGGGGGATGAGGAGGAAGAGTGAAGGAAAAGAAGGAAGGGCCTGCAGGGGCAGGTGCTAAAAATGGTAAAGTAATTTTCCTGTTTTCCTTAATAATTCCCAGGATGTCTACAACCGTGTCAACTCACTACTAAGTCAGCTGCAAATTACTCGGTTCCCAACCTAATATTTGGTGTACAAATGAGGGCACCGTGCTCTGTAAAGTTGTTCTTGCACAGTTGCGTCTGCCTCAGCTGGGAAAACGTGTAAGTATTTGCACAAACCGGTCTGTTATCTCAGAGAATCCAGGATTGTTTCAAAGTGGCTTCAATTCAGTTTAGTGGGTAATTATTGAGCATCAACTAAGTTCTGGGCCTTTTAGGGATTTGGTGGCGAACGTATTCATGCAGGCTTCTCAGACTGTGCTCCTAGGGTTAGTAACATTTGCAGCCCCTGGAAATTTTTAAGAAATGCAATTTCCAGCGCCCCACCCCTTGCTACACAAGTCAGGGATTCTGGTCCCGTGTCTGCATTTTAGTAAGTCACGGGGTGACTGAAGCACTACAGTTTAAGAACCACTAACGTTGTGTTAATGGGTGACTCTCAATGCAATAAAGCTCAATAATTGTTAGATGAATGGATGGATGACAAAACAAACAATAACAATAAAATGAAGGGGCTGTTGCGGAGATTGGGGCGGCACAAAATATTAGCATACTCGGAAGAAAGCATCCTCCGTCAGTCTCAGCCTTTCCCTGCTTGCCGGCTGGGGCACACGCCTGTGTTCCCAGCATGGCCATTGCTTTCTTTTTCTTTGTTCATTTGTTTATTGATGCTTGTTTACTTCCCATTGTGGGAAGAACAAAACAACAAGAAAATAAAGACGTGAACATGATCAGACAAAACCAGAGGCATTTGAGAACTGGTGATGTCCTCACAGCAAGGTTGGTTTTGATGGATTCTTTGGGATAAGAGTGAGGAGCGCTTGGTTTGTTATTTATAAAAGGAGCAGAATTCACTGTTGGTTCACTCGGCCCTGGTGTGCACCACAGGCACCTCTCTTCTCCCTCATTCTGGAAGAGGCTGGCAGAGCTTAGCTCAGCTGGCTTAGTGAAGACGGAACTTGCCTGGGGACACAAAACTTCCTCCACGAAAGGTTTTTTATTTATTTTTTTGTTAAATAAAGGAAACACTTTTGTGTCTTCTAAGCTGCTGCTGGCCTCCAGCCTGGCTCCCTGCAGCTCCTTCTTCCCAGGATCTGACTTAGAGTCACAGGGGCTTTCTTGGCATTCAAAACCCTCACATGTTTTGGAGCGAAGTAAACGCAGTGAGAACCTCTTTCAGTGAATTTCCAGGGAATCTCAACTGTGGGAGCCCCGGAAAGTCCTTCTGCCCCTGAGGACACTGGAGCCACCTAATAGATGAGGACACTTGGGTTTCGTAATGTAACTTTTGTCACAGTGGAGCACGCTTTAGAATTTCACTTCCTGTTTTAATTCTGTTTGGAGATGAAATCTGCTGAGATTTCATTTCAAAAGAGCAGTTCGAACTTCGTCCGGAAACTTTCTCTGCAAACAAGAAAAGCGAATGGGAACAAAATTGTAGTCAGCGCCTACGGACAACCAGTTACATACTAATTTGAACAGCCAGTGAATACTGGTAGTGAAGTGCTGATGGTATTCAGCTTTGGGTTCTGGGCACCAGGGCTTTGGGGGTAAGGGGCTGGAGAGCTTTCCACTGGCGGGATTTCGAATGCAATCTCAGACAGCCAAGGTTTTGCAGGTGGGACAGCCCAGGAAGGAGAGGGAAAGACTGATAGAGAACAGGGGGCTGAGGTGTGGAGGGAGAGAGGTGTGAGGGCAGCCACAGGATATCAGCAAGGGATAGCAAAGGCTTAAAAGGCCGTGGGGAGGGGCGCCTGGGTGGCTCAGTTAGTTAAGCATCCCACTCTTGATTTCGGGCTCAGGTCAGGATTTCACGGTTCGTGAGTTCGAGCCCCACGTTGGGCTCTGTGCTGACACTGAGGAACCTACTTGGGATTCTCTCTCTTGCTCTCTCTCAAAATAAATAAGCTTAAAATTAAATTAAATTAAATTAAATTAAATTAAATTAAATTAAGGGTTGTGGGGAGTTAGGCTGTGAGGCCTTGTGCCAAGTTAAACAAACACGGACTTCATTCCACTGGCCAGAGGGAGGTGTGGACGGTGTTTCCTCAGGGAGGATGGGCTGAGCCTATCCAGTTTGACAAAGATCACTCTGTGGGAAAGAAGAAAGCAGCTGGGAGGCTGCTGGGATAGCCCAGGTACAAGTGGCAGGCACGAAGCTTTGTCCAAGTCTGGGGCTCTTCCCCCTGCCCCAGAGCTCCCTGGCTGAGCAGAGTTCGCAGTCCCTGTGGAACTGGAGGCACAGCCAGAGACAGAATATGGCATGCCTGAAAGTTCTTCAAGGTATTAAATTTTATCTTAAAAATTCATGCAGATGTTTGCTGCAGGAAGCTGGGCCGTATTTTTGTCCTATGACTTAAGGTGCCCTATGCGTCCTCCAGGGCCACCCATTCTCCATGTTGGGAAGGGGTCTGCACTGTGTAAGCCTCTCTGTTGACATCCCTTTGCACGCTAATCGAACAGGGGTGCCAGGCACATCGTGTGGAGCAGTGAGCCATCTGTACAAAGAGTACCTTTCTGTGTCATGTAGACAATGGCTTCACTTGTCTTGAGCGAAAGGATTTCCTGAATTGGATTTCATTTAATTAATTCTATTGTCCTTCTCTTCTAATATTTTCCTCCGCTTATTATGATACTCAGTTAATTGGCTTGACAGATCCATAGATAACAAATTGGCAGGCGTAGAGGACACACTGACTCGCCAATGGGAGGTCTGTAGCCTTAGCTCCGTTGCGGAGTATTTGGTATTCTCTGTCTGACTGTTCTAAGACTGATCGTAGTAGTTAACGTTAACTGGGCACGTATGGGGTGCCGGACACTACTCTGGGCTACGTACTCCATTTCTTCTCTACAGCTGGCCCGAGGCAGATGATGCTATTATTCTATTATTCCCATTTATAGATGAGAAGACTGGGATAGAGAGCCAGGATATGACCTGAAGGGTCAAAATCCAATGTGCGAGTTTTCAGTCTGTTCACTCTGGGAATAAAATGGAAACTTTCGTGCACGACTCGACCAGTAACACTTAAGATCCTCTGCAACCTTGGCATTTCCTGATTATGTGAACTTTTATTTTTAAAATTTTTAAATGTTTACTTGTTTTTGAGAGATAGAGAGAGACAGACAGACAGCATGAGCAGAGAAGAGGCAGAGAGACAGGGAGACACACAATCCGAAGTAGGCTCCAGGCTCTGAGCTGTCAGCACAGAGCCTGACGCAGGGCTCGAACTTGAGAACCGTGAGATCATGACCTGAGCAGAAGTCAGACACTTAACCAACTGAGTGAGCCACCCAGGCGCCCCCTGATTTTGTGAACTTTTGAAAGAGCAGATTGATCCCGAGGAGAATGGGCAGACAGACTACAATGAAATCCACTTTTTCTCTAGGCGACCTCCCTGAGACGAAAGGGTACCCAGTAAGACTTTTCTTTTCTTTTCTTTTCTTTTTTTTAAATTTTTTTAATGTTTACTTTATTTTTGAGGGAGAGAGAGAGACAGAGACAAAGTGCGAGTGGGGGAAGGGCAGAGAGAGAGGGAGACACAGAATCCAGAGCATAGAGCCCAACGCGGGCCTCAAACCTACGACTGTGAGATCATGACCTGACCTGAAGTTGGAGCCTTCGCCAACTGCCCCAAGACTTTTCCATTGGAATTGTAACTTTCTTGTTTTTATTGGGTGTATAGGTAGAAGTTGCAGAGATTAATATATATATGTTTTAAAGTTTATTTTGAGAGGGAAAGATAGTATGAGTGGTGGGGGGGGGGAGGGGAGAGACCGAGAGAGAGAGAGAGAGAGAAAGAGAGAGAGAGAGAGAGAGAGAGAGAGAGAGAGAGAGAGAATCCCAAGCAGGCTCCATGCTCAGTGTGAAGACCAACTCGGGGCTCAATCTCATGACCGTGAGATTGTGACCTAAGCCAGAATCAAGAGTCGGGCACTTAACCAACTGAGCCACCCAGGCACACCGAGATTAATATATTTGAAAGAAAACTTGATTTTCTTTTGAGTTATAAAACAAAAATGAAGACACTGTCAGTGCCTTAGTCTTCTGGGGCTGCCATAACAGAACATCACAGACTGGGTGAGATTTATTTTCTTACAGTTCTGGGGGCTGGAAGTCCAGATCAAAGTTCCAGCAGGGTTCGGTTTCTAGTGACAGCTCTCTTCCCTGTTTGCAGATGGCTGCTTTGTCCTCGAGTGGCCTTTCCTCTGAGGGAGGGGGAGGGGAAGGAGAGGAAGCGCTCTCCTTTTATAAAGCCGCCAGTCCTAGTGGATTAGGACTCCATCCTTATGTCCTCATTTAACCTTAATTACCTCCCAAAGGCCTTATTTCCAAATACTGCCACATGGCAGGTTGGGTCTTCAACATATACATCTGGGGGAGAAAATTTAGTCCATAGAAGGCTTTAACATTTGCCTTGGCATTGAGCTCCCCTTACCCTAGAGTGAAAGCCCCAGTGACTATGCCTGGTCCCCCCTTGTGACATAGAGAACTTGGCTCTTCCAGGGTGCACATTTCACTGGCCTCGCCCTCCTCCATGTGTCTGCAACACTTAGGGCTGGTGCCCATGGGAAGTTCCATGGCAAACATACTAACAAAACAAGCACTAGCTTGCCGTGTTTTGTTGTTTTGTTAGTATGTTGGCAAAGTTCTCTTTTGCTGGGTTTAAAAATGCAGTAGATGTTTTGTCATAATGAATTGTATCATTGTTTCTCTGGTGCATTTTAGTGGAAATCACTGTTTTATATTACATATGTTGTTCTGGGGGAAATTCCACTTCTTTTGTTATAAACATTACAGAAGGGCACCTGGGTGGTTCAGTCAGTTAAGCATCCGACTTCGGCTCAGGTCATGATCTCATGGTCTGTGGGTTCGAGCCCCATCAGGCTCTGTGCTGACAGCTCAGAGCCTGGAGCCTGCTTCGGATTCTGTGTCTCCGTCTGTTTCTACCCCTCCCCCACTCGTGCTCTGTCTTTCTCTCTCTCTCTCTCTCTCAAAAATAAATAAAAATATTTTTAAAAAACCTTAACTAAACATTACAGAATAGCAATAATATAATTCATCACATTTCTAGAGCACTTTACAGGTTTCAAATTGATCTTATTTACTTAATTTCCTCATTTGGTCCCTGGGGAATAGGCAAGACAAGTACTATTCCCATTTTACAGAAGAGGAAATCAAAACTCAGAGGAATTTGTCCACTCACACAGTGAGCTGGGAAATTCTTTTATCTGCAGGTAGTTTTCTTCCTACAATGTCTCATCACCCACACCACCCTCTGCAAACACATGCCCCAATTTCTCCATGCCGCCTACCGCCTCTTATCTCCTGGGTTGTGGACCCCTTTGACACAAGAAAGCATTCTCTCCTAGACTTACGTTTTGGATTATGATGACCTCAGGCAGCTCAGGAGCAAAGTTCACAAAGATTCCACGGAGGGCTTGTTTTCAGTGTTCCTTGGGGAGGCTGCCTCCGGGTGTCTTGAGATTCAGGGTCACCCCGCTGCTAAGACACAGCATTGCTGAGCTCACGAAGCCCCCCAGGCTTGTTTTGACTGTACATCGATGTCATCTCTGAGCTATGGCTACCGTGCTTTGGGGATACAAAGTTTTGAAGATGACTGTAAATACTGCACCCCCATCCCTTCAGAAAAACCCAGTCCAAGGAAAACAGCAAAAACTAACTGAAACTAAGACAACAGCACAAATATTTATGGGGATAGAAACTGAAACACCAGCAAAAACAAAGAATGCATTTCAGATTGGTCTTAATGAAAACAAACATCATGGTATCTAATGGAAATACATATATTTTTTTACCATCAGATCTGATACCTTTGAATGATTGTTACAACTAGCAGGATAAGGTCATTTATGATTTCCTCAAAATAGTAATTAATTTCAGCCATTTGCCTTCACACAGATTGTGTAGTGTTGCCTAATGTCATGGGAAGGGCACAGGAATGGGACTCAGGACAAATGACACAAGTAGTTGTATAACTTTAAGCATGTCACCAAATCCTGCACAAAGCTCAAAGTGACCTTCACTTTCTTCAGCTGAGCAGAGAAGAAGAGGGACTGGGGAGAGAGACGGCTATGCAGACACGGTATCATCCAGAGGGGCTGAACTGTGTGATCTCTAACACACTGGCTCAGACTATGGGCTGGAACTGGGGTGCCCAGATTCAAATCCCAGCTTCATCATCTGAAAGCTGAGTGACCTTGACAAATTCCTTAGCTCTCCATGCCTCCTTTCCCTTACTTGTAAAACCCCAATCTCACTGTGTTATGAGCATTAAATTAGTAAATATATCGAAGTACGTCAAATAGTGCCCAGCACGCAGTAAGTACCTGACAAATGTTAAATGTTACTATTACTATCAGATGATCTTACCTTGGAGGAAATATTGTGTGCACTGGAGAGAAAGAATGGAGGCGATTTGTCTAAGGATTGTGGGCTTTGACTAGGGAATAAATAGCAGAAAGGAAAGAAACTAATATTTAAATAATTATGTATTCCTATTCACTAAATAAGAGATGATACACATGAGGACTCAAAAAATATTTTCTCTAGGAATGAATAATCCTGAGAAGTAAGGTGTTTTGTTTTGTTTTTTTTAATTTCTATTTTTTAGAAGAGGAGTCTGAAGATCAGAGAGGTTAAGTAACTTGCTTGAACTGGGTGTTGTATGGAAACCAATTTGACAATAAATTTCATATTAAAACCAAAAAAAAAGTAACTTGCTTGAGATCACACAGCTACCAGTGGCTGACCCGGGATTGGAGCCCAGGTCTCCACAGTCCTGAATCCTGTCCCTTCCTTTACACCATAATGCTCCCCAGAGGTTAGCCAGGAAAGGGATACTAACACATCCACCAGAATGACAGTTGTCTCCTGCTTGGTGACAGCTGCAGGGCACCAGAGCAGGGCCAGCACCAAGTGCTGCCAGGGTGCCCCTTCATCACCAGCTGCTGCCCTCCCCTCCCCTCCAGCTGCTACTATCATCCAAACCTCCCGCTCACCCCACTCAGCCCTCTCGGCTAACATGACCAATGCCAGGACTGGATGGGCCTGATATGAGGATGTTTTGCATGCATAATTAGCAGATACATAGCTGACCCTCAGCTGGTATAAGGCAGGTATTGGGTATGTTTGTCTTTGGCTCCCAGCCAAGAAGAACACATGCCTGACTGCCCCTCCCTCTGCACATCCTGCCCCCTCTGCTCCTTAACCTCCCTGCTTCATGAAGACCAAAAGACCCAGTTGGCTTAGACATTCTTGTAAATGGCAATTCTCTTGCTAATCAGTGTGTTAGCTGTCAGGGAGGTGAGAAAAGCGCAGACAGGCCCTCCCTTGGGGAGTTCACATGTAACTGGGAAGAAGGCCATCCTACTGGGATACAGCCACGTGGAGGTGCTCCCAGGGGGGCCAGACTGGTGGGAGGTAGGAGGGAGAGGGGGGTGGCTCAGTCTCCAAGAGAAAGCTCCGCAGAGAAGGCGATTTTTGAGCTGGGGAGAAGTCTGAGGGACTCAAGGAAGGGCAAAATAGAGACAACCACAGATACAAGGCCCAGGGTCAGGAAGGAGCAGGGGACTTCTGGTGGGCAGATAGCACAGGGCGCCTGGGGAGGACAGCAGCTGTGGAAGGGCCTGTGTGTCCCACTCAGGGGCCCAGACAACCCCGAGGGCCCAGGAGCCAGGGAAACTTTAAGGAGAGGAGCTGTGTGGCTGGATCGGGTCTGGAGTTGTGTTCAAGATGCTGCAGTATGGGTGATAGATTTATGGAAGAGGTGCAGTCAGGAGGCTGTCTCCCCAGTTTGTCTCTAGGGGCCCGGTCTCCTCTGCTGTGGGTGACAGAGGGAGAATTGAAGAGAAGTTACTGAGGCCAGTATGAAAACTCAGGCCAAGAATCATACTCAGGTTTCTAGTGGAGAGATTGCGCTGGTGGTGACCATTTAATGGAGGTAGGAAAGGTCACATTAGGACACATGTGAGCTTTGGCTCACAACCCAACAGGGTAATGGGGACAAAAGTCTGCTCTCTTCCAAAAAGCACCCATAAGGGAAGTCCCGTCTCAGAGCCTAAGCAGGGAGGGTGCTCAGAGGGAGAGATGGCCGCTGGAATCATTCATCCCTTCATCCCTTCGGCCATTGAGTGCCTGCTGCAAGTGGTAGGGAACTAGATGTAAGGCAGGCAGAAGTAGAAGAGCCAGCGCCTGTCCTCCAGAGACTTGCAGACTCACTGAGAAGGAGGACAGATAAACGGGAAAGCATGTTAGGGTATGATCCATGCAATGGTAAAAACGAGATAGGAAAATGATGGGGTCAGGGAAGACTTCCTGGAGCAGGCGGTATCCGAGTTGAGTCTTGAGAGATTTGTAGAAGTTGACTGAAATATAGAACCTGTACCTTCCAGCAGAGGAAACAGCCTGTGTAAAAGTGTGGGGAGGAAGCAGGATGGGACGAGAAGGAGATTCAGGGAGCAGGTGGTCCTGGATTTAAAAAATGAAGTTTGGGGGAAAAAAAAAAAGGGTAACTATTTGAGGTGTGGATGTGCTCAGTAATTTCACTGTGATAATCCTTTCACAATGGACACACCTATTAAACCACATCACACACAGTTAAAAAAAAATCATGTTATACAACCTAAGTATATACAATTCTTGTCAATCATATTTCAGTAGAGCTGGGGAGAAAATGACCTTTGAGCAATTTCAGAACTAGAAGCTGTTCCACAATAATAAAAAGACTTCATATCAAGTAGTGGCCACCTCGACTCTGGCACTGGCAGGACCACAGGGGATACATGCACAGGACTTGCTGATGACAGAAGTCGGTTCAACTGAGTCAGACCAGGCCAAACTGGGGCATCGGCTGCGCTTGGTGGAGAACACCTGGTTCCTTGTGTGGAGGGATGGACACACACCCTCTGAGCCCTCTCCACAGTGTTTATAGTCTGTTCACCAATTACACCCCCGCTTGTTGATGGGTGAAGCCTAACACAGCGCTCTCTGTTCATGGCCTGGCTCCATTCCAACCATCTTAGAGACACGATGCTGAGAAATGCCCAGGTATGTCATCCAGCTCCCTAAGGACCAGGTGTGTCCTTCCTGACCGCAGCAGGCGACATTTACTTACATCCCCCTTTTTTCCTGACTGCCCTACATGTACATTTCATCCGATGAGTTACAAAACATCTGCTTTGCTGTCTGCGCTGGTACCTCCTTTCCCCCGGATGGGAGCATCCGGGCTTATTCATGATCTGCAGCCAATTCCCCCAGTGAATATGGGCCAGGCACCTCACTTGTCTTCATTTCAAAGCCCCTTTCGGCTTTCATTTCAGCTTCATTTCATTTCATCGCAAAGTGAGGGGCTGGACTACAGTATTTTTAGGGGCTCATCCACACCCAACTCTTGGCAGAGCTGTTCAGATCGAGGATCCTGCTAAGTATCTGGCTCATCCTCGCAGCCTTCTAAGGGGATAAACAGGTTACTGATAGGCTGTCCAATGTCAGCATTTCTCTAGTGACGTACCATGAAATAGTCTGTTCTCTCTCTCTCTCTCTCTCACTCCATCTCTTTCTCTTCATTTCCTTCCTGGTTCCCCACCCCAGGTTAAGGAGCAGCAGAAAGTCTGCTTAGTCTTAAACTGGGCACAGCTGTGTATTCAAGAACCATTAATGATGCCATTTGGTTTTGACAGTGTTTCTTTTCTCCTCTCTAGGGAAGCCAGGAATTCCCACTTGCTCGTTTGTTCTTACCTTCCTAGACAATCCTACCAAATCATTGCAACTTGGTGCAGAGAAAGAACAGCATGAGCTGGGAATTGGTCACTGTTCTATGCTTGTATGATGAATAGATCAAAGAGAATTATGGAGGAATCCATTACTTTAAGCCAGAAGAAAGCCGAAGAAGTTACAGACTACATGAAGTATAAACTGCAAACTAATTGGCCATCTTGGAAATATCATAGTTTTTCAGATTATTATAAAGTTCCAAAGCCCTACTGTATCTTTTTACACATAAAGAAATCGATAAGCCCTACTGTATCTTTTTACACATAAAGAAATTTAAGACTAAAAATAAGATAATTCATTTAAGCTCACAATATTATTTGGTCTTATTTTGGGGAGCTGTCAAGTAAAATGACAAATTAAAAAGGGCTAATCTTCCAAAATAGAGTACAGCGACCTTTTCCTTTTTTTTTTTTTCTTAAATGCGTTGGGCCAATTTTTTTTTAAGTTTATTTATTTTGAGAAAGGGAAGGGAAAAAAGGGGGGGGGGGGCGCGATGAGAGGGGGAGGGGCAGAGAGAGAGTGGGGAAAGATGATCTGAAGTGGGCTCTGTGCTGACAGTAGAAATCTTGATGTGGGGCTTGCACTCATGAAGATCACGACCTGAGATCATGACCTGAGCTGAAGTCGGACGCTTAACCAACTGAGCCACGCAGGTACCCCAGCAAACTTTTTCTTAAAGGGCCATATGGTAAATATCTCAGATTTATAGTCTATATAGTCTCTGCCATTATAGCACCATAGACATGTAAACGAATGGACATGGCTATGTTCCAATAAAACTTTATTAAAAAAAACAGGCAATGACACTAGGATAGCTATAATAATAATTTTATTATTTTTAGAAGATTTTATTTTTAAGTAATCTCCACACCCAGTGTGGGGCTCGAACCCACAACCCTGAGATCAGGAGTTGCATGCTGTACCCACTGAGCCAGCCAGGTGCCTCATATAACCATAATTTTTTTAAAGGAAAAAAAAAGTGTTGGCAAGGATGTGGAGAAATTGGACCCTCATACATTTCTAGTAGGAATGTAAAATGGTACAGCCACTGTGGAAGGCAGTTTGACCAGTTCTTCAAAAAGTTAAACATAGAATTACCATATGACCCAGCAATTTTTACTTTTAGGTCTATACTCCAAATAATTGAAACAGGAACTTGATCAAGTACATGTACAAACATGTTTATAGCAGGACTATTCATAATAGCTAAAAGGTAATAATAGCCCAAATATCCATCAATGGATAAATAGTTATATGCACACACAATAGAAAATTATCCAGCCACAAAAAGGAATGAAGCACTCTCATACGCTACACTGTGGATGAACCTCCAAACCAGTATGTTAAGTGAAAGAGGCCAGACAAAAATCTACATATTGTACGGTTTTATTTATATGAAAGATCCCAAATAGATAAATCCATAGTGACAGAACACAGGCGGGTAGTTGCCAGGGGCTGGGGGTTGGGGAGGAGGGAACGGGGAGAAATTGCTTAATGTGCACAGGGTTTTCCTCTGGAATGCTGGAAATGTTGGGAACCAGATAGAGATGCTGGTTGCACAACACTGTGAATAGAACAAATGCCTCTGAATTGTTCACTTTGAAACAGTTCACTTTAAAACACTAATTTTATAAAGATTTCACCTAATGTATTATTAAAAAAGAAACAGGCAACAAGGTAGATGTGGTCCCTAGATTAGAAACACCAATTCCTGTTATGAAAGAGAGAATAGAATGAATGGTTCAATGAAAAGAAGCTGTCCTCGCCAACGATGTTTGTTGTTATTATAACCATTTTTCTTGTCACGGGATGGAAATAAAGCAATTTTCCAGGTGTAATATTTTCAGACCCAAGAATATTAGTGAGTGTCAAGATGTCTCCAAACCTAACCAGGTGGGTCTTGGATAGATTTCAGACTAAATTTAGATTGATTGAATATTTTGATAAAGACAAAATTCAATGTTGAAGGGCTGTTTACTATTTTTAGAACCCTCTGGACATCCATCCCAATTTTGGGAACTAAAATAAATGTTTGGAGCTTTTTGTCAACTTCCTGTTTCTAAGGAAGAAGAACCTAGAAAAGTCTCATGTAAAATGTGCCAGAAGCTTTTGGAATATCAAAGAATTCCCAAGAAACAAGGGAATTAGTTCATTGTAAAAGAATCTGAAAGACACTAGATAATTTTATTTAACAAATACACAGGATGACTCTTTGTCCAAGCCAATTCAAGGGGTTTCATCAATTTGAGGTTCAGTGACCTCAGAGCCATGTCTAATTCAGACATGGAGACAAGCCATGAAAGATTGTGTGCTGGGGAACGATGAGAAATTTCTCATGTGAAACTGGACAACTTGGCCTGATAGGCTCACTGCTACTTTAAATTAATTTTAACAGGAGATGTGAGAGAAAGAGGCTATTTTCCAAAGGGGGGAGGTAGACACGAAAGGATGTCTGTGATTTGACTTTTATGTGCCAGACCAACTTTCCCAAGTGACAGAGGTGCCATAGCGCCATTTCAGTGGAGGACAAGTGCCCTTAGGTGGCTTTTGCTCAAAGAATAGCCATGTTTAAAGTTATGATAGGGCCGGTTTAGGCTTTAAAAGAGTCACTATCAAGGGGCACCTGAGTGGCTCAGTCGGTTGAGCGTCTGACCCTTGATCTCAACTCAAGTCTTGATCTCAGGGTCCTGAGGTCAAGCTCTGCGATGGGCTCTGTGCTGGGCATAAAGCCTATTTAAAAAAAAAAAAAAAAAAAAAGTCACTAACAAGAAGGACTGCCTGACATCAGAATGGTTCATTCCTGAATGAGGATGGTTTTTCATGGCACCCTGCTTCCTACCACAGATGTCTGGAGTTCTGGGATGTCCCTCTTTTCTTTGTAGAAACATCAACCCGTCTTATTTACATTTTACTGTGAATGAGTTTAAGGCAATGGGTATTCACATTTAGCCAATTTTCACTGTGAAATAAGGGCTGTTTTCCTGAGTTCTGGTTCTGGGGAGCAGATTAGAACGGTATTTCTGGGCAGCAGCCTACTTGGGGACCCTGAACGCTCACTTTATAGGGCCTCCCAATTCTGTCCAAGACCAAGGCTGGCCTGGGAAGTGTCATTGGCTTTGGGTGTATGGATGAGAATTCTTAAAATGAGAGGCAGACACCAAAACACTTGAGGACATTTGTTGATCGTGGAAGGTTCATTTAGCTCCACTACTTAGGTTGAAAAAGTTGTTCACAGCCATGGTGGGAGGTGATTCTTTTTTTTTTTTTTCTTTATGCTCTGCTGTATTTTCTACAATGAACTATATTACTTTAATAATTGGCCAAAAAAAAAATTGTAAAATTTTAAAGGACATATTCTGCCTATAAATTATTTTTACTCGTCCACAGGCTTACTCACACTTTCATTCAATTTATCATTGCCTTCTGAAACTGTCTCTTAAAAGAATTGAAGTAGGAAAATTCTGCAAATTATTCTGCCTGTAGCTTTTGGTCAGACTGATTGATGTTTTATGTCCACACAGGCATGGAGAGATGTGAGGATTAGAAGTTCTGATTGCACAGGGTTGCAGACAGATCACTGTGCTTGGTTTGACTGAAAGAGTTGGTTGAGGGGGCACTTGGCTGGTTCAGTCAGTAGAGCATATGACTCTTGACGTCGAGAGTTCAAGCCCCACGTCTTGACTCTGGAGTCAAGAGTTTAAGCCTCACGTTGGGGTAGAGTTCACTTAAAAAAAATTAAAATTAAAATTAAAAAAGACAGCTGGAATCATTGGAACTGTTCTGTCCCCACGTGTGGAGACACAGTCTTGGAAACAGCTGCCCTTTTGTACCACTCCCCCACATCCTTAAACTAAAATACCACAAATACTATGCTCATTGTTCTCAATCTTATCTCCCTTATCTGATTGTGGAAGAATAGGAGAAGGCGGGGACGTGAATGAATAGGGACCTCAGCATATTGCATCAGCATGGATTTAAGGAGACATGGATTGGAAGAAAAAGGAGTATTAAAAAATAAATATGTATAAATATAATATGAATATATTACATATAATATATAAAGAATATATTACATATGTAATATGTAAAATCAGTATTTTAAGAATATATATATGTATAAATAAAACATAAATATGTATATGCATTTTACAAAATATTAAATATATTTAAAAGTATATTACAAAATTTCCTTTTCCTTTCTGTCCACATCTCCTTGGAGTCCATATTGATGCAATATCCTGGGCCTCCATTCATACATCCATATGTACATATTTGAAGCCTGTCTCACGGTCTTTCAGATCATGAGTCCATACTGTTTTATAAGTTTGCTCTGATCTTCAATACATTACTTTATACATATTTTCTACATATACATATGCATATTTTATACTTTTGTTAGGATAAACATATACCTCTTAGATCAGTATCCATGTCTGGAAGAAGGTAGGAATATTTTGCTACAAAGAAAGTTGCTGGGGAAAAAAAAACAAACAAACTTGCTGGGCCTGGCTTTCTTTTGAGAGCTGTAATAAAGGGTCTAATTACCAAACCAGACACACTTAGCCACTTTCATCTCGGTGCAATAAACAACAGGCCAGTCTTCCCCAGCCCTGCTGGTTTAGATTATGCAAGGGCAGCAGATGGGTGTTCCCCGCGCCAAGGGGCAATCACTTGGAGTCATCAGCTCAGACTGTATAATGTCAGAATAATTATAATTCCCTCCTTTTAGATATTTACATGTTGTAATAAGACTATCATGTCAATGATCCAAGTTTTAAATTTTCTCTTAAGATGCCTTTTTTGGGAGCGAGGGTTCCTCTTCTTTCCTGGCAGTTGGAATCCTTGCCAGTGCATTCCCCAACTGTGTGCCCACTTTTGCCCCTACAAGCTATTCCAGACACGTCACCTGTCTTTAGTGGAACGCATTCTTGTTTCTATTTACGAGGCCTTGGAGTAAAGCCATGCGTGATGAAAACAGTTCCAGTTTCTGCAGAGACTGGTCCATTTGAACTCCATGTCATGTCTCTGTTCCAATCCGGGTTTTGCATATTTGGAGTCTAGCATCTTGCAACAAAAACATGACTTTGATAAGCTGCCCGGGTCAACCAAGGGCTGGAACAGATGATCTCTTTTGTAATCAAGACGACTGAAGAGAGTCCAGCCATCTGTTTCGGCCTGGCACCCTCGGAGAAGTTGTATGTTGGCGGGGTCACTATGTTCCAACCTCTTAGCTTTGCAAGTTCAGCTCTCCAGTATCATCAGATCCCTCAGAGCAAATCAGGCTTGGGAGACTGATTCCCAGTAATCAGACTCACAAAAGACTGATGGATAAACCTACCTCATTATGTGTTTGTCAGGATTAACGGAGAGTGGATTTAAAGCTTACTTACCCCTGACCTGGCACACATGGCAAGTGTCCTGTAAGTGTTGGGCGTTTGTTTTTTTCAGTGATCTGTCAAATGCATAGTATTTATAGCATAGGATAAACACTGACAAATATTTACTCTTTGGCTCCCTCCCCTAGATTCTAGCATCCATACAGAACACCATCCTCCTATTAGGATGTCAGTCACAATGTGATAAAATAGGTTATTTACAAAAAAATTCCAGTCCTAAGGATGCAATGGCCCATACTATAGTGGCCCTCTGGTCTCTTGATTGACTCGAGAGGAGCTCTTGTCTCCTGATTATATTTGGCAGAGCTACTGGCTCATGTCTACAACTCTGTTTGAAGTGCTATCCTTCTGCAGATGGCTGATCTTATCCGATCTATGTTGATTCTTGTTAGCTTCAATTGTGATTAATAGTTCCTATCAGTGAGTTTCCCCTGAGCTGCATCTGCTGCCATGAAACAATCACTGTGTGTGCTCAGGGAGTAGTCATAGTGCTGGTTTGTCAGGGAGCTGTAGGGGTGGAAAAGTTTTACTTCTTCCCTTCTAGGCTCTTTGGTTGGTCTAATAATTAGATGGACATAAGACAGAGTAACAGGAGAAAAACAAATGATAGTTTAGTAACAGGTACACCTGCTGTACATGGGAGGGGCCTCAGAAAACTGAGTAACTCCCTGAAATGGCCAAAGCAAATAACCTTAAATACCATCTTCAGCTTAAGACAAAAAGGAGAAGCATAATAAACAAAGGTAAGGTTGTTATGCAGATTTAAGTCCTTGCCTTCTCCATTGGTAACAGATTTCTAGAGATATATTTTATTTTATTTTTTAATGTTTGTTTGTTTATTGAGAGAGAGAGAGAGAGAGAGAGAGAGAGAGAGAGAGAATCCCAAGCAAGCTCCGAGCGCAGCTCAAACCCACGAAGCATGAGATCATGACCTGACCAGAAACCAAGAGTCAGACACTCAACCAACTGAGCCACCCAGGTGCCCCTCTAGAGATTCAGACATTCTCCTTTTCCAAGTACATGGAGATCTCCTTACAAATGGAGATTTCTCTTGTTAATGTAAATATTTCTTACAAAAGGGAAACTTCTCAGTTTTCACAGCTTTACCTGTGTTTGCAGTCTCTTAAAAAATAATCAGCTTAAGACAATCAATATGCCAAAGAGGCATATCTGGGGGTGGCAAAATCTGCTCCCCTTGAGGGTCCACAGAATTTGCTGGAATTCGCTATAGTGCTAATACTTAACACAAAGTCATGCCAATACTTAACATAAATGCCAAACCCCTGGTTTCAGTGGCACCCCCTCCCACCCCGTCCCGTCCCTTTCCAGATAACCAACCAAACGCTTGGAAAACAGAGAACAGAGCCCTCACATTGAGATAAGAAACTGGTTATGGTTCATCGGGTGTGTTGAGTGAAGGAACTGGGTGGGGGGGAGCACAGAGCTCTGCAGGCAGAGAAAACCTGAGGGCAAAATGGGGCTGGGGGTGGGGAGTGTGGGGAGGGGTGGTGATGCGGGGGGGTGGTGGTGGTGGTGTGTCAGGGTGCAAGGGCAGCCCCAGGCCAGCGAGAAAGCCTATCACAGTCCCAGGCCTTCTGAGGGGAACAGGCCTTGCAGAAAAGAGATAGAGATAGAAAGAGAATAGAAAGTGAAGTGCGAGCTGACATCAGCACTGCCCTCTACTACAGAGTCCCAGGGTGGATTCTGTCTATGGTGATGCTGAACAGTGCTACCTGCTGCCTGTAGGGGAATGGGAATGAAAGGTTCCTTTCCAGGAAGACAGTCAGAAACTCTCTTCCCTGTGGAGGGGCAGGGGGTTGGTAAGGAATTTCTCATTGCTGAGCAGGAATGGGGTCTCAAGCAATATAAAATGAGTTATAGGAAAATAAAGCAAGTAAAATCTTTTCCCCAGGCAACCTTGAATACTGTGAAATGAAATACCAAACGCATTTATTTTTTTTTTTTATTTATTTTTTTTATTTTTTTTTAATTTTTTTTTTTTCAACGTTTATTTATTTTTGGGACAGAGAGAGACAGAGCATGAACGGGCGAGGGGCAGAGAGAGAGGGAGACACAGAATCGGAAACAGGCTCCAGGCTCTGAGCCATCAGCCCAGAGCCTGACGCGGGGCTCGAACTCACGGACCGCGAGATCGTGACCTGGCTGAAGTCGGACGCTTAACCGACTGCGCCACCCAGGCGCCCCCCAAACGCATTTATGAACGATGTGGTGCATATGCTTTCCTTGCTTTTTCTTCTTTTGTTTTTTATTAATAGTGCCAAATGTGGGAAAATATCTCTCCTGATATGAGAGCTAAGTGCTTTCCACTCCCGAATGTTTACATGGCAGTGAAGAGTCAGTGGGGGCTGGGCGGATCAGTATACCATCATTTGCCTGCTACTGGTACCGAGGAAGTCAAGATTTATTCATTGATTGATTCATTTATTTTTTTTCAACAAACCAATTAAAACCCAACAGTGGCAACTCGTTTTTAAGAACATCATTCGTCACATTAAATTAATGTTGCTCATGAAAATATTGTTGGTTTTTGTGGTTTCTTTTGTATTGTAGTACATTTATTTTTACAATTATATGAGGGTTATATGCATAGGGCTTTATGCCTCGTTTATGTTTGTACTCTTTAAAAGATATAATGAAAGTCATTTAAAGGCAATATGGAGGGTCTATGAGAACTATTTTCTTTTATAATAAGTCAGTAACAGTTTTTTTTCCTCTTTAAAAGTCTTGATGAATTACATGATATTTGATGACCAGATGTCACTGAGTTGTGTTTTGTGGTTTTTAAAAAATATTTTCTGGGGCACCCGGCGGGCTCAGTTGGTAGGACATTTGATTCTTTTTTTTTTTTTTTTTTTTTAACGTTTATTTATTTTTGAGACAAAGAGAGACAAAGCATGAACAGGGGAGGGGCAGAGAGAGAGGGAGACACAGAATCTGAAACAGGCTCCAGGCTCTGAGCTGTCAGCACAGAGCCCAACGGGGGGCTTGAACTCACGGACCGTGAGATCATGCCCTGAGCCGAAGTCCGACGCTTAACCGACCAAGCCACCCAGCGCCCCAGGACATTTGATTCTTGATCTCGGGGTCATGAGCACCAGCCCCAGGATAGGGGTAGAGTTTACTTTACAAAATAAATAAATAAAAATATTTTCTTAATCAGGCCTCTAGAAATTTGCACTATTTTTATTGCCTCATTCTATCATAGTGCTTATTAAGTTTTCCCACCAGTATCTCCTGTGGCATGCTTTTCTCACTAATGAAATCCCATTTAATGGACAGCTCCTCAATTCTCACTTAAGATACATCCTGTAGAGTTTCCCCTTTTTTCTGATTGTTGAGTTCATTTAATGGCTGTACCGAGCATCGAAAGACTAGAAAGAAATGCCCAGAAGGCTGAGCCTGTGGTAGGTTTCCCCATGCTTCTTCTTTTTTTCTTTTTAAACTTAAATCCCCATACTTCTTTAAAAAAAACAAAAATTTTTTTTAATGTTTATTTTTGAGAAAGAGGGAGACAGAGTATGAGCAGGGGAGGGGCAGAGAGAAAGGGAGACATAGATTCCAAAGCAGGCTCCAGGCTCCGAGATATCAACACAGAGCCCAATGTAGGGCTCGAACTCATGAACTGTGAGATCATGACCTGAGCCAAAGTTGGATACTTAACCAACTGAGCCACCCACGCGCCCCTCCCTATACTTCTTTGATAGATATAGGATCCTAAGGCCCCCTTTCAAACATAAGTCCCTGCTATGCTAGATCAAGGAGAGAGGGAAGGGGTGCCTGGCTGGCTCAGGCAGTAGAGCATGTGACTCTTGATTTCAGGGTTCAAGCCTCAGGGTGTGGAGCCTACTTAAGAAAACAAACACACAAAAAGACATATTATAAAAACTATCATCCAATTCATCAAAATATTTGCTTACATCATTGATGAGTGATGGTCCCACGTATGTCTTTACTGTCCCATTTTTGTCTTACTCATTAAATTAACATATCAACCAAGATTCATATCAGACTGTATTTTTCATCAACTTCAGCCATTGTTGGCTGTGAACACAAGTGTTCAGCAAAAGTGAATGAAATCATTCTGTGACAATCAACTGCCTATGTGGAATTTTAAATAAAAAGTTTATATATTTTTTTTCAGTTTTATTGACAAATAATGGATATATAAGAGTTTGTATATTTTATATTTGTAAATTATGTGATCCACATCCATTATATTGGTAAAATTTATAATAAACTATGTACACGGGGCCTGGGTGGTTCAGTCGGTTAAGCACCTGACTCTTGGTCTCGGCTCAGGTCATGAACTGATGGTTTGTGTGTTTGAGCCCATCATCAGGATCCATGCTGACAGTACAGAGCCTGCTTGGGATTCTCTTTCTCTCCCTCTCTCTCTCTGCCCCTCCTGCGTCTCTCTCTCTCTCTCTCTCAAAATAAATAAATAAACTTAAAAAAATAAACTTATGTACACATATTTGCATACGGATATTTTATTGTTGTTGGAAAGTTGGTTGATGCACATTTACCAGCACTCCACTGGGTAGTTTGGTCACTAATCATTCATTGCTTCACTTAGCAATGATACCCAGAATTCTATCTTTAAATAAAGTGAAAAGTACAAACATATTTCCTTCCTTTTTTTATTGTGGTAAAATATACAAAACATAAACTTACCATTTTTTACCATTAAAGAATTTTTTTAATGTTTATTTATTTTTGAGAGAGAAAGAGAGAGAGAGCATGAGCTGGAGAGGGGAAAGAGAGAGGGAGACACAGAATCTGAAGCAGGCTCCATCCAGGCTCTGAGCCGTCAGCACAGAGCCCAACACGGGGCATGAACTCACAAACCATGAGATCATGACGTGAGCCAAAGTTGGACACTCAACCGAGCCACCAGGCACCCCTAACCATGTTTAAGTGCGTAATTCAATGACATTAAATCCATTCCCACCGCTGTGCAGCCATTCTCCCTCCCCCCACCCTGTGCATCTCCAGTACTTGTCATCATCCCAAAGTGCAACTCTATACCCATTAAACAATTCCCTAGTCCCCGCTCCCAGCCCCTGGGGAACCTCTATTCTACTTTCTGCTGCTATCAGTTTGACTGCTCTGGGGAACTCAGGTAAGCAGAATCATACAATATTTGCTCTTTTGTGTCTGGCTTACTTCACTTAGCAAGGTTCATCCATGTTGAAACATGTGCCCGAGTTTTCTTCCGTTTTATGGCTGAATAATAATTCATCGTAAGAAAAAAATTACTCATTGTACATATATGCCACATTGTGTTTATCCATTCATCCATCCACGGACCTTTGAGTTGTTTCACTTTTGGCTATTGTGAAAAACGCTGCTATGAATGTGAGTGTACAGTGAACTATTTTTTCCTTTCTTTTTATGGATGCCTTTAATTGTGGAGTTCCCAGAGGGCAGATGGGAGAGTTGGATGGATCAAAATGGGGCCTCAGGACTATCTTATCCCCTGCTTTCCCTAAATGCTTGATGGCTCCTTCTGCTTCCTCCTCTTAAATAAGAGGCTGTTTGCTGTGGGAACAACACGCGGACAAGCCAAGGTCAGCTGCTGACGCTGATACCGCCTCATGCCTTTCCCGATGGTCGATGGTCGGGTTAAGTGCGGCGAAAACGACCACCACTGTGTGAAGCACAGTAGTGCCCGGCAACCACCAGAAACTGGTTGACAGAAACCACGGAGGGGTGGGGGAAAGCGGCGAGCAAAAGTCTTTAACATTGTGAGAGGCGAGTGACCTCAAGGGATGAGGGAAGCAGCCAAGGGCTTAGCCCCTCTTCAGGATCAGGAAATGCCGCTGACACTGAACCACCAGTATGATGTGGATCTAAATAAACTTTTTTTTTTTTTTAATGCTGGAAATAATCCATCTTGATTTGTGCCTGGTTGCTGAAAATGCCATCAGCCTTTTCCCAGATGGAACAAATTATTTGCCATTAAAAATTCATTTAAAAATAACATAACCAATTAGTGTGCTTCAGTGTCAGCTTATCATCTAAAAGGAACTGAAAATATAAAATGAAATGGAAAAAGTTTTCTTTCTTTTTTTTTTTTTCTGAAGGAGAAAACAGACGTCTTAGGTTTCTCTGAGCAAACGGAGCTGTGTTGGGAAGGGCAAGGTCAATGGAATGAAAGTTTTTATGTGACATCAAAGGATGTGCAGACAGTGGAATCAAAGCTTGAAATGAACACTTTCAGATATATTTTTAACATCTTTTGTCAGGCTTAGAACAGCTTACTAAGTTGTGGAGCGCTGGCCTGTGCTGATACGTTCAAAGCTTTGATAAGGTGGGTTGGGGCAGAGGACTGGAAGCCTGGGATTGCTGACTAAGGCTGAATAGTACTGCCCAAGCAGCGACCTTCCTCCATACATCTGCTCTCTGATTCCTATCCCCAAACTCCCAGTTTAGAGGCATCTGGCTTCCCTTCCCTTTGGACTCTTGTGCACACCTGCTGGCCACGTGACTTTCTGGAAGTGGAGTATGGTCTGGGCCCAGGTTCTACAGAGGGAGCCAGTAATCATCCCTGAGTCATCCACTTAGTTGGGCCCAGGTGCCCCTCAAGGTCCTCACCCTGGAACGGGGGCAGATAGATGCTTTGAATTGAAACAAGCCATTTCAGTCTATGTCTTCACCTGAAATAGTTCATAGTGGCTTGACACCCTTTTGTTGAAAGAAATAAACATGAACCAGCAGACCTGTGGAAAGGGTGTGTGTGTGTGTGTGTGTGTGTGTGTGTGTATGTGAAGCACTACCCCCAGAAGGGGGGAAGATCCTAAGGATCTGGGCAGTCCACCTGCTTTATTTTTTTCTGATCCTATCTTAAAAACTGGTACCCATTAGGTAGCCATAAACAACACTTAGCACCTCTGAAATTGCTAGGAGGTAAAACTGACTTCCATTTAAATAAATTCTGCCAGATGAATGTCCTATTGACAAAACTAAGCAGATTTCCATTTCAATGTAGACCACTTTTAACCATTAAAAAATCCAGTTAGAAAATGGGCAAAATGTACACAGAGACATTTCACTGACATATACAGATGGAAATAAACACATGAAAACATGTTCAGCATCATTAGCCTTCAGAGGAATGCAAATGAAAACCTCCATGAGATATCACTACATACTGATCAGAATGATGCAAATAAAAAATAGTGCCTATTATTAAAATAATAATAAATAAACACTACATGCCAACAAGGATGTGGATAAAAGGATCCCTCATACATTGCTGCTAAGAATGTAGAATGACACAGCTGGTCTGGAAAGCAGTTTGGCAGTTTCTTACAATACTAAATATGCTATTATCATATGATCCAATAATGACACTCTTGGGCAATTTCCCAGAGAAATGAAAATTTGTGTTCACACAAACACCAGTGCATGAATGCTCATAGCAGCTTTATTTGTAATAGCCCCAGACTGGAAACAGCTCAGATGCCCTCCTACAGGTTAAACAAACTGTACCATGGAACACCCCTCGGCAATAAAAAGGAAGAAATTATTGATACGTGCAACAATTTGGATGAGTTACACTGAGTGGAAAAAGGCTATTCCAGAGGTTACATCTTATATGCTTCCAATTATCGAACACATTTGAAATGATAAAACTTTAGAAAGGAAAACAGATTATTGGTTGTCAAGGTGACTGCCATGGATACTTGAACACGTGATAAAATTGTATAGAACTAAGTACACAATGTACACGAATGTTTACAGATAAGACTGGAGAAATCTGAGTAAGATGGCTGGTATCAAAGGTTATATTCTGGTTGTGGTATTGTGCTACAGTTTTGCAAGGTGTTACCATTGGGGGAAACTGGGTGAAGGGTCCATAAGATCTCTCTGTATTCTTTCTCACAACTGCATGTGAATCTACAATTATCTCCTTAAAAAACATGAATCATAAGCACAACACTTTCCTTAAAAAGAGTAAGTCTGGGAAAACTTGAGGCTAAACTCTCAATTCTTTTAAGATTTTATTTTGGTGGGGGGTGGGGTGGGGTGCCTGGGTGGCTCAGATGGCTAAACGTCGTCCAACTCTTGATCTTGGCTCAGGTAATGTTCTCACAGTTTGTGGGTTGGAGCCCTGTCTCAGGCCCTGCACTTTTAGTGTGGAGTTTGCTTGGGATTCTTTCCCTCCCTCTCTCTCTCTGCCCACCCCCCCCCCCCCCCCGCTTGTGCTCTCTCTGTTTCAAAATAAATAAATAAACCTAAAAAAAAAAGAAAAAGATTTTATTAAAAAAAATTTTTTTTTTAGTGTTTATTTATTTTTGACAGAGAGAGAGAGAGAGAGAGAGAGAGAGCATGAGTGGGGGAGGGGGAGAGAGAGAGAGAGAGAGAGACATAATCTGAAGCAGGCTCCAGACTCTGAGCTGTCAGCCCAGAGCCCGACGTGGGGCTTGAACTCACGGACCCCAAGATCATGACCTGAGCCGAAGTCGGACGCTCAGCTGACTGAGCCATCCAGGCGCCCCAAAAAAGATTTTATTTTTAAATAATATCTACACCCAACATAGGGATCGAACTCACAACCTTGGGATCAAGAATCGCATGCTCTACTGACTGAGCCAGCCAGGCACTCCAAACTTTCAGTTCTATTATGGGATGCCACGTGTTTCTCAGAAATTTACGTTACTTTAGATCATGTTATTCACTATACTTCTGCTTAGATGGATTCAGGTATTTTTTTTCCCCTAAAACAGATTCTTTTCCTTTACAGTTGTCCCTCCCACCTCCCCAGACTAATTAAAGAGTAGACATTAGGTACTCTGCATGTTGATAAATTAATCTGTAGCTAATATGACCCTGACACTTTCAGCCCTTAACTGCCCACTAACTCCTAAAATCTCATATGAAGAGCCTTTCTTAGAGATCTTGAAATTGTCTAAGAGATGATCCACATGGCATTAAAAAGATTATGACTTGGGGCGCCTGGGTGGCGCAGTCGGTTAAGCGTCCGACTTCAGCCAGGTCACGATCTCGCGGTCCGGGAGTTCAAGCCCCGCATCAGGCTCTGGGCTGATGGCTCGGAGCCTGGAGCCTGTTTCCGATTCTGTGTCTCCCTCTCTCTCTGCCCCTCCCCCGTTCATGCTCTGTCTCTCTCTGTCCCCAAAATAAATAAACGTTGAAAAAAAATTAAAAAAAAAAAAAGATTATGACTTTAGATCTACTAATAGAGAAGTTTCATATCTTGGAAACAAAATCTTTTTATAGAAAAGAGACTAAATTTTCTTAATTTTTCTTTTTAGTTCATACTATGTGCCAGATCCCAGGGGTATTACTTTGCTTTGTTTCATGTTCTTTTATGGGGGGGGGGGGGTGTTGTTTTATTTATTTTTGAGAGACAGCAAACAGGGGAGGGATAGAGCAGGGGTGGGGTGGGGTGGACAGAGGATCAAATGAGGGCTCTGTGCTAATAGCAGTGAGCTTGATGTGGGGCTCAAACTCATGAAATGTGAGATAATGACTTGAGCTGAAGTTGGATTCTCAACCAAGTCACCCTCCCAGGCACTCCTGTTTCATGTTCTTAACAAACCTATGAGTAAGAACTGATTTTACTGTCTTATATTTATAAAAAGACTGAGAACCAGGGGAGGAGCCAAGATGGCAGAACAGCATGGAAGTTTTTTGTGTGTCTCACATCCATGAAATACAGCCAGGCCAACACTAAACCACCCTGCACACCTAGAAAACCGATTGGAGGATTAACACAACAATCTGCACAACCTGAACCACAGAACTCAGCAGGTATGTGAACTGAGAGGTGAACTGGGGGAGAGAGAAGCCACAGAGGGCAGGGAGCTAGATGGGGAGTGGAGAATACAGGAAAAGCAGCTGGAGAGAAAGTGGAAAAGTGTAAACAGCCACAGGGACTGAACTAAAAATGGAGAAAGGAGAAAGGAGAGGGTTCAAATTCCTTTAAGACTATAAACAGGGGGAATGCAGGGTCTGAAACTCCGCAGCTCCATACCTGGCGGTGCTCTGGTGAGAAGGGCGAATCCTCAGGAGCAGAGTGGGGTCCGGGGTTCTTCAGGCCACAGGGGGAGAGGCGGTTCCCCTGCTGGGAGGACACTTGGTGGAGGCTGTGTCGGTCCCCCAAAGGCAAGGCCCCAGTGGACCTGGGAGAACAACCACATTTGCTGGTCCTGGAACAAGGTCATTAAAGCAGATGCGTGTTGTGATTTTCCATAATCCCTGAGGCGCTGCTGCTACACTGTCTCACGAACTTTTTCCAGGGCGGGCTGGCACCTGGCCGCAGTCTCTGGGCGTCGGCAGCAGCGCAGCCTGCGAACGTTCCTGGGAGCGGCCGGCACCCGGCCATTGCTCGGTGAGACCCTCCCGCAAACGGGCAGATCAGGTCAAAGCCGCAGTCCCTCAGAAATAAGGGGTCGGGAAAAACAGCCGCATCTGAGACAAAACTCAGGAGGGAGGTGGTGCCTGGGGCTTGGTCACGGACCGTGTAAAAGCGGGGAGTGGATGGAAGCTGAAGACAAAGGACGGGCGGGTGATTGCTGATCCGGGAGAACAGAGTTCCTATACTAGACGCCATTTTCATTGCCCTCGCGCATGCCCATACGCACCTACAAGCACCGCAACAATCCACCCCAATAAGCTAAGCTGCGCCATCTAGTGGAGAATGGAGCCATTACACCAAGCCCCGCCCAACTGGGCCAACCTCGCTCTTCAGGAACACAAATTTCTCTGGCTGCTTAGTTTACAGACTGTAAAACGCTTCATTGGCTTCTAGGGGAAAACGAAGTAATTTCAATAGTATTTCAGTCTGTTCACTCGTCCATCTATTTAATTTTCTTTTTTTTCATCTCTTTGTCATTTCTTTTTCTTGAATACAGAAAGAGAAAAAATTATTTTTATTTTCAATTTTTATTAAAAATATTTTTCTTGGGGCGCCTGGGTGGCGCAGTCGGTTAAGCGTCCGACTTCAGCCAGGTCACGATCTCGCGGTCCGTGAGTTCGAGCCCCGCGTCAGGCTCTGGGCTGATGGCTCAGAGCCTGGATCCTGTTTCCGATTCGGTGTCTCCCTCTCTCTCTGCCCCTCCCCCGTTCATGCTCTGTCTCTCTCTGTCCCAAAAATAAATAAATGTTGAAAAAAAAATTTTTTTTAATATTTTTCTTTAATTTTTTTCTACTATATTTTTTCTTTTTTGTAAATTTTTTCAAATTCTGTTTTACTTCCATCATTTTATTTTATTCTATTTCAGTGTATTCATTTTTTCAAAATTTCAAACAATTTCCTTTTTTTTTTCTTTCCCCTTTTTTCTCTAATCTATCAAGCCCCTTTCAAACCCCAGACCAAAACACACCTAGGATCTAGCTTCATTTATCTTATTTGTGTGTGTGTGTGTGTTGTTTTTATTTTTCAATTTTAATTTTTTTACCTCATTAATTCCTTTTCTCCCTTTAAAATGATTAAACAAAAAAATTCACCCGAAAAGAAGAGCAGGAGGAAACGACAACCAGGGACTTAACCAACACAGATACAAGCAAGATGTCTGAACTAGAATTTAGAATCACAAAAATAAGAATACTAGCTGGAGTCAAAAATAGATTAGAATCCCTTCCTGCAGAGACAAAAGAAGTAAAAGCTAGTCAGGATGAAATAAAAAATGCTACAACTGAGCTGCAATCTCAAATAGATGCCATGGCTGCAAGGATGGATGAGGCAGAGCAGAAAATCAGTGATATAGAGGACAAACTTATGGAGAAGAATGAAGCAGAAAAAAAGAGGGAGACAAAAGCAAAAGAGCACAATTTAAGAATTAGAGAAATCAGTGATTCATTAAAAAGGAAAAACACCTGGGGCGCCTGGGTGGCACAGTCGGTTAAGCGTCCGACTTCAGCCAGGTCACGATCTCACGGTCCGTGAGTTCGAGCCCCGCGTCAGGCTCTGGGCTGATGGCTCGGAGCCTGGAGCCTGTTTCCGATTCTGTGTCTCCCTCTCTCTCTGCCCCTCCCCCGTTCATGCTCTGTCTCTGTCTGTCCCATAAATAAATAAAAACGTTGAAAAAAAAATTTAAAAAAAAAAAAAAAAAAAAAGGAAAAACACCAGAATCATAGGGGTTCCAGAAGATGAAGAGAGAAAAAAGGGGTAGAAGGGTTATATGAGCAAATCTTAGCAAAAAACTTTCCTAACCTGGGAAAAGACACAGACATCAAAATCCAGGAAGCACAGAGGACTCCCATTGATTCAACAAAAACCGACCATCAAAAAGGCATATAGTAGTCAAATTCATAAAATACTCAGGCAAGGAAAGAATAATGAAAGCAGTAAGAGAAAAAAAGTCCTTACCTTACAAGGGAAGACAGATCAGGTTTGCAGCAGATCTATCCATAGAAACTTGGCAGGCCAGAAAGAAATGGCAGGATATATTCAATGTGCTGAATCAGAAAAATATGCAGCTAAGAATTCTTTATCCAGCAAGGCTGTCATTCAAAATAGAAGGAGAGATAAAAAGTTTCCCAGACAAACAAAAATTAAAGGAGTTTATGACCACTAAACCAGCCCTGTAAGAAATTTTAAGGGGGACTCTCTGAGGGGAGAAAAGATAAAAAATACATACATACATACATACATACATACATACATACATACATACTACATACATACATACATACATACATACATACCAAAAGCAACAAAGACTAGAAAGGACCAGAGAACACCACCAGAAACTTCAACCTTACAAGCAACATAATGGCAATAAATTCATATCTTTCAGTACTCACTCTAAACGTTAATGGACTAAATGCTCCAATCAAAAGACATAGGATAACAGATTGGATAAGGAAACAAGATCCATCTATTAACTGTTTACAAGAGACCCACTTTAGACCTAAAGACACCTTCAGATTGAAAGTAAGGGGATGGAGAACCATCTATCATGCTAATGGTTGACAAAAGAAAGCTGGAGTAGCTATACTTCTATCAGACAATCTAGACTTTAAAATAAAGACTGTAACAAAAGATGAAAAAGGGCATTATATCATAATTAAGGGGTCTATCCACCAAGAAGACCTAACAATTGTAAACATTTGTGTGCCAAATGTGTGAGTACCCAAATATATAAATCAATTAATCACAAACATAAACTCATTGATAATAATACCATAATAGTAGGGGACTTCAACACCCCACTAACAGCAATTGACAGATCATCTAAACAGAAAATCCACAAGGAGACAATGGCTTTGAATGACACACTGGACCAGATGGGCTTAACACATATATTCAGAACATTTCATTCTAAAGCAGAGAAATATACATTCTTCTCCAGTGCACATGGAATGTTCTCCAGAATAGACCACATACTGGGACACAAATCAGCCCTCAACAAGTACAAAAAGATCAAAATCATACCATGCATATTTTCAGACCACAACGCCATGAAACTCAAAATCAACCACAAGAAAAATTTGGAAAGGTAACAAATACTTGGAGACTAAAGAACATCCTATAAAGGATGAATGGGCTAATCAAGAAGTTAAAGAGTTAATTAAAAAGTACATGGAAGCCAATGAAAATGATAATACCACAGCCCCAAACCTCTGGAACGCAACAAAGGCAGTCCTAAGAGGAAAGTATCTAGCAATCCATGCCTTCCTAAAGAAGGAAGAAAGGTCTCAGATATACAACCTAAGCTTACACCTTAAAGAGCTGGAAAAAGAACAGCAAATAAAACCCCAAACCAGATGAAGACAGGAAATAATAAAGATTAGAGCAGAAATTAATATTATCAAAACCCAAAACACAGTAGAACAGATGAATGAAACCAGAAGCTGGTCCTTTGAAAGAATTAACAAAATTGATAAACCACTAGCCAGTCTGATCAAAAAGAAAAAGGAAAAGACCCAAATAAATAAAATCAAGAATGAAAGATGAGAAATCACAACCAAAAAAGCAGAAAAAAAAATAATAAGATAATATTATAAGCAATTATATGCCAATAAAATGGGTAATCTGGAAGAAATGGACAAATTGCTAGAAACATATAAACTACCAAAACTGAAACAGGAAGAAATAGAAAATTTGAACAGACCCATAACCAGTAAGGAAGTCGAATTAGTAATCAAAAATCTCCCCCAAAACAAGATTTCAGGGCCAGATGGCATTTCCAGGGGAATTCTACCAAACATTTAAGGAAGAGTTAATACCTATTCTCTTGAGTGTGTTCCAAAAAATAGAAATGGAAGGAAAACTTCCAAACTCTTTCTATGAAGCCATCATTACCCTGGTTCCAAAGTCAGACAAGGATCCCACTAAAAAGGAGAACTATAGACCAAATTCCCTGATGAACATGGATGCAAAAATCCTCAACAAGATATTAGCCAACCTGATCCAACAATACATTAAAAATATTATTCACCATGACCAAGTGGGATTTACACCTTGGATGCAGGGCTAGTTCAATATCTGCAAAACAATTAATGTGATTTATCACATCAATGAAAGAAAGGACAAGAACCACACGATCCTCTCAATAGATGCAGAGAAAGCATTTGACAAAACACAGCATCCTTTCTTGATAAAAACTCTCAAGAAAGTAGGGATAGAAGGAGCATACCTCAAGATCATAAAAGCCATATATGAACAACCCAACGTTAATATCATCCTCAATGGGGAAAACTGAGAGCTTTCCCCCTAAGGTCAGAAACAAGACAGGGATGTCCACTCTCACCACTGTTACTCAACATAGTATTGGAAGTCTTAACCTCAGCAATCAGACAACACAAAGAAATAAAAGGCATCCAAATCGGCCAGGAGGAGGTCAAACTTTCACTCTTCACAGATGACATGATACTCTATATGGAAAACCCAAAAGATTCCACCAAAAAACCTGTTAGAACTGATTCATGAATTCAGCAAAGTTGCAGGATATAAAATCAGTTGCCTTCCTATATACCAACAATGAAACAACAGAAAGAGAAATCAAGGAATAGATCCCATTTACAATTGCACCAAAAACCATAAAATACCTAGGAATAAATTTAACCAAAGAGGTGAAAAATCTATACACTTTAAACAATAGAAAGCTTATGAAAGAAATTGAAGGAGACACACACAAAAAAGGAAAAAGATTCTATGCTCCTGGATAGGAAGAACAAATATTGTTAAAATGTTAATACTACCCAAAGTAATCTACATATTCAATGCAATCCCTATCAAAATAACAACAGCATTCTTCACAGAGCTAGAACAAACAATACTAAAATTTGTATGGAATCAGAAAAGACCCCGAATAGCCAAAGAAATCTTGAAAAAGAAAACCAAAGCAGGAGGCATCACAATTCTGGACTTCAAGCTATACTACAAAGCTGTAATCATCAAGACAGACACTCAGATCAATGGAACAGAATAGAGAACCCAGAAATGGACCCACAAACGTATGGCCAACTAATCTTTGACAAAGCAGGAAAGAATAGCCAATGGAATAAAGACAGTCTCTTCAGCAAGTGATGCTGGGAAAACTGGACAGTGACATGCAGAACAATGAACCTGGACCACTTTCTTACACCACACACAAAAATAAACTCAAAATGGGTGAAAGACCTAAATGTGAAGCCATCAAAATCCTTGAGGAGAAAGCAGGCAAAAATGTCTTTGATCTTGGCCGCATCAACTTCTTACTCAACATGGCTCCAGAGGCAAGGGAAACAAAACAAAATGAACAAAACAAAAATGAACTATTGGGACCTCATCAAAATAAAAAGTTTATGGGGCGCCTGGGTGGCGCAGTCGGTTGAGCGTCCGACTTCAGCCAGGTCACGATCTCGCGGTCTGTGAGTTCGAGCCCCGCGTCAGGCTCTGGGCTGATGGCTCGGAGCCTGGAGCCTGTTTCCGATTCTGTGTCTCCCTCTCTCTCTGCCCCTCCCCCGTTCATGCTCTGTCTCTCTCTGTCCCAAAAATAAATAAAAAACATTGAAAAAAAAAATTAAAAAAAAAAAAAAAAGTTTGTGCATAGCGAAGGAAACAATCAGCAAAACCAAAAGGCAACTGACAGAATGGGAGAAGATATTTGCAAATGACATATCAGATAAAGGGTTAGTATCCAAAATCTATAAAGAACTTATCAAACTCAACATCCAAAAAACAAATAATCCAGTGAAGAAATGGGCAAAAGACATGAATAGACACTTCTCCAAAGAAGACATCCAGATGGCCAACTGATACATGAAAAGATGCTCACCATCACTCATCATCAGGAAATACAAATCAAAATCACACTGAGATACCACCTCACACCTATCAGAATGGCTAACAGCAACAACTCAGGCAACAACAGATGTTGGCGAGGATGCAGAGAGAGAGGATCTCTTTTGCACTGCTGGTGGGAATGCAGACTGGTGCAGCCACTCGAAAACAGTATGGAGGCTCCTCAAAAAATTAAAAATAAAACTTCCCTATGACCCAGCAAATGCACCATTAGGTATTTATCCAAGGCATACAAGCATGCCGTTTCAAAGGGGCACATCCACCCCAATGTTTATAGCAGTGCTATCAACAATAGTGAAAGTATGGAAAGAGCCCAAACGTCCATCGATGGATGAATGGATAAAGAAGAGGTGGTATATATATACAATGGAGTATTACTCGGCAATCAAAAAGAATGAAATCTTGCCTTTTGCAACTATGTGGATGGTACTAGAGGGTATGATGCTAAGCGAAATTAGTCAGAGAAAGGCGAATAGCATATGATTTCACTCATATAAAGACTTTAAGACACAGAACAGATGAACACAAGGGAAGGGAAGCAAAAATAATATAAAAACATAAGAGGCTCTTAAATATAGAGAACAAACAGAGGGTTACTAGAGGAGTTGTGGGAGGGGGGATGGGCTAAATGGGTAAGGGATATTAAGGAATTTACTCCTGAAATCATTGTTGCACTATATGCTAATTTGGATATAAAAATAAAAAATTAAAAAATGATAATTAAAAAAAAAAAAGACTGAGGACCAACCAGTTGACTCTGGTCACACAGCTAGTATCAGCAATGGGGTCTGGGTTGATAAGGGCATTCTTTCTGTATACTGGCCATTGTCAAATGTTTTGGTGTCAGGACCCCTTTTGACTTAAAAACTATTGAGGGGCTCCCGGGTGGTTCAGTTTGTTAAGTGTCCGACTTGGGCTCAGGTCATGATCTTGCCGTTTGGGAGTTTGAGCCCTGTGTCGGGCTCTCTGCTGACAGCACAGAGCCTGGAGCCTCCTTGGGGTTCTGTGTGTCCCTCTCTCTCGGCCCCTCCTCTGCTTACACTCTGTCTCTCTTTCTCTCAAAAATAAATTTAAATAAAAATATTTAAATATTTAAATTTAAGTATTTAAATTAAAGTAATAAAAAATTCTTTTGAAAAAATTGAGGACCCTAAAAAGCTTTGCTTAATGTCGATTATATGGATTGTTATTCACCATGTTAGAAATTAAGGGTGAGATATTTTATTTTATTTATTTTTTGCTTTTTTTTTTTTTTTAAGATCTTGTTTTTAAGTAATCTCTACCTCCAAGGTGGAGCTCAAACACACAACTCTGGATCAAGAGTTGCATGCTCTAATGACTGAGCCAGATAGGCACCCCAAAAATTTTATTTTATTTTTCTTAAGTAATCTATCTGTAGATAGATTAAATCTGTAGATTTAATGTGGGGATCAAACTCACCACCCTGAGATAAGTGTGGCATGTTCTACTGACTGAGCCAGCCAGGCACCCCAAGGGAGATATTTTAAATATTTATTTATTAGTCTCTCTAAAAATAACAAAAATAATCCTGTTATATTTTAATATAAAGTATAAAATATTTATGAAAAATAATTATATATTATCTCAAACAATAAACTTAAAAGAGATGTTTTAAATCTCTTCAATGTCAATCCAACAGAAGACAGTTGGATTTTCACGTTTGTTTCTGCATTTAATTTGTTTGTGATATGTTGTTTTGGTTGAGGGGTAGGAAGAAAATCAGGTATCAGAGTCTTTTGTAGATTTTTCAGATAATATAGAGTTTCAGATAATGGGTATTAGTCTTTGATGCTCTATCAACCCAATTCAACAAGAGGTACTTTCTTAAAGGTCAGTTGCAATGTAGAATCTGAAACCATATCAATGAAAATTTGCATTAAAATTCATAGGTCTATCTTGCAATTTGAATCTTTTCCCCATACCTGATTTGTAACAAATAGTAATTTGTTCAATCAAAATATGGATTCTGCTGGGGTATGTGGAGCTCCTAGTTGTTGACACATTTCAGTATATAGTAAAAAATCACATTCATTAGTACCATCAACAATCTCCTCAAAAAAGTCTTTTCGTAACAGATACAAGTTTTCCAAAATTCTAATTTTGACTTGAAAGCTTGTATATTACTATTGGCAACAAATACGGACAGTTGTTTTCCGAAGTGACAGGTTTACTTACTTCATTTAAGAGAGAATGTCTGCTAAATAATCCAGTCTTAATAATCATTTCTACTAGTCCTTTTTCTGAAATGACATTTCCATGCAGAATCGATACCTCAGCTTTGCAACTCAACTGAGCAAGTGCTTTTCCTTAAGACAACCATCCCAATGCAGAATATTAAAGATGTTGAAATTTAATACAATTAACACTATTTTTTACTGCTTCAGCAAGAACATTCTTTTTTCTTTAAGATTTTGTTTATTTCTTTAATATTTTTTTTAGTGTTTATTTACTTTTGCAAGAGAGAGAGAGAGAGAGAGAGAGGGTGTGAATGGGAGAGGGGCAGAGAGAGAGAGAGAGAGAGAGAGAGAGAGAGAGAGAGAGAGAGACAGAATCTGAATCAGGCTCCAGGCTCTGAGCTGTCAGCACAAAGCCCGATGTGGAGCTCGAACCCACGGGCTGTGAGATCATGACCTGAGTTGAAGTCAGATGCTCAACCCACTGAGCCACCCAGGCGCTCTGTTAAAGATTTTTTTTTAAGTAATCTTGGGGCACCTGGGTGGCTCAGTAGGTTAGATGTCTGACTTCGGCTCAGTTCATGATCTTGAGGTTCGTGGGTTCGAGCCCAATGTCAGGCTCTGTGCTGACAGCTCAGAGCCTGGAGCCTGCATCAGATTTTGTGTCTCCCTCTCTCTCTGCCCCTCCCCTGATCATGCTCTGTCTCTCTGTATCTCTCAAGAATAAATAAACATTAAACAAATCAAAAAAATTATTTTTAAGTAATCTCTACACCCAAATGGGGCTCAAACCTACAACCCTGAGATCAAGAGTCTCATGCTCCACCGACTTAGCCAGCCTGGCACTCCCAGCAAGGACATTCTTAGGTGGCAATGGCTGTTTTTCCTTGTCAGTGCCTAGCAGTGAAGAATACAATGACTACTGCCATGGTTGCCTTAAGCATCAGTTTTTTTTTTTTTTTTTTTTTTTTTTTTTAAATTTTTTTTTCAACGTTTTTTATTTATTTTTGGGACAGAGAGAGACAGAGCATGAACGGGGGAGGGGCAGAGAGAGAGGGAGACACAGAATCGGAAACAGGCTCCAGGCTCCGAGCCATCAGCCCAGAGCCCGACGCGGGGCTCGAACTCACGGACCGCGAGATCGTGACCTGGCTGAAGTCGGCCGCTTAACCGACTGCGCCACCCAGGCGCCCCAAGCATCAGTTTTACCTACAGTTGTTTGCTCTGTCAGAGAAAATGTTAATACAGAGGAAAAGGCAAATGAGTCTTAATATTATTATGAAAGTAACAATACTAAGTAAATGATGTCAAAGGGACCCTCTTGGGGCTATGGGTCACACCATACAAACTCCCAGTAAAGGCTGAGCTACTGAGATGTTGCTTTTTAGCAGCAAACCTGCCAGGGTTGATGCAGCAACACTGACAGATGGGGCATATCTATCAAAACTCCCCATAGACAAGCACAAATTCTATCTTGATGAGATACCCAAACCAGGAACACACAGGAACTGCCGTGGTACCCTCCTGCCTCCTCTTAGGAACCATTTCTTTATTGACTTCTTCCTAGCATCCCAGGTGTCCTGGGCTTCCTGCTGCCCAAGGCCACTGAAGGGGCCCTGTCATGCAGTGTAGCTTAAAAACCAGCTTCTGCAGAGGAAGCCTGCCACCATCATTGCTCTGCTCACTACAGGTACTTAGTACTTAGTACAGGTACTTAGGAACGCAAAGGAACAAACTCTCGGGTGCTCTAAACTCCACTCTGTTGCCTTTCCTGGTCAACACATGGTCTATCTGCTCCATGGGAAGTACTTGGTGCCTTGGACTATTCTCTCCTTTCTTCAACATTTCACTTTTCAGGAAACCCTTCCCCAAGACCCTGTTCTTCTTTAACAACACCACAACTGATTACCTGAGAAATGAACCTGTGCTCAAGTGAGAATGACCATTAAAGTGTTGGGTGTGATAAGTAGGCACGCTCACATTTTAATAGGAGAGTCCTGGAGTTCTGTAGAATGCCTTAACATAGAGAAATAATTCTGTGATGAGGAGCATTTCAGGTTAGGTCACAGGCAAATGGGTGATTCTGGAGCCCCTGAAGTTATATCAGGCTCTACTCAGCTGAGACAAAGTCAAAGGAATTGGATGATTAAACAGAGGAGGGAGACAAAACCCACACAGCAGTGGTTTATCTCTTTGAGAGATGAAGGCTATAGTTTTTTTTTTTAACTTTTTAAATTTATTTTGAGAGAGAAAGCATGCTCATGAGCGGGGGAGGGGCAGAGAGAGAGAATCCCAAGCAGGCTCTGCACCGTCAGTGAGGAGCCTGACAGGGGGCTTGAACCCATAAGACCTGTGAGACCACGACCTGAGCCAAAACCAAAAGTCAGACACCCAACCGAGCCACCCAAGCACCCTGAAGGCTATGGTTTTTCATTTCAGTTTCTAACGAATAAAAAATATGCAATGTTTACATTGTTAGAGGACAAATAGAACCACGATATACATCTTAGTTTACACAGCTGAATTCGTGAACAATTATATTTCTCACATTTCCACATTATTCCCCCTTGATGTTAGGATATTGTTAAGTGGTCATGTGTTAGTCTTTTGTTTTAGTATTTTGGGGGGAAAGTCTCACCATGACTCCCCACTGCCCTGTTCTCCTGTTTAAGGAGGCTTTCACGTGTTTGCTATGTGGAGAGTGAAGAAGGGGTATGCCAGGGAACATCTCTGGATAATTCAGCAGCTGTGTCAGGTTCACCTGGCTTCCCTCTCTTGTCTGGAACAAATGGGGTGTCCAGCAAGGCGAGTTGGGAGGATAGGTAGCACCGCCGAGCAGATACCTTGTACCTGAAATGCATACCCACCAGCTGAGCTATCGGCCTTCTGTGTGCTGCATCTGATAGAGGGTCAAACTGACTTCTCTTTCAAGTCCTGAGATCTGAAACCAGGTTGCGCACGTTTTGGAAAATCCCTTTGTGAGTGTTCTGGAAGTACTGATTTGGTCTTTCAGTTTTCATCCGGGTGCGGGAAGCCTGCTCCACATCTACCTGTAGTCTCTGCTGACTTCACTGTGAGCAAATAAGTAATGGCCAATTAATATCCATGAAATAAACTCACTTTTAAAAAATGGCAGTGTTTGAAATGACTCAATGGCCAAGTGAAACTTGCTTTGTATCCCTCCTCCAGAGTTTGAGCATTCAGAAAGTAGGGAGGCTTCAGGGGCTTAGAGCTTTTGTGTCATTTGTGGGATTTGACATAGAGGTCCTGACTTAACGGGTGCCCATGGGCTGTGACGTCCCTACTGGATGCTCCTGCCTGGTGCAGCCCCCGCCACAGCCTGCAACACCCCTCCTGCTTGACTGCTTCCGGGCCTCTGCTCATATGACCCCTTTTCCTTCATGCAACCCCCTCTCCCACCTTGCTCCCCCAGTCTGTCTATATCTTAACTAGTCTTCAAGGCCCAACTGAAATTCGGACTTGTGCAAAAAGTTTTCTTTCATTATTATTTTTAAATATTTTTTAAGTTTTTATTTATTTATTTTGAGAGAAAGACAGAGTGAGAGTGGGAGGGGCAGAGAGAGAGAGAATCCTGAGCAGGCTCCACACTGTCAGTGTGAAGCACAATGTGGGGCTTGAACTCACAAACCGTGAGATCACGATCTGAGTGGAAACCAAGAGTGGGATGCTTAACCGACTGAGCCACCCAGGTGCCTCAAGAAGCTTTCTTTCTGATTCATCACCACTGTGTCTTCGATACGGACAATAATGGTAACAGTTCTCAATGATCAAATAGTCACTGTGTACCAGGCCCTAGAGTAAACTCCTGCAGCATCTCATTGGATGCTCATAATAACTTTGTTACTCGGGAGTGCAGAAAGTTTGGAGAATTTGAGTGCGTTGGCCATGTCACGCTCTAAATGGTGGAGCTAGGGATCCTGTCCCGGTTTGCCTGGCCCTGAAGGCCATGCTTTTTTCTTTTTTTTTTTTTTAATTTTTTTAATGTTTATTTATTTTTGAGAGAGAGAGTGTGCACGCGCGAGCAAGTGGGGGAGGCGCAGAGAGAGAGGGAGACACAGTCCAAAGCAGGCTCCAGGCTCTGAGCTGTCAGCACAGAGCCCGACCTGGGGCTCAAACACGCGGACTGCAAGATCATAACCTGAGCCCAAGTCGGATGTTTAACCCACTGAGCCACCCAGGCACCCCTGAAGGCCATACTTTTAACCCCTTCCAGTCTGGCCTCCTGAAAGGTGCTAATTATCTAATTGTGAGAAGCTGATGGAGCAAGGTGGCACTTCAAAGGTCATATTGTCCAATCCTCACTTTAGAGACAAGGAACCTAAAGCCCAAAGAGAAAAAGAGACCACGGAGGTAACACAGCCAAGTGTTGGCAGAGCCTGGACAAGCACCAGTTTTTCTGGTTCTCAGACTCCTTCATCACTTATTCATTCAAGAAACATATATGAAAGCCTTCTATGTTTAAGGCACTGTGTTGGGCTTTGAGTATTTTTCCTGCTGTACCATTTGCGAGTTTAATGAATCCACACACAAAGTTGTTTTAAAATGGGATCAGAAAGAGTAAACCCTTGCCTCCTCTTACTGCGGCTTTGTGCAGAAGTGCGATGCACCACCGATGGCCTCAACACAGTGCCATTGTCATTGGTTGGACCCACACTCGGAGCAGCTGCGGTTCTGTAGAGAGGGTGTGTTGGAGACTGGAGGGGAGGGTGCTTGCTTACAGGGACACGTGGAGAGTGTAGAAAGGCCCTGTTTAGAAAGAGAATTCAATGCTGTTCAAGCAACTGTTTCAAGAGCAAGCATTAGAAAACAGGAAGCATGACTCCAAGTTTTGCCAACAAAGTCTAATCCAATTCCGGAAGACTTTATCCCTCTTCTGCTATTGTGTGTGGGTGTAAAAAAAAAGTCACCGAGCTTGCCTTAAGTGTCTCCCATCCTGACCCCGCTACTTGGCCGTATTATTGGTTTTGTTTTGTTTTGTTTTGTTTTTCATCATCAGGTTTGTCTGAGGATCCCTGGGGGGTGGGGGGGGGGATCCTTTGTTTGTCAACAAACCCTCTCATGTGAGCTGACAGGACTTGGGGCCCATGATGAGGTTTGGGAAATTGGAAGGAAAGGAAATGCCATCAAACTGCAATGTCAAACAGTAATGTCAGCACATACTAGATTAGGATAAAGATAGACATGCACATTGATGTAACGGAGAAAGAGGGTTATCAGATCAGCAGTACTTGACTGCAACTTACCACATGCCACTCAAGCAAGGGTGACTGACCTGATCGCACTCAAATAGGCCTTTTGCAAGTGTTTCCAGTGGGGACTCACAGGCACAGAAGCAGTAGCTGAGGTACAGGTCCCCTACTGTCCATTACATTCTGGTGCAGCCTATGGGGATCTAGAAAGGCCAGACATTAGTCTTTAGGGGAGGGACTCTGAGCCTTTATTGGTGAGGCTTTTATGCTTCATGGTTGGGAATCTCAGTCTGCCCCAGGTAGACCACCCTCCACTACCAACACCTCCTCCCCCACACCGCCACTCCTCCTTACCCCCCAGCGAATACAAACTTCCTGAGAGGTAGGGACAAGGAGGCTATAATTATAACCAATTACCACCTGCCCTAAGGGATCATCCTGTCGTCATGCCCTGTAATCTAGTACCTCTGTTACTAGAAGAAGCCTCTGGTAATCCTCTGCAGGTAATGTTCCCCACCCAGACTCTTCTGAGGGTACACTCCCAATCTAACATAAGCTTCCCAGACTCTTCTCTTCTGTCTACAGCCAAACCTTGGTGACTCCATGCAAGCCAATTGCTTTAAATAGCTCCTGGAGGTAGAAGCCCCCCAAACTGTTATCTCCTGCCTTAGACTCTTGTCTGAAGTTCAGAGCTATATGTTCGGTTGGCTATCTAATGCTTCTATTTGGAAGCCTGATGGGCATCTCAGTGTTAACCTGTACAAGACAAATTTCCTGTCATGCCATCCCATATCTGCTTCTCCATTTTCACCCAGCTGCACAAATTAGAAACTTTGGAGCTATCCTTGACTCATTTCCCTTCCATCCTTTAAAGTCACCAGGTGACACCTAGGTCAACTCCGTTGTGAGGCCTCATAAACCACCACCTCTCACCACCCGGTGCAAAAATCTAAGACTCCCCACTCCTACTTTTGCCTCCTATGATCTCATCCTCTTCTCACATCAGCTTGAATAATCCTTTTAAACAGGCCAGGGCAAATCACATCCCCTCCCCTAGTGGTTTGTCATCTCACTTAGACGAAAATCCAGTCCTTTCTGGGCACAAAGCACTGTAGCATCTTGTCCTTGCCTTCCTTTGTGACCACATTTCCCACCAGATACCCCCATGTGCTTTGCTCCAGGTAGTGAGGACTCAGCACACTACAGGCTCCTACCTTAAAGCCCTTCTGTTGTTGTTCCATTTGGAAAACTCTTCCCCCAGATATTCCTGTCGTTCAGTTCCTTACTTAATTCTGATCGCCTCACTGTGAGGGCTTCCCTGAAGGTTCCTATCAAAATAGTCCCTGCCGCCTTATAGAATATAACTCGGAGAGCAGGGACTTGTCCTCTCTTGCTCTCTGCTGAATCACCAGCACCTACAACAGTGACAAGGACATGGACACTTCGTAAATATTTGTCAAACGGATGAGAAAATGAATGAATGAATGAATGAATGAATGTCTCTTCAGAGTACAAGCAAATGTGAAATGAAGTCTAGACTTCCGAGAAAAAGTGGGGAGGCATTGTGATTTTCCTTACCATCTTGGTAATAAGTTCTTCAGTGTGAATTTCTGCTTTCAGATATTCTTATTTTAGTTGATTAAATTAACTAACATTTTATTAAATTAACTAATTTTTTAAAGAGATTTTATTTTTAAGTAATCTCTACATGCAATGTGGGGCTCAAACTTACAACTCTGAGATCAAGAGTTGCACACTCCAGTGACCCAGCCAGCCAGATACCCCTAAGTGATTAATAATTAATTAATTAGTTAATTAATTATTTTTAAAAAGTAGGCTCCATGCTCAGTGTGGGGCTTCCATGCACAACCCCAAGGTCAAGAGTTGTATGCTCTACCGACTGAGCCAGGCGTTCCTCATTAATTAATATTTTAAAAGGTGTTATTAAAGTGGAAATTGTTTTCAAAAAGAACACAGGTATTTCAGGCTCCTAAGTGTTTAATTCTGATTTTATTTTTAAAAACACCTTTAAAATTATTAAAAGCCTGTAATTTAAAAAAATATGCCATGTTATACATAAAAGTGTAATAAAGTGAAGAACATGGAGTTAACTTGTACTGCTAGATTAACTCAAATTTTGTGGCAACTCAGAATACAACTTTCCCCACTATCTCTGGGCATATATTAGATGTTCTTTAAAAAGAAATGTGGCATCAATTAGAAAGTTTACACAAGCCTTTAAAAAAATTTGGCCTGGTTATGTCTGCTCACAGAAAACTGTGCAGCTAACACACTACACATCACAGCTGTACTATATATATTGTAACATAGTTGGGACACCTGAGTGGTTCAGTCGGTTGAGCGTCCACCTTTCACTCAGGTCATGATCTCACTGTTTGTGAGTTTGAACCCCACATTGGGCTCGATCCTGTCAGCCTGTCAGCGCAGAGCATGCTTCTGATCCTAAGTCCCCATGCCTCTGCCCCTCACCTGCTTGCGATCTCCCAAAAATAAATATTAAAAAAAAAAAAAAAAGAAAGAAACATAGCAAGCGAGACTCAGGTGCATTTGCTGTCATGAATATAATCCATCAGACAAGTGAGTATTTTTTATAAATGTTTAATTTTGAGAGAGAAAGAGAGTGAGAGAGCAAGCACAGGGGAGGCGCAGAGAGAGAGAGAACCCCAAACAGGCTCCATGCTGTCAGCATGAGATCATGACCTGAGCCACCCAGGTGCCCAGACAAGTGAGTATTAATGCACACAGTTTTGGCTACTTATGTGGCTTGTTATATTTATGAAAAGAAATATAAGCCCTTGTTAGGTATTGTAAATGATTCACCTTCGTCTTGAAATTGCTTTATCACTCTTCTTCAAGACTCTGTATTAGTCTTAATAGAATAGTGTCCTATGATACAAGACGGAGGCTAAAAATGTTTTCCATTGACAACAACTTACCTATGTGGATCCAGATGATCTTGATGCTGAGCAATCAAAATACAGAAATAACTTTTATGCTAAATCAAGTTGGCATAACATTGCAGCTGTCATTTATAACTCCAAATTTCAAGTTTACCTCTTCATCTGTAGAAAAGAAAGACAATCATATACCCCAAATGTATTTATGATGAAAGGTTGGATTAGATCATTTCTAGCATTCACTTTTTACCCTGTGATACTTTGAAACTGTCCACCAAATGCATGCTCAGCAGGACATTTTGCTGTTGTTGTTGTTGTTGTTGTTGTTTTACCTTTGATTTCTTTTTTTAAAAAAAGTTTTATTTAAGTAATCTCTCCACCTCACACGGGGCTCGAACTCACAACCTCAAGATCAAAAGTTGTGCACGCTTCCAACCGAGCCAGCCAGGTGCCCGTATCTGATTTTCTTGAGCTTGATGCTAACTTCCTATCGAATCCACTTGATAAAATATCTGACAATCAGTACATTACATCCATATTTACTATTTCCAGTGTTCTTCATTCCTCCCTATACTTCCATGTTTTTGCTTGCAGTTAGTTTCCTTTGACCTCAAGGACTTAAGATAGTATTTTACTGCAAGTCTGCTGGTGATGAATTTTCTCAGCTTTTCTTTGAAAATCTATTTTTCTTTCACTTTTGAAAGAGACTTTGAGCACAGAATTCTAGGTTATCAATTATTTTTTTCAGCAATTTAAAGTTGTCATCCCACTGTCACCTGGCTCCCAGTTTAAGAAATCAGCCATCTTATTGTTATTTGAAGTTAATGAATTTTTCCCTTTTCTGTGTGCTTTTAAGATTTTTCTCATGACTTCTAGCATCTCACCATCATGTGGCCAGATGCGGTTTGATTTGTGCGTCTGCTGCTTGGGGTTTGAAGAGCCTCTTGAATTTGGGTTGATGTCTTTTGTTTGTTTTGAAAAAGGCTCAACAGAGTCGTACCACGGCTTCTGCCCATTCTCTGAGAGTCCAATTACACGTACGTTCGAATTCTTCAATGTGTCCCATGTCTCTCAGTCTCCTTGCTTTATCTTCCTTGTTTTTTAATCTCTTTGCTTCAGTTTGGATATTTTCTATTAACCCCTATTCGAGTTTACTGATTTTGTCTTCTGCTGTATCTACAGCCTTCAACTGAGTTATCAATTTCAGATATTCTAAGTTTCAGTTCTAGAATTTACTCTGGATTTTTAAAATATTATAATTTTCTGGTGAAAGTCTCTAAAAATCAATTTTCTCAAATGGTCTTTTCTTAAGCATAGTAATCAGTGATCTTTAAGTGTTTGTGTATTAACTCTAGTATCTGGATCACTTGGGAGTCTGTTTTCCTCCCTCCTCCATATGTATGGAATATATAACTGAAACTGTCTTTTGGCTTGTCTAGAAGTGTTTAAGTTGAATGTTGAACACTGTGAGGCTCCAGATACGAGGTTGTATTCCTTCAGAGAGGAGTCACACTTTCCTCTGATGGGCAGGGTGGGGACTGACCACCCAACCAAGGACTGGGTGGGGGGCAAGTGGGCTGGCGAGGCAAAGCCTGCCCTTGTTAAGCCCATTCTGACATCACAGCCCTCCTGGTCTTTCAACGAAGAGTCTGGGGCATTAACTGGGCATCTTCTCATGGCAGGTCTTGAACTTTATTGTTGGTTTCCTTAGCACAGTGAATCTATTGAAAACCGTCTTTTAAATTTTTTCACTGTGGTAAAATATAAATAAAATATACCATTTTAACCATTTTCCCTGGAAGAGGTTTAACTTCAACATTTGACAAACATCTTAAGGGCAAAGTTGTAACGAGGTCCAAGTTTCCGGTGTTGTCACTGCCGCCTTGTGAGACGACCAGCAGTTCAGCTGGGTTCTCGGATTCCCAGTAGCAACACTGGTAGGTGAAGCCTTGACCGCTCAGCCTCCCGCCCCATGAAAACACTGTCAGCAGAATTCAGCTTGCCTCATCAAGGCTTCTCCCCTCCCTCTAGCCTTAGAATCTCTATTTGGGGGCACCTGGGTGGCTCAGTTGGTTAAGCACCTGACTCTTGATTTTGGCCCAGGTCGTGTTCTCATGGTTGTGAGGTTGAGCCCTGAGTTGGGCTCCATGTTTGGCATGGAGTCTGCTTAACATTCTCTCTCTCTCTCTCTCTCTCTCTCTCTCTCAGTCTCTCCCTCTGCCCCTCTTCCCAGCTTGTGCTCTCTCTTAAAAAAAAAAAAAGAAGAGAAAAAGAATCCCTGTCTGGTGTTGCTCCAACAGATCTCTACTGCATTATAAAGAATGATTTTTATTGCATGGATCCTACCTGGAAACCTGAATAACTTTAATTTTAGGAGCTTTTTCTAGCTTGCCTCTATCTTTATTTTCCCAAGAACTATTGACTTAAGTTGGTAGGCCATTGCCTGGATCACTGGAAATCCATATTATCCTTCATATTTTGAGTGCGTTTTTTCTCCTAAATATCTTATCAAGATAGACTGATGGTCTATGGTTGGTCTGAATTTCATCTTTTATTTGTTCTGCCAGTCTTTGGTGGAAATCTTAATGGACACTGAAAGGGCCCAGAGTCAGTAAGCACAAATGAATGATTATCTGAGTGACTAAGTGAATAAAGGATAAAAGAAAAGAAAACAAAAGGCAGATCTCTTAGACAAATCTCCAACTGGATGATAATGTGGGCTCTTGAGCTTCAGTGGACAGTAACACATAGTAGGGAAATGCATTAGAAAGGACATTCCAAGCCAACTGTTGCAGCCCTATAAAATACTCCTGTCTATGATTTAATAAATTACTTTTGGGTAAATATCTACTATGCCATTGTTGCTGAATTCTTCATGTGTAAAAAAAAGAAAACTCACTTTAGAATTATGAATGAATTCATTCCTGTTTTTTAAAGTTGTACAATTATAAATACTGTGTGGAACAAGGGTCTCTCCTCATTTCCAGTGGGAGACCTCGTCTAACTGATTCTTACCTCATAATGTCCCTTGTAACCACTGAGTTGGTGATAGGGTGTCATATTCATCTTTGGATTCTCAGAACTACCACAGTTTTGGTATGTAACAACCATGAAGGGGTTGCTTAAAATTTTTTCCCCATTCCTACTGCCATCATCTTGACCTAAGTGCTCTTTGTGCTTGGAATATTATAACAGATTACTAAATTTTTTTCTTGCACACTTGATGCCTCAATACCCCTGCCTACCCCCCTCCCAAAATTTCATTTCACATCTATTGCTAACCTAATAATTCTACCTAAATTAATGCATTACTATCCAGCCCAAAGTATTTTTAGTCGGGGGATGCTGGAAATTTAAAATTTTGCTACTTAGTTTTCTCTGTTGTTCTAAGCAAAATTTCTTAGATTTGCCTCATCCTAATGGTCTGGAACTTTTTAAACCTATAAATGCTCAGGCTACACCTGAATCAAAATCCCCACAGGAGGAGCCTGAGAATCTCTATTTATCAAGCATCTGGGTGACTTTTATGATTAGGTGCTTGTGATCCTTGGACCAGCAGCATTAGCATCACCTAAGAACATGTAAAAGATGTAAATTTTTTTTGAGGTGGGGGGCCCAGATAGTTGTGGCTTAATAGGCTTCCGGGTGATTTTGATGTATAGTAAAGTTTGAATAACATCGAACTAGCCTCTAACAGTGACTTAAAGGCAGTAGTTCTCAAATCTGGCTGCACCTAAGGAGCTTTAAAGAAAATCCTGATGCCTAAACCTTACTTACTCCCGGATACTTTGGTTTAATTGGTCTGGCATATGGCCAACATTTGACTGGAATATCATGGATATGGAGGCTGATGTCCCCTGTCATCCATAATTCATTTCACAATTTTGTATTTATCTAGTCTTGCTGATTGAATTTATAAGTAAAGGTTTATTAAATTTGAATGCTTGAAATAAACTTATGCCTTTAAAATATCATTGCTTATCGGGGATCTGTGTAAGATTTAGTTCAAAAGAAATTTTTTTTAATTTGAGGGTTGGGGAGGGACAGTGGGAGAGAGAATCTTAAGCAGGGTCCACACTCAGCGTTGGAGTGCAATATGGGGCTTGATCCTACGACCCTGGAATCATGACCTGAGGAGAAACCAAGAGTCAGACAGTCATCCAACTGAGCCACCCAGGTGCCCCACATATAAGATTTAATAAAGGGATGTTATTAATGGTTTCAAAACCATAGGACTGCAGACTCAAGTCTAAACTCTTTAGTCTTGCCTTTAAGACATAGTGTACTGCCAGGGTGGCTGACTGGCTCAGTTGGTAGAGTGTGCAACTCTTGATCTTGGGTTGTGGGTTCGAGCCCAGATGTTGGGTGTGGAGATTGCATAAGGATAAAATCTTAAAAAAAAAAAAAAAAAGTGTACTGCCTCTTTTAGTAATACTGCATAGCTCTATACCCTAGCTGTAACACTTATCTAGAAAGTATGCCTCTAGCACTTAGGAAGGGGAAAGCACCATACTGAAGTCCCAAACTACATTCTACTTCAAGCCCACTGAGATCTTGGCAAGTCACTAATTCTCTTTGGGCTTCTATTTCCCCATTATAAAGGGAGGGGATACAATCCAATTCTCTCCAAGGCCCCTTTTGACTCAGTATATTAGTATTTACACATTCAGGTGAATTTCCCAACTTATATTGCATTAACTTTTCCTTGCTGCTTCTCTAGGTTAATTTATCCTTAGGCAGTCTGAGTTCTAATGATCCTTTTTTTTTTTCTTTTTTGGCACTCAGTCTAAGGTTCTTCAATCTCTCAGGCATCTTTCCACATTTATGTCTGGTGTCCTACTGGGTAATAACAAGATCTCACATATCTCCTCATATCCCCAAATGCCTAGCATATGGCAAATACATATTTGTAATGTTTTTAAGACCATGATATACTGCCTCTGCCAATTGGTTTTATGCCAACAATAGCTATGTTGAAAGTTCATTTTTGCCCAATGAGCCTTCATTTATGTACTAAAGTTTCCCAATTCATATCCTATTCATCCTAGAAATTTTCTTTTATCATAGTCCTTCCTGTTCATACCCTACTTTCCAGTGATTATTCTCCAAAAACAGCTCTCTTCTGGCCTCTGCTGGTGTGATAAACAATTGTTTCATTAATTCTTTGTGCTCAAGAACTCAAGCGTAAGGACACTGGAGTTTCCTAAGGAACCTTTCTAACAGCATCGACTCAGCAGAGAAAGATTTTGAAAGGTCTCTTAAACTGCTAGGCTTGCTGAGAACAGACAGCTGGTAAAATTTGAGATGCATTTCAATTTTTTTAAATGTTTATTTTTGAGAGAGAGAGAGAGCGGGAGCATGGGAGGGGCAGAGAGAGAGGGAGGCAGGCTCCAGGCTCTGAGCTGTCAGCACAGAGCCCAATGTGGGGCTCGAACCCCCAGACCACGAACCAGATCATTACCGGAGCTGAAGTTGGACACTTAACCGACTGAGCCACCCAGGTGCTCCTGAGATGTATTTCGAATGCTTATTTCTGAAGTAATATTTTTCAAAAAAATCCCATGCAGTTATGTTAATATGTCAGGATTAACATAGTAAGTTTTATTGGTGTTTCTTTAAAAGTTGGCTCCTTTGGAGGAAATTTGTAAAATTTTGCCAGATTCTGATACTGTACTTAGTATTGTGCATGGTAAAGATAAATATTTGTTAAGTAAATGTATTAGTGTTATTTGGCTTATGTAAGACTATTCCCTTTTTGTAACTAATTAAGAATTGAAGACAATCTGAGGAGGAATCTTCGCAGTTTTTCAGTTATTCCTTTTAGAGGGCCCAAGAGTGTGCTCTATGCATTTTTATTTAAAAACAATTAAAAAACATTTTTTTTTAACATTTATTCATTTTTGAGACAGAGAGAGACAGAGCATGAACAGGGGAAGGTCAGAGAGAAAGGGAGACACAGAATCTGAAACAGGCTCCAGGCTCTGAGCTGTCAGCACAGAGCCCGACGCGGGACTCAAACTCACAGACCGCGAGATCATGACCTGAGCCGAAGTCTGACGCCCAACCGACTGAACCACCCAGGCGCCCCTAAAAACAATTTTTTAAAAAGAAGTAAACTCTACCCCCAATGTAGGACTTGAACCCCAAATCAAGAATTGCCTGCTCTATTGACTCAGTCAGCGAGGTACCCCCTTTATGCATTTTTTTTTTTTTTTTTTTTTTTGGATAGAGACAGCAAGTACAGGAGGGGCTGAGGGAGAGGGAGAGAGAGAATCTTAAGCAGGCTCCACACCCAGCGTAGGGCCCGATGTAGGGCTCGATCTCACCAACAGTGAGATCATAACCTGAGCCAAAATCAAGTCAGACGCTTAACCAACTGGGCCACCCAGGCACCCCACCAGGCATTTTTAAACAGAGATGCTAGACACAGTTTGTCTTGAGTTTCTAATACACTCTGAGCCTACCAATAGCAGCCTTTCTTGTTGGACTTTGGGAAAATTTTTCACGATAATGAAAGGCATTAGAAAATGTTTTTCATTTTGTGCTCCTTCAAGACAATAAGCCTTCTATGTATATTTGGGTACCCATGATAAACTCAAACTACTGCCTTTGACAATCTTTGGTTTCACATGGTTTCATCAGGATACCCACTTATCAAAGGCAGGAAAGGTGTTACTCCTACGTTAAGTGCTGACACACAGGTTTTGCATGTTTTCAAAGTTTAAAATCAGAGGTCTTTGGGGTGCTTGGCTGGCTCAGTTGGTAGAACATCTGACTTTTGATGTCAGGGTCATGAGCTTGAGCCCCATGTTGAGTGTGAAGATTACTTAAAAAAATCTTTTATTTAAAAAAAATGTTTATTTATTTTGAGAGAGAATGAACACGAGCATGGGAGGGGCAGAGAGAGAGGGAGAGAGAATCCCAAGCAGGCTCTGCACTGTCAGCACGGAGCCCGACACAGGGCTCAATTTCACCAACTGTGAGATCATGACCTGAGCTGAAATCAAGAGTCAGACACTTAACCAACTAAGCCACCCAGGTGCCCCCAAAATAAAATCTTTTAAAAAAGCTTACAGCCAACCTGAAACTATATATAGTGATTGACGCAGATTTGTTATTAAAATATTATCTAACATGTATACTGCTTTTACAAATGAATAATGCCCTCTTAAATACATAGCATCTTTTTAAAGGTTTTTTAAAAATTATTTTTAAGTACTCTCTACACCCAATGTGAGGCTCAAACTCACAACTCCGATATCATGAGTCTCATGCTCCACTGACAGAACCAGCCAGGCACCCCTATATTATCTTTTTTAAGTCTGAGAATGTACTATGTGTCATGAAATAGTTTTGCATTTAAATACATCCTTCTAACTCAAGTGTTATTTTTTAATTTAAAAAATTTTTATTTTTAAACTATAACTTATTGTCAAGTTAGCTCACATACAGTGTACACAGTGCTCTTGGTTTCAGGGGTAGATTCCCGTGATTCATCCCTTACTTACAACACCCAGTGCTCAACCCAAGAAATGCTCTCCTCAATGCCCATCACCCATTTTCCCCTCCCCCGCCCCTTAACCCTCAGTTTGTTCTCTGTATTTAAGAGTCTCTTGTAGGTTTGCCTCCCTGTTTGAAACCATTTTTTCCCCTTCCCTTGCCTCATGGTCTTCTGTTAAGTTTCTCAAGTTCCACATATGCTAACTCAAGTGTTTTTAAAAAGTGTCTGTTTTATCACTTCATTTATAGGTAGAGCTGGTCAATAACAGATAAAATGGGATAGGGAACTCAGTTTACTCAACCTCACAGGTTGACTGAAATGAAATATGCTGGTTATACATGGTTGGATTACTGTAAACTATCAGGTAGACAATCTCTTGCTTCCTGTCTCTGCTTAAACTGCCTTTTAAAAAGGAAAATCCAGGGGTCCTAAATGGCTCAGTCGGTCGAGCATCTGACTTTTGATTTCGGCTCAGGTCATGATATCATGATCCATGGGATTGAGCCCAGCGTTGGGTTCTGTGCTGGCAGTGTGGAGCCTACTTGGGATTCTCTCTCCCTCACTCTCTCTGCCCCTCCCCCCTTCGCTCTTCCTCTCTCTCAAAATAAAAATAAATATTTAAACAATAAATAAAAAGGAAAATCCACTGGAGGTATAGAGCTCTAACTGCACATCCTACGGTACCCTGTTCAAATCCAGGTGTCTCTCAGACTCCTGGCCTTTAGAAGCACTATACTATAGTGGATACAAACTCTGATTCTGGAATTAGGCAATCTTGGGCTTTAATTTCATTTCTTAGTTATTGGAGGTAACCAAGTGACAATTCTGGCCATTGAGAAATAGGGAAAGTAACTGGGTAGGGACTTCTGGAAACCCTTTTAAATTTGTTTGTTTGTTTGTTTCTTTCTTTGTTTATTTAATGATCTCTACACCCACAACCTCGAGATCAAGAGTTGCATGCTCTTATTTTTCTTTAAGTTTATTTATTTTGAGAGACAGGGAGAAAGAGAGAATCCCAGGCAGGCTCTGCACTGTCAGTGCTGAGCCTGATGTGGGGCTCGAACTCACAAACCATGAGATCACAACCCGAGCTGAAACCAAGAGTTGGGCACTCAACTGACTAAGCCATTCAGGTGTCCCCTTTTATTTTCAAGTTTATTTATTTAAGTGGAAAACGTTTTATTTTTTTTTTTTTAATTTTTTTTTTCAACGTTTATTTATTTTTGGGACAGAGAGAGACAGAGCATGAACGGGGGAGGGGCAGAGAGAGAGGGAGACACAGAGTGTGAAACAGGCTCCAGGCTCTGAGCCATCAGCCCAGAGCCTGATGCGGGGCTCGAACTCACGGACCGCGAGATCGTGACCTGGCTGAAGTCGGACGCTTAACCGACTGCGCCACCCAGGCGCCCCTAAGTGGAAAACGTTTTAAAGAGGGACAAAAACAAATGACATATGCTTTCTTTTCCCTTCCTTCTGTCTAGAACATGGACGTGATGCTAGAGGTGGCATAACTATTTTATAGTGACAAGGATGAAAGTCACATACAAAGTATGAAAGCCACAAGAATCCAGATCCGTGAGGACATCACGGGGCTGCATTACCAGCCTTGGACTGCTGACCTCCAGACTTTTTAATGCGAGAAAAATAAAACCAGTCACTTGTTGTTTAATTTGTTTTTTGGGTCCATTTTTTTGCAGCTTAACGTTAAGCCGACACATAAATTCACAAGATTATTTGAGGATTAAAAGAGAAAAATCTATGTGAAGAGTATAACACAGCTTCTGGCATATAGCAAGTTACCAATGAATGGCTGCTATTATTTTGGAGAGATTGGTTCACTGCCAGCAGAGAACAAAAATCAAACATAGGATAAACCATTTGGGAAGGGAAGACAAGTGCTGAATAGAAGCTAGGACAGGGTTGTAAAAAATTCACATCACATTCAGAGCCAAACCATGCACATAAGGGGTCTGACGTATAGTAGGTACTCAGTATATGTGATTTCTTTGGTGATCCTCTCTCTGAGAACACAAATTGATGTCACTTGTTCACATGAGAACCTTGACACATGAAGAAGATGAGATTAAGCAGAGATTTTTAGGAACTCTGAGTTTTATCTACACAGTTAGATTTTATTGAGGCATTCCATTCCGCGTCTCATGTACTCCTGCTTGAGCAATACTGTCAAGATATGGATTAGAGAGACACTCAAAAAAGACACTGATAAAATGCCACCAGTAACAGTGGATGACACAGATGTGGCCTGTCATTTTGATGACTCAGACACTAGGTCCTAGAGGAACAGAAATTTGCTGAATCGAGAGATCTGTTTTATTGCCAAATTGGAAGTTAATAATATTAGTCAACCCAGAGAAAAAAATACAACTGAACTAGAACACATGCGCAGAGAACTTGACACATTCAGCTTGAAAACTTTAGAAAAGTATGATGAAGAGACTGTGAAGACCTGGAATAGGATGATCAGATCAGAGGACTGTGTTAATTTATAATATATGAAAAAGGAAAAAAGGTTGATACTTGTGGTTGAGTCTCTAAAAGAATTCACTATGGAGTAGGAGCTCATTTTTAAGTCAAAAAAAGAAAGAAGCTGGAAAGTTAAAAGGACTACTAAAATTTAGCCTTTTTTTTTTTTTTTTTTAAAGACTTAAATGTCAGATACTGGAATGACCTACAGAGGAGCAACTGATGAAGGGAAGGAAAATTTGTAATGATTAGCACAAAGCCACTGTTGAATGTAAGTATCAAGGGAAGGTTGAGTGAAAAGACCTAAAAGGCAACAAATCAGAGACTACAACTATCATATTTTCAAAACTGTAATTAGGTATTACCAAATAAAGTAAATAACTCTTAAGTTAGAGTGCAAAATGAAAACACCTTATTGTTTTAAAGATGCAAAAGCAAGAAAATATAACATAAGCGTATCCACATTTTAAATAGTTGTTTGTGTGGTGGGCAAATGCCATTTAAAAACACTTTCAATAGAAAAACGATTTATAAGTCAGTTTACAGAAGATCAAAAAAAAATCAATATTTAATCCCAACTTTGACTATAAATAACTAAAAAGAAACATTGTCCTCCATCCTGTTTTTGCTTCAACATCTATGTCTTCTGCTCCTTGCCTTTTGGAGAAAACATTGCATTGTAAGGCTGCCGTCTTTTGGGACGAGGACAAGGATCAAGATCTTCCTTAATGTAACCTTAAAAACAAACGACAAATTTAGAAGACTGTATTTGCACCATGCTTCTCTTTCAGCATGTACTCACTAAAACTGTCTTATTTAATGCCTTCTAAGTTTACATGAGCCTGTGATTATTAGCTGTGTGATGTTAATGCATGATTTCACTACTCAGCATCAGTCTCCTCATTGATACTAACAATAACCGCAAACATTTATCAAACGTATTGTATACATTACCTCAGCTAATGCTCACATCCCTTTGAAGTAGCTTCCACTATACCTACTTCACAGATGAGGTAATGGAGACCCAAGGAAGTTAAAGAACTTGCTCAAGTTCACAAGGCTATGAGACGGGGAAGAGCTGAGACCTTGCCCAAGATTGGTCTAACCCCCAGAACCAGAGTTCTTAAGTACTTTCCTAGTCTGCCTCCTACAGGTTGCAAATGGGAACAAATAGCTAAACAATCATAAAGAACAGTCTGCTATTATGATAATTCCAGGTGCTTATCAAAAAGACTTTCTGCAACAGCTACTTCTTTAGATGATGTGCCTGTGCCCCAGTACTCTTGAACTACCTAATTCTCCTAGTGTCTTGAGTCATGCGGTATGCGCTCTGCTATACCCCCTTAGGCCATGGTGGGCACACAATAACAGGCTCTATACAGATTGTTTAATTCTATGTGAAGACCAGGCAGTGGCATCCGTCAAAAGGAACTTAACTTGGCTTGTTAATGGGGAAAGTGAAAATATGGTAATAGCTACAGGAGACTTGGCATCTTATGGAAAAACTATCTTACCACTAAATATCTGGGGCTTCAAAGCTGTATACATTCTCAAATCATATTAAATGTAAATGCTACACTTGAAGGAATTAGTTCCAACAGCTTCCAAACAAAGGTCCTTTTCACTCAGATGTGGTTTATAAAGACCCAGCATTCTGGATAAGTGAGGTTTTAAAATCTAAAATTCAGACTAGTCACTTTAAAAAGATTCTCTTTTCTTATAGGTAATTTTTAAAAATAACTTCGGACAATTCAAGTTGCCTGATTTAAAAAAAAATTTTTTTTAATGTTTATTCAGTTTTGAGAGACAGAGCACGAGTAGGGGAAGGATAGAGAGAGGGAGACACAGAATCTGAAGCAGGCTCCAAGCTATCAGCACAGAGCCCAACATGGGGCTTGAACTCACGAAGCGCGATATTGTGACCTGAGCTAAAGTCAGACGCTTAACCGACTGAGCCACCCAGGCGCCCCAAGATTCTCTTTTTAACGATACCTTGCTGGCAACTTTTATAATGTTATTATTTTATTAAAAGTCATTTTGATGATAGGATAAAAGAGAAATTTACTTTCTGAAATTTGAATGATAAACCAGGATAAAGAATATACAACTATATTAAAGTGATTATACACAATCTCTGATTCCAGTGGCATTACTCAGAGTTAAAGTTAAGTTAAAGTTAAGCCTTTTATCTTAGGAATTTGTTTTTATGTTACAGAACTAGCCCCTGAGCAGAAGGTAAAGAAAACCATGGGAAAAAAGTCTAATGTTTAGACTTGGGTATATACACTATTTCAAAAAAACTAATTCCAAAATATTATAACCTGTATTCTCACCTCTTTCCATACATGTCTGAGTGGAAGGAAAACCAACTTCCCAGAAATTCTCTGGTGTGTTGGGTGGAATGTAGCGGAATCGGTGTCTTGAGCAGGAAGCCAGCTTCTTTTCTCTTTCTTCTGCTGGAATATCTGCATAATACTGATAATAAAAACTGGTAAGTTTTTCACTTAGAAATAATTCATGGACTATTATGCTTATTGATTATAAACTAGAAGCTAAGAAAGCTGTCAAAGTATTCAGCATGCTAGGGAACAACACTCACTGAAGACAGTATTAGTAATTAATACTAATAGCACTAATGCTGGTCTGTGAAATGTTCGCTTCACAAATGAGAAAAGGAGCTTGGAGCTTGTATCACAATGTGAACCAATATGATGCTTTTTTCATCAATAAAGTCTTATAATACAAAACCAAAAACAAAACCCGCCAGCTTAACTTTACAGTGTGCTTCATGGCGTAGCCGATCTATATGGTGCAACGTCAACTTTGTTAGGCCAGCAACAAAACTGCATTTTGGCACTTTTCTCAGTTGTTATTTGGATATAACATGTATGTTTTGAAGTAATTTTCTTATTTAGGTTTTTACAAATACAAGTTCAGCTATGAATGCTGCAGTCTTCAGGACTTCCCCGCTTAAACTATATTTTTCAATTAGGATCAAAGACATAATTATTTCTTGCAACTGCAACCCAAACAACTTGAACTTCATGAAAACAAGGTTAAAACTTGTATGTAAAAAATGTACAGGTCTTTCAAAAACAAAGCAGTAGTGTAAAGTGTAATAGAACACACAACAGGATCACACAATCCAGCCAATCCCACTTTGTATTTGAGAAACTGAAAACCAAATTGGTAATTCTACTGGTGATATCATCTGTTGAAAGTGGCAGACTCAGGACTAGAACTTAAGACTGAAGTAAAGATTGTAAATACATTTTTCTTTTACACAAATTAAAGGCTTCTGAGTACTTCTGAAACAACTATTTTGGGGACTACCTTTTTCATCTTTCTCCCTGACAAGCCTTTGTTACCTGAGCTTGGACACTGGCGTGGGATGACCTCAGAGAATCACGGTTATCAATCAATTTATAGAAACATTGCCACCAAATTACAAACATACACAAAAGCACCAGTAGGCTGGTGTAGCTATAACACAGCAAGCAACTGGGAGGGTGGTGACCAAAATCAGAGAGGAAGTGGGGTGCCAGAGTTTGCTGTCCTTGATAAGAATGCTGGATCTTATCTAGTTCTTTGTGAGGTGGGAAAACATTTAAGCATTTCAGGTAGAGAAATGACAAGTTTTAATTTTTATTCTAAAAAGATCACTAGGGGAAAAAAAAAAAGACCATTCAATGTTGTGTTAAAAGTACACTGGGAAGACAGAAATTAAGGAGATGCCTGTCCTATCCAAGCCACCCTGTGCTGATGCTCTCAGGCCCAGCCCTGTCCTGCCCCAACACCCTACATTCCTGATTCTCTCTCCCCTCTGGCACACAGGCCAGGAACTGAAGCACTTAGTGCTGACATAAAAAAGACCTTTAATCCCAGGCAATTTCCCCACTGGGGGCAATAAAATCATTAACATCTCAAAAATACCTTGCTTTAAAAGAAAGAAACATTGTGAAGAGACCAGAATAAAAAAGAAAAATGGGGACAGAAGTATATGGGAATTCTCTGTACTTTCTGCTCGTTTGCTGTGAATCTAACACTGCTTTCTAAAAACTGTTGACTAGTTAAAACAAAACAACACAAGGAAAAAGCACTTAGAAGTTATTTCAATAGTCCAGGCGAGATGAAATGGTGCCTTCGTCCATGGGGTTAGCGGTGGTGACAGTAAGTGGGTGGAAATGGAATACACTTTGAAGGTAGAATTGATAGGATTTGCTGATAGATCTGTTACTGAGAAATGCAAGAAAAGAACAGAGGGTAACTATAAGAGCTTTGGTTTAAGCAGCTAGAAGAATGGACATACAAGAGACTCAAGTGAGGTTTGGGAATCAGAGGTGGAAACGGTTTGCTTTCGGCAGGCCGAAACTTGACATGATTATAATATCTCCACATGTGTATTACATATTCCACAGGTGGAAGACACACTGGGACACATTTAGGAACCGTATGCATATAGATAGTATTTAAATACACAGGACTGGTAATTTGACTCCTGGTCATGAGAGAGTAACAGGGAACAGACTTATCTCCTATCTTAAACAAGAAAAAAATTGGAATTAAATGTATGAGACAGTAGTTTTTAGAGACTGAATAACAGCACAAGCAATGATTCCTGAAAGAAGGAAAGCAAATTAAGTGTTTCTAACACAAGAGCTTTTTTTCTAACTGGTAGTGTAAGAGTCGTGGTTATAACTAAAAATTGGGGATTTGCATAGTACAGACCATGCTCTTTAGTTAAGAAATCATGATATGTTCAATTTGTGTTATGAAAACCCATGATACAGATTTTGCTTGCATTGCCAAACTGCCTTCCAAAATAGCGATCTCAATTTACACTCCCACTGGTAGTTAGAGCCTATTTCTCACCAAATGCTTACCTGCACTACAAGCTACCCATATATAACTTTAATCTGCTTGGTTATCAAATTTTCTAGCCCACAGCTGTTAAAAAGAAAATTTAAAGGGGGAACTAAATCGTTAGAGGCAGGCATCTAATACCTAACAGATAGCAAGGGAAGAAATTAAAGAAGCATGTTTCAAGAAAACACAGAACCTGCCTGAGAGATATCTGGTGACAGGAGGATTAGTACCACCTACTTTAATAGTCCAAGACAGACAATGTATAAGAGGAAAACATACTTGTGCTATAAGGATGAAATAGAGCCTGTTCATCACAATTTGTTTAAGAAGGAATATTTGGAGAAAAAGTTAAGAGCTTATGGCCATACCACTTATTGAGAAAAAAACATGAATATATCTCATTTCCTGAGAGTGCTGGGGTAAGTAATAAACGTTAAAGTTTCCTGCTAAAATACCAAGGGGCGCCTGAGTGGCTCAGTCAGTTGGGCGTCTGAGTTTGGCTCAGGTCATGATCTCACGGTTCGTGAGTTTGAGTCCTGCGTCGGGATCTGTGCTGACAGCTGGAGCCTGCTTCGGATTCTGTGTCTCCCTCTCTCTCTCTGCCCCTCCCCCACTAGTGCTCTGTTTCTCAAATATAAATAAATGTAAAAAAAAATTTTTTTAAATAAAATATCAGAAATATCCCCAAATAGTTTATATGTAAGAGCCTTTGCTGTAACATAACACCAGGAGAAAAAATTAAAACAAATACAGATAAACACAGGAAAGAAAAATGGCACAAATGTCTTAAGCTGGTAAAAAGAACTAGGGCTTAGGCTCCAGATTCACTTGATGAAAACTTTAGAGATGTTGAGGGCTTTCATTTTCATCTATTTATATCTTTCAGGTCACAACGAGTATGCTCTTTAATTATTTATCCTGCTATTCCTGGCTCAAACTAGGTTTCTAGATTTTTATCTATGATTTTTAAATCATGCATTTATAATCTTAAAGCCATAGTAAAGAAAAAAAAAAAACCCGCCAGACAGTCTTGACATTAGTACTTACAATTTCGCATTCCTTACATGTGTGTCCAAGCAATTTTCTTCTCTCTTCTTTTTTCCGAACTACCTCAATATGAGGAAAATTTTGTAAGCTAGTCTCTCTGGGAGAAAAACGAATTAAATTTAAAAATTAATCCATTTGTTACTACAAAGATCTTTGGTTTAGATTTTTAATTAACAAAGGTGAAGGCCCAGATGAGAAATAATCCCAAAACATTCACTCATTTTATTTGAAATGTTTATTCAGTATGTTAGAAAATGATTTTTTCATGCATTCTTCATTAAATACTTATTAGGTGCCTACTACTTGTCAGGTATTTTTATGTATATTGTTCTCTAACTGAAAAAATAGAACTATTACTTCCTATTTTTGCCTGAAAATTTGTCTGATTGGCTGAAAATAATACATAAAATAACTTAATTTAAAAAGGAATATTGTATTATTAAAGTCAGGAACTGGTATTCTATAACATAACCAAGAAAGAATAACTACCTCTGTTAACTCAGTTTTTCTTAAAGAACCTGTATTTCTGGGCTAACCTACTCCCCTCAAAAAAAAGATTCATCTGTTTACATGTCATCTGTCATTTTCTCCAAAAATTTATTTTGCTGCCTACATTCACCCTGGATTCTTCAAAATGTTAGGAACAATTATTTGCCCTTGTCCTTAAATGGATCAGATCCTATTGAGAACTACTGGAAACCTAGGAAAGGTCAAAGCCACTGAGGTATTAATGAGGTATGGAGTGCTCTGGGAAGAAAAAGCACATTTTTTTTTAGCACAGAACTTTTTAATATACTTGTATCCTGCTTTAAGTTTTAAAGCCCAATATAGAAAAGTCCAAACTTCTAAAATAGGTAAATGATGCCTCAAGTGATGGTACATGTAATTGTTTATATTAAAGGCATCCCCGGTGAGCTTAAACAGTCTGACTCACAAAAACTAATTTCTAAAATGACTTGTTGGTAACATACCCACTTTGAGGTATTTTGATCCTAAGCCCCTCTACTTGGCAAGCACTTTCCGTCAAAAGAAAGCTTTAATCCCTCTATGTCAAAGTATGAGGTTATCGGTCCTTTGGGTCCTTAAACCCAAGAACTCTCAACCTTAGAGCAATCTGTAAATGAAAAGGACAGATAAAAATTGCTTTCTTTCAAACAGCTTATGGAATTTTAAAAGCTTATGTAGAGTACTTTCTGGCCATATCAGATCCTCTCCTCTGAGTATTGTCTATCCTGCTTCTATAGTGTGTTATAATGTTGCAGGGAATCTACTAGTAGACTGGCATCTGTAGCAGACCTTAAAGCATCACCTAAAAGATTACTAAGCTTCTTGTCCCTCATGCAACACAACCCATCTTCCCAGGGTTTGCTAGTATTGTCTGTGGGGAAAGAAACAATGCTGACTCTGAGACTTTCACCCTACCCATGCATCACACCCACCTCCTGCATTTCCAGCTATCTAATGGTTTCAGCATAAATAAAACTACTCATATTTATTTGAAATGACAGTTCTTCCTTTGCAATCCTACTTCAAGGAGTCTATCCCAAAGACACACAAAATTATGAAAAGAGAATGTACAATGTTATTCAATGCAGCATTCTGTTAGCATAACTGTAAACACCCCAAATACCCATTACTAAGGAATCAACTATGGTACCATCAATAAAGTACCATTATACTAAAAAAAGTAACTAAAAAAAGAAATGAAGAATATCACTATATGCTATTTCTATTTATTCATTTTAATGTTTTGAGAGACAGAGCATCAGCGGGAAGGGGCAGAGGGAGGGAGACACAGAATCCGAAGCAGGCTCCAGGTTCCGAGATGTCAGCACAGAGCCTGATGCGGGGCTTGAATTCAAGAACCATGAGATCATGACCTGAGCCGAAGTTGGGCGCTTAACCGACTGAGCCACCCAGGTGCCCCCACTATATGCTATTATGAGTGATTTCTAGGATACACACTTAAATGAAAAAAGCAAAAGCAGAATAGAGAAAAGTATATATAGCATTCTACCATTTGTCTAAGGGGAAAGAGAATGATAATATATTTCTGTATAGATATTTACTTTTATTTTTTAAAATGGATTGAAAACCATAATTTTTAACAAATGGGATAGGGAGCTAACAGGTAAAGGGGACAATGTTAGAAGCCAGACTTATCTGAATATACCTTGTCTGATACTGCGTACACAGTTTACATAACTTAAAAAAAGAATTAAAAATAAAAAGAAAAATAATTCCTAAAAATTCAAAAGCAAAATAAAACAAACCTAGACAATGAGTTGGTGGTATACCTACACAAAAAATAATTATTCCAAATGGCTTTAAAATATGGTGACTGGACATTTATAATAGACATATTTTTTCATTTTTAGAATTTATATTGTATGAAAAGATGGCAGATAACACGATACAGCTTAAGAACAAAAAAACCCACAAAGACATGTTAAGCCATTTTCATAAATCATATTATCGATGATTATTTATATTATTCTGAGACTGCTCTAAATATTAAAGAATAAAGTTAAAGAAGAAATTATGTTGGTAGCACTGAAAAGCGAAATTTTCAGGAAAGGGAAAGTAGATACAGATGTAAGAAGAGATTACATAAAAATCCTGTAGTTCTGAACCTGAAATGGAGCTATTGGTGTGAAAAAGTATAGTTATCTTAAAAAAACAAAATGAAACAAAAACCTTATTCCTAATTCTGTCCACCACCTAAAAGATCTACAAACAATGACTAACTGTAGCAATGAGCAACACTAGTGGTTACACTAAATTTGTTTTTCACTAAAAGAAACCAGGGCTCCTGAAAAAATGGCAGATTCCAGGGTTCTCTAGGAAGAGAGCCTAGAACATGATATATCATACCAGAAGCAAGCAAGCTAGGAAAGACTGGGGTAGTGCTCATTCAAAGAGACTGGGGCCAAGATGTGGCAATACAATCTGAGTATCAATAAGTGTAAGAGACTGAAACACATGAAATATTTAAATCCATGAGTTCATAATGACACCACAAATAAAAACTCCCTAGTCATGTTTGGGATGCTAGGGTACTATTTCTTTGGAGAACTGGTAAATAAAGGAAAAGAATTCAGCATTTAGCAATAAAACGACAGCTCTTATCTGTTAGAGTCTTACAGGTATCAATAAAAACTTATCTTAGCCTGTCAGATCTCTAAAATTCTCAACAGAAATCAAAATACAGGGGCGCCTGGCTGGCTCAGTCAGAGGAGCATGCAACTCTTGATCTTGGGGTCATGAGTTTGATCGAGCCCCATATTAGGTATAGAGATTACTCACAAAAAAAAAAAAAAAAAACAAAAAAAAAAACCAAAAAAAAACTTAAGAAAAAAAGTATGGGGTGCCTGGGTAGCTCAGTCGGTTGAGCATCCAGCTCTTGATTTTGGCTCGGTCACAGTCTCACGGTTCAGGAGTTCAAGCCCCATGTTGGGTTATGCGCTGGCAGTGCAGATCCTGCCTGGGATTCTCTCTCTCCTTCTCTCTCTGCTCCTCCCCTGCTTGTGCTTGCTCTTGCTCTCAAAATAAATAAATAAACATTAAAAAACACCATTAAAAAATGAAAGTATAGGGGCGCCTGGGTGGCGCAGTCGGTTAAGCGTCCGACTTCAGCCAGGTCACGATCTCGCGGTCCGTGAGTTCGAGCCCCGCGTCAGGCTCTGGGCTGATGGCTCAGAGCCTGGAGCCTGTTTCCGATTCTGTGTCTCCCTCTCTCTCTGCCCCTCCCCCGTTCGTGCTCTGTCTCTCTCTGTCCCAAAAATAAATAAATGTTGAAAAAAAAAAAAATTAAAAAAAAAAAATGAAAGTATAAAATATACTTTGCTTATTGAGGGATTCAATCTGCCAACATCATAACTTGAAGAAAAAAAGGCATAAAAATTCTTTTGAATTGAATTATTATGCCTAAATTCACTTCTAGAATGAATGGTACATGATTAAAAATTACAGAATTTGCCATCTTTGAATGAAAGTCACAAAGTAGCATTATGGTTCAAAATCAAGATGCTTAGTTTTTCTTTTATGGTTTAAAAATCCCCATGAAATAATTTTCAAGCACAACCTAAGGCCTGTCACCTAAAGTCCTATACTAAATAATAGTCATATAATTTAACAAATTCCTGGAGTTCAAATAAAGTCCACAATAAAACAGAATAAGAATTAAAATATTTGTTATAAAAAAGAGAGAAAATAACTATTACCATTTGTCAAAAAAATAGTGATATGAATTTCTTTATTTGCAGTATTTGTCATTTTTATGCTTAAGTCCTTCTTTTTTATGACCATAAAATGAATAAAATGCGCTCTATTTTAACCAAAGTAAGAACTTAACAGTTCAGAGGTACGCTGACCAAGATAGTACTGTTGTACTTCCCGTCACATTGCTGGTATTAATCAGGACCAACTTACCTTTCATCATCTTTAAAATATGGCTCCACAAATGCTTTCTGTTTGACTTTATCTTGCTTATCACCATGAGCTGTAAACAAACACACATAAAGGGAAAGAATCAAGCATTTAATTATAACACAAACTGAATGCAGAACTGAGAAACAGCTTTTTTGGAACAAAAATAACCTATATCAAAACTTCCATTCTAATTGAATTTCCTTCTCTAGGCTCCTGGGCAATTTGTTTAAATTTCTGTAACTAATTTTTTGTTTCTTTTTCATCTGCATAATGATGAGGTGCTGACTATCTTGTTTACCTCAGAATTACTACAGATAAAAACTCGCACCTATAAAACTATTTTAGACTTAAAAACTATATATACAAGTACCTGTACACACGTGTAGATTGTATATAAAAGTATTTTAGACTTCAAAAGAACTACTTTGATGCTCATTTTCATTTGGTGCCAAACACAATAACAAGGCAGCTTTTCATATGTTTCACTTATTAGTGCTGCTGATTTTTTTTTTTTTTTAAATAAGCTCTTTGCCCAACACGGGGCTCAAACTCATGACCCTGAGATCAAAAGCTGCATGTTCCACCAACTGAGCCAATCAGACGCCCTAGTCCTGATTTTTTATAATGTGTCTTTGAGGTAGATTAAGTAGGAGACAGAGGTTAAAGAATTTTATCAGAAAATTGGAGATAAGAACTAAAGTTCATGGACCTGAATCCCAAGTTGTCTGGACCCAAACAGCCAAACTGCTATGGTCTATTCAAATAGTCCAAATTTACCAAGCATTGTTCTAAGTTCTGGACATGCAATGTCCAACAAGAGAAACCAGGTCTCTTGTCCTCATGGAGTTTATACCACAGTGCGGGAAACAGACATTAAGTAGACAGTTAAGGCTTACCTGAGGAAGGACATGGAAAGTAGTAACTGATGAATAAAAAGAAGTCAGCCACAAGAAGCAGGAGTGTAGAATATTCTAGGTAAAGGTCTTGAGATGGGAAAAAGTATGGGATGTTATAAGAACTAATAAAAGGCCAGTGTGGTTGAGATTTAGCAAAGAAAGGTAAGTGTTAGGAAAGATGAGATTGAAGAGGTGGGCAAGTACCAGATCATGATGGGCCCTGGAGGCCAAAAGGAGTTTGAATTTTGTTGTGAATGCAACAGAGTGCACTGAAGACTTTTGAAAAGAATCTACTTTATTACAGGCAACACACTGATTTTAAGTATACTAGGATTAATTCTGACAAACATACACCCCAGTGCAACTACCACCTAAATCAAGGTGTACATAGAACTTCCATCCCCCCTGGAAGTTTCCTCCTATTCCTTTGCTTCTCAAGCACAAGAATGTTCTCTGATGTTTCTCCTCCCCCACTATGGAGGGATGATTTCTACCACCACAGCTTAGTTATAACTGTTTTAGAACTCTGTATTAATGGAATTACATAGTATGTATTCTTGTCCATCTTTTGGCTGTCCATCTTGTCCACTTTTTTAGCTCAACAGGTTTGGGCAATTCATTGTTGAGTCTAGGACCCTCCTTTTTGTTGACAGATAGTATTCCATTATATGAGTTTACCACAATTCATAATCATCTGTTGATGGACATCTGGGTTGTCTCCAGTTTCGAGCTACTACAAATAGCACTGCTATGAACATTTCTGAACACAATCTTTTGTTTTTTTTTTTGAGCGTTTATTTTTTATTTTTGGGACAGAGAGAGACAGAGCATGAACGGGGGGAGGGGCAGAGAGAGAGGGAGACACAGAATCGGAAACAGGCTCTGAGCCATCAGCCCAGAGCCTGACGCGGGGCTCGAACTCACGGACCGCGAGATCGTGACCTGGCTGAAGTCGGACGCTTAACCGACTGCGCCACCCAGGCGCCCCTGAACACAATCTTTTGTGAATGTGTTTTCATTTTTCTTGTCTATATACCTGGCAGTGGAATTGCTGGGTCATAGGGCGAGTGTATACATAACTTTATAAGAAACTGACAAACCTCAATAAAGCTGTTAAAAAAAATCTTGCTGAACTCTTTTGCACAGTACAATTTTATACCCCCCCCCCCAGCAAAGTATGAGAGTTCCAATTGTTCTTCACCTCTGCTAATGCTGGATATTATCAGACTTTAAAACCGTTTCAGTGGATGTGCAGTGGTATCTCAGTCCCTCATGTCCAATAATGTTGAGGACATTTACATGTGCTTACTGGACATCCAAATATCCTTTCAGTGAAGGTTTTTATTTTTTTTATTTTTATTTTTTTTTCCAAAGTTTATTTATTTTTGGGACAGAGAGAGACAGAGCATGAATGGGGGAGGGGCAGAGACACAGAATCGGAAACAGGCTCCAGGCTCTGAGCCATCAGCCCAGAGCCCGACGCGGGGCTCGAACTCACAGTCCGTGAGATCGTGACCTGGCTGAAGTTGGACGCTTAACCGACTGCGCCACCCAGGCGCCCCTCAGTGAAGGTTTTTAAAAGTGAGAAGATAATGCAATACAATTTACATTTAAAATAAATAGAGTTTTGTCAACTCTGAATTCTTTATGATACAGAGATGCTATGGGCTTCCTTCCTGTGGGGCATTCTGCAGTGATCCAAAGATTCTGATTCCTCTCATTTCAAGTGATCCTGTGGCGGTCACTTTGTGTTTTGTAAAACAAATGAACTTTCAATCTGTGAAAGAAAGACCTTTTAAGGTTGCGAACCCCAGAGGTCAGAGCTTGAAATGCTTCTTTTTTTCTTCTTTTTTCTAAAATGTTTGCTTATTTTTGAGAGACTGAATGAGACGGGGGTTGGTGGTGGTGCCTGTACAGAGGATCTGAAGTGGACTCTGAGCTGACAGCAGAGAGCCTGATGCAGGGCTCAAACTCACATGAACCATGAGATCATGACCTGAGCCAAAGGGATGCTTAAGGGACTGAGCCACCCAGGCACCCCTAGGCTGTATTTTTTTAAAACTGATGGAACCACAAAGAAAACATCATCAAGACAGACTACATAGCAGAAGGTGTTCTCATTTATAACCTTTGCACTAGACTAAAAGTTCTTTTTTACTTACAACAAGAAAATGAGACATTTAGCAAGAATTTTAACTTTCAATTCAGATTATCTGCTTAAGAGTTTCACTTATTCTTCTTTTGATTACTATCCTACATTATAAACTACTGTTTCTGATGAAAAGAATTTCTTTAATTTTTTTTTTTAAGAGAGAGAGAGAGAGCATGAATGGGGCAGGGGCAGAGGGAGAGAGAATCTTAAGCAGGGGCAATGCTTATTAGCATGGAGCCCAATGCGGGGCTCTATCTCATGACCTGAAATCATGACCTGAGCTGAATTCAGGAATCAGATACTCAACCGACTAAAAACCACCCAGGCATCCCTAATAAGAAGAGTTTTAAGGGGCACCTGGGTGGCTCAGTCAGTTAAGCATCTGACTTCGGCTCAGGTCATGATCTCGTGGTCTGTGAGTTTGAGCCCCGCATCAGGCTCTGTGCTGACAGCTCAGAGCCTGGAGCCTGCTTCAGATTGTGTTTCCCTCCCTCTCCCTCCCTCCCCCTCTCTCTCTCTCTCTCTGCCCCTCCCCCACTCATGCTCTGTCTCTCTCTCTCTCAAAAATAAATAAACATTAAAAAAAAAAAAAGAATTCTAAAAAGACACTGATACATGTAGCTACATTATTTTGTCTGGGAAGGTAAAGCATTCAAACAAAGTTAGTCTGAATTTTCTGCAAAACTTTCTCCTCCCACTCTATTACAATGATTAACTTATTACTTAATAAAGAATCTTTTCAAAACTTTTACAAACATTATGCGTAAGTTATATAAAGAAATTCATAGTATTCAATCAATTTCTTAGTTTTGATGAATACTTTATGGTCATATGTTAACATAAGGGGAAACTGAATGAAAGGTACAGGGAATCCTCTGAAGTATTTTTTCTAACACTTTTATTGGTCTGCAACTATCTCAAAAGAAAACTATCTGAAAGAAACTTATACAAGAAATAGGAAATTTTAGGGCCACCTGGATGGCTCAATCAGTTAAGCGTCCAACTTCAGCTTAGGTCATGATCTCGTGGTTTGAGCCCCACATCAGGCTCTGTGTTAACAGCTCAGAACCTGGAGCCTGCTTCAGATTCTGTGTCTCCCTCTCTCTCTGCCCCTCCCCTGCTTGTGTTCTTTCTCTCTCTCTCTCAAAAAATAAACATTAAAGAAAAAGAAATATGAAATTTTAATTGCTAATTTGTTAATTTTAATTAATACATACCACATACATACATACATACCTACCTACCTACCTCATCAAGCTTGGTGACTTAATTTACTGAACTTAGTATAATTGAGAAGCCATAATTAGAAAGAAAATAGCCTTACTGTTTGGTTTCTTTGTGGTAGTCGACAATTCCTCTTCTTCAGCTGCTGCCTGGGGAAAGCTATCTGCCAAACAGGATTCATACTCTTCATGTGTTGTCCGATCAAACATATCTTCCAAGCTATCATTCATTTTTCTTTCTCCATCTATGTAAAAGAGCTTTGGCTTAGCAACAAGCAAGCTTTTTGCTTTCCACGTAGACCAATATGAAACTTATAGTAACTGCCATAAGATAAACTGGTCTCCAATGTACACGAGGCAACAATAAATCCCCAAGCCTAGGTAGTTACTGTATTTACAAAGACTTTATGTTAGGGCTTTAAATGTCCTTTGCTCATACGCAGAGAATGCTTTTTGTTGTTGTCATTACAAACATTAAAAAACTTTTTCTATTAGTCCATGTATAATTCATACTGCACTAAAATGAGTACTATCAAAAAACTGTGAGGAACAGAAAATGCATCAGAATGATGAAAACTATGAAGCTTAATAAATAAGATATGTATAAATAGTGGACATTCAAATCTATACAACCTTGCTCATCTGCTTAATTTTATGCCACCATTAACACTTGGTAATTTAGTATTAATAAAAGGAACAAATTCCTTATTTGATATGCTAAGTGCTAAATTCATCTTCAGAGTACTAACTACATTTCTCACTATATAATCACATTTTGAAAAACAGCAGTTTACTAAAAAACAGAAATAGATCCAGTTGGCCAACAAACATGATAGAGCAGAAGCCTGCCAAGATTACTCTCTATAAAATAACTACAACTTCCCTAATCCACGGTGCTGCAGCACCCTTACCCTGTTTTATCTTTCTCCACAACTTATCATCTATCATACCCCACATTTGATTGTTTCCCCTTAAATTAGAAGGCATGTTCCATGAAGTAGGTACTTTTGTTCTGTTTATTCATTATTTCCAGTTTCTGAAACACTTCCCTTTATAGAACTGCAGCTCTGTATTTACTGAATGAGTAAACAATTTTTTTTTTTTACATTGAGGATCAAATTTGTAAGTAATATGCAACTTCTACGTGCCAGGCAGTGTGCTAGGTATCCCAAGTATTCTGTATATACTGCTAGTAAATCACAATGTTAAGTCACTACTTTATGGTTTTTTTTTTAAACGTTTAAAAATCTTGGTAAGTAATCTCCACATCCATCGTGTGGCTGAAACTCACGACCCTGAGATTAAAAGTCACATGCTCTACCGACTGAGCCAGCCAGGCACCCCCCTAGTTTATGTTGGTGGTCTGACTTTTTTTAAGTAGGGCTCCATGCACAACATGGGGCTTGAACTCACAACCCTAAGAGTGAAAGTCGCATGCTCTACTGACTGAACCATACCTGTTGGTCTGATTTCTGACTTGAAATTCTTGAAAACATAGATTATAGATTATATCCTCATTAATTTTCCTGGACCACAGAAACTACGAAAGCTAAGAATATGACTGTTGTGTTTTAATCCCTAAGTTATCAGAGTGATTTATTATATAGTAATAGTATGCACAATATCTATGTAGCCAAAACTATCTCCACTCATTAGTTCAAATTCTAAACTTACTTCCATATGATTCTTGCTTCAAACATATTTGGGAAACTATCATATTCTTTGAAGTGACCCGATACATTTGAAGCCACAGTAGTCATATTTTAGTTTTGCCTTTTTTCTTTTTTTTTTTCAATAATATTAGAAGCTGGTACCAGAACAAAGTAATCTTAAAAGCAAAGTACCTTCTGAAGAAGAAAGTTACTTTAGTGTCGTTCACTATAAAAGGACAATAAATCACCGTTAAAGGCTTTTTTCTGTTTATAGGTACTGTCCTCTCAATGTAGGCAGCTAGCTATTTGGTCATGTAGTTACTCATTCCTAAAGAACAAAGAATTAAGGCACAGACTACTACAATTTTTTCTCACTTACTGCAGTTAGGGCAGCAAGAGATAAAGTGTTTCAAAAAAAAAAAGCAAGGACAAGACTGGCTTCAGCCCTGGGCAGGTAGACTAAAGAATATTCAGAAGAAGATAGGGAATGTACATATAGTCTGAATGTCCTCAGTTTCTAACAGCTGATCACTGGAGAGTGTCCTTGCTTTTGGCACTGCATCCCCCATGGCAGGTCCTAACCCCTTAATACATAAGGGTGTAAGTGACACTATTCCTGGTCTAGTTGCTCTCATGCCATACACATCTGTAGTTAGGAGTGTTGCTAAGGTGGTGCTAACCAAAATCCTTCCATTGTTCCCACCTCTTTTGGAAAATCAAGGCTCTAGATGAAGACTTAAGTTCTTACAAAAGGCTGTAGACCCCTAATTTGGCCAAATCCCCTTTTCTGTAGAAGCAAAATATGGCAGAGTAGCTCAGTATATACACCATTATTCTTAGTTAACTGCTAATTTGCAAATCTATACAAATACTTCTCGGTAGACTCTCCCCTTTTTACCCTATAAATTACTCTGGAAATTCATATTTCTGAAACAGGACTCTCAAGATTCCCTTTTACAAAATAGATCTAATTACCAGAGATCAGCAAATTTTTTCTTAAAGGGTCAGACAGGAAATATTTTAGGCCTGAGGGCCCAATAAGGTCTGCAGCTACTACTCTACTCTGCTATGGTACCATGCAAGCAGCCATAGGCAATACATAAACAAAATAACTGAGGCTGTGTTCCAATAAATCTTTATTTATAAAACAGGCAGCTGACTATGGTTTGCTGAACCCTGGAAACAATTTAAATTTTTTCTGGAAAAAAAATGTTTTAGCTAAAGATTTTTTTTCCCTTGAAATACTGAAAGTGAGCTTTACTAAGAAAAATCTAATATTATTAAAAGATGAAAAAAACCTGGTTTATGGTGAAGAGGTCACTTGTGGTCATCAATGTAATGGTATGACTATAAACTTCCCTCCACATTTTTATTAAATTAAAAAAAAAATCAAATCTTACTTGGACTTTTCTCTCCCTTTTGTTCTTGCTTCTTCATTTTTAGAAGCACCGTTTCACTAACCAATGTGCAGTCCGTGTCCACTGTCTCTCCTCCTGCTAATCGTGACTGACTGCCATCCTAAATATTTAAAAATTCAAAAATTTTAACAATTATCCTGCATGGCCTTATATTTATGTTTTTAAAATTTTGGTATAATATACACACCATGAAATTGACCATTTTAACCATATTTTAAGTGTATACTTCAGCATTAAGTTATATTTATTTTTACCCTTTAGGAATATACATAGATTTATACATATATGCCTGTGAAGTATTTTAGCTTCAACGTACAAGCATCTTCTCTCAAGCCTATGAAAAGAAAGCCTGCTGCCAAGGGAAGGGAGAAGTACGCTCCACTGAACTCCCTGAGCCTCTCCTCCCTTCCTCTCCAGCCTGCCTCACAGTAACGAACATCAGCGTACACAAAGAACAATTTATACTGCAGCAGCAGTGAAATACTTCAGGAATATGCTACCAAGTGAAAAAGAATTTCTTTAACTACACAGAACCTAAATACAAGCCAAAAGAGTTATTATCAAAAGCATCATAAAGTTAGAAGAAAAAGTATTTTTCTTTCTTAGTTTTCTGAATGAGTAAATGCAGGTTTTAAGCAGTATGTAATCGATTATGTTACAGTCACAGAGTGAGTTAGGAGAGGAAGGTAACTAACAACTTACTAGAATAACCACATGTGCTTTGGTTTTATTTTCTAACTTACCTTTGTATCTATTACAGTAATATCCATTTTATATTGAGAAAGGTCTGCTCCTGGATCTATGCTCCACTGGTTATTTTCAAAGGATACATCTTCAATAAGGAGAAAAAAATAGAATTAAAAATGGATTTTAAAATTTCTTAAACCATTATGGGATCCACAAATGGGAGAAAGGATTTGAAAATCATATATCTGCTAAATAGACTATCTAGGACATAGAGAATATAAAGAAGTCTTACAACTCAATAATAAGAAAAATACTCCAATTGAAAATGAGCAAAGGATCTGAACAGACAACCCCTTGAAGAAGATATACAAATGGCCAAAAAGCACACGATAAGATGTTCTACAGCATTAGCCAGCAGGGAAAGGCAAATCATAACCACTATGAGACACTACTTCACATGCAGTAGGATGGCTAGAGTAAAAAACAGATAATAACAAGCATTGGTGAGAATGTGGAGAGTGGGAACCTCATGTGCTAGTAGCCACTTTGGAAAGCAGATGGTTCCTCAAAAGGTTAAACAGAGTGAGCATATGGCCCAACAATTCTTCTCCTATGTAACTCAAGAAAAATGAAAAGATACATCTACATAAAACTGTAAGTCAACAGCTATGCTCATAGCAGCATTATTTGTAATAATGAAAAAAATGAAAGTAAAATTAAGTCACAAAAGATCATATATTATATGATTCCATTTATATGAAAACTCCAGAGTAGGCAAATCTATAGAGACAGAGGGTAGATTAGTGGTTGCCTAGGATTGGGGAAGAGGGGAGGAATGCAGAATGATTGGTAATGGGTATTGTTCTTTATTTAGAAAAAATATTTAACTTAAGTATAATTAACATACACTGTTACATTAGTTTCAGCTGTGCAATATGATTCCGCAACTCTATACACTTCTCAGTGCTCATAAGATAAGCATACTCTTAATCCCCTTCATCTATTTCACTCATTCCCCACCCCTCTCCTCCCCTCTGGCTATCATCAGTTTGATCTCTGTGTTTAAGAGTCTTTTGGTTTTGCCTCTTCTGTTTGTTTTACTTCTTAAATTCTACATATAAGAAATCATATGGTATTTGTCTTTCTCTGACTTATTTCACTTAGCATTATACCAAGTCCATCCATGTTGTTGCAAATGGCAAGATCTCGTTCTTTTTTATGGCTGAATAATATTCTACTGTACATACATAACCACATCTTTTTTATCTATTATTTATGGATACTTGAATTGCTTTCATATCGGCTATGGTAAATAATAATATAATAAACATAGTGGTGCATAGATCTTTTAGAATTAGTATTTTTATTTCTTTTAAGTAAATAAATACCCAGTAGTGGAAATATTGGATCATATGGTAATTCTATTTTTAATTTTTTGAGGAACCTCCATACCATTTTCCAAAGTAGCTGTACCTGTGGAGAAAAGGGAACCCTCTTGCACTGTTGGCAGGAATGCAAACTGGTGAAGCCGCTCTGGAAAACAGCGTGGAGGTTCCTCAAAAAATTAAAAATAGATCTACCCTATGACCCAGCAATAGCACTGCTAGGAATTTACCCAAGGGATACAGGAGTGCTGATGCATAGGGGCACTTGTACCCCAATGTTTATAGCAGCACTTTGAACAATAGCCAAATTATGGAAAGAGCCTAAATGTCCATCAACTGATGAATGGATAAAGAAGATGTGGTTTATATATACAATGGAATACTACTTGGCAATGAGAAAGAATGAAATATGGTCTTTTGTAGCAATGTGGATGGAACTGGAGAGTGTTATGCTAAGTGAAATAAGTCAGGCAGAAAAAGACAGATACCATATGTTTTCACTCATATGTGGATCCTGAGAAACTTAACAGAAGACCATGGGGGAGGGGAAGGGGGGAAAAAAGGATACAGAGAGGGAGGGAGGCAAACCATAAGAGACTCTTAAATACTGAGAACAAACTGAGGGTTGATGGGGGTGGGGGAGAGGGGAAAGTGGGTGATGGGCATTGAGGAGGGCACCTGTTGGGATGAGCACTGGGTATGGTATGGAAACCAATTTGACAATAAATTGTGTGTGTGTGTGTGTGTGTGTGTGTGTGTGTATACATATACACATATGTATACACACACACACACACACACATATATATATGTGTATATATATATATATATAAAGAAATTCGCTAGAAAAAATCTTTTGGGGCGCCTGGGTGGCTCAGTCGGTTAAGCGGCTGACTTCGCGCAGTTCATGATCTCGCGGTCCGTGACTTCGAGCCCCGTGTCAGGCTCTGTGCTGACAGCTCAGAGCCTGGAGCCTGTTTCAGATTCTGTGTCTCCCTCTCTCTGACCCTCCCCCGTTCATGCTCTGTCTCTCTCTGTCTCAAAAATAAATAAACGTTAAAAAAAAAAAATTTTTTTTTAAAAAGAAAAAGTAATCTTTTACCTTGAGCTCTTGTTTTCCTTCTGAAAAGTATGTGTAGTTAATTTTTGTGAAAGGCCCTTTCCATTTTATTTTACAAATAAAAGATGTGCTAATTAAAAAAAAAAACAAAAAAACGAAACAAAGTAGCTGTACCAATTTGCATTCCTACCAATAGTGCACGAGGGTTCCTTTTGCTCCATGTCTTTGCCAGTACTTGTTATTTCTTATGTTTTTTATTTTAGCCATTCTAACAGGTATAAAGTGATATCTCATTGTGGTTTTAATTTGCATTTCCCTGATGGTTAGTGATACTGAACATCTTTTCATGTGTCTGTTGGTGATCCATATGCCTTCTTGAAAAAGCTGTCTACTCAGGTCCTCTGCCCCTTACCTTTTATTTTAGAGAGAGAGAGAGAGAGAGAGAGAGAGAGAGAGACAATCTCAAGCAGGCTCCACACTTGGTGCAGAGCCTGATGTGGGGCTCGATCCCCCGACCCTGCGATCATGACCTGAGCTGAAATCAAGAGTTGGATGCTCAACCGAGTGAGCCACCCTGGCACCCCTCTCTGCCCATTTTTAAACTGAATTATTTGCTTTTTTTGGCGTTGAGCTGTGTGAGTTCTTCACACATTTTGCATATTAACTTAATGGGTAGTGTTCTTTCTGAGGTGATGAAAATGTTCTAAACTTAGACTACAATGACAGCTGCACAACTCTGTGAGGATACACAATAAATGAACTGTACACTTGAATGAGTGATTTTTGTATCAAAAATTGTTTTAAAAGTTAAAACTGTAACACTGTGTAGTTTTCAATGCATGTGGGCATACATGATAACTACATAAAGCACAGCCACGGAACACAAAGTGGCAAAATTAACTTTAAGTAGATTGAGAAAGATTACGCAGGTATACTATAATCCCTAGAGCAACCACGAACAAAAAACCCAAAATCAAAAATGTAAAAGAAAATCAGAAGTGAGAGTGAAAACAGGTTTTTCATACAGAAACTGAAACTTTCTGAAAAAACTAAGCGTTTTAGTTGGAAGAACAACTAAAGAATGTGCTTCAAGAAAAAAGAAAATAGACCCAGAATGAAGGAAACACTTTGCAAAGAAAAATAAAAGAAAAAATACTGCATATGAAGTACAGAAAAATTTCGTAGCCAAAAAACAAAAAAAGACTCCCTTAAAAACACAGCAAAATTATGAAAAAATTAACATACATATTAATTAAAAGCAAAGAAAAGATTTTCTAACAAGAAGCTTAAAAAACCCCACATTAATAGATATATACATATGGACAGGCTACCTATGGAGTGAGGAACAAAGTTTGGATGATGAAAATTCTACTTTATGTATTTTAAAATTCCATATAGTTTAAAATTCTTAAAGCTTTTGTAAAGAAAATAAGAAATAACATGGAAGAAGTAAATCCACGAAATCGCATATAAAAGTAGGTATTAAAGACAATTACTCAATTCATTTTTTCAAAAAGCATGAGAGCAGGAAAATCATATGCAAAATGAAACCAATGAGAATCATCCCATAAACACAAATATGCAGGAAGAAATAACATTTTCTCCCAAACAATTCAATATATCCAAAGAATGTATATACTATAACACTCAAAGTCATTACAAAAGAATGGAAATACTTTATTTTTTTTAGTGTTTTTAAATTTATTTTTGAGACAGAGAGAGACAGAGCAGGAGCAAGGGAGGGGCACAGAGAGAGGGAGACACAGAATCTGAAGCAGGCTCCAGGCTCTGAGCGGTCAGCACAGAGCCCGATGCAGGGCTCAAACTCACAAACTGCGAGATCATGACCTGAGCCAAAGTCGGACACTTAACCGACTGAGCCACCCAGATGCCCCAATACTTTTTTTTTGAAAATACTATTTATAGTATACATACCTTGACTGTTTTGTACAGACTTTGTTTTAGCAACTCTACATGGATTTAACTGAAGAACAGATGTAAGTTCACATGCTCCATGGACTGACCTGCCTATTTTTACTGGCTCATGAGAATCAGCTCCCTAAAACAGGAAGAATTATTAGCATCTAGATAAAATCACAAACAACTCTTTTAATAAAAATACTTGAACATTTGACACTAACCTTCACATCATCAAAAAGATTGTCTGTCTCTAAACTTTCACGCGGACGTAGAGGGATTTTAAAGATGGGATTTTCTTCCTTGATTTGTAATGGTGTTTTATTATCTGGAGATGATTTATCCAAGGACTGGAGGATGCATGCCTGTAAACAGGGCTCCTCTGGGGAATCTCTGGTTAATATACAGCTCCCACTTAAGGTCTTTCGGCTTGAGGAAGAGCCCTTGGGAATGGGCTTCAGGGCCTCATAGAGAGTCACTTGCCTAAATCTGACTTTAGAGGTCTCACTTCCTTGGCTTTTCTCTTGACGTTGAATAGCTGAAAATCGATCAGACAGATCCAGAGGTTTATCCATCACATAGTCTCCATTCACGGAAGAATGACTATCCAGTAAAAAAGGAAAAGCATTTTCTTTATCAAAAGAGGCCTGAGGGTAGCTTCCTTCATCTTCACTTTCTTCCTCAATTTTCTTCCTTTTGGATGTTCTGCCTCCCAGTGATTTCAGTGGCACTGCATGTTTATCAGTGACAGCATCTTTAATGTGATCAAAACTATCCTGTTCACTTTTGGGTTCATTTATACTTTTATTTATAAGCATCTGTTTATTTGAAGATGACAGGCTAATGATCTTGTTCACTTCAGACCCAAGATTATGCTGTGTGAAAAGGGCACTATCTTCAGATTTTGAAGTTGTTTTTCCTAGTCTAGAATTAGAAGTGTTGTTGAAGGGTGCTGTTTTCAAAAGGTTTTTTTTCCCAGTCTCTAAGAGAGAAGGGGACAAACTTGTATTCAAACCTAAACTGCGTTTCACATTAGAGGTAGCTCCAAATACAGGAGATGATACCCGAGTAGTTAACTCTTCCTGAGGAGTCTTTGAATTAGAATCTGAAAACCTGAAAAAATAAAGAGTGGTAAAAAGAAATAGGGTAAAAGTTAAAAGACAAGCATATGAGAAAATTTACACTAATATAGAATATTAGTAGTGAGGTCTTAGCCATGTATTAGACTCAAATAATTTATTAACCAACATTTGAAATAGGGTAGAGTTGTCAGCTTCTCTTCATTTGGCTGACAAAAAGCTGAGGAAAATTATACAGTAAATTTATCTCAATACCTTGATATTCCTCTCCATAAATATTTTTCCTAGTAATTTAAGCAATTTCACTATATACGAAAATCATAGCTTAATAAATTCAGTGGGGACCTAAATTCTTTCGTTGTTATGAAATCTTATAATAAGTAACTTCAAAAAATAAAAATCTTATACTACAGAATTGAACATAACTTAAGACCCAGCCTGCTTCTAGCAGAGGAGACAGTTATGGTAGTAGAAAGAGTATTAGGTTTCAGTTAGAAGATGTGGCATGGGTAAGAGCTCTGGCTCTAGTTATTAACAGCTATGTAGTATTAAATAAGACGTTTAACCTCTGGGGAGCTGTGTTTTTGTTGACTAAAAATGGGAGTAATCAAAAACCTACTTTCATGAGTTACTTTGATGACAAATTAAATGTGATATATGTATCTAAAACCGAAAGCACCTTTTTTTAAAGTTGTCTTTCTTTCTTTCTTCTTTCTCTCTCTCTATTTATTTAGGCGTGCCTGGGTGGCTTAGTCAGTTAAGCATCCAACTCGATTTCAGCTCATTACCTTGCGGTTTGGGGGTTCAAGCCCTCCATCAGGCTTGGTGCTGATAGTGTGGAGCCTGCTTAGGATTCTTTCTCTCTCCCTCTCTCTTTACCCGCTTGCTCTCTCTTCCTCACTCTCTCAAAAATAAATAAATGAGAGAGAGAGAGAGAATGAGAGGAAGGGGCAGAGAGACAGTGGGGGAGAGAGAGGATCTCAAGCAGGCTCCACACTGTCAGCATGGAGCCAGATGAGGGGCTTGAACTCACGAACCATGAGATCATGACCTGAGCCTAAATCAAGAGTCCGATGCTCAACCAACTGACCTATGCAGCCCCTGTGCCCCACTTCTGAAAGCACTTTTATTTTTATTTATTTTTTTTTTTTAATTTTTTTTTTCAACGTTTATTTATTTTTCGGACAGAGAGAGACAGAGCATGAACGGGGGAGGGGCAGAGAGAGAGGGAGACACAGAATCGGAAACAGGCTCCAGGCTCTGAGCCATCAGCCCAGAGCCCGACGCGGGGCTCGAACTCACGGACCGCGAGATCGTGACCTGGCTGAAGTCGGACGCTTAACCGACTGCGCCACCCAGGCGCCCCTGAAAGCACTTTTAAAAAAGCAAAATACTACACAAATATAGATAAGATTAGTTAGTGGATGTTCTGAAATTAGTAAATAGGAGACACAACACAATCTTGAAAATTCACCTAAGTTTATAAGTGCATTTTATATAACATCCATATATAACATTTTTTTGGAAATACAAACACAGAAGGGATGACTGGGTCTTTATAGAGGCAGAGTAACAAGGCTGGACTCTGAACTACTGCTTGATAGAAGTATAAAAAGACCCCCCAAATAATATTCCTCTCTCTACAGTAATGCAAAAAGCCCTCAATTGACCATGAACTGGAGAAAAATATTTTTTAAAATAAAAATTAATACAATATGCTGACAGAGAGAAATCATTAATTATATGGAACTCAACTGTAATGAGATCTCACCAATAGTCTGCAAGTTATTATTAAAGTGCCCCAAATTACCTTAAAGTATCTTCATTGTTTCTTACAGATTCCTCAAAAGGTTGTTTCTTGTGATCTTCTAGACAATGATAGAGTTCATCACCAAGAGGGCTCGTGGGACCCTGAGATTCCTTCAAAAGTAAAATATAAAGTATATAAATACAATGGAAGATTATTCATTCTTAAAAAGGAATGAAATGTTGATACATTCTGCCATTTGGATGAACTTCAAAAACAGGCTAAGTGAAAGAAGCCAGACTCAAAACCCACATAATGCAAAATTCCATTCACATGAATTATCCAGAATAGCTAAATCCATAAGGACAAAAAGCAGCCTGGTGGTTGCCAGGGGTTGTGGGTAGTCGGGAATGAGGACTGAATGTTTAACAGGTAAAGGGTTTATTTTGGGGAAGATGAGAATTTTTTGGAACCAGAGATGTGGTAGTGTGTAGTAATACTGTGTAATACTGTGTAGTACTAAATGCCACTGAATTGTTATGCACATTTCACCACAATAAAAAAAATAAGCACTTTTAAGTTTAGAGAGAGAAAAGCCCCAATATTTTACATAAGCACATTCTATTACTCATGTAAAACTCCATAAACTTCCAAAAAACGTTATTTAGATGGGGGGAAAGGAATAAAGATAATTATTTACACTGACAGAAGATGAATTTAAAAGACTCCTTCAGAGAGCAGTGCTTCTCAAACTTTAACATGCATTCAAGTCAACTCGGGATCTTGTTAAAACACAAGTTCGCTTGCAGTTAGGTCTTGGGTGGGGTCTGAGATTCTCTATATCTAATAAAACTTTAAGGTGATACAGATGCTATTGGCCTGTGGATCATACCTCAAGAAACATGTCTTTAGAGATCAGCTCCCTTAATTTATCTGGTGCTGAAACTACTTATTTGTCAGATATATGGGTAGGAAGAATTAGAAACCATTAAAACACATTTAAAGTTCAAAGGTTAAAAATTACCCATTACCACTTGAAGAGGGATTTAAAACTTAGAAAGAAAAAAAAATCTAAACATAGTGAAAAATCAACTCAATTTTTATTTATTTTATTTTTTAATGTTTATTTATTTTTAAGAGAGAAAGAGTGCCAGCAGGGAGAGGCCGAGAGGGAGGAAGACACAGAATCTAAAGCAGGCTCCAGGCTCTGAGCTGTCAGCCCAGAGTCTGACGTGGGGCTTGAACTCACGAAATGTGAAATCATGACCTGAGCTGAAGTCAGATGCTCAACTGACTGAGCCACCCAGGTGCCCCTCAATTCAAGTTTTAAAACTTGAACAGCAAGACAATTTTGTAGGAGCACATATACATTTACTGACTAAAGCAAAGGAATACTATTTTAAAGTGGTATCAAAATAAAACTTAAATAAATAAAACTTGAAATTCTTCAATTTTAAGTTTTCTATTTTTAGGGACCAATTAAGAAACAAAGTGAATGTGTCTGATATAAAGAAGTACTAAAACAACAAAAATTAATTCATGGGATCAATTTCTGACCCAATCCCTAAGAATCAAGTGGCACAGAATCAGATGAATACGAAGAATTCAGCCTGTTTTCCAAATCAAACCCTAATTTAAAGGATATTGAAAAATTCCAATAAATTCTGAAACCAACCTTAAGGTTTAAGTCTTCAGTTAGATGGAACAGGATAGGGGTAGGTAGGATAGAGTAAACAGGAAAGGGTTGGCCAAACCCTCTATGCCATCATCACTTCCCTAAAATTTTGACTCAACCCACAACCTATATGCCAAGAATTCTAAAGACTCCAGATTTCTGGGACTGCTGGAGTAGAGACTATAAATAGGCCTTTCTAACCACATCAATTTTGTTCTAGGTCTTTATTTTTTATTTTTCAATGTTTTTTTATTTATTTTTGGGACAGAGAGAGACAGAGCATGAATGGGGGAGGGGCAGAGAGAGAGGGAGACACAGAATCGGAAACAGGCTCCAGACTCTGAGCCATCAGCCCAGAGCCCGACGCGGGGCTCGAACTCACGGACCGCGAGATCGTGACCTGGCTGAAGTCGGACGCTTAACCGACTGCGCCACCCAGGCGCCCCTCTAGGTCTTTATCTGATGACCCTGGGATAAAATACTTTTTCTTTTGCTTAATACTCTAAACACCAACACTAAAGGACACCAATTAATTCATATTTTCACCACACTAAACAATTACTTACAGATTCTTCTTGAACACTAAGTCCAAGTGTTTCAGCAACAACTGTAGCCAAATTAAAAGATGACTTATCAGTAGGACAATGGTTTGTTCCATGTGTTTCTAAGTTAGGAAAAAAAAAAAAACCCAATTATACAACTGTAGAAATGACATGTATTGAAAAATACAAAAAAGGAAAGTAAGAGGCTCAAAGAACCACTTTACAAGATAGCACTGAATAATTTTAAAATTCTGTGCAAAACATCTGTGCCAAAAAGTCCAAAATATCTACTACAAATGGCAATAAATTGCAGGTATCTAACATCTACATCTGCCAAACTTTTTCAGCTAAGATTTCCTACTTTTCCTAAATGGACTGAATGCAATGGGCAGATTATTTTTCTCATTGTCACTCAGAAGAAAAAACAAACCCAAAAAATCATATATAATTGTGCTGGATTTCTTGTGCCCTAAGTTACAGCATGAATATAAAACCATATTTATAGTGCCTTTTATGACAATATACTTTGTAGAAGAGATTTTCAACTCTGCATTATTTTCAAGATTTAAGCTAAATACAGAAATCACCTGTGTTCAAGTATTTTACAAAGCTTTATATATGCAGAGTTTCAACCAGTCAACAAGTATTTATGGAGCACATACTATGTTCTAGGCATGTGTTAGGCACTTGATCAAAGGAAAAAAGGTTCTTGTCCTCAAGGAGCTTCAGGGCTTATACGGGTGAAACAGAAAGTAAAAAAGAGAATTGCAATAAAATGTGATACACATTAAAGGAACATTAAAGGTGCACATAAGTGTTGATTTAAACATAAAGAAAGGATTCCTAAATCTGCCTTGGGAATATCAAGGAAAGATACACTAAACGATGCCTAACCTGACCCTGGAAAGAAAGAGGAACTTGATAGGTCAAACGGGCTGGGGACAGAAAGAAGGATTCTAGGTACGTGTAAGGGTTCAGATATGTCAAACAAAATTGCATGTTTAGAGGGGCGCCTGGGTGGCTTGGTCGGTTAAGCGTCCGACTTCGGCTCCGGTCATGATCTCACAGTCCGTGAGTTCAAGCCCCGCGTCGGGCTCTGTGCTGATAGCTCGGAGCCTGGAGCCTATTTCAGATTCTGTGTCTTCCTCTCTCTCTGCTCCTCCCCTGTTCATGCTCTGTCATAAATAAACGTTAAAAAAAAATTAAAAAAAAAAATTGCATGTTTAGGGAACTATAGGTGTTTTAATTGCTGGGAATCAAAATGCAAAAGCTATAACAGTAGTACGATATGAGCCCAGACAGGTCAGCGAGGGATTTCTCTCTCTCCCACAGGGGTGTGGAGAGGTGAAGAGTGGAATCTATACTTTATTGGATTCAACTAGAGGGAATGGGAGATAATACAGAAGAACACAGACTACTTTTTCAGCTTTGAAGAGAAGCTGTAGCTAAGAATGGAGACAATTAAGAGAGGCGTTATTTTTATTCATATTTAGTCATTAAAAAAAATTAAGTTTATTTATTTACTTGGAAGAGAAAGAGATAGTGTGAATGGGGGAGGGGAAGAGGTAGAGGGAGAGAGAGAGATAGAGGGACAGAGAGAATCCCAAGCTGGATCTGCACAGTCAGCACGGAGCCCAAGGCAGGGCCCAAACTCACAAAACCATGAGATCATGACCTGAGCCAAAACCAAGGTTGGATGCTTAACCGACTGAGCCACCCAGCCGCCCCAACAGGGGTTATTTTTAAAAGATGGAAGATAACATGTGCATATTTTGAAAAGAATGAACCTGCAGAGAAGCTGAAGATTTAAGAGGGCAACAGAGGGAGCAAAATCCTGGCAGCAGTAGAGGAGAATGTGCCCCAGAGTGCAGACAAGCAAGGATCTACCACTCAGTGTTACATCCTCAGCACCCTTTGCTAGACAGTCTGTCCTCCTCTCACACACACACTAATATGAAATGATTTCTTAGCTTTTAGAGTATAAGTTTTGTACTCATACTAAATGAGTAAGTGATTAACCTTGACCAACCCTTCCAACTGGCATCTGGATCCCATCTCCCCTTACCTTTTCACAGATGTAGTAACAGTTTCCTCTTTCCTTAGAGTGACTCATTTCTTTCTCTTTACTTGATCTTTCCATCAACATAAAAATATGCTGCATATGCTGTACTATCCCATCTTCTAACATCCTCGCTTGACCCATTTTCTCTCTAGCTACTGTCCCATTTTCCCCTCCCCTTTACCACAAAACATCTTGAAGGACTTGTTTACAAGTTCTCTCTGCTTTCTCTGATCGCTTCTCTTGAGCATGCAACAGTCTAGAGGAATACCATTACACTTTAACAGTTCACGTTAACACTCAGAAGATCTGCATGTGACCAAATTCAATAGTGAATTTTCAGTCTTCATCTTGCCTGACCTATTAGCACAGTCTGCCAGTTGACCACTCCTTTCTCTCTCCACTTGGCTCAAAGGACACTACTTTATCTCAGTTCTTCTATCTCCCTGGCAGCTCCTTCTCTGGTTACTTACTTTGTTGGTTCCTCCTCATTTTCACAACCTCTAAATCAGCATCTAGACAGCTGTAATATTGCCTCTGAAGAGGTGAAAAATGGTTATTTGAAGGCAAAATAATCTTTTTATACATAAAGCACTTACATACATACACTCATACAGTGTATCTGCAGTATTGAAATTTCATGGAAAAATAATTAGGGGAAAAAACATCTTAAAAGTTTAGTGTGGGGGTGGGAAAAATAGTTCAGAATCACTACTTAAATTTTTAAAAAATATTTATTTGAGAGAGAGAGAGAGAGAGAGTGTGAGCGAGTGCGGAGTAGGGGCAGAGAGAGAGAGAGGAAGAGTGAGAATCCCAAGCAAGTTCCACGCTGTCAGTGTAGAGCTCGACACAGGGATTGATCTCACCAACCGCAAGATCATGACCTGAGGCAAAATCAAGAGTTGGACGCCCAACCTACTGAGCCATCCAGGCACCCCTTATTTTATTTTTTCTAAGTAGGCTCCACACCCAGCATGGAGCCCAACATAGGGTTCAAACTCATGATCCTGAGATCAAGACCTGAGCTGAGATCAAGAATTGGACACGTAACTGAATAAGTCACCTAGGTGCCCCTGAGAACCACTACCTTACATAATGAAGCACCCCAGAGCTTAGTACTTGAACTTCTTCTCTTCCCTATCTACATTCACTTGCTTGGTAATCTCATCCACCTACATGCTAACAATTTCCTTTCATATCTCCATCTTAGACCTTTCTAAACTCAGATCTAACTACTCATCCAAAGTCTTACCTGAATGACTCTCCAGTATCTCAGAGTATTCTCAAAACCAAACTTCTGATTTCTAACCACCCCTATCCCCACCTTTATTCTTCTTTTTTTTAATTTTTAAATATTTATTTTTTTTTTGACAGAGTGAGAGACAGAGCACGAGTGGGGGAGGGGCAGAGAGAGAGGGAGACACAGAATCCGAAACAGGCTCAAGGCTCCGAGCTGTCAGCACAGAGCCCGATGCGGGATTGAACTCATGGACAGCGAGATCATGACTTGAGCCGAAGTTGGATGCTCAACCAACTGAGCCACCCAGGCACCCCTCTCCACCTCTATTCTTGAACCTGATACTCCTAGTCTCTTTCCTGTTTATAAACAGCAGCTCTAAAGAACAGAGTTGCCTAAACCAATCTCCCCTTCACTCACACTGTTCTGCCCTAGTCATGAAGGCTTCCTTACCATCCTTCATAAAGAACCAAATAGCATGCTCATCTGAAGGCCTACGAGCTCTGACTTCTCTACCTGGGATGCTCTTTCCCCCTATGTCCATATGACTTCTTTGCTTCCGTAAATCTCTCCTCAAGCGTCACTTTTTAAAGTGAGGCTTTCTAGTCTCTCTTCTGACCCAGCTTCAGAACACTTGCTTCTACCTAATATGTATTCATTTTCTTTCTCCCTCAACTAGATTACAACCTCTATGAAGTTAAGGGCTTTGTTTTCTTCAGTACCTGGTATACAGTAGGTACTCAAGTATTTGTTGAATGAATGAATAAACCACAGTAAAGCCTGTTTACTTAAAATTATTAGCAATCTGTATTAACATGGCTAGGGATATTAATATGACTACGGATATTAATATGAATAATGGGACATTATTTTCCAATATGAAAAAGATTACTACACAACCAACAATACAAACAAAATCATATGGAAAATATTGTGTAATTCAGACTTCTGGCCACTCTTCCTTACCAGTAACCACAAATTTTAAACTTACGAAGTAAATCTCAATATGCTTACTAGACACTGGGGATTGACTCTGATCACAAGTGTCAGCCACCAGAATTTCACTTTCATTAGGTTTATTCTGTGGATGAATTGAAGACTTTGGAAGTTTTCTGAGTTCTAAGGGGAAAAAAAGAAATTACATATAAACAAACAATTATGATACAAAATATTATTTTGATAAGCCAATACAAACCTGTCCTTAAGTGCATTAGAAGTATTATTTTATTGATTCTAATAAAAAGCTCATTCCTTTGGTATCACTAAGAAACAAAGCTGGAAGTTAGGACAGAGAGAGGGACTAGAACAGATAAGCTTCTTCTGACCTAAGTTTCCTAGAGTTGTAATGTTTTAATGCATCTTTTCCTTATGTATTTGTTGCAAATCAGTCAGGTTCATTTAAAATGAATACTGCATCATATACCTCTGCAATCTTTTTTAGAGCTTTTATTTTCTGGAAGGAAATCCTGAAACATGCTTTTTTTTTTTTTTAATTTTTTTTCAACATTTATTTATTTTTGGGACAGAGAGAGACAGAGCATGAACGGGGGAGGGGCAGAGAGAGAGGGAGACACAGAATCGGAAACAGGCTCCAGGCTCTGAGCCATCAGCCCAGAGCCTGACGCGGGGCTCGAACTCCCGGACCGCGAGATCGTGACCTGGCTGAAGTCGGACGCTTAACCGACTGCGCCACCCAGGCGCCCCTGAAACATGCTTTTTCAGAAAGCATTCCAATATTTAAGGATTTAATTCAAAGAAAACCAAAAGAAGCACAGAGTAAAGGGAAACAGACTTATTAATTATAACTAGAAAATAATATTATAACACACTATAAACTTTAAAATAAGCAAGGGTGAGGGGCCACCTGGGTGGCTCAGTTGGTTAACGTGTGACTCTTGATTTCCATTAAGGTCATGATCTCATGGTTTGTGACTGTGAGCCTGGTATTGGGCTCTGCACCCACAGTGCAGAGTCTGCTTGAGATTCTCTTTCTCTCTCCCTCTCACTCTGTCCCTCCTCCACTCTCTCTCTCTCAAAATAAATAAATAAACTTGAAAAAAAAAAAAAAAAAGCAAGGGTGTGGGAATGCAAGCTGGTGCAGCCACTCTGCAAAAACAGTATGGAGGTTCCTCAAAAAACTAAAAATAGAACTACCCTACGACCCAGCAATTGCACTACTAGGCATTTATCCACAGGACACAGGTGTGCTGTTTCGAAGGGACACATGCACCCTCATGTTTATAGCAGCACTATCAACAATAGCCGAAGTATGCAAAGAGCCTAAATGTCCATCGATGGATGAATGGATACAGAAGATGTGGTGTGTGTACACACACACACACACACACACACACACACACACACAATGGAGTATTACTCAGCAATCAAAAAGAATGAAATCTTGCCATTTGCAACTACGTGAATGGAACTGGAGGGTATTATGCTAAGTGAAATTAGTCAGAGAAAGACAAAAATCGTATGACTTCACTCATATGAGGACTTTAAGAGACAAAACAGATGAACATAAGGGAAGGGAAACAAAAATAATAAAAAACAGGGAGGGGGACAAAACAGACAAATATGGAGAACAAACAGAGGGTTAGTGGAGGGGTTGTGGGAGGGAGGATGGGCTAAATGGGTAAGGGGCACTAAGGAATCTACTCCTGAAATCATTGTTTCACTATATGCTAACTAATTTGGATATAAATTTTAAAAAATAAAATATAAAATTAAAAAAAAATAAGCAAGGGTGCCAACTAGTCATTAAATCAGTTTTAAAATAATTTGCATGGCTCAAAATGGTTATATTTATACACATATATACACACACATATATTTTAATTTTACTGACTGATGTCACTTTATTTAAATAAATTAGTTTAAAATTAAATTTTAAATAAAACATTTTTTTTTTTTAATTTAAAGAGAGAGGGAGAGTGCAGAAGCCAGGGAGAGGGAGAGACAGAGAGAGACAGAGACAGAGAATCTCAAGCAAGCTCCATGCTCAGTGTGAGATCACTACCCATGACGAAATCAAGAGCTGGATTCTCAATTGAATGAGCCATCCAGGCACCCTGATCTTATATTTTAAAACCAAAATTTCAGATCCCAAGTAAAAATGATTAGAGCAAGATTAAAAAAGACAAATTAAGTTTTAAAATAGTTACAGGTTGTTCTCATATGATAAAGAAATAAACCGGAAGCAATCATATAAGATATAAAACAAGACTTTCCTAATAAAGAAAATTGTGATGATTTGTTTTTCTAGGTATTCTTACAGATGGATTTAAACATGATCTAAATTATAAATGCTTATCTACAGTGATTCTGTCTGATAGACTAAAAGGCGAATAAATGTTCATTTACTTAAATGTTTATTTTGAGAGAGAGAGAGAGAGAGAGCGCGAGCATGAGCAGAGGAGGGGCAGACAGACAGAGTGAATCTCAAGCAAGCTCCACGCAGTCAGTGCAGAACCTGATGTGGGTCTTGATCTCATGAGCCGTGAAATCATGACCTGAGCCGAAATCCAGAGTTAGACACTTAACCAACTCAGTCACCCAGGCACCCCTGAATGTTCATTTTAGATCCAAGACCTTCTATTTTACTTTAGTTCCTAATTACATGTAAGATTTTTAACAGTTCTTTTGTCTTCCACTAGATGGTGATGAAAGCTCATATAAAATGGGGGGTAAAAAAAGTGTCAATTTTCCAATATCAAAGAATAAGATCTACTTATTATTTTAAAGGCATAGCTACGGTAAACAGTTTATTTTGAATTATGAAAACATCTCCAGAAGTACGTACACCACTTCCCTCCAAATGCTTTCCTTGTTATAAACAATTAGGGTTAAAAATAAAAGTCTTTGCCATTTACTCCAGATCAACATTAAAAGAAATAATCATTGCATCGTATCACATGATAAATTTCAGGGCTACATGCAAAGGTAGTTCCAAAGTATTTAACAGAAATGGTAAATGGGCCTGGAATTAGAAATATGCCACTGATAAGCCATAAAGTTTATACTTTATAGAGCCATTTCTTGGTCACCATCAATCACTACAAATTATAACAAAAATAGCCAGTTAGAACTACTGGTGGGAGTAGCTATACTTAATGCACGGGAAGTACAAAAGTTTAGAGCCAAGAGGATCTTTATTTGAATTCTGATTCATCTACTTACTTGACAGGTGATCCTGAGTGAATTATTTAACCCCTCCAAAGAGTGTACCTTTCCTCATTATAATGAAGATGTTGACAGCTCCCTTCCAAGCTTGTCATAAGAATTAAAATCTAGTAATAATGCATTCAAATCGCTCAGTGTATTATTACCTGGCACACAGGTGAAAATTAATGTTAAATTCCTTTCCCCTTTCCTTCTAATCCCACTCAGATATATATACCCAGGAATATTTTTTAAATAAAAGGCAAAAAGAAAAAAAAAACATGTACCACATTTATAAAATGCTGGATGTTTACATATTCAGATAAGCAATGAAGGCCTGTACATAATCTAGACAGAAAAAGCCTTCCCAGTCACTTCACTAATGGAAGTTAAACTTACAGTTGTAATAGAAGCTCCCTGACTGATGACTATCTTCCTCCCACTAGATGGAATAACAGAAAGACTCACCATACAAAAGAATACTTTTTCATATGAAACCAGATAACTAAAATGAAACTCCAGTCCTTACCGTTTGTACACACAGACTCTTCCAGCTCAGTGTGTGTGTGTTCTATGTATCGGACATGGAGGTTCTCCTTTCTTCGTAGACGGTTAATGCCAGAAAAGGAAAAGGCTGTTATTGGTGAATCTGGAATAACGTTTTCCTCAGATTCAAGATCAGTTGCTTGATGCTGTTGATCATTCCTAGAGGAAAATAATGGCAAATGGAAAAAAAAAAAAAATTAATTCAACAAATATTTACTAAAACATCCCTACCTAGTATGGAGCTACAAAAGAACATAGGTATAAAGCTATGAGAGATGCAATTCCTTGCGTTTAATGTTCCAAATCTAAATATAAGGATTAGAGAAGTACTCAAATGATTAGAGTACCAATTGGGGAATATTATTGTGAGAAGTGAAGTACAAAGTGTAGTTGGTGGTACCTTGAGGTAAAATTAAAAGAATCTCAAATGGCAGAGAAAATGAGCAGAGGATCCACACATCTGAGTAAAGGCATGCAATGCTGTGTACTTGGTGTTAGAGGAGGGCAACCTGAAACTACATGAAAAAGAGCCTTGATTAAGTGCGTGCATAATTTAGAAAGCAAGAGGAAAAGAACTGATGAAGGTTTCACAGCATGGAAGTAACGTGACAATGTAGCAGCAAGACTGCAACACTGACTGGAACAGAAAGGAGGCAAGGAATCAATTAGGCAGTGGCTATAATGGTCCAGGCAAGAGTTTCTGGGGGTTTGAACTAGAATGTTGAGAATAGCTATGGAAAGGAAGGGACCAATATTAAACACTGGCAGAATTAACATGACTTGGCAAGTGACAAATAAGGGGCGATGAATAATACTAACACTGATAATATTATTGTTGGAGGTTTATACTGTTGGGTACTGTTCAAAGTGCTACGTGCATCAGTTTAATTATCACAATTGTAGGAGCTATTAATAGTACTCTCATTTTACAAATGAGAAAGTTAAATCACTTACTAAAATAGTAAGGAGCAGAAGCAGGATCTAAATCCCAGCAGCCAGATTCCAAAGGACAGTACTGCTAAACATTCAATATGTTATCCTTAGTACAGACTATGAGACGAATGACTGATCACACGTAGGATTCAAACTTTGAGTTTCTACTGCTACTTCTATCCAGGCCCCCTTAGAGTCTACTCTCAACACATCAGTCAGAAAAGTCTTATTAATACTTAGTCATATCATGTCACTCCTGATTAAAACCTGCCTTATCTCCCCATTTCACTGGAAACACAAGCCAAAGCCCTATAAATGATTCACAAGGTCCTACGTGATCTCATTGTCTCCCTCCCCCATTACCTGGGATCTCTTTTTATACTATACTCCAATCACCCTCACTTCCTCAAGGTTCCTCAACATATCCAACTTGAGTTCTTTCTCTAGCTCTTCCTTCTGCTTGGAATGCTCATCCCTAGACATCACTTACTTAGTGATCTCATTTCTTTCAAGTCTTTGCTGAAGTTTTACTTTCTCATCAGTGCCTATCTTAAACATGCTATTTAAAACTGTACCCTCTTGGGACTCCTGAGTGGCTCAGTCAGTTAATTTTCCGACTCTTGGTTTCAGCTCAGGAGGAGTTCATGATCTCACAGTTCTTCAGGACGAGCCCTGCGTTGGGCTCAGTGCAGAGCCTGCTTGGGAATCCTCTCTCCCCCTCCCCCACTCATGCTATCTTTCTGTGTCTCTCAAAAAAAAAAAAAAGTGGGGGGTCTTAAAAAAAATTGTAACCTCCTTCCCATACCTTAGGTACTCCTGTTACTTGTTATTTTGTTATTTGCTTTATCCATGGTATTTATGGCTTTTGAATATAGTATATAATTGACTTGTCTATTGCTCACCTGCCAGAATGTAAGCTCTAAGAGGATAAAGAATCTTTGGTTCATTGTTACATCAAGTGAACATGAGTAGGCACTTGGTATGTGCTCAGAAAATATTTGTTGAATGAAGGAATATGAGAGATCCCCAGATTTCATTAGAAAAATAAATTTGTGTTGATTCAGGCATATGTTTTTGCCCAACTCAATTCAGGACCAATGGTACCTAAAGACTGGGTTTGGACTGAATTGTGGTTATTGAGTAAATAATTAATTTTTACTCAATTGAGTTTCCCATTACTGACTTTATTGACCAATTCTTACCAGTTGGTCAGGCATTTAGGCTTTATGTGACAAAACCAGTCTGTCTATTATACTCATTATCAATTTGTAGTACTATTTCCAAACAAAAAGTAAAGAACATCTTATAACTATGACCAACAGAGATTTAAAAAAAATTACAAGATTAATTACTCCTAACACAGATTTGTATCTTAATTTCCTGGGTAACACCAGTATTATTTGTGGTCTGTAATCCTATATTCTATACTGAGGAAAATCTTTAGAGCTAATATCTAATTTTTAACTGTCTTATTTTGGAAAAACAGAGTAAGTTAAGGTCATATGAGAAAGACTTATAAATTAATGGAGTGTGAAACCTACCCAACCTTGCTTTAACTAATCACGTCAGAGGCTATCCACCTATTAGTCATGAAAATTCAACCTGGAACATGAATGAGTCACAAGAAACTGATTTCCTGGAACAGTCAATCTATAAGTAGCTGGGATCACAAAAGGAAAACAAAAACAAAACCCCCAAAAACCTAGATCTAATTAGAGGTGCAAACTAAGTAAACAAGTGCTGGCTTTATCTTCTTTTGCCATAAAAGGGGGAAAAAAAACCAAATAACTTCCATATATTAACAAAGTTTCTTCTTTAAAGCATTAGATCTCACTCAGATTTTCTGAGAAATGTTAAAAAGTTCATGCCACAGCTTTAGTTAATTATATACACTGGTCATCTTTCTTCTTTCACTTTTCTAACAGCCCAAGAGTAAATTTTTGATTGTCTGTTTTATTTGTTGGCCTTCCCTGCTTAAATTCCTGTCACAACAACTTTAGTCGTTCTTTTTTTCTAAAGACCTATAAAAGTGCAGAGTCTCCCTCTGTAAAGAGTCTACAAAAGTTTTTAACATTCAGCTTTTTTCCTCTGAAGAACTTAACAGTGGGTTAAAATATAATTTAAACTTAATGGAATAGTTATAGCCATTAAGTTCACTTAAACATTTTGGTTTTCAAAAAAAGGAAAAAGGTCTGTACGCTATAAACTATTGAGTCCAATATCTGGATCTTTTGGAAGTAGTATAAGTTTATAATATGAATAATTCAAGTAAGACTAATTTTAGGGGCGCCTGGGTGGCTCAGTCGGTTGAGCATCCGACTTCAGCTCAGGTCATGATCTCACGGCTTGTGAGTTTGAGCCCCGTGTTGGACTGTGTGCAGCAGACAGCTCACAGCCTGGAGCATGCTTCGGATTCTGTTTCCCTGTCACTCTGCCCCTTCCCCACTCATTCTCTCTCTCAAGAATAAACATTAAAAAATTGAAAGACTAATTTTCAAAAGTAGAGCTATTAAACCAGTTGTACTTAGGACCTACTTAATTGAACATCTAGCTTTCTCAGGAAGGCATGTGACAGTGACTCTCTTGATACCATCTCATGAAGAGTGATAATGAAGGAAACGCCTCAGGGCTCCATCCTCAGGCAGATTTTATTTAACATTTTTTAAATGATTTCGATGCAGGGTACTTAATGGAATATTCACATTTGTAGAAGACATAAAGCAGAGAATGAAAGCTAACCTAACAGATGGCAGGAAAAAAATCAACACATGAAAGACCCCCAAAGGTTGGAATAATGGGCCAAATCTAACAAAACAAAATAGAGCAGGAGAAATGTGAGATTATAAACTTCAATGAACTGAATCAGAAAAGAGAGAATCCAGACTCTGCCACCTACATAGGTAGATAACCTTCTGAGGCTGTTTTAGCCCAAAATTATAGAAAGAGTATACAGTCTCTGAAGTGAGGTACACCTGGGTTCAAATGCTAGGTCTGACACTTACAAATCACACTGGGTAAATCAGTTGACCTTTCTGAGCCTTAGTACCTTATCTATAAAGTATGGTACTGTACTCTCCTGCTTCCTTTTTGTAGGAAGGCTGTGAAAAGGAAGCAATATATGTAAAGTCATAATCCAATGCCCAAATAATAGTATTTAATCAATAGTGCTCTTCTATTTATTTTTTAAAGATTCAAAAAAAAGTTTATTTGTGCATTATATGCCAACAAATTGGGCAATCTGTAAAAAATGGGATAAGTTCCTAGAAACATATAAACTAACAAAACTGAAACAGGAAGAAATAGGAAATTTGAACAGACCCATAACCAGTAAAGAAACTGAATCAGTTTATCAAAAATCTCCCAAGAAAGAGTCCAGGGCTGGATGGCTTCCCAGGGGAATTCTACCAAACATTTAAAGAAGAGATAATACCTATTCTTTTGAAGCTATTGCAAAAAAAATAGAAATGGAAGGAAAACTTCTAAACTCATTCTATGAGGCCAGCGTTACCTTGATTCCAAAACCAGACAAAGACCCCACTAAAAAGAAATACAGACCAATTTCCGTGATGAACATGGATGCAAAAATTCTCAACAAGATACTAGCAAACTGGATCCAACAATACATTATAAGAATTATTCACCATAATCAAGTGGGATTTTTTTCCTGGGCTGCAGGGCTGGTTCAATATCTGCAAATCTATCAACGTGATACATCACTTTAATAAAAGAAAGGATAAGAACCACATGATCCTCTCAATAGATGCAGAAAAAGCATTTGACAAAACATAGCATCCTTTCTTGATAAAAACCCTCAAGAAGGTAGGGATAGAAAGGACATACCTTAACGTCATAAAAGCCATATACGAAAGACCCACAGCTAATATCATCCTCAATAGGGAAAAACTTGGAGCCTTTCCCCCTGAAATCAGGAACACAACAGGGATGTCCACTCTCACCACTGTTGTTGAACATAGTGTTGGGTGTCCTAGCCGAAGCAATCAGACAACAAAAAGAAATAAAAGGCATCCAAATTGGCAAGGAAGAAGTAAAACTTTTACTCTTTGCAGATGACATGATACTCTATGTGGAATACCTAAAACACTCCATCAAAAAACTGCTAGAACTGATACATGAATTCAGCAAAGTATAAAAACCAATGTCATAAAACCAATGACAGAAATCAAATGCATTTCTATACACTAATAATGAAGCAGCCGAAAGAGAAATCAAGGAATCTATCCCATTTAAAATTGCACCAAAACCCATAAAATATCTAGGAATAAACCTAACCAAAGAGGTAAAAGATCTGTACACTGAAAACTATAGAAAGGTTATGAAAGAAACTGAAGAAGACACAAAGAAATGGAAAAACATTCCATGCTCATGGATTGGAAGAATAAATATTGTTAAAATGATGATACTACCCAAAGCAATCTATACATTCAATGTAATCTCTATCAAAGTAACACAAGCAGGGGCGCCTGGGTGGCTCAGTCATTTGGGCACCCGACTTCAGCTCAGGTCATAATCTCACAGTTCATGAGTTCCAGCTCCTCATCAGGCTCTGCAACTGCTGGTGTGGAGCCTGCTTGGGATTCTTGCTCTCTCTCCTTCTCGCTCTGCCCCTTCCCCACTTGTTCTCTCTCTCTCTCTCTCTGTCTCAAAATAAGTAAAATTTTAAAAATAATAATAAAAAAAAAACAAAAAACACCAGCATTCTTCACAGAGCTAGAACAAACAATTCTAACACTTGTATGGAACCAGAGAAGACTCCAAATAGCCAAAGCAATCTTGAAAAAGAAATCCAAAGCTGGAAGCATCACAATTCTGGGCTTCAAGCTATTTTACAAGGCTGTAATCATCAAGACAGTATGGTACTGGCAAGAAACAGACACACAGATCAATGCAACAGAATAGAGAACCCAGAAATGGACCCATAAATATATGGCCAACTAATCTTCAGCAAAGCAGGGACGAATATCCAATGGAAAAAAGACAGTCAGTTTAGCAAATGGTGTTGGGAAAACTGGACAGTGACATGCAAAAGAGTGAACCTGGACCACTTTCTTACACCATACACAAAAATAAACTCAAAACGGATGAAAGACCTACATATAAGATAGGGAACCATAAAAATCCTAGAGGAGAAAACAGGCAACAACCTCTTCGACCTCAGCTTCAGCAACTTCTCACTGGACATGTCTGAGAAAGGGAAGGGAAGGGAGGCAAGGGAAACATGTCTGGAGGCAAGGGAAACAAAAGCAAAAAAATGAACTGCTGTGACCTCATCAAAATAATAAACATCTGCACAGTGAAGGAAACAATAAAACTAAAAGGCAACTGACGGAATGGGAGAAGGTATTTGCAAATGACATATCAAATAAAGGGTTAGTATCCAAAATCTATAAAAACCTTATCAAACTCAACACCAAAAAACAAATAATCCAGTGAGGAAATGGGCAGAAGATGTGAACAGACACTTTTCCAAAGAAGACATCCGGATGGCCAACTGACACATGAAAAGATGCTCACCATCACTCGTCATCAGGGAAATACAAATCAAAACCACAGTGAGATACCACCTCACACCTATCAGAATGGCTAACAGCAACAACTCAGGCAACAACAGACATTGGCGAGGATGCAGAGAGAGAGGATCTCTTTTGCACTGCTGGTGGGAATGCAGACTGGTGCAGCCACTCGAAAACAGTATGGAGGTTCCTCAAAAAATTAAAAACAGAACTTAGCTACGACCCAGCAATTGCACCACTAGGTATTTATTCAAGGCATACAGGTATGATGTTTTGAAGGGGCACATGCACCCCAATGTTTATAGCAGTGCTATCAACAATAGTGAAAGTATGGAAAGAGCCCAAACGTCCATCAATGGATGAATGAAGAAGATGTGGTATATATATACAATGGAGTATCCTATGACCCAGCAATTACACTACCAGGTATTTATTCAAAGGATAGAAAAATGCTGAATTGAAAGGGCATATGCCCCCAATGTTTACATCTGCATTATCAACAATAGCCCAATTATGGAAAGAGCCCAAATGTCCATCAACTGACAAATGGATAAGGAAGATGTGGTGTGTGTGTATGTGTGCACGTGTGTGTGTGCACACACATACACACACAATGGAATATTACTTGGCAATCAAAGAGAATGAAATCTTGCCACTTGCAACAATGTCGATGAAACTGGAATGTATGATGCTAAGCAAAGTAAGTCAGAGAAAGGTAAGTATCATATGATTTCACTCATATGTGGAATTTAAGAAACATAATAGACAAACATAGGGGAGGGAAAGAAAAATAAGATAAAAACTGAGAGAGAGGAAAGTCATAAGAGACTCTTAAATGCAGAGAGCAATTGAGGGTTGCTAGAGGGGTGTTGGGTGGGGAATGGACTAAATGGGTAATGGGCATTAAGGAGGGCACTTGCTGGGATGAGCACTGGTGTTGTACGTAAGTGATGAATCACCAAATTCTATTCCTAAAACCATTATTACACTATGTGTTAACTAACCTGGATTTAAATAAAATTAAAAAATAAAAATAAAATAAAACTAAGTTTATTTATGTGACAGAGAGAGAGAGAGCGCGAGCGTGCGCAAGCATGAGCAGAGGAGAAGCAGAGAGATTGGGAGAGAGAGGATCCCAAGCAGGCCCCGTGCTGTCAGCACAGAGCCCAATGCAGGGCTTGAACTCATAAACCATGAGATCATGACCTAAGCTGAAACCAAAAGTCGGTTAAGCATCCAACTCTTGATTCTGGTTTAGATCATGATTTCAAGGTTTGTGGGTTTGAGCCCTACAATGGACTCTGCATTGACAGTGCAGAGCCTGCTTGAGATTCTCTTTCTCTTTCCCTCTCTGCTCCTCCCCCACTCACATGTGCACACACACTCTCTCTCTCTCTCTCAAAATCAATAAATAAACTTAAAAAAAAAAAAGGAAAGATTTAAAAAATTAAAAAATAGGGGCACCTGGGTGGCTCAGTCAGTTAAGCATACAACTTCAGCTCAGGTCATGATCTCACAATTTGTGGGTTCAAGCCCTGCATCGGGCTCTGTGCTGACAGCTTAGAGCCTGGAGCCTGCTTCAGACTCTCTGTCTCCTTCTCTCTCTGCCCCTCCCCTATTCGTGCTCTGTCTCTTGTCTCTATCAAAAATAAATAAACATTAAAAAAAATTTTTTTAATAAAAAAATAAAAAATAATAATAAAATGAAGGAGTAGGCTAAACCCTATTAGGTTTTCTTCAACAACCTAATATGAAGCCATGACTCTGAAGTCCTGTATGTTTATCAAAAACAACACGTCTACAATTAGATAGGGAAGACTTTGACTTAATGGTTCTAGTTGGCAGTAAACCCAATAAGGAACATCCAGGACTATTCACGTGTTTTGACCACATTAATTAATGTAACTAAAAAGACACAGAAAAATGGTGAGGGCAGTATTGCCCTATTGGTCATACAACACCTAGAATACTGAATTTTTTTTTTTCATTTTTTCATTTTTTTAAAATTTTTACGTTTATTTTTGAGACAGAGAGAGACAGGGCATGAACGGGGGAGGGTCAGAGAGAGAGAGGGAGACACAGAATCTGAAGCAGGCTCCAGGCTCTGAGCTGTCAGCACAGAGCCCGACACGGGGCTTGAACTCACGAACCGCAAGATCATGACCTGAGCCGAAGTCGGACGCTTAACCGACTGAGCCACCCAGGCGCCCCTAGAATACTGAATTCTTAATTAAGACATTGACAAACTAAAACATTAAAAAGAAATGGTACTTTGAAGTTGTGAAGTAATGACGCCTGAGTTAATGAACAGAGGATATTTACCTAAAGAAAAGACTCAGGAGGGCCCTGACAGTTCTCTTCATGAATGCAAAATAGAAGAGGGGGTAAAAGTTGTTCCAGATGCTCCCAGAAGGCAAAATTAGAATCAACAAATAACCTGTAAGTAGATTTATTTCTACACAAACTTAGAAGGAACCTCCTAAAACCTCACTAAAATTAAACAGGCTTGAGAGATTAAGCTTATGGTAGAGGTGTTCAAACAATGGCTATTTGTTAAAGAAGTTATATAAGGAATTCAATTTAGAAAAATGTTGAATGAAATGAATCCTACAGTCCTTTAAGTGTATAGACTCCTTTGACCTTCACTGATTCAGCATATCCATTTCTCAAAACAAAAAGAACCATGACCTCAACATTTAAGTATTTGTTGTTGGTGACTGGTAGTGTTGAATATATGCATATATATATATGTATATACACACAATTAACTTTATAACAGCAAATTTTTCCTGACTAATTTCTTACTACAGTGTCACTAAATAACTGTCCTACCATATAAGATATCTGTAACATCAAAACCAGCTTAGGTGAGTCAGGTTTTACTTCATTTAACAAGCAGAATATAAGTCAAACATTTTTTCTAAAGTTCAGATGTATTTCAGGCACTAACAGCATAATGTTACAGTGGTTTAGGTAGTCAAAGAAAATACTTGCTATTTTTTTAAGCTGTCAAGCAAAAGTAAATTTGTTTAAGGACAGCAAGCTACTTTGAAAAGAAGTTGACTAATGAGAACTATCTTAAATTTCAGAACTGAAAGACACACTAGATAATAACCCCCTTCACTGATCTGATTAAGCCATGTCCGAAATAAAACATGCATACCTTGAAGTTCATCTCTATGCTTAACCTTTACTATAATTTCAAACTTTAGCTTTTATTCTTCTAAGATGCCAGTGAGCTTCAACAGACAAATCTGTGACTTTCAGAACACTAAAAATAAATTAATTCTGAGTGAATCTGAATTTGTATTTCACGAGGTAAATGACATTATCTAATTTCAATTCACTTTATACACCTTGGTTTTGGAGGCATTCACTCTTTAATTCTGTATTAACCTCTATATGTTCATTATCTTGTTTATCTTTGGTATTCATAAATATCAAGGCTGAGGTGTTCAAAATACCATAAGCTACCTGTAAATCACTTCACAGAACATTAATTAAGTCAACCATCACTTATCTGAAATCTTTGGAACCAGATGTGATTTGGAATTCAGATTTTTTTTATCATGAAGGGTAATACAGAGTATATACAGCTTATTACATAATACCTCCAGTGGCACCTGAGGCATCATTCTGTAGTCAAACACACTGATATTTTCATAGCAAAGCATAGGAATGTTCACATGAAGTGGGATAAATAAGGACTATAAATAGCATTCTGTGGATTAAGGTGAGGTTAAATTGTGAATAACATCCAAAAAAAAAACTTTTGAATTTTAGAATTTGAGTTTTAGAATCATGTATAAAAGATTGTGGATGTGTGTTCTAGCCTCAACATGCATCATGAGTAAAACTGGAAAGTGTTGACATTTTCATACATACATGTTTAATAATCTCAGTCTAACCCTATAGCCTTCTTTCCTCATCTATTATCTCCCCTCAAAATTCCCTTTGCTACCAATATTTGTGAACTGATTAACATTGGAGGAATATCAAAATCCTATTGAATATCCATTACTTAAAAGTATACGGATAAGAATGTTAATTCCACCTGTGAGATGTGTTTATACATAAGACAATAACTATTCTAAGCAAATTAATACGTTATACCTGCATAGTTTACCAGTTTTTAGAGATGCCCACTCAAATACAATAGAAGATCTAAGAGCCCTATAAAAACCATTAAGACTATCCTAAATCCTAACTCTTAAAATATTTCACAAGTTTTATATAGATGGGAACTAAGAACTGGCCATATCTCAACCCTGTGACAGTCAGACCATACTCAGAAAAAGATTCTTTTTAAAGATACTGTTGAATAATGGAAAGAACAGTGAGTGGCCTTTTTTTTTTTTTTTTTTTAATTTTTTTTTTTTTAGTGAGTGGCCTTTAAGTCAAAATATAGGAGTCTGAGTGATAGGCTTAGTGAGACCATAGCAAGTTATTTGACTTTTGTGAACTTCAGTTTCCCTCTCTATAAAGCAGAAATAATAAAACTACCTTAAAGAATCATAGTGAGGATTATTAGATATAAAAAACATGAAACACAGAATAAAAATTATTATTTTTATTCTTTAAGAGAAATGGGAGGAGAGGAGCAGAAAAAGGAAGTTCTCCAGGCCCGAGAAATGTGTAAGAGGAAATAATTTATTCAGATTGCTTTTATGAAGCTTTTGGGTCAGGGCTTTGAAAAGGAAACAAATATTTATTTAAAATATAAATATTTCAAATAATTATAAAAATTAAAATGCTTTAAATTAAAACATTCTGATACTTTCTTTATATATACACTAACCTAAGAGATGCATACACTCTTCATATATACTCCCAAAACACAAATGAAAAGTGATTTTCTTCATATTATTGCAGAAAACTTTATAACTTTTTAAAATGAAATCTGCAACTCTTAATGCCTTTACAGTTTGTATAGCTAAGTATAATAAAGGAAGAAAAGTTGAGGGAAAATATTCAATTTGCTGCTGCAATTAAGGAAAAATACTTACTCAATTTTCTGTTGCAGCTGTTCAGAAAGCTTTTTATTTTCTTCCTGGAGAGTATTCTTTTCATTCACTTAAACATAACATGAAAAAGAAGCACACATTATAGCTATATTAACATGTATGTCAGGCTTTTTCAACAGTACCAGTAATTATGGAGAATTAGGATTTCTAATTCCAAGTCATAATGTTAGAGTTAACATTATTGTGCAAGATTATCGTTACTAGGCAGTGATTACTACATCTCATATTGTGCCAGTTCCATGTAACTGATTAACTGATAATTTTATTTTATGCTTGTGGGCAGAAAAGAAAAAGTACTTCATGTACTGGGGAATATAGGTTAATTATTCATACTAAGGTCAAGAGAGCATTCCATCTATTACTCAGTCTTACTAATTTCAAACACCATTTTAGTAAAGGACATTTATCTTGAAATAAATCTGATAACAAAAGTAAACCAACACTGAATAGCAGTGTAATTTTATAGCATAAGCAAATTTTCTTCCTTAGTTAATTATGCTATCAGTAATTTAAATATATCCATTGAAATAGTATTTGTTTCAATCTACCCTGGCTAAATTTTCTTGTCCATGTTTATTGAATTTAGAAAGCAGAAATTCAATTTTAGACTATAATTTCTATTGTAGTCAGCACAAAATTTTTTATAAACCCTTGTGTGATGTCACTGCTTAAGCGTGTACTGCACTAGGAGGAATATCTAGAAGATCACAGTAAATAGAACTAACCTCTACAAAACAAAGCTAATCATATTCCAAAAATTTGGAGATACGAACAGTAATCTAAACATTAAGTGCAGTCCGATGAGAGACCGGATATTACATAAACATGTTCTATACAACTGAAAGTGAGAAGGGCATTACAGAAGTACTGATAAAGCACTAAAAGAAATTCCAAGGAGAAAAAGGTTACTTTGGGCTCTTGAGTAGATGAGGAAGGGATTCATCAAGGAGAGGACAACTGAGCTGGACAGAGTGTTCTATGCAAAGAATTAATGGAACAAAGTTAGACAGAAAGAATGGGTATAATAAACGGTAGGAAACCTTCAAAAACAGGTTAAGAAATCTGAACTTCATTTAATATTTTTTTGAGTTTATTTATTTATTTTGAGAGAGACAGAGACAGTGTTAGTGGGGAGGGGCAGAGAGAGAGGGAGACAGAGAATTCCAAGCAGTCTCTGCACTGTCAGCGCACAGTCTGATGCGGGGCTTGAACTCACAAAACCATGAGATCATGATCTGAGCTGAAACCAAGAGTTGGACACTTAAACAACTGGGTCACCCAGGCACCCCTGAACTTCATTTTAAAAGATTACCAGGTGTCATTTTTCATACATGAATGATGGGAAGACTGATTTGTTAGTATATACAGCACATACCAAAGCAAGGAAAAAAATGAAGTAAGAAATGAGTATCTGGACTAGAAATAGGAAGTGAGGACAGGTAGAAGAGATTTTACAGAGGCAGGATCAGTAGTTATTTGGCAACTCATCCTCTCTATGGTGAGAGTAGACAAAGATGGCCTTAAATTTCTAATTAAGATGGTTTACCTGACTCTCCCTCTCCAAATCCCAATGAAATGACAAAACAACTCTAAAAATAAGTCAACTCCAATACTGAAAAGCCAGAATGGGTGTCACTAGCAGATTAGAACTTTAAAAAAATTCATGAATGATTTAAAAATAGATAGCCTCAGACTGATGGTGAAATCCAACCAAAGAAAGGGCCTTAAAAAAAAAAAGTGAGCTTTTTCAGTAGAACCTCATGTTTATTCCAGTCTAGGCAGCAAGGCCCAGAAGTTGCTGAATGGGCAAATAAAGGGTAACTGATAGTTGCCCTTAGGCTAAAGGGGGATAGATTTCCACAACTTTTAACACTGGAGAGTCCATTGTCTCCTAAGACAAGGAGATCAGGGCAATGCTCTCAATTAACTTTTGGTAATCAGGAAAGAGAAGTACTCCCATACCTAGAAGACCAACTATTCGCATACCCCACAGAAAACCTCTCCAGTCTTGTTTCCTTCTCTCCCACCCTCTGCCATTGGAGTAGGGCTCCTGTAAATCAGAATCTGCATTTACTGTTAGCAAAGTAGGGATTCTTCCTCAACCAAGGAAATGAGACTGCATTTAACAAAATCACCCATTTAGAGACATCTATAATTATAGACAATCAAGAGTAAACAAACACATAAAAAAACTAACACAAAACAAAACAAAAAATCCAAAATTTTAAAAGAATTAAAAACCAGTCATGGGGCACTGGGATGGCTAAGTAGGTTGAGCGTCCAACTTTAGCTAAGATTGTGATCTGATAGTTTGTGAGTTCTAGCCCTGCATCAGGCTTGCTGCTGTCAGTGTGGAACCCACTTTGGATCCTCTGTCCCCCACTATCCCCCTTTCTCTCGGCCCCTTTCCTGCTCATGCTCTAAAACAAAACAAAACAAAACAAAAAAACAGTAATAAAAATTCTGGATAAGTAGTTTTAATATAAGAAACAAAAGATATCTAATAACATCTTCAGATTTCAAAGGGTGATAGATAGGTTCATTAAAAACAAGCAACAGGCTGCCATGAAAAAAACAAAGGTCATAAAAGTTAAAAGCAAAATAAATGGGATGAAAGTAGAAAAAATGTGACCCAAGACAGAATTAATATCCATCTAAATGATTCTCCCAGAATTCAGCACAAGAGAATAAAATTACAAAATATTAAGAAAAATTAGGCAGCGTGGGAAGACCCCAGCATCTTGCTAATCTGAGTTCCAGAAGAAGAAACAGAATGGAAAGGAACAAACATTAGAAATAAACAAACGAACAAACAAAACAGAAAAAAAAACTTCTTGGGCTAAGTGAACACTTTAGGGTGGGTAAGCGAATTAGATATACTGTTAGTGATCTTATCACAAAAACAAATAGATCGGGGCGCCTGGTTGGCTCAGTCCGTTGAACATCCGACTTCGGCTTCAGGTCATGATCTTGCGGTTTGCGGGTTCAAGCTCCGAGTCGGGCTCTGTGCTGACAGCTCAGAGCCTGGAGCCTGCTTCGAGTTCTGTGTCTCCCTCTCACCCACTCATGCTGTCTGTCTCTCTCTCAAAAATGAATAAACATTAAAAAAACAAACAACTAGATCCTGAACAAAAACATAATTTTTATTAAACGCTAAACTCACAGGAAGAGAAATCCAAGGGACTCCCACATTACCTCCTTAATCATCAACAACAACAAAAAAACAAAACAAAACTGTGAGCTAAAACACAAGCAGTATAGGTAAGCAGATGTTGGTACCAGCACTGGTAGGGGGACTGAAACTGAGATTTCCAGTTTAAGCCCAAACTCCTTTCCTAGCATGGAGCCAAAGTAACCCTCATTTACTTACCCCTACAGTCAGCAGAAAGTAACTCATATATGGATTCCCAAGTATTTCAGATAATAGAATTATCTTACATAGTAATGAAATGTTAAAAGATTTAAATGGAATGCCTAAAACTAACACACTAGAAGTGATAACAAAAAATGAGTAGGCAGACAAGACTGAAATAATTTGAGCATCAATGAGAATAAATGAATAAACTGAATGACACACACTGAATATATAAAATCCTATGTATTTATTTTACTCAAAAAAAAAACCCCCGAAAAACAAAAAGAGACCCCCCCCCCCACTCTCATCAAAAATAAAATGAAACTTGGGGCGCCTGGGTGGCGCAGTCGGTTAAGCATCCGACTTCAGCCAGGTCACGATCTTGCGGTCCGTGAGTTCGAGCCCCGCGTCAGGCTCTGGGCTGATGGCTCAGAGCCTGGAGCCTGTTTCCGATTCTGTGTCTCCCTCTCTCTCTGCCCCTCCCCCGTTCATGCTCTGTCTCTCTCTGTCCCAAAAATAAATAAAACGTTGAAAAAAAAAAATTTAAAAAAAAAAATAAATAAATAAAATGAAACATCACACATACATAAACACACACACCCTATTTGTCACCATTGCTGGTAACTATTACACAAGATCTTACTCTGAAAACTGGCAATTAAAGGGAAAAAATTAAAGGGAAAAAATTAAATTAATAAAATTAAAATTAAGACCATGCCTTTCTAGTAGGAACTATATTACATTCCAAGCTAATCAGCAGTCCCAACTGATAAGGGTGAAATCTTATTTACAGAAAAATGCCAGCTAATGAATGTAGAAAGAATAACAGAAATGAAAATTTGGCATTTTATAATCTCTAATTAAATAACTAATTCAGGCAAGGCTCACCAATGGATGCTAAAACCATTCAAGAAAGACTGAGGAAGAATTGTATTTTTGCAAGACTTCATAGTATCAAACATCCACCCCCCTATTCAGATTATTTGGTGGTACAAGGAGAAAATATAACTCTATAATAAAGAAATGTAGTCATCACCTTAACCCAGTGATCAATCTTAGAATTCCTAAGAGTGGAATAACCTGGCAATATCTTACTCCTGATAAGATGCAATAAATATGAAGTGGACAATTTTAGCTATGAAGTACTGCTGTCAAAAATGCTTAATATAAACCTAATCAAGCCTTCAGATCCAATATCTACTTTATAGGAAATAAAGGAAAAGACAAAATGTTTTAAAAAAATCCAAAAGGTGACAAAATTTTAAGAAAATGACCCTACTTCAAGAAACTAATGTCATGAAAGAAAAAAATAGGAAAGCGAGCTATTCCAGATTAAATGGAATGTGTATGAGGGTTCTTTAGTATTTTCCCTACCTTTCTGCATTTTTTAAAACATTTCACTTAAAAAAAAAAAAAGTGAGGGCGGTGCCTGGGTGGCTCATTGGGTTAGGTGTCCGACTTTAGCTCAGGTCATGATCTTGCAGTTCGTGAGTTTGAGCCCCACATCAGGCTCTGTGCTGACAGCTCAGATCCAGGAGCCTAGTTTGGATTCTGTGACTTCCTCTCTCTCTATCCCTCCCCTGCTCACACTCTGTCTCTGTCTCTCAAAAAATAAATAAATGTTAAAAAAAAAAAAATTAAAAAAAAAAAGAAGGGATACCTGGCTGGCTCAGTTGGTGGAACATGCAACTCCTGATCTTGTGGTCATGAGTTTGAGCACCACATTGGACACAGAGCCTACTTAAAGAAAAAAAGACAACTAGGTAGACTTGAAAAAGAACCATTAAGGATAAAGAAATTGTGGTTTATATACACAATGGAGTACTACGTGGCAATGAGAAAGAATGAAATATGGCCCTTTGTAGCAACATGGATGGAACTGGAGAGTGTTATGCTAAGTGAAATAAGCCATACAGAGAAAGACAGATACCATATGGTTTCACTGTTATGTGGATCCTGAGAAACTTAACAGAAACCCATGGGGGAGGGGAAGGAAAAAAAAAAAGAGGTTAGAGTGGGAGAGAGCCAAAGCATAAGAGACTGTTGAAAACTGAGAACAAACTGAGGGTTGATGGGGGGTGGGAGGGAGGGGAGGATGGGTGATGGGTATTCAGGAGGGCACCTTTTGGGATGAGCACTGGGTGTTGTATGGAAACCAATTTGACAACAAACTTCATATATTGAAAAAAATTAAAAAAAATAATTTAAAAAAAGAAAAAAGAAAAAGAACCATTAAATAGAATTTTTAGGAATGAAAAATTTGGTTACTGAAATAAAACAACTCAACACAAGAGAACTACTGAAGTCCTTAGTATAATGAACAAGAGAGCTGAAGAAATCACTCAGAATGTAGCAGAGAGAAATAAGAAGATGAAAAACAGGAAAGGGATATCAAGCAATACAAAGGACAGAATGATGAGGTCTCATCAGAATACCCAAACAGAGAATGGAGAAGACACAATATTTGAAAAGCTATTTCCAGGTATAATTAAAGATGTGGTTCCAAAAGGGTGCCTGGCTGGCATATTTGGTAGAACATGCAACTCTTGATCTTGGGTCATGAGTTCGAGCTGCACAATGGATGGTAGAGATTACTTCAAAATAAAATCTCAAAAAAAAAATGTGGTTCCACAGATTTTATAATATATACTAAACAGAATTTTTTTGAAAAAAAAAAACAACAAAAAAACCTGGTTAAAATTATACTAATATTATAGAACACCAAAAAAGAAGGAAAAAAAATCATAGCAGCCAGAGAAAAATGATTGTTACCCTGCAAAATAGGCTTACAAAAGTAATGTAAAATAAAAACATTTTTGGATAAAACTGAGAATTTAGAACCAGCCAATACCCTCAAAAGGATGTATCTCAGATAGGACAATAATCCCAGAAGGAAATGGAGGTGCAAAAAGCAATAATAAGCAAAGAAACTGATAAACAGGTAGTTGAGTCTTTTAAAACTGTCTTAGTAATTTTTAGAAAAGTTTCTAACTGGGGCACCTGGGTGGCTCAGTCAGTTAAGCATCCAGCTTCAGCTCAGGTCATGACCTCACAGTTCATGGGTTCGAGCTCCACGTCGGGCTCTGTGCTGACAGCTCAGAGCCTGGAGCCCGTTTCAGATTCTGTGTCTCCCTCTTTGTCCCTCCCCCACTCACGCTCTCTCTCAAAAATAAACAAACATTAAAAAAAAAGTTTCTAACTTATAGGCTAAAAAAAAGGAAATGAATGCTAGGCATAAGCAGCATGTAAGTGGAAAAGGAGATGAGCAGAGTTAAGGTGTTTTAAGGTCTGTACATTGTTCAGAAGATGGTCAAGACATTAACTTTACATTTTAGGAATGCATGGTAAACTTTCAAGGTTGTGGGTTGCCTGGTTGACTCAGTCAGTAGAGCATATGTCTTTCTCTTGGGGTTCTAAGCTTGAGCCCCATGCTGGGCATAGACAGTACTTAAAAATAAAATAAAAATAAATAGAAATAAAAAAATAAAAAAGAGAGGAGGGGACAAAACAGGGGAAGAGACACAAAAAGATAAACCTGGACCTGGAAAAATACATTATCAGATTGTTAATAATAGTTACCCCCAGGAACAGAATAAAACTATGTTCTTTCTCTTTTTGAAACAATGAGGAAATATTCATTTATTCTTGCTTGAGTAACCAGAGGATAGCAATATAATTAATAGAAAGAAAATAGTCAGAAGATAGAAAAGAAGATAAATTAATTAGATTTTGTGCTCATTGTGAGCTGTTCATTGTGAGCTGTTTACAGAGAATCAAGGTAAAGGTCACTAAGAGAGTATATGAATAGTTAGAAGTGAATAAGGTTAAGAGATAATGGAAGAGAAGACATTTAAGAGAAGGCTAAAAATGTAAGGAAACCCCACATTAAATGTGTAAGGAGACTAAACTGAAAATGATATATTTGTACTAATATGTCATGAAAACCACAGAAAGTGTACACTTTTGCACAACACTAAATTGTATTTTTGTATTTGACTTTACTAAATAGCCAAATGACATGAAATAAAGATAAAACTAAAGAAGCAAATGTAGACATAAGCAAAGGAAATTTCTTCTTATCTTATTGTTGGTGAGACTTGAGGGCCAATGTGCACAGTATTTATACTACTTTTTGTACTCTATTTCTTACTAAAATAAGTATGAAATTAAATCTACAGAAAGGGAATAAAGGACATTTGCACTTTTGCCTACATGAGGAAAGATGTATGTAAACCATCCATTTGATTGCAACCAATTTAATAATAGGTTTTAACAACAGTACATTATGCTTTAAATACTTAATGAAGAAAGGAAACTCACTAAGCTCTGTGATAAGTTTAAGATTCTGCTGCCGGATATTTTCAAACTCTTGCTGTTTTTTCCGCATATGCTCTTCAGTTACTGCACAGCGATCACATAATCCTGCTCTTAATCTAGGAAACAAAAACAAAATATTTTTAGAGAATTTAAATGTTCTCACCAAAATATATGTATGATGGCTATGTTAATTAACCAGACGATGGGAATTCTTTCACAATGTATATGTTTACCAATTACCATTATGTACACTTTATTTTACAATTTTGTCAATTGTATCTCCATAAAGCTGAAATTCAATTTTTTTCAAATACTAAAATATATTTCCTTATATTTGAACTCCAAGACTTTTATACTTTATAAGATGTAAATAACTGACTTGGCGAATATGGAGAAAATTAATAGTTCAATGATGTATTATACCTTTAACACGTTCTCAAATAGGTTGAAATCATGCCACAACATCACTTTCTACAAGACTGCAATTCCGAGTGGAATTCTGTAAATTCTGCCAATTTTAAACTCTATCCAAAGGAACTTATTTATTGAAGAATCCGACCTTGTTTTAATATATTATAGTCAGAATATGAACTTTAGTCCAGTACCAAGGGGCTGAATTATATCTTAAGCAAGCTTGCCTCTGTATTGCTCGGCATAGGATATGACACATGAGTGATCAACAACTTTTTTAGTTGAATGAATACTAAAGGTCAAAGAGTACAAAGTTAAAAAAAGGTACTCCATACTTTGCTCTTGTCAGCATTTAAAAAAAACCCAACGTCAGAAAAATTCACAATTTACTATTATGCAAAAAAAGCTTTTAAAAAAAGTTTTCACTATTTGTCAGTGAAGAAAGGGTGTCCTAATCACAGAAAAGTCTAGTAGACAGCACTGACCTAGAACCAACTTGATATACAGTACAGAATTCCTAGAAACTTAAAAAAAAAAAAGAGGGTACCCAGAATAAGTAATTTAACGTATTTCAAGAAATCATGGTGCTTGGGTGGCTCAGTCAGTTAAGCATCCAACTCTTGATTTTGGCTCAGGTCACGATCTCACGGTTCGTGGGTTTAAGCCCTGCATTGGATTCTGTGCTGACAGTGCAGAGTCTGCTTAGGTTCCTCTCTTTCCCTCTCTGTGTCCCTCCCCAACTCACACTCTATCTCAAAATAAATAAACTTAAAAAATATTAAGTATTTCAAGAAATCATCATATCAACATATTCTCTTCTGTATTCTGAGTACTCAAGTGATCCCCCCTTCCATTCCTAGGAGAATATTGGAGATTTACCCTCTAGAGGGTCTAAAACAGACACAGATACAGCTTTGGGAAACACAAGATGTAAGTAAGGGTAGGAGTACAATAGTGAAGTAAATGTATATTCATGCCAAATTCTTAGACTTTAGCCTAGGCCCTCATCATCTACTTGGCTTCCAGGACTTTAGTAGCCAGCCCTATTACACATTCCAGAAAGCAGAATAAATAAAGGAGCCCCCTCTAGGAAATCAGACCTAAAGATACCGCCATTTGGGGATTATCAGTGAAAAAGACCAGGCAGATCAACCTGCAGTGAAGCTCAGAGACCACAATTCCACTCACAGCTTCTACTCAACTTTTATCCATTTCTCTTAAATATATCAATAGACATCTCAGAAAAGCTTATAAAGTGAAAGATACTAGAGCAAGACACTAAAAAAATATATATATACACAAATATATACATATACATATATGTATAAATAAATAAATAAATAAATAAATAACTAACTAAAGTAGGGAGAAGGAAAAAAACACTACCATCACCAAACTGTAAAGAATACTCTCAGGAGAAATAAAGAAGATACCAAACCATAAATGAAAACAGGACTGCCATAAAAGGAAATATTCTGAGAACAACAACAACAAAAATCTTGGAAATTAAAAATATAACAGCAGGGCAGAGAAACCCCACGTGGCTGAGTCAGTGGAGCACACAACTCTTGATCTCGGGGTTTTGAGTTCAAGCCCCACGTTGGGTATAGAGATTACTCAAAAATAAAATCTTAAAAAAAAAAAAGCCAGCAGGAAAAAACCCAAGCTCAATAGAAGGTAAGAAAATAGAGTTGAGAAAATCTCCTCAAAAAGCAAAGAGCAAATAGAAAAGATTAAAAAACTAGAGAATTATTTTAAAAGGTTTATCCTTTCAATAATAAGAGTTCTAGAAAAAGCAAGTTTTGGGGTGGCAGCAAGGGGCAGAAAAGGAGGAACAAAAAAGACATGAGACCTACAGAAAGCAAAATGGCCTAAATCCAACTATATCAATAATTACATTGTTAATTGATAAAACACTCTGATCTAGAGAGAGATCTTATAACTAACTCTGATCTAAAGGCAGATCTAACTGTCAGGACAAAAAAATTAAGATTCAATATGCTACCTACAATAGACAAATTTTAGATTCCAAGATACGTATAGGCTGAAGGCAAAGAATGGAAAAAGATAGACCATGCAAACAAAAACCAAAATAAAGCTGGAGCATCTATGATAAGATCAGACTATAAAACATATAAAAATGGAGAGAGGAAATAACAGAAAAGAATTGCCAGACCTTAAGAGATACTAGTCTTTATTTTTTTTTTTTAATTTTTTTTTTTCAACGTTTATTTATTTTTGGGACAGAGAGAGACAGAGCATGAACGGGGGAGGGGCAGAGAGGGAGGGAGACACAGAATCAGAAACAGGCTCCAGGCTCCGAGCCATCAGCCCAGAGCCTGACGCGGGGCTCGAACTCACAGACCGCGAGATCGTGACCTGGCTGAAGTCGGACGCTTAACCGACTGCGCCACCCAGGCGCCCCAAGAGATACTAGTCTTTAGACTGAGTGTCCAACAGGTTAAAGGAAACACATACAAACACACACACACCCATCACAAAATTTCAGAACAACAATAAAAAGATCTTAAATTCCAGGAAGGAAAAAATATCTATTACCTATAAAGGAATAACATTAGAATGGTATCAGTCTTATCAACATCGGATGCTAACAGATAATGAGAAAATGTCTTTTTTTTTTTAATTTTTTTTTTAACATTTATTTATTTTTGAGACAGACAGAGAGCCTGAACAGGGGAGGGTCAGAGAAAGAGGGAGACACAGAATCCGAAACAGGCTCCAGGCTCTGAGCTGTCAGCACAGAGCCCGACGCGAGCTCGAACCCACGGACCGCGAGATCATGACCTGAGCCGAACTCGGACGCTTAACCGACTGAGCCACCCAGGCGCCCCTGAGAAAATGTCTTTAAAATTTGGAGCAAAAACTATTTCGAACCTAGAATTTTATATCCATTCAAAATATCATCTAAATCAACAGTAAAATGACATTTTTAGACATGCAAGGACTCTTTGAAAATTTACTTCCTGTGCACTTGTGGACTAACATGAGTTGAAAGAAATAATGGAATTAATGTAGGGAGATCCAGTGAAGAGAAATTCCAGAATGGCAGCTATAGAAAAACCTAGAAAGTAAATGGTCCAAATTGGTACAGGAAGGTTTTTAGCCCAAGAAATATACCTCCAAGAATAAGAAAAAAGAAGATGATAGTCAATAAATAGAATGACACATTACATAGTATTAATGGCATAGTAAGGAAAACATGTCTCTTATCTCAGTATGAAAAAAAGTAGTTAGAACTTCTGGGAAAAACCAGCAAACACATAGAAGTATGTCCTTGTCATAATATAATTATGGGCTGATTTGACCAACTGATTTGAAACAGAGTAGGAAAGAATCTATGTGGCCTGGACAGGAGAAACAGTCTACTGGGGCACCTGGTGGTTCAGTCAGTTAAGTGCCCAACTCTTGACTTTGGCTCAGGTCATGATCTTATGGTTCCTGGGTTCACGCCCTGTGTTGGGCTCCATGCTGACAGCGGAATGTCTGCTTGGGATTCTCTCTCCCTCTCTCTTTGCCCCTCCCTCGCTCTCTCTCAAAATAAATAAATAAACTTAAAAAAAAAAAGTCTCCTGGAGTGGCACAGAGGTCATGACATCAGATCTGCAGAGAAGGAAATGCTATCTTGCCTTAGCAGAGAATACTTAGAGTCAATAAATAAATAGTTTACTATCCTCCAGCAATACAGTGGTGAGCTCAGGGAGACTGTTCAGACATTTCTCTAAAATATACTCCTGTAAAGACATATTTTTATAGGGGCGCCTGGGTGGCGCAGTCAGTTAAGCGTCCGACTTCAGCCAGGTCACGATCTCGCGGTCCGTGAGTTCGAGCCCCGCGTCGGGCTCTGGGCTGATGGCTCAGAGCCTGGAGCCTGTTTCTGATTCTGTGTCTCCCTCTCTCTCTGCCCCTCCCCCGTTCATGCTCTGTCTCTCTCTGTCCCAAAAAATAAATAAAAAACGTTGGAAAAAAAAAAATTAAAAAAAAAAAAGACATATTTTTATAAAAATGTATGTATTAAGGTTTAAGATAAAATAGAAGAACTAAAATATAACTATTCAAAAATATGTGAGGGAGAAGAGCCTGGGTGGCTCAGTTGCTTGAGCGGCTGACTCTTGATTTTGGCTTAGGTCACGATCATGGGATTGAGCACTGTCAAGTCTCCACGCTCAGTGTGGAGGCCCTCTCCCCTGCTCATGCTCCCTCTACAGTAAAAAATAAAATAAAATAAAAAATAAAAACAAAAATATGCAAAGGAAAATGGTATCTTCATAGTAAGAAATAAGATGGTCTCAAAATGATAAATCAAGGGTTAAAGTGAAAATGTATCATTTAGAATCTGGAGCACTAAAAACTGGGACTGGTAGGGGTGGAAAAGAGGAATATATAGTAACTATGCACTTTATAATGCATATGCATTACTTTAATAAAAACTGAAAAGGAAAAATGAAAAAATAAGCTAACAAGTATTTAATTTCATAATATTATATTCTAATAAATTTTGTGTAACATCTTTTTGAGAATTTAAGGTACTAGAAAGGACATACACCTTCTTGTCTTTCTGCTATAACATAATGTTTTCGGATTCTCAAGCATTTCTAAAGCTAATAGTAAGGTCTATTTATGCCTTTAAAATTCCAAAAGAAATAAATCTCTGTAAACTATTCCAAGGGGCGCCTGGGTGGCTCAGTTGGCTAAGCATCTGACTCTTGATTTCAGCTCAGGTCATGATCTTACGGTTCATGAGATCCAGCTGTGCAGTAGGTTCCACACTGGCAGTGTGGAGCCTGCTTGGGAGAATCCTCTCTCTCTCTGCTCCTCCCCTGCTCATGCGTGTGCTCTCTCTCTCTCAAATACTAAATAAATTTAAAAAAACAAAAACAAAAAAACCCCAACTATTCCAAAACCAAGAGACTATTAAACTGTTATAAGAGAAAACTCAATTTTAACTATTTGCTTAAAGTACCTGACATTTCATATTTACAGTTCTAAGATTTGTTCAAGTTAATAGCTTAGGGTCCATGCAATAAACACTCAAACAGCTGACCTGATTGTGGTAAATTTATACACAGAATTATTAAGCTACAGAGGCCAAAGAGCACATGACATAGAAAAGTCATCGAAGGGGCGCCTGGCTGGCTTAGTTGGTAGGACATGTGACTCTTGATCTCAGTGTTGTGAGTTCAAGCCCCACTTTGGGCATCGATCTTACATTAAAAATAAATAAATAAAAATTAAAATAAAAAAAAAGAAAAAAGAAAAGTCACTGGAAAACTCTGAAAGAGGTAAATGGCATGGAACAATTCTAATGGATTAGTTAGAAGTCTTCTGCTAGTCAGTTTTTCAGTAAAAATTGAACACTTCATTGTTTCTAAGAAATAAAATCTGGTATGTTAAAATGTCATGACATATGATTGAAAACAACCCCTTGGAACACCTAGTTTCCAACTTTAAAAATGCCACTGACATAGACAGTTATAAAATGAAACATTTTCTAGCTTGTTTATTACTTCCAGTTTTCTCCAGTCATCTGCCACTCTTGATAACAGTATTTGTGAAAAAGAGTCAACTCTTGATTGCTCACTGACCCTAGTTTAAATTTAAACTGTTAGGAGAAAATATACTAGGTTCCTATTTCCATCAAGGTTCCACTGCTGCTGTCAGAGAAAGAAAAAACCTCAATTTCACAGGAGAATGAATGCAATTTTAGTAGCTATATACAAGTAACAGGGAAAGAAGAATAATTCCACTAGTAAGAGCAGAAAGCAGCATGCTTTCTGGGTTATATTCCAGTTTCTTCATAGATGAAGAAATAAAAGCTTTCATTTTGCAATTAAAACTTACCAGATTAACAAGTATGCTCAATTGTTTGTTATACCCCAAAAAGATTTCCTCAAATTTATTCATTTTCAGGGCGCCTGGGTGGCTCAGTCCGTGTCCGACTCTTGATTTTAGCTCAGGTCATGATCTCATGATTCGTGAGATCAAATCCCGCATTGAGCTCCATGTGACAGCTTGGAGACTACTTGGGATTCTCGCGCTCTCTCTCCTGCCCCTCCCCAGCTCATTCTCTTTCTTTCTCTCTCTAAACAAACAGTAAATAAACTTCAAAAAAATTATTCATTTTCATTCAAAAGGTGATCATATTCATGATCACCTACAATGAGTACTGTAGGTGCTGAAATACAACAGTGGCCAAGATAATGTAATTTCTTTTAAAGAGTTTAGAGTGTACTAAAAAAAGACAGGTAGTAAAAGAGTAATTAAGCAAAGCATGATTCACATCATGACAGCGGAAATACAGGGTACAATTAAAGCACACAGCAAAACTAAACCTAGTCTAGAAAGTCAGAGATCTCCTGAAAAATATTTAAATTAAAACCTATGAGTAACACAAAAAGGACATTTGGTCTAGTATTTGAAAAATAGTTGCACAACCACAAATCCCCTGATTATAAACACAAATTTTCCCTTTCAATGACAGATGAACTATGAGTTTACTACAACTGCCAAAAATGCTTTTAAAAATATTAAAATCTACTAGACAACCATGTTTTAACTGCTTTGTTCAGATTTTTTTTAATGCATTCTATCCACATCACAGTGACTATTCCTTAGATTTAGTGAAATACTTTGTTTCCTTCAAGGAAAGTCTCTTATAATACTAGTGTAGTAAAACATAAACAAGCCACCTAAAATTATCAAATTTATTATCAAATCTTTTTGATAATCAAACATAAACAAGCCACCTAAAATTATCAAATTTATTATCAAATCTTTTATCTTTTTATTATCAAATTTACCTTTACCAGGTAATTCTTTTCATCTAAACATCTCACAATGTTTTCACAACATTAGCATAAAAAATAAAAATTGCTTCATCCTATAAAGAGTAAGTAGCAAGTTTCAGAATTACTGTTTAGAAATTTTAACGAAACACAGGGTGCCTGGGTGGCTCAGTCGTGTTCGACTCTTGGCCTGAGCCCAGGTCTTGATCTCATGGTCGTGAGTTCAAGCCCCGCATTGGGCTCTGCTCTGGGCATGAAGCCTACTTAAAAAAAAAAAAAAAAAAAAAAAAAAAGACATTTTAACAAAACACATTTTGCTTTTTAAAGGTCTTAGCAAAACGTTAATTTTTATAGATTTTTAAAGCTTGCTCTGGGTATCATTCTTACATGACATAAAACTTAAAATGAAATTTTAAATAAAGCAGAACTTTACCAAATGTTACCTAGACATTTAAAGGTAGTATATAGTTAACAGCAATTAAAAACAAAAACAACCGAAACAAAAACTTCCAAAAAACCAGACTAGAAAATAGATAATATTGGGGAATTAATATTGCAAAGTACCTGTTTTGTTAACTTTAGGTCAAGCACAAATACTCTGAGATGATCAGTTAAGGTATAATTCATTTACACAACATTTATAAAATTAAGACAACATACAGACAAGGCTTCAGGAAAACAGAAACTGGGGGGTTTGTAGGGTCAAATTTAACCTAATTATCCATTAACTGTGATCTTGGTATGGCTTCTTACCTCTTTGCCAGTTCAGTTTCCTCCTATGTAAAATGGATTTACCACACCAGCATTAATGTGAAGATTAAGTACTAGATGCCCGGGTACAGGTACAAAGTAAGCCCTCAATACATATCAATCACTGAGGAGTTAAAGCCTGAGAAAAATATGACCCCCCCACCATTCCTCCCAAACGCTTTACTACATATCCAGAGAAAACAAGGAAATGCCTCACCACACTAACAGAAAAGTAGCTGATGATTTCCTTTTTGATCCTGGACTGGGAAAAAAAAGGGGTCAAATGGCTTTCTAGAGACTGGATCTGACTAGAGTGCTAAAGGCTGAAATCATCATCACCAATTAGAAGGGACACTGTAAGTTTTTAAAAAGTTCTATTATGTACTTAACTTGCATTAATCTCATTTAATCTTTAAAATAGCCCTGTGGAGAAAGTGTGGTTGGTGTCATGCCATATGTTCTTGGCTTTTCTTCTACCTGATAATTTTTCTTTCTCATTTTTGTTTGTTGGCTTGATCCTTATTCTTCATTAAACCTTAATCAGTATGTCCGAGCTCGATGCCTCTTCTATTCTCTTCCCACACTCTTTAAGATGTCCCTAGATCTCTTATCCAGTCTAAGTTTTAAATGCCATTTATATGCAGGTGATGACTTTCAAATTCTTTTCTCTAGCTCTAATCTCTGTAGTTAGTTTCAAATTCACATATACAATTATCTACCTGACATGTCTGTTTGGATATAACAGATACTGTCAATACCTGCTCCTATTCCTTTGTGATTTCCCTGCTTAAAACCTCCAATTACTTCTGATTACAACAAAATCCAAACTTTTTGCCCATGATCCTACATAATGTAGTTACTCCCACCTTTCCAATCCTATCTCCTATCATTCATCCTCCTACTCAAGTTAGAACCACTGCAGACTTTCTATTCTTCAAATATTTCAAAACTTATTTCCACCTAAAGCTTTTGTATTTGTCTGTTCTCTTTTTATCTTCAGTTCTTCGAGTAGCTCTTATCTATATTATACGTCTCGGTTAAAATGGTACCTCCTCAGAGAGGCCATTCCTGACACCTATCCCTTCACTTTCCAATGTCTGTGGTCACTTAATTACACCACTCAATTTTATTTCTTCACAGCACTTATAATCTGAAAGCCTCTTACTTGTATGACTCACTCCAAACCTTTAAAAATTAAATATAAGCTACATGACACTAGGGATAGTGTTATCCCTAGCACCTACAGCTATACCTAGATCATAGCAAGGACTCAATATTTATTTATGAATCTGAATTAAGGGCACAGTATAAACCTGAAATTCAAATTTGCATCTATGATTCCAGCGTGCGTGTAACTTCATTCCACAATAGGCTGCCTATTCCAGTAAATGTGCATTTCTCTGGGACAGCAGTTGTAGAAGAAAAGTGTACAACTGCAGTTTGCACAGATGGAGTGTTAAATTATTCCACCACTAAAGGTACAGTGGCAAACTCAAGCCACCAGCCCTCCTGTGACATATACACAATAATAACAAAGGGAAATTATTAACTATAAATGCAAGAAACATTGTTTGTTACAGGTAGTTCAAGGTCTTACATAGCAATTGCAGTTCAGACAAAGGAATACAGCAAAATCTGAAAGTCTCTTCTAACCTAGGGTGGTAATCTCATAGGAGTGAGAAATAAAGATGTATGTGGAAATTAAGTGACAGGCATTATCTTGGAAATATTCAGAAAGAAGAATCCTAGACTGCCTACAGAAATATGTAGGAGAAAAAAAGAATGGCAGAAACACGAAGACAAACAGAATTGTGAAGCAGTTTCCACCTACTTAGACATAAAAATGGAATTAAAGCATCAAATGAATTAACACATTACTACTCTTTCTTTTTTTAATGTTTATTTATTTATTTTAGAGAGAGAGTGGGTGTGAGCACGCGTGGGAAACGGGCAGAGAGAGAGAAGGAGAAAGAATCCCAAGCAGGCTCTGCACTGACAGCACGGAGCCTGATGTGGGGTTGATCTCTTGAACTGAGAGATCATGACCTAAGCTAAAATCAAGAATCAGATATCTAACCAACTGAACCACCCAGGCACCCCAGAACATTACTACTCTTAAGCTCATCTTATATCAATACCAGATAAATATTATTTAGGGGAACCTGGGTGGCTTACTCAGTTAAGCATCTGACTACAACTCAGGTCATGATCTCATGGTTCGTGAGTTTGAGCCCCACATCAGGCTCTCTGCTGTCAGCACACAGCCCACTTCGGATCCTCTGTCTCCCTCTCTCTTTACACCTCCCCTGCTCATGCTCACTCTCTCTCACAAATAAACATTAAAAAAAAAAACCCAAAAAACAAGAAATATTAAAAGGTAAATTGATGAGATTCCTGTAATTAATAAAAAAAAAACAAATCTGTAAGAGTATATATTTATCCACAGTTGACATCAGTTTGGGAAAAGAGCACATCAGTCCCAGAACTGTTTTATAAATTAAAACCAATGTTCTATTAAAGGAGGAAATCCCCACTTACTCAAGAATACCCAAGAGCCCGACTCACCGATCTTCTAAAACTTTAATGGTTTCATGAAGGACTTTTTGTTGTTCTCTCAGCTGTTGATTTTTGGTGAAGAATTCTTCTAGTCTCTGTGCATCTCTAAAAATCAAGAAATACATTTTTAAAAAGAAAATCCTAGCAGGATAATTATCCTAATGGGATAATTCTATCGGAACAATTCCAAAGTATGGTCTCACACTTATATAACATGTATTTCTTATATCAAAATAAACTTCAAGGGCAAAGTTTAAATATCTTGTTGGGGTGCCTGAATGGCTCAGTAGGTTAAGTGTCCAACTCTTGATTTTGGCTCAGATCATGATCTCACAGTTGTGAGACTGAGCCTTGTGTCAGGCTCCATGCTGGGCGTGGAGCCTGCTTAAGATGCTCTCTACCTTTGCCTGCTCCCCTCCCCAACCCATGTGTGCTCTTTCTCAAAAAAAAAAAAATCTTATTAATCAGACTTCACACTATACTAGAATGTGCTCTGTAGTATTTTTGTGTACTATAAAAGTATTGTCTTAAGTACCAGACATTCATTATACAGTGTTGGAACACAGAGGAAGGAGTGGATTCTGATGTCATCGTTGACTCAATGTTGTCAAAAATGCTATTAAAATGTACACTTACTTTTTTTTATTATTTTGTCTGTATTTGTTAATGTAAGTAACAGATATCTCCACTCATCTCTATTCCAATTATGGGAGATTTATACTTTCTTATTAATTTCTGTGTTGCCTAAACTTCTTACTTGGTATTACTTTTAAGTCAGGGCTTATAGTAGAGTGGAAGCATGCAAACCCTAGATCCTAAAGCCTAGGTTTGAATCTCAGGTCTCATTTATCAGCTGTGTGACCTAGTGGAAGTAAAAATGATACATTAGTATATATCCAATAAGGCACTCGCAAGGACTAAGTAAGCATTAATATAAGTATAGCACCCAGAAAGGTACAATCACATACTAGGTTCTATTTAAGTGTTTACCATTGTGATTTTATAGTAGGAAAAAACAAAAAATTTTAAAATTATTTTATTATTTTAAACGTATTTTAGAGAGAGAGAGAATGAGTTTGTGGGGGAGAGGGACAGAGGGAGGGAGAGAGAAAGAGAATCTCAAACAGGCTTCATGCTGAGCGTGGAGTCCAACATGGGGACTCCCCACCCTGGGATCATGACCTGAGCCAAAATCAAGAGTTGGGACACTCAACCGACTGAGCCACTCAGGCGCCCCTAAAATTTTCTTCTAGTAGATTACCTGATTACTTTCCAAGATAGTGTCATATTCTACCCTTCCATTATCATATTTTAAAAAATCACATTATTATATAAATTATGCATATAAATTAATTCTAAGAAAACCCATTAGAAATTTGATTGGGATTTTCTGTACGGTCTTGAAGCTGAAAAAAATACTGTGGTTGAAACATCTTCCCCAGTCCCCTCAAGGGTTTAAAATATCAAATTATGATAAACCAGTCTACTACAAAAAGTAGATGTCAAAACGACTACCAAAATGGCTAGAATGTAGTATCACTGGCAGCAAAACAGATAAGTCAGACAACTAAGTAAAAATGTCAGATACCCAATATAGGGGGTACTTCATATATACTGGTTGAGTAATTGATATTGAATAAAAAATGAAAAATCAATACACCTAAAAGTAATAGACTACTGCATATAGTTCTGGTAACATTTGTAGCCATCTGAAATTTTGGAAATAATAACAGTGATAGCTGAAACTCATTAATTTGGCTGTTGCTTAATTTAAAAAATGCTTTTCTAATATTTCTAGAAAATATATTTAATTCAGAAGCAGTACCAACCTTTCATTAATCCTGCTTTTAAAATATTCAACAAATATAACCAAATTAAAAACTTTTCAAAGTTTGGGGGAACAATTAAAGACATTTTCTAAGTTAACAGATAAGCTGCCAATATCTATTTAACATTAGCATTTAATCTAAATAATCTAGATCATAAAAATATAACCAAATATTATATTCCAGATTCACATATTGAAGAATTACACACACACACACACGGAATGAAAAGTTCATAGGAAAAGTTTTTTTCTTAAATTATGAACAAGAGAAAAGATGCTTTTATTAAAAAAATTTTTTTAATGTTCAATTTTTTTTGAGAGAGAGACAGAGCACTAGCAGGGGAAGGCAGAGAAAGAGGGAGATGCAGAATCCAAAATAGGCTCCAGGCTCTGAGCTGTCCACACAGCCCAATGCGGGGCTCAAACTCACAAACCACGAGATCATGACCCGAGACGAAGTCATATGCTTAACTGACTGAGCCTCCCAGGCTCCCCACAAGAGAAAATTTGTTTAATGTCTGATTTTCCTACATCCACATATTCTACTCCTGTCTATTTAGAATGATTCAGAACATAGTAGCATTTGTTTTAAAACCAAATAGACTGATGACCTACGTTAACATTAAAACTAACCTCAATTACTTAATAAAATATTCATGTCAACTCAGTGGTAAACATAACAGGGTTCTATGAATTGCAGGAACAATTTAACAAATTCCTTAAGAAAGCAAATTGATGAGTTCTAAATGGTACAAAAAAAGAGTCATGCAATTCCAAAAAAAAAAATTAGGAGTGAAATGCATTGCAAGCTACATCTACCTTGGACCTCATCTAAAGGAAGTTAGTTATTAGGAGATAAATAACCAACCTCACTCATCTAAGGTAAGCTCAATGTATCTATCCCATAGGCAGCATCTTACTGGATACTCAGTATCATTTTCCTGGTAGATGGCATTGTGTCCTTCTGAGACAAATGAACATTTTAGATAAATGGCATGTAAATATAACTCGTGTGTAAAAGTGGATAAATCTTGTATATGAAAATGTGACTATAAAATGACAGATAACAAACCCTCCCATATACTACATACACCAGTCTTCTCATTAGTTTAAAATCAATGTCATATACTGGAGGGGTAGAGAAGCACTATAGGGATCAAAACTGGTACTACTGTGAATAAAGAAAATGGGGAAACTATATGTGTTCAAGTTATATTCTCTATAACCTTTGTTATAAGAAATGAAAAGTATGACAACAGTCCTGCACAACTGCAGGACTTTTTTTCCTTTGTAATTTTTTAAATTTGTGAATTTAAATATCTTGATTGCTATAAAGCTGGATGGCTGAATATGGCAAATGTTAGCTTTAAATAAATAAAATTTAAAAAAGAAACCCAAACAATTCTAAAAAAAATAAAGAATGGCAAATAAATAGGATGATGACAAAATTCACTGACCATTAAAACAGTCCATTAGTTGGTAAGTAATGGATATACACTGGCAAAAACAGATGTAGTCACGTCCACAAGTAGGTTAAAAGAATCAGGTGGAACTTTTCAAAAGTTCTTAAGTTCTTTAAGTAGAACTTTTCAAAAAATCCCATAATATTCACCTGTCAACATTTTTACATGTTTAATTTGATAAACGAATTTGTGTAAGAGAAAAGCATTAACCATGTGCAGAGACAACTATCATCAAAACACAGATCTCAAACAATCAAGTGATAGACAAAATATGGTAAAATTATTGATTTCTCTTCTTCTTCTTCCAGGTGGGAATCCCTAAGGGTTGGGACTCTCTACCTTATTAATATAGCTGTCCTAACAATATGGAGCTAAGACATCCTGGTTATTTCTGCATCCTAACTGTATACTGTAAAATATACTGAGATATAGGGATTATGCTAATATAAGAAAGCCCAAGTTCCTGGTCCCACAGTGCAAATATCTAACTTACTATAAAATAAAGCATCCCTTTAATTCTCTGATTACTCAGGGAATTTACTTACCTGTGCTTCCAAAATGTACAACCCCAAACTACCTGAGGTACACAGGTACAAAGTAGTTACAATATATATTAGAAGGTTGCTAAGAGGATCAAATGACTCTAAACTACAGGTGAAGTAAGGCATTATTACTAGCTACTGAAAAACCAGCTGCTTTTAAAATGTTTTCCATTCTTTAAAATTCAAAAGTGTTATAGATGATTTTTGAGAAAGTAAAATTCAGCAGTCATTTACAAATTTAAGACGTTTTTCATGTGGCTGATTGGTTACAGGTATGGAGAAATGCATTTTGTGTAGAAAGTCAGTAATAAAGTGCGTTGGTCATAAGCAAATCTAGATCACTTCTAATTATGTATCATCATTCATTTGATGATTCTGATTCAAGCTAAGAGGAAATACTGCTTTGTAGCTATAAATCATTTAAAATAGCAATATTTTAGAAAATAAAATTACTAAGGCTACATGAAGAATACATTTAAATAAAACAAAATCCGGGGCGCCTGGGTGGCGCAGTCGGTTAAGCGTCCGACTTCAGCCAGGTCACGATCTCGCACTCCGTGAGTTCGAGCCCCGCGTCGGGCTCTGGGCTGATGGCTCAGAGCCTGGAGCCTGTTTCCGATTCTGTGTCTCCCTCTCTCTCTGCCCCTCCCCCGTTCATGCTCTGTCTCTCTCTGTCCCAAAAATAAATAAACGTTGAAAAAAAAAAAAATAAATAAAACAAAATCCTTTAACAACATTTAGTGAATGTAGCTTAAAATGTATAATCAAATACCAGACAATACTTTCTGAGTTTCAATACTGCAGCTGACCAACATTTTGGGGCACGTGGGTGGCTCAGTTGGTTGAGCATCTGACTTCGGCTCAGGTCATGATCTCATCATAGTTGGTGAGTTCAAGACCCACATGGGGCTCTGTGCTGACAGCTCAGAGCCCTCTTCAGATCCTCTGTCCCCACCCCCTGCCCCTCCCTTGCTTGTACTCTCTCTCAAAAAAAAAAAAAAAGTGATCAACATTTTGATTAAAGGATGTCATTCTAATCAAAGGTTGTTAATACAGGATTAACATGACAATTAACCAACACCAAACCAAGGTATAATATAAAAGCTCCTTGTCTAACTAATAATCGACTCTAAAACATTGCATTTTTGGTTTTAGAAAAGGCCAGAGGTAACAAGAATTCCTATATAGTGTTACTGTACATAAAAGAGGATACTTGTAGGGGCACCTGGGTGGCTCAGCTGGTTAAGTGTCTGACTTCAGGTCACATTATGATCTCACAGTTCATGAATTTGAGCCCTGTGTCGGACTCTGTGCTAACAGTGAGGAGCCTGGGTGGGATTCTCTCTCTCTCCCTCCCTCTCTCTCTACCCCTCTCTGACTCGTGCACTTTCTCTCTCTCTTGAAAACTTAAAAAAAAAAAAAAAAAAGAAGAGGACACTTGTAGAATAACTTCAGTGATCGGTAATTAACTATTTAAATTTGGTATGTAGCTTATCTTCTGATTGGCAATGTCTGTAGCAACCAACACTAGCTGGGCTATATATAAAAATGAAGATGAAAACAACAGAATAAGTACACTTTGTGATTTTAATTTTTTTTTTTTTTACATTTATTTATTTTTGAGAGACAGAGAAAGAGACGGAGCACAAGTGGGGGAGGAGCAGAGAGAGAGGGAGACACAAAATCCAAAGCAGGCTCTAGGTTCTGAGCAGTCAACACAGAGCCCAACACGGGGCTTGAACTCACAAACTGTGAGATCATGACCTGAGCTGAAGTCAGACGCTTAACTGACTGAACCACCCAGGCGCCCTACACTTCATAATTTGAAATCTCAAAGGACTCAAAATATTTTCACCACTGAAGAAAAGAGTATTTATTCCTAAGTAAAACAAAGATGTTTCCCTTTTGATTTCGAGTGGATAAAAGATAAATTTTACTTATTAACCAAGAAAACGATCCTGTTTTATCCAACTAACACAATTTCAATATATTTATTTTTGTAATAACTCATTATGGGAAGAATTTACATATAAAGTGTTCTTCAGCAAGTATTCAGATATTTGGACATACGTAAACATAAGGTAATACCACCAACACTATTTAAAATGCATTAAAAGGCTAGAGAGTTTGTGAAATACCTACTGGCTACAGAAATAAAAGGTGGGGCAGCTGGGTGGGTCAGTCAGTTGAGCGCCCGACTTCAGCTCAGGTCACGATCTCACGGTTCATGAGTTTGAGCCCTACTTCAGGCTCTGTGCTGACAGCTCAGAGCCTGAAGCCTGCTTTGGATTCTGTGTCTCCCTCTCTCTCTGCCACCCCCCCCTCCCCTCCCCCCCCCCCCCCCCCCCGGCTCATGCTCTGTCTCTCTCTCAAAAATAAACAAACATTTAAACAAAAATTAAAAAGAAAAAAACAAAAAAGGTCATTTGTGCCATGAAAGGAGATCATGCCCCAAGAGCTGCACTGGCTGCTACTCTCTGAACCACAGTAGTAGGATTAGTCTAACTGTAGTGACATTTTTGGTTGCCTATCCAACAGCCATTTCCTTCCTATTCCTTGCTAAAAGAATACTGAATTTTTTCAATATCCAACAGATGAAGAAAAGTTGATCTCTTCAGACTCAAGGAATGAATGTTAATTTTTTTCATTTAAAAAAAAATATTTTAGGTAATCTCTATACCCAACGTGGGGCTCAAGATCCTGAGGTCAAAGGTCACATGTTCTACCAACTGAGCCAGCCAGCTGCCCCGTTTTTTTCATTTTTTGGTTTCATCTTAAAATAACTTCAGGTCTATTATAAATAAATTATAAATACACAACAGAGTACCTGTGTATCTGTTACTCAACTTCTCAAAATATTAACATCTTGTGTGACCAGAATACATTTATGAACATCAAGAAATTGATACAATACTATTAACTAATCTATAGACCTTATGCAAATTTTGCCAACTGTTCCTCTAACATTATTTTTCTGGTCCAGGATCTAATCCTGGATCCTACATTGCACTTAATGTCATGTCTCCTTCAATCTGGAACAGTTTCTCCATCATTTTTGTCTTTCACAATCTTGACCTTTGAAAAGTACTGGCCAGTTATTTTGATGGTTCTTCAATGTGGGTTTTTCTGATGTTTCCCCATGATAAAATCTGGGCTATGCATTTTTGGTAAGAATACTACAGGAATAACATTGTGCTCTTCTTAGTGCATCAAATCAAGAAGTACATGGGGCTGACATATCTGATTTCTAGTGATATTAACTTTGATAGTTTGAGATGAATTCTGTCCGGTTTCTCCGCTATAATATTATAATTTTGCCCTATGTAATTAAGAAGTATCTTGCGGGGAAATACTTTGAGTACTTTGCAAAATCCTAACTAACAAGATATATACCCTAACTTTACTACTCAGAAAAGGCTTAATTTCCTCTATAGGAACATCTCGCAATGGTGGGAACTAATCATAAGAAACAGAGAAATGAATTATTCTACGCCTGAGATACTTAAAATGACATCTGTGAGGCAGGAATATGTACATTCTCAATAATGCAAAGCATTATGTATCACTAATTAAATAGGATCATAAAATCATTCTTAAAAAAAAAAAACACCTGTTTATAAACTTATGGTTTTATATTTCTGAATCAAAGTCATCTCCCAAACATGATTTTCTAGGTGTAAAAGGAACTTTCCAATTTTTATTTTCATATCATATTGGAGAAAACAAATGGGTGTGTTTTGATGGGTGACTGTTAACTCCAGCTTTTGGTTGGAGCCTTGGAAGCTTGAGGAATATGATGTAACTAAGGCCCATTGGTATATATCATAGAGTAAATGCAGTATTAGTCACAATGACATAGGGGTGGCCTGAGTGGCTCAGTCAGTTAAGCATCCGACTCTTGATTTTGGCTCAGATCATGATCACGGTTGTGGGATTGAGCCCCATGTCAGGCTCCTAGCTGAGCATGGAGCTTGCTTAGGATTCTCTCTCTCCCTTTCTTTCTGCCCTGCCCCTATTTGTATAACTACACACACTCTCGCTTTCAAAATAAATAAATATTAAAAAAAAATGGTATTAATTTTTGTTATAAGCAATAACATTCTATGATGCATCTGTTTCAGATTCCTGAATGTGGAAGCCCTAAAGAACCATGAGTAAAATTTGCTTCGGACTTAGAAAATCAGACCTGATTCTAGGCTTAATAACCAAAACAGGGAGGGGAAAGTGGGTGATGGGCATTGAGGAGGGCACCTGTTGGGATGAGCACTGGGTGTTGCATGGAAACCAATTTGACAATAAATTTCATATTAAAAAAAAATAACCAAAACAATTCAGGGGAACTTTTGGTAATTTCAAACTAGTTAAAAGGGGTCTCATTTGCTCCTATTCCTTTTTTTTTTTTTTTTTTAAGGATTTTTTTTTTTTTAAGTAATCTCTACACCCAATGTGGGGCTTGAACTTACAACCCCTAGATCAAGAGTCACAGGTCCACCGAATGAGCCTGCCAGGAGCCCCTTGTCTCATTTCTTGTATCAGTTCAGAAATCCCAGATTTTGCTCCCTTCTTGCAGTATCTTAAATTCCAGGTGTTAATCACAGATAAGAAAAGAATAACATTGACAGATCAAAATGAATTTATAGAACAGTTATTTTATTAATAAATACTTTATGGAAAAAGATTATATGTATACATACCCATATGTATGTATGTATATATAAAAATTACATTAATGTATAAATATATGCAAATATTAACTAAGAATATACTCAAAATTAAGTTATTCTTTTTACCTTAGAATTTTGAAAAACTCATGGTCAACTATCCAAGGTCCATGCTGTAAACTAACTTTCTCATAAATAAGCCATTGAGGTCAAATAGGACGTCAGTATCAATTAATTTAAAAATAAGAAATCAGTATTATATACTGGTACTTACAAAATTCGTTCCTTTTTCAGTTTTGTTACTTTTACTTGTAAACCTGAAAAAGAAAAAAAAAAAACCACAGTATTTTATTTATACATTTACCATTTCTAAAGCAGTTGATCTGAGTTTCTTTATGAGTCTAATGCTACACTATTAAGTTACTTGACTCTGGGCTCTGAATAATAAGCCAGGTCCCATTAGCTTGGAGAGTGTATTTCCCTTATTTGTACCCCAAGGTCACAAAAGTATATCTGCAACATTACTGCCTTTGGTCTATTATATGACAGCTAAGTAGAGTGAAATTTTCTCCACCTAAAGTGAGTTACTTCCTTCATAATAGCAGGGGCAAGCATATAATTAGAGGCTCACTATAAATGAAGGTCTATGTTCTGACATAGCCTATGTATTTGCTAACAGCAACCATGCTTATGTAGGCTCAAGTCTTCTGGGATTAAAATAGATTATTGCAGGAAGTCCTGGATGAGGAGCAAAATTGCTTACGCTAAAATACTTAACGAAGAACACTCAAGATAGCTGTTACATATATTTCTTATTTTAATTGAGTCTGACACAACACATAAGAGAAGACTCCTGCCTATGGGACTCAAGCAGTTATCATGAAGAAAGCAGGCTGAAGGGCACTGAAACTGCAAGGAAGGATATGGACAAAATAGAGTGACATTTCTAATTTTTGTAAATGATAATTAACAAAAGGAGAAAAATGGTCATTAAAGAAATACAAAAATCTATCCAACATTACTAGCAACTAAATATAAATTCAAACCAAAACAATTACTTAGCAAAATTATAAAGACTGTAATACCCAATATGTTGATAAAAGTGCTGTAAAACTATACTCCCATACTTGCTGGAGATATTATAAATGGATAGAATTCTTTTGGAAAGCAATTTAGCAATACGTAATAGGACTCCTTCATCAGTATCTCATTTCCTGGATTCTAACCCAAGAATATAATCCAAACTATAGAGAAACTCATAGTCACAAAGGACACTGAACAATTTATAGCAATATAAACTGCTTAAAATAGGGATGTTTAAATAAAATATGATATAATCACTTGATGGGATGTTATTAAAATAAGTGAAAAAAACTGTCTATTTAGCAACGCTAAACTATTTGGTTTTCTATTTTCTCTATGACCTCTATTTTCTACAGTATGATTATCATAAAAGGAGGAAAAAGTTTCTCTGTTTGATTTTTCTGAGTCCTAAATCAATCTTTTTACTATTCTACACTTTTTCTAATTGTGGATATTTTATTTACTTTTTAAAATAATGCTTAGCAAGTTTAGAAGTTCTGTATCCACTCAAGAATTTCTTTCATTTGGGGTAGGCTTAGTCCCCAATAAATAGGTATTAGTTGACTAATTATTGAAAAATCAAAGATTTACTATTTGCCTTTGATAGTTTATCTATGGATTCTAATAAGTTATACATTTAGAAAAACTTTCCATATACTGTACATAGAAACATTAATAAATTTGTTATTTCTAAGAACAGGACTTTTCACTATCGGTATAATTTAGGACAAGCATTGAAAAACAGAATTTAGACAAATAAGAGTTTTAAAAAAATTATACATTTCTCCACCAATCCCCCTCCATGATGCTGACTAGGGATAAAGTTGACAGGATGGTATAAATACTGACGGGAAAGCCACCTCTTCTTATCATCCCAAGTAGTAAGGATTTGCTGCCAGGAATATAGAAAAAGGCAGGCCCTGGACAACTGTTTCGTGTTAGACTTTTGCCCTGTTTCTCAAATTTCACCTCTAGGAAATGTCCAACTGATAGGATACACTCTACCCTTATTTTTACAGCCTAAAATGTGAATAAACAAATATTATGAATTGTGAGAAAAAAGTTATGAATAATCAAATATTCACAGCAGCTTTATTCATAACAGCCCCAAACTAGAAACAACCCAAATGTCCTTTAACAAGTGAACTGTTAAAAAACAAAACAAACAAAAAAAACTGGTACATACTTGTACCACATGTACTCTTCAGCAATAAAAAGGAATGAAATGTTGATACATGTAACAACTTGGATGGTTCCCAAGGAAATTACGCTGACTGAAAAAAAAGCCAATCTCAAAGGGTACATCCGATGTGATTCTACTTACATAACTAACACTCTTGACAGGAAAAAATTATAAAAAACATATTATTGGTAGCCACAAACTGGAGGGGTTGGGATGGGAAAAAGGGGGCTGAGGGCTTAAATAAGTGGTGTGAGGGATCTCTGGTGGTAGTCACAGGCATCTAAAATCAACACCGTGGGGGCGCCTGGGTGGCGCAGTCGGTTAAGCGTCCGACTTCAGCCAGGTCACGATCTCACGGTCCGTGAGTTCGAGCCCCGCATCAGGCTCTGGGCTGATGGCTCGGAGCCTGGAGCCTGTTTCCGATTCTGTGTCTCCCTCTCTCTCTGCCCCTCCCCCATTCATGCTCTATCTCTCTCTGTTCCAAAAAAATAAATAAACGTTGAAAAAAAATAAAAATAAAAATAAAATCAACACCGTGGAAGTGAGTGCATATAAAATTGGGGGTATCTGAATAAGGTTGGTAAATTGTATCAATGCCAATTTCCTGGTCCTGCTGTTGTACTATAATTGTAAAAGATGCTCCCATTGTAGGAAAATGGCTGAAGAGTATAGGACAGTTCTTTGTATTACTTCTTAAAATTTCATGTCAATTTACAATAAGCTCAAAATAAAAACTTAAAGAAAATTATGGAAAAAGATCTGCCCTAATAGTTGGAAAATCGTTAAAATATAAAACATAATAAAGGAAAATATTTCTTTCAATATTAAGAATAAAAACTGGTATGCTGTTTAAAAAAAATCTTTTCCATCTGTCAAATTCCCAGGCTGAGAAGCTTCCTTCTTTTTCAGATAATGACATACTCATGAAAACTTGAAAGTACTTACTTAGTAAAGCATCAAATCGTTCTTCTTAACGTTTATTTATTTTTGAGACAGAGAGAGACAGAGCATGAACGGGGGAGGGGCAGAGAGAGAGGGAGACACAGAATCGGAAGCAGGCTCCAGGCTCCTAGCCATCAGCCCAGAGCCCGACGCGGGGCTCGAACTCACCGACCGTGAGATCGTGACCTGAGCCGTGGTTGGCCGCATAACCGACTGAGCCACCCAGGCGCCCCAAGCATCAAATCATTCTTAAAGAATTAAGAAAAAAACTTATGACCTGACTAGGCCAAAGACTAGAGTCAGCAGTTTTTCACTCTCTTCTTTCTAAAGTGTGTGAAATTTACTTTTTTTTTTATTTAAAAAATTTTTTAATGTTTATTTTTGAGACAGAGGGAGACAGAATGCAAGCGAGGGAAGGGCAGAGAAAGAGGGAGAGACAGAATCTGAAACAGGCTCCAGGCTCTGAGCTGTCAGCACAGAGCCCGATGTGGGGCTCGAACCCATGAACCGTGAGGTCATGACCTGAGCCGAAGTCGGACGCTTAACCGACTGAGCCACCTAGGTGCCCCGAAAATTTACTTATTGATAGATTTTATTTTTAATTTTACCCAACTTCTAAAACTCAGTGCAGCCAAAGATGAAAAGGATTATTGCCATGACCATTTTAAGAAAAGAAACAATGAGATAGAAAATCCATATAAACATCAAAAGAAAATTCTTGGGAAATATGGAAAGAGTACTCTTTTATCTTGTAAGCATTCAACACCTGTGAGGCATTTGTTCTGTCACGCAGATCAGCCCTGAAACAGGTTTATGTGTGTGTCTATGTGTGTGTGTTTAAATTTTAGCATTTGCTATTCATCAAGTCAATTAGGCATCTACAATTAGAACCCCTATAAAGTGTGCTTTAATCCTGTTCCACACCCATCGGAAGGAATGAGGCTATACAATGTAGCTCCTGTATGAACAGGTAGTCTGTTCAACAAAGTATTTGGGATTGTAACACTGGCAACCTGAGATACCTATTGAGGAAACAGCATTCACAAGACCAAGTGCTGTACTACAAATTAACCCTACTCTGGCTAACATATGGATATTGGAGGAAATGAAAAAATTAAGGGCCCATATGTGTAGTTATAACACAGGAAACAAGTTTATTTTATTTTTTTAATATTAATTTATTTCTTAATGTCTTTTATTTTTGCGAGAGACAGAGACAGAGACAGACAGATAGAGTACTAGCAGAAAAGGGAAAGAGAGGGAGACACAGAATCTGAAGAAGGCTCCAGGCTCTGAGCTGTCAGCACAGAGCCCAGAGCCTGACGCAGGGCTCGAACTCGCGAACCAAAGATCATGACCTGAGCCATAAGTCGGATGCTCAATTGACTGAACCACCCAAGGGCCACCACAGGAAACAAGTTTAAATAAGAATTCAGAAATGAGACAATAATTTGTTATAAGCAAAATAAAAATCACTATGTTAACTTTTACTTATTTTAGTTCTCTACCCAGAACAGACCATATATGCAGTGTATGTACTGTCACTTTAAAACAAGTTATCTATGGTTTTGAATAAGCCTAATAACTTTGTTGACAAATAGTGGCTTTATGTATACAACTCAAGTAATTTAGCCTCTACCAAAATATTACCACTAGTTTTTCTGCAAGGGCCTAATAAATTATTTTAATTCTAAAGTGAAAACTCTTGTCTTTATAAGATGCTTAGTTTAAGTCTTAAATTTTAATTATCTCAAAATAGGTAAATTAATTTTTATGGACTCAATTGAACTTATAGATGTTAATACAAATGGAAAAATATTAGATGGGAGAGTTACTTATAGTATTAACAATGAGTATGACACTGATGTTATGGACCAAAATTACACGCAATTCCTTTCACTGTTAATTTATGTAGCCTTAATATGAATGTCATCTTTTAGGAATTTTGATGAAACATCTGAGAAAATAAATGAAACAATCCTAAACCGAATCAAGAAGTATTTATCCTGTTGTATTAGAACCTCTATAGTTTTGTGTGCCTTCAAAGGGGTTCTAATTTTGTCTAGAAAAATCTGCCTAGTTTTCTAAAAGAACTGATTACTGTATTTACCAGATACAGGAAACATTATTAGATGAGATGCTGATAATAGAACCTGGCATGAACAAGAGACCATTTATTAAAATGGTGGCATTCTGGGGAGCCTAGCTGGCTCAGTTGGTACAGGGTATGACTCTTGATCTTGGGGTTGTGAGTTCAAGCCACACATTGGGCACAGAGATTATTTAAAAATAAAAGTCTTTAAAAAAATAAATGGTGTTTTGAAAAATAAACATTCTAAATTCTATTTTATTATTCTATTTATTAGTGCTTTTAAGTAATAAACCTGATACTGACAGAGATTTAAAAAGGCAAAAAAATATTGTACCCAATGAATACTTTGAATTGTTCAAACTTCTGAAATTTAAAGAACTCTGAAATTTCTATTAAATTCTATTAAAACATAGGGGCGCCTGGGTGGCGCAGTCGGTTAAGCGTCCGACTTCAGCCAGGTCACGATCTCACGGTCCGCGAGTTCGAGCCCCGCGTCGGGCTCTGGGCTGATGGCTCAGAGCCTGGAGCCTGTTTCCGATTCTGTGTCTCCCTCTCTCTCTCTGCCCCTCCCCCGTTCATGCTCTGTCTCTCTCTGTCCCCAAAATAAATAAATGTTAAAAAAAAAAAAAAAAAAAAAAAAAGACTAAATTCTATTAAAACATAAAACATGCTCTAATAAGTTATCAGTAACATTTATCAATAACAATTTGTTTTTGACCCTGATACTAGCAGCATTTGTCACAAAAGGAACATAAGACACTAAAGTGAACAATCATGAAGGGATACAATTTTACTAAAGATAAAAAATATAAAAACTCAGTCACAAATGTCTCCAGACTTTTCCAACAAAAATGGTCTTTGCACACTGCTGTTCAATAGAAGTTGGGAGACTTTATCTATTCTTTCCCCCCCAGCTTTAAAAGAATGCATATAGCTTAATATATTCTTGTGATCAGTGTACAAACTGTCCTGCATATGACATGTTTATCTATCATTTTATTATGTTTTGGTCAAATGAAGCAAAAAAAAAAAAAAATCTCAAGATACAGTGGGTGTATTCAGATGTATATAAGTTCTCATGTAAATGGGAAGAGTTTCTCGGACATCTAAGTAAAAATTATGTATTTCAAGTACTACCATTCAAAACATTTCTTCTCTGTTTTTTAAACTGACATAAAAGTTTAAAAGTAATGAGTCAATTTTGATTTCTATATATACTTCAAAACCTGCAAAGTCCAGACAAGTCCATGTTTGATGTCTTTCAAATAGCCTCTTATACGGGTTTCTCCAAGTGGATCCCCCACTTTCAAAAAAATTAAGTACCCTTCAGGCATGTCTTTGATGTTATCACACAGTTGGAAGATCTAATTTTATATGGAACTGTGTAGAATACATAAAAAGTCTGCTTTCAGCAAATTTGCCTCATCTGAACCCAAATGTTTTTAAATAACATTATTTTTTTAAAAACAATAGTGCTCATTTAATACCTTTAAGAATCCATAAGGGATTTTGAAATTGGAAAAAGAACTCTGATCAATCTCATATTATAATGAACCAGAAATTATCTTCTCTCATCAGTTCACATGTATATCCAATACCTACCATTCATAAAGCACTTGGGTATTAGCTAAATATACTGAAACCTGCTGTATTCCTCTTTTAACATTTTCAGTGCATATAAACTGACTCTCCTGAGAGTGTGATGAGTACTAGAGAATAGCTATGAGGAGTCCACAAGTTAGAAGAATTATCCACCATGTAATATTTGTGAGTTTTATATGTTGTATAATCTGATGAATTTGGCATGTTGTTTCTTATTAAAAAGTGTGTATTAGGGCACCTGGGTGGCTCGGTTAGTTAAGCATCCGACTGTTGATTCTGGGTCAAGTCATGATCTCATGGTTTGGGAGGTCAAGCCCCACATCAGGCTTAGCACTGGCAGCATGGAGCCTTCTTGGGATTCTCTCTTCTCTCTCTGCTCCTACTTCCACTTATGCACACATGTGCTCACACTCTCTCTCTCTCAAAATAAATAAACATTAAAAAAAAGTATATTATTTTCTTGACTCTTCCTCATCATAAAGTAAGGGTTTCCTGAAGACCCTGAAACACTAAGGAACATGAAGAAATCTGCCAAATATTTTATCCCTCTTAAATTAAGAGCCTAAAAATAAAACTGACCCAATTTTATTTATTTTTTAAAAATGTTTCTTTATTTTTGAGTGAGAGACCACACAAGCAGGGGAAGAGCAGAGACAGAGGGGGACAGAGGATCTGAGGCAGGCTTTGCGTGGACAGCAAGCAGTAAGCCTGACACAGGGCTCAAATCCACAAACCACGAGATCATGATCCCAGTTGAAGTCCAATGCTCAACCGACTGAGCCACCCAGGCACCCCTGACCCAATTTTAAATGGGCATATATAAAAATTATAAAATGGTAATGTGCAACATGGAAAAGTAAGCACAGTTTAAATAACGAAATAATACTTAAAAATAAGCCATATATGGGGCGCCTGGGTGGCTCAGTCAGTTGAGCTTCCGACTTGGGCTGAGATCATGATCTTGCAGTCCACGAGTTGTGGCCCCGTGTCAGGCTCTGTGCTAACAGCTCAGAGCCTGGAGCCTGCTTCAGATTCTGTGCCTCCCTCTCTCTGTTGCTCCCTCAACCTGTGCTGTCTCTTTCTCGCTCTCAAAAATAAACATTAAAAAAAAAAAAAAGCCACGTGTAAAACACTATGAATATTGATCACAACAATGCATAAAGCTACACACATTTCTTTTAAAAGTAGGAAAGAATAAACAAAAAAGCACAGATGCCATTCTTGTAGAATGGGGACTTATTTTTCCTTTCCCAGCTTTCTATAGTATTGTCTAAAAACAGAAATTTTAAAGTAAATGGGTAGTAAAATATTTCAAGATTTTAAACAGATATAAAATATTGATATTTTCAGGGTGCCTGGGTGGCTCAGTCTGTTAAGTGTCCGACTTCAGCTCAGATCATGATCTAACAATTTGTGGGTTCAAGCCCTGCGTTGGGTTCTGTGCAAGCAACCCAGAACCTGGACCCTGCTTCAGAGTCTGTCTCCCTCTGTCACTCTGCCCCTCCTCCACTAGTGCTCTCTGTCTTTCAACAACAGATAAATGTCAAAAAATTTTTAAAGTTGATACTTTCATATAATGGGATTTAAAATACTGATGTTCAAGAAAATATCACATTGACCAAGCTATAAACTATGCAATTCATTCATATACCACTTATTAATTTTTTAGTATGTGCCAAGTACTTTTACCTACAGGGATGTAAAGATGAGTAAGATAGGGACTCTGCCTAATAAAAACTTAATGATCTTCTTAAAACCAGTTATAAAACAACATAAATAATCATTTGAAGAATAAAGAAGCTAACCTTATGCTTGAAGATGGAAGAATACTAGTTTCCTATCAAATGTTTATTAACAACTCAAGTATGTCTGGTTCTATTTAAAAATATTTCAAGATATTATATTTGCTTCACTTCCAGATCACCTAGGATAAGTTTTATAATATGTAGCAGTGACACTCCCATAATAGTTAAAACTTGAAGCTGTTCTTATTGGTAAACCTATGTGATACAGTCACAGCATGATAAACCAAAAAGAAGATACTGCTGCTCTTCAACATAAATTGTCAGACTGTTTATTCCTTCCCAGTTTTATAAGTAGTGCATGTAGCTGATTACAATGTTGTTATTGGGTTACCAAGGCAGACTCTCTCGTATGTGGCTTATTTTTGCTACCATTTCACTGTACAATTATATTATATATTTTCCTAAAAAAATGAATTCAAAGCCCCCAAAACTCACTGTGTCATCTTCACTGTTCTATCCTCAGCAACTGCTATCATTCTTAGCATATAATCTAACGACCCTCACTGAATGAATAGCAAGTCAGTACTAAAACTCAGAATTGTTCCTCAAAGTTTTACAATAGATTTTCTGGGGAAAACAGTATAGTCAATGAGCACAATTAATGTAAAATATTCATATTTATCCTTAGACATATGACCATGAGCATAGTTTACTTTAAAATAAGATCTTTATCACTAACAACAAATTTGAATTCCCAATTTTTCAAATATTTGAACTAAACAGGTCCTAGAAATTTAGAGGAGAAAGGCCAACAATCCTAGAAAATAAGCAACAATGGGGCACCTGGGTGGTTCAATCAGTTAAGTATCTGACTCTTGACTTCAGCTCTGGTCACGAACTCAGTGTTTGTGAGTTCAAGCCCGGTGTCAGGTTCCACGTTGACAGTGTGGAGCCTGCTTGGGATTCTCTCTCTCCCCTCACTCTTTCTGTCCCTCCCTGCTCATTCTCTCTCAAAATAAATAAACTTAAAAAAGAAAAGAAAAGAAAAGAAAAGAAAAGAAAAGAAAAGAAAAGAAAAGAAAGGAAGCAATAAAGTATGTAACAGTTCATAAAAAATATAAATCACTCAAACATTAGCAAAGATACTTAATTTCGTAAGAAAAATATAAAAATTACATTGAAAAAATTAACATAGTAATCACACATCATAGAGATGTCTTTTAGATACAGATTTGAACTATAAAGATATTTTTGACAATTGTGGAAAATTGAACACTATCATCTAATAGGTACTAGATGTTAATTATTTGTTTTGTTAGCGTGATAATGGTTCTTTCTAGTTAAAAAGCCTACTACAAACACATACTAAATATTTATAGATAAATTATGTCAGAGACTCCAAAGTAACTGAGTGAAAGAGGGATAGAGAAGTACATGGAATACAAGTAAAATAAGACTGGCCATTTATTGATGATAGTTCAAACTGAGTGATGACTATATAGGAGTTCATTTTATGATTTTCTTTACTTTTGTATATATGTAATAATTCCTAAAAAAAAAAATGAAAAAAAAAACACCTAAACTTTAAATTAGAAATGAACACTGAATATAAACACAAAAGATTATAAAAGTCGTTACCAGTTTGTGTTGGGGGAGTGGGAAACTTTTTTTTACTTTGTGTTTTGACAATTTAGAAAAAAGCTTAAGTTAAAAAAATAGATTAAACAATAACAGATACCTTGATTTCTAAATGAACACAACTGTACCTCAATTACATCAGCACTCCTATACGCTGAAAGAGGGCTTTAATGAAAAATGAAACAGAATGATTGGTCAACGAATGAGCACAACAGAGCATAAAGGATGCACGTATAGTAGAGGTAGCTGAACTCCAACTTTTCATAATGAAAAAAAGTAAAGAGTTTCTAATGTTTACTTCAGCTAGGAATTTAAAAAACCACAATTAGGGGCACCTGGGTGGCTCAGTCGGTCAAGCGTCTGACTTCGGCTCAGGTCATGATCTCACGGTCCGTGAGTTCGAGCCCCGCGTCGGGCTCTGTGCTGACAGCTCAGAGCCTGGAGCCTGCTTCAGATTCTGTGTCTCCCTCTCTCTCTGACTCTCCCCCATTCATGCTCTGTCTCTCTCTGTCTCAAAAATTTAAAAAAAAACAAAAAACAAAAACCCACAATAAGTAAAGACTTCTAGGAAAGTTGCAGGATACAAAATCAATACACAGACACCAATTTTGTTTCTGCACGCTAACAACAAATAATCAGAAAAGGAAATGAGGGATGCCTGGCTGGCTCAGTCGGAAGAGCATGCAACTCTTGATGTCAGGGTCTTGAGTTCAAGCTGACACTGGGTGTATAGATTACTAAAAAAAAAATAAACTTCAAGAAAAAAAAAAGGAAATGAAAACAATTCTATTTATAGCATCAAAAAGAATACTTAGGGGGCACCTGGGTGGCTCAGTCGATTAAGTGTTCGACTTCGGCTCAGGTCATGATCTCATGGTTTGTGGGTTGGAGCCCCGCATAGGGCTCTGTACTGCCAGCTCAGAGCCTGGAGCCTGCTTCAAATTCTGTGTCTCCCTCTCTCTCTGCCCAACCCTGCTTGCACTCTGTCTCTGTCTCTCAAAAATGAATAAACGTGGGGCGCCTGGGTGGCGCAGTCGGTTGAGCGTCCGACTTCAGCCAGGTCACGATCTCGCGGTCCGTGAGTTCGAGCCCCGCGTCGGGCTCTGGGCTGATGGCTCAGAGCCTGGAGCCTGTTTCCGATTCTGTGTCTCCCTCTCTCTCTGCCCCTCCCCCGTTCATGCTCTGTCTCTCTCTGTCCCAAAAATAAATAAACGTTGAAAAAAAAAAAAATTAAAAAAAAAAAAAATGAATAAACGTTAAAAAAAAAAAATACTTAGGAATAAGCTTACCCAAAGAGATGAAGGATTTGTACACTGAAAATTATCAAGTATTCATTCCTTAAAGAAATTAAAAACTACATAAATAAATAGAAAGACTTGGCATATTCATGGACTGGAAAGCTCAACATGGTTAAGATGTCAATACTACTCAAAGAAATCTACAGATTCAATGCAATCTGTATCAAAAGTCCAATGATGATTTTTGCAGAAATAGAAAAAGCTGTCTTAAATTCATATGGAATCTCATGGGACTCCACATAGACAAAACAAACCTGAAGAAGAACAAAACTAGAGATCCCACTTCCTGATTTCAAAACTTACTAAAAGTTACAATAATCAAAACAGTATAGTACTGACAGAAAGACAGATGTGTAGACCAACAGAAGAGGAAGTCCAGAAGTATACTCATATTTGTATATACGATCAAATGGTTGACAATGGTGCCCAGAAACTTTACGGGGAAACAGTCTTTTCAACAAATGGTGCTGGGAATATTAGATATCCACACACAAAAGAATGAAATTTGGCCCTTGTATCATATACAAAATGTAACTCAACGTGGATGAATGATCCGAACATAAGAGCTAAAACTATAAAACAGGGTAAAAGCTAAATAATATTAGATCTGGCAATGATTTCTCGGGTAAGACACCAAAAGCACAGGCAACAAAAGAAAAACATAAAGTGGATTATATCAAAATTTAAAACTTCTGTATGTCAAAGAACACAATGAACAGAATGAAAAAGCAACCCAGAGAATGGGAGAAAATGTTTGCAAATTATGTATCTGATAAAAGAGTAATATCCAGAATATATAAAGAACTTCTACCACTCAACAACAAAAAACCAAAGCTGATTAAAAATTGGACGAAGGAGGGGCGCCTGGGTGGCTCAGGTGGTTAAGCATCCAACTTCAGCTCAGGTCATGATCTTGCGGTTTGTGAGTTCAAGCCCCATGTCGGGCTCTGTGCTGACAGCTCAGAACCTGGAGCCTGCTTCAGATTCTGTGTCTACCCCCCCTCTTTCTGCCCCTCCCCTGCTCACACTCTGTGTCTCTCAATAATAAACATTAAAAAAAAAATAGACAAAGGACTTGAATAAACATTTCTCCAATGATACACAAATGGCCAGTAAGTACATGAAAAAATGTTCAACATCACTAATCTTTAGGTAAATGCAAATCAAAATCACAGTATCACCTTACATCCACTAGGATGGCTACGACTATCAAAAGAAAAAAAAAGAAAACAGAAGATACCAAGTGTTGGTAAGAATGTGGAGAAACTGTTAACACTTGTGCGTTGCTGGTGGGAATGTAAAAATGGAAAAGAGTATGGTAATTCCTCAAAAAATTAAAAATATAATTATCATATAATTCAGCAATCCCACTTCTAGATACACTTCCAAAGGAGTTGAAAGTAGGGTCTTAAAGATTACTTGTACACTCCTGTTCAGAGCAACATTATTCTCAACAGCCAAAAGATGTAAGCAACTCAAATGTCCAACAATGGATGAATGAATGGATAAGCAAAATGTGGTATATACAATGGAATATTATTCAGCCTTAAAAGAGAAAAAATTCTGTAATATGTTACAATATGGATGAAACTTGAAGACCTTATGCTAAGTGAAATGAGCCAGTCACAAAAAGACTGTTATGAGATATTTAGAATGGTCACAATCACAGAGATAGAAAGTGGAATAGTGGCTGCCAGGGGCTGGAGGCAGGGATAAATGGGGAGTTATTGTTTAATAGGTATAAAATTTCAGTTTTACAAGATGAAGAGCTCTGGAGATGGATGGTGGTGATAGTCGCACACATCATGAATGTATTTAACGCCACTGAAGTGTACACTTAAAAACAGTTAAGATGAAAAATTTTATGTATATTTCATGGAAATTTTTAAAAAGTATCCCCACTTCTCCCCCTCGCCAAGAAGAGATAAAAGTAAGAATTTTCCAAGATTTCTTAACCATTTAAATTTTCTCATGTTTATTTTTTTGGCCATTCTTTTTCTGTTTCTTTCTAGAAATTAGCAGTTTCAAAAATCATAAAGAGGAACGTAAAAGTAATCAGTATGTGAAATCTCTGTTATAACTTTTTTATAGTATCTCACTGTATCTGGCTGGGATAGTACACAGCGGGCACAGATAATTATAACGGTGCTGCTTCAGAAAGGACAACATTCTAATATCTAAACGCATATAGCTAGTACATATATTGCTTACTATGTGCCATAAACTCTTCAAAATGTTTTACATATATTAAAATATTTAATATAATGTGAAGTAACTATTATTAGTATCTTTATTTTATAGATAAGGAATCTGGTGCACCGTAAAGTTAAATAGCTTGCACAAGGTCACCACCTTCAAGGGTGAGATGGCTTTCAAATATTGGCAGCCTAGATCCAGTAACAAGTACATCACATAGCCTCTTTCTCAACACAGCACTACCTATACAAGTAATAGAAGTAAGCACTGAAAATGAAAATTTTAGACTTAATCCTAAAGATAAAGCATGGTAACAATCTCTTTAGCATAGTACTTAATGTTTTACATAATTTGAATCTATCTACCTCTCTAGCACCATCCTCTTTCCACCTGACCAATAAATTCCCATCACTTACCTCATTTTCTCTGTGAGCTGTACCAACTTATCTACAGTTCTTTGATTAAAATCAAGCCGTTACTGCCAAACTTGTGCTTAAGCTATTCTCTTAAAACGTTCCCCTCCTACAATCTTCTTTGTCTGGCTAATTAGACTCATTTCAATGGTAAAGCCTGATTTGACAGTAAATCAATCAATCAATCAATCAATCTCTCTCAAGGGCACGCGCGCACACACCCGGTTCTTCCTTTATGTTCCCAGATAACTATATATGATTCATTCTTATTCATAAGGTATGGCATATGGTAAGTGTACCCCAAAACTTTTCTTGAACAAGAGTCTGCCAGTACACTGGGGTATGCAAGAATACTTCTGGGGTCCATGCTTCATTAATTCATGATGAGTCCATTATCATGAGGTTCTGCCAAGAACTACATTTACCACAGAAAAGTTCTAACACAGACCCACATACTAGGTGGATCATGGTTGTTGTTTTTTTTTTTTTTTTTTTATGAGAAAATTGCCATTTATTGCTTTGGTTTTACCCAACAGGAAGAAACAAATTTTATTGCCATTTATATATTTTCTCAAATTGACCATATACAGTCTTTGTCTGCCCATTCCAGAAAACTGGGGCAAAAGTAATTATAACTAAGTACAAAAAAGCAACACATGGACAGAAAAAAAACATTCTCAGCATTAGGAACACTCATGACCCCAGGATCCATTAGTGCTCATCTCTGATGAATGATGCATTCTTTTGAACCAATCTGATTTGGTTAAAATATAAAGAGAATACCTGAAAAGTTTTTGATCGATCTAGACATTCAAAAGATAGAGAATATAGTCTAATTTAGAGGTTTGGGTTTTTTTTTTTTATTCTTTATATTTTCTTTCAGATGAAATATTTTTTTCTTTGAAAATGTAAGTAAGATTAGGTGGATTAGATTTTAATGGCATTCCAGTGTAATGTGAAGGCTGTCAAGCACTATAGTATTAAACCTATGGTTGCAGCAAGAAAAAAACATAATACCAAGCAATTTCCGCCCATGGGAAAAACGTATTATGTTATAGTAACAGAATTAGACAGATATTAATACCAAACGTTGAGTCTACCTTTAAGAGAAAATTCTTTTATCTGGAGTACGTTTTAACACAATCACAAATAATAATTATATATTCATCTCAACCACAACTGCTCAATTCTCCTCACACTCATTGCACTTCACATAAACCTTTTAGCATTTATTTCATTATACTGTAATTATCTGTTTACATGGCTCTATCTCTATTAGACTCCAGGCTCTTTGAAAGCAAACTGCCATTCACTTTCATATCTCAGTGCTTGGTAGCAAATAGATTCCCAAAAGCTTGAAGAATAACTTTAGTATTTTAATGGCTATAAAGAATCCTGCACATAATTTTATAGGAAAAAAAGTTTAGAGATTATATATCTTGGCTGAGATCACAGATCAAGTAGATAAATGAATTCGGAATTCACATCCAGGTCATCAATCAACAATTTCTATGCCGTTTCCACCACACCACACATATTACCATAGTAAATAACTTAAGATGTGCAAAAACTACATCCCATAGTAGGTGTCTATAGTTATAGAGCAACAACTCAATCATAAATGACTCACAAAAAATTACCTTTATTAGGTCCCTTAAAAATGAGATCCCTGAACTGTCACACAAAGTTACAACTATTTAGTCTCAATAGAATACTGGTGTACTATTAAAAAAAAAAAAAAAAAAAAAGATTCTTACCTTGTACTTCTTTATCATGATACTCTTTTAGTTTTGTCCAAAGTTCCTTGAAGTCATTAGATATATCTATAGAACTAGGGCTTCCACAATTGCTTCCAGAGATGTTCATCTTTCTTAATATGCTCCACACTTCTATTTGCCTAATGTTTTCTGACTTTTTCTGTTACATTATATAGGTATGAAGTTGTCTTGGGCAGTTGAAATACCTGAAACAACAGATTGCAACACAAATGAATTTTACATTTATCTGTATGTAATTTTAAGTTAGAGTATCTTCAAGCTTAGCCAGCTATTCTCAAGTTTTCCTTATTTACCTACACTCAATCATTTTGAGAATCTGGGGAATGGGAAGTAAAGACAATTATGCTGAGAACCCTGATTTCAGTTATTTGGTCTTTAGTTAAGCTAAATTTTAAGGCAAACTTTCTCTTATTCCTCCTAGAAAGGAATAATTACTCAAATTGAGATGTTTCTGATATTGAGAGGTTTATAGTCATTCATGATCAGCATTGAATAATGCAACGTTCTACAAAGAATTAATTTTTTGTTAAACTTTTCAGTTGATATGAAGTGCAACAATATACTGAACCAATAACTGGAAAACATTCTGAATACCCTTGACTTAAACAGTATTCACATATATACATCTACATATACACAGAAGCACATGCCTCATAAAAGAGCAAGAAAGATGTTTGTGATTAATACACACGAACATCTGAATACCTTTCTTATTACAAGAGAAATCAGTGAGCAAGATACAGGCACAGCAAAGAACTATGAATACAGAAACGTCTAGTAACAAGACAAAAAGGGTAAGGCTATTTTGTGTCCCTCTTAGGGTAGAGGTGAATGATAATTACTTGTGTAAGCCCCTGAAGGAAGCAACAGGATACTGAGAAGTTCAAGTGGATTCATAAATATTTTAACGTGTCCTTAAGTTGAAACCATTAACTAGCTACCACTAAAAAAAGAAAACGATTAGTAAGTTTACTAAACCTCACATATGGCTCCTTAGCCAATGATTTACCATTACTAACATGCCCAAACTGATTTAAGTGTTTCTTACTAATCATTTCTCAAGGTCTCTAATGAAGAAGCTAAAATAAGCAATGACACTTCTAAAGGAGAAGACTGGAAAAATACACTCTTAAGTTTTATAAACGTTGTGATTGGGGGCACCCAGCTGGTTCACTATGTAGAGCTACTGATCTCAGGGTCATGAGTTCAAGCCCCACGTTTGGCATGAAGCCTACTTAATTTAAAAACAAAAAACAGGGGCGCCTGGGTGGCGCAGTCGGTTAAGCGTCCGACTTCAGCCAGGTCACGATCTCGTGGTCTGGGAGTTCGAGCCCCGCGTCAGGCTCTGGGCTGATGGCTCAGAGCCTGGAGCCTGTTTCCGATTCTGTGTCTCCCTCTCTCTCTGCCTCTCCCCCGTTCATGCTCTGTCTCTCTCTGTCGCAAAAATAAATAAATAAACGTTGAAAAAAAAATTAAAAAAAAAAACACCAAAAAACAACTGTGATTAGGCTTTGTTGAGACAGTGAAAACTGAACATGTACTGGATTTTAGAGAATATTAGCGCATTATTTTTAATTGTCTTGGGTATAATTTGCTCATATTTAAAAAAAAAAAAAGTCCTTAGCTGTTAAAGAGATATATACTGATACGTTTACAGGTAAACTCACCTGTTCTGGATTTGCTTTCAAATGCTCCAGCTAAAACAAAACATGAATGCCGGGTAGGGAGATGAAACCAGTAGGCCTGCTTTGACAATTATTGAAACTGTAATGGATGGGTCTCTCTCTTGTGTATATTATTTCCACAACAGAGTTTTTAAAAGAGGGATTGGGTGAATTAACACAGCTTCACTTCCAGAGAGGCCTGAATTCTATTTCTTAACCTTAAAAGATAAACAGGCTTACACTACTGTCAGTAAAAGCCACCATTTGTTTACTATATGCCAGATACCGTGCTGCTTTATAGTCATTTTTAAACTTAATCTTGAGAACTCTATAAAACAGCTACTGTTACTAATTTCACTTTAGAGTTGGAAAAACAGGTTTACGAAATTAAGTGACTTTCCCAAGGTCATTCTGTTAGGACCAACACAGCTAAATGGGGGTGGGGGTGGCCCTCATACTCTAGCGATGTTAATCAACTGCAAAATACTTTCCAGTAGCCTAAGATGGGGCACCTGGGTGTCTCAGTCAACTGAGGGTCAGACTTCGGCTCAGGTCATGATCATACACATGGTTTACGAATTCAAGCCCAGCACTGGGCTCACTGTTTTCAGCCAAGAGCAGCTTCCCATCCTCTGCCCCCTCTCTCTGACCGCCCCCATCCCCTCTTGTGCTCTCCCAAAAATAAATAAATATGTTATAAAATAAAGGAGGCCCCCCCAACAGTAATTAGTTCTATTAAGTAATAGTTTAAAACAAAATTTTAATGACTTCAATGAATATTTTAAAATTGCATAGTATTCAATTGCTTAAAACAGTGTAAATAAAATAAGCATTCGTTAACGTACCCTGAGAGGTAGCAAAAAAAAAAAAAAAGTGTTTTTTCACCACATAAAAACAGTTTACCCACACTGAACTTGCAAATTCTGGCTCGAAAAACCATCTCAAGCCTATCCTGCACGGCCAGCACTTTTGTCAGAATTTCTTTTGGTTTGAACCGTTATGGTTACACGAGGATGCGCCTTAATTTCGCAGAAATGTGCACCTCGTGCCTCAAAGTGCATTCCGGGCTCAAAGGTCTGTAATAATTGAATACATTTCTATGCATCCTGTAGCACTGTAAACCACCAACCACAGTGAAGGTGCTCAGTAAACTCTTTCCAGTAGCACCCGCCGCACGTATTCTCACACAGGGCAAGGGCCGCGCCTGGAGTCACACACGTGCCCGCGACAAACGCACAGGGACTGGACAGGTCCTCTTACGGGCAAAGCAGAGGTCCAGAGGCTCCCATGCCCATCCCAGGACCCGTAGCCACCAACCTCTCCCCCCGCACCGCGGCCACCCAAACGCTCCAAAAACCAGCAGCGCGACTGACGCTGGAAGCGAGCACCGCGCACCCCCCCCCCCCCCCGCCGGCGGCGCATGCGCGGGGGCGGGCTCGTAGTGGGTAAGCGAATCCTCAGCCAGCGCGGGAGACCAAACAACCGCAGGGAGCGCGGGCTCGTCCTCCTTTCCCGCCCACCTCCAGCGGAGTTTATCCGGGCCCCAGCCTTATTCCTCAGGCAGCCCCGAATCCGTACGCCACCCCCACCCCAGGGGCCAAACGCCTACGTTCGGCCGGCAGCTCCTGACCGGAAGTAGCCACTAAGACCCAGCACTCCGGGTCTGGGGAAGGAGATACCTTTTTATTCACGGCTTACAAGTCTTCCTCAAGATTCTCGAAAGCCCCAGCACGGAAGCAGACACGACTCCGGGGCTGTGAAGGAACGGCCACTCGCTTTTCTTCTCTTTCCCTCACTAATCCGCCAACCCCCCTCTGGGAAAGCCGGCCCGTCAGGGCGGCCCGCGCTTTCCGGGGGTGGGGAAGGGCCCGAGGGCCGGCGGCCGGGCTTGTAGGCGCCCGGGCCCGCCCCCCTCGGAGCCCGCTCGACGTCACGGAGGAGTTCCCTTCACGTCACGCCCCTCCTCCGGCCGCCGAGCTAGGCGGTGCACCGCACGCCTCTGGCGGAAGAGCTGGGTGGCCCGTGTGTTCCAAAATTAAGGGTGGTGACTGGAGAGTCGAGCGCCAGCCCCTGCTGTTTACGGGACGGCTCCGGGAGCTGGCGGCCGCTACAGCGTTTTTGAGATGCGCTGGAGAAAACTCAGGCATTTCCGTCTGGGAAATTCAAGACCGTGGTGTTACCAGTGTGTCTGACGTTAGCATATTTCAGGAAAGCCTGTGTAAGTGGCCACTACCACAGGGACAGTTAACACTAACTGATAAAGGAATGGACACGGATCAGTCCAAGGTAGCGTTCTGCCTTGTAGCTATCTATTACCTGCAGATTAGTGACGTGACCTGACAGGACTGGGTGGTGAGGCCACGTAGCAAAGCGATGTGTAAGTGGAAAGTTCCTGAGGACCCTGAAATGAGACGGAATCAGAAGTGCCCAGCATTATTTGTTGGGATAATTTAGGTAATTTAATTTTTTTTTAAATCAGCGCTTTCTGTGGCTGTGTGTTTGTAATGGTCAACCTGTTAGTCTGTTTTCCTACTTGATTTCTAAAAGAAGCATTTTAGCATTAGCAGTTCTACAAATGAAGTTGAAAATAAACAACAATAGGCTACAATCACAGTATCTTTTAAACCAGTCCAATACTGTTCTTTACTAGTTATGAGACCTGGGAGGGAGATAAAGCATAGTATTATAAACTTTAAAACTTAAGTAGTGTTTAGGAAATCATAAATACAAGATATAAAGTTAATTTTTTCCACTCACTCATGTTAAGGGATGAATATCAGAGCTTACTCCTCGGGATTTCACCCAATAGGATGTTTCTGTACCATTGGAGCAATGCTATAGGAACGTTGGTATTTTTAGGGAAGAGGGTTGCTAAATCTTCATTACCCTGTTAGAGTAACTATCATTTGCTTCCAAAGTTTACAAGACTTCATAACACTTTTAAAGAAAATGGGTGAAAGATTGACTGCCATTTCTAATACAACACAGGAGGCATAGTTGTTTGTATAAATGTTTATAATGGAAAGTTTTGTTATAAATGGAAAGAACCTGTAGTCAGTTTGTCATTTAACCGTACACTGAAAGAACAGTGTACTTGTGGTCTGAAGAAAAACCATCAGAACAAAATGATGTAACTTGTTCCTCTGGCCTCTGCCAATGGCTTCACTACCCAATGCATTTATGTAAGTCAGAATCCAAATAATCATCCTTGACACCTTTCCCCCCTTTAACCCGCTTATCCAAACTACCACCAAATTCTGTCAGTTTTACTTACCAAATATATCCCAAATCAATCCCCTTCTTTTCATCACTTCCACAGTATTCCAAAAATACCATTGTGTCTTAACCTAGTCTGCTAGTCTGCTTTCCATATGCATCCAACCAACAACCCCATCTAAACCTTTCTCTTCACTGGTGTTCAGAAGAAAAAAAAAATGAGTATCTGTTCTCAATTCATGTATATATTTAAATTTTAAATTGCATGCATGTAAAAGAACAACAACAAAAAAATAGGGGCACCTGGCTAGCTTAGTCGTAGAGCAAGGGACTCTTGATCTCAAGGTGTGAATTGAAGCCCCATGCTGGGTGTAGAGCTTACTTTTTTTAAAAAAGATAAATTGTATATATGTATTGCTGAAAAATGGTAATAGTCTAATGGGTAAGTCACAGGCTCTGGAGACAGACTTCTGGGTTCAAATACTGTTCTAATACTTCCTTACCAAGTGACCTTGGATGGATTTCTTAACCTCTGTCTCATTTTTCTTACCTGTAAACTGAGGATAATAATAGTACCAACCATATAGGATTATGAAGAGTAAATGAATTAGTACATGTAAATTGCTTAGTACAGTGTTCATAGACACAGTATGTGCTTGGAAAAAAGCTAGCCCTTATTGGTACTTCTGAGTTATCTTATGACTATCAAACATTTTTAAAGACATTTTTTAAAAGGGTGAGAAAAAAGTAGAAATCTATGTTTTCCTCCTCCCACCTTAAATTTTACCCACTTTGAGACTACTTCTTTCCATTGTAGCTACTATGATCTTCCTGAAAAATAAATCTGAAAATGGCTGCTTAAACCATTCAGTGGCCTACTGTTACTCCTCGAAGAAAGCCACTTTGAACTGCCTCTACTACCTCTGCAGGTGTTCATTTCCAATCATTTTCTGCCATCTGGCCTTGACCTTTTAGTGTCTCCTAGGTCTTTGCGTGCTGTTGCCTCTGGAATTATCAACCAAACCTACCCCTGCCCTTTGCCCAGCTATTTACTAATCATTTTATCTTGTTTTAATAGTCTTTTCTATTAAATCCTCTTATAGCACTGTGTATGTTCCCATCTTACACTTATTACAGTTTTAAATATTTGAATAATTTTCTTTTCTCACTAGACTAAGTTTCTTGAGGTCAAAACCATGTCTTGTTCACCTTTTTACCTCCAGAAACTAACCCAGTGCCTGCCATAAAGTCAGTACTGTGTGGATAAATGAATAAAGTTTAAGGGATTAACTATTTAAAAAAAATTTTTTTTTCAACGTTTATTTATTTATTTGGGACAGAGACAGAGCATGAACGGGGGAGGGGCAGAGAGAGAGGGAGACACAGAATCGGAAACAGGCTCCAGGCTCTGAGCCATCAGCCCAGAGCCTGACGCGGGGCTCGAACTCACTGACTGCGAGATTGTGACCTGGCTGAAGTCGGACGCTTAACCGACTGTGCCACCCAGGCGCCCTGGGATTAACTATTTTTTATGTAAGTAGAGAAAATCTTTGAATCCATTCAAAATTCTTAGATTATCCATGTGAGATTTTATGGCGATCACTTTAACAGTGGAAATAGTGGGCATACTCATAGTCTCTCCCAATAGGAGCTTTAAACCCCACGTGGTGGAATAAATTATGAGGTTCTAAAGATATGTGGGAAAACTTTATGGCTTTGAACAGTGGTTCCCAAACATTTTTAATGCTTAGAAAAGCAATAATTGTATTACATATTGTGATAAAAAGATGAGGCTGCTTCCATCCAGAGGCAGCAGAAGTTGGAACTTCAGCCACCAGGGCCAGCGATGCTCCCTTGAGGGCTGGGATTTTAATGTCCTAGCACACCTATAATCCGTTCGAGGCCCCTGATTAGGATGCTCGACTTAAAAATTGTGTGATGAAATGATTCAAATGGTAAATTTTATAATATGTACATCTGTACATTTAACCACAATAAGAAAAAAAATGTGTGGTAGCAATAAAAACTCTAGGATTCTTAGAACTGTAGAATTTTGGAAATATGTAGAGTTTAAAATCATCTAACTCAAATCATTTTAAACCTGAAACCTTTTGTTGGTACTACAGTCTGCTTAACTCCTATAGTTGAATGGCTGAGGGTTGCAAAGGAAAAATCACACAACAGGTTATACTGATATCACTAAAATTATGTGGTTTCAAACCTCATATAGGGCATTAATTAATTCTTAAAACAGACTTTGTTCAGCTGCTCTTGTTTCCTTTGCTGTCTTCCAAACCTTCACTATTTTCCTCAAGCCTCTGTACAGTATTCTCACTCTCAGCAGACACCCTAGTCTCCAGGTTAATCAGAACAATTGGGGTCAAAAGGTGTGGTCTCCTTGAACTTCACTTTTCCTTTCTCAACCCTGCGAATTAGGCAATACCATTTTGCAGTCACAAAGTAACTCAAATCCACTTGCTTCTCCCCACCTCTTCTGCATCCACCTTAGGGTGGAGTCATCAGCATCTTAAACCTCTTCTGCAGCAATAGACTCCTTTTTTTTTTTTTTTTTTTTTTTAGATCAACTATCTTTCTACTTCTGTTTCCCCCTTATTGTGGTGTACAGCACTCAGAGTAGTCCTTTAAACAGATAACAGATTTAATCAGAACAAAATGCTGTCCTGCTAAAAACATTCCAGGGTCTTCCCATCACCTTAGAATAAAATCAAACCCTTTTCCACAGAGTCAGGACAAGTGAATCACAATATTACATTGGTGTTATTCCTAAATAATAGTTTTGAATTAGTGCTTTCCTTTCCATTCCCTTTTACCCTCGTTTAGGCCATGTTATTTCTTACCTAGACTATACAGTCTCCTTGCTTCCAGTCTTCCTCACCTTAATGCAGTGTCCACACAGCTGCCAGAGATCTAAACCATTATTTCTGATCCTGGCATTTCCTTCCTTAAAATCCTTAAGTGGCTCTCCATTGCTTAAATATAATCAATACAAAAATTTATTAATGAGACTTTATAGCACAGCTGGATTTGGATAGCTGCATTTCAGTGCTCAAAACCACATGTGGCTAGTGGCTACTATATTGGACAGCACAGGCCTAGATGTATAATGAACAAGTGAGGTTACATGGTTTACCTGAAGAACCAGGCTGGAGCAAGGACTAAGGCACAGATAACTGATTCCTAGTCTTAGGCTATTTCTGCTGTTTGTGCTGGGCATTTCTCATCTCTTTCCCACTCCCCACATCACCCCATTCCCCTCCCCTGACCCAACATTGAGGGCCTATATCCCCAAGCAAAAAATTTAAAAGTGATTAAACCCATTATGATTATTTACATAATACTGTCAGCACCTCTAATATGGACACACAATACTTAATAAACTAGGGTGAGCTGTCTACCTACAGCCAGAATTATTTTAAAACTATTTAGAATTAGTAAGAACTATTTAGAATTATTAAAAACAAGACAAAAGGCTGTTTGAGAGAGAAGTGGGAAAGGAACTTTTGAGACAAAAGAAAATTATGTTCACTGTCAGCATTTGTGTCAATTTGAACACTTGATTTAATTGTTGTTTACAGTAATTTTTTTTTTAAAGTTTTTTTTTTTCAACGTTTATTTATTTTTGGGACAGAGAGAGACAGAGCATGAACGGGAGAGGGTCAGAGAGAGAGGGAGACTCAGAATCGGAAACAGGCTCCAGGCTCTGAGCCATCAGCCCAGAGCCTGACGCGGGGCTCGAACTCACGGACCGCGAGATCGTGACCTGGCTGAAGTCGGACGCTTAACCGACTGCGCCACCCAGGCGCCCCTACAGTAATTTCTAAGTGTTGTTTAGGGATAAGAGTTTATGTCAGTTGATGATCTTGCCCTAAGTGACAAAATGTTTTGTTTATGATTTGAATTGAGGGTGGCAAGATTCCAGTTGGGTTGAACAGTTTTATAATTGTTTTAAAAGATATATCTAACACTCTCAGAAGATGTCAGTATTACAGTTTTTATTTTAACAGTCTTAAGTGGTTATTAATGTGCTTATAACAAACATTAAAAATTATACATTGCTTTCCAATTAGAAAAATTAGCCTTATGTAGTCTGGCCAACTTCTAACTTAGATATAAGAAACTTTATTTTGACTTTTACTATGGCTATATATACCTTCTTCATTTCTTTTTATAAACTAGTTGATAGTTTATAAAATGATATTTGTGTTCTTAAATATCATTCACTGAGCTACTTCATTTCACATCAGTAATGGGCAAAGTTTTATTAGATATATAATTTGCCCAATTTAGGAACCCTTTATACTTGATAAAGATTCCGATACACTATATGATAAACTGTATACTTGCTTAGTTGCCTAGTTTAAATAATGCCAGGCTGATCAAGAATGTTAATGATCTATTACTGCAAAATCATTCATTATGAATGGAAAGGAGTTTCTTTTTCTTACAGGTCAGCCATTTTATAATACAGTGACTGCTTGGCAGTATTTCATACCTATGCATATGGGTTTATAGAGCCCAGGAATTTTGTTATTTAGCCCTTAGATCTTAACACTGACATTTATCTGCTGTGGAGATGGTAAAAGAATTTAAGATTGATCACTAAGAAAGTAGAATAGAAAAGTAGATTTTATTTTGAGAATCTTGTGAAACTAATATGTACCTTTTTATCCAGTAAATACAGTATTATACTTGCATTCTATATACATATGTATAATGCTACCATGATGGAAGCTGTGGGAACAGTATTTATTTACAGTAATGTAAATGGAAAATATTATGGGGATGCCAGGGTGGCTCAGTCAATTGAGTGTCCAAATCTTTTTTTTTTTTAATTTTTTAAATGTTTTATTACTTATCTTTGAGAGAGAGAGAGAGAGAGAGAGAAAGAGAGTGGGGGAGGGGCAGAGAGAGAGAGGGAGACACAGAATCGGAAGTAGGTTCCAGGCTCTGAGCTCTCAGCACAGAGTCTGACGTGGGGCTCGAACTCGCAAGCTGTGAGATCATGACTTAAGCTAAAGTCAGATGCCCAACCTACTAAGCCCCCCAACTCTTACTTTTGGCTCAGGTTGTGATCCCCAGATCATATCATGGGATGCAGACACGGGTCAGGTTCTGTGCTGAGCATGGAGCCTGCTTAAGATTTTCTCTCTCTCTCTCTTTCTTGGGTGCCTGGGTGGCTCAGTCGGTTGAGCGTCTGACTCTTGGTTTCAGCTCAGGTCATGATCTCATGGTTTGTGAGTTTGAGTCCCACCCTGTACTGTGCACTGACAGTACAGAGCCTGCTTGGAATTCTCTCTCCCTTTCTCTCTGCCCTCCTGTACACTGTCTCTCCCTCTCTCTCTGAAAATAAATAAATGAATTTAAAAAAAAGATTCTCTCTCTCTCTTCCTCTGCCCCCCTCCCCCCTCTTGAAATAAGTAAATAATTAATTAAAAATTTTAAAAAAATATGAAGGGGTAACTGTAGGAATAAGTCCCTGGCAGTTGGACTCTATTAGTTAAAGCAGTCCTTAATAGGCTCACAGGAGCAAACACGTTTAATATTCATTGCTTTGTCCACTTAAAAAAATTAATGATTCACCTCTTATATGGTATTTTTTCCATTTTTGATGAATTTCTTCAATACTGACAAACAGTTGTGATCTTTAATGCACTCATGCCTCACAAATTACACGTCTTCAAACACAATGGCAGACCTTTTTTGCTCCAATTTTTTCTATTCTATGAGAAAAATAGACTGTTTAAAATATCGGCTTTTCGCTTTTCCTAATCCATATGTTAGTCTGAGGTTAAGGAAGCTTTGATAGTTACCTTTCCAAAAATGTTTTACATTCAGAATTTAGTTCTTAAAGGAGACCTTCAATTTTAGCCAATACTTTTTCAATTTTACTTCTTATAATCAGAAGTATTAGAAATGTTTAGTGAAATTAAATTATGTTTGAATTTACCTCACACCTTTGGTGACTCTTTTTGAGGATTATTTAGGATACTAAGACAAATCTAATGTGCTTCTTATCTAAAGTGACCATATCCCTAGGCTTACCAGCAATAGTTCTGGTTAATGTCTATTGTTCTGGTTCAATTATTAATAAGGCTCCTGTCTACTCTCAAAAATGTCCTGGGTTGGGTGATAAATCATATGGTCAGAGCTTTAAGGTATTTGAAATATAAACTAATAAAAAAAGGGAAGATTTAGGAGTGCCTGGTTAAGCATCCTATTCTTGATTAAGCATCCTACTCTTGATTTCTGCTCAGGTCATGATCCCAGGGTCCTGGAATCAAGCCCCACCTCAGGCTTCAAGCTGAGTGAGGAGCCTGCTTAAGATTCTCTCTCCCTCCCTCTCTTTCTGTGCCTTCCCAGCTCATACTCATGGGTGGTCTCTCAAAAATTTTTTTAAAAAAGAAAGAAAAAAAAAAGAAAAAGGGAAGATTTAAATTACCCTTTATAGTCAAGAATATTTCCTTTGCAACTATGTACAGACCTAACTGAATTATTTTTTTTAAATATTTATTTATGGGCATCTGGGTGGCTCAGTTGGTTAAGCATGCAACTTCAGCTCAGGTCATAATCTTGCAGTTCATGAGTTCAAGCCCCATGTCAGCCTCTGTGCTGACAGCTTGGAGCCTGGAGCCTGCTTTGGATTCTGTGTCTCCGTGTCTCTCTGCCCTTCCCCTGCTCACTCTCTGTCTGTCTCTCTCTCTCAAAAATAAATACATATTAAAAAAAAAAAAACTTCTTATAAAAAAATAAATATTTATTTATTTTGAGGGAGAGAGAATGAGTGGGATGGGGGCAGAGAGACAGAACCCCAAGGAGGCTCCACACTGTGCAGTGCCCAAAGCAGGGCTCGATCTCATGAGCCATGAGATCATGATGTGAACTGAAATCAAGAGTTGAACACTTAAATGACTGAGCTGCCCAGGGGCCACACCATGCTATTTTTGAATAATAAAATCTGTTTAAAGTTTATTCTGTGCTTTTCTATTTTTTTTAATTTAGAAACTACTTTTGAGAATATAACCAAATAAAGTTTCTGAATTTTGATAATTATTACCTAAAGGCTAATTTGCAGTCCCAGTACATTTTTCTGTTTATTTCAGAAAACTTTTACAAGGTTACTAAAAGGGCTTTAAAATATGATAGCAATTTGAGTCTCATAATTTAGAAAAGGAAAATAAATTGGGCTCTCTCATTCAGAGTTGGAGTGAAGCACCTATTATATGGACAAATCTCAGTTCATTTTTTAGACTTTTTTGCATTAATAATTGTACTTACTAGAAATCATGGCATACATGTTCCTTTACATGGCTTATAATAGTGAACATTTGAGGGGCGCCTGAGTGGCTCAGTCAGTTAAATGTCTGGCTCTTGATTTTGGCTCAGGTCATGATCTCATAGTTCGTGGATTCAAGCTTTGCATTGGGCTCTATGCTGACAAGCACGGAGCCTGCTTGGGATTCTCTTTCTCCCTCTCTCTCTCTCTGCCCCTCCCTGCTTGCACGCTATCTCTTTCTCAAAAATAAATAAACAGTTTTTAAAAATAGTGGACCTTTGAGAGGTGAATATAAATTGACTTCTAATGGAGTTACCAAGTGTTCATTCTTAGCTTTCCCAGCCCTGAGTTTTAGATTCTCCCATGTAGTAAGCTTAAAGCTAAATAGATTGAAGGACCTTGAATTATGTTATTATCTCCAAAGGGAGCAGAGCAGAAAATGCTCCAAAAAACTCACCAGGTTCTATAATCAATGACGACTTATAGCCATATTCCTGGCCTATGGGACTATGCAAGTCCTGAGCTGGAGATAGGACCTAGGAGTTAAGATTTAAACTCTAGCCCTATCTCTGATAATCTGCATGTTGCCTAGACAAGTCTTACTTCCCCAACCAAAAAATGAGAATACTCATACTTACCTGTGTCCAAAGGGATTATTATAGGAATGAAATAATATATCTGTAATTTCTTAAGGAAGACTTCTAGAAGTTGGAAGCAACTTGCCTATTGGGAGCAGAGTGGTAGAAGGCTTTCTAGGCCGAAGGCATGTGCAAAGTTTCTGCTATGGGAAATCATTGTGAATTCTGAAAACTGTAAGTATATAGTAATGTATTTGTATAGGTTGACAGTGGGAAATGAGCAGCAGCTCCACCTAATTTGTTGAATGAATTCTAATTTTTAATAATCCTACTGAGCAAGTAATTTAACATCTCTGTGCCTCAGTTTTTTATCAGTGATACGAAGATAATATATACCTTGGGTATTTTACATACAGGATTGTTAACAGGATTAAATGATTATAAATGTACCCAAACAGTGTAAGAAACTGTTGTTAGTACTAGATAGATTTAAGAACTACGGCTAATCAGAGAGATCTCTTCAATTGCTGAATTATGTAATTGTAGTGAAACTGTTGAATTGCTATGCAAATTGTGACAGATTTATAATTATAGAAAGGATTACATTACAACTGAAGTGCTTTTACATATCTTATTTGATTCACATAATTAAGTTTAAATAAGTCAGGTAGAGTTATTATATTGTTGTTATTTCCATTATATTCCAAGGGACTTTAAAAATCATCTAGCCCAACTGCAAAATTGTATAGAAAGGAGAAACTAATTTATTCATGTATTTCAGAAATTTGTGGTTGTAAGAAATTATTTACTTAATAGAAATTTATGATCTACTGAGCTTCAGGTACAAGAAAGGGGGAGTTGGTATCAAGTTGATTGTGATCTGAGCTAATTTAGTGAAGATCTGAGTGTATTTGATAACTCCTTCTGACAATAGTTATTTCTTCTTAATGGCCTTTGTTCAGTAGTGTGTGTCCTCACTTTTATTTCTATTCCCTTCAGTCTAATTTCTGTATTTTACCCATATCAATTCATTAGCTAATTTAACCACAGTCTAAGAGAGTTATTTTTAAAAACTCAGACACTCCATTTGAACATAATTGAAGTTAAATGAAAAGATGATATGTTTTTAATCAGATTTATTTTTAATTTAAACCTATTTCTTCCTCATTTTCACTAAACTAAGTTTTTATAATTATGCAACAATTAATATATTTACACAATTAAAGCACATAACTGGCTACTTCAGTTTCCTGTTTTTAATCTACTTGACTACAGCTTTCCTCTAATGTATTCTTCAGACCCATGCTCCAGGATCACATAAAGGTTATAATGAATTAGTTCTTGTAACCAGACCCTCTTGGACATAGTCCAACACAAACTTGTACTATTCGAACTTCTGTGTTTCACTGTAATGAGAAGTGTTACTTGAGAGTCCAATGTAGTCAATCTGTTTTTACTATAATTTTACCAATGTAAACTAAATGATAAAGCCTTTGGATCAATACTGGATGTAAAAGTATTTACAGAGTATCTATTAATTGTTCATTTGGTGCTGTTTGGCCCTTTAAAAATTGGCGGCCAAATTCAGGAAATGAAATGTAGTTTATTAGAAAATACCTTTCTCACAAAAGATCAAGTTTCAATGTATCTCAGGTTTTGTGGGAATGGATCAAATACATCAGACAAAAATAGGCTAAAGTTCCTCACTTGCCATTTGAAATTGCTATACTCATTTTTCAGCAAATCTATTTTACTTGCATAGTATATTAGTTAAAATTGTATTGGTAAATTAAGGAAAAATCAGTTTGGTCATATTTGTCCTATAATAGTGATGTGCCAGACTCCTCTTGGGCCCTGCTTGCTTTAGCCAGTCCAATAACATTCCAATGGCAATCAGATTCGTAAGGTGAAACCTGACAGCCCTTCACCTGACTTTCTGCTTGGGGGGCTTCTCTGAAGCCTTCGGAAATAGAAGCATAGCCTGAAAGTGTGAAGAAATGAACAACCTATGAGGCAACCCGTAACTAACCTAAATCAGAACTGGTGGATAGATGCTTCTCTCCAGTCTTCTGGCAGGATAAATGCTTCTCTCCAGTCTTCTAAGACTTCATGGCTCCTAACAGGGGCCTGGGATTGAGTCCCATTTTGCCTGTACTGAAGGAAGCACTCCAAATGCTCTCTCCCCATTTTCTTCTAATCCCCAGCTCTTATTCCCTGGGCTGGCTTTTCACATAGACAATTTGCACATAATCTGGAAGATTCAGGCTCTGTTTTCCATGAAGAACCCAAACTAAGAGATAAAGGTTAAACATATGATTTCCATTTCCAGGGTGCCTGCCTGGCTGAGTCAGTAAAACATGTTACTCTCGATCTCAGGGTTGTGAGTTCAAGCCCCGTGTTGGGTGTAGAGATTACTTAAAAAAAAAAATTGGGGCGCCTGGGTGGCTCAGTCGGTTGAGCGTTCGACTTCGGCTCGGGTCATGATCTCATGGTCCGTGAGTTCGAGCCCCGCGTCGGGCTCTGTGCTGACAGCTCGGAGCCTGGAGCCTGCTTCGGATTCTGTGTCTCCTTCGCTCTCTGTCCCTAACCCACTCGCATCTGTCTCTGTCTCTCTCAAAAATAAATAAACATTAAAAAACTTAAAAAAAATTAACTTTTGAAAGTTTGCATGTGTGGATGGGACAGTCAGATTAATTGTATGTAGTAATTTGAGAGGATGTTAATATTGACCCAAGACTGGTGGAACTTGTACAGTCAAGGCTATTTTTCTGATAGTAATAACGATTTGATTTAAAGGAAATTATACAGCCTTGCTCAGTCTTTTATAGGCAAGAGAATATTTTCTTGCCACTTTTCAAACTTTATTGGACGTTAGAATAATCTGGAAAATCAGTAAATATGTAGATTCATGGGATCTACCCACTAGAGATTCTAATGTGATATGTCTAGAATGGAGCTTAGCAATCTGCATTTTTAATAGGTATCCTCCAGGTGAGTCAGATGGTCTACAGACTACACTTTGAGAAGCAGCTTAGCAATCTGCATTTTTAATAGGTATCCTCCAGGTGAGTCAGATGGTCTACAGACTACACTTTGAGAAGCATTGATACATTATTACAGTAATAATACTGCTGAGGATAATCTGTGACCAAGAAATAAATGAAAAGCAATTTACTCCACAGGGACTGAATTAGTATCATGATATCATTAATCACATGTTCTAATAAACTGAGCTAATAAACTACACACTGGGCAGTCAGATTAAAAAGAATCTAATTTTAATTTCAGGGTCCTCTGTAAAAATTTGACTTGATATTACTTGATTGGCTTTAACATTAGTACAAACATGTGGTTTGTTATGGTACCAATGAACTGCTGAGAATTTCATTTATGCTAGATGTGTTTAATTTACACTTACTGGTGGAACTAAAACAACATGTCACTCATTTCAAAGTATAAACGCTCACAACTTAACAAGTCAAGCTGTGGGAAAAGAGGCTGATAATTGCGCTGGAATGGACTAAACAACCTTTGTTGCTGAATGGCCTGTAGCCAGGTTCCAGTGGCCTGTGGCCAGGTTCCAGTGGTTAGTCTGATATTATAGTTAAAAAATCATATACTTATTTCTGAGCAACATATGTTTGTTTTAAATTTTGTCAAACAATTCCTTGGAAAGTGACTAGAAAAGAATTTAACCACTCTCTAAAATGCTATGTAGATGGTATTTACCATTCGGTAATTATCACATTATTGAAAATTGGTTACGATATTCATATTTTTAGAAATGTGACTGATTCTACCATCTGCTTTCAGTGAGGAGACCCTACCCTCCAAATTTAGACCTGTATATGTTAAATGTACATTTTTTATAAAGAACTTTATCACAGAATTCTATAATACTGTTTCTTGTCCATTAATATACTGTGAGCTACATAAAATTACTGATTACATCAATTATCTTAATGTTTCAAGAGGGAAGTGTTTCTTAATCCTAATCTAAGTCATTGTAGTAATGATTTAGCAAAGCACCTTCAGGAGAATAGGCTTAAGATAGAACTTTGAAACTAAAAATTTGCCACACAAGTTATATTTTCACTTTGTCAGTAATACAGAATTTCTAAGGCAGTAGTTTTCTGATTACTTTTAAGGCTGTATGTCTTTTTGTTTTAAGTTTATTTGTTTATTTTGAGAGAGAGAGAGAGAGAGAGAGAGAGCAAGGATGTGCACACAAGCAGGGGAGGGCAAGAGAGAGAGGGAGAGAATCCAAAGCAGGCTCCATGCTCTCAGCGCAGAAGCCTGTATGTCTTTAACGATGGGCTATAACATTTTCTGTTTCCCAGTTAGTCTTTGATGTATAGCAAGTTTGGTTGTTAGTGCTAATTTATCCAAATTAGCTATTTTATACAGAAATTTTTTAAATTTAATTTTTTAATTTTTTTAATTTTGAGAGAGGAGACAGGATGTGAGCAGGGTAGGGGCAGAGAGAGAGGGAGACACAGAATCTGAAGCAGGCTCCTGGCTCTGAGTTGTCAGTCCAGAGCCTGATGTGGAGCTCAAACCCACGAGCTGCGAGATCATGACCTGAGCTGAAGTTGGACACTTAACCGACTGAGATACCCAGGTGCCCCCACAAAATAATTCTTTTTTTTTTTTTTTAAGTAAGCTCTATGTCCAATGTGGGGCTTGAACTCATGACCCCAAGATCAAGAGTTGCATGCTCTACCAACTGAATCAGCCAGGCGATCCCATATAGATCGCCTGTATTTATTTTGAGAGAGAAAAAGTGTGTGTGCATGTGAGGGAGGGGCATATAGAGAGGGAGAGAGAGAATCCCAAGGAGGCTCCCGCTGTCAGTGCAGTCTGATGAGGGTCTCAGTCCCATGAACCATGAGATCATGACCTGACCTAAGATCAAGAATCCAGTGCTCAACCGGCTGAGCCACCCAGGTGCCCCTAAAATATATTTTAGATTTATAGTACTCCCTGCCTTCTTTTCAGTTGTTTACAGTCCACTCTCAGTACATGAAAATAAATATGCAAATTAAACAATAATTTAATGAGTAGTCAAATAAAGCTAATTTTTTAAATCTAATAAAATAGTTTTAATAAGAATATTATATACTTAGTGGGTTAAATTGGTGAAGTGATATTTTTGTCTTTAGGTATACCATCTACATACAAGCTTTTCATTTTAAGAGAAAAAATTCATTTACCATGGATATAAATTCAAATTATGTACAGCTTATTAAAGCTTATTTGTATAGCAATTAAACATCTTTCAGGAAATTAAAATTGATTGTAAGAGCTTACTAAGATCAGTTTGTGTTATAAGTGGATCTATTTGTTGGTTCTAAGATCAAGTCCTAACCTATTTCCTGCTCTTTATTTACACACTGGAATATGTGTCAATCCACCCAACTTTAGTTAGGCCAGCTCTTACAATGTTTTGTCACACTATTCTGAACTCCCTTCTGACCCATGATATTGACTTCAGAAATATCTCATGTGTGAACGTTGCTCATTGGCTTCACCTTCTAATCAATTTGTCATTAATTTAATATTACTTTTAGAAAATGTTAAATCCTATTCCTTCTTATGTCTTATACCCAACACATTTTGCACTCAATCTCTGTATCATTATTTACTATCAAGAGAATGAAATGTAATTTAATATTGACTTACAATAAATTTAATTTGGAAGAGACTCTTTTGGAAGAACAAACATATTCTATAGCCCTGAAGAAATAATTTAATTGGTATAGAAACAACACAATCCTAGAGCATATAGAAATCTTTGACCAACTAATTTGATGTCATATAAAATAATAGATATAAATAGATATGAAATGTCTTTGAAAAACCTAGATATGAGGCACAAGTAAGGTATAGTTTGTACTATCCCTGCCACAGTTCCTTCCTTTGGTATAGATGATCGAAATTTGAAATTTTAGGGCTGGCTAGCTGGCTCAGTCCGTAGAGCATGCAACTTTTGATCTCTTAACCGAGACTCTCCTTTACCTAAGGGACCTATCTACATAATAAGGCAACCTTTGTTTTTCTAAACATCTCCTTAACTTCTTGTTATTGGCCTTCCTCCCCTTTGTATCCTCAAACCCTACTCATCTTGTTGCTCTTATAAGCTTTTTGTTGACTCATTTCCCTCGGAACTTCAAGTCTGTGTGGATTTCTCAAATGCCTATTAAATTTTATTTTCTCCTGTTGATCTGTCTTATGTCAATTGATTCCAAGTCCAGCTAGAAGGAGCATAGGGCAGAGGAAGGTCTTCCTCCCTGACACTTTCCACAGTTGCTAATTTAGTTTTTATGTCTCTGACAAAAATAAATTGTATATTCCAAGCTAAGCTTTGACTTCTTTTACATAAGCTGTTTGTTGAAATTTATTATATATTTTATTAAAGAGGTAGGAAGGGTATTGACATTTGTTGCATCTGCTGTGTTCTAGGGACTATGCTAGGTGTTTTACGTACAATATCTCATTTAATTCTCCCAACAACTGAGAGAATGGTATTACTTCCTTAACTTACAGACGGAGAAAAGAGAAGTCAGAGTTGAATAATCCCCAAGGATAAATTTGTTTGTAGCAGCCAGTATTCAAATCCATCTTACTTTGGCTCAAAAGCCCATGTATTTTTTAGTATACTACCTTTTCTCTTGATTGTGAAAATGAGAAACAAGTGGAAGTGATTATTTTTCAGAGTCCACTTGGACTAAACTAAATTTACCAAAGTTGAGTAGCATCCCTCAGGTAGGATTTTACCTGTGAAAAAATAAGGGGATTAGGAGAATTAATATTTAGTTCTAGGAATCAGAATTGGAATTTTTGAGCCTTTGGTTCTAAAGCTTTCTCTGGTCCCATTTCCTTGGAATTGCTCAAGTTAAAAACATTTAAAACATTTTTTGAGCACTTTGCATACAAAGCACTGTCTTAAGAACTCACCCCCTAAAAAAGCAGGTTCTGTCACCTCTAAAATGGATTTTGAATCCTGCAATTCTGATCTTTATAACTTCATGGAAATTTTCCCATCAATTCGAATCAAATTTTAGATATACTAACTTCTTAGGTAAATCCTAAATTATACCTATATGAGAGTTCTTAAAACAACACAAAATATATATGTATATACGCATATGTACTAATAAACATTTTTATTGTTTATAGAATGAATCAGCAAAGACTCGTTAGCATAACTATACAACACAATTTTACCTTTTTACAATTCTTTTAGAAAACAGATTAGATTTCATGTAGTATTCAGATGAGTCATTGTGGGATGGTGAAAAATATTAGTCTGGGCTGGTATTTAGAAAACTGGGATGTTCTGGTCCCAGCTCTACCTTTAGATTTTATAGTAGTGATTTAGCTCCATTTTTGGGCTTTTCATTCAACTGAAAACTGAGGAGTTGGATGCATTGGTTATTCTTTAAGACTTTTTCAAGCTTTAAAATGTCATGATTCTAAGTGGTTTTGGTAGGAAACATATGAAGATATTCAAGAAGGAAAGAGTTTGCAGTTGTTAAGAATAGCTAGCATTGTTGACAAAAAGAGTCATTGTGTGAAACGAAGCAGCTAGGAATAAGGACAAAGGAATGCATCCCTGACTAAATTTAAAGAATAAAGATTTTTAAAGAACACTTTTTGACCTGGGCCCTGAAATAACGTAGGGCTGTATAAAATACACACACACACACACACACACACACACACACACACACACACACACTTACAGGTGCCTAATTTGATTTATAAATCCATATGTCCTTAATTTTAACCAAAACATCACACTGTATCATTATTTTAAAGGGATCAATTTACAGGAATACATAAAGGTCATATTCAGTAGGACTTTCATATATTTGAAACTGGGAATTCTGTTATATGAAAGCTGTAGAATCCTTTTCCAAAGTGTAGTTAGGCTTGAAATTTTACCCCTAGATTTTATATGAAATATATACCTGGTTTCTGAATAGCTTTCCTCAAAACCATAAACATAAAAAATGCTCACTAAATAAATCCACTTAAGTGGAATCCCCACATAAGTTTATCTTTAAACAGTAAGCCCTGGGGGCACCTGGCTGGCTCAATCGGAAGAGCATGTGACTCTTAATCTCAGGGTCCTGAGTTCCAGCCCCAAATTGGGCACAGAGATTACTTAAATAAATAAACTTGAAAAATAAAAACAAAAAAAAGAGTAAGCCCTGTATTTTAAACACAGCATAGTTTAAGAATTTTAAATTACTATATAGAATATACTTACCAGAAACTCTAAAAGTATACTCTATTGACATATATGTATATCTTGCCTGAAAACTGATTGCAAAGAGAAACATTCAACCAACTAAAAATTTTGATCCATATCCTCCCCCCAAAATTGTCAGAATACAGTTTATACTGAATAAAATTAATTTGGGTTTGCTGAATCAGCATATTCCTTATGCAGATTCAACATTGCATAACTTTTTTGAAGTTCAGCTGAATTTGCAGAAGTATTGTGCAGAATTGCCTTGGAATAGGACTGAAAAGCATCCAAGACCTTCCCTGCAAAAAAATGATATCTCATCTGAACATATTTCTCACCTTAAAATTCTTTATTAACATCCTAAAGAAACACTTAGAGTCTTTGAGTTTGAATATAATGACACAGTGAGGACTCTAGGGACAATGAAAAAAAAAAGATGCATGAGTCTTGCTCCTTTTAAGACAAAGTCATATTAAATTGACCTACTGATAGCTCTTGACAGGAAAGTATCCAGTATAATTCTGTTTAAAAAGTCGTTTTAATTCCCAGATAAATTCATGTGTCAGCCGCTACGTTAACTGAATGCCCAGAAGATATGTGCATTCAATTCAATCCAATATTAATAACTAAGGGGGTAGTCTGGTATGCCAAAATAAATATAAAGGGATTGGTAACTTTGATTTTAGATGACACAACAACTTAAATTAATTACATCAGGGAAAGAGAGGGGTAAAGAATTATTTTAAAATATAAATTAAAGGAAGATCCAAATATTCTTTAACTTAAGTTTTTTCAGACCTAATAGGCATGACAAAACCTGTCTTCATTCCTTTCTATTCAGCTCAGCAAGTGCTTTTGAGCTCCAATAGTTAATCAGTTACCAGATTCCACAATCTTTGTTTTTCACACTCCTCAATTCCTACTGTGTATTGTTCCTCTAATGTACTTAAGGTCACCAAGCAGGCCAACTTTTTTTTTATGCCTTAAAAAGGCAATTATTATTGTATCCACAATTAGATTTATCATATAAAATTGTTACCATATAGCAACAGCCTATAAAACATGATAGTATATTATCAAAGAAGTAGATGGCTTAAGATGAATCATTAATAGGTGAATTAGATTTAGCAAAATTATTCAACCCAGTTTTCTTCATGACTATAGCCATGCCTAACTTACAAAAAAGTATAGTGAAAGTATAGTATATTATATACTAAATAACTTTTATTTAAACAAATCAATGAATATACATAAGTACTATAAAAAATATCTAACCAACTTGACATGAAGGGTATAATCTAGGTATTACCATGTTAAAAATAGATATCTGTTTTAAACATCATTTCTTAATTTAACCTTAAATTAAGGTGCACAGACAATTGAGAAATAGAAAAAAATATATTAACTTACCCTTCAATTTTTTTAGAAAACCTCTGCTCTGGGTCAAAAGCACAAGGTGTTTCACTTCTGACTTCTGAAGCTACGAACTTAAACAGTAGATGAGAGGAAGCCCCCTCTCTGGACCACGCTAGAGTTTGCTAGACACCACTGCTATGTGGAAGACTCCTGCTGCATCTAAGCTATATACAGTGTGCAATGGATAACCTAATATGCCTTTCATTTAACTGGCTGGGCAGGTTTCTACCGTCTGTGGAACATGGACTCAAACCAGAATATGTTGGCATAACAGGCCAGTCAAACCGGTTCTTCTGTAGATCCAGAACCTGTCCAACCAGTCTGCATCAAAGGCTAGCCCAACAAGCTGCAGCGGCTCAGCTCTGCTAAGCTTGTATGGGTGAGTTATCCCCACCTCCCATCCACTCCCAACAAACTGCTCAGAATGTTGTAGCCTCCAGCAAAATAATTCAGAGTTCTAGTGGGAGGGATAGATCTATGTCAGGCATAGCAAGAGTCCATTGTTATAAACCTCTCATTGTAGATACTTGAGTGTCTATCATCCTCTAGGTAGGTAATCCTTTTAAAAATGTACTCCAGGGTTTTCTGCAGATTAAAGCCTCTAGAAAGAGATTATCTACAATGAAGAAGAATCCATAATGCCTGACCTTTTCCACTAGTCCACTTGGCTCTGCTTGATTTAGTTTAGCCTTGAGAGGGAGGTTGATATTCCCTACAAGGGTAGTGGCCCTGAAAGCTAGAAGGAAGCATTCTTAGAGGGACGAAAACGATGTATAGGTTGACCGAACTTTTGCCTGGATATGTGATCTTCCTTGTACTCAAATGATCCTCATACCATTCCATTATAAAGTTGGAAAAACTCCTATTTGCTACATATTCGGACAACATGAAGGGTTTTGCTTTGGATATTCAACAGTTGAACACAAATTATTGGCACCTACTATGTGCCAGGATCTGTGCCAGGTCCAGGGTTGCAATGGTATAAAAGAGAAGTTTAGTAAGAGATAGGAGCAATGTCCAAGTTCCCAGTTAAGTATGTCTAGTAATGTTTTGGAAGGAAGAAGATCAGAAGATCATATTTTGACAGAAATTGGTTGTATTAAGAGAGATCATATCTTACCATAATATTTGTACATTTAGAAACAGCCCTTCCTATCTGCTGATGCAGTGATTCTCAAACTTTACTGCTTAAGTATCATCTGAAGTGCTGATTATGAACAAATTACTAGGCCTCACCTCCAGAGATTCTGATTCAGTAAATCTGGAGGTACCCCAGCACTTCTGGTGATTCTGTTGCAGCTGTTGCAAGGGACCTTAGCCCCAGACTTCACACTCAGTTCCTTTTCTATATTTGTACCTAATTATATAGAATACATATTAATTAAAAGTTGCCATATTCGCTTTTATAGCTCCAGTGTCTAGAACACTGACAGAAAGTATTTAGTAAATGCTTATTAAGTAAATATCTACTCAGGCCTAGCACTTGCTAGATCCTAGGGGGATCACAACTAGTAACTATTATGGGAATCAAGCTGCAATAAGTACTATAATTATAGTAATTGAGGTAGGAGCACAGAAAAGGGAGTAAGTATGATTGAGTATGGGAAAGACTTCACAAAGGAGATTGGTTTAAAGACTTTTTTTTTTTTTAACCATGACCAAAGATTGCTATCTGCAGGATAACAAAAGTTTGAAGGAACAATAAAAAGAATGTTTTTGATTTGACTCAGTAATAAAAGCTTTAAAAGTATCTGAGTATACCATGACCTCAAAACTTAGTAATAAGGTTATTTTCTTGAGCAGGGGTCAGCAAAATTTTCCACAAATGATCAAAGAGTAAATATTTTAGGGTGTGTGGGCCGGATTGTCTCTGTTTCAACTATTTACCTCGAACATTATAGCTCAAAAGCAGATATAAGCCATAGGCAAAGCATGGGTGTGGTTATATTACAATAAGACTTTATAAAAACAGGTGACAGGCCGGATTTGATGAATGGGCTATAGTTTCCTAACCCATGCTCTAGAGTGAAAAGTAGAAATTAACAAGATTGCATAATTGGTTAGGAAAATAGGCTTTGGCAGTCCAAAACACTTGGGTTCCATCCCAGTTTTATTCCATATTAGCTTTGTCACCTGAATTAAGCATTTGTTTTATTTCTAAAATATGGATGAAAATAATAGAACCTAACACCTAAAGTTATTGTAAACTTCAAATGCTGTAATTCACATGAGGTTTTATCCAAAAATCAGTAAGGGCCCCATAAAATGTCAGCTAAAAATAAAACTCATTAAATATAATAGCTAAACATATGGGTGTTCATTTACATAATTTTCATTTTTTAAAGTTCTACTCAAGGGACCCTTCAGTGGCTCAGTCAGTTAAGTGTCTGAATCTTGATTTCAGCTCAGGTCATGATCTTGCGGTTTGTGAGATCTGCTAATAGCGCAGAGCCTGCTTGGGATTCTGTCTCCGTCTCTCATTGCCCCTCCCTGCTCATGCTCTCTCTCAAAATAAACATTAATAAAATAAAATCCTGCTCAAATGGCAGTAAAGAATCAATAGCATGAACTCTTAAGGATCAAAAAGAATGAGAGAGGTAGTAGGCAAGAGATGTCCATACATTTTGGAAGAAGGAATGAAAATGAGTGATGATTGATTTAGTGGAGTAGAGAAAGAGGAAATGTACTTGCAATCATAAAAGCAAGTATATCTCTGCTGCAAAATTCTAGGAAACATTGGAAATTGGAATCAGGAGATACCTGTAAATGGGGAGTGGGAGGGGGGGCTTGAAATGGGACGATTAGTTAAAAATCTGCTTAAAGAGGGTATCTGGGTGGCTCAGTCAGGTGAGTGTCTGACTGTTGATTTCAGCATAGGTCATGATCCCAGGGTCATGGGATCAAGCCTTGTGTGGGTCATTCCCTGCCTAGAATGGAGCCTGTTTGAGATTCTCTCTTTTTGCCTCTCCCCTACTCATGCTCTGCTTCTCTCTAAAACAATAACAACAACAACAACAAACCACTTTAAAATCTGCTTAAGGAGCAGTTTGCTCCCTAGATCCCTCCCCCAATCTAGATGCCTGGAGACTGCCCCTTCTTCAACCTTGAGAGAAAATTGGGGTAGGAGTTACTGATTCATGCTGGAGAGATTATCCTAGGCTGGTTCTGGTCTCAAGAATATCAAGCAGAGGTGAGGGTGACTGGTAAGCAATGAGATTATATTAGTTTCCTGTGGCTGCTATAACAGATTACCACAAAGTTAGTGGTTTAAAAGGACATAAATTTATTATCTTATGGTTCTGAAGATGGGAAGTACAAAATGGGTCTCAATGGTCTAATGTCAGTCTCCTTTTTGGAGGCTGTAGGGGAGAATCTGCTTCAGGAGGCTGCTTGCATTTCTTGGCTTATGGCCCCTTCCATCTTTAAAGCCAGCAAATGGCCAGTCACTCATGTTGCATCATTCTGACACTGACTCTGCTGCCTCCCTCTTCTACCTTTAAATCCAACTATATAATCCAGGGTTATCTCCCCATTTTAAGGTCAGCTGATTATCAAGTTTAATCTCATCTGCAACTTTAATTCTCTTCTGCTGTGTAACATAAAATAGTCACAGGTTCCTGGGATTAGGATGTGGATGTCTTTGAGACACCATTATTCTGCCTGTGGCAGAGATTAAGTCAAGGTCTCTATGTTGATGGTGAGATATGGAGGTCCATTCCTTTGCTAGGCTTCTGAATGCTAGTAACCAGGTTTATACTCCTTACTCAGAAAGCAGAAAACTGGAGAGTTTATCTCAAGAAACTCTCAAAAATTCCATTACTATAACACAGTGGTTATTAACTAGGGATGATTTTGCCCCCAAGGGACATTTGGCAATGTCTGGAGAAATTTTCCGTTGTAAACAACTGGGTGAAGTGGGGAAGAGGTGTGCTACTGGCATCTAGTGAGTAGGGGCCACGGATGCTATGGATGCTATCTTACAGTTCACTGCAATGCATCCTTCCTTGTCCCTAGCCCCCCAAATAATGATCTGATCCAAAATGTCAAGTGCCAAAGATGAGAAACCAGTCAACATCACCCTAATAGAAATAAATAAACCCCACCTAGGCACACAGAGTTGCAAATCAACAATAGATAGAGAGCAACATATATATCAGCAACAGATATAGAGAGCATGTAGTATGAAAGAGACAAAAAGAAACCAATAGATAAAATGAACTTACAGAAAATAGTTAATGTAGGGAGCAGAATGATAATTTTTTGAAAACTATATTAATATCTTCAAAGAAATAAGATACTGATTACATAAAGTAAGAACAGAAGGCCAGCTAAAAGTAGAACTTTGGGAGAATAAAAAAGAGATATTGGAAAGTAAAAATATGAGAGCAGAAATAAAGTCTACAGGAGATAGAAGGTGAAGTGAGGCAATCTACCAGAAAGGATAATTAAGATGCTACTGAGGGATGTTCTACAAAATAAGAGTAAATTAAGAAAGATGAAACCACTAATCCAGAAGTATGGAAATGGAGATACCAGTCCCAAGACCACAGCACCGTGTACAGTTGCTGCACACTAATAAGGTATTGAAGACTCTGGTTTTTACTTCAAATTTGAATTGCCTATGACTGAGAGAAGGAAGAGGGAGGATGAGAGTGGGGAGAGAGAGAGAGAGAGAGAGAGGATAGGAAGGAGGGAGGGAGGCAGGAGATACGGGAATATGACTGATTTTTGGTATGAGATTTAAATTTAAAAGATTTTTTTAAATGTACATGTTCACTTGCCTCACAATTAACCAAGGGTTAATGTTCAAAGATCATAAAATGAGGAAGGTAATTAAACTGTACAAGTACAAACTTGCACCTGCAGAAAAAGTTTGCACAAACATTTATATCTGGCAGTGTTCATAAGTAAGCGTTTGCAACATACTATCCAAGACCTAGTAAAACCTGATCACTGCAAAATTAAAAGCATGTTTTACCTGAATAAGCCCAAATTAGGAAACCTGATTTGAAGCTTGCCTCGGTTACTCTCAGTTACTGTTAGTTACTCTTATGTAAACATGGATTAGATAGTTTTTTTTTTTTTTTTTACCATTGCTTCATTTATTAAATAAGGAAGTTTGATTGGATATATTCTAAATATCTATTCAGCTCAACACTTTTATTCTAAAGTTCTTTTGAGCAAATGGAACAATTCAAAAAATGTGGGAGCAAAAGCAAAATAAACTAATCAAGGAGACATTTTTACAGAAAAGCAATTTTAAAATGCAAGCTAATTTTAGGTTGTATTCTCCAAAGGCTGGCACTGAGATATGGATTCAGGTGCAAGTAATTAATTAGAAATGTGCTCTAATATGAAATCAGTAAGGTAGTCAGGGAGGCAAGACAAGAAAAGAGAATAAAAAAGCAAGGATATGATTTCAGCATCAGCCTGGTCTCAGGGAGCTCCAAAGCATAAAGTATAAAGTCAGAGTTTATCCCACTTGGAGGCAAAAGAACTAGACTTTCATACCCCGAACAAGTTACCAGCTGCTGGCTACCCCAGGGATTTGTAAACTCTCAGGTACTTCCACCTCTCCACGAGAAGTGGCTCTAGTAACCCAAGAACATTCCTTTGAAGAAGGTTGCAGGTACTATAACATTAAGAGTGAAACATTAAGACTGCTGCTTCCATCCAAGATGGTACTTATAGGGGTCAGATTTATCCTATCACCTGAAAAAACAAGGACAAAATGTATAAAACAAAGGTTTTCAAGACATTGTATCAATCAACAAAAAATAGTTATCTCTAAGAGAGAGTAAACGAACAAGTTGAGTTCTGTCAAGTTGGATAAAAAATGCAAAGCCCAACTTCATACTGCCCTCAGTAAAGATACTTTAGATCTGGAAACCCAGATAGGTTAAAAATAAAATGATTGAAAAAGATATACCATGCTAATACTAGTCAAAAGACATCTGGAGTAAATTAGTATCAGACAAAATAAGCTTTAGATTAGAGAGTATTACTGGGTGCCTGGCTGGCTCAGTCAGTAGAGTGTGCAACCCTTGATCTTGGGGTTTTGTAAGTTCGAGCTCCCCATTAGGTGTAGAGATTACTTAAAAACAGATCAGAGAATATTACCAAGGATAAAAGAGGATCATTTCAAAATAAAGGGGGTAATTCATCAAGGACACCTAATCTACATAGATCACAAATCCATAATTATATTTAACAATTGTATCTGGAGATCACATTTCATTCCATCTTTCAGTAATTGATAGAATAAGAAAGGAAATCACACTTAACACTATCAACCTATTTGATATAATTAATATATAGAGATCACTCATCCTAAAAGCAACTGAATACACATTTTCTTCAAGGGTATATGGAACATTTACCAAGTTACCATATTCTGTGTCCTAAAATAAGTCTTAAATTTAAACAGATTAGAATCATACAAAGTATGTTTTCTGTCCACAGTGGAACTAAATTAGAAGTCAATAAAAGAGGGGCGTCCGGATGGCAACTGGTTAAGTGGCCGACTCTTGGTTTTGGCTCAAGTCATGATCTCACAAGTTAGTGAGATTGAGCTCTGCATTGGGCTCTGCTTTGGCAGTGGAGCCTGCTTGGGATTCTCTTCTTCTCTCTCTCTCTCTGCCCCTCCCCTGCTCATGGTCATGCATGCTCTCTCTCTCTCAAAAAATAAGTAAACTTAAAAAGTCAATAAAAGAATGTTGTGTGGAAAATCCCCAAATATTTGTAAACTAAATAACACACTCCTAAATAACCATGGGTCAATGATGAAATAAAATAAGAAATTAAGAAGTATTTTTAAATAAATGATACTAAGAATACAAAATATTAAAGTTTGTGAGGTAAATACTTATTTAAATTCAGATGCTCTAATATTGTAATGGTAGGTATATCACTTTACATCTATGAAAAAGATTAAAATACAAAAGTATTAAAATAACTATAATTATAGTAATCTGTAAATGGATACACAAGGTGAAAAGCTGTAAATTGTGACATCAAAAACAATGTTGGGATAGAGAGTAAAAATGTAGAGCTTTAGTATGTGTTTGAAGTCAGGTTGTTACCAAGTTAATATAGACTGTTATATCTATAACATGTATTTTTTTAACTTTTAAAAAATGTTTATTTTTGAAGAGAGAGAGAGCATAAGCGGGGGCAGGAGAGGAGCAGAGAGAGAGGGAGACACAGAACTTGAAGCAGGCTCCAGGCTCTGAGCTATCAGCACAGAGCTTGGCGTGGGGCTCAAATTCACAAAGTGTGAGATCGTGACCTGGGCCAAAGTCTGACGCTTAACTGACTGAGGCACCCAGGTGCCCCTATAACACGTTTTATGTAAGCCTTGTGGTAACCACAAAGCAAAATACCTATGATAGATACACACACAAAAGATACAGGAATCTAAGCATAGCGTTACAGATACTCACCAAATCACAAAGGAAAAGAGCAAGAAAAGAAGAAAGGAACAAAGGAATTACAAGACAACCAGGAAACAATTAACAAAATGGCAAAGTGAGTTCACTTTTATGAGTAATTACTTTATTTTTTTAATGTCTATTTATAAGCTGTATACTGTACTGTTTAAAGTTTAAAAATGTTAGAGAGTAAATCTTAAAAGTTCTCATCTCATCTTGGGACACCTGGATGGCTCAGTTGGTTAAGCACTCAACTTCGGCTCAGGTCATGGTCTTGGGTCTGGGAGTTTGAGCCCCTCATCGGGCTCTGTGCTGACAGCTCAGAACCTGGAGCCTGCTTTGGATTCTGTGTTTCCATCTCTCTCTGTCCCCCTCCCCCTGCTCATGCTCTGTCTCTCTCTCTCTCAAAAATAAACAAACATTAAAAAAAAAAAAAAAAAAAGAACTGCCATTCTTTAAAAAAACTGTTCTCATCTCAAGAAAATTGTAACTGTGTGATGATGGATGTTAACTAGACTTACTGTGATGATCATTTTGCAATATATACATATATCAGGGTTTTTTTTTTTTACCTGAAACTCATAAAATATAATATGTCACTTATATTTCAATTTAAGCAACCTCAAGGAATCAGAGGCTATGTCTCCCTTGTTTTACATTGTATCTCCAATACCTAACATAGGGTCTGCCTGACATAGAGTGAGCATTCAATAAATACATGTTACAGGAATTTGAACCAAACCCTTTTTGACTTGGTGATCTGAAAAATTTTCTTCTTTTCTCTCAGCATTGTTTATTCTGTCTCTAAAATGAGAACTATGGGTTAGACTGTCTAAGGTTCTTTTCAGATTTGTCACTTTATGGTTTACTTTCCTTAAACCTCAATCCCACTCCTAGTAACATTTTTCATTGGTGAAAAAAAAATACTAGGGGACTTTGATGCCTTGCTTTTAACAATGGTCATCTGGACAGAAAATTAATAAGGAACATTGGGCTAAAGCTACACATTTGATCAGATGGAACTAACAGACATATACAGAACATTCAATCCACAGTAGACTAGATGGACCTGACAGACATACACAGGACATTCCATTCAGCAGCAGACTACACATTATTCTCAAGTGCACATAGAACATTCTATAAGAAGCCTTAGCAAAATGTAAGACTGATTTCATAACAAGTATCTTTTCTGACTACAGTGGTGTGAAATTAGTTATCAATAACAAGAGGAAAACTAAAAAATTCACAAATGTGTGGAAATTTAATAACACACTCCTGAACAATCAGTGTGTCAAAGAGGAAATCAAAAGGGAAATTGAAAAATCATGAAACAAATGAAAATGGAAGCACAGAATATTAAACTTATGGGATGCAGCAAAAGCAGTTCTAAGGGGAAAGTTTACAATGATAAATGCCTACATTAAGAAAAAAGAAAGATTTTTTTTTTAAGTAGGCTCCACACTCAAAGAGGGGCTTGAACCTGCCCCTGAGATCAAGAGTCAGATGCTGTACTGACTGAGCCAGCCAGGTGTCCCAAGAAAAAGAAAGATGTTAAATAAACAACATAACTTTACATCTTAAGCAGCTAGAAAAAGAACAAACTATGTCCAAATTAATAGAAGAAAGAAAATAATAATTGGAGCAGAAATAAATGAAACAGAAACTAAAAAGACAGTAGAAAATATCAATGAAACTATGAGCCAGTTTTTTTGAAAAATAAAAAAAATATTGACAAACCTTTAGTTAGACAAAGGAAAAAAAAGACTCACATAAAAAAAATTGGAAATGAAAGAGACATTAAAATTGATAACACAAATACTAAGGATCATAAGAAACTAATGTGAACAATTATAATCTAACACAACAGATAACCTAGAAAAAAATGGATAGGTTTTTACAAATATACGACCTATCAATATTGAGGCACAAAGAGAAAACTGTAACAGACTAATCACTAGAAAGGAAATTGAATCTGTAAAACTCTCAACAAAGAAAAGTCCATGATCACATTATTTCACCAAACATTGAAAGAAAATTAATACCAATTCTTCTTCAACTCTTCTAAAAGATTGAAGAGGAGGGAATACTTCCAAACTCATTTATGAGGCCAGAATTACCTTGATACTAAAACCAGAAAAGACACTACAAGAAAAGATTATAAGTCAATATCTTTGATGAACACAGATGCAAAAATTCTCAATAAAATATTAGCAAACCAAATTCAAAAGTACATTAAAAGTAACATACACCTTGATCAAGTGGGATTTATTTCTGGGATGTAAGGATGGTTCAACATATGCAAATCAATAAATATACCATATGAACAAAATGAAGGATAAAAATCATTCGATCATCTAAATAGATGCAGAAAAAGCATTTGACAAAATTCAACATCCTTTTATGATAAAAAATTTCATCAAGTTGGGTAAAGAAGGACTGTAAAGGCCATATGTGACAAACCCACAGTTAACAATACTTTGTGGTGAAGAGCTAAAAGGTTGTCTTCTAAGATCAGGAGCCAAAGATACCCACTCTCAACTACCTTTATGCAACATAGTACTGGAAGTCCTAGCCAGAGCAATTAAGCAAGAAAAAAGAAAAAGCATCAAAATAAAAAAGGAAGAAGTAAAATTGTCTCAGTTTGCAGATGACATATTACATATAGAAAACCCTAAAGACTCCACCAAAAAACTGTTAGGACTAATGAATGAATTCAGTAAAGTTTCAGAATACAAAATCAATATAAAAAATCAGTTGCATTTCTATACACTAACAGCTAACTAACAGAGAAAGTAAGAAAACAATCCCATTTACAATCACATCAAAAAGAATAAAATACTCAGGAATAAATTTACCCAAGTAGGTCAAAGATCCATATGCTGAAAACTAGGAAACATTGGTGAAGGAAATTGAAGAAGACACAAATAAATGGAAAGATATTCTGTACTCATAGATTGGAATGTTATTAAAATGTTTAAATGTTACCCAAAGCAATCTACAGATCCAGTGCAATTCCTATCAAAATTCCAATGATGTTTTTCACAGAAATAGAACAATTATAAAATTTGTAGGAAACTACAAAAGACCCTGAATAGACAAAGCAATTGTGAAAAAGAGCAACTAAGCTGGAGGCATCATGCTCCCTGATTTCAAACTATATTACAAAGAATAGCAATCAAAACAGTATGGTGGTGGCATAAAAACAGTCACATAGATCAATAGAACAGAATGGAGAGCTCAGAAATAAATCTACACATATATGGTCAATTAATTTGTGACATAGGAGCCAAGAACATACAATGGGGAAAGGACAGTCTTTTCAATAAAAAGTGTTGGGAAATCTGGACAGTCCCATGCTGTATATATTGTATATGTTGTTTATGTATATATGTATTATTAAGCCATGAGAAAGAAGAAAATTCTGCCATTTGTGAAAATGGACCATTATCTTACACCATAAAGAAAAATTAACTCAAAATGGATTGGAGAATGTAAGGCCTGAAACTGTAAAGCTCCTGGAAATAAAAATAGGCGGTAAGCTCATTGACATTGGTCTTGACAATGATTTTTCTGGATTTGACAACAAAAGCAAATGAAACAAAAGCAAAAATAAACAGTGGGACTACATCAAACTAAAAAGTTTCTGCACAGTGAAGGAAACCGTCAACAAAATGAAAAGGCAACCTACTGAATGGGAGAAAATATTTGCAAGCCACATATCTGATAAGTGGTTAATATCCAAAATATACAAGGATCTCATACAACTTGTAGCAAAACCAAAAATATAAAACCCAAAGATAATATGGACAAAGGGCCTGAAAAGACATTTTCCCCAAAGAATGGTCAATAAGTACATGAAAGGGTGCTCAACATCACTAATTATCAGGGTAATGCAAATCAAAACCATAATGAAATATCACCTCACAACTTATTAGGGGCACCTGGGTGACTCAGTCGGTTAAGCATCCAACTTCAGCTCAAGGTGGCTGTTATAAAAAAGACAAAAGATAACAAAAACTGATGTGGATGTGGAGAAAAGGAAACCCTTGTACACTGTTAGTGGGAATGTAAACTGGTACATCCACTATGAAAAATAGTATGAAAGTTCCTGAAGAAACTTGAATTAGAATTGCTGTATGATCCAGCAATCTCACTTCTGTGTATGCATCCAAAGGAAAAGAAATATCTTAAAGAGATATTAGTACTGCTGTGTTTATTGCAGCATATTCACATAGCCAATATAGGGCAACAACCAAAATATCCATTGATGGATACAAAAAATGTGATATATATTATTCTTAATCATATAAATATTATAATAGATATATAATATTCCACTGTATATGTATTATATATTGTTTATGTATATATGTATTATTCAGCCACGAGAAAGAAGAAAATTCTGCCGCTTGTGACAGCATGGTTAAACTTGGAGAACAGTATGCTAAGTGAAATAAGCCAGGCAAAGACAAGTACTGCATGGTATCACTTATATGTGGACTCAGAAAAAAACCGAACGCATAAAAAGAGAGTAGAATGGTAGTTCCTGGGAAACTCAGTGATTGGGGAAATAGAAGAGACTGGTAAAAGAGTACAGACTTTCGGGGCGCCTGGGTGGCGCAGTTCGTTAAGTGTCCGACTTCAGCCAGGTCACAATCTCGCGGTCCGTGAGTTCGAGCCCCGCATCAGGCTCTGGGCTGATGGCTCAGAGCCTGGAGCCTGTTTCCGATTCTGTGTCTCCCTCTCTCTCTGCCCCTCCCCCGTTCATGCTCTGTCTCTCTCTGTCCCAAAAAAAATAAATAAAAACGTTGAAAAAAAAAATTAAAAAAAAGAGAGTACAGACTTTCAGTTATAAGATGAATAAAGTCTGAAAAGTTCTACAGTGGGCAAAATGCTATCAAATAACATTCATGCTACAGAGAAATTAGTGATGAGAGGAAGAGTCAATCAGTGAGGCAAACTTCATTGTTGTCTTATTTTAAGAAATTGCCCCAGCCACCCCAACCTTCAGCAACCACCACAGCAGCCATCAACATGAAGGCAAGACCCTCCATCAGCAAAAAGTTAGTAATTTCGTGAAAGCTCAGATGATGGTTGGCATTTTTTGTTAATATTTTTATTAATTTTTTTAATGTTTATTTACTTTTCAGAGAGAGACAGAGTGTGAGCAGAGGAGGGGCAGAGAGGGAGACACAGAATCTGAAGTGACTCCAGGCTCTGAGCCACCAGCACAGTGCCCAAGTGGGGCTTGAACTCATGAGCCTTGAGATCATGACCTGAGCTGAAGTTGGATGCTTAACCGACTGAGTCACCCAGGTGCCCCAATAAAGTATTTTTAAATTAAGGAATGTATATTGTTTTTTTAAACATAATACTGTAGCACACTTAGACTACAGTATAGTGTAAACATAACTTTTATATGCACTGGCAAACCAAAAAATTCATTTGACTAGCTTGATTGTGATACTGGCTTTATTGTGGTGGTCTGGAGCTGAATGAACATCCACTGTCTGTGAGGTATACCTATAATTCAGTCTATAGCACTGGTATTTGTTGTTAAGATAATGTAATTTTTACCTTTGTTATTTTTGCCTCTTAGTGTTGATGGGGGAGAAAAAAATCCCTGCAGCAACTCAGTTTTAGCAAGGGGCCTTAGGCTGATTAGAATTGGGTTTCAATTCTAAATCCCCAGGAGGGAGCATTGGTTGTTCAGTGGTAGAATTCTTGCCTTCCCGCCCCCCCCCCCCCCCAACCAGGAGGGAGAATCAGATTGACAGAGGTTAGATTATATATCCGTGCTTGAGCACTCAATTTTGGCCAGGGTCAGGTTATTTAGTGCATATCAGGCTGATGGGGCCCACCTTTGTTGACCTGAGACAGTTTCCAGTGGATGCTTAACCGGAAGCTGGTCAGTTATCTTAAACATTATTTACTATTAGAAAATCGGTGTAAAAACTATATAGAATTGAGCAGAAAAGAGCAATATAGTATATTTTCCAATTTTTATGTCTAAAACTAAGAATAAGGGCTTCCCAGAATAAGCCCTTGGGAAGTTTATTAGTTAGAAAATGTTATGATTGAAAAAGACTTAAAAGAGAAAGAGCTTGAAATGAGTATTTTATATCTGTATTTAAAGTTGTAGTAATTGGTGTGCTTAAACTTCCAATATGAAGTCATAGAACTACAAAGCAAAATGAACTTATGGTTAAATATTGCAACTTGCTTTGTCTGAAATTACCTAAGTACTATATAGGTGCTAATGAATTCTCCAACTTGAGGAGACATGCAGTGAAAATTGCATCATTCTTTGGTTCTGAGGGCTGCTGTAAGCAGTGATTTTTTTTTTCCACACATACTTTTTTCCTTTAAATTGCTACCTTGTGCCAAATTAAGAGATACGAATTTGCAAATAGCTTCATTTTATGTGCTGCAATAATAACTAGACTCACCAAGGAAAAGTAACCTCAGCTACCTTTACAAAAGCTCATTTCACATTTATTATTTTCACTTTATACCTGTGTCACTACAATTTATTTTTTTCGGTGACCCATGTTAGAAGGAGCTTTCCTGTGTCTGAGAGTGTCATGACCAGTGTCTTTAATGTCAGAGAAGGTGTAATTAGCTGGAAACATGGCTGGAGGTCACAGTTTCTAAGTAGCAACATGTCTTTACTTTTGGCTTGGAGCACAGTGGCAAGCTTCTCTTCCTGTCCTTCCAATTCTTTCCTCCTTGGCATTATAGTATAGTTGTTAGGAGTTTTGGTTCCAAAATGAGAAAGAACTGAACTCAAAACCCTGTTCAACCATGTACTAGTTTTAAGTTCTTGGGTAAGATACTAGCCTCCTGAGCTTAGTTTCTTCATCTGTAAAGAGGGATAATAACGTTATTACAAGGATTAAATGGGGTAATATTTTCAATGTACTTAGCAAGAATTTGGCACATAGTAAATGTTAAAAAGTAGTAGCAATGGTTAAAAATAATACTAATTATTATTTTCAGTGGTAGGCCTGGGGAAACAACAATGCATTGAGGCATGGTTCTTGTCTTGAAGGAACTCATAGACACCAACAGAGCATGGGACTCAGAAAGTGTCATTGTACATGTATCTTTATGTTGGGGAGGCACTTGGTATTTGATAGTTGGTTCTTGATATTTCCATTAAGCACTACATTATTATTATTTTTTAGTAACCTATAAAGTTTATTCTTAACTTTGGATTTTAAGAACATTATACTCAGCAAATTGTTGTAAATGACTCACTGGAACTGTAGGTGTTGGCATTCTTTGCCTTGTTCTTTGTTTTGTCCCAGTCACATAGGCTGCCAGTCTCATTCTTAGGTACCAAGGAGAGATCAAGATTAAAAAAAAAGAAGTATATTCAATTTAGATGATTGGCTCTAGTACCAGTTTTAGAGATGGAGATGAGAGTCTAGACGCAAACCTCGGCAATCTATCCAGAACTGAGGCAAAGAGAAACAGGCTCAAGTCATTCAGTGGTACCCAGGGCCATATGTCCTCCAGGCACCTGTACCCGGGGGAAGACGGAACAGAGAACCTAGGAATTCAGGAAGTCTGGGTAGGAGTTGAAACCAGCAGCCTGACCTTCACACAAGCAGTCTAACCTGGGGATTAGGTAAGGGGAGAGAAGGGCAGAGCTCTGTGCTAACAATGCTTTTGCCCAGTAGTGTCCAAACCTTTCTGATTGTTGATCTTTGTGTATCTGTAAGTCATATATACAGGTACCTCTATTACTAGTAGCATATTAGTACATAATAAAGTTCATTGTTAATGATAATTGCAGTTGCTTTAAATAATTTAAGAAGTAATTTTGATTCATTTTGGCTGGCTTCTTGGCAGATTTGATTATATTGTTAGTGTTTTTAAATTAAGATAGTCTGATGAAGAAAAGATTGGGCTGCTTTCTTAATGTTTGGTGTTGCATTTGCTTTGTCAGTGTTATCTTCACTTTGCCTTTTCTTTGCATTTTATTTTATTTTATTTTAAAGACGAATTTTTTATTATTTAAAAAAAATTTTTTTTTAAACATTTATTTATTTTTGAGACAGAGAGAGAGCATGAACAGGGGAGGGTCAGAGGAAGAGGGAGACATAGAATCTGAAACAGGCTCCAGGCTCTGAGCTGTCAGCACAGAGCCTGACGTGGGGCTCGAACCCACAGACCGCGAGATCATGACCTGAGCCGAAGTCAGATGCTTAACCGACTGAGCCACCCAGGCGCCCCTAAAGATGAATTTTTTAAAATGTTTATTTTTGAGAGAGAGAGAGAGAAAGAGAGAGAGAGAGAACGGGGTAGGGGCAGAGAGAAAGGGGAACAGAGAATCTGAAGCAGGTTCTGTGCTGACATCAGAGAGCCCCATGTGGGGCTTGAACTCGCAAACCATGAGATCATGACCTGGACTGAAGTCAGATGCTTAACTGACTGAGCTATCCAGGCACCCTCTCTTTGCATTTTGTAGCCATTGTATAAAGGTTAGGTTAGTAATTCATAAATACACTTAACTGGGAAAAGACAGAAATAAATGTCTATATATTAAAATCCAGTGAAAAAGTAGGGTCCCCTTCCTTATCTCTTTCGATTTGTAAAACAACTTTTCCTTCATATGACCTTGCGTATCACATGGACCTTATATCCTCCCCACATTCAAAGGACGAACAGTCACAATATAATCCTTTTGTTTTTTTCTGAACTGATGTTGGAAGAGATTGGGAAAAGTTAAGGAAGCTTCTTAAAGGAGAAAGATAGTTTGATGTGCAGGGCTGCAGAGAAAAAGAGGAAAAGTAAAGGTTAAAAACATGGGAAATTATAATTTTGCAATGATAGAGTATACATAACACTATACACTCAACATGTTTTTCCTTGCTACTTGCCTATCCAAATCCTTTTTAGCTCAAGATCCACTTTTCCATTAGCCTGTAGTAGACTATATTTTCTAAAAATGGAGGCAATAATATTTCCCATCCCACGCAATCTTTTTCCAAGGTGACCTTGACACTCTTCATTCACTTAAGAAGTTATATAGGGGCACCTGGGTGGCTCAGTTGGTTGAGCATCCGACTTCGGCTCAAGTCATGATCTGTTTGTGAGTTCGAGCCCCGCGTTGGGCTCTGTGCTGGCAGCTCAGAGCCTGGAGCCTGCTTTGGATTCTGTCTCCTTCCCTCTCTGCCCCTCCCCACTTGTGCTCTCTCTGTCTCTCAAAAATAAATAAATGAAAAATTAAAAAAAAAAGAAGCTATATAGATGGCATTAGTGCATGAAAAAATGTTCAACATCACTAGCCATTAGGGAAATGCAAATGAAGACTATAATGAGATATTCCTAACATACCTACTATAATAGCTAAAATTAAAAAAAAAATAGTGCTAGTACCAAATTCTGGTGAAGAAAGGGAGAAACTGTATCTCTCATACATTGCAGGTGGGGGTATAAAATTGTATGGCCACCCTGGAAAATAGTTTAGCAGTTTTTTAAAAAAACTAAACATGTATTTAACATATAATCCAGCAGTGACTCCTGTCATTTATCCTGGAGAAAAAGAAAATTTATGTTAAAAAAAAAAAACCTTTATGTAAATGTTCATACCTTTATTTATAATAGTTCCAAACTGTTAACAACCAAAATGTCCTACAATACAACCCATAGGTGATTGGCTAAGCAAATGGTGGCATATCCATACAGTGAATACTACTTAACTATAAAAAGGAACTATTGATACAAGTAATAGTTCGGCTGAATTTCAAGGGCATAATGCTGAGTGAAAAACATCAATCTTAAAAGGCCACATACTGTTTAATTTCATTTATATAACATTTCTGAAATGATAGAATTATAGATATGGAGATAAATTAGTGGTTGCTTGAGTTTAGGGATGGTGGGGGAGGAGTAGCACAAGAGATCTTTGTGGTGATAGTTCAGTATCTTAATTGTGGTGATGGTTCCATGAATGTACAAATGTGACCAAAGGGACAGAAAATGACAATGTCAATATCTTGGTTTTGAATTTTCTTGATTTTTAAAAAAGTTTTTATTTAAGTAATCTCTATACCTAACATGGGGCTCTAACTCATGACCCCAAGATCAAGCATTATGTGCTCTTCCAACTGAGCCAGCCAGGCACCCTGAGATTTCTTGATTTTGAGTAACTATAGTTACTAAGATATAACTGTTGGGGGAAACTGAAGTGAAGTATCTAGGATATCTCTGTATTTTTTGTGAATTTATAATTATTTAAAAATAAAAAATTGAAAGAATGTAAGAGACTACATTTAGATTAGATCATCATCAGCCTTTGTCTCCATTCTTTCCTTGACCCTGGAAAGACTACCAGAGGGGTGTCAAGGGGCACACACCAGAAATATTTTATAATTTCTCTTATGGATTTTTTCTTTGATTTCGGTATTACGTGGAATTGTGTTATTTAATTTCCAAATATCTAGAAATAATTTGACTTCTAAATATCTTACTGTAATTAGTTTGTATTTTTTTACTTTATTTAAAAAATTTTTTTTAATTATTTTATTTTATTTTATTTTTTTGGAGGTTTTGTTTTTATTTTATTTTTTTTAAATATGAAATTTATTGTCAAATTGGTTTCCATACAACACCCAGTGCTCATCTCAAAAGGTGTCCTCCTCAATACCCATCACCCAACCCCCCCTCCCTCCCACTCCCCATCAACCCTCAGATTGTTCTCAGTTTTTAAGAGTCTCCTATGGTTTGGCTCCCTCCCTCTCTTTTTTTTTTCTTTCCCCTCCCCCATGGTCTTCTGTTAAGTTTCTCAGGATCCACATAAGAGTGAAAACATACGGTATCTTTCTCTGTATGATTTATTTCACTTAGCATAACACTCTCCAGTTCTATCCATGTTGCTACAAAAGGCCATATTTCATTCTTTCTCATTGCCATGTAGTATTCCATTGTATATATAAACCACATCTTTATCCATTCATCAGTTGATGGACATTTAGGCTCTTTCCATAATTTGGCTATTGTTGAGAGTGCTGCTATAAACATTGGGGTACAAGTGCCCCTATGCATCAGTACTCCTGTATCCCTTGGGTAAATTCCTAGCAGTGCTATTGCTGGGTCATTGGGTAGATCTATTTTTAATTTTTTGAGGAACCTCCACACTGTTTTCCAGAGCGGCTGCACCAGTTTGTATTCCCACCAGCAGTGCAAGAGGGTTCCCGTTTCTCCACATCCTCTCCAGCATCTATAGTCTCTTGATTTGTTCATTTTAGCCACTCTGATTGGCGTGAGGTGGTATCTCAGTGTGGTTTTGATTTGTATTTCCCTGATGAGGAGTGACATTGAGGATCTTTTCATGTGCCTGTTGGCCATCTAGATGTCTTCTTTAGAGAAGTGTCTATTCAGCTTTTCTGCCCATTTCTTCACTGGATTATTTGTTTTTCGGGTGTGGAGTTTGGTGAGCTCTTTATAGATTTTGGATACTAGCCCTTTGTCCGATATGTCATTTGCAAATACCTTTTCCCATCATGTTGGTTGCCTTTTAGTTTTGTTGATTGTTTCCTTTGCAATGCAGAAGCTTTTTATCTCGATGAGGTCCCAATAGTTCATTTTTGCTTCTAATTCCCTTGCCTTTGGGGATGTGTCAAGTAAGAAATTGCTGTGGCTGAGGTCAGAGAGGTTTTTTCTCCGCTTTCTCCTCTAGGGTTTTGATGGTTTCCTGTCTCACATTCAGGTCCTTCATCCATTTTGAGTTTATTTTTGTGAATGGTGTAAGAAAGTTGTCTAGTTTCATCCTTCTGCATGTTGCTGTCCAGTTCTCCCAGTACCATTTGTTAAAGAGACTGTCTTTTTTTCCTATTGGGTATTCTTTCCTGCTTTGTCAAAGAATAGTTGACCATACTTTTGTGGGTCTAATTCTGGGGTTTCTATTCTATTCCATTGGTCTATGTGTCTCTTTTGTGTCAATACCATGCTGTCTTGATGATTAGAGCTTTGTAATGTTTATTTATTTTTCAGAGAGAAAGACAGAGTGTGGGTGGGGGAGAGGCAGAGAGAGAGGGAGACACAGAATCTGAAGCAGGCTCCAGGCTCTGTCAGCACAGAGCCTGATGCAGGGCTCGAACTCACGAACTGCAAGATTATGACCTGAGCTGAAGTCAGACGCTCAACCAACTGAGCTACTCAGGCACCCCTGGTTTCTATTTTTTTTAAGTTTATTTATTTTTGAGAGAGAGAGAGAGAGAGAGAGAGCGAGCATGAGTTGGAGTGGGGCAGAGGGAGACAGGGAGAGAAAGAATCCCAGGCAGACTGTGTGCTGTCAGTGTGAGCCCAACACAGGGCTCCAACTCATGAACTGTGAGATCATGACCTGAGCTGAAATCAAGAATTGGACGCTTAACCTACTGAACCACCCATGCATGCCTTATTGTCATTATTTTCTAATTTAATTCTATTGTGTAAGATTTTAAACTTTCAAAAAACAATTGAGAATTTATACCCTTGTATATATCTTGCCTTAGTGAACTTTCCATGTACGCTTGAGTAGAATGTGCATTCTGCAGTTGTTGCTAGAGAGTTTTATGAATATTAATTAGGTCAAGATGGTTTACCATCTACTTCCTTGATGAATTTTTATCTACCTGTCTTATCAGTTACTGAGATAGGGTTATTAAAAACATCCAATATTATTTGTGGATTTGTCTATTTCTTTATGTTTGCCAATTTTTGCTTAATGAATTTTGAAATTCTTACTAGATACATATATATTTACATTGTTAGATCTTCCTGATGAACTGTCCTCTATCATTATGAAATTTCCCACTTTATCCTTTGTAATATTCTTTAGCTTGAGTCCTTCATTGTCTAATATAGCCCTACCAGCTTTGTTATATTTCCTGTTTGCTTGGCATATATATTTTTGTTCTTTCTCTTGTAATCATTTTGTGTCTTTATATCTTATTTTTCTTTGTTCTTCATAGTGTATAGATTTTTATTGATCTGTCTTCATATTTACTGACTTTCAGTTGCCATCTCCAATGTGCTGTTATGCTCATCTAGTCATTTTTCATTTCAGTTGTATACTTTTCAGTTTGGGATTTCCATTTAATTCATTTTTTAAAATAATAGCTTTAGGGATGCCTGGGTGGCTCAGTTGGTTAAGTGGCTGACTTTGACTCAGATCATGATCTCATGGTTCGTGAGTTTGAGCCCCGCATTGGATTCTCTGCTCTCAGCACAGAACCTGCTTTGGATCCTCTGTCTCCCTCTCTCTTTCTCCCTCTCCCATGCTCTCTCTCAAAAATAAATAAACATTAAAAAATAGCTTTACTGAGAAATAATTCACCTACTTAAAGTGTACAACTCAATGAATTTTAGTATATTCATAGATATGTGCAACAGTCACCACAATTATTTTTAGAACATTTTCATCCTCTTAAAAAAGAACCTCATACCCTTTAGCTATCACCCCTAATTGCCCATCCCCCAAACTGTATGCCACTAATCTACTTTCTGTCTCTACAGATTTTCCTCTTCTGTATATTTTATATAAATGGAATCATATAATATGTTTTTGTTTGTTTTTGACATTTTTTACTTAGTATAATGTTTTCAAGTTTCATCCATGTTGTAGTATGTATCACTTCTTTATATTGCCAAATAACATTCCATTGCATGGATATACTACATTTTATGTACTCATTTGTTTGTTGATGGACATTTGGGTTGTTTCTCCTTTTTCGCTCTTCTGAATAATGCTGCTATAAACATTTGTGTATAAGTTTTTGTGTAACATATATTTTCATTTCTATTGGGTAGATACCTAGGAGTGGGATTACTGGGTCATATGGTAACTCTATGTTTAACTGTTTGAGGAACTGGCAGACTGTTTCCTGAAGTGGCATTTTACATTTCCACTAGAAGTGTATGAGGGTTTCTGATATTTCACATTCTCAGTCATACTTCTTATTATCTGACTTTTTGGTTTGAGTCATCCTAGTGGGTGTGAAGTGGTATCTCATTGTGGGTTTTATTTTTTAAATGTTAACTTACATTTGAGAGAGAGAGAGACAGAGTGTGAGTAGGGGAGGGGCAGAGAGAGAGGGAGACACAGAATCTGAAGCAGGCCTCAGGCTCTGAGCTCTCAGCACAGAGCCTGAGACAGGGCTTGAGCTTGTTAGCCACCCAGGTGCCTTTTTTTTTTTTAAGTTTTTATTTAAATTCCAATTAGTTATCATACAAGTGTAATATTAGTTTCAGGTGTACTATATAGTGATTCAATGTTTCCATACTTTACCTGATGCTCATCACAGCAAGTGCCCTCATTAATCCCCATCCCTATTTAACCCATGCCCCCCTGGTAACCATCAGTTTGTTCTCTATAGTTAACAGTCTGTTTCTTGGTTTCTCTCTCTCTCTCTCTCTCTCTTGCTTATTTGTTTTGTTTCTTAAATTCCACATATAGATTTTTTTTTGTTAAATTAAAAAAAATGTTTTTTAATTTATTTTTGACAGAGAGAGAAAGAGAGAAAGAGAAGGAAGGAGGGGTAGAGAGATAGGGAGACAAGAGAATCTCAAGCTGGCTCTGTGCTGCCAGCACAGAGCCCGTGAGGCTCAAACTCACAAACCATGAGATCATGGCCAAAATCAAGAGTCAGATGCTCAACCAACTGAGCCATTCAGGCATCCTACAATAATACTCGCTTTTATATTTGCCCATGTACTTACCTTTATTGAAAGCTTTATTTTTCTATTTGGCTCCAAGTTACTGTCTAGTATCCTTTTATTCATCTTGCAGGATTCCCTTAAGCATTTCTTGCAGGGCAGGACTAGTGGTTTAATGACTCCTTCATTTTTTGTTTGTCTGGAGATATCTTAATTTCTCCCTCACTTTTTTTTAATTAAAAAAAATTTAAGCTTATTTATTTATTTTGAGCAAGAGAGAGAGTGAACAGGAGTGGGGCAGAGAGACAGGGGAGTGAGAATCCCAAGCAGGCTCTGTGCTGATGGCACAGAGCCCAATGCAGGGCTTGAACCTGCAAACCGCGAGATCATGACCTGAGGCAAAACCAAGAGTCAGGCATTTAACCAACTGAGCCACCAAGGCACTCCAATTTCTCCCTCATTTTTGAAGGGCAGTTTTGCCAGTTACAGGATTTTTGGTTGACAAGTGTTCTTTCTTTCACCACTTTGAATATAGCAGCCTGCTGTCTCCTGGCCTCCAAAGTTTCTGATGAGAAATCAGCTGATTATCTTTTTGAGGATTCCTTATATGAGATGATTCACTTCTCTTTTGCTACTTTTGTGATTCTCTCTTCATTTTTATCTTTTGAAAGTTTGACTATAATGTGTCCCAGTGTGCATATCTTTGAGCTCATCTTCCTTGGAGCTTGTTGAACTTCTTGGATGTTTATGTTCATGTCTTTCATCATATTCTCTTTGCCCCTTTCTCTCTCTCTTCTCCTTCTGGGACTCCCAAAATGTATATGTTGGCCTGTTTGATTTGTACCAGAAGTTCCTCAGGCTCTGCTCACTTTTCTTCAGTCTTGTTTGTTTCTGTTCCTCAGACTTGGTAATTTCCATTGCCCTATCTTCAAGTTGACTGATTCGTTTTTCTGCCTGATCCAATCTGTATTTGAATCCCACTAGTAAATTTTTCATTTCAGTATTGTACTTTTCAGCTCTAGACTTTTTTCTTTCTTTCTTTCTTTTTAGGTTTTCTATCTATTGATATTATGATTTTTTCCATATGCCCTTTTCTTGACTATCCTCTTCCTTTAGTTTTTTGAGCATCTTTAAAACAGTTATTTTATTTTATTTTTTAATGTGTATGTATTTATTTGAGTAAGAGAGAACATGCATGTGAGCAGGGGAGGGGCAGAGAGAGAGAGAGGGAGAGAGAATCCCAAGCAGGCTCTGTGCTGATAGAGAGCTTGATCCCACAAACCATGAGATCATGTCCTGAGCTGAAATCAAGAGTTGGACGCCTAATGGACTGAACCACCCAGGCACCCGAAACAATTGTTTTAACATCTTTGTCATGTCTGCCATCAGTTTTTTTCAGGGACAGTTTCTTGTGATTAATTTGTTTTCCCTTGAATGGGTCATATGTTCCTTTTTTTTTTTTTTTAATGCTTCGTGATTTTTGTTCTTGTTGCTGAATACTGGACATTTGAATCTAATATTGTGGCAACTCTGGAAATCAGATTTTTCCCTTCCTTTGGGTTTTCTGTTGTTTTTGAGTGTCCTAGTCTTTAATGTCTGACTCTAAAAGGGGAAAGAGAAAAATGAAGGGGGGAGGCAGCTGTTTAAGTCCTCTGAAAGTCACTACAGCCAGGGAAATGGCTTGCATCAATGTGAGGAGGTGCAACAGCAATGGCTTCCCACCTTTCGCACTTCTGTGCTTAGAAGTAGAAATCAGTGGTTAGAGCACAGATTTCCAATATTTGGAGGACAGGGTCATTTTTGCTCACTCTAGCTGCCATAAGGTATGTGCAAACTGCTCCAAGAACATGTGCACAGTGCCTGCCCTATGGCTGGGCATGTGAGATAGGTAACTACTACTGTGCCGGGAGCTGAGATTGGCCATTGTTAACTTCAGTTTACCAAACTTTCCCTGGAATTTGCAAGCCTTCAATAGACTCCAGAATTCCAAAATAGTTATACCAGACAGATTCTGCTGGTGTACTTATTGTCTAGGTTGTGAAGACAGATTCCTGGTGCTTCTTATTCCACCATCTTTTCAGAAATCTCTGTTATGTTTTTTTTTTCTATGAGATTACTTACAACATTTCTGTGCTCTAATGTTTTAAATATCTTTTGTTAACAGCATATAGCTGGATTTAAGAAAGCAGATTTGGAGTCTCTGTTTTGTATTTTGTAGGTATTCCACTTAGTGATTATTGACATATTTAGAATTATTTTTAACATCTTATTTTGTAATTCCATTTGCTCCATCTTCCCCCCTGATTTTCTTCTTTATCACTTTGCTTCAGTTGATTTGATCAGTTTTGTTTATTCTCTGCCCCTCTACTTGTTTAATAACTATTCTATAATTTCAGTGTTTTTCTTAAAGTATATACATGTCTTAACAAATCTAAAGCTAACCAGTATCTGTTTTCTGGGTAAGCAACATAGGAACCTTAAATTAATTCAATTCCAGTTATCCCCCTTCAATCTTAGAGAAAGAATAGATTGCTTATATATAAATAACAGTATGATGGTAGACTTCTCATCAGCATCGGAATACAGCTATGAAATAATATCTTCTGAGACCTCAGGTAAACTGTTTATTTACAAGTCAGTAACACCCAAAATATCAGTTAAGAGTAAAACTCACAGATCCTTTCTGAAAGGACACTAAGTGATGTAATTTAGTCAGAAGAAAACAGTGCAGAAGAAAGGAGTAGGATATAAGAAACAATGTTGATCAAAGTGACTGGTAAATGTGTTGGTAAATTTTTAGAAGCACTAACTATAAGATTTTATGCTCCAAATAATCCTTAGTTGGCTCCCTATTTTTACAGATGGAGAAAAGAAGGGTGGAGAAGCTAAGTATCAAACTTGCATGAAGTCACACAGCTAAAGACTAATGCTAGGAGAATGCCCTCTTGTCAGAAATGCCATGAGACTCAAAAAGCAGTACTAGCAATCTGTCTTCATTCTTTGAGCTAGCTTGTGATTCAGAGAGTTCTTGTGTCTATGAGTTCTAGAATGTGTAAGAAAAATTCACTTAGGTATTATCCTTTGAATTAAGGAGAAGACAGAGCAAGAAGACCCATTAAAGATAAATTGTGAAAGTTTATCTTGAAATCCCAGTTGTACAGAATGATTTTTCAGTCACTTTGCATGATTACATAAACTTTGAGAAATACTAAATAACTGATGACAATATGACCATGCTAAGAACCAAAGGTGGAGGGGATGCCTGGATGGTTCAGTTGGAAGAGCACGTGACTCTTGATCTTGAGGTCGTGAGTTGGAGCCAGCCCCATGTCGAGTACAGAGATTACTCAAATGTATAAACTTAAAAAAAAAAAGGTAAAGAGAGAAGCTGAAATGAATCAACAAAATTACTCTTTGTAAATAGCAAAACATAGAATTCCTCTGTATTCTAAACAATAAAACACATGTGTGTGTTGTATTTTATTAAAAATCACCTGATTTGTCCTTTAACCAGGCTTACAAGCTACAATGTAATCTTTTAAAATTATAGGTAATTACAAGAAGACACATTAAACCTCAGTTAATCACAGTTGTTTCAAAAATATGTCCTCTCTCTTAACAAAGCAGTAACCCAGCCAAAGCTTGGATAAACTGGCATTTCCCTAGATCACATGTTTCATTCCTAAACACAATGCCCCTTGTGTTTCTTTCAGGTGTCCATACTTTCTCTGAAAAATAGATCTCCCCTTCCAAAGCTTGAGCATTATCTGCTCTTTGTTTGAAAATAAATGCATTGTTCATGTGTGGACTAGTTGCACAGGTGTTTTACCTCTCTTTCCCCAGTCAGGCTGATTCTTAAGCCTTTCATGAAATCAGTTCAGTTTAGTTAAACCTCTGACATTCGCTTCTTATTGCCATTTCCCTTTATAGCCATAATATAAGCCCCAAATACAAGCAGATCATCTTCCATTCCATTATGTTTACATTTTAAAAATTATCTCAGGAGTTGCCAACACTACATCTTTCTCAATTCTTGAAGGCTAACTCCAGGGCAAGGCCAAAGTTCTGATCAGTTTAGGTCGCTTTCATTTTCCCTGAACTCCCAATTGCTGCCTTATGGGACAGGTTTGCTCCTGTCACCGGAAAGAACTATCTGAAAGCTTTGCATGAAATTAAACTCCCTGAGATGTAACCAAACTGAATAAAGCCACAGAAGCGTGTATTGAAACAACTCTTTTCCTGAGTGGGGCATGTGAAACACTGACATTCTTAACACGGCAAGGATTGGTATTGAATGTCAGGTAACTGGTTCTGTCTTCTGAAGTATGGGATTTCAATCCCTCCTTTTATTTTCAGTCACTTTCATGTTATTCCCTAGAGAATAAGGATGGTATGAATCTCAGATCACTGGATAAACCATAGCTGAGAAAGGAAAATGGGGGCGGAATTACTTAAAGACTTCATCTCTTTAGTGCAAAAGATAGTAATTGATATTACTTAACAAAGTTTCTTTTTTCTAACTGTGTAACTTGGAGTTTTAAGCAATTTATTATTGTCGTTCATGTCTCTAGATTTTTTGCATAATCCTCATTTTCTGTAACTTAAGTGTACTTCAATAAAACATAGTGCATATTTTAGCATTTCATTATTCCTACTGCTTTCATGGCTAGGAGTTAAAATTTCATCTTCCATTGTAAATGTTGGAAAGTTTATATGAATATAGTGAAAAATATCTGCTTTACTTTTTCTAACTGTGGTATTTTGCTTAACACTATGTTCTCGTTACTTTATTGACTAAAGAGAATAATGTAATACACTTGTAGTGTGTATTACTGCTGCTTTGTCAAATTTATCAAATGTAACTAATCTGAATTTAATTGTGAAATACATTATTCTGTTCTAAGTATCTGCAGAGTTCTTGTATAATGTTGCAACTTCATTTTAAAAGTACACATTTCTTCAGTTGTTTTAAAAAGCTGTTTTGTAGAAATTAGCAATCTCAAAATCAATTTTGCTTTATATTTTGGAATTGATAATACTATAGAAATTTTTTAGGTCAGAGTTTGGTATTCACATTACATATGGTGATTCTCTGAAACATTGTGGACTAGAGTTGATAGGGACTATAGAATGGAAATCAGCATTATGTGAAGATACTAAGATTTTACTTATGAGGAGGTGCCATGTTTCTGCCCTTAAAGAAAGTGTTAATCAAGACATTTCAGTGTTTTGAGATTTTTATATTAATGGCTGAAGTGAATATGCAAAACATTCTCATAATATGGAACCTACACTCAAGCATAATCTCTCCTTTTACAGTTATGCTTGAACATAGGTCTATGATTTATATTTGAGCCAGCTGATTTCAGAACGCTTAATTCATATCCCCTTGGGACAGCTAAAGAAAAGCCTATCTACTAGATATATGAGAAATAGTAAATAGTACTCTGAAACTTCTTGAGACTGAGAAAAGTAAAAACTCTATTTGCCCAGCATCCTAGAGTTAAAATTTGCCAATACAGTTTATTCAGAATTTCTAAAGAGTTTACTTAAACTGTAAGCACCACTGATAAGTTGACTCAACAAATACTTTTTTTTTCCTTTTCAATTTTATTGAGGAATAATCTATGCACAGTAAGGATAATTTGTCGCTTCTCATTTATTCAACCACTCATTCATGTCTGAATGAACTCATGTATATTTCTTTTATAATTTGGGACTATAATTCAATGCAGTGTTACTTATTTTGGTGCTCAAATTGTTCTAGCTTTGGCCATTAGGAGTTCTTCCAGTTTGGCTTCTGTGTCTCCTTGACATGCTCCATCCTTTTTTTGTTGTTGTTTGTGAGAGCTTCCTTTCCAATGCTATAGGATACTCCACATCTTTTATTTTCTTTCCCTGCCCCATTCCTAGAAATCAGCCATTTTCCTAAGTATCCCTGGTTTCTTTTATTGGAAAATGGTATTTAGAAACCCAGATGTGGGTGCTCGGGTTGTTCTTTACTGCTGAGGTGTGGTTTCCTCTGGGTGTTCAGAGTGAGGTAAATATATATGTGTACATATTTATACATATACATCTATAATTGGTCAGTATCTGTATAAATATTAAACTAAGTATGAGTTCATAATGATGTCTCCAACTCTAACTTATTACCACAGGATTCATTCTATCCTTCCTTCTTGTTTATCTGCAACTTTCATCTCTGACGGTGAGAAGCCTGACTCACTCACCATCTGTTCATTTAATTGTTCAACCTTAGTATATGTGTAAAGCAGTTATAATGTTTTAGATGCAATTCTGTGTCTAAGAATTTTTATTGTCATACATTCACACTGGTATGCAAAGATATATGGACAACAATTCTCTTTCTTTTGTGTTCTTCTTTTTTAAGAAAACAAATTATCTTTGATTAAAAAATTTTTTTTTAATGTTTATTTATTTTTGAGACAGAGAGAGACAAAGTATGAACAGGGGAGGGTCAGAGCGAGAGGGAGACACAGAATCTGAAGCAGGCTCCAGGCGCCGAGCTGTCAGCACAGAGCCTGACGTGGGGCTTGAACTCACAGACCACGAGATCATGACCTGAGCTGAAGTTGGACGCTTAACCGACAGAGCCACCCAGGAGCCCCTTATCTTTGATTTTTAAAATACTTTTTATTGTGGACATTTTCAATTGTGTACAATAGTAGAGGAAAAATTAATCTGAACCTTCCTTATGTGACCATAGTCCAACTCTTGACAGTTTTTAGTATTTTGCCTATCTTTCATTTATTTCCCTTATTCTTTTAAAACAAATTTTGATGTAAATACCAGATATCATATGATTTAGCCTATAAATAATTTAGTAAGCATCTCCAACAGATGCCCTACATTGAAAACACCCACAATGCCATGATCATACCTTAAAAAATTAATGTCAATTCCTATACATGATACATAATCTATGATTAAATTCTCCCAGGTCTGTGAAAAATGTCTTTTATAGCTGCTTTGTTTGAATCAGAATCTGTGGTAGACAGAATAATAGCCTTCTCCCTTCATTAAACATTCATATCCTTATCACTGGAACCTATGAAAAATTATCTTACATGGCAACAATGACTTTGCAGATGTGATTAACTTAAAGATCCTGAGATGGGAGTATTATCCTGGATTATCTGGGTATGTGCAATGTAATAGCAAGAGTTCTTATATGAGAGAAGTAGGAAAGTTAGAGTCAGAGAAGAAGACGATGGCAGAAGCAGATGTTGGAGTGATGCCATTGCTGGAAGGGGGCCACCAGCCAAGAAATGTGGACAGCCTCCAGAAACTGGAAAAGGCAAGGAACTGATTCTCCCCATTAGCTTCCAGAAGAAATACAGGCCCAATACCTTGATTCTAGCCCCATAAGCCCATTTTTAGACTTCTGACCTCCAGAAGATAATAAATTTGTAAGATTTGTGTTGTTTTAAACCACTAAGTTTGTGGTAATTTGTTATAGCAGCAATAAGAAAATACATGATCCAAAGTGTATATATTGCATTGGGTTGTTACATTTGTTAAGTTCCTTTTAACCTGTAATCTACCTCTTTTTTTTTTTCTGATTTGTTGAATAAACTGGGTCATTCATTCATAGAATCTTTGCATTCTGGACTTGGGCTCATTTTTACATAATGGTGTCATTTAACTTGTCCTTCTGTACCCTGTGTTTCCTAAAAATTGGTATTAAGTTATAAAAGCTTGTTTATAATCAGGTTTGATTGGGGGTAGGGGTAGGATATTTCATAGATGATGCCTTGTACTTCTTATTATATCACATCAGGAGATAACTACAGTTGTCTCATAGTTGGTGCTGCTAGCAGGCAGCTTTCCACCCACTGGAAAGCTTCCATTAAACTTTTATCTAAGGTTTTAGTACCAATTGATGATTATTGCTTACATCAGTTATTTAAGTAGGGGTTCCAAAATGGTGATGTATTATTAGCTGGAATTCTATAAGGAAGAACTTGCCCTTATTAAGTATTTGGTTACTTTCAAATATATTTTGTATATTAAAGCAGGGTAAATGCTTGATTCTTTCTCTTCACTTATTAATTTTTCAGAACACTAAGTTTCTGTGCCTTAACAAACCTCTAATGGTAATGGATGAAGTTTTTAAAAATTTAATTACAAATTCATGGATTTATATGTATTTGTTGAGTTTTGTTGTTTTTATTTGATGTGTTTTAATCAGTTGGAGACAGAATTCTTTTTCATGCTCAAATTGTTTTCCTTTGCCAGTGAAAACTCTTCAAGGTAACTCCCGTTCCTTTTGATGCTATAAATAAGGTACTTTGGTTTTCTTGCCTTTTCCTTCTTCTCTGTGCCCACCCTTGCCCCCAGAATATGATTTATATTTTTTTTCAGTTTAGCTTTTCATTAATTCATATTGGAAATAAAAGGAAATGTGTGTATATATTAGTATTCCTTCCTTTTACATGAAAGGTAACATACTATGTACAATCATTTATACCTTATTTTTCCAGTTAATAATGTCTTCTGGAGATCCCTACATATAAGCATATAGAGAAATGCCTCATTCCTTTCCACAGCTGAATCGTATTCCATGTTTGGATGGACCACAGCTTAGCCAACCAGTTCCATAATAATGACGATTTTTGATGTTTCTATTCTTTGGTAAAGAACAGGAAAATAATTCCTACATATACTTGCTGTGGTGTTTTAGAATCATTTCTCCTTGGGGCCTGGTTTCTTCTTTAGTCAGTGAATTCCAGGTCTGAGAACTGGCTCAGGTCTTGGAACCAAGCAAGGAATTGCATCTTTTTATTGGTATATATAGTTACCTCCAGCCTCTTGTATCCATCTTTGAATTCTTTTCATCATTTAAATTGGGCAATACTTTTGTTGGCTGCCTATTTAACCAGCCCCAAGGATATTGTGCTCTATTAATGTATCTTTCTGTGGCTCAGGTCTCCCCACCACCCCCTCCCCACCAACTTCCACAATGAACTTCTTGTTCCTTGTGGTAATTGTGCCCACCTTGCTTCTAGTAGCTTAGCTTTATCACCTAGCCTTTGTAATTTGGAAGCCTATCAAGAAGACTCAATTGCCATCAATAAGACTAGTTCTGTAACACTCTCTCTTTTACTCTCAGGTTTGGCCTATAGAGGATAGTCAACACTGAGCTTGTCAGTAATTCTGGTGCTCATTCTTTATCACTTAGGGAAACAAGTTGTCCTATAGCTCTCACATGGAACATACTTAACTCTGAGTTTCTGGTTTTATAGAGTATATCCATTCTTGCCTATTTCTGTTTCTTTTGACCACTTCTTACAACATTTCCCAAAGCAGTTCTGGCATTTCTACTTCACTTAGTATAGGCTCTCGATTTTTCTGCCTCTAAGAGTTATCCTGTCAGCATCACAGCACTGTCTCCTGGGGTTCTAGCCAAGCTGCTAGATCCTTTATTCCAGGAGAGTTCTCCCATGTGGAGAAACCAACCCTTGTCTAATGTGATGTTCCATTTCCACTGACCCATTACCCTCAGAATCCAGTTCTAGGTATACTTTCCCAGCTCCTACTGTACAAATAGGCTAAATCTTCCACTTCCTTCAGCATGTGGTCCATTTTTCCCTTGGCAGACCTACCACTTCCTCTTCTGGGTTATATCAAGGCTGACCCTATGTGTTGGTGATGGTCATGAGGAGAAGAGGGGTTTGATCTCAGAGGGGAGGGTATGCTTTGTCCCCAAGCAAGGGTGGTGGGGTGGAACTAGCTTTTAAGTTAGAGGAGTAGGCCATTTATCTAGGCCCAGAAGCTTCGAGGGGATGATCAGAGGTTTCAAGGTTTTTGAGTGAATCAACTCAGATATCCTCAGACCTCAACAGGGCTCTGACTGTGACATCTTTCTCCACCAGGGACTTTGACATGTCAGACTTTGCAGAACTGAGAATTCACCTTTCTCTGGAATTCTGCAACTCATAATTAAATCCTGAGCCTGATCGTCAGATTCTTCTGTCCTCTGCCTGCAGGGAACAAGAGTCTCTTTGTCTACTGCCCAGGAGGATTTCTGAGTTTTGAGTTTTGCATTTCTCTTTAAATTAATAATTATCCTTAGCTTTTGATTGTCCTTTAGTAGTTTATCAGTTGCACTCAACAACAGTGATTTGATTCAATTGTCCTTATATTTAATACTTTCACAAAAACTTGAGGTATTACAACTGTTAGCAAATTCCCTTCCACTATTGTTCCGTTCCAGTTTACCACATGTACCAGTTTTAACAATTGCACTGCTACAGCATGGCAGTTTATCTGTGCTCCATTTACCAGCAGTGATATGGCCCTCAACTCTAAAATCCCATTTTCGAGTCTGCCTCCTTGGACCTTTCTGGCACCAATCAATTCAGTTCCCTGGGAAACAGATCCTGAGCAGAGATTTACATGTAGGAAGTTATTGGTGAGTGCTTTTGAGATCATAACCTTTGAAGGAGTTAAGTAAGTAGCATTGGGTACTGGGAAGAGTTGAACTGCAATGGAGTGGCACCAGGGGCCTCAGCCAATCCCAGGGGGAGTTCTGGGACTAGATGACTCTGTAAAATTGTGCTTCCTTGAAGCAAGGGAGTAGGATCCTTATTTAGTGGATAAGAATTGGGAGGAGGCTGTCTTCAGCAAAAGATAATTTTTAGAGAGAATCTCAGCTGAGAACCATCTGCTGCCAAACTCACAAGAATGGGATCACCCATAGCTTATGTCGTAAAGAAGGCTTCGGGGTAATTCACCACAGCATCTACTAGTATTTTTGCAACTATATTTTTGAAATAAATTCCTAAAAATGGAATTTCTGGGTTAATGGGAAAATGTTTATCATTTTGCTAGGTATTGCCAGATTCTTTTCCATGGAGGTTGTATTATTTTGCATCCCTACCAGCAATATACAAGAATGCCCGTTTCTCCTCTGCCTTGCTGATAGGAGTGTACCTTCAAACTTTTGGTTTGTCACTGTGATAAATGAGAAATGGTATTTCAGTGTAGTTTTAATTACAAATTGTTTTTTTTATTAACTTGTTTTATTTTTTATTGTTTTAAATTTACATCCAAATTAGTTAGCATATAGTGCAACAATGATTTCAGGAGTAGATTCCTTACTGCCCCTTACCCATTTAGCCCATCCCCCCCCCACAACCCCTCCAGTAACCCTCAGTTTGTTCTTCATATTTATGAGTCTCCTCTGTTTTGTCCCCCTCCCTGTTTTTGTATCATTTTTGTTTCCCTTCCCTTATGTTCATCTGTTTTGTCTCTTAAAGTCCTCATATGAATGAAGACATACGATTTTTGTCTTTCTCTGACTGACTAATTTCACTTAGCATAATACCCTTCAGTTCCATCCACGTAGTTGCAAATGGCAAGATTTCATTCTTCCTGATTGCTGAGTAATACTCCATTGTATATATATATATATATATACATCTTCTTTATTCATCTATCGATGGACATTTGGGCTGTTTCCATACTTTGACTATTGTTGATAGTGCTGCATGGGGGTGCATGTGTCCCTTCAAAACAGCACACCTGTATCCTGTGGATAAATGCCTAGTAGTGCAATTGCTGGGTCATAGGGTAGTTCTATTATTAGTTTTTTGAGGAACCTCCATGCTGTTTCTAGAGTGGCTGCACCAGCTTGCGTTGCCACCAACAATACAAAAGAGATCCTCCTTCTCCACATCCTCGCCAACATCTGTTGTTGACTGAGTTGTTGATGTTAGCCATTCTGACATGCGTAAGGTAGTAGCTCATTGTGGTTTTGATTTGTATTTCCCTGATGATGAGTGATGTGGAGCATTTTTTCATGTGTCGGTTGGCCATCTGGATGTCTTCTTTGGAGAAGTGTCTATTCATGTCTTTTGCCCATTTCTTCACTGGATTATTTGTTTTTTGTGTGTTAAGTTTGATAAGTTCTTTATAGATTTTGGATACTAACCCTTTATCCGATATGTCATTTGCAGATATCTTCTCCCATTCTGTCGATTGCCTTTTAGTTTTGCTGATTGTTTCCTTTGCTTTGCAGAAGCTTTTTATTTTGATGAGGTCCCAGTAGTTCATTTTTGCTTTTGTGTCCCTTGCCTCCAGAGACGTGTTGAATAAGAAGTTGCTGTGGCCAAGATCAAAGAGGTTTTTGCCTGCTACAAATTGTTTTTAATAGCAAAAACCTAGAAACAACTGAATATCCATCAATAGGTAACTCATTAATTAGATTATGGTAACTGTGTTCTATGTGGTAATACATTTCATGAGGTAGATCTGTATGTACCACTATAGCAAAATCTCTAAGATACGTCAAATGAAAAACAATTTGCAGATCAATGTATATAGTATAATCTTATTGTGTATAAATGAATGATGTATATATATATGTATGTAAATGTGTGTGTGTATATATATATATATATATATATATATATATTTACATTTTTGAATTTCCATAGGAAATTCCTGGAAGACTACAAAAGAAAACCTATTGTGAGAAATGTGGTTAGAAGTTGATAGAGGCATATTAATTGGGTAATACAGAGAAATACCAATAGATTTTTATACGTGTGTATATGTGTATACATACATATATATACATGTATGTATGTATATATGTATATGTATATATATATTTGTATATGTATATATGTATATATATATGTATATATGTATATATATATGTATATATGTATATATATATATATATATATATATATATATATATATATATATATTTGGTATAAGGAATTCAGCCAGGCAATTATGGAGACTGAGAAATCCCATGATCTTCTGTCTGCAAGGTGGAGATTCAGGAAAGCCAGTGGTATACTTCAGTCTGAATTTGAAGACCTGAGAACCAGGGGAGCCAGGTGTAAATCCCAGTGCAAGGGCAAAAAGAGACTGATATCCAAGCTCAAATTCTCTGGTAGAAAGGGAGAGTTCTCCCTTCCTCTGCCTTTCAATTCTATTTAGATCCTAAATGGATTAATGATGCCCACCTACTTAGGGAGAGCAATCTGCTTTACTCAGTCTTCTGTTTCCAATGTTAATCTTATACAGAAACAGCTTTGCAGACACACCCATAATTTTAAACAAATATCTGGGCATCCTGTGACCTAGTGAAGTTGATACATAAAATTATCTGTCATAAAGGATAAAAGTACTTTTACTTTTCAGTTCATGTCCTTTACTGCTGTTTGAAAATTTCTGGCAATTGGTATTAGTTTTATTTTTAAAAATAATGTTGCTATTCAACCAACTGATGACCATTTTCCTCTAGATGTTTTGCTTTCATTTCACACCTAGTCTACTTATTCAACCTTCTTAGAAAAAGATTATAGCCCAGAGTTGGCCCCCTGATGCCAGGCACTGTGATTTAGACTCTTGACTAGACTCATAGCATTCCCTCAGCCTCAGTTCTGTCTTGGATTCCATCCCACTGTGGAGCTCCAGTATATCTAGGGATCATGGTGGACCAAGCAATGGCTAAGGTTGTGCTCTTTCTGTGCAATTAGTGCAAAGCTGTTGTTTTCTGAGACATATGCAAGTAAAGTTGTGGGCAGAATGGCTTATAATTGTTATTTTTGGACTGACTTAATTTCTGTTATTTGGCCAAATAATCCAACTTAGTATGCTGTTTAGTGGTTATTGGTGTATCCATTCTTTTCTGTTTTTATACAGCATCATTTACTCTGCATCATAGTCTTACTTTTGAAGAACACAGTATTAAGCTAAATTTCATAGATGAACACTGTGGCCACTAAGAAAACTGATAAACTTAATGACATTCTGAGCAGAATAATTCTTTGGTTTGATTCTTAAACTAGTATTCAGAATTCAAATACTTAGCAGGTTGTCTATAATAAATAAATAAATGGAGAATATGTAGGTTAACAACTCCTACTTCCTTTTTCTCCAGTAATGCAGCAACTAGGATTCTAATTTCAATAACTGTTCTCAACCTAACCTACATCTGACATCCCATCAGTTTTTTTCTGCAGGTAAAGCAGAAAAAGCACACATTATTGAAATTTTAAATTAATAAAAATCCACCCCCCCCAAACATTGTGTTTATTGAGTAGACAACCAATGTTAAGCTCCTGAGAGGATAAATAAGATAATTATGGCTTGACAGTTTTCTTGAGAGCTTTTAATTTTTTATATAAATTAGATATCTATTAGAAATGGATACAAGATTTTCAGTACCACACACAGATCGAGCCATTGTCTATAGGTTTTCCCAAGTAGGTCATTCATTAATCTGACTTGCTCTACTTTGTTTACATAATACAGGATAAAATTAAACTTTTTTTTGATTTTTTTAATTTATTTTTGAGACAGAGAGAGACAGAGCATGAGCAGAGGAGGGGCAGAGAGAGAGGGAGACACAGAATCTGAAGCAGGTTCCAGGCTCTGAGCTGCCAGCACAGAGCCCAATGCAGGGCTCAAACTCACAGACCGTGAGATCATGACCTGAGTTGAAGTCAGATGCTTAACTGACTGAGCCACCCAGGCAACCCGATACAGGGTAAAATTTTAGCTCTTAGGTTTACATTCTGTTTCTTCTTTGCTAGGAAGGAGTCCATTGTCTTCAGCATAATGTCGTTGTTGGCCTTTAATGGAAACACATTAAGGACTAGTAATAGTCCCTATACTCTGTATATTAACATATATATACCCTGTATATTAACATAATATACCCTTATATTAACTCTGTATTATAACTGGGCATCCACTTCAGCCATTCTTAAGTAATTTCTACACCCAGTGTGGGGCTGGAACTCACAATCTAGAGATCAAGAGTTACATGCTCTACTGACTGAACAAGCCAGGCCCCCCCCCCCCGCTTTTTTTTAAGATTTTATTTTTTTTAAGTAATCTTTATACCCAACATGGCAGTTACTACAAGTCTTGATTATCCCGCTCGCCAAAATTTAATATTTTCTTTTTTTAAAGCTTAGTGATTTATTTTGAGAGAAAGAGATGGGTGGGGGGAGGAGGGAGGGAAGAAGAGAGAGAATCCTAAGCAGGCTCTGTGATGTCAGTGTGGAGGCTCACAAACTGTGAGATCATGACCTGAGCTGAAATAAAGAAACCAACTGAGTCACCCAGGTGCCCCTTAATATTTTCTTATAGTCAGGAAATTCATAAGCATCTGTTACAGATTTAGCATTGAAGCTGTCAGTTTTCTAGATTTTCCTTTCCAGAGAGCATCCTACACTCTTGAACACTGGTATAAGGAAAAATTAAAGATCCTTACTATTCTGCTTGTCAACACCCTCCTTGTAGGCACCAATTCTGGCCAGTGAGAGGCAGTCTAGACTAGACATTGCCTGAAGTTTTGGGGGCTTTAAAGAGGCTATTTGGGAGGTACGTTGAAGATACGACAAGCTTGTCTTTGCTTGCAGCAAGGCAGCAAAATAAATCTTCAGTCTTCACACAGAGAAAAAAAAACAACAAAAGAACTAACATCAGAGGCAACTGTTTTCATGATAACAAATAAGCCTGTTGTCTTCAAACCAGCTTTCATTGTTCCTGTACTGGATGTCTTCCAATTGCACACTCTACCCTTCTTCTCTACTCTGCTTTCTGCTCGAAGAGGTTGACCTGTTTAGGTGAAATCAGTGGTTTTCCAAGTGTGACCTGAGGACCAGCAGCATCAACACTGTCTCGGGACTTGTTAGAAATGTAAATTTTCAGTCTCTACCCAGGCCTACTGAATCAAAAACCCTGGGGTGGGTCTAGCAATCTCTTTTAACAAGGCAGCCCTGTAGGTGATTCTGATGCCCACTAAAGTTTAAGAACCATTAGACTGCATGTTAAGCTCTCATATCTTGTGGCCTCTGGTTGAGTTTGGTCTGTGGGGAACACCAGCAGGAAATCTGAGGAAGGAAGGAGAGTGAGGTCTGGGCATTTATTTTCCCAGTTCCCTCCCTGTGAAGTCAATACCAGCTAGGTGGCTATGTTCCTCTCATGGAGGCCACAGTTCCTGTCACCAGGCCTTCTGGACTGTTCCCTTTTTTGCAAGTCATAGTGACCTCTCCTCCCCTTTGTGCTCTGATGTTGCTAACCTCACAGGGTGCTACTTTATCCCTCATTAGCTTCTCTAAAATCTGCTCACACTTTCAAAAAGAGTCCTTTGAATAAACTCTTTTCAATTATCCTATTTCCTGGATCATGACTGCTATAGTTCCTAATGCCAATTTTTTTGTGCCATCCATTTAAATGACTCACTGTACATTCATGAATGCCTTCTCTTCCCTTAATTCATAAGGATGTTAGGAGGGCTAACAAATTAATGTGCTCATCACAGTGCCTGGCTCACAGGCCTCCAACATATGGTAGTTATTTTTTTGTAAACGTGCTATAGGCTGATTACCCTCCCTCCCCAAATCATTTGTTGAAACCTAATCCCCAATGTGAGGGTATTTGGATGTGGAGCCTCTGGGAGGTGATTAGATCATGATGAAGTTCCCACCATGGGATTAGTGCCCTTATAGTAGTGACCCCAGAGAGCTTTCTTACTCTTTCTGCTATGTGCGGACATAATGAGCTCTTTTGTGAAAGTTGGTTTTTCCTCTGCCGTATTCATATTTGTTCAAGATGACCAAGTAAGTGTGAGTACTATGAAAAAGTAGTAATGATTCTTAGTGTTATTATACCTATTAATAATTGCTTTATTCATGTTGGTTTCTACATGCAAGGTGCTAAACCCCAGCTCTCACAGTATTAAACAAGTATGTCTCTCTCAAAGATTGAAAAATAGTATCACCTGTATCACTATTTCTAATCAAATGTGACAAATAAGCAAACAAATGAGATCCAGTACACAAAGTCTTCAAGATTATATTGAAAACACTGAGAGGCAGGCTTCAGGCTCTAACAGGAGTTACAATTCTATTTCAGCAGGCAACCAAACCTGTAAGATCAACTCAAAGCTAGAGACACAAATGAAAAAATGTCTTTCTTTGGAAAGTTTTTTTCTTGAGAACAAAATAAGAAATAGGATATGTCCTTTGTAGCTCAGCAACAGGTAAATATTATCTAAACAATAACAAAAAGTCAGAGACTCTCTTCCCTGAATAACCTAGAATTGTTTCGGGAAGTAGAAATATCATGGGTTTGAGAAGAAACTTTTTCTACAGGGTTAAAACTTGGCTATGAAATTATAAGTAATTTCTGGTTAAAAATGTGTTTCCTGAAGGAATAAATATCTAATGCCTGACATAAGGATGACTCAGAATGTCACTATTTCCATTTTTGGCATCCAACACACCAATCTTAGAAAAGGCTACATGTCCCAGTTAACAGTCTTTTCCCAACATAGTGAAGAGAATCTATTCAATTATGGACTGCACTGCGGGCTTTGTCACTGCCTTTATTCTGCCCAGTCCTAGTGGGACATGGCATAATGTACAATTGGGTCCATTCAAATAATTTTCATCACTGTGTATTCATAATAGACGGAACCTTGCCACGGCAAGTGAAGCAGTCTCACTACCCAAAGCAGCTGTAGGCTAAAGGAAAGTCCAGGCATGCAGGGACAGGTATATGGAAGGCTTACAATGTGTAGCTAGAGTTGTGAGCCCTCTGTTGCTAGTGCTCAGTTACATCATCTGCTTTCTTATACCTAGAACTTTTCTCCTTGTATTCTTTGACTGAACTCCACTACAGGAAACTCACAAAATTTAAACTTATTATCTACTTTCTCATTGGGTAAACCACCTAACAAGTATTTTGAGGAAAAAAAAAAAATCAGGGTAAGTGAATGCTATACCATTCCTTCCTCATAAGTCACTAAAGAGGATCCTTTGGGTGGTACTCTTTGAAAGCACACAGACTAGGATTAAATGGGTTTAAGGCATCCCCTAAATAGAAGATTTTCTGTCATTTACTAGACTTTAAAAAGTCTTGCTGTAGGCACCTACCAGGGCGCATTAGCAGAAATCTATACCTACTTTATAGACTTCACAGTATTTATTACTATTTAGATTCCACATTGTTCTGGCATAAGGTCTTTTGAGAAACTAAACAAAGCACACGTAATTTTTTTTTCCAAAGTGGAAGAGTTAAGATAAAATATACTTAACAGTTTGAACTCAATTTTTCCTGTCTTTTAAAAAAAATTTTTTTTTTTTTAACATTTATTTATTTTTGAGACAGAGAGAGACAGAGCATGAACGGGGGAGGGTCAGAGAGAGAGGGAGACATAGAATCTGAAACAGGCTCCAGGCTCTGAGCAGTCAGCAGAGAGCCTGACATGGGGCTTGAACTCATGGACCACGAGATCGTGACCTGAGCCAAAGTCGGACGCTTAACCGACTGAGCCATCCAGGCGCCCCTTTTTCTGTCTTTTAAAGGGCCTAAAAAGTCACATATGTTGGGTCCTACAGGTAAAGGTATCTATCCCTAAACAAAGTTGGTGTGCATCCCAACACTCTGAAATGCAAAGCTCAATGATTGGAACATTCAGCTCTTCAAAATAGGAGTAAGTCTATAATCATACAAAGTGTGTGTCACATTAATTATTATGAACAACAATCTATTAATATTAGAATTTATAATAGTAAATAGTCATTTATTAATTAAACATTAAATAAACAACCCTGGGTATTTATTTAGTGATTTAATTCTATGAGAGATATTGCACTTGTGAGACATAAATGTACTTATCAGAATGAGAAATGCCAAATTTCATGGAGAGGCTGTGCCAATTATGTACTACTTAAGATTAGTGGGAGACTTCTGCCTCTGGACAAGATTGAGAGGACACTGTATTTACTCTCCTGGCTGACACAATTAACCAACAACAACAACAACAACAACAACAACAACAACAAAATATATGAAAAGACAGCTTTCAGACAATGGACATCCAGTAGTGAAACACAGTGATCCCTGAGAGAAAGGCAACGAGTGAGCAAAGCCCTAAGAAGGGAAGAAGGCCATGTGAAGATTGAAGCAGAGTGGAGTGATGCATCTACAAGCCAAGAAATGCCAAGGATTACTAGAAACCACCAGAATCTAGGAGAGAAGCATATGACTCTTGTACCCTCAAAGTGTCCAAATGGAACCAATCATGCCAATACCTTGATTTTGGACTTCTGACCTCTTGAACGATGAGAGAATACATTTTTGTTGTTTTAAGCCCCAGTTTGTGGTAATTTGTTATGGCAGTCCTGGGAAACTAATACACACAGGTAGAAAACAGACTGGGAAAAAAGTCAACAGTGCATCAGTGAACTGTGGGAAATCTCAAGCAGTCTAATATATATGTACTTGGAATCTCCAAGAAGAGGAGTAAGAGGGAGGAAGAAAAAAAAAAACTATTTGAAGAAGTAATAGCTGAAAATAATAAACCTAGAGATTCAAGAACTCAACAAACTTTAAGCACAAGAATTATGAAAAATGTTCACCATAATAAAACAGTAATAAAGAGAAAGTGTTAAAACACAGTGATAGGGAGAAAATATTAAAATGTGATAAAAATAATAAAAACATCCAGTAAATAAGACACATTATGTCCAGAAGAATAAAGGTACTCTTTATTGACATAAGGAATGTCAATGACATTTTATGTCCCTGTGAAAATGACACAGGACGTCTTGTTGGCAATAATGTAAGCCAGAGCCTAGTGGAGCAGCACTGCAAAGTGGTGCTGAAAAAAACCCTGTCCACTTATAATTCAATATCAAGTGAAAAGAGTTTTCATAAATGAAAGCAAAATACATTTTAGAAACACAGAAGCTGAAATAATTCATCAGTGACAGACCTACATCATAAGAAATGTTAAAGAGAAAAATGATACCAGATGGAAATCTGGATCTACACAAAGGAATGAAGAAATTAGAAATGGTAAATATGAGTAAATATAGAAGACATTTTATTTATTTATTTTTCAATGTTTATTTATTTTTGGGACAGAGAGAGACAGAGCATGAACGGGGGAGGGGCAGAGAGAGAGGGAGACACAGAATCGGAAACAGGCTCCAGGCTCCGAGCCATCAGCCCAGAGCCTGACGCGGGGTTCGAACTCACGGACCGCGAGATCGTGACCTGGCTGAAGTCGGACGCTTAACCGACTGCGCCACCCAGGCGCCCCGAAGACATTTTAAAAGATGGGCCTGGGTGGCTCAGTCGTTTGAATATCCAACTTAGGCTCAGGTCATGATCTCAGAGTTTGTGAGTTCATGCCCCACATCAGTATTGCTGCTGTCAGTGTGGAGCCTGCTTGGGATTCTCTGCCCATTCTTTCTGACCCTCCCCTGCTCACACACTCTCTCTCAAAAATAAACATTAAAAAAAAAAAGACAATTTTAAACATTTTTTCTTTTTCAAAAATTTTTTCCAATGTTTATTTATATATAAAGAGAGATAGAGAGCAAGCAGGGAAGGGGCAGAGAGAGAGGGAGACAGAATCCCAAGCAAGCTCTGCACCATCAGCACAGAGCCTGATGTGGGGCTAGAATTCACCAACAGCAAGACCAAGACCTGAGCTGAATACAAGAGTCGGATGCTTAACCGACTGAGCCACCTAGGTGCCCCTAAAGACATTTTTTTTTCTTATTTAAAAATCTCTTTAAAAGGTAACTGACTATTTAAAGCAAACATAATAATAACACATTGTAGGGTTTAGAACATTTGCAGAAATAAGATGTATGAAAACAATAGCATGAAGATCAGGAGGGGAGAAATGGAAGGATACTGTTGTAACAGTCTTGTACTAATATGAAGTGATATAATATTACTTGATGGTAGGCTGTGATAAGTGAATCCTAAAATAATTTACACACACACACACACACATACACACAAACACACACTCACTGGAACAAAGAATTATAACATGACATCAAGGAGATACAATGGAATCGTAAAAATCAATTCAAAAATTATAAAAGGCAGAAAAAGAAGAAAAGTGGTACTGAGAGCAGGTTGGGCAAATATAAATAAAACAACAAATAGTTGTTAACAAATAGTTAAACCCACCCAAATTAATAGTCACATTAAATGTAAATGGTTTACAAGAAGCCTGCTTTAGAAATAAACACACAAAAAAGATAAAAAATGAAAGAATGGAAAAGATGTAGCATACTAGCACTAATCAAAAACAAGATATAGTGGCTATATATATATATTTTTAAATGTTTATTTTTGAGAGAGAGAGAGAGAGAGAACAAGCAGGGGAGGGGTAGAGAAAGGAGACACAGAATCCGAAGCAGGCTCCAGGCTCTGAGCTGTCAGCACAGAATCCGACGCGGGGCTTGAACCCACGAGCTGTGAGATCATGACCTGAGCCGAAGTCAGACGCTTAACCGACTGAGCCACCCAGGCGCCCTGCGAGATGTAGTGGCTATAATGGTGTCAAACAAAGATCTCAGAGAAGAGAATATTACCGGAATAAAGAAGCCATTTCATAAAGATAAAGGGTGCTATTATCAAGGGTAGATAAAAATCCTAAACATTTAAACATTTAACAACACTTGAAAACACATGAACCAAAAGCTAACAGAACTGATAGAACTGACAAGTCCATAATTTTAGCCTGAAATTTCAACACTCTCTCCATATTGATGGAAAAAGTAGAAAATATCAGTAACAATATAGAAAAATTGAAAACTGAAGCAGGGGGAATATTTTCCAATTTATTCTATGAGGCTAGAATTATTCAGATACAAAAATCACACAAAGACATTATAAGAAAACTATAGAACATATATATATATATATATATATATATATATATATAGAACATATATATATCCCTCATAGACATAGACTCAAAAGTTCTTAAAGTTTTAGCAAATTGAATGCAATAATATATAAAAAGATTAATAAATAATGATTAAGTATCCCAGGAGTACAGTGTTCTTTTAAATTTTGAGATTAATGGATATATACTGTCCATTTTCCTTTTGTACTCAGATATTGCACACACCAATTTTCCTGGACTGCTTCCTCTGCAATAACTGTGTCTTCCTAAAAATCTGGCTAATCCTGAAAAAAAACTGTTCTTCTTAAGGTGGAATAGAAGTCTTTTTTTAAAGACATTCTCAGTTTAGTCAGGCAAATCCAACTTTGTATTTTTTTTAAACAAGGCATAGCAGAATTCAAGTGACCTCTTTTAAAATTTCATCTGTAATAGTTTTCTATTGCTTTGTAAAATTACCACCAACTTATTGGCTTAAAATAGCATACATTTATTATCTCATAGTGTCTGTGGTCAGGAATCCAGGCATGGCTTAGCTGGGTCCCCTGCTTAGGATCTCACCAAGGCGTTGGCTGGGCTATGTATTTATCTGGAGGCTTGACTGGGGAAGAATGTGTTTTTAAGTCTCTCAAGTTGTTGGCTGGATTAATTTCTCTGTAACTGTAGAACTGAGGGCCCTGGCTTCTTGCAGACTGTCAGTTGGAAGCTACCCTTAACTCCTAGCAGCTGTCTACAGGTCCTCAAGGTTTCTTGCCACGTGGGCTTTCCCAACATAGTTGTTTAATTCATAAAGCTAGTAGGGAGAGTCTCTAGAGTGAATCTGCTAGTAAGACAGAATGGTACATAGCATAACATAATCACAGGAGTGATAGGCATTCCATCATCTTTGTTATATTCTATTTGTTAGAAATCCACACACAAGGGGAGGGAATTAGACAAAATATGAACTCTAGAAGAGAGGATCATGTGGAGTCAATGCACAGTCTGCCTGCATAGATGTTTAAAGGACTTCAGGCAATTTTGTTTAAAACAAAATTGAAGCAGTAATAAAATAATAATTATAAATGAAGTAAATTGAGAGATGTAGGGATTTGGACTGAATGATAAATTGGTTGGGTTAGGTTTTTCTTCTTTTAATGTGTTATTTATTTTTGAGAGAGAGAGAGACAGAGTACGAGCGGGAGAGGGCCAGAGAGAGAGAGGGAGATACAGAATCCAAAGCAGGCTTCAGGCTCTGAGCTATCAGCACAAAGCCTGACGTGGGACTTGAGCTTATGAACTGCAAGATCATGACCTGAGCTGAAGTTGGATGCTTAACAGCCTGAGCCACCCAGGTGGCCTGGGTTCAGTTATGTTCAGAGATCATGAAGAAAAACTATAGGTTTGATTAGCAGTGCACTTTAATTTATTGAGAATTCAGACTTGTTATGCTTTAATTATTATTATGTTCCCATGTAAATCTCATCTTTCAAATTTGGCTACAAGTTCCTACTTCTATGGTATTCACAGTATCTTTTAGCATGTTAATGAGAGCATATAGGAACTCAGTAAATTTCAGTTGAATGTTTACAAACCCCTAATGAATGAGTTTGTTACACATTTAAAAACAAAAGTGATAGGGGCGCCTGGGTGGCACAGTCGGTTAAGCGTCCGACTTCAGCCAGGTCACGATCTCGCGGTCCGTGAGTTCGAGCCCCGCGTCGGGCTCTGGGCTGATGGCTTGGAGCCTGGAGCCTGTTTCCGATTCTGTGTCTGCCTCTCTCTCTGCCCCTCCCCCGTTCATGCTCTGTCTCTCTCTGTCCCAAAAATAAATAAACCTTGAAAAAAACAAAAAAAAACAAAAAAAACAAAAGTGATAAAAAAAAAACCTACCAAAAGTGTTTTAATTTAGCCTTATCTGTTGGTCAATAAAGCATTATTTGATTGGGTTCATTTCAGTTGGAGTTTAGAAAAATAATGTGATTTGCTTGATTTAGGATTCATTTTTTAAAAAACTTTTTTTTTTTAAAAATTTTTTTTAACGTTTATTTATTTTTGAGACAGAGAGAGAGCATGAACAGGGGAGGGGCAGAGAGAGAGGGAGACACAGAATCTGAAACAGGCTCCAGGCTCTGAGCTGTCAGCTGAGCCTGATGCGGGGCTTGAACTCACAGACCGTGAGATCATGACCTGAGCCGAAGTCGGTCACTTAACCAACTGAGCCACCCAGGCGCCCTTTAAAAAACTTTTTTACTGCAAAAATGGAAACAAATTTAAAGTAAACAATAGTGTTAGGGTTTATGTTTTTAATTTTTTAAGTTTTAGAAAATTTGCTTATTTTGTAAATTAGCAAAAATTCTCATTATTGCTATAAAAGTGTCACTGTCATTTATTTGCATTATTGCATTTTTTAAAGGAAAGTTGTTACCAGAAATTACACTTGAGTCATGACTCATTCCATGTATGCTAAAACCTATTGTGAATAGTCATTCAGTTTATTAAAATTTTTTTTATTATGGAAAGTTTCAAACATGCAAAAGTGGAGGAAAATAGTATAATAAAACTTCATGTACCCAAAATTGAGTTTCAGTAATTATCAAAACTATGGACAATCTTGTGTCATATATAACTTCACCAACTTCTCACTACCTTATATCATGTTGAACCCAATGTTAGGCATTATATAATGTCATTTACAAATATTACAGTATGTATCTCTGAAATGTACTTACTGCGCTTAAAATGGAGAGAAATACTTAATATCAAATATTCAGTTGGTGTTCAGTGTCTTTAATGATTTCATTTTTTTAAAAGTTGCTTTGTTTGAGTTAGATTTCAAACATGGTATACACATTTTCCTTAGTTGGTACATCTCTTACATCTATAGATTCCTTTTCCTTATTTATTTGTGTTTTGATTTAGATCCTTTAATATAATTTCTTCAAAGTGGTTGGAGACCTTGGAAAGTTACCTAATGCATTCCCTCACTTTCATGTCAAGCAAAATCACACCTAAACTATCTTGGACAGAAAGGTGCTGTCTGAGAAAGTTTCTGTTTTGATGAAATCAGCTTTCTTGGGGTGTCTTCTGCATTGAGATATCTGAGACTACGGAGATACTTTGCAGAAGGGAGCTATCTAAATGAATTTAATGTGCACCATAGACTGAACTGCTGGAAAGACCTCTTACTTCCTTCAACTCAGTTAACCAGGATTCACTTTTGCCACTAACCTGAGAAGAGGTTTTCTTTGTTATATATGAGAGTTTATTATGAAAGTATAAAGAATGCTTCTCAATGGAAGAATCTGTCCAAGGATGATGTATCCCTTTCTATGGGTCTCTGAAATTCTTACCTTAGACAGCAGTTCAGTTAAAAAGTATTTACATGCTGCTTTATATTATGAAAAAGTAATTGGTGTTTTCCTTAGAATCCTGGCCAAATTCCAACTCTGATAAATACATTCTACTTCCCAAAATTTCACTTGCAATTTCAAATGGATTCTGTACCCTTAATGACCTGTCTCAGCCCGTTTCGTGGTGTTGAAGTTCACCTATTAAGCAGCTGCTGCTTTTGGCTGCTTTTTGTACCTTTTGGGATTAGAAGGGATCCTGGCAAATTTGACAAACAAGTATGTGGTTCTAGAATTTAAACTTATCCTCTAATATGAAAAAATTAGAAATTTCCAGATTGAAAGAGAGGGAGGAAAAGAGAAATACACAGCCATTTTAGAACCATGGGCCTTTCATTTGCTCAATAAACTTTTATTAAGAAGTTTGTATTCTTACTTTTATGTAAGAAGTTTGTACCTTGTTCTAGGTATTGTGGGGGATATAAATATGAAGTTGATAATACTTTTTGCCTTAAAGGAATATACAGTCTAGAAGAGCGAATGTTTTCATAATATTAATCAGTGCCAATTTATTTTTTCTTTAGATATTTATTTCTTTTTATTTCCTTTTTGTTATTTTTTAAAATATAATTTATTGTCAGATTGGTTTCCATACAACACCCAGTGCTCATCCCAACAAGTGCCCTCCTCCCTGCCCATCACCCACTTTCCCCTCTCCTCCCCCCCCCCCCCCCCCTGCCCCATCTACCCTTAGTTTGTTCTCAGTCCTTAAGAGTCTCTTATGGTTTGCCTTCCTCCTTCTCTGTAACTTTTTTTTTTTTCCCCTTCCCATTCCCCATGGTCTTCTGGTAAGTTTCTCAAGATCCACATATGAGTGAAAACATATGGTATCTCTCTTTCTCTGCCTGGCTTATTTCACTTAGCATAATACCCTCCAGTTCCATCCACGTTGCTGCAAATGGCCAGATTTCATTCTTTCTTATTGGCAAGTAGTATTCCATTATATATATAAACCACATCTTCTTTATCCATTTGTCGCAGGAAAAAACCTCTTTGACCTCAGCCACAGCAATTTCTTACTCGACACATCTCCAAATGCTAATTACTTTTTTTTAAAAAAGTCTTCTTTATAATGGGTAAAAACTGGAGCAAGTTCCATATCTCCTCAATCCTAGGTTTTCTCATCTGTAAAATGGTGATAAGAATCCACCTCAAAGTGTTTTGTGAAAATTTTATGATGTAAACTACTAAAGATATTGCCTGGCACATAGTAAGTGCTCAATGAATATTAGTTACTATGGATTTCTAAATGTGCCACTGGGTCAGCTGTCAGGGAAATGTCAATGCCACTGAAGACGGTATTGGGTTGTTCATAAGGATTCACATATCTTGACTTGGGGTTATAAAATCATGAATAGACAGCTCACTCATCCCATAAACACCAAGATTATAGGAGAATTCCACACTGGGGTGCCTAGCAGCCTCTAAATCTTTCATTTACTAGTTCTCTGGTAAAGATCAAAAAGGGTGGAGATGGAATTGAGATCTTTCTGTTCTCACCCCATTATCTAACCTAAAATCCTGAGTGGTGGTAGGGACCAAGATTTGGAAATTTAAAGCTGTTACAACAGGAGAAAATAAAAACTTTACTGTTTGACATTGGCACATATTCCAAAGTCCCTCCCTATTTAACAAGCTTTTAGCTTTCATATGAGACATAAGACACTTAAGGGAAAAAGTATTGCCACAAGGCTAATGATGACAACAGCTGCCAGCACACCTTCCATCAAAAGCAAGTAAAGACTTGAAACAAAACTGAGCTCCGGTTTGTTTTAGAAGCATCACTATGACATGCCTGTGCCGGCAGAGGCTCAGAATGCATTCCTTAACACTAGGACGTTAAGATGTGCTGGATGCCAGAAGCCCAATGGTAATGAGAGAGCAATTGTGAAGCTTCATTCAGATGGTGTTCTTTCATTGTGGGCATGCTGGCTCTGAAAGTTTGGTGCAGGGAGCCACAAGAAAGATGGACCAATTCCTTTCCTTCATTAGGGGTTAGTGTCCAGCTAATACATTGATTACTTTCATCCTCCAGACATTTACTGAATGCCCATTATATTCAAAGGCACTGTGTTGGTGATTAAAGCAAGTAAAATAGTATATTTAGGACTGGCAGTCAATTATAATCTTCATATTCTATTCTTCGTGTAGTTCGGAGAAAACCCATTGAAATACTTTAAACTGAATGAAATCAACTAATATATACAATATGACTAGAGTAATAAAATTGATTCTTTTATAATGAGAATTTATAATGTGTAGAACACCATCCTGGGTACTGAGGAAATCCTGAAAATAAAATGGCTGAACTCTAATAACTTGGTTGGTGTGGAAGCAGATTTCATTAACTTTAAAAAGAGGAATCTGTGTATTTTTTTTTTTTCTGGAAACAGTCTGCTTATAAACAGATAGTCCTTTTACTAAGTCTTAGCTTCCCACCTATGGATCAGGTAGCTAGCTCCTTCTAAAAACCTTAAATTAGTAAGTTGTGATCTCAACATTCTTATTTGTGGGCTTTCCACATCCATTCTTGCTGTGATTACTTTCCTACCTTCAATTTAGATGACTGGTGGAAATCCATCCTATCCCTTTTAGCATTAAAAAAATTATATTTCTATAAATATCTATTGGGATAAACAGTATATATTTGGTTTTTAAATTTTAAATTATATTTTTAATTATATTTGCCTTTCACATGTGAAATGAGAGGGATCATTGAGAAAAGTTTGTACAGATTCATTTTAAATCTGTGCTATCCATTAAAGTTTTATTGGCTAAGGAATGCTTTACATGGTCAGAATATGCTTTATTTCTAACTTCTAAAAGTCTATGAACAGAGGTTTTAGTAAACTATTATCATCAAGTTAATATGATAAGACAATCATACATTTCATTTTCTTTATTACCTAAAAATCCAGTTATTTTCATTTGCAGCCACTCTTCTTTTCCTACCATATATCCCTAAGACAGGTCATTTTCATTCAACTTCTCCTCCCCACTTTTAGACAATTCCACTGTGACTTGAGATATATGAAATTTAATCCTATCAGCTCTTTCTGCATTGTTTGTCTTTATGTGTTTTCTTTAATGTCTAGGCTTATGCATAGTCTTTTTTATCCTCGACAACTCCATTTTCCTGACATTATACTTAGCTCTATAGCATATATTAACAGAGATATTATTTCTGCTCTCAAAGAGTTAGCATTCTATTTGGGGATACAAGACATATGCCTTTTGGGAGAAGGAGCTCCTGCCTATATTTCTTTCATGAAATGTTTATTTTATGAAAGACTATGGTGATCTTAAGACTTAATAAATGTAAGTAAACTGCAAAACTAGGTACACAAATAGAAAAATATCTTTAAATGATTCAGAATTATGGAGTGATTCAAATACTAGATAGTGGTACAGATGTCTTTTAAAAATAGTTCTTTATTTGTGTCAGTGGCCTTTCAGTTGGCTAGTCTTGGTGTGTTGGGACTCTGTCTGCTGTTGTTTGTTGCTTTAAATAGCATAATCAAATGGTCCAGCCATGTAGGGATTCAAATTGCTGTCAAGCAACACAATACTCTTATTTCTTCTCTTAAATACAAATTTTGTCTTTGTATAGTTGAATGTTTTATAGTCTTTCAGCCTAGTAAAATAGAAAACAGCAAAGTAGAAAGCACATGACTAAGTATTTTTGGAAATTATCTGTAAGAATGCTTCTGATTTCTGAAAATAAACAGTACCTCTTGTGGGTCAATTGATAACATGTGGTTGAAGTAGGTTACTTATAGTTAAGCAAATGGAAAAAAACAAACATCAGCTTAATGGGAGCAATACTGCAATTTTAATCTTTTGAAGGTGCAGGCACAATATTTGCAAATGCCTGCTAAGTTTCTGGATACAGGTAAGGTGGAACAAGCATATTCCACCTCGTTTCTCCCACTGAAGCTATAAAACCTGGACAGAATGAATTTGAGGATTCTGAAAAGTAAATAGTAGTAGGCAGATGGTAGAAGAAAAGAATTCAAAACACCACCAAGTAGGATGAGATTACCATTTCTTATCCTCTGGTAACCTCTAGCTTGAACGTGAGGTAGCTCCAAATCAAGAAGCAGGCATACACATGGACAGAGTGAGTTCCAAGAGAAAACCTCTAGTTCTGGCTTAAGGAAAAGAAAAGGGATCAGTTAACACTCAAAAAAGGGGGGAAATCCTGCTCCTTTTTCTCCTTCTTCTCCTCTTTTGAATCTCTTTTCCATTCTCTTGTGCTCCAGTCCCTAGGCAGTCGTACTGTGATAGTGGCAGTGGCAGCAGGAAGAGCAGCAGCTGGAGCCCTCAGCACCTACAACTGAGGGAGAGGAACATTTGTCTCTGATTGTAGCTGTTGTAGTTCCAAAAGGGTGAAGCGAATCTCTGCTGCTTTCTTTTCTCTCTTTCTATTATCCTGCTGCTTGGCCCCACAGAGGGATCAGTCTTGGGAAGTGTGTAGAGAAGTCCGGCTTCCTGACCAGATCATTGAAAAGGGAGCCATAGGACACCAGGAATACCAGGGGGATTATAAAGAAAGTGGGAGCCTGAGAATAAAACCTTGAAAGTTGTCTTTGAACTCTGGGGCTCATTCTTGAGCTCTCATGCATGGATCTTATCCTAAACAGCATACCAAAGACTGAGAACTGAATTAAGTTCAGCCCAAGTCTCAGAATGGTCATTGGGTGACACACACATAGAACAGAACCGAACACCAGGAAAATCTCAACTGACATAAGAATTGATAGATGCTAATATGTCACAGCTGTTGGAATTATCTGGCAAAATATGCTCAAAGAAGTAAGAGCATACATTCCTTTTTTATTCTTAATGTTTTGCTGTGGTAAGAACACAACAGAAGATCTACAGACTTAAGAAAGTTTTAAAGTATACAAAAAAGACATTATTGTTGACTATAGGTACAGTGATATACAGCATGTCTCTAGAGCTTATTTATCTTGCTTAACAGATGCATTATGCCTGTTGATTTGATCAGTAACTCCCCATTTTCCCTGTGCCCAGTACCTAGAAACTGCCATTCCATTCTTTGAGTCTAAGAATTTGACTCTGAATTAAGATAAGCAGAATCATGAAGTATTTGTATTTCTGTGACTGGCTTATTTCATTTAGCATATTGTCCTCAAGGTTCATCCATGTTGTCAAACCTACAGATTCAAAAAATTCTGTGAATACTAACCAGGACAAACCCAAAGAAATCTAGGCTTAAATACATCACAGTTAAACTACTAAAAACTAAGGACCAAATATTTTGAAAGAAGCAAGATAAAAATAATGTATTATTCAAATAACTACAGTTTTCTTACCAGAAATTGTACAGGCAAGAGGAAAATGGTGCATTTTTAAAGTGCTGAAAGAAAAGAATTGTCTTCTAGCATTCAATATCCAGTTAAAATGTCCTTCAGGATATGAAGGTTAAATAAAAATGGTCTCAGATGAGGAAAACTAGTAGAATGTATCACCCACAGACCTATTTTAAAAGAGTTATAAATCAAAATTCTTAACACAGAAAGGAAATGATACCAGAAGGATGTTTGGAGCATTCCCAGAGGGAATGAGGAATAGCAGTATAAATGGCAAATATCTGGGTAAATATAATAGACAACTTTTCTCCATTTCAGTTATTTAAAATATATTTGATAGTTGAAAGTAAAAGCTGTAACATTGTCTGGTGGGGGTTTCAATATATGTAGATGTAATACACAAGACAATTACAACATGAAGTTGGGAGGGTAAAAGGATCTATATTGTGGAAAAAGTTCTACACTGCATTTGAAGTGGCAAAAAAATTGCTTCTAATTAGGCTGAGAATAACTTTAGTATGTGTACTGTAATACCTACAGCAACCACCACATACACTATACAAAGAGAAAGTAAAAAAACAAAAAAACCCCCCATATTGGATAAATTAAAATAAACTCCTAAAAAATACTCAAATAACCCGAAAGGAGGAAGGAAAAGGATAACAGAGGAAGGAAAAAACATAAAAAAGAGAGAGTAACAAAATAGTAGGCCTAAATCTAAACATGTCAATAATTATATTTAATGTAAATGTAGACATCTAAGTGCACCAATTAAAAGATAATCAGAATGGGTAAAAAGGCATCACCCAAGTATCTGCTATCTACAAGAAACTTACTTGAAATATGATGATACAGGAAGGTTAAATGTAAAGGAATGGAAAAAAGCATATCATACAAACACTAGTCAAAAGACAGCTGGAGAAGTTTATCATAAGATCACACAAAGTAGATTTCAGGGGTAAGAAAATTACCAGGGATAAAGTGAGACATTATGTAGTGATAAGAGTCAGTTCACTGAGAAGACATAAAAATCCTAAATATGTTTGTACCTAACAACAGACTTTCAAGATACATTTCGCAAAACATAGGCAATATTGAAAGAAGTAGATAAATTGACAATTGTATTGGAAACTTCAATGCTTTTCTTTCAATAATAAAACTAACAGAAAATCATAAAACTATAGAAGAACTGAATGACTCAATGAACTAACTGACATTTATAGAGTATCTTAATCCAATAACCCTAGAGTACATATTCTTTTCTTTTTTCTTTTCTTTTCCTTCCTTCGCTCACTTTCTTTCTTTCTTTCTTTCTTTCTTTCTTTCTTTCTTTCTTTCTTTCTTTCTTTCTTTCCAAGTTTGTTTGTTTGTTTATTTATTTTTGAGAAAGAGAGAGAGAAAGAGCACAAGTAGGGGAGGGACAGAGAGAGAGGAGGAGAGAGAAGAATCCCAAGCAGGCTTCACAGTGTCAGTGCAGAGCCTGATACGGGGCTTGAACTCACCAACAATGAGATCATGACCTGAGCGGAAACCAAGAATTGGACGCTTAACCAGTGGGCCACCCAGGCACTCAAATACATATTCTTTTCAAATGAATAAGGAACATTCACCAAATAGACCATATCCAGCTTCATAAGACAAGCCTGAATAAATGTAAAATAATTGAAATCCTACGAAGTCTGTTCTCTGACCACAGTAGAAATCAACAAAGATCAATAACTCATATCAATAATCTAAGCTTCCACCTTGAGAAACCAGAAGACCAAATAAACTAGCAAAATAAACCCTAAGTTAGCATAAGGAAGGACTTAATAAAATTTAGAAAAGAAATCAATGAAATAAACAGAAAAGAGAGAAAACCAATGAAACTGAAGGCTTTTTTTTTTTTTTTTTTAAAGATCAGTAGAATGAATACAACTATAATCAGGACAAAGAAAAGACATAAGATACTAATGTTAGGAATGAAAAAAGGGGTATCCTTAAAGAACCCTGCATACATTAAAAGGATAATAATGGAGAGCTATGAACAACTCGACTCATGTAAACTTGTCAACTTAGATGAAATGAACCCATACCTCAAAAACCGCAAACTATTGAAACATATCAAATTGATTTCTTGGGTATTCAGAATGTTTTGATATTTATCTAGCTGTGTTCGAGGGAGGAGGCAAGCTTAGGGTTGCCCTATTCCTCTTCCATCTTACCTCCAACTCCTGAAGTATATCAAGTTAAAATAGATAACCTGAATAATTCTATGTCCCCCAGGGGTGACTCTCTCTTGTTCAGGCTTACATTGGGCCATCAGAAACATGTTCCTTTGACTCATAGTTGGTGAGGGTGCAGTAATTCACTCTTTCATTTGACCACCTCAGTCCTTCCATCCTAAATAGTTGTCTAATAACTAGAATGAGAATGCCACCAGCTAGTTATTTGATATCTAGAAATTGAGAATCAAATTTTATTTTTGTCATGTGTATTATGTATTTTTAGATATCTGTAGCAAATGCTAGCTCCCAAGCCTTCTATACCCTAGCTTGTTTGTGACCTACCGCTTACAGTTGTGTTCCAAATAAGGAAAATAAATCCTAAAATTAATCTAAGCAAAAATATAGGAAGATGGCATTGTTGCTGCAGAGAGTTACCTCAAGGATTCCAAATAAGCTCTGAATTTTGTTTTCCTATTGTAAGATTATCCTTTCAGTTTCCTTTCTACATGGAAAATTAAGAGTTAACATATTGAGTTAATGTGATACTCAAGCAGGAGGACTTAAATGTGATATTAGAATTTTTGGGGTATCTACTTCATCTTAAAATCCCTTCCATGAGCTTTTTGTCTCCCCAGCGTAAATGATTTTGTGGCAATCAATGAACAGGTAATTATTCCTGTGCTGTGCTATGGAACCTGGCCAATTTCTTGGGGGAAAAAAGTCAGTTGTAAGAGTTATTTGGGCATTACACAGTTTTTAATTGATTGATTTGTGAATACATGGAGCTCAGGATTGACTGGTACACATGAAGGATTTTAAGTTTCTGGGTGCTAGTCAGTGGTCGTTTAGAGTGTTTTACTCTGTTCAATTTAGTCTTTCCTCATCTCTTTTCAATACTGTTAAAATGGCTTTTTAGCTGATCTTGACGACTCCAACTTACTCAAACTATCGTCCACACTGTCATTTGATAATCTTTCAACATTTTCTAATTTGATTATACTACTTTCCTGTTCAAAGGCCCCTCAGCAGTTTTGTGTTACATGCAAAAACAGTTCATATTCTTTAGCTGGCCTTTAGGACTTAAAAATCTAGCTCCAATCTACCTTACCAGTCTTATTTCCTTTAACATGTTTGCCTCACACTGTATACCCTTTAGATGTTCCTACCTTTTTCTGAACATAGGATATTTTCTCAGGTCTTCATATTTTGCACATCCTGCATATTTTGCACAATTTTGCACAATTGCCTACCCCACTCTCCTCATGCCCACCACATGGTGAACACCTTCTATCTTCAAATTTTAATTTAGATCTCACCTCTGTGAATTGAGTGCCCTAATGCTCCTCTCCTGCTGTGTTATATCATTATAGTACTTTGCACATGTTTGTCTCAAGGTAGTGCAAGTATTTATCTGTTTTGTCCAATAGAAGTGAGCTCCTTGAAGAGACGGACTGTTTCTGTATCTCAAATCTTAGCCCAGTGCCTGACATAATAAACAGCCAGGCAATGTTTGTGGAATGAATGATTGATTGCCTAAAAGAGTTATTGTATTTTTAGTGGTTTATTGCTTATTCATAAGAGTGAGCACCTACTCTAGAGAATCTGGCACATTTATAACTTCATAAATTACCCTTTATAATGAAGTGATTGCCCAAAAGAAGTTGTGAAACTCTTGTGGTGCAGCTTGTTCCTTCTCATTCATAGACTCAGTCCAGGGCTCTAGAGGGTGTTGGGAGAAAATCATGAGTGTAATTATTAAGCATTCTTCTTACAGTCTGTAAGTATGACTAAGCATTTGACATACACAAAGTTAAATTTGGTTTAAAGCTCAAAAAATTACCCCCCCCCAAATATTTTAGAATTTTCTCTTCATAATAGCCTAACAAGCTCCAGCATTTGTATATCATAAGAATACCTACTTAATAGAGCCTTGCCCAAAGTAGGTGTTCCGTAAATACTTGTTTAGTGAATTATTTTTCTTCCTTCTGTAGCAATAGCAAATGGCACCAATGCTTATGTTCCCCTGTGTATCTATATATGAACTTGACACTGCAACTCTTAGAATCATAGAATATTAGACCTAAGATCTTTGAACTCATCTTATTAAATGGCCTCAAGTTATAGATGAAAATATTGAAGTCTGGAAAGATGAGACCTTGCTTGAGTTGAACCCATGTGAAATTGCTGTTTTAATAGGTCGAAATGGTCTAAGGTTGGCCATTTAACTTGTTGCAACCTAATAAAGGTCAAAATGTACATTATATATCAGGATACAGAATTCTGTATTCTGAGCATGATAAAAAAAAGAAAGGAATATCTGGAGTGAAAATGAAACATCAAATGGGTTAACCTTCAAGTTGTAGGAGAGAAACCATATCTGCTCCTGTGGCTTTACCTGTTAGTTACACATAATCAGGGCCACATTTGGATCATAGGATATAAGGTAATGTTTTTCACTGATGGCAGGTTGGGAACCTTATAAAGAAATAGTTGATAGATTTTTTATTTAAGCTCCTGAGGTATAAAAATTTCCTTCCTGAGTTTTTTGAAAATCACATTAAAAAACCTTTGGCTAAGTTTAACTGGGGTGGCTATATTTCAGAGGGTCAGAATTTCTCAAATGATTCCTATTCCCTGAACATTCTAGATCCTGCCTAGAATAAAGCAATGTAATTGAAAGTGAGGATTATTTTGTTTACTCTGTCCTGCCTTAATGGGAAGCTAGGCCTGCCATGGGACTACATTTCATTTTTGGAATGAGCTTTCGACAGGAAGCATTCTGCTCATGCATGCGTGACAGGAGAGGAATGTACCCTGAGATAATGATATTTTTACCCAAGAGTTTTGGCACAGAAGTTTCTTTGGGATATCTCTTTATGGTGTTTTTCCCCTTGACACATGTGGTCTACTTGGCACTTTTCTTCATAAACATACACAGTTCAACCCAAGCCATCCTGTAGATCTTTCTCTCCCTATTTTCTCTTGTTTCTGAGCCTTTCCAATAGATGAAATTTAACATTAGTTAGGCTTGGGGCCAGAGATGTCATCAAGTTCTTAGAGTATTCAGAGGTTTCTAATCTTAGAATTTGGGCCCTTTTAAGACCCAAAGGTGAAAAGCGAACACAGATGCAATTTCCTAGACAATCAGAGTAAATGTGTTTTTGTTTGTTTTTCTTTTGGATTAGATAATTACTTTGGCTCTTCCCTTTACCTCAGAAGTTCAGGTAATTATTTCTGCTTTCTGTTTTTCTTTATGTCTACTGAAAAGAATCAACGGTGAGTAATGGTTTAAAAATATTAGTCACATGTTTCTGATTTTCTTTTTTTATTTTTTAATGTTTACTTTTGAGAGAGAGAGAGAGAGAGAGGGGGAGAGACAGAGACAGAGAGAGTTCGAGAAGGGGAGGGGCAGAGAGAGAGGGAGACACAGAATCTGAAGCAGGCTCCAGGCTCTGAGCTATCAGCACAGAGCCCAACTCAGGACTCAAACTCATAGACTGCGAGATCGTGACCTGAGCTGAAGTTGGATGCTTAACTAACTGAGCTACCCAGGCACCCCTCTGATTCTCTTAATGAGCATATTCACATTTCCTGGATAGCCTATCTGATTAATTTTATAGTCGTTTAAAATAAATGTTTTATGGCTGCCTGCAAATGTAGCAAATGTTTATGTGCATAATCCATAAATTCCATGAGGGCTGGAATTGTCTGTTTTGTTCACTCTTGGATCCTCAGCTAGTACTCTGCCTGGCACATTTTAGGGGCTTAACAAATACTTGTTGAATAAATGGAAATAGAAATATTAACCTTGAGCTCTGAAAGAGGTAGTTACCTAAAATTGCAAAAATTAACCCAATGAAATATTCAAATATGAGGGCTAGAGAAGACATAAAAATTGCTATTCTGACTGAGACAGGCTAGATAGGCAAGTGTCTGTGGGAGATTTTAACCCTCATTCCTATCCTTCAAATCTAGGTATCCTTGAGCCTTAGAATCTGAAGGAAATGTTAGAGGTCATCAGATCTGATTACTTACTTGACAACGGTCCAGCCTTCAATTGAACACCATCTATAATACAGTGACTTGGTACTCACTAGTTAAGAAGGACTGCATTTTTTTTTAAGGGGAAAATTCTGATGCTAGAAAGTTTTGTCCTATGGAGTCAGAATTTATCTGACGATAATTTCTATACATTGGCATGAGTTCTGCTTTCTGGGACCACATGTGAAACGTCTGACAGCAGATCCACCAGGTCTGAATTAAGGGTATATCCTTTATGTCAGCACTAGCTTAGATTTATTTTAAGGCAAGACCGAAAATAGATAATATGCCTCCCCATTCCTTGGCACATGGTACACCTGAGTTAGCATGCTTAGAACCACTTAGTGTTCTTATCTCATACATTGTAGGAATATTATTGTTAACACTTTATAGGAGAGCAGTTTGGCTCTACATATGAAATTGTACCATTTCATCCAGAAATTTCATTTTTGGGAATTTACCTTAATGAAATACTGTCACAGTTGTACAAAAATAGATGAACAAAGATGCCTATAGGTGGTCCAGGGTGCTCAGTATAAAAATTTTAAAACAATTTAAATGTTCATCAATAGGAGATATATAAATTGGATATATTGATTCAGTGGAAAAGAATTATGAAAAAGAATGAGATAAAGCTACACATATCCAACTGAAAGATGTTCATTATATATTATTAAATGAAAAGGTAAATATCATAAAAGCATGTATGACATGCTTTCATTTTGTAAAATAGTAATTATACTAATAATACATCTATCTAAGTATATCAGTCAAAAATTTGAAAAATTAGGGGGTGTTTGTGTGGCTCAGTCGGTTAAGCGTCTGACTTTGGCTTAGGTCATATTCTTATGGTTCATGAGTTCAAGCCCCACGTTGGGCTCTGTGCTGACAGCTTAGAGCCTGGAGCCTGCTTCAGATTCTGTGTCTCCCTCTCTACCTGTCCCTCCCCTGCTCATGCTCTATCTCTCTCTCAAAAGTGAATAAACATTAAAAAATTTGTTTTTAATTTTGAAAAATTGTATAGTAAGCTGGTAGCACTAATCTCTAAAGAATAACATCATGATGGACTCAAGTTTTTTTTTGTTTTGTTTTTGTTCTTAATTTTAGAGAAAGAGATCACGAGTAGGGGAGAGGGACAGAGGAAGAGAGAGAGAGAATCCCAAGCAGGCTCCACACTCAGTGTAGAACCTGATTTGGGGCTTGAACTCACAACCCTGGGATCATGAACTGAGCTGAATTAAGAGTTAGATGCTCAATGAACTGAGCCACCCAGGAGCCTTGACTCTTAAGTTTTTACTTGATATATCTCAGTAGTCTTTGAACACTTAAAAGAACAGGATTACCACTGTAATCAGGACAAAAAAAAAAAAAAGCAGACATTTAAAAATGTCACCTGGAAGAACTATAGACTATTGGGATTAGAATAGGCTTTAGATTGAGTAAGAAGGGTCTTTAGAATTAATCTAACCTAACACCCTGATTTTACAGATAAAGAGAACTGAATCATACAAATGTGAAATAAGCTGCCCACATCCCCCAAACCAGTTAGTAGCAAATTCATTTTTATTTTTTTAAATATTTTTAAAAAGTTTATTCATTTGCTTTGAGAGAAACAGAGACAGCACAATTGGGGAGGGGCAGAAAGAGAGGGAGACAGAGAATCCCAAGCAGGCTCTGCACTGTCAGTGTAGAGCCCAACACAGGACTTGAACCCATGAAACTGTGAGACATTATTTGAGCTGAAACCAAGAGTCAGATGCATAACTCACTGAGCCACCCAGGTGCCCTGCAAATCCATTTTTAGAACACAGGTCTAGCACTCTTTGAATTATACTACAATGTTTTTTAAAAAGCGGTACAGATTTTGAGAAAAATAAAATATGAAAGTATTTACTTTTACGTATCTCTGTATTTCTTCTTTTCAGAAAAGTAGCTTCTCCTTATAGTAACTCATATGAGCAACAACTTCACAAATTGTGATAGGTTTTTTATTTATAAAGACATGCATGTTATTTAAGAGGTGATTGACATCAAAAGAGAAAATTAAAGCCCAGTGATTCATGGAAGATTCTATAGTGCATTAGCAGTACAGGTGGAACTTGAACTGTGGTCTCAGGATTCTCAGTCAATGACTTCTTCATTTTGCCATATTGCCTCCTGCACGTTGATGTGCATTTATTTAATATCCATCATAGTGCTAGATATACTAGTCACCCTTGAAAAATAAAATGTGCCAATAAAATGTTCATTCAAGAGACTTCAGCATACATAAGATCAATTAAGTTGAGAAAGTCTAGTGAACTAAGCCTGAAGGTTTGATCAAATTCTTTGCCCTGATATTAAAAATGGTGCATATGAGAACTTCTTTCCCTTTTCCTAATAAAGCAGTTCTAGCCATTTTATACAAATATGTAAAGCATCACAACCCATCTCAAAGAGGGATTATTTATATCCATTAGGAAATGAAAGTACAGAGGCATTAAATGGTTTGTTCATTAGTCACAAGGAATAAGAATATCTCTAGGATCCCTGTGTTCCAGGTGAATCCCAGAAGAACCACACCTTTCATGGATCCAAATCAACTTTGGACCACTCCTAGAATCCTGGACATATCTGGAAAGCGAGTAGATCCTTGCACTTTATTTTAGGTTAAGTCAACCACCAACCTGGCAGAACCTGACTTGTCTGAGCAGCGTCCACCAAACTACGGCTTCTAATCTAGGTTTACTCCACTAGAACTGGCAAACCATTTATTATTCTTTGGGTGAGGTTGCATGAATCAATAGTCAAGCCAATAGCAGATGAATGGAAACCACAGAATTAAAGGTGTTTTTGGCACCAAAACCCAAACTAAAAGTGCTGATCCAGGAATGACAATCTCTAAACATTTTCAGACAAGTTAGGAACACACGTAAGACCAGCTTTGGGCAGATCCCATTTGTGGGATCGGCACCAAAGGCACAGTGCATGTTTACCTGGGCACTGAGGCTGCATCTACCCCTTTGTGCTCTGGTTATGTTTTATGCAAATTTTAAGATGCAAAGCATTTTTGTTCCAGGTTTATTTTCTTAGTCATCTTCAGACTCTGCTTTGCTTAACAGATTACCTACACTGCAATAAAAATAAAGAAATAAGTAAGTCTCTGTGCCCTTGTAAAGTTTTAAAACATTCTGATAGATAGTTGAAATGCAGATCTTTTTTCCTATAGTCCTTCAGGCCTTCAGGGCATATTAGTTCAGCAGGAGAAGATGGGGAAAGGTCTTCAGATCATGTAGAAGAGAGGGAAAGATAGAGGATTGTGTAGGAAGTGTCTCAGACTGCAGTATAGTGCCAAGAAACATTTGGCCAGATTGATGGGGAATCCTGAAATCACAGTCACCAAAGAGTCCTGTGGATTGCCAGAATGGGCCTGCCTTAGTGCCTCTGCTGTGCTGTCATTGGCTGGGAGCAGTCCTTTGGAAGTGTGGCCTTAGGGCAAATGCAGTGGTGGATCCAGAGGGACAGGATCTGAGGCTGTCAGTCAATTATGCTCTCACACCAAAAGGTCTGAGAGGAGCATTTTCATGACTGACACATGGCAACCCAGTTGCTAATGATTTTTTTCTTCACTGGTTAAACATATTTGTGTTTTACAGTTGAAAACAACTGACAGGATCTAGGCTAAGGAGGTCCTTCTGAGATATTTTAACATCACTTACATGACCACTCTTCATTTTTAATTTTAAAGAAGGCAAACTAAATAAATGTATCTAAACAGTTTATATCATAGTAAAGTGGAGTAACAAATCTAACCCAGATTAGATAATTTAGACCCCAAACTTCCATTCTCTTTGGTTCCATAGTGGCTTTTGGACCTGATGTGTGTGGGTGTCCTTTTGCCATGGTACAGCTGAATGTTTCAGCTCATCCAGATGATCACACTATATCACTGTGGAATTTTGGACCGTGTGGAGACTGTCAGAAACAAAGCCCTGCTCCTGGCCTGTAATGCAGTTTGATTCCTTCAGGCAGTCTTTCAAGACTCCTGTATCATTCAGGTGGTTTTATCTTTGAAGTAGGTATTTGCCCTGTTTTTCCCTCTTCCCCATGTTTTCTTTCTCTCTTTGTTCACCTCAGTGGTGTTATTAGAGTCCAGACACCGTAACAAAAAGTTTGATAATTACCAGAGAGATTGGTAATAATGATGTTACTTGACATATGGTGATCCAGGCTGTTCCTCCAGCTCATGTTAGGTATCTGCAGTATGAATCCTATGAGGTAACTTTCTTATACTGCTAGAGTATGTGCTTTTCCCTTGTTATCTTGATAAATCATAATTTTTCTAATTTCTTTCCAAGTTCCTTCTTTCTGTTGGTAACTCTTTTGTTTCTCCTTTGGTATTTTGGGAATAGTGATAAATGTTAGGTAGAAAAACTAAGAATGGTGAAGCATAACTGCATATGTCCTCTGTACTTTGGGACTTCTTTGTTCTTAATGTATTACCAGGAGAAATTCCCCAGATGCCTGTATGGCCAGCCTAAGTTAGATAACTTGGTACCCATCCATCTCCAAAGACACCTTGGATTTATAATGGAGATAAGGCAGAGACAGGAGAGATTACTTCAGTGAACCCTGTTCAGGGCTGCAGGAGTCCTCTGAGTCTAAATGAATAAAATGCTATGTGTTATTAGGATCAAAACAGAAACTACGTGTTTCAGTTAGCAGTTGGGATATGCAGGTGATATCCTGCATGCAAGCTGATAAATACTATTAGTTTTGAGTTTTCCAACTGTAGTAGGTACGGCTATAGACTACACGTAGTTTTTGAAGCTTATTTACCTTTTGTGACAAGACTAAGGCTCTCTTGCCCTTTCTGTGATTTGATAGCATATCGTAAAACTTTTTTAATGCACCTTCTTCTACACTCCTTCTTCTTGATTACTCAATCCAAATGGTGTAAACAAGGAGGCATCCTGAAGAAATCAAGGGAAAGAGGTTGAGGAGATTGCCTTAAAGAGTTAACCACCTTCACTTTCTTGGAGGGTTCTGGCTTTCAGATGGTTTCATTTCATAGCTCTCTGTTCTACAGTTCCTTTCTCCTTCCTCTCACCCCCACCATGCTGCACCCTACCCCCCAAAAAATATGGCTTAATCCAATTAAAAAATCACAATAACATAAATAGCAAGTAAATTCCATGTGGAAGCTTCATGATTTTGAAATGGGAAAAGCAATTGTAACATCTTTTGTTTTATAGGGGAGAAGTGCTAGTAGGGGTAGTAGGGAAAGAGGTTTGATGATGGTTGGGAGTTAAGAATAAAGGGTTAGAGGTGTTGGGGAAAGAGTTTTGATTTAGGAGCTACATTATCTTTATATTCAAAGAGATATCTTCATCTCCATTGCTTCAAATGGACCTGCTTAAAATTTTCTCCTCTCACTTCCCACCCATTTAGTATCAAAGCAACTTTGTTGAAGGAATATTTCCTTTTCCTAAAGGACTCCTCATAGAACAAGTCAAATCATTACCTCCTAACTATCTGCATTTGAAATAAGTTTTTCTTTATAAAAGCCATTATCCAGAGAACGAAAAGCCAGTCAGCAGGAGAAGATATTCAATTTCAGCAGTTGAAAGAACATCGAGATATGGGCATATTCCCTTATGTTAAAAAGGAGCCGGGAATGAACATTTTTGAACTCTTATGGTGTCATTACATATAGAAAGTCATTTAATTCTAACAGCAGATTATAAGATAGCTACAGTATTGTTAACCTTACTGCACACACAAGGAAACTGGGGCTGAGAGAGAAGTTAAGTGATTTGTCCAAGGCCACACAACTAGTATTGAAGTGGTGGAGTTAAGACTGGCTTTAGAGTCCATGATTTTCCCATTCTACTCTTCAGGGTTAGACTATAATGTCACACACACACACACACACACACACACACACACACGCACGCACGCAGCATCAGAACCATGGGTAACCCATTATGATTGTTTCTTGTGGATGAGACTTTGGATTTAATAATAAACTACCCCCTGAGGAGAAAACACCAATTATGAGGTGAGAGAATGTCTCAAACCAGACCTGGGAAGAAAAGACAGAATAGTTTTTGACAAAGCAGATGCTTTCTCTTTAAAATTTGTTCATCACTTGGCTTTTCTGATTTCCCTGCTTTATCAACCACTATTCTGTTTCCTATACTGATTCCTACTCTTTTTTTCCAAATGATTATGCTGAAATGACCCCAAACTCAGTTTTTAGAACTGTTATCAACACAGACTCTTTCTTTATATCTCATTATTCCAAGAGCTTTAAATAACAAATCAGTAACAGAAAGACAAACAAACAAACAAAAATGAAAACCAAAACCAAAAACCAAATCTGTGAGGATGACTATAAATATTTATCTCTAGGTTGGATCTTCCCCCTGAACTTCAGGCTCATATATCCAACCTCTTCAGTATCTTCACTGGAGTGTCTACAGACATCTCAGACCTAATGTGTCCAACACTGAATTCCTGACGTCCACCCTTTTCCTGCTCCACATGCCTATGCAGTTTTTTTCCATCTTAATTATGACAACTATTTGCTGCCAATTTGAGATGAAAACTTTGTCTTTGAATCTAGAGTGAGTCTCTTGTAGGCGGCATATAGTTGGATCATTTTTTCTTTTAATACATTCTGGCAGTATCTGTATTTTAATTGGCAAGTTTAATCCATTTATATTCAAAGCAATTGCTCGTAGGGAAGAACTATTTCTGCCGTTTTTCTGTGTTTTTTATGTATCAAATTTTTTGTTGTTGTTTCTCAGTTCCTCTAATACTGCCTTCATTTGTGTTTGATCTTTTTTTCCTACTGTATCATGTGATTTTTTCATTTCCTCTTCTGTATAAACTTGTAGTTATCTTCATAGTGGTTACCATGGGAATTATAACTAATAATCTTGCATTTATAACACTGTAGTTTGAATTGATACCAACTTTCTTTCTTTCTTTCTTTCTTTCTTTCTTTCTTTCTTTCTTTCTTTCTTTCTTTCTTTCTTTCTTTCTTTCTCTCTTTCTGCAAAAAAGCTTTATTGTTTTCATTTGGTCCACGGCTTGGGAGAGGGCTCAGGGTGGTTAAAAAGCTGCCTAGTGGATACAAGGAGAGACTCAAGCACAAGCCCTGGCACCTGGGGGAATGCCAGAGGGACCCTCTCAAAGGCTGCTGGGCTCCAGAGACTTCTAGTCGTGCTTGAGGGTGAGTCTTTCGAAGAGATACTCGCCCAGCCCAGCCTGGGGGCCGGACAGCCTGTGATTAGTCAGGTGGTCACCCATCTTCTTGATGAGTTTCACCTCCTCATCTAGAAAGCGATTCTCCATGAAGTCACAGAGATGGGGGTCTGCATGGGCAGAACCCAGGGCATGCAGATCCCAAAGGGCCTGGTTCAAGTTCTTCTCCAGAAGCAGGGAGGCTACCATGGCATTCAGGGTTTTACCCCACTCATCTTGGGACGGCTTCTGCATGTCTTGGAAGAGGGCGCGACCCCTGCGCTGGTTTTGCATCTTCAACAGATGCTCAGCTCCCCTCTGGCTTCTCCTCAGCCAACTCGCAGAAGAAGTGGCCCACATCCTCCAGAGCCACATCGTCACTGTCAAAATAGAAGCCCAGAGAGAGGTAGGTGTAGGAGGCCCACAGATACATATTGACCAGTCAGTTGAGGGCAGCCTCTACCTTGGTGGAATAATTCTGATGAATCTGGGAGCTCATGGTTGATGGGTGATGAGCAGCTAAATTCAAAATCGGATGTTGGCTGGTCCTGGAGGCAGAGGGTGGGCAAGAAGATGGCTCCGAAGGTTGTGACTGGAAAAAAGGTTGGAGGGTGGTCAGAGGCTGGTAGTGTTGGGAAAATGAATAAAGTTTTACACCGTAGGATGGCAGATGGGACTAAAACAAGCTCTGGTCTCTAGCTTGGAGACCCCTCTTCTGGGTTCTTCTTGCCCTGTTTGCTGCGGGCGAAAACCCCCACAGATATGGAAGCTGACAACTATAAATTACCCTTCCCACTTGCATTTGGTGCTCAGATCTTTGGAGAAACGGTCTCCTCTGAACCTGCTGGTGTTAAATAAATCTCTGATCCACTGTACAGTAGAAGGGGCATCCCTGGGTCTGTTCCGTCTGTTCCAAACACTGTTGAAGCAAGAGACAGATCCACAGGACCACCAGGAGCACTGCCCTTAGTTTCAGTACCATAAAGAAATTGTGCTCCTACACAGCTTTGCTTTCTTTATGTTATTGTCACAAATTTTATCTGTATACATCATATACCTATTAACACAGAATTATAATTTTTTATGAATTTGGCTTTTTATGAACTTAGCTTTTTATTTAATTGGCTTATCATATAGGAAACAAAAAGGGCTTTTATTTATTTATTTATTTATTTAATTTACTTAATTGGCTTATCATATAGGAAACAAAAAGAAGGTTTACAGAACAAAAAAAAATACTGCCATTTGTATTTACCTATGTATGTAGGTACATACAAAACCTTTACTAGAGTTCTTTATTTCTTCATATGGCTCTGAGTTACTATCCAGTGTTCTTTCATTTTAGTCTGAAGGAGTCCTTCTGGCATTTCTTATAGGGAATGTCTACTAGTGATGAGCTTTTTCAATTTTTTGTTTACCTGAGAATATCTTAATTTCTCCTTCATTTTTGAAAGATAATTTTGCCAGATGTATAATTCTTGATTGGCAGGTTTTTCTCCCCCATTCAGCCCTTTAAATAAATCATCTCAATGCCTTCTGGAATCTGTGGCTTCTTAATAAATTAGCTCTTCAGGTGCCTGGGTTGCTCAGTCAGTTAAGCATCTGACTCTTGATTTTGATTCAGGTCATGTTCTCATTGTTTGTGGGATCGAGCCCCATGTCTGGCTCCACACTGGAAACATGGAGCCTGCTTGGGATTCTCTCTCCCTCTCTCTTTGCCCCTCCCATGCTAGTGTGCGTGCATGTGCTCTCTCTCTCAAAATAGAAAGATAAATTTTAAAAAGGAAAGAAGAAAGGGACTGGTAAGATTTAAAAAAATTAGCTTTTTATCTTTTTAATGATCCCTTGGATATGACAAGTTACTTCTCTCTTGCTGCTGTCAAGATTCTTTCTGTGTCTTTGGCTTTCAACAATTAGATTATAACATGTCAGTGTGGATCTTATCCTATATGTGAAGTTTATCAGAGTTGGAGTTTGTTGAGTTTCTTGAATGTCAGGATTCATATCTTTCCTCGAATTTGGGAAGTTATTAGCCATTATTTCTTCAAATATTCTTTCTGCTCCTTTTTCTCTCTCCTTTCCTTCTGGAACTCACATTATGCATATGTTGGCATGCTTGATGGTGTCCCCAGAATCTCTGAAGCTGTATGTTGCTCTGTATTACTGTTTGCTTTCTATTTGTCCATAAGTTCTTTGTCCCTTCCCCCCCTTTTTTCCCTGCCTTCTTTTGGATTAATTGCATATTTAAAAAACTTTTGTTTTCTCTCCATTTTGCTATACTCTTTGTTTTATTTTTTAGTGGTTGCTTAGTGTATCTAACATGCATTTTTAAGTTATGACAGTCTACCTTCTATTATATTGTGCTACTTTCAACATTCACTTATAAGGACTCTTGTAATTACATTGGGTCCACCCACATAATCTAGAATAATCCCCTTATCTCAAGATCCTTAACTTAATCGTATCTGTAAAGTCCCTTCTACAATGTAGGGTAACATATTCTTAGGTTCAATGGATTCGGACATAGATATCTTTGGGAGGGGCCATTACTCAGCCATCCTATAAAGCATTGATATAAATTATATCTCTTTCTTCATTCTCTCCCATTAAACTATTCATTAAGTAACTACATGCTGAGGGCATCTTTAGCAGAAAGTTTTCATGTGGACAAAAAGAAAAAGTTTAGAAGAAAAGGCAGAGTGGTAGAGAAGAATGATCCCTGAACTTGGGTTCTAGTCCTAGATCTGTTTATCAGTAGCTGTTTATTTTAAAAAATAACCTACCTCTCCAAACCTCTGTTTTCTTGTAAGGTAAAATAACTAGGAAATCTCTTAGAACCTTCTGTTTCTATAATTTGATAAATCTTATGTATCCCACAATTTGATTAAATCAGGATATGAAATGTGCTCATTGCGGAGTAGATTCAAGGCTTGTGATCCAGCGCCTTCTACAGATTTTGCAAGGAGGTTCAGTTCTTTAGATAAAAGAGAACAACATTCTGCTTTTGCTACCAGAAGAGAACTGTACAAATCTAGTTGCACATGAGGTAATATAACCTAAACAGAGCTATTGGGGGAAGGCCTAGGAGCCAGAGAACAAAGATGAGAAAAAAGACAAAGGACTGGCATGGTCTCAGTGCTCAGGAGGGATACCTTCTAGCACTGTTCCAAGAAGATCCAACCAAGGTGCAGGTAAAAGCCCCATCATCAAACACTTGCAAAGCCTTTCCCTGAGGTCATGCCATGGAAAAACAGACAGACAGTGACTCAGAACCTTAGCTGTGTGTGGGAGCCACTGAAATAAACTGTCAAGGAGGAAAGGTGGATTGTAACAGCTTCTACCAATGGTACCGTGGCAGTATACAAACTGGGTATAGAGTGGAGGCAGAATTCATAGTCAAAAGTATTGTCAGAGATCAAGAAAGTGCCTGCAGGTTGCTAATCAGCATGTGGGTCTGCATGCCTAAAAGTGAAATGACAGGGAAGATGGCTCTTCTGCTGGGACTTTGTCAGCTATCCAGGTGCCAGAGTGAGAAACAGATTCTGTTGTGGCAAGAGGGCCAGAAAAGTCTTCATTCTTAATCTGGCCCATCACCTGAGAATTTGCACCATGTGAAAAAGCTGATGGTGGGTAACAGCTGCATGTTGAATGAAGCAGCGAGCATGCCAGCCACACTTCATATTGAGTTTAATGAAGAGATCAAACTTATTTTTCCAGAGTTCTGTCAGAGATCACGAGGGAACACAAAATATATTAAAGCAAAGCAATGGATCATTAGAGATGGGACCAGTTGTTTGACTGGAATAATTTGAATACAACTGCTAAGGACAAAAGTCCATGGGTAAGGAGGGGGAAACCTTTCATTCTCATGCTAAAGAGAGAAGGGGTTATAGAGAAAGATTTTTGATGTTTAATTTTACTATAAGATTACAGAAAAATTGGGGCACCTGTGTGGCTCAGTTGGTTGAGCATCTGACTTTGGCTCAGGTCATGATCTTGCAGTTTGTGGGTTCGAGTCCCCCATTGGGCTCTGTGCTGACAGCTCAGAGCCTGAAGCCTGTTTCAGATTCTGTGTCTCCCTCTTTCTGCCCCTCCCCCACTCACACTCTGTCACTTTCCCAAAAATAAACATTAAGAAAAAAGATAACAGAAAAATCTTACTAGCTTTTTGGTAGGTATGCCACAATTATGTCAAATTCCTGGAACACATCACTAAAATAATTTTCATTTAGGTGGTTCTAATCTTTAGCGTGTGGGCATTAGACTAGTAGTTATAGGGACTATTAGTTCACTGACAAATTTGAAGAGAAAAATTAGTGAAATCGTTTGTAAGCCTGGACTGTTCTAGCAGTTTGATCAAAATGGTATATTTCGTATGTCTGAGCAGAAATATTTATAATGTCTTTTGATATGAGAAAGAGGGAAACAATGCCAGTGGTATAAAATAAACTCTGGACCTCTAAGCAAAAGATGGCCCTCCTTGTAGCTTGCTCATTGGCAGAATAAAAGACTTCTTTTGGTTGATCCTACTTCATGGTTTGTTGTTTCTAAATTCATTCTCAGGCCAGAGTTGAGTAAAATGCATGATTAGAGGCTTCTCCAATTGGGAATATCATTGTAAGGCAAAACCTGTTTTCTTTTCTAGAATTAGAAAATTGCAGGGGTGCCTGGGTGGCTCAGGTCATGATCTTAGGGTCTTGGGATCCTGCCCTTCTTTGGGCTCTGTGCTGAGGGTGGAGCCTGCTTGAGATTCTGTCTCTCCCCCTCCTTCTGCCTCCCCCCACCCCTTGTAGTCTCTCTCGAGAAGAAAAGAAAAGAAAAGAAAAAAGAAAATTCCAGTGGGATGCAGAGGAGCTAGTGATGTAAAGGAGAGAGGATCATAGAAAAATCTTTCTGGCTTTCTAGTAGCATTAGCAGAAGTAGCAAAATCAAGCTTCTGGCTTAGCAGTAGCAGTGGACTGGTTTTCAGTAGTAGTTGCAACAAGACTGAATTTACAGGGTAGCAGTGGGAGCAATGTTAGGGGTGATGGTGGTTGCCTCACAATTGAATTCCTGGGAGCAGTTGTGCAAGTCATAGTGTTTACCATTCTTTGGCATTATCTGTGACTGCTTTACTGGATGAGTTTGGCAGCATGATTTTGGCATTAATTTCTTGGTATGTAGCTCCAAGCCTGGTTTTCCAGACCTCCTATTTATTTTGTAAGCTGCCTAATGTCCTTTCAATAGATTATTTTCACTTTAGTTCTGCTAGACTTTGGTTTGCTGCTTGCAACTCAGAACCTGGATACCTCTGGGACCTTGTTAAAATATAGATTCCAGGGCCTAGAAAAAATCAATCAGAATATCTGGCATTGGGCACAAGAATCTAATTAAAAAAAATTTTTTTTGATGTATATTTTTTTTTAAGAGAGAGAAAGAGACAGAGTGTGAGTGGGGAAGGGCAGAGAGAGAAGGAGACACAGAATCTGAAGCAGGCTCTAGGCTCCCAGCCATCAATACAGAGCCCAATGCGAGCTCAAATTCAGGAACCGCAAGATCATGACCTGAGGGGAAGTCAGTCGCTTAACCGACTGAGCCACCCAGGTGCCCCCACTTTAAAAATTTTTTTTCATGTTTATTTATTTTTGAGAGAGAGAGAAGAATCTAATTTTTTAAAGATCCTGAATCAATCAATATTTTCTTTTTCTGTAGAAAGTGACAGAGAACTGAATTCAAACCAGTTTACACAAAAAAGGGAATGTATTCACATAATTTAAAAGTCTAGGGAGTAGATGTTTGGGCAGTACTGAATTCAGAGCTCAAGCAATGCCTTTGGGATTTGGGTTCTACATTTCCTGGTTCTGTTTTCTGTAGTGTTTTCTTCAGTCTAACATCCCATGCCGTTGCAAGATGGTGGTAGAGACATCCTCTCAGCTTGTGTTCTAGTAAACAGAACACTTGTCCTTGTCCTGGAAGCCATGGTTCTGATGGAGATCCATGTCTAAAATGTGAAACTCCAATTAGTTGACCTGAGTCTCCTACCACCTCTGGAGCCCAGGTTCTTTCAGAAGCACATTTTCTCTTTTCCCTTGACTGATGGTATCAATTTTTTTGTTAACCAATAGATATCCTCATGCTTGCAGTTGAGTTGTATATTCATTCAGTCATTTATTCACAAATAGATGAACTTACAAGGCATTGTGTTAGGCAAAGGGGATTTAAAGTTGAATATGATATGGTCCTTCTTTTAAAAGAGCATAGATTCTAGAGGAGGAGACACATAAATAAAACAGTATTTAAATCTATTTGAGGGGCATTTGGGTGGATCAGTCAGTTAAGCTTCTGACTCTTGATCTCAACTCAGGTCTTGATCTCAGGGTTGTGAGTTCAAGCCCTTTGTTGGGCTCCAGACTGGGCATGAAGCCTACTTAAAAAAAAAAATCCATTTGATTTATTATTGAATACCAAATGCTTGGCACTCTTCTAATGCTACGTATATAGCAGTGAATAAAATAAAGTACTTGTCCTAACAGAGCTTATATTATAATGGAATAAGACAGAAGATAAAGCAATAAACACAATATAAGAGACAGTGACAAGTTTAATCGAAAATAGACAGGGCCTCTCTGAGAGGGTGGCAGAGATGTGAAGGAAATGAGGGAGTGAGCATGTGGATATCCCCAGGAAGAACACACCCGACAGAGGAAACATCAGGTGTTAAGGGCCTGAGGCAGGACCAGGACCATGCTTGGCCAGTGTAGTTGGAGTAGAATCCTGGGGTGAGTTGTTGAAGGTGAGTTTAGGGAGGGAGTTGGGGGGCTAGATTATGTAGGGTCTTATAAAACATTGTAATGCCTCTGATATGGGAAAAACTTGGAGATTCTGAACAGAGAAGAGACATGGTACACTTGTTTCAAACACTCTGGCTGTTGTTTGAAGCTGAGAGACCAGTTGAGGCTATTACACAATTTGAGTGAGACAGAATGGGACTGACCAGGATGATGAGTAGGAAGTGACTGGATTGTGGATATATTTTGAAGGCAGATCTTACAAGATTGGCTAGTGGATTGAAGGTGAGGTGTGAGAGAAAGAGGAGTCATGGATGACTCCAAGGTTTTTGGCTTGGGCAACTGGAAGAATGAAATTGTTATTTACTGAAAAGGGAAGATTGCTGAAGGAGTTTGGTAGGCTGCCTACTAGACATTCAAGTGCATGTGTTAAGTCGTTAGTTGGGTATTCTAGTCTAGTTCAGTGTAGATGTTTGGTTTGGGATTCATATTTGGGCACTGCTCTCCTTACAGATGTTATTTAAAGCTATGGAATTGATAACATCACCTAGAGAGTGAGTCAGTGGAGCATAGAAAAGAGCACTCCAGGTTTTAGAGATCAGACTGAAGAGGAGAAGGAGCAAAGGGGATGAAGTAGTAGCTGCCAGTGAGATAGGAGAACAAGGCGCTGACTAGAAGCCAAGAGAGGAAAGTCTTCCAAGAGAGAAGGAGTAATCAATTGTATCAAATGCTGCAACTGTGCTCGATCAGTAAGATGAAGACTAAGGGTTGACCATTATTCATGGCCATGTTGAAGACATTTGTGACTTTGTCAAGAGTTATTCTGCGAGAAATGTCAAGATGAAAAAACAACTTAATGTGTTCCAAAGAAAAGGGAGGAGAGGATGGGATGACAGTGGGTATGGACAGTTTTTTTGTGGGGGACTTGCTATAGAGGAGAGCAGAGAGATGGGGGTGGGTAGTTGGAAGTGGTGTGGGGTCAAGTGAGGGCTGTGTGATAAGTGAGTATAAGTGTAGTGTAGTTAGGGTGCTTTGCAAGTACATAAGAGATTTGCTGCAGGAGATGTTAGGATAACATTTACAGGAAGGTCCAGCACTTAGTTGTAATAGAAGAGGAAGAGAAGATTTTTCAAATGAGGGATATGTTTAAAGGTACATAAATGTGACACAACATGAGGTTTGGCAAACTGCAAGGAATTGGAACTGAAAGAAAAGGCCATGAGGCACAGGATAGTCAATATCACACCTTGAAGTGAATTTTACTCTTTAAGTGACATAGAGAACTTGTGAAATAGTTTAAGTAGGGAAGTGAAGTGATGAGATTTGCATCTTCCAAAGAGAAGCCTAGAAGCAGTGCAGCAGATAGATTGAAGTAGGGATAGACTGACATCAAAAAGACAGGAGATTGTTGTAGGAACTCAGGTAAAAGTGATGAAAGACTGATTTTAGGCAAATGGCAGTGAAATTAGAGGGAACAACTATGCAAGATATGAAGAAGTTAGGATCCATAAGAGTCTGGTTATTTGGAGGTCAAGGAGTGGAGTGTGCAGGGAAGAAATGTAACAGGACTTTCAGGATGTTAGGTCATTAGCAGAGCTAAGGACTAGAGGATTCATTTTTAAAATACTATGTTAGTATTGGATATGTTGAGTTTAAGAGATAAGAGATTTTAAGGTGACAAATGTAGTAGACATTATGAATTTGGAGTTCCAAGAAGAAGTTTGGGCTGCACACATAGATCTGGGAATCGTGAGACATAAATTTTGACTAAGTCATGGATTTGGATGAAGTCACTCAGAGAGAGGGTGCAGAGCAAAAGTTCTTAATCTGAAATTTGCTTAATGTAGCTGGAGGAAAACATCCAGCTGTGCTGAGTGGTCCCACTTTAAAAGTATGACCACATGTTTTTATTTTTTTTAATGTGTATTTATTTATTTTTGAAAGAGAGATTGAGAGAGAGAGAGAGAGAGAGGCAGAGAGAGAGGGAGACAGAGAATCCCAAGCAGGCTCTGTACTGCTAGCACAGAGCCTGATGTGGGGCTCTAACTCACAAACCGTGAGAGCACGACCTGAGCTGAAATCAAGAGTCGGCTGCTTACCCGACTGAGCCATCTAGGTGCCCCTGACCACATGTTCTAAGTGATCCTTTCATGGCAGTGCAGCAACCTTATTTCTCAACCCTGTAACTACCCTTCCTTAATCTTCACATTCAACTGATGATTTTGCATCTAATTGAGAAAACAGGAACAGTTACAAGAGAACAACTTCACCTTCTGACCAACGAATCTACTGGTTACTGTGCATCTGTACACATACTGCTTTTATTCTTGTTGCAACATGGAAACTGTTCCAGCTTCTAACTCTAGTTGCACTGGGTCGTGGCCCCTCTTCTACTCAAAGACTTTGCTTTCGCAATCATCCCCTTTCTCTTTTGCATCATCTGTTTTCTCCTCTTTACTCATCATCCCAACCTCATGCTGTAATATGACTCCATCTGGAGAAGGTCTTTCGTGACCTCACATTCATATCCCCCACCATTTCTGTTTTCCTTCATAACAGTTCTCTTGAAAGAATTGTCTGTAATCACTCTCTCACCTCCCATTATTTCTGGAATACACTCTGGTCAGGCTCTTGTCTCTGATTCTACTAAAACCAATCTTAAGGTTGGTAAAGATCTCTTTCTTGCCAAGTTCAATAAACAATTCTTAATCTTCATCTTACTCAATCTCTTAGCAGCATGTGACACAGTTGATTACTCCCTCTTACTTGAATCGCTTTTGTGTTGTTGTTGGCTTCCAGAACCTGTGATTTTCTTAGTTTTCTTCTTATCTCACCAGCTGCTTCCTTCTCAGTCGCCTTTACTGGGTCTTTCTATTCTTACTGAAATTGAAAGGGTAAAATACCCCAGAGCTGAGTCTTCAGCTTTTTCTTCTTTATTTGCTCTTCTCCTGAGGTGATCTCATCCAGAGTCATGGCTTTAAATAACATCTGGTCAAATATGTGTCTCAGAGAGGTCTTTCTTCTCTATGACTCTCCTACCCTGCTTTGTTTTTCTTCATGGCAATTATCACTATTTGAAATCACATATGTATTTAAACGTATTTACTTATTGTCTGTCTTCCCCATGAGAACAGGGTTCTTGTCTGTTGTGTTCTCTATTGTATCCTCAGCAACTAGAACAGTGCCTGGCACATAATAGGCTCTGAAAAACTATGAGCCAATATAAGCTAAATTTTAAGCTAAAGAGTTAAGATAAACGCAGTCAAGAGAATCTTGGTTGGATAAGGGAAGAACAAATGTGATTCCATGTGGTAAATGAGAAACTTTTGTTATTTTGGAGCTGTGGAAAGAGGAACAAAGGAAAGTGTGAAATCCCAATCTAGTTGATGGGGCTTTGCTTGGAGGGAGAAGTGGTGCTGGAGGTAAGAGGTGCTTGGGGGAGAAGTGGGATACTGCTGTGACAAATACCTAAACATGTGGAAGTGGCTTTGAGAGGTGTAACAAGTAGAGACTGGAAGGGTTTTGAGGTGCATGTGAGAAACAGGAACATTAAGGAAAATTCTGCTGAGAGCTCAGAAAGAAAGGAGTCGAGTTAGAGAGAAAGCTTCCGTCTTCTTAGAGAATCCATAATCATGAGTGTAATGTTGGTAGAAATAAGGACATTGAGGGTGGTTCTGGTGGGGTGTCAGGTGGAAATGAGTAACATGTTATCAGGAACTAGAGGAAAGGCAGTCCTTGCTATAAAGTAGCAAAGAACTTGGCTGAATTGTGTTCATGTTCTACGGTTGCAAGGAAGGTAGAACTTGCAAGCAATGAACTGGATTTTTAGCTGAGGAGATTTCTAAGCGAAGCATTGGAAGAGTGGCTTGGTTCTTCCTAACTGCTTATAGTAAAATATGAGAAGAGAAAAATGAGTTGAAGAATGAATTTTTAAACAATTCCAGAACCGGAACTTGAAAGTTTGGAAAATCTCAACCTATCCATTTTGCAGAACATGAAAAATAAACTTGTTTTGTTTAAGCCACCCAGTTATAGTATTTTGTTATAACACTCCAAGTACACCAAGACAGATTTTGGTAGCCAGGAGCACCTGGAGAGGTGCAACATGCATCATGGTTCCTGGCTGCTTTTTCCCCTCTGGATTCAGTTCCGACTTTGCTCTCAATCAAAATGGTCTGGGAACTGGTTCTTTAAAAGGTTGGGTCTCTTATACAGCCTTTGCTGGGTAATTATTTGTCAAGGTAGTTTATTTTCTTATTTCTAGAGAGAAGGAGCATTTTCTGAGACAAAGGATTACAGCTTGCATGAAAGGCTACTTGGTTAAGAAATGACCACCCGGTCTGCCTGACCCAGAAAGGAGAGTGTGGTGTATATTGCGTTCCTGCCTTGAAGGGAAGTTTTTAAGCATAGAAATGTGAAATGGGGAAGTAATCGAAGGGCCTCAGGGTAAGGTAAAGGTGCCAAGGCTACCCAGAGGTGGGAGTTTATAAGAGGCGGAAAGACATCCTGAGGACAAGTTTATACAAGAACGTTCAAGGAGGGACATAAAAGGAGGTGAGGCAAGAAGCCTCACGATTTACTTGGCATCTTGCAAATCTTTTTGAGAAAACTCCAACCAGGGACTGTCAAAAAGCCTTCCTGTCCTCAGATGCTTGCACTTGCCCCAAACCTGCTTCCTTGCTGGATGTGCAACTCAAACCAGTCTTTAGATACTCAACCTTGGCAGCATTTGAAGTAAATCATTTCTTGCTTAGCACTTCCCCTGGGTGGGAGGGAGGATGCTCCTGAGCACGTGCTGGCGTGGTGGCCCTTCCACATAATATTGTGAAGAGAAAGGTGTGGGCCAGTAAATGTGCTGGGCTATTGTTTTTTAATTATTTATTAAACTTCCCACTAGAGCAGCTAAGGAGCCTACTCTCTTTTTAATACTTCTTTTGTTAAAAAAACATTAATAGATTCATACCTCTAAAACCTGCAAGAGATTATGTTTTTGCTAAAAGATGAGTATTATTTAGCCTTTATGAAGTACCTGCAAAATTCTTAACAAAGATAGGTATGTTATGCTGGCTAGGCCCCGGAGATGAAGCTAGAAACATTATCAATATTACTGTACATACAGTTTTTACCAATCTGCCAAAATTTTGTCCATAGGGCTTGTTACCATTTGGAGGTATTTTACCATCAATGCACCTGCCGTACCTCAGTCTGATGAAGAGTAGCTATAGTTTGTTAATGCTTTTAATGACATGTGTTATCTAAGGAGTGTCTTATAATGTGGATAACAGTTAAACTTAGTCTAAGAAATAATGCCTACCTAGCAAAGCAAATTTTGTTTGGACAGTTTTGTAATATCAAGAAGGATGGTGTGCTTGCAGAAGTTTTTCTTGCCAGTGAATTGACAGGTTCTAACTGAACTAGAAAGACTTACTGTTGGATACCATACAGGAAAATAGAGACAATATGAATACCAGAGAACTGATAAGATTGTGTTTCATGTGCAAGAAATCTGCTTGTAAACATGACTTTTGCAGGAAATGTATTAGTCAACAAAATAAAAGGCTGTTCTTACCAAATACAGTTGACCCTTGAACAACACAGGTTTGAACTATGCGGGTCCACTTATATGAGGATTTTTTCCAACAAATATATTTGAAAAATTTTTGGAGACTTTCAACAATTTGAAAAAACTTGTAGATGAAATAGCCTAGAAATACCATAAAAATTAAGGAAAAGTTAGGTATTATTTTAAGAATAAAGTATGTAATACATATAACATATAATATGTGTTAATTGACTGTTTATATTATTGGTAAAGCTTTCTGTCAACAGTAGGCTATTAGTAGTTAAATTTTTTTTTTTTAAGTTTATTTATTTTGAGAGAAGGAGAGTGTGTGTGTGTGTGTGTGTGTGTGTGCATATGCAAGAGGGGAGGGGCAGAGAGAAAGGGAGAGAGGGAATCCCAAGCAGGCTCCACCCTGTTAGCGCAGAGCCTGATGCAGGGCTCCAACCCATGAACATGAGATCACAACCTGAACCAAAATCAAGAGTTAGCTGCTCAACTGCCCAAGCCACCCAGGCACCCCAGTAGTTAAGTTTTTGAAGAGTCAAACATTATACATGGATTTTGACTTCATGGGGGTGGGGGGTTGATGCTTCTATTCCCGGTATTGTTCAAGGGTCAACTGTAGTCTGTTTTTCTTAATTCATGATTCTCAAAATGTGGTCTCTAGACCAGCAGCATCAGCTTCACCTAGAAACTTGTTATTAATGCAGATTCTCAGGCCCTGGGTAGATTTACTGAGCAGAAACTCTAGGGTTGGGGCCCAGCAGTCTGATTTTAATCAGTCCTCTAGATGATCTCAGTACATGTTTGTTTGGAAACCACTGTCTCAAACCCAAATCAGTACTGGGGCCCACAGTACTTTTTTCAGTTCTACAATTATTTAGGAGTCTTTATGTTTGGAGGTCTTGAGACATCAAATGTGACTGATCGGATTTTTTATTGACAATGTTTTCTATGGATGGATAGGCAATTGATGATTTTTTTTAAGTAGGCTCCACACCCAAAGTGGGGTTTGAGCTCATGACCCTCAGGTTGAATCTCATGGTCTACCAACTGAGCCAGCCAGGCCCCCAGTGATTTTTTTTTTCATTAACTCCTCCCACAAATATTTTCTGAATGCTTACAATGTAGACACTAAACAAATAAGAGTGAACAAGACCAGAAAGAGCCCTGCTTCACAAAATACTATTCTCGGCTGAATATTATAGCTGTTAATTTATCACAATGGCTCAAATTGCCTAGACTGTAAGGGGAATTTTTTATAATAGTCATCTATCCTGAAGAGTGAAAATTGTCCACTCCTTACAGTAGGATTGATTTTTTTCTACACTTGACCTGATGCTATAATAATGTTGCATTCACATTAAACTAACACCACAGGTGAAAAGTAAACAGTTTAGTCAATCAGTTGTTTCATTAAACAACCCCGAATGACTGGGTTTTACTCCACTACATTGTCCAAACCAATCAATAGTGTTGGAATTATGTCAATTTAGAATGAATATTCTCTTATAAGGAAGATTATATCTGGAGATTTCAGGTGAAAAAACCGTGGGTGGATGAAAAAGAACATTTGGAACATAAATGATCCAGCCTGGTTATTAGCTGATGTTAGTCATTTTTCCACGAGTGTTCTAGTTTATGTTGTAATATATACATACAGTCTACTTGCACAAAAAGAGATCAACCACATTAACAATAAGAGATGATATAAGGAAAATTCAGGACTAATGCCTAGCTTTATAAAATTTATTTTGGGGCGCCTGGGTGGCGCAGTCGGTTAAGCGTCCGACTTCAGCCAGGTCACGATCTTGCGGTCCATGAGTTCGAGCCCCGCGTCGGGCTCTGGGCTGATGGCTCAGAGCCTGGAGCCTGCTTCCGATTCTGTGTCTCCCTCTCTCTCTGCCCCTCCCCCGTTCATGCTCTGTCTCTCTCTGTCCCAAAAATAAATAAACGTTGAAAAAAAAAATTAAAAAAAAAATTTATTTGCTTGCTAGGAAATAAATGACAATTCTAGTTTTCATCCAGTATAGTGGTTTTGTTACAGGCAAAATATGAAGTAAAGCCTATTTTAATTCTCTCTACATTTTTTGAATATATGGTAGGGGAATAGCAACCTTTACTAAAGAAGACACAGAATCTGAACTCATCTGTTCACACAAGGGAACTAAACTGTTATATTTCTGTCACTGTATCTTTAAAAGTAACTATTAAACACCATGTGGGATATGAAGATTCTGTGAACATTTTATATGTTAAGCAGTCATTGTCCCTGATTCTAAAGATGTTCCTTTCTCAGATACTAACAAGAATGAATGATGGTCTTTTAGAGAAAACTGCCAGGCTTACTCTCTGGCTGTGCACAGGGAAACCAGAAACATTTGTCTTGAGTTTGACCTGGGGCAAGAAAAAACAGGTATGGCTCCTAAGTGAGGGTCCCAAACTCAAATTTTTTGAAGGTGCTAGACTGGTAGCATAAATATATGGGCAGGACAGGTGTATGAGACCAGAGGAGGTGGTAGGGATATACCTGGATAGAACATGTCTTGTGTAAAAGTGGTTCAACTTCAATTGCTTCAATCATATCTTATGCATGGAGATATATTCTTGACTCATTTATCAAAATTAACAGATTAAAGGCCACTGAAAGAGATTAAAGTTCAGGGACCTGGCTCCAACCTTTGATCTTTGGTATCAGGAAACTGGTTTCTCCAGGTTTGATACCACAAGATTGTATTAAGTTGACCTATATGAAATTGTCATTTTGTAGGTAAAAGAAATTATCAAATAATAGCTATCTCATATGATTAAATGTAATATTTTCTTTTTAAAAAATGCTTATTTATTTATTTGAGAAAGAGAGAGAGAATGCACCCACGAGGGGGGAGGAGCAGAGAGAGAAAGGGAGAGACAGAATCCCAAGCAGGATCCATGCTGTCAGTGCAGATCCCAACATGGGGCTTGAGCTCACAAACCATGAGATCATGACCTGAGTTGAAATCAACAGTCAGATGCTTAACCTATAGCCCCCTAGGTGCCCCTAAATCTTTCTTTATTAACACATTTAAATTTTTTTTTTTTTATTTTTGAGAGAGACAGAGAGAGCGAGAGAGCGAGCACATGAGCAGGGGAGGGGCAGAGAGAGGAGACACGGAATCTGAAGCAGGCTGCAGGCTCTGAGCTGTCAGCATAGAGCACGGCACGGGGCTTGAACTCATGAACCTCAAGATCATGACCTGAGCCGAAGTCGGATACATAACTGACTAAGCCACCTAGGCACCCCCAGGCACCCCTAAATCTAATATTTTTTATCAAGAACTAACAAAAACAAGACACATACTCTTATTATCTCTTCCTCCATTCTCCTAGGAAGAGGTGTTTTTAGTTTATATGACTGCTTGCTTTTCTCTCTGTAAAGTCAAATTCTCCTCCTGTGGTCTTGATTCAGTCATTCAACATAAGTTCAGTCTTTCAAAAAGTGTTTTCTTTTAAGAAGCTGGGAATACCTTTGTGAACAAGATATACTCCACATTACTCTCATGGTACTTATAGTCGAGCTTTAGAGAAATAAACAGGTAATTAAGTTACAGTAAAATCTAAAACTCACAAGCCACAAGATCATGACCTGAGCCAAAATGGGTTGCTTCACCGACTAAGCCACCCATTTCATAATTTTCATTATTTTAAAAACAGTCCTAGAGACTATAGATGTTGGAGAGGGTGTGGAGAAACGGGAACCCTCTTGCACTGTTGGTGGGAATGCAAACTGGTGCAGCCGCTCTGGAAAACAGTGTGGAGGTTCCTCAAAAAAATTAAAAATAGACCTACCCTATGACCCAACAATAGCACTGCTAGGAATATACCCAAGGGATACAGGAGTGCTGATGCATAGGGGCACTTGTACCCAAATGTTTATAGCAGCACTTTGAACAATAGCCAAATTATGGAAAGAGCCTAAATGTCCATCAACTGACGAATGGATAAAGAAATTGTGGTTTATATACACAATGGAATACTATGTGGCAATGAGAAAGAATGAAATATGGCCTTTTGTAGCAACGTGGATGGAACTGGAGAGTGTTATGCTAAGTGAAATAAATCAGGCAGAAAAAGACAGATACCATATGTTTTCACTCTTATGTGGATCCTGAGAAACTTAACAGAAGTCCATGGGGGAGGGGAAGAAAAAAAAAAAGAGGTTAGAGAGGGAGAGAGCCAAAGCATAAGAGACTCTTAAAAACTGAGAACAATCTGAGGGTTGATGGGGGGTGGGAGGGAGAGGGGGGTGGGTGACGAGTATTGAGGAGGACACCTTTTGAGATGAGCACTGGGTGTTGTATGGAAACCAATTTGACAATAAATTTCATATTTAAAAAAATAAATAAATAAAAACAGTCCCAGAGGAAGAGCTGCACTCATATATTTACATATATATTTGCACTCATTATAGATATTTTAATTTATTAACGTAAATTCCTAAAAGTGGAATTATAGAAAATCTGTAAGTTTTGGGGAAGAGGGAGGAAGGAAATTGTGTGTGTGTATGTGTGTGTTTGTGTGTGTGTATGTGTAACCAGGCTGCAGGCTTCTCCACTAAAAATAGTGAGTGTGCATCTCCTGAGGTCTGAGAGTATGTCTTTAAATGCCCAGCTGCACGTGTGAGTTGTCTTTGATTTTCATATTTTATCTTAAAAATTCATGTAGATTTTTGTACTCTATTAAAAAAAATACAGTGTAACGTGTTATGCCTCTATATCTTTGAGTGAATTTTATGTTCCAGGAAAGTGTGTCAAGAATATTCTGTTGCTCATGTAACCCTCTTGACACTGTCCTATTTTTTGTTTGAAAAGCACGTAAAAGGGATAAATCAACAAAAACTAATTGTTGATCAAGGAACAACTGTCAACCAAGCATTGTGCTAGGTTAGTGTGGGGAATTACAAAGAAGTTGAGAACATAGTCCCTGCCTTTGAATTGCCTCCAGTTTATTTGCTTCCGTTTAATAGCCCATCAAAGAATTTATGCCTAACCTGGTAACTGCCTGGGCTAAGGTCTATGATGCATTTACTTGACAAAGTGGAAAGTCCCTGCTTGTGTTCACTGCTCTACACACTTCCAGGGACTTGCTAATGTGTTTGTTTTGGATTTGGTATCATCATTAGCATCTGTAGCATTTTAGAGTCTTGGGAAGGAGATCAGGTACCCTGCTGGTGAGAGGACAGCGTAATGAAAATAGGAGTTTTTAAGGCTTTTACATTCGGGACAAGTATAGTACAGGAAGTATAAATGAATTAGAACCTAAGTTAACCAGGACTTCCAATTCAGTAGACACATGAGTTAAGGAGAGTGAGGAAGATGTCCATAGGAAAGTCACTTACCAGGGATATGAAAGTCACATTCAGAGCCCATTCTGTCTGTTGCTGTTTAACTTCTGGGTCTCCTACTCTTCCTTACAGTGACCCTGATGCCTAAAAGAGTTCCAAGAACAATGTAGGTAAACGTTTGGTGAGTAAATAGTTGTATGCTCCTAATAAGGAATCAAAGGCATTGACTTGTATTTAGCATTCTGGGCTTACTGAAAGGCATGCTCCTTAGTTTTAAGAAGACCTTTAATATCAAGAACTGATGTAGAAAATATTTGTGAACCTTGAGCAAAACCAGAGCCTTTTTTTTCATCTTCTGAGCTGTGTCTCCCTGTAGCTTGGTTCCAAGTTTTTTTCATTGCACACGTTGGGTCTGGCTATAAAGGATCTCAGACAGAGAAGGGTGCCCTGTGTCTGTCCTTTCTGTCCTGACTCCATGCTGCTACACCTGACCTTTGTCTAGCTCCCTTGCTTAATGGGCTGCTTTCAAAGCTTTTGACTTTAGACTCAGTGTTCTTCAAGGAAAATTCCAGTGTTTCTTCTGACCTATGCACATCTTAATTCCTCAGAAAGGAAGCACCTGTCCCCTTGCTCTGGCTTGAAGCCCTATGAGATCATCAGCATGATACTCACTCATGTTCACACCAAGGTAGAAGACTAGATATCTTGATTCTGAGATATCTTTGCTCAGGTTATCATCTAGGACTGAGCTGAAGAGCTGGCAATGCAAAGGGCAAGGCATGGAGTCAACACTGATGTACAATAAGTTAGGTTGCCTTTGACTTATTTATTTAAGTGAACAGAATTGGATTAATCATTGTCCTTGGCTCATAAAATACTATTGTCATTGTTTCTTGAATGGATCTTTTATTGATTTCAATTAAAAAAATTATCGATATATAGTTGACACACAATGTTATATTAGTTTCAGGTGTATAACATAGTGATTTGACAATTCTATACATTGTACAGTGCTCACTACTATTATAGTTGTTTATTTATGCTTTTAATAGTATAATGGACATAGAATCTACTACCTGCTCAAGAACTAATATGTACTAATAAATATCTACCTGTATATTTATTTTTTCCTAATTTATTTTTAAATTTCCCATTTTACTGATAACAATGAGACCTTTGGCAGCTCTGAGTGGATATGTTTACTTAAAATCTAAAGTTATCTTTACTTAAAAATAATCTAGTCTACAAAAAAAAAAAAAAATTCTCCAGGTGTCAGACTTCCAGGTGCAGCCATTCACGAAGACAGTTTCATGAGATATATAATGAAGATCTAAAGCCTGGTGTGGAATTTCCACCAGGTGGAAGTGTCACTAAGATTTGGAATAGTTTTTATTTTGACCTTACTTTCAAGGATGCTGCCTGACCCTGCACCAGTATCCATAGAGGATAAAGACAGTAAAAGCTGGCATGTGTGTTTAGTTGTAAAATCAGTGAGTTATTTAAAAGTAAGAGATTTTAGCATTTACAAATTAGAACTGTTTTTCTCCTGTAATCCAATTCAAAGGAAGTGTGAGTCACATGAATCTTCTTTTGTGTTTTGTATTGGCACTGGATTACATGCTGGTTGTGAGTTTATAGTCTATAAACAGTTACCTCAGACCAGACTTTCTTTTTCCCTTGAGTTGAGTTTCTGATCATATTAAACATATTAAACATTGGTAAAGGAGTCTTTTAGTTTAGGGATTTAGTTGTTTGTTGATCTGGACCAGCAGAGGAATTTTTTCCCCTTTGCATCTGGCTGTAGTCTTATGTTCTTGCCTGAACATGTCTGGATCTGGAAGAAAAATTCTGCCTTGCTCTACAAAGCACGTCTCCACATTGTCACTCCTCAAGACTGGTGAGTTTCTAGTTTAGAAGATTTCAGTCTACAGTTTTTCTTGAAAATAAATGTAACATGACTGCTTCTGCAATTATAGCTGAATTCTGTCCTTGGTAAAATAGGTAATAAATAATTTGGGAAGACAAAGTCCCATGATCATTCTTAACTTAAAGCAATATTTTCCCATTATACTTTCAATAAGTATAGTTATTAATAATAATACCAGTTATTATTAATAATTGAGATTTGCTCCTTTGGATTTACATGTATAAAAACATCCATTCAAAATGAGTAAGCTAGCCTTTTATTTCATTGGAAAAAGTGTCCCAGCTCGGATAAAGCCATCAGCACCACCTAGTGTCATCACACAGGCATAGAAACACAAAGTCAAACTTCAGGACAAAAGGTCCAAAAAAGTCCTTTGGACATTTGGGGAAGTTGTAGGTAAGACCACCTAGGACAATTCCTTTGTGACTCATACTGTTAGCTTCAACATTTTTTTATAAAGTTGAAAATGAGGAACATAAGAGAAGATGTCAAAGAAAAGAGTAAATAAGTACCAAGATTATGTGGAAGATATGTATAGGGAGACTGGGGAAAGGAATTGACATTTACTGAATACCTACTGTTTACCAGGCTGCATGCTCTGCTTATGCTTTTCTTGGAGGAGGGAGTGGAGTTGGGATTTTTCTCTCACTAAATCCTCTTTTGTGCAAATGAATGATACAATGGGCTGATGAAGCAGCAGGAAGAGAAATTAAGGAGACAATCTCATTTATAATTGCAGCAAAAATAATAAAATACCTGGGAATAAACTTAACCAAGGAGGTTATGAAAACTATAAAACATTGATGAAAGAAATCTAAGATGACACAAACAAATGGAAAGATATTCCTACTCATGGATTAGAAAAACACATATTGTTAAAATGTCCATACTACTCAAAGCAATCTACATATTTAATGCAATCCCTATCAAATGACTAACAGAATTGGGGCGCCTGGGTGGCTCAGTCAGTTAAGTGTCCAACTTAGGCTCAGGTTGTGATCTCATGGTTCATGAGTTCAAGCCTCACGTTGGGCTCTATGCTGAGAGCTTGGAGCCTGGAGCTTGCTTTGGATTCTATCTCTGTCTTTCTGCCCCTCTCCTTCTCGCTCTCAGTCTCTCTGTCTCTCAAATATAAAAAATAAAACATAAAAAAAGAGACCAACAGGGGGCTCCTGGGTGGCTCAGTCGGTTGAGTGTCTGACTTCAGCTCAGGTCATGATCTCACAGCTCTTGAGTTTGAGCTCCACATGGGAGGTTCTGTGTTGACAGCTCAGAACCTGGAGTCTGCTTTGGATTCTGTGTCCCTTTCTCTCTCTGCCCCTCCCTCGCTCATGTTCTGTCTCTCTCTCTCTCTCAAGAATAAATAAAACATAAAAAAATTTTTAAAAAAAGACCAACAGAATTTGTCATACAACTGGAAAAACAATCCTAAAATTGTATGGAACCACAAAAGACCCTGAATAGCCAAAATAATCTTGAAAAAAAAAAAAAAAAAAAAAAAAAAACAAAGCTGGAGGTATCACAATTCCAGACTTTGAGTTATACTACAAAGCTGTAGTAATCAAAATATTATGTTCTTGGCACAAAAAAATGGACACATGGATCAACAGAAGAGGAGAGCAGGCACCTGGGTGGTTCAGCTGGTTAAGCCTCTGACTTCAGTTGAGGTTATGATCTTATAGTTTCGGTTTGTGAGTTCAAGCCCTGCACTGGGGTAATGTGCTGACAGCACACAGCCTGCTTCGGATCCGCTGTCTCCCTTTCTCTGCTCCTCCTCTGCTTGTGCACTCTCTTTCTCTCTCAAAAAATGAATAAATATTTAAAAAAAAAATAGAAGAGGATAGAAAGCTCAGAAACAAACCCATGATTAAATAGTTAATTAATCTTCAACAAAAGAGGCAAGAATATGCAATGGGAAAAAGACAGTCTCTTCAACAAACTGTGTTGGGAAAACTGCAAAAGAGTGAAATTGGACCACTTTCTTACACCACACACAAAAATAAACTCAAAATGAATTAAAGACCCAAATGTGAGACCTGAAACAATAAATATCTTAGAAGAGAGCACAGGCGGCAATGTTTCTGACATCAGCCATAGCAACATTTTTCTAGGTATGTCTCCTGAGTCAAGGAAAGCAAAAGCAAAAGTAAACTATTGGGACTACATCAAAATAAAAAGCTTCTGCATGGTGATGGAAACAATCAACAAAACAAAAAGACAGCCTACTGAATGGGAGAAGATATTTGCAAATGATATATCTGATAAAGGGTTAGTATACAAAATATATAAAGAACTTATACAATTCAACACCAAAAATTAAAAAAATAATCCAATTAAAAAATAGGCAGAAGACATGAACAGACATTTCTCCAAAGAAGACCCTACAGATGGCCAACAGACACATGAAAAGATGCTCAACATCACTCATCCTCAGGGAAATGTAAATCAAAACCACAATATGATATCACCTCACACCTGTCAGAATGGCTAAAATAAAAAAACATAAGAAAAGTGTTGGTAAGGATGTGGAGAAAAAAGAACCTTCATGCACTGTTGGTGGGAATGCAAACTGGTGCAACCACTGAGGAGAACAGAAGGGAGGTTCCTCAAAACCTCCTACAGAACTACCCTATGATCCAGTAATTGTGCTACTGGGTATTTACCTGAAGAATATGAAAATACTAATTTTAAAGGATATATGCACTCCTGTGTTTATTGCAGCGTGAGTTAACAATAACCAATTTATGGAAGCAATCCAAGGGTCCATTAATAGATGAATGCATAAAGAAAAGGTGATATTCACTGCTGGTGGGAATGCAGACTGGTGCAGCTGCTCTGGAAAACAGTATGGAGTTTCCTCAAAAAATTAAAAATAAAACTACCCTCCAACCCAGCAATTGCACTACTAGGTATTTATCCAGGGGATACTAGTATGCTGTTTCGAAAGGGCACATGCACCCCAATGTTTATAGCAGTACTATCAACAATAGCCAACATATGGAAAGAACGCAAATGTCCATCGATGGATGAATGGATAGAGAAAATGTGATATATATATACATATATATACACACATATATGTGTGTGTACACACACACAAAATGGAGTATTACTCGGCAATCAAAAAGAATGAAATCTTTCCATTTGCAACTATGTGGATGGAACTAGAGAGTATTATGCTAAGTGAAATTAGTCAGAGAAAGACAAATATCATATGACTTCACTCACATTAGGACTTTAACACACAGAACAGATGAACATAAGGGAAGGGAAGGAAAAATAATAAAAAACAGGGAGGGGAACAAAAACATAAGAAACTCTTAAATATGAAGAACCAACAGAGGGTTATTGGAGGGATTGTGGGAGGGGGGTTGGCTAAATGGGTAAGGGACATTAAGGAATCTACTCCTGAAATCATTGTTGCACTATATGCTAACTAACTTGGTTGTAAACTAAAAAAATAAGTTAAATAAAAATTAAAAAAAAAAGAAAAGGTGATATTCTCTCTCTCTCTCTCTCTCTCTCTCTCTCTCTCTCACACACACACACACACACACACACACACACACACACACACACACACACTGGAATATTATTCAGCCATAACAAAAGAAAGAAATCTTGCCATTTTCAAGGACATGGATGGAGCTAGAGTATAATGCTAAGTGAAATAAGTTAGACAAATACTGTATGATTTCATTTGTGTGTGGAATTTAAGAAACTAAACAAAGGAAACAAGAGAGAGGGAGAGAGACAAACCAAGAAACAGACTCTTAACTACAGAGAACAAACTGATGGTTGCCAGAGGGGAGGTGGGTGGGGAGGGGGAGGAGTGAAATAGGTGAAGGGGATTAAGAGTACACTTACCTTGATGAGCACTGGGTAATATATAGAATTGTTGAATCACTGTATTGTACACCTGAAACTAATAGAATTCTGTATGTTAACTATACTGGAATTAAAATAAAAAAACTTAATAAAAAATAGAATGTTTTCTAGTGAACAGTCTTGGAAAATAGTGTTTCCCTTCAAAGATAACCTGGAGCGAAGGTTGGCAGGTTGGTTGCAACCCATTATAAGATTTGGGCTTCCTAAGCCTGGGGTTGCTCAGCTGTGATACAAACCCACAGTTTGCTCAGCATCCACCTGGCCACTTCCACTTTGCCTCTGTGGGGCCCGAGAGGCAAGGGAAATGGTTGCAGATATGAAGCTCATGCTGCTTGCTATGGTTGAGTAATAAAGTCTTTTCTCTGATCCAGCAATTGTGTATCTTCTAGCAGTAACAATAAAACTGTGGCAGGCTTACTTGCTAGCATGCAAGTAGGGCAAAATCTCAGATACTTTGCAGGTTTTGACAATCGCTATCCCAACTTACTGCCCAATCCCTAGATGCCTGGTTCCTACAGTCATGTAGTTCCTGACCTTCCCATTGTTCAGAAGATGGGTATTCCAGTTTACCATGTCCTTGCTCTTGCCCCATTTTAAGAGAACCAGATATTAAGAATAATCCAAAGATCAAAAACTAAAACCAGTGAATGATTAGCTACATAACATGTGACATTTGTATTACATTTCACAATGCATATGTGTAATTATATAACATTGGAATTTCAGGAACTGATTTTTTATAGGTTTAATACAATTTTAGTTAACTGTTTATAGCATGATGAATTTCCAAGACTCACTGGAAGTGTTTATTACATTTAGTGTGAAAAAGCCACAGGAGATTGAAGGCATTTCTACTGGGCCAGATTTTCCCAAAGATACAGTTTTTCTTATTCTTGGAAACCTGAAAGTCATTCTCAAATTTTAGAATTACAGTGTAGGAGTAGGTTAGTTATGTGTATGTGCGCATGCGTGTGTGTATGTGTGTATGTGTGTTTGTTAAAATGCAAATTATCTAGTTTCATCCCCAGATATTCTAATTCACCAAATCTAGGCTGGGATCCAGGATTCTACATTTTCAAAAATGTAATTTTGGAGTGGGTTGTGATGCTGCTTTCTTGAGAACCACATTCTAAGAACTGTCTTGAAACATAAAAGACTCCTCAGGTAAATGAATGACTTAAGATATGCAAATGGTTCGTACGTTTGTGGCCTCGGACAATAAATTATTTTTTATTAGGTTGCTGGTGACCTTTGCTGTAAGAATAAGTGAGTGCCACCTGGGTGTAGGGATACTTGTGGTTTCCAGTGTACAGGATAGTAAATGGCTGAGGCAGTTGTACTTTTTAAAATACTCACTCAAGAAATACTGAGCCCTGGCTATGTACAGCAATATGCCTGTTGCCTAGGATGATTTCATTTTAACATCCATTGCCTTCCTTTCCTTGTTTCCAGTTCTTGTAATTGGATTTTTATGACTAGGGCTTGAAATCCCAGAAGATACGGATTTAATCTTTAAAATTTTTTTTTAATGTTTATTTATTTTTGAGAGAGAGAGAGAGACAGAATGCGAGCAGGGGAGGGGAAGAAAGAGAGAAGGAGACACAGAATCTGAAGCAGGCTCCAGGCTCTGAGCTGTCAGCAGAGTCTGATGTGGGGCTCGAACCCACAAACCATGAGATCATGACCTGAGCCGAAGTTGGGGGCTTAATCAACTGAGCCGCCCAGGCACCCTGATATGGATTTAGTCTTTATCCAATGCAAAAACATCTGAGTGGATGCTCACCAAAATCCATAAGTTAGGTCAAAAACTGCTATCACCTTCATTTTACAGATGTGAAAACTACTGGACAAAAAGGTTAAATGATTCGCCAAGAGTCACACTAATAGGAAATGATTGAACTAATGCTTGAATCCTGATTTCCTGACTCCCAACTGCCAATCTTCCCCATACACAACATTACCCTCCCATATGAGTTTCTACAGGGATTCCATTGCAGTTTGGATGTAATTTGATTTTGATGAAATGTGATTTACATGTACATTTTCAGAACAAAGAATCTCCTATTGTCTAAGCATGGTACACCTGTGCAGCAAAGAAAAACATTGACATCCTTATGATGTCATAAAAAATACCCCAAAGGAAAAGACAGGGTTCTGTTTTCAAAATGAAGTGGTATATGCAATAAACAGAACCAAGCCTAATTACAGAACATCATGCTCTGTCCCCTAAAACAGGCACATTGAATTGTCTTACCAGCTTAAAAATGCCCCATGAGAGGAGGGAATGGAAAAGACAGCACAGAACAGGCTCAGAATGTAGACACACTACTGTGTTAATTATGAGGGGGCTTGGGAACTACACCTTTGGTTTCTTGTTCCCAAGTACCATGCCAACCATTGCTCTGGGTTTCCTGCCTTTCCCAGAGATTTCTCTAGATTTTGTATTTTGCAGGGCACCCAGACCCTGTCTGGCTTTCAGTAAACGTTTGGTAACAACAATAACACAGAAGTGACTGTTTATTCAGATGGAAATTAACATGGATGAGATAACATTCTGGATTTCTGTTTCCCACCCCTAAGATTGTAGGTTTAAGCAACAAAAGAGAGAATGGATTTAATACACATTTCTATTACTGATCGAGATTGGCAACGCTTACCATGGGGTACGTTCTTTATTATTTTCAAAATGCTGTCACATGTATTAGTGTCTTTTTTTTTAAGTTTATTTATTTTTGAAAGAGACAGAGACAGTGCAAGTGGGGCAGGGGCAGAGAGAGAGGGAGAGAGAGAGAATCCCAAGCAGGCTCCATACTGTCAACACAGAGCCTGATGCAGGGCTCAAACCCACGAAGCTGCAAGATCATGACCTGAGCCGAAACTGAGTCGGATGCTTAACTGACTGAGCCACCCAGGTGCCCCATGTATATTAGCCTCTTAATTAACCAAATCCCTATGAAGTGAGAAAGACATACATTTATTTCATTTTATAAATGGAACTCAAGGAGATTAATTGATTGCCTAATACTGCAATGATTGAGCTTGTCTGAATTTGAACCTGGCTCTTGACTCATTTTTAATTTTTTATTCATGTAACATAGCCTGAGAGTCTCCAGCCAAAAAGTGGGCATCACCTTAGAACTCAGTACTCTGCAGCATGGTGCAGTGGTCAGATTTCCCTGACCCTGGGTCTGATTTCAGTTCTGCCTTCTACCTGGCTTGGTTAAGTGATTTAGCCAATCTAAGTCTCAATTTCTGTATTAGTCAGAACTTCTGGTTACTAGTGGCAGAAACTCAGCTACTAGCTTGGATCCTGGGAAGAATTTATTATTGATATAACTGGAAAAGCAGGGGTGTAACAGAGCACAATGGGAACTGAGGTCTTATTGCAGTTGGGGTTGCCTTCTCTACTTCTCATGGGCCCTAGTCTGAGGCCCTCTACTGCAGGTCTGCCTGTCTGTGCTGTATGCCAGGGGTTATATGCTGACATGCGTGCAACTTTGCTATCAAGGGAAGGGGCCCTTCATCCCAGTTACAATTCAGGAAAACCTAGATAAGAGGCTCTGGTCAGGTCACTCTAGCACTGTGGATAAAAGTGTAAGATATTGTAATGGCCCAGTTTGGGTCACTGGCCCTGGAGAGCACAGGGCACCACATTGGCTCCACCTGAACCACATGCCTGCGGTGGGGGAAGAGCAGTTTCCTAAAAGAAGGGAGAGGCTGTTACTAGATGAGTAAGAAAGGGGTTTCTAGGCAGATAAAATCCATAGATGTACACTATGCATTTTTTATATGGTTTTTATAATACTGGCTTTTATAGATTTGTTGGTGAGGATTACTGATTGATTCATTGAAACTACCAAATCTGTATCTTCAGTTCTTGATACCTCAAAGTTCCAGATCTCTACAGCCAATTGCCTATTGGACAGTTAGACATTCCACCAACATCTGAAATCCAATGGACAAAATCAAAGCATTAACTTCTTCCTCAAAGATGTTTATTCTTATCTTCATCAATGGTACTTCCATTCACCCAGCTATCCAAACAGGAAACATGGAAGTCACCTTCAATTTCCATTCCCAACTCACCTCATTCAAATAGTTACTAAGAACTGTTAATTCTGCTTCTACTCTCTCAGATGTTTCTGATTCTCTCTTTTCCCATCTCTGTTCTTGTTCTCATCTCACTCCTGGATTACTTACTGATCACCTTCTCTCTAATCTTGCTTCTCTCTCATCCATTCTCCGTATTGCTGCCAGAAGAATTTTTCTCAAATGCAAATTTCTTCCCAGTTAGAACTCTTCCGTGGCTTTCCTCACTCCCGCTCTCCTTTTCTTTTTCTTTCTTTTACAGATTTTATTTTTAAACAATCTCTACACCCAGTGTGGGGCTTGAGTTTACAACCCTGAGAAACAAGAGTCACACATCCTTCCGACTGAGTCCGACAAGACTTCCCGCCCTTTTTCTTTCTTTCTTTCTTTCTTTCTTTCTTTCTTTCTTTCTTTCTTTCTTTCTTTCTTTCTTTCTTTCTTTCTAAAAGATCAATATCAAAAATCCGTGTGGCACCAAGACTCCTTCATTGTTTGCCCTTTGGTTTGCCCCTTAGGCCTCATCTCTTTCCACTCACTTCTGAAAACAACTTCATATTCTGATCTTATTGAATTATCTTGAAAACATCATGCTTTCTCTTCTCTCCAGACCTTAAAATGTGCCTAGCAAGTAGCTGGTTATTCATGAATAGATATTGAATTAATTAATTAAATAATTAACTAATTAGTGATAGTGTCTGGCCTGGGGCAGGTGCTCACTATATAGAAGTTATTATTTGCTACTTTGTAAACTACCAACTGTATTGTTACATTGATCTTGGTTTACCAAAGGCCAGAATCTTCTTGTGTTGAAATACTTACTCTTAAAGGTAACATTTGGATTTCCATGGTCTATGTGGTTAGTAGTCATAACTGGCCTTGGGCATAGACTTGCAGGGTGGCACCTCCATGGGGTGCCTCAATGCCTTTGTAATGTCTTCTCTGTCTCAAACACTACATATATTACCTACAAGTGGGGAGAGCATCTATAGCTTTTTTTCCTTAGTGTATGGACAGATATGTCTATTAGGCAAATTAACTAACCTAGTTCTGGGGTTGAGGGAAGGGCATATGGCTTTTTGATGGAGAAAAAGGCCAGACATATGTTAGCGTGGCCTTATTAGTACAAGGCAAGAAAGAATGATCAGGGAAGGATAAACTGAGGGAGGCCAGGTGGGCTATGAGGGGCTGCATCAAGAAGGCCAGGCCAGGGAGGTCCAGGGACTCAGCACCAAGAGGAGGGCTTGGGACACCTGCTAAATCATTGAAGGACAAGTCAGGGGAGAGAGGAACATCATGATGACAGTGAAAGAGCACTGGATAAGGAGACTTGTGTTCTAGGCCTGGATCTACCTTGAACGACTGTGTTCCTTTCGCTAGGTCACATGTTTTTCTGAATTCATTCTTGTAGGACTTTGTCTTTTTTTTTTTTAATTAAAAAATATTTATTTATTTTTGACAGAGAGAGAGAGAGAGAGAGAGAGAGAGAGAGAGCAGAAGCAGAGTCAGGGCAAAGAGAGAGGGAGACACAAAATCCGAAGCTGGCTCTAGGCTCTGAACTGTCAGCACAGACCCCGATGTGGGGCTGGAACTCGTGAACCACGAGATCATGACCTGAGCTGAAGTTGGATGCTTAACCCACTGAACCACACAGGCGCCCCTTTGTCTTATACCGTTGCCATTAGGAAACAAAAATATATTAGGCTCTGAGATATAAATGTTTTGTCATTAAAAAGTTGATTGTTTAGAAATTTCATCACTTTTTTATGTCTAATTTCCAGTCTTCATAAAGAAATGTGCAGTGAGCTTTACATTTTTAAAATTATCTTGTAAAAACCTTTCTAAAAGAATTTTATTTAGAAATTTTATTTAAAAATTTTTTTAATGTTTATTTATTTTTGAGAAAGAGAGACAGTGCGAGTGGGGAAGGGGAGAGAGAGAGGGGGAGACACAGAATCTGAAGCAGGCTCCAGGCTCTGAATTGTCAGTACAGGGCCCAGTTTGGGGCTCGAATTCACAAACTGTGAGATCATGACCTGAGCTGAAGTTGGAAGCTCAACCGACTGAGCCACCCAGGTGCTCCTAGAAATTTTATTTTTATGATCTAAGTGTAACTTTTTTGGGAGATCAAGCCTAAACTACTTTTAAAAGGCAATTTTTAGAAAGTCTTTTAAAAAGATAATACTAAAAATTAAGACTCGTTGCTTATTATTTTCAACAAAGTCATGTTTCTTAAGAAAGGAAGAGGAGTGTGATGAAGTGAACACATTTTTTTTTTCTTAAAAAGAAAAAGTTACAGTACCTATTCCTGTAAGTTAGAGGACTCAATTTTTCATATTTAAATCTCTTTTGTATTTCTGATTGGCAAAGTACTGAACTAAATTCCCCACAAGATCCGATTACAGCAAGTTCTTGGACAAATGCTTATCTCTAATTAATAGTATTTTCATCCACACTAACTATGTGGTTGTATGATACAGTTTTGCAAATTGTATCATACCCCAGTAAAATTGAACTGATTTAATACAGTGATTTCCCCACTGAATTTGGGGATAGTCCCAAAGATAGAATCCAGAAAGTTAGCTGGTGTTATTTGGGAAAATGTTTTTTAACGGTCAATCCAGGAACATGTCATCAAATTTCTTACACAGATTTGTTCCTGGGAGCTGGAAACTGATCCCTTTCTGTGATTAACCTTTGGCTCTTAAAGTTCTTGCAATTCTGTGTCTGTTCACGAACCAAAGGAAGGGGTGAGGTGTCAGAGTCTCTGCAGTCATTCTGATCACCTCTGCTCCTCAAGGACCAAAACAGACATAGCTAAGTTTACATTTTATGCTGGTTTGTTTTTCCCTCTTAAGTTTCTGTTTTACTGAAACAGGTCATTTTATGTCCCCTGGAACCAAAGCTGAATTCCCACTCGCTTGCATGACTGCTGGCAGACATCAGGGGCCCCCTGTCCCTGGAATTCTGTAGCTGGCTACCCAGCGCCGAGGCCCAGGGCCATCCCCTGGCTGTCTCGGTGTTTGCAGCTGCAGGAACACCTGCACCCCTCGAACCTGGTGAGAGCATTTTTGCATCAGAAACCATGTCTGGAGAGGATCTCACTGAAAAAATTCCATCTTGTACGTCATCTTTCACTAGTTCCCTCAGCTGATTAGAGCCCAAGGAAAAGAATGCTAAGACTTTTTTTCCCCCCCATTACAGACCTGTGGGCTTGTACTCTCAACACCAGTCATGCTTCCTCATATCAATCTGCTGAACTAGTAGTAAGGGAAAAGCACTCCTCTGTCAGGGCCCCACTTTTACCCCATCCTCCAGATCCCAAAGTCTTACTTGTTAAAATAAAGTGGTATTTAAAGTCATAAAAAAAAAAACTGGTCAGAAATAGAGGAAACACTCTTTAATGATAAGCAATAATTTAAAATTATTTCAGTAAATTAAAGTCATTAAAAAAACAAAAAGCCAAGCCATGCAGAGGTGTGTGTTTGTTTGTGAGTGGGTGGTAAGCTGAGAGTTTAATTTTATTTTCATTTTCAAGGTCTGTTTGGGAGGCTTAATGTGGGAAGTTAGGTGATTATGAATGGAAAGTATTGCGCAACCACATATGTCTGATTTGTTTCAAAAGAATGATGAAGAGAAAACTCTCAGTACATTTGTACATTGTAGATTTCTTAATCTGTCTGTCAAGAAGTCTTTTCTAGTTTTGAACCTCCCTTTGCACAGAATAGGTGACATATAGGTGTTTTCTAGGACCTCAAATGTAGACTACACTAACAACATGTTCTGTTCAGAAATGTGTTTTAAAGCAGTCTTTGTATTCTTCTATCATGGGCTCATTTCATTGTTAGATCTTTCTTATTATTAGGCACCCCCTTTAAAACGTGAAACAATACCTGCTGCCCAGTAAATGCTTCCTCTATGTTGAGTGAATTAACAAAGGAAGTCTTCCCAAGACTAAAACCATCTTCCACCAAATTCTATGGTATGGCTAAGGGCTGGGTTGCCTTTGTCTCTGTCAGGGCATTTATAATCCTTGGAGGGATCTCCTGAAATTTAGTAAATGCCTCCTTGAGCTGAACGACACATTCCTTTGGCAGCCAGTGGGTGGAGTGGGAGTACTCCTATACAGTTTGTTCAGCTCAGACAGGGCTAGAGATCTGCTTTCCAAGGCAGACAAATAGCCCCACTTTGCCCACCCCAGAGGATCAGGAGAAAGTCCTCCCAAAACCCAGAGGAAAAGCAGGACATTTAAGGAGGCCAGAACCACTCCTCTCTTCTTTATCTTTTTATCTCGTTCCAAATCATACATCTTTTCTCCATCTTGGATTGTCTCAGTACCAACATGTGATAGACATTTTGGCCAAAGTACTGGTTAAATGAAGAGTCCCAAGGGGAAAACACAGTCTTGAGGCTCCCTCTGGTGGAAAATTATAGTAATCTACATACTGCTCTGCTACATTAAGGAATTCATTTCAGAAATAAATGTAAAAAGACTATATGGTATATATAGTAAAAATATTTTAAGATATCATCACCATGCATTCCTATTTTCTATACAATAATTAAAATTCTTAAATTACCTGCTCACCTCTATAATGCTGTTTTATTTCAAAGAATTTACTCTCATTTTGAAAGTCTAAGTTAATAGCTCCTTGTAACTGAAAACCTAAAGTCTTCCACCCTATCCCAAACTATAGATGAAAGAAGCAAACAGTTCATCCATTATCCATCTCTATTTCCATTTGAACAGAGATGACCCAAGCATGGAAGATTTAGATTTTGTCATTTGTGATGAACTGCTGGGACTGGACTCTTCACTGCCCTGCCCCACCTTACCCTTAATGTACACAATGCTTACTTAACTTGGGCTTCAGTATATATCCTGGTAGCTCTCCTCAGGGCACTTCAAGGGAATGCCAATGGCTTCCTCTGGGGCCCTGTTCCCTGGGCGGCTCCAAGCTCTTGGGAGACTTTTCCTGGGTTCAGACACCCGATCAGTGGCTCTCTTTATTGCTCCCTTCAAAAGTGGACACTTGAGGGAGAGTGCCTGGGTGGCTTAGCGTCTGACTCTTGATTTCTGCTCAGGTCATGATCTCATGGTTGTGGGATTGAGCCTGGAGTCAGGCTCTGCAATGACAGCATGGAGTCTGCTTGGGATTCTGTCTCTCCCTCTCTCCTTGCCCCTCCTCTACATGTGCTCTCTCTCAAAATAAATAAGTGAACATTAAAAAAAAAAAAAAACAACACAAACCAACAACAAAAGAACAAAATGGACAAAATGGACATGAAGGAACCATCTCTGCCTTCTTCAGGTCTGACTGTTGCTCATGTTCCTTCGCATTAGGTTAATCTTCTCTTCTTCAGGCTCACATCCCTCTTAGTATGCTCTGAATGTCAGTGCTTGAGCAGCACGCCTTACTTGCCTCCCAGTGAGCCTTCTTTCCACTACTGGATTCACAAGCTGGTATTAATTTGTCTCCACATATTTTGCTCTTTTGACATTTGTAAGGTTAACTGTAGTTCCATTACTTTTTTTTTCTTCTAGTCTTCTTTCTCTTAAATAGACTGTCTCTACTGTCTACTTATAACTAGTAATGATCTCACCTGTAGTACACTTAGGTTAGAAAATGTTCTTTTCTGATACTTAGCTCCCCAACTAGCATCTGATGCCATCTTTTAATTTAATTTAATTTTAAAATGAACATGCAGCAAAATTGACTCTTTTGGAGGAGTGTATAGCTCTAGGAGTTTTAACACATATAAATTCATGCAACAACCATCACAATCAAGATACAGAAGAGTTCTATCACCCAACATACTCTTTTATGCTACCCTTTTGTTGTCATATCCTTCACCACCACTCACCCCCAGCAACTACTGATCTGTTCTCAGTGCCTACAGTTTTGCCTTTTCCATGATATCATATAAATGGAAGCATATGGTATATAGCTTCTTGAGACTGGCTTCTTTCACTGAGTATAATGTCTCTGATATTCATTTATGTTGTATGTTTGTGAGGTAATTAAGTTTAAATGAGGTCAGGAGAGTGGAGTCCCCATGATGGGATTAGAGTCCTTATAAGAAGAGGAAGAGAAATCAGAGCTCTCTCTCGGCCTTGTGAGTCAGTCCCTTACCAAGAACTGAATCTGCCAGCACCTGGAACTTGGATTTCCTGGTGTCCAGAACTGTGAGAAATAAACGTCTGTTGTTTAAACTACCCAATCTATGGTGTTTTGTTATAGCAGCCTAAACTGACTAAGATACTATCAGAAGCTGGTTCCTTTCTTTTTTTTTTTTTCAACGTTTATTTATTTTTGGGACAGAGAGAGACAGAGCATGAACGGGGGAGGGGCAGAGAGAGAGGGAGACACAGAATCGGAAACAGGCTCCAGGCTCTGAGCCATCAGCCCAGAGCCTGACGCGGGGCTCGAACTCACGGACCGCAAGATCGTGACCTGGCTGAAGTCGGACGCTTAACCGACTGCGCCACCCAGGCGCCCCGAAGCTGGTTCCTTTCTGTTACTGAGTTGTGTTCTATTGGATGGATGTACCACATTAAAAAAAATTCATTTACCCATTGACCATTGATGTACACTTGAGTCGTTTCCAGATTTGGAGATTATAAATAGAGCTGCTCTAAACATTTGTGTACGTGTTTTGGGGTGAACATAATTTTTATTTTTTTAAGATAAATAACTAAGAGTGTCACTGGTGAGTCATACGGTATGATGAGTACATGTATAGTTTGATAAAATTAAAATTAAAACTGCCTGCTTCCCAGAGTGGCTGGTACCATTTTGAATTCCCACCAGTAATATATGACAGTTCCAGTTGTTCCATCCAGTACTTGGTATTGTCATGATTTTTTATTTTAGCAATCCTAATATGTGTGTAATTATGTCTTACTACAGTTTTAATTTGCATTTCCATAATGACTAATGATGTTGAGCATCTTTTTATGAGTTTATTTGCTATTGTATGTCCTCTTGAATGAAGTATCATTTGCCTATTTTTTAAAATTGTTTTTTTCTTACTGTTAAGCTTTTTAATTTATTATTTCAAATTTTAATTGTTTGTTTTAAATTTTGTGCTCACTTATAGTCTGTCCTTACTGTTAAATTTTGAGAGTTCTCTATATATTCTGGATACAAGTCTTTTAATGGACATGTGATATGTAGATATTTTCTCTCAGTCTATAGCTTGTCCTTTCATTTTTGTAACAGAGTTTTTCAGAGAGGAAAGGTTTTCTCCCCTATTATTTTCTTGTTTATATAAATAATATGATATAATATAATTAATATAATGTTTTCTTGGGTATGTAAATATACACACAATTTAAACCATTTTAAAGTACCCAATTTATTGCATTCACAGTGTTGTGGAAATATTACCACATCTCTACTACTTATTTCCAAATCTTCTTTTTCCACCTTAAACTGAAATTTTGTACCCATTAAACTATTCCTCCATTCCGTCTTGCTCCTGACTCCTAGTAACTTTTATTCTACTTCCTGTCTCTCTGAATTTGCCTATTCTAGGTACCTCATATAAGTGGAGTCACAATATTTGTGACTGGCCTACTTCACAAAGTCTAACATTTTCTTTCTTTTTATTTAATTTTTTTTAATGTTTATTTATTTTTGAGAGAGAAAGAGACAGAGTGTGAGCAGGGGAGGGGGAGAGAGAGAGGGAGACACAGAATCCAAAGCAGGCTCCAGGTTCTGAGCTGTCAGCACAGAGCTCGACCTGGGGCTAGAATTCACAAGCTGTGAGATGGTGACCTGAGCTGAAGTCGGAGGCTCAACCGACTGAGACACCCAGGGGCCCCAAAGTATAACATTTTCAAGGTTTATTCATGTGATAACACATATCAGAATTTCACTTCTTTTTGAGGCTGAATAATATTCCATTGCTTGTGTATAGAATATTTTGTTTATCCATTCATTTGATGCCCACTTGGGCCGTTTTCAATGTTTGGCAATTGTGAATAATGCTGCAGTGAATATGGGTGTACAAGTACTTGTTTGAGTTCCTGCTTTTAGTTCTTTTGGCATCTTAGGAGTGGAATTGCTGAGTCATATGGTAAGTCTATGTTAAGCTTTTTGAGGAACCTCAGAGGAAAGGTTTTTAATTCCGATGAAGTTTAATTTATTAATTTTTAAAGTGAGTTGTGTGTTCAGTGTCATGTTTAAGAACTTGCCTAACCTGAGGTCTTGAAGATATTTTTCCATGTTTTATAAAGTTTTCTGTTTTGCATTTAGATCAGAGGTCCATTTTAATTTAATTTTTGTATAAAGTGTAAGTTTAGGCTGAAGTTTGTTGTTTGCATGTGGATGTCCACGTGTTCCACACTATTTGTTGAAAAGACTATTCTTTCTCTTTTGAGTTTCTGTATCTTTTTTCAACTATCAATTGACATTGTTTGTGTGAATCTTAATTTTGTTCCATCAACTTACGGCTGAATCCCTTCTTTGATAACACTGTCTCGATTACCATGTTTATTAGTAATTTTATAATCAGTAGCATACATTTTGGCTATCGTAGTTCCTTTGCCTCTCCATATAAATTATGGAACTAGTTTGTATACATCTACAACAAGTTCTGCTGAGAGTTTGATTGGAATTGTGTTAAAAAACCTTTAGATCAATTTGGGGAGAATTGATATTTTGAGCATACTGAGTCCTCTAATTTGCAAACATGGTATGTGTCTCCATTTATTTAGGTCTTATTTCATTAGCCTTTTATAATTTTCAGCACAGAGCCTCCACATTCTTGTTAGATTTACACCTGAGTACTTAATTTGGGGAGGGTATTCTAAATGATATTGTCTTTAAAATTTTGGTGTTTAATTGTTCATTCCTAGTATTTAGAAATATGATATTTTTTGGTGTGTGTGCTGACCATGTATTTTGCAAACTGGATGACGGACACCATGAAAAGCAGCTAAATTAAGCCCTCTTGCCAATACCTGAGCCAGGAACACTACCTGTTGGCAAGGGGCATCCCACAGCCTCCAGGAACTGATGCCCCTTGCCAACAGTAGAGGAGGTAATGCGGGGCCCTTTGAGGAACTCACACGTGTGCCTGCAAGAGATCCTGCATCAGGAGAATCCCATGTTAACCAGAGGTGTACTGAGAAAACCATTACCGGGTCCAGTTAGATAAGACACTTGTCTTTTTCCTTTATCCTCCTCCCAGTCCTAACACTTTAAATGTGCTAGAGGCTTTAAATCAGATATGAGATTGCATGTTTGCATTGACTTGTTCTAAGGTTTGAAAGCCAAAAGCAAGTAGAAAGTTATCATCATTTAAGAGAAATTCAATATAACATTGAAGAAAAGATAAAACCATTTCATACAATGCAAAAACTGGCAACACTGACTTAGAGTCACTCATGCTTCAGCTTCAGCTTCAATGTCGCTTCTCAGGGATGGCCAACCTTCAGACTGGATTAGGTGTCACTCTGATAAACTTCTATAATCCTGCATTTACCTCTGTTTTATCATATATCACAAAGTACTTAACTCCTGATTTTTTAAATTTATTTTTTAAATTGAATCCTAGTTGACACACAATGTTACATTAGTTTCAGCTGTGCAACATAGTGATTTGACGACTCTATATGTTATGCTATGTTCACCACAGGTGCATCTGTCACCATACAGTGCTATTACAATATCATGACCATGAACTATACCTTCCATGCTGTCCTCTTATCCCTGTGACTTATTCATCCCATCACTGGAACCTTGTACCCTCCACTCCCCTTCACCCATTTTGCCCAGCCCCCAGCCCTCATGCCCTCTGGCAACCGCTCGTTTGTTCTTCATATTTATGGGTCTCTTTCTGCTGTTTAGTTTTGTTCATTTGTTTTGTTATTTTAGATTGCCATATAAATGAAATCATATGATATTTGTCTTTCTCTGTTTGACTTATTTCACTTGGCATAATACCCTTGAGGTCCATTCATGTTGCAAATGGCAAGATCTCATTCTTTTTTTATGGCTGAGTAATATTAACTCCTGATTTATTCTGTGTATCATTAGGCTGCAAGTTTGTTGAGGGCCGGGAATGTCCTTTGTTTACCAGTGTATACATAGTGCCAGCGTGCTGGCTGTCACAGATTTAGACATTTTTAATATGTACATTAAGTTAACCATGCAGAGAAACTTTGTCCTTGCTATAAATTGTTTCATAATCTGCAAAATTCTATAAGTTTTTCCAAAGCAAAAAAACTTTCTAATTAAAAGAAAGATAGAAAAACATTTTTTTCTCAGTGTATGAAAATCTTTTTATCAGAGCTGACGAAAGATGAAATGGACTGCCTAGAGAGGTAATGAGTTCTCTGTCACTAGGGGGGTGTCCATGTCTAAACTGAACGGCTGCTCGATTTGGGGATTTGTAGTGATTCAGATTAATGGTAGGACTAGGTTACTTTTGTTCTTATTTTTATTTTAAAGAGAAAGAGAGAGAGAGAGTGAGAGCGAGAGTGAGAGCATGCATGTTAGCAGGGGAGGGGAAGGGAGAGGAGAGAGAGAATCTCAAGAAGGCTCAATATGAGCCTCATGTTGGGCTTGATCCCATAACTCTGGGATCATGACCTGAGCTGAAATTAAGAGTCAGATGCTCAACTGACTGAGCCACCCACGTGCCCCCCTCTTGAAAAAATTTAAAAAAATTTTTAAGGACTAAGTTACTTTTAAAATTCTTTTCAGGGTGTGTAGGTGGTTTAGTCGGTTAAGCCACCGACTCTTGATTTCAGCTCAGGTCATGATTTCACGAGTTCGTGGGATCAAGCCTCAGGATTCTCTCTCTCCCCCTTGTTCTCTGCCTGTCTCTCTCTTTCTCAAAATAAATAAATAAATAAATAAATAAATAAATAAATAAATAAAATTAAAGAATTCTTTTCTATCCTTAGCTTCTAGTTAGTGTTTATTATGCTTTTAAGTAGATTATTACCTATTATTTATTGAACCAAGTACAACATTCCATTCTTAAATTGATGTTGAGGCTCTCTGATGCTCTCTAAGGCTCATCCTACATATTACCAAAAAAGAGTATAAGAAGCTGGAAACACCATTCAAGGAAATGTTTTAAAATAATTAGCTCATTTATGATAACTCAGATAATGTATTTTATCAGTTTCAGTATAATTATTTCTCATGAGTAATTGTTATTGCAATGCAGAGGTGAGGCTGAATTAATCTGACAGGAAAAAGGAAGAATAAAAGCTTTAGAGATCAAAGTTAGGGAAACTAGCTAGGGAAATTGTAATGTGATATGAATCACCTGAGATCTTGTTAAAATGCAGATTCTGTTTCAGTGGGTCTGGAATGGGGCCTAAGATTCTGCATTTCTTTTTTTTTTATTATTTTTAAAAAAAAATTTTTTTTTTCAACGTTTATTTATTTTTGGGACAGAGAGAGACAGAGCATGAACGGGGGAGGGGCAGAGAGAGAGGGAGACACAGAATCGGAAACAGGCTCCAGGCTCTGAGCCATCAGCCCAGAGCCCGACGCGGGGCTCGAACTCACGGACCGCGAGATCGTGACCTGGCTGAAGTCGGACGCCTAACCGACTGCGCCACCCAGGCGCCCCAAGATTCTGCATTTCTAATAAGCTCCCAGATAATGTCAGTGCTGCTAGTCTACTGACCTCACTTTGAGTAGAAAAGTCCTAAAATAGTGTTTCCCCACTTTGCTACTCATATGAACTTCATGGGGAGCAAATGTAGATGCTAGGGCCTTGTCCCAGAACTACTAAATCAGAATCTCCAGGGGAGGGGCCTGGAAATGCCTATTTTTGGTAAGTGCCCCAGTGATTCTTACATTAGGCAATTTGAGAATCTGTGCCTTAAGAACTACCAGGTCTGCCTTTATTACCTCAGCCTCTGCTGAGGAGGAGGGAACCAGAGGTGCTGGTTTTGAAGGGTGGATGGGAGCTGAGGGGAAAAGAGAGGGAGCCAGCAGAGCAGTGTCTCCACTTTGGCTGCACTTTAGAACCACCTGAGGAGAATTTTCACAAATCCTCAGAATCTTGGGGTCAGGACTCAGGCTCAGTAACTTCTGAAGCTCTGCTAGGTGACCCAGTGTACATACAGCTAGGGTTGAGACTATTGCAGTAGAGAGAGATGGCTAAGTCAGGCAGCAACTGACAGCTTTCAGGAAAGGTTTGTTGAATAGAATGAGGAAGTAGATGATTTATTAAGATTATAGGTACTTTCTCACTATCAACAATAGCCAAAGTATGGAAAGAGCCCAAATGTCCATTGATGGATGAATGGATAAAGAAGATGTGGTGTGTGTGTGTGTGTATGTATGTATACATGTATATGTATATGTATGTACATACATGTATATATATGTATACACACACACACGACGGAATATTACCTGGCAACCAAAAAGAATGAAATATTGCCAATTGCAACTAAGTGGATGGAACTGGAGGATATTATGCTAAATAGTCAGTCAGAGAAAGGCAAATATCATATGACTTCACTCATATGAGGACTTTAAGAGACAAAACAGATGACCATAAGGGAAGGGAAGCAAAAATAATATAAAAACAGGGAGGGGGACAAAACATGAGAGACTCTTAAATATGGAGAACATACAAAGGGTTGCTAGAGGGGTTATGGGAGTGAAGATGGGCTAAATGGGTAAGGGGCATTAAGGAATCTACTCCTGAAATCATTGTTGCACTATATGCTAACTAACTTGGATGTAAATTAAAAAAAAAAGATTATAGGTAACTTCTTTATATATCTACTGGCCTTTCTTTAATATTGGCTTTCCATAGATGTGGTCTTACTAAAAAATAATTTAAGATAAATCTTCCTTTCTTTTCCTTTTCCTTTTGTGATTGAGGAGTTATGCCTCCCCCTTCCTCTCCCCCCCGCCCCCCCCCCCCCCCGCCACCCAATGTACACTGTAGCACATAATTATTAACAGGCACTGATGGGACAATGTAATAGTAACTACTGGAGTTAAATAAGGAAAAGACTTTGGGAAACCATGGAGAGATCTTACTGGCAGTGAGTATTCTCCTTGGCCTGCTGAGTCCTTACTGCTTGCTAACCAGGTGGCTTTCTGGAGTCATCAAGCTAGGCAGTGCCTGGAACTTCTAGAAGGGTGCAGATACCAACACAGGCAAGTGTGTAATGACTTTTATTTCACTCCACTGAACCAACTTACTACAAAACAAGAGGACCTGTTTTGTGTATCATCACATGTGATCGGTATGCTAAACTTCATCCAAATTCAAGGAGCACACCCTGGTGAGATTTACACTTTTTTTCTTTAGTAATTTACTGCTTCCTTCTCCTGCAAGTCTAGTAAACCAAACAACAATGGACTGGGGGAGAGAAGGAATTGTTCTCATCTTTAAAATAAGAAACAACATGCTTTGGCATACAGCAGTGTTAACTTGCTACTGTAAACATCAGCAATCCTGAACAGACAGCTGTATGCTGATGGTGCTCCCCACCCAGGGAAATGTGCGCACAGTTCAGACATACACACTGGGCCCAGGCAGCAACAATGGAGAATAGGACCTGAGGCCTTTTCCCAGGTTTTATCTTTAGCAGGCATCAATGTCGAATGTAGTAAGTCAGCTACTAACTTCTCCCAGAAAGAGTCTGGCTTCCTCTGTTTGTATGGAATTTCCTCCAAGTGTGTAGCTGGAGAGACCCAAGTTCACAAAGAACAACAGTGTGGGATGGCGTTAATGTCACCTGTCTTTCCTTGTCTGCTCTGTTCTTGGGCAATAGCTCACTTCAAGCAATATGAAACAATGCCACACAACTTAAGAGCAATAGCTATTAATTCTCAAAGACTTTTTCATGAAAAGGTATACTTATATATTATAAAAAAGCGACAGTAAACAATGCAAGCCTTATTGATGTCCTTCAAGCCAGGGCAAATACTCCACCATGAAAAAGTTGTGTTAGAAATGGTCATGAACAAGATTTAAAAAAAAATGTTTATTTACTTTTAAGAGGGAGCAAGAGCGCATGAGCAGGAGAGGGGCAGAGAGAGAATCTGAAACAGGCTCAACGCTGCCAACACAGAGCCTAACATGGGGCTCGAACCCACAAACCATGAGATCATGACCTGAGCTAAGATCAAGAGTCGGTTGCTTAACTGACTGAGCCACGTAGGCACCATGGTCATGAACAAGATTTTAAGATGCGTAAGTGTCATTATTGTTTGTGGGTGCTGCACACAGACATTTGGCTCTTGGGCACTGACAAAAATTAGAAAAAAGTTTGGGTTTCACAAACTTTTACTTGAAAGTAGTGTTTTGATGGGGCGCCTGGGTGGCGCAGTCGGTTAAGCGTCCGACTTCAGCCAGGTCACGATCTCGCGGTCCGTGAGTTCGAGCCCCGCGTCGGGCTCTGGGCTGATGGCTCAGAGCCTGGAGCCTGTTTCCGATTCTGTGGCTCCCTCTCTCTCTGCCCCTCCCCCTTTCATGCTCTGTCTCTCTCTGTCCCAAAAATAAATTAAAAAACGTTGAAAAAAAAAAAAAAAGAAAGTAGTGTTTTGGTATTACAAAAACAATGAATAGTTGTTGGAAGGAATAGATTATGGAAGCATAGATTCACAGATATTACAGCCAGAAGATACTTTAAAGATCATCTAGACCAGTGGCTCTGAGCCATAGGGTGTATCAGAATATGTGGTAGGGCTTGTTAAAACACAGATTGCAGGACCCACTTCAGGGTTTCTGATTTGGTAGGTCTTTGCAAGGCCCGAGAGTTTGGATTTTTAACAAATTCTCAGATGATGTTGATGCTGTTGGTCTGGGGACCACACTTTGATCACCTGTGGTCTAGTCCAGTCTCATTTCATAGTTGAGCTGACTGAGTCTTGAAGAAGTCAAATGTTTGGCTCTCTTGTTAGGCCCTGTCCCTGTCCAGGGTACACTCCTCCACTTGACACAAGACATTACCTTCTCTCAAGGACATTGTTTTAATAATTGTCTCTTCCCTTAGCATCAACATCTCTTGACAGTAACTTTCTAGGTAATTAGGTTAGTCTGCATATAAACATTCTGTAATAGTGTTCATCTTAAAAACACTGTTCCCTTAAAAACACCCTATTCCAGCTATGCTCTACAGAAAATCTCCTCAGAGGGGCTATCTATAGTCATTGTTCCCTTTTCTCTCTTTCTATTTTCTCTTGAACTCCATGTAAGCTGGTTCTCATCAGCTTACCTTACTGAAACAGCAAGCCACCAGCAACCTTTATATTGCTAACTACAATGGCCAGTTCTTGGGTCTTGTCTAACTTGTGTCAGCAATAGTGCTGATTACTCAGTCCTTGAAACTTCTTCATTGGCTTTGGGAAACTCTGTCTGTTCTCCTAGCTCATTAGCCACTCCCTGTCAGCCTTTTTTGTCAATTCTTACTCCTTTCCTTTACCTCTAATCATTAGAGTACCCCAGGCTCAGTCCTTAGACTTTTCTTTACATACACTCATTCTTAAGGTGATCTCATCCTGGGATATTATCTTTTCAGTGATAATTCACAAATTTATGTCTTCAGCCTGGGCCTCTTTTCCTAAGCCTAAAAGGCAGTCTTCATTTTGCACAGCATTGGTCCATAATAATGACCATGCAAGTTGAAACTGTGCAAAGTGTTCTTTTTTTTTTTTTTTTTTTTTTTTAAATTTTTTTTCAACGTTTTTATTTATTTTTGGGACAGAGAGAGACAGAGCATGAACGGGGGAGGGGCAGAGAGAGAGGGAGACACAGAATCGGAAACAGGCTCCAGGCTCCGAGCCATCAGCCCAGAGCCCGACGCGGGGCTCGAACTCACGGACCGCGAGATGGTGACCTGGCTGAAGTCGGACGCTTAACCGACTGCGCCACCCAGGCGCCCCTGCAAAGTGTTCTTAATAATCAGTGGGAAAAATTATGTTTTTTGGGGAGCCTTCAAAAGCTTATCAAAAGATAAAAACTCTTGGGGCGCCTGGGTGGCGCAGTCGGTTAAGCGTCCGACTTCAGCCAGGTCACCATCTCGCGGTCCGTGAGTTCGAGCCCCGCGTCGGGCTCTGGGCTGATGGCTCGGAGCCTGGAGCCTGTTTCCGATTCTGTGTCTCCCTCTCTCTCTGCCCCTCCCCCGTTCATGCTCTGTCTCTCTCTGTCCCAAAAATAAATAAAAACGTTGAAAAAAAATTTAAAAATAAAAAAAAAAGTTAAAAACTCTTAATATCAGTTATAAATGTATAGGGAAATGAAAAAAATAAGGATTTATGTTTAGAAATGAATAATACACTAATTTAAACATTAGAAATATTGAGAAATAGTGTTTTAATTCTTTCTAAGATGCTTAACAAGAGTAGTTAAAACTGCTTGCTTTCTTTTTGTTGTATAACATAGTATGGAGCAAGCATCTTTTCTGTGCCTTGGTGAATTATCATAGTCCTTTCTAAGTTTGGATTAGCTTCCAGTATTTTAGCCTTTATGTTTTCAGTGATGTGATGTATCTCCAAGAGGTTCTCTAATGTGAAGTCTTTTTCTAGTGTCACCTCCTCTGGGACATCTTCAACTTTTTTGTTAACAACCATTTTCTGTCTTTGTGTCAATTAGCTTGCCTTTACCAGGCATCTGTGGCTGCAGGTGTAGAATCTGGATTGGAGGCAGGGTCAACATTCCCCGGTCAGCTATTCCTTCTATAACTGCATTTATGTTTGATTCACATTTCACCTCCAGCATTACCACTTTTTTCTTTGCTACACTTTCATATTTGTTGGCTAATTTCCTCTTTTGAGTACTCATTTTGGTGGGATGTCTTGTGTGTTTATCACTGAGACAAAGAGGCAACACAAGGACACGTTTTGCTGTTTGTCTGGGAACCGAATAAGAGATCACAGTGACCAATCACAGACAGACTCTGGAAGAAGTGACGGGATTGGTCACTGATCATGATGTTCATCTGTTACATACCTGGTGATTTGTGGGCTGAGGGAGCAGTGACATTGTACATTCTGCAATTAGTCATAGTTAATATACTGAGGTCACTAGAATTTGGACCATATTGTTGGGTCTAACATGCCCTAAATTGAACATGCCCTAAATTGAACTTTTCATTTTCTCCAACCACAAGCCTGCAGTCCTCCTTTCTTGTTAAATGACAGCTCTATTCTTCTAGTTGTTCAGGTCAAAAAACTTGGAGTCCTTTTTGACTCTTCACTCTCTTTTATACTGCACATCCAATGCAGCAGCTAATCTTGTGAACTCTAAGTTCAAAATGTAATTAGAATCATACCATTTCTTAGGAGCCACTGCAGTCATCCTCATGTGGTCCAGCGTCACCTCTTGCCTACCTTCCTAACTGGCCTCCTCACTTCTACCCCTGTGCCACTACATTTATTGTCCATTGCAATCAGAATGAGCCTTCAAAAAGGTAAGTTCATCATGTGACTCTTCTGCTTAAAATCCTGCAATAGCATCCTATTTCAATCAGAATAAAAGCTGAAGTTCTATAATGATGTCCAAGGCCCTATGTCACCTCCTTCCTTCTAAATCATTATTTATTATTTATTTATTTATTTATTTATTTATTTATTTATTTATTAAGAGAGAGAGCGTGTGCGTGCGTGGGTGCAAGCAGGGGAGGAGCAGAGGAAGAGGGAGAGAGAGAATGTCAAGCAGGCTCCATATCTAGCACGGAGCCTGTATGTCACCCTCTTCTAAGGCTGTTTCTTTGACCCCTCTCATTTCACGTTCCCCCTGCTTGCTCTGCTCTAGCTGCACTGGCCTCTTTGCCCTTTCCCAGGCAGGCCAAGCATGCTTTGCCTACAGGTATTGGTAATTGTTTCACTTCCATCTGGTATGTTTCTTCCACATGCCTCTGTGCAAATATCACATTTTATAACCCATGCTATAGAAAATAATAAATTCTTCTCCTCCTCATTTGGCATCCTTTATTCCCTTATATTGTTTTGTGTTGTTTTTCCATAGCTTCTGTCACTATCCAACATGTTACATATTTATTTGTACATTTCTCCTACAACTAAATTATAAGTTTCACAAGGGCAGAGATTTGGTCTATTTGTTTAGGACTGTAACCCCAGAGCTTAGAACAGTGCCTAGATCATGGTAGGTCCTCAACAAATATTTGTTGAATGAATGGATGATGAATATTGCTGGTTTGTGGCAGTTCTGAAGAATGGGACTGAAGGGAAAGGAATCAGGTAGGAACCTGGAAATATGGTGTTGGATTGGATTGATCTTCCTTTGGAGATTATATAAGACACCTCTCACATAGACATCTTCTTAGACCACCTTTTTACTCCAGCCATTGCAAGGGTCACCAGCTGCATGCAGGTGTAACTCAACAACACCATACCTTAGCCTCACGGTTATTTCTTCCTCTCAGACCCAGTGCTTCTCTGCCTACATTAAATGGATTGTCTGTAGAAACTCACTTGGGCATTGTGGAGCATATATGCAGATCCCCCTTGATTAATGGGGGATGGGCATTAGTAGATAAATTTTCCTGTCTTTCATTTCTTGAGTGAATAATTCTGAGATGTATTCTTCATGGTTTTCTTAGAGGGTTCCAGGGGGACCAAGCCTCAGTTGCTCACAGTGGTGAGGAACTTGATTGATTAGCTTCCCCTCTTCCCTCTTGTACTCTTCCTAGTCCCCCTTTCTGGCTCATTGGGATCACAGTTCAAAATAAAGTATCTGCACACAGATTCTGTCCTAGGCTCTGCTTTTGGGTGGAGCCCAGGCTAAGACAGAGATCAAAGATAAAGGCTTTTTTGAACAGTTTAGTTATAATTGGTGAGGGGAGCACACTTTCTATAAACACACCTCTGAGATGCTCCCTCTTTTCTCAAAGACCCCTGATAGTTCTCTTGGCCTGCATAATCAAGATCCAGATCCTTATAGAAATCAAAGCAAGATATTTTACACTTTGACACTACCTACTTGAACAAGTCTAAATTGGTCTTCTTAATTTCCCCAAATATGCCATCCAGATTTTTGCCTCTGTGTGTGTGTGCATGTGCGTTTTCTCCCAAGAATTAACTAAAGTCTCATATTCTTCTAGAACCTTCCCCAACCACTTAGATTACAACAGTACTGCCTCCTATTTACCCTTGCTGCACTCTTTGTTTGGACCACCCATTTGGTACTTATGCCATGCTGCCTTAAAGTATTATTTATCTCTCTATTTATATGTTCAGGCTCAACTTTATTATAATCATCTGTGGGAATAGATTGTATCTTACAATTCAATATCTCCAGCAGTACCTCACACAATGCTTTGAACAATAAATGCTACTGATGCTAAGACTGACATTGTGGTGACATCTGAATCAGTGTTTATCAAAGTGTATTCATGCAGTATTAATAGGCATTATAAGAACAAAAGTTTTATGTGTTCAATTAATTTGAGAAACCTTGGAGGACTTTTCTGAGTCTTTACATTAACCAACTTCATTGCAAATCTCTAAGAGGAAAACAATATACGGTTTTCGCTAACTTGGCCACAGACATTTTTTCATGAAGCGTTACTAATGCATGGTCAAGCTATTTCTAAATACAGAGGTTGTCTACACTACCTAGAAATCTAGGGAAGAGTGTGGGTATAGAGGATGGATACAGGTTGCAGAAGGAAACACTATATGGTATGAGAAAAGCTTAAAATATAAATGAGAGGTAAAATATTCACATTCTAAAAATCATTAATGGACATGTGTCAGTCTTTGTCAACTGTGCAAACTGAGTATATATAAGCTGATAGGATACATAGTAGAGGCATAATAAAATTTGGATGAGGGCAATCTGGTCTTCAGGAGGTACATGTGACCATGGAGTTCTCCTATAAACATGAGTTCTCCTGGAAGCTTGCTTTGGTATGCCAAAGTGAGAATACAGATTAGACTCACCTAAAGGACCACTGCTTCATATACCAATCATTTCCTATTTCTCAGGTCCATTCCTCTTCCTTCTCTAAACTCCACTTCTCTGGCTCCCTTACTAACCCCTTTTAAATGAATTTGTCTTATTGGAGGCTCTGGAAGGAGAATGGAGGGCAGAGGAAGGGATAACTGAGTCTCTCCCTCTCTGTCTCTGTCTCTTTCTCTTTCTAAGAATGTTTTCCAGTTTCCAGCAGGGGCTACATCTTTTGAGGTTTCTGGGTTCTGTTAGCGCCTCCTCCTCTAGCCTTCTGCCTCTAGATATGGTAGTGGTTTCCTGTTTTGGTTAATCTCTGGGTTGCTTCATCACCCTTCTTTGTTTTATCAATGCTTCTATCAAATGTGTAATCAATTCCCCATTTAAAAATTTCTTTGCTGAAATACCTAGAATATTTCCATTTTCCTCACTGGTCTTTGAGTGAAATGCTAAATATTTACATGTTACATCTCTCCTTGATTATGCAACATTCAGGGCAATGCCTTATGTCTTTTTTCATTTCTTTGTAGTGCCAGACACATAGGAAGTCCTCAATATATGTTTACTGAAAATTTTCTACATATCTATGTGTTGTGTTTGATGGTCCAAGAAAGGAAATTCTCTCTATGAATGAATTGAGCATGGGGGAGAACCAGTAAGGAAAGTCAGAACTTTTTTCATTTCCAAGGCATTACAGAGAATAATTTAACTAGGTCAACTCTTCTTAGGAGGAGAAGACTTTATTTTGATAGTTCTCTTTGTTTTACCTTCCTAAGCCTTAGCCTTTGGAGGCCATCACCTCCAAGCATGTTAGAGGAGAAGACACCTCAAGAAAGCAGAGGATAGCCTTATCTTTAAATTTCCAAAAATATGGCAGTGCTTCATCTTAGGCAGCTGGACTCATTTCTCTAACTGTAATTTCTTAGAATGGTATAAATTCAATTAATGCTTAGCAAGTTTTTGTTTTTTGTTTTTTTTTTTTAATTTTTAAATGTTTATTTATTTTTGAGAGAGAGAGACAGAGCGTGAGCATGGGAGGGGCAGAGAGAGAGGGAGACACAGAATCTGAAGCAGGCTCCAGGCTCGGAGCTCTCAGCACAGGACCCGATGTGAGGCTTGAACTCACGAATCGTGAGATCATGACCTGACCCGAAGTCAGAGACTTAACTGACTGAGCCACCCAGGTGTCCCTATACTTAGCAAGTTGAATTCTAATTGCATTTTGCTTAACTATGATGGATATTTAGATATATCAAGAGGTAGAGAAATCAAGAAGTAGACTAGGAGAACTTACAAGGGCCCTTGCAATTCGTTTGGATTAAGAATAAATTTCAATTTCCTCCTACTAATTTAGAGTCTATGGTATATCCTGGTCTATAATGGACTATAGATTGTCCTTAATATGATTATCATTCAAAAGTATAAGATGCTCTGTATAGTCAGGGCTCTCCAGTAAAATAGAACCAATAGGATCTACTCTGTCTATCTATCTATCTATCTATCTATCTATCTATCTATCTAGATATATAGAAAGAGATTTATTATGAGGAATTAGCTCATGTGATTATGAAGTCTGACAGGTCAATGGAGGCTATCTGCAAGCTGGAGGCCCAGGAAAGCTGATGGTATAGTTTAGTCCAAACCCAAAGGTCTGAGAACCAGGGAAGCAAATGATGTAGGTTGAATTGTGCTTAATGTTTGCTATAGTTCTTGGTGCCAGAGACTTCAAATTCTCTTTCATCCTTGCCTTCTCTGTACGCTATTAATTTCAGGCTTCCCTACATACTCCTCCTTAGAAAGATTCTGCGTCTGGTAGCTCCTTAGCTGTAGGCCACTGTTATCAGTAATAGGGGTAAAATATGGGGGAGGCATTCTATAATCTTATTACTAAACCTAGTCTTTCTTGGGCTTGTGTCCCTGGGCTGTGACATTTGCAGGTGTTTCTTAGCTATCCCCTCTCTCTCCCCTAGGTGAGACAAGAAGGCTAGAGGAAGTGTCTATGAAAATCAAGTGTAAGGAAAACTGTTTTGAGCCTCATTTTATATTGTCTGCTCTTATAAGCAGTGATGGAACCATAGGTATTGAAAAGAGTGAGAACAAGATTTTGAGTAGACTTAACTCTGAAAAAAGGCTGGAGATGGCAGGATTGCCCCAGACAGTGTGGAGCAAGAGTGTGGTGGCTGGGGTGATAAGTGGTGATATTTACTGGCTCATATTTCCTCAGTGGGTTAAAGGAATGAACAGGAAAGTGTTGGATTGAGAGATGAAATGCAGACAAGACTAGAGGAAGGCCCCAATGATTCAAAGGTTGAGATAGAATGGATGAGTCAACTAGACAGGAACCACGAGTCATATAAATCATGGTCAGTGAACTAAGCTACCTCAGGGTTCTGTGAGTGACCACGTGAATCAACTGTAACAGAAACTGGCATGTGTATGTGGCCAGTAGAAACCAGCCTGTTAGAATGCATCAAGTTTAGACATTACAGATCCATCCTAGCTATTTTGTTAGCTTTGACATTTGACATGCAGAGTGAGAAGGATATGACTGAGAACTTTTCCCAACAGCAGAGCATACCAGATATTTAAATGTGTTTTGAAGCATTTCATGATCCTAAATTAGCAACTATGCCCAACAGACACCTTCAGTTCAACTCTTAAGCCCCATTCCATTCCTACCATAACTAACTATACTTCATTCTTCCCTTTTGAATGACCCAAATCTGGTGATATTATTATTACTAACCAGCCCAGTTTGCTCAAGGTCAAGAGCAAGAAAAAAAAATGGCTCCACGGTTTTTTAAAGAGTTTGTTTTTTATAATGGAAAAATCCTGCTTCAGTCTCATTGCTTTATAGTTATCTCTGATGTACAGGACAACTCTAAAATTTATTCACATTTTAGTAATGTAATTTTGCTCTTTACAAAGGAATAGATTATACTGTGGTGAAGAAACCACATGATGGAGGGAGAACAGAGCAAAGTAAATGTAAAGGGGCAGCTGTCCTGGGATTCAAGCACAGGCTGTATACATTGTCCAAGGACATGCTGTATAAGGGAATTGAAACAAAATAAAGCAAAGCAGTAAACTTTCTTGTTCTTTGGGGTAGTGTAAGAAGATAAGTGGTCATGGAGACAACTTCTTTAGAGCATTGTGTTTGGGCTTTACTTGCGATTTGTTTTATCACTTGGCTATCACATGAATGTGGCCATTCAAAATATTAAGTGCCTACTATGTGTCAGACACTTTCTAGGCATTAGGCAAATAGCAATGAAGAAAGCACACCAAAAAATTCCATTTATAGGACTCTACATTTTGTGGATGGGAGGGAAAGCAACAGTAAACAGTAAACAAGTAAAATAAATACTATGTTGAATGATGGTATGTGCTATGGGAAAAAATTATACAGAAAAAAGGAAGAGAGTGCTAGGATGAGTTTTTTTTTTTTTTTTTTTAAGTTGGTTGGGGAAGCTTTTTCTCATTAGGTGATATTTGAGCAAAGACCTGAAGGTGGTGTGGGAGTGAGCCATGTGGCTCCATAGAGGGAGAGTTAGTTGCAAACAGAGGGAATAGTTAATATAAAATTCCCACGTCAGGAGCATTCCTGGAATGGTGGGGAAAGAGAAAGTAGGTGTGCGGCTGGAGAGGCATTAGAATAGAAAGAGTAGAAGGAGATGAAATCAGAAAAGTTTTAGGTGCCAGCTCATAGAAAACCTTAAGTCTTGTAAGGACTCTCTTACTCTGAGTGACATGTGGGCTATTGGAGAATTTTGAGCAAAGAGGTGATATGAAATGATATTATTGTAAAGGCTCACTCTGCTGTGTTATGGGTGCACTTTAGAAGCACAAGGGAAGGAACTACTGGTAACTTCCAGGAAGGAGTCATGCTGACTTGGCTAGGAGGGAAGTAGTGGAGGTGGTGAGAAGGTTCACATTCTGGATATATTTCAGACAGAGCTGACAGAATTTCCTGACAGATAAGAAGTGGAGTGTGAGAGGAAAGAGGAGTCAATGATATTTTTGGATTGGGCAACTAAATGGAAGAAAAGGCATGCATTTCTTGAGGTGGGGAAACAGGATCACAACAGGTGTGGAGAAATGATCATGAGCTTGGTTCAGCTCTCAAATGTTAGGGTGTTGGGAAGATGAAGAAGAACCAGCAGAGGATAATGGAAAGGAACAGCCAGGAAGGTAGCAGGAAAATGGAGAGGATGTAGAGCCTCAAAAAGTTCAAGAAAAGAAAGTGTTTCAAGGAGGAGGGATTGACCAACTGTGTCAACTATTTGGATAATTCAAGTGAAATGAGGACAGAGAATAAGCCTGTGGATTTAGCCATGGAGAAAATGGGCAACCCTGGCGATACTGGTCTCCATGATCATGTAGGGTAACACTTCAAGCAAGAAAAGAAAAATAAGCTGCATATAATTCCAGGTTGAGAAATGAGAAAATGGGGTCATTGTCCAAAGGTTGAAGTCTTTTTGGTAAATTATCTGTATAGTAAAGGTGTGACTTTGGCCCTATCTTTTCTCCATGCTTAACCACTGCTTATTAATTATGGTTTAAGTTTGTTAGTGAGTTCAGGGGTGGAGTCCATGCCCTTATCATGTAACTTTGAACCTGTGCCCAAAATGACTTAGATTTTCTCATGATGAAAACAAATATAATGGTTATCACTACTAAAATATCAAAGCCTGGGAATTGTTGGCCTGAGGGAACAGTGTTGGTACTAGATTTTTGCAAAGGAAAGCCACATTCCACAACTATCTTTAAGTCTGTGGGAGTGGAAATTCTTCAAAATAGAGAAAAATAAAAACTGCCAATCCAAATGCAAAGGGTGGATTAGGTAGCTTTCCCACAATTAGTGAAGCTCTGTTAAAATTAGTGAGGTTCTGGGGTGCCTGGGTGGCTTAGTCTGTTAAGCGGCCGACTTCAGCTCAGGTCATGATCTCGAGGTCCGTGAGTTGGAGCCCCGTGTCAAGCTCTGTGTTGACAGTTCAGAGCCTGGAGCCTGCTTCGGATTCTGTGTCTTCCTCTCTCTCTGCCCCTCCTCTGCTCATGATCTGTCTCTCTCAAAAATGAATAAACATTAAAAAATTTTTTTTTTTAATTAGTGAGGTTCTCTTAAGAATGGACATTCCTTACTAGCATAATCGTCAACTGCCATTTGAAATCCAATGAATAATATTCCTTAATTGCTTTTCAGGAGCTTTCTCTAGGTAATCTAACCACTTACTAATCATTATTTCTTGTTCCTTTGGCCATACCAACTTGACTCTAAATTCCTTGAGGATGATATCATGGCATTTATTTCTTTATATTTCTTATCACATTTAGTTCAGTATTAGAGTTATTACTTAATGTATTAGGGTTCTCCAGAGACAAAAACCAATAGGATATATGCATGTATAAAAGGAGATTTATTTTAGGAGTAGGCTCACACAACTATGCAGGCTGAGAAGCTATCTGAAGCCTGGAGAACAGGAAAGCTGGAGGTATGATTTGGTCTGAGTCCAAACACCCAAGAACCAGAAGCACCCATGTCTGAGGGCAGGAAAAGATGGATGTCTCAGCTCACTGGCAGAGAGCAAATTCATCCTTCCTGTACCTTTTGTTCTATTCAGACCCACAGGGGGTTGGGAGATGCACACTCAGATTGGTGAAGTCTTCTTCTTTACTCAGTCTACCCATTCAAATGCTAATCTCTTTTGGAAACACCCTTAGACCCTTCCAGAAATAATCCATTAAGATCTGGGCATTCTTTTTTTAAAAAATTTTTTTTTTCAACGTTTATTTATTTTTGGGACAGAGAGAGACAGAGCATGAACGGGGGAGGGGCAGAGAGAGAGGGAGACACAGAATCAGAAACAGGCTCCAGGCTCCGAGCCATCAGCCCAGAGCCCGACGCGGGGCTCGAACTCACGGACCGCGAGATGGTGACCTGGCTGAAGTCGGACGCTTAACCGACTGCGCCACCCAGGCGCCCCAAGATCTGGGCATTCTTTAGCCAAGTCAGGTGACATAAAATTAACCATCACAGGCCCCAATTTGTTGATCTTATTTCAAAAAAGCAAAACTACAACAAACAAAATCCCATCACCTCCCTAATGATAAAACCTAATAGGTTGGAAAGCCTCCTAGGTATATTATCTGACCACATCTCAAATTTAAGTGGCTTAACTTTGGTTTACAGGTTAAAAAAAAAAATCTCACACTTCTCAGTAGTGACACTTACCCTTGACTAAATAAAGACAAGGAAGGAAAAATAGCATCTTAATATTTTTAGTGGAGAAATTAAGGCAGAGAAGGATATTTAGTGTGTGGTAGCAGCATTAAAAAACAAAAAACAAAAAACCCTTAAACTCCTAACTCTCTTCCTTTGCTGACAATGCACCAAAGTCTGAACTACATCTATACCCAACTTCCCTTTGGATCTATCTTATTCCTCCTATCATGTTTTTGACTCTTTGAAACTTCATTTCTTGTATACTCCTCTATTCTTCTAGACTAGCATTTTTCAGAGTATGTTCCTTGGATTCCTCAGAGGATGCATTCTATTCATAATAAAGTTTAGGAGCCACTCTTTTGGCTTATCTGGTCCTCCTGTCTTTATTTCATTTCCCACCAAGTCTGGATTTCACTGATGATCATAATAATGTCCTCAATTCCTTTTACTCCTTGCATATTTATCCCGTCTACCCAATCAATCTCTCACTCTAGGTGAATCCTTCTTCCAGGGTCTGTATTCTGCTCTCTGTCTTAGGAATGCAGCTAGAGAAGACTGTGTGGCCAATCAGACTGGCATTAATACAAATTCCAACCAAGCATTCCATAATGCTCAGAAAACCTTCTGACTTGTCCTTGGTCAGCTTGCTTTCTTTTTCCCCACAGCAACTATTTAAAATGTGCTACTTAAGAAAATAAATAAGTAAAATGTACTACTTTCTTTAGGAATTCTATCCCCTTTTATTTCTTTTCATTCTCAGCCAGCAAGGAAATAGCCAAAAGGAAATAAGAGACCATCATTAGAAAGGCATTCTGTCTGTTCTCTTCCTATTTCCCTTAAAACTTACTTGCCTGGGGCAAATCCCATCCTGTCTTGTAGGAAGAAGTATCTCCCTAATCTTAAAGTAATTCTTTCCTCTCCATCCTGAGTCTCATTCTCTCCCTCTTTTGTATCTTTCATTTCTCTCTTCTACTAGCTTTTTCTCCTCTAAATATGAAAGTGTCCACAACTTAAGAAATAACTTCCCTCACTTTCACTATCTCATTCTTGCCTGTCTCCACTTTCTTCTATTTTCTGAATTCCCTTTGATCTCTTAATCAGTCATAATCTGGCTTCTACCTTCCAATGCAATTATTCTTTTTTCTGAAAACTAACAAATGACCTCAAAAATGAAAGTCTTGTAATTTCAACACTTAAAAAAGTATAAAATAAGAGACAATTGTTTCTCTTTCTATTCATCTAATGCCCCAGGAATGGATGGACTATATTAGAATATTGGCCCCTTCTCTCTCTCTTTTATTGTGTTTTTACATTGCTTATGATCTCATTTTCTGTAGAGAAACTTCTGATTTTTATGTGATCAATACTGTTTTTCCCCTTTATGGACTTGGAGGTTTTTTTTTTAATCTGGTTTAGGATGATCTATATTTCTTTTTTTTTTTTTTTTTTTTTTCAACGTTTATTTATTTTTGGGACAGAGAGAGACAGAGCATGAACGGGGGAGGGGCAGAGAGAGAGGGAGACACAGAATCGGAAACAGGCTCCAGGCTCTGAGCCATCAGCCCAGAGCCCGACGCGGGGCTCGAACTCACGGACCGCGAGATCGTGACCTGGCTGAAGTCGGACGCTTAACCGACTGCGCCACCTAGGCGCCCCTAGGATGATCTATATTTCAAGGTTATAAAAATGTTTTACTATTTAAAATATGTTCATGTAATTTTTTTTCACTTACTTTTTTAGGCCTGAAATTTCATTTCATTTCTTTCTTTTCTATTTTCTTTCCTTTCCCCTTTCCTTTCCTTTCCTTTCCCCTTTCTTTTCCTTTCCTTTTTCTTTCCTAAGTTTATTTATTTATTTTGGGGGTGGGGGGGATAGAGAGAGAGAAGGAAGAGCAGAGGGAGAGGGAGAGAGAGAATCCTAAGCAGGCTCCATGCTCAGCATGGAGCCTGATGCTGGTCTCCGATCCTATGACCAGGAGATCACAACCTGAGCTGATATCAAGAGTCAGATGCTTAACCGACTGAGCCACCCAGGCATCTCTGAAATTTATTTTGGCATTTAACATTATTTCCTTCTACATGGATAGCCACTTGTCCCAACATCAGTTGGTGCAGGGCTTGTCTCAGGACTTGAGGTGGGGCTTGATCTCACAACTGTGAGATCATGACCTGAGCCTGAGCTGAAATCAAGAGTCAGATGCTTAACTGACTCAGCCACCCAAGCACCCCTGGTAATGTCACTATTTTGAATAGGCTCTAACTCCCCCCCCCCCCCCCACCATCTTCTTTTTGAATTGATCAGTGCCAATATAAAAATAAGTTAAAAATTTTTATATATTTATCTTATATCTAACTACATTACTAAATTCTCTACTTAGGACCAATAACTTTTTGGTTGAGTCTTTTGCATCTTCTAGGCATGTGCCAAGTTCTCTGCAAAAAGTTAGTTTTGTTCTTTCTCCCAATATTTATTGATTTATTTAATGCTTTGTCATGTTTAGAAAGTATTCTCATTAAAAAAATTTTTTTAAGCTTAGGAATATCTGATTTAATATCTTAATTTTAAAGGGTATGTGTGTATCTATGTAATCACTTATTTTTATTTTTCTCTTTTAAGTTTTTTTAAAGTCTTAAAATTTTTTTTTAATGTTTATTTTTGAGAGAGAAATAGAGTACGAGCAGGGGAGAAGCAAAGAGAGAGGGAGACACAGAATACAAAGCAGGCTGTAGGCTCTGAGCTGTTAGCACAGAGCTTGATGAGGGGCTCAAATTCATGGACTGTGAGATCATGACCTGAGCTGAAGTTGGACTTTCTCTTTTTTTATATAATTTATTGTCAAGCTGGCTAACATACTGTGTATACAGTGTGCTCTTGGTTTTGGGGGTAGATTCCCATGATTTATCACTTAAATACAACACCAGTGCTCATCCCAACAAGTGCCCTCCTCAATGCCCATCACCCATTTTCCCCTTTCCCCTGCCCTCCCCCCCCACCCCATCAAACCTCTGTTCTCTGTATTTAAGAGTCTCTTATGGTTTGCCTCCCTCCCTCTCGGTTTGTATCTATTTTTTCCCCTTCCTTTCCCCCATGGTCTTCTGCTAAGTTTCTCAAAATCCACATATGAATGAAAAACATATCTATCTTTCTCTGACTGACTTGTTTTACTTAGCATAATATCCTCCAGTTCCATCCATGTTGCTGAAAATGGCAGGATATCATTCTTCCTCATTGCCAAATAGTATTCCATTGTATACATAAACCACATCTTCTTTATCCATTCATCAGTTGATGGACATTTAGGCTCTTTCCATAATTTGGCTATTGTTGAAAGTGCTGCTATAAACATTGGGATACATGTGCCCCTATGAATCAGCACTCTTGTATTCTTTGGATAAATTTCTACTATTGCTATTGCTGGGTCATAGGGTAGATCTACTTTTTTTTTTTTTTTTTTTTTTTTTTTTTTTTTTTTAATTTTTTTTTTTCAACGTTTTTTATTTATTTTTGGGACAGAGAGAAACAGAGCATGAACGGGGGAGGGGCAGAGAGAGAGGGAGACACAGCATCGGAAACAGGCTCCAGGCTCCGAGCCATCAGCCCAGAGCCTGACGCGGGGCTTGAACTCACGGACCGCGAGATCGTGACCTGGCTGAAGTCGGAGGCTTAACCGACTGCGCCACCCAGGCGCCCCAGGGTAGATCTACTTTTAATATTCTGAGGAACCTCCACACTGTTTTCCAGTTTGCATTACCACTAACGGTGCAAGAGGGTTCCCATTTCTCTACATCCTTGCCAGCATCTGTTGCTTCCTGAGTTGTTAATTTTAGCCATTCTAACTGGTGTGAGTTGATATCTCAATGTGGTTTTGATTTGTATTTCCCTGATGATGAGTGCTGTTGAGCATCTTTTCATGTGTCTGTTGGCTCTCTGGATGTCTTCTTTGGAAAAGTATCTATTCATGTCTTCTGCCCACTTCAAAGTCAGACGTTTAACCAACTGAGCCACCCAGGTGTCCCTCTCCTTTAATTCTTTAAGGTAATAAATAATATTAATAGATTTCTTAAAATTGGGAAAAATTGGCTTCTTTTCTGGAATAAACTTTACTTAGTTACAGATTAACTATTTCAACGCATTGCTAGGTTTGGTTTGTTAATATCTAATCTCAGATTTTAATTTTTATTAGTTACAATTGTTCTAGTTTTCTTTATTGGAATATCTTTATCAGATTTTGGCATTAGTATTATGGTAGAATGGATTAAGGAGCCTTCGTTCCCCCTACCTCCACATATCCTGAAACAGGATAACACAGGATTCATTTTCAATGAATTTAGAGACAATTCACCTGCAAATCTTCTGAATCTGGTGCCATTTTAAATGGTCACTTTAGTATACATATGGTTAACTTCTATAGATGTCTAGGTTCATATCATTGAGTCAAGGCTGGTTATGAATTAGTGGCAATCATGAATGGGGCACAAAGATGGAAATCTTTGATCCATCTTGAGTTAAAATTCTGTATTTTTGAGGTCAAGGTTCTTTTTTTTTGTTTTGTTTTGCCTATGGGTGTCCTATTGCCCAGCACCATTTGTTGAAATGGCTATTCTTTCTTCATTGAATTGCTTTTGCACCTTTGTGAAAAATTAGTTAAGCAATATGTATAAGTCTATTTCTGGATTCTTAATTCTATTTTATTGATTTATATGTTTATCCCTTTGCCAGTATCACAGTCTTGATTACTGTGATTATATAATAAGTCTTAACATCAGAAAGATGTATTGTATTGACTAATATAGGTCCTTTGCCTTTCCATACAAATTTTGGAATTAACTTGCCTGGTTTTTTTTAAGTTTATTTGTTTATTTTGAGAGAGAGGAAAAAGAGAGAGAGAGAGCGCGCGCACAAGTATGGAAGGGGCAGAGAGAGAGCTAGAGAGAGAGGGAGAGAATCCCAAGCAGGCTCTGCGCTGTTAGTGCAGAACTTGACATGGGATTTGAACCCATGAACTGTGAGATCATTACTTGACCTGAACCAAGAGTCAGACGCTTAACTGACTGAACCACCCAGGTGCCCCTAACTTGCCTAGGGCTTTGATAGGAATTGTGTTAAGACTATACTTCAATCTGGGGAGAATCAACCATCTTCATTATGTCTAGTCTTCCAATATAAACACAATCTTACAATCAATGAAATCTCCAATTATCCTAGTCTTCTTTGATTTCTTTCATTACATTTTGTAATTAAAGGATAGAGATCTTATACACATTTTGATACATTTATACCTAAGTATTTCATTTTCTTTGGACCAATTTTAAATGGCATTATGTTTTTAATTTTGGTTTCCATATGTCCATTGTTTATAAAGAAATGCAGTTGATTTTGGGCATTGATCTTGTAACCTGGCTGAACTTATTAGTTTTAGGAAGTTTTAAAAAACATCTTAATTGTGGTAAAAAATCATATAACATGAGATCTATCCTCTTAACAAGTTTTTAAGTGTGTAGTACAGTATTATTTACTATAAGCATAATGTTGTACAGCAGATCTCTAGAACTTTTACATCTTGCATCAATGGAACTGTATACCCATTGAACAGAAAATCCTCATTTCTCCTTCCCCCAGCCCTGGCAACTATAATTCTACATTATGCTTTGATGAGTTTGACTACTTTAGAAACTTCATATAAATGGAATCATGCAGCATGTGCCCTTCTGTAACTATCTTATTTCGCTTAGCATAATGTTCTCAGGGTTCATCTAAGTTGTAGTATATGACAGGATTTCCTTCATTTTTATAGCAGAATAATATTCCATTGTATGTATATGCCACATTTTCTTTATTAATCTGATGGACATTTAGGTTGTTTCCACCTCTTGGCTATTGTGAATAATGCTGCAACAAACATGGGAATGCAAATATTTGAGGTTCTGATTCCGATTATTTTGGGTAAATATCCCAAAATTGGATTGTTAGATCATATGGTAGTTCTATTTTTAACTTTTTGTGGAATCTCCATACTGTTTTCCATAGCAGCTGCACCATTTCACATTCCCAACAGTAGACAATGATTTCAATTTTCGACATCTTTGCCAGAGGTTTTTGTTTTTGTTCTAATTACTTTTAGTTTCAGTTTGTGTGTGTGTATGTGTGTGTAGATGCCTTGGGATTTTGTATATATGTGTACACACATATGCATACACACACATATATTAGTTGGATATTGTGGCATTTTACCTACCAATACTTCATCACATATATATTGATTGTAGGTATATTCTACTACATAACTAATTCTACCATCACATCTCAGAAATTAACAGTTCCCTAATCAGCTAATATATAACCCATGCTGAAATTTCCTTAGTTTTTCTTGATGATATCTTTTATTTGTATTTCTTTCAACTTCAGACTCCATGAAGTTTCATGTATTGCATTTGATTATTATGTCTCTTCAGTATCTTATGGTAGAATAACTCACTAACATTTTTTCTCTGTGACAGTGACTTTTTATTTTTTATTTTATTTTTTTTCCAACGTTTATTTATTTTTGGGACAGAGAGAGACAGAGCATGAACAGGGGAGGGGCAGAGAGAGAGGGAGACACAGAATCGGAAGCAGGCTCCAGGTTCTGAGCCATCAGCCCAGAGCCCGACGCGGGGCTCGAACTCACGGACCGCGAGATCGTGACCTGGCTGAAGTCGGACGCTCAACCGACTGCGCCACCCAGGCGCCCCTAATGCTTCTTTTAGATTAACACATGGTGGAGAGCTCTGGGCCCCTGCATTTCATCTTTGGGTACAGCTGACTATAAGAAAGTTTTTACTTAGGGGCACCTGGAGGGCTCAGTCGGGTAAGCTATCCAACTTCAGCTCAGGTCATGATCTCATGGTTTGTGGGTTTAAGCCCCGCGTCAGGCTCTGTCCTGACAGCTCAGAGCCTGGAGCCTGCTTTGGATTCTGTGTCTTCCTCTCTCTCTGCCCCTCCCTCACTTTCACTCTGTCTCTATCTCTCTCTCTCAAAAATAAATAAACATTAAAAAAATTAAAAAGTTTTTACTTGAGTTAAATAATAATCTCTATTCTCTAATATTCTGATAGAAGAGATGTTGGTTTTTAAAGTTCAGAGGATTGTTGCTTTTCTTTTTTCTTGTACTTGTTCCCTTATGGTTTGAGAAAGATGATCTTTTTATACTTCTGACTATAGTTCTGCAGTTCTGAGTGTGGTTATGGTGTCAAATATCAGCAATTTTCTCAGAGAGAAGAGAAAAAAATATTTTCACAGAATTAGAAAAATGTCCTCAAACAAAATCTGAGGAAATGAGGATACTAAGTTTTACTTCACTTCCCACATGCTACCTCATATCAGTGGATACGACATAAAGTGAAGCGGGGCATCATGTAGATTTGTTTCTTTTATTGACTGCATCAAGATGGAAATCCAAGCATTAAAAATACATGGTCTGAAAATTTTTTAGGTAAATAAATTACCTATTTAGTTTAGTCTGTGAAGCTTCTATCTTTATAGGTCTTTAAATTCTTTGCTTTGACTAAAGCATCCTTAGATTTGTGTTTAGGGGTCCTGAGTTGGGTTTGTTCTCAGTGCATCATTTTTCTGAAAGGCTCAAGTATGGCATTACTTCACTCTAAAGTCCCTAGAGGGCCTGGGCAGTGTTCTTGGAAATACGAGGATGATCTCACCTAGTTGGAAGAAGGGTCACAACATAAAATAATGGTCCTTTTCTCAAGCCACTACACACTGCTAAAGTATATTGCTTCTTGACCTTTTGGCTAAGATTGCATGTAGAACAACTAAAACATTAGCTTCCTGTCAGCTTTACCACACTCGAGGCTATACTTTCTGACAGCTGTAAGAGATCTTGTGCTTTGTGGGGGCCCAGATAAGCCCCTTTGTGATAGCTGAGTTTGTCCAAAAAGGCTGGATCATAGATTATCCAGTCCAATAAGCCACGTAATGCTTGAGTCCTCACTGCTTTTCTTTGCTGCTTTTCTTCTGGCTGGGATTGTCCTGCTTGGGCTTGAATATACCAGTGAAGGGCAGGGGACTTAGAGCCAGCACATTCCACCTTTGTCTTACTCTTTGGCTGACTACGAAAAGTTCTTTCTTCTGTTCAACTGACGTCTTTCTCCCTAAAACTTATGCTCATTAATCCCAATTCTTCCTCTGTTAAATATTTGAAGATAGCTACTGTCTGTACCTCAAGTCTTGTCTTTAGGTTAAATAAGCTAGTTTCTTGAACACTCTTGGAATTGGATTCAGGTTGTTTTACCAAGCATATCCCACCCATACTCTAGTATGTGTACCCAGAGTTGAATTTAGCACTGAGTTATCCAATTTTTCTCATTCTCAGTATTATATATTTATGAGAGTACCATAAAGACCATTAGATTTCTTTTGGAATCATATCACACTTTTGACACATACTCCACTTATTTTTAATTAAAATTCCTAAGTCTCTTACGTACTTACTGTCACCAAACTTGCAGTTAATTTTTGAAACTATGTATAGGATCTTGTACTTTTTCATTCTAAATTTTGTTTGCTGGATTTACCCCATTGTTCCAGCCTCTCCTGCTCTTTCTGAATCTTGATTCTTTTATCAACAATTTGCTGCCCTTCCTGCATTTTTATCATCTAGAAATTTGCTGAGCATGCTTTCCATATTTGCATCTTATTACTCATTAATACTAGAAGGGCAACATTAAGGACAAAGAGCAAGTGAAAATGGAAATTACAGTCCAATAATGAAGTAACCTTACTATTTATTCTAATAATAATGAGTTCTAGGTCTAACCAGTAGAATAAGTTCTTATGTAGTGAATCTTGTGCAGTAGTAGAGATCGATAATGTTTCAATAACCTATACTCCTTCTGATATGGCTTTTTAACTTAAAAAAGAAGCAAGAAATTAAAGACAGTCTTTATTAATTTTGTAAATCTGAGATTTACTGCCAACTTTATTTATTTTTTTAATATGAAATTTATTGTCAAATTGGTTTCCATACAATACCCAGTGCTCATCCCAACAGGTGCCCTCCTCAATACCCACCACCCACCCTCCCCGCCCTCCCACCCCCCATCAACCCTCAGATTGTTCTCAGTCTTTAAAGCAAAAGTAAAAGACATCTGCTGGTGTATGGAATTTTAAAAAAGATAGCCCAAAATTTCATTTCAGGCGTTGGTCATATCCCAAAACCTCAATAATTATTTTATTAGGAAAAAACCAAACAAACCTAAACATGCAGAATAAACTTTTCAAAGTTGAGTGTCTAGATCACTGAGTTTGGTTAATCTGTGACTAAAAATGTGGTTTTGTTTAAACAACCCCATATGTAGGCTTTCAACTCCTTCCTTTAAAATTGACTTCCAGGGGCGCCTGGGTGGCGCAGTCGGTTAAGCGTCCGACTTCAGCCAGGTCACGATCTCGCGGTCCGTGGGTTCGAGCCCCGCGTCAGGCTCTGGGCTGATGGCTCAGAGCCTGGAGCCTGTTTCCGATTCTGTGTCTCCCTCTCTCTCTGCCCCTCCCCCGTTCATGCTCTGTCTCTCTCTGTCCCAAAAATAAATAAACGTTGAAAAAAAAATAAAAAAAAAAATAAAATAAAATTGACTTCCATAATTCTTTTTTTAAATGCTTATTTATTTATTTTGAGGGTGGGAGAGAGGGGCAGAGCAAGAGGGAGAGAGAGAATCCCATGCAGGCTTCACGCTGTCAGCATAGAGCTGGATGTGGGACTCAATCTCATGAGCCCTGAGATCAAGACCCGAGTTAAAATCAAGAGTCAGATGCCTAACCCACTGAGCCACCCAGGTGTCCCTGATTTCCATAATTCTTAACAGTGACAGAAACATATCTGTGAGAAATGGGAAGGAACTCAATTTCAGTTGGTACTTTCTGACTGAATAAAGAGGAAGAGTGGGCTTCAGGAGATATCCTGGCAGGGTGTGTTGAATTTTCCAGTGGGGAATGGATGTAGCATGACTCTCCATGTTAAATATTTGCAGGTAAGGTCAAGAGGAAAATAACTGAAGCTGAATTCCATAAAGAAATAATTCCCTTTCTGATTAATGACTGTCTGTGGGCACCATTGCCAGGACAGACAAATTGTGGCACTATATTCCAACTTAAAAAAAATTTATTTATTTTGAGAGAGCGAGAGTGAGCACAAGCTGGGGAGAAGCAGAGAATGAAGAAGAGAGAGGATTCCAAGCAGGCTCCACACTGTCAGCACAGAGCCCAGTGCAGGGCTTGAACCCAGGAACCATGAGATCATGACCTGAGTTGAAATCAAGAGCTGGACACTTAACTGACTGAGGCGCCCAGGCACCCCTACTACCTTCCGACTTAAAAAAAAAAAAATCCTTTCATTAGCTGGATACTTCGACCTACTTTAAACTTAGTCTCATTAGCGAGATGCATGCTAGTATGAATGTACTTTATTTTCCTTTTGTTTATGCAGTGTCATAGCTACATTTTTGGCCATGTTTTATGATGTTATGACCTGGACTGCAAACAAATTCCTAGTCAAACTATTGCAGGTTGTTTGTAAAAGAATTTTGGAGTCTAACTTGTTTTAACTTCCAATCTTCCTCTGCTACATGTACACACATACACACATCCACACACATACTTTCTACCCACAAATATTTTTTCTAGCAAAGTATTGTAATTATAATTTATTTATAGTCAACACTGTATTTGTGAATCACCATCTATCCTTGAAGATTTTTATTTTTAAGGTTTGGATTGTCAGTGTGACCTATAGATGGGTCAAAATCATCCCTACCTCTAAATATATGCTCTGTTTCAACCATAGTGAACTTGCAGATCTCCAAATGTGTTATGATAAAACCTCCTCCAAAGCTTTGCATATGTTCTCCCCTTTGACTGGAATGTCCCCTTTCCATGGCTCAGTAATTCTTACCTATCAAAATGAGGACTTGAGTGCTTTCCAGGAAGTGCCCCCTGATTCCTAGTACTTATTCAAATGCTTTTGTGCTTATCTTTTACATATCAGGTACTGCGCTGTGCTATAAATGTTGATTTCCTTCTATGTCTTTTATTAACATTGTGTACCTAGGGACTATGTCATATATAAAAGGTGCTACTGCTATCTGAGACATAATAGATAACAGGATTTTAAAGATTCTTTTTTAAAGTAGGAGATCTTTCTTTCTTTACCTCCAGTATAATTGACACACAATGTTACATTAGTTTCAGGTGCACAACTTAGTGATTTGACAAGTTTATACATTATGCTATGCTCACCACAACATATCTAACATCTATTCCATTTCATCGCTATTACAATATCATTGATTGTATTCCTTATGCTCTGCTTTTTATTCCTGTGACTTACTAGATTCCATAACTGGAGAGCTGTATCTCCCTCTCCCTTTCACCCATTTTGCCCACCCCCCATCCTTCGGCAACCATCAGTTTGTTCTCATTATTTACAGTTCTGATTCTGCTTTCTTGTTTGTTTATTGATTTTTTTAAGATTTCATTTATGAGTGGAATCATATGGTATTTGTCTTTCTCAGTCTGACTTATTTCACTTAGCATAATATCCTCTGGGTCTGTCCATGTTGTCCTAAATGGCACAATCTCATCCTTTTTATGGCTGTGTAACATTTTCTCTCTATATACCTCATTTCCCTTATCCATTCATCTATTGATGGACATTTAGGCTGCTTCCATATCTTGGCTATTGTAAATAATGCTGCAGTAAACATAGGGTGCATATGTTTTTTCAAGTTAGTGCTTTCCTTGGATAAATACCCAATAGTAGAATTATTAAATCATATGGTAATTCTATTTTTAATTTTTTGAGGAACCTTCATAGTGTTTCCCACAGTGTTTGTGCCAATCTGTATTTCTACCAATAGTCCACGAGTGTTCCTTTTTCTCCACATCCTCGTCAACACTTGTTAAGGAGATCTTTCTTGTTGTCCAGATAGAATAGGTGCTTATACCATATATTCTCGTAGAGCACTGAACTTCTTTGCAGAGATTATCATATTTGCAGCTAGGTACTTACTTGTGTAATTATTTGAGGTGTGCTCCTCCCCTAGATTATAAGCCCTCTGTGGGAAAGGACCATATCTTTTTTCCATTGTCCTACTCTTGTTACTGGCACGGTGCCAGCAAAGGGAATTTGCTCAGTAAGTACTTGTTAAGTAAAGGACTAGTTGAATGAATGGATCTCTGTGAGCAAAATTGATCAGGGAAGCAGTGCCGTTAGGTTTTAGTTTAATGTCAGGGGTTGCAAAGGGAGAGTAAGAATATAAGAGGGTTTCTTGAAAACTAACTGGAATACTAAAGGATAGAGTGGGAAGAAGGTAGGGGTGAGGATGAAGCAAGAAAGGACAGTGCCCTTATGTAAGGACAGTAGTATGAGGCAAAGGGTTTATATCCTGAGTTGTGACTGGGTCACTGTGATGAAAGCCACAGGGAAGTGGGGTGAGTGCATTTACCCCATCCTGGGGTTCCAAATAGAACTTTGGCTTAAAGGTTTTTTTTTCCCCACGATATCAGCAACTCCTTTTACACCATAGAAACAGTTTTGACTTTGCTATCAGACAAACCTGGTTGCAAAATGCAGCTACAACACTTATAGCTGTCTGACTTTGAGTCAGACATTTGACATTTTCAAGCCTCTGTTTTCTCATTTGTAAGAAAAGGACAATCATATTCACTTTGAAGAGATGTGTGCAGTGAAATGAGATAATATTCGTAGTGTATCTAATTCAGTGCCTGGCTCAGAGCCATTACTGAACAAATGGTAGAAGTTGTTAATATTAACCAGACTTAACCTTTACAGAACTTTTGAATGGTTTTATTTTTGGCCTCAAATTGTTCAGTATTTTTAATCAACGGATTGAAGCATTCTTATCAAATTTAAAGATGAAACAAAACTGAGAAAAACAGCTAATATGTTGGCTAACAGACTAAGGAGCCATAAACATCTCAACACCAAGAAGGATAGGCTGAAACCAACATGATAAAATTAACAGGGACAAATTTAGATTCTTGTTTAAAGAATCATCTGAAACCAGAACAAGGGAGATCTCACTTAATAGTTTATAAGAGAAAGGCCCAAGGGTGTTAGCTGAGTGTCAGCTTAACATAAGCCAACTGGGTGAAGACTGCCAAAAAGCTAATGTGATCTGGGGCCATGTGATGGAAATAGAGCATCCAGAAGAAACGAGGTAATGGTCCAAGTGTCATTGTGCTGGGTGGACAACATCAAGGGATTGTGCACAGTTCTTGGCCTGTGCTTTAAGAGAAATAGATCTAAAAGAAGGTTAACAAGTGGGTCAAAGTCATGGAAACCATGTCATATGATCAATGGTCAAAGGAGCCAGGGATGTTTAGTCTGAAAAAGAGGAGACTGGAGTGGTTTAGGGTTGGGGTGGAGAGTGGGGGGCATGGAGCATACTCCAGCCTTCAATACTGGAAGAGTTTTCATTTGGATGAGGAATAGACTTGCTCTGCAGTGTTTCAAAGGATAGAAGAAAGATTATGATTGGAAATTGGAAAGAAGGAAAATTTTGGTCAATACACATCATAGTATGCTTCTAGTAGTTGTACGTGCTAGCATTTATAAACTCTCACTATATGCAAGGCACTCTCCTAAGCTCTCTTATATATTACTCTTCTCACATATTACTTATTTTATTCTTACATCAATTCCATAGGGTGTGTAATTATTACCCCATTGTATTGGGGCAGAAACTGAGTCTTAGAATGAAGAATTGATTTTCTTAAAGCTATGCAACTGGTTAAATGGTGAATCTTGGGCTCTAACTCAGGTCCTTTTGACTAGAAAGCCTGTGGTTTTTAGCTGTAGGGCATACTTTGTTAGAGCTTCCCAGGAAATAGGACTTTCACTAAAACCAGGACAGTCCAAGGCAAACCAGACCTGTTAGTCATTCTAATCTCATAGTGTATTTTCCTCCATTCCTGAGATGGAAGAGAACTTTGTTTCCTGGAAGGCTAGGATTATAGCACAGTGCCTGGCTTTGGCTCAAGTTTCAAAAGTGCTTCCAGAAAATTGTCACAATTCAAGTATGGAAATGCTCCATCCCAGGTGACAATGAGTATCCAATTCCTGGATGTAATCAGATGCTGGATGCCACCTCTCAGAGCTGTTGAGCATGAGAATTCTCTATTGGGCTTGTTGTCACTAAAGACCATTTCTACAATTCCACCTCTGTCATTCTATGATTCAGAGAGGGCTCCTTTCTTGGACCCCGAGGAGATCTCTCAGGCTCTTTATCCAGAATTGAGAGCACACTGTGGGACTGCTTTGAGATGGTGTTTCAGGAAGCCTGGAACATGGACTCTTGTCTCCCTTTTTGTGGTCATTGATCCCTGCAAAATATGGCTAGAAGCACGTGTACAGATGTTCTGAGATCTTTGCCCTCATTGCACAGATGCTTTGGATTTTCAACCCAAAGCTTGTCCAAGAAAGATCCAGACACCAATTCATTGTGTATAGGCCTTTGATATGTTTATTCATTAAAAAATCTTGTTTCTGGTGAGGATGTGGAGAAACGGGAACCCTCTTGCACTGTTGGTAGGAATGCAAACTGGTGCAGCCGCTCTGGAAAACAGTGTGGAGGTTCCTCAAAAAATTAAAAATAGATCTACCCTATGACCCAGCAATAGCACTGCTAGGAATTTACCCAAGGGATACAGGAGTGCTGATGCATAGGGGCACTTGTACGCCAATGTTTATAGCAGCACTTTGAACAATAGCCAAATTATGGAAAGAGCCTAAATGTCCATCAACTGACGAATGGGTAAAGAAATTGTGGTTTATATACACAATGGAATACTACGTGGCAATGAGAAAGAATGAAATATGGCCTTTTGTAGCAACGTGGATGGAACTGGAGAGTGTTATGCTAAGTGAAATAAGTCATACAGAGAAAGACAGATACCATATGTTTTCACTCTTATGTGGATCCTGAGAAAGTTAACAGAAGACCATGGGGGAAGGGAAGGAAAAAAAAAGTTAGAGAGGGAGGGAGCCAAAACATAAGAGACTCTTAAAAACTGAGAACAAACTGAGGGTTGATGAAGGGTGGGAGAGTGTGGGTGATGGGTATTGAGGAGGGCACTTGTTGGGATGAGCACTGGGTGTTGTATGGAAACCAATTTGACAATAAATTTCATATAAAAAAAAACTTGTTTCAAAAAGAAGAAACAAGACAGTTCTCAGTCCATCCTTTGGAATGCACCCATAAGTGAAATATCATTTCATCAGCAATCTTTAAAGGCCTCATGACTGAGGGCCTGGGAGCTCATTAGTACTCTGAGAAAGATAAAAAAAAACCAAAAAACCAAAAAAAAAAAAAAACAAAAAACTTTCCTAGATACTTGAAATTAGTCCCATGAATGTCTGTGTAGTCCTTCCTTGGACAGTCTTTTTTCCCATCGCCTGCACTGGAGTAAAACTGACCTAGAATAAGCAAAGTGGCATTATAACACATTTGCCCCACCTGTGACAGGACATCTTTAGTTATCTTTTGCTACCTTTCTTGGAAAACCCATGAAACAGTGAGATTACTTCTTCCACAGGGAGGCCTTTGTCACTTGGTGAGTCTCTCCTGTCAGCTGAAGGAGATGCCCTCTTGTCCCTGATGATTTTGTGCGGGAGGCAGACAAACATAGGTGGCCAGCATGGGGGATTCTCAATGGGGAAAACTGAAAACAGAGCAAAAATTTCCAAAGAAAACATGGCAACTTATAAAAGTCCACATTTTATCCCCTCTATGTCCTTATTCTATGTGTGCCTTCTCCATGAGGGCCCAAGCAACAAACACTAGAGTCATTTTTCATTTGCATTTAATACTACTCATGTCCATTTTCTATTCTAGCTCTGCTGTTTCTGTTTTCTTTCTTTCACAGCCATCATTATTGAAGACCCATGTGAAGTCAGGCACTGTATTAAGTGTTTCACATTATTATCTTATTTACCCCTCAAAACAACTGTCTGAGGTAGGCAATATTATCCCCCCCCCCCTTTTTTTTATGCAGGAAAGTGAAACTCAGGTTAAACATCTTGTCTGAAGTCACACAGTAAGTGGAAGAGCTAGAATTTCAACCCGGTTCTATCCAAAGCCCGTTTTCTTTTCACTATGCTATTCTGCTTCAATCTGAACTGAATCCAACCTGAAAAGCCTACCAAAATAGGAAGCCTATTGAAATAGGAAAGCCAAAAGCCTACCTGAAATAGGAAGCATTTTTTCAAGACCTCCTTGCTCCAATACTTGTGGATCATTGTCACCTTTTTCACAACTTGCTTTCAGTGAGATTTGATGATCCTGAAGCCTCAGAGAACCGTTCCTTCACATCAGAGTCTGGATCCTTACTACTTAAAGGCCTTCACTGGTCATTTTGAACTGCTCATCATCTATGGCCTCCCTACTGAAATCATGGCCCTGCTTCTCCCAAGGACATATCTTCATTGCCTTTAAGTCCCTCATGTTCTTCTCACTAAACATTCTTACCCCTTGACATGAATATATTATTATTTAATATAAGGAATATATTTTAACATTTTAGAACTCTGTTATTTACTTTTGTTTCATCTTAATTTCTAAGCTCCTACTAAACCAAATCTCTTTAACTGCAGCTATATTTTGTGGGGGCAGTGGAAGGTGGGGAGAGGATGATTACTATATGCCCTCCTCATGTTTTGACATAAGGGGACCTTTTGCTAAGACTTTTGCCCTCTCAGCAGTTATGGGGAGGAAGAGTCCACCCTCTGCACACCCTTCTTTCCTATTTCCTTTGGCAGGAGAGTACCATTTGCTTGGCCTTTTCCCATGTATAAACCAATGGGGCTACCAATAAAGCACATGTTCTGGTTTCCCCTATCTTTTCCTCAGGTTGAGTAGTGGTAGTGCTGAGCTTCTGATGAGTTGAGGTTGCACTAATCATTTTGGGCCTTGGGAGGAGGCCATCGTTCAGGAGGTCAGCTTCCTGCCGCATCTGGTTGGATTGGCACTGTAGTGAGGTAGGCAAGGAGTATGTACCACAAGTAAGAGAAGTGTCTATTCCACTGTTTTTTTGTTTGTACTTGTTATTGATATTATCTTCAGCTTTTTATCATCTTTCTTTTTGTAATTGTTATTAATATTCTGTTCAGTTTCTAATCTTGTTTTGTTGTCCTTATTATATTCAATTTGCTGTTTCTTTATAGAAATCTTTTTAAATCATTTGTCCATTTTTTGAAGGGAAGTTTAGTTAAGACTAGATGATATGATTTATAAGTTTACTTCTTCAGGCCAGGATAAACTGAAATATGTGGCCATATAGGGTAAGTCAGCAAACAAGTGAGGGGTCCCTGAAAGCTTCTTTTCTTCATTGAGTTCTCATTCTTCCCTTTGGATATCTTCTATGGTATATATAACACATGACCAATCAGACCATGTGTGGGGCTCCTGCTCTTATGGATTAGGCACCTGTGGCATTGAGCAGTTTCCCTAGTGCTACCTAGTGCTATCCTACCCCTCAGTGGCAACAGTGAAACCACAGGGTAGGAGGCAAGAGGCAATTGTCAGGTCTGAGATGGAAGTGAGACCAAACTCATTTAGTTAGTCTCATGCAACATTTAATTGAGACTAATGTCAACAGCAGGATGGGGCCAACCTTCAGTGTAGACTCTAACCATGCTTCCCAGGGTCCTGGACTTGGCCTACTGAACAAGTTCTACAAACCATCAGCATTTACTTCAGAAAGCCAGGTAGTTTTCTTCTGAAGTCGCTGTGTTGACTTCTCCACTTGGCCAGGCATTAATCCAGGGGCAGCAGGATGCATTTGGGGTTTCAAAGGCTCTACCTTGGTCTGTGAGGAAGAAATCTAGGGCAATTCTTTCATCAATAACAATTCTGGCCAGTAAGTTGAGGCTGACTTGAATGCCTTCAAGACTCAAAGTGGTGTCATTGATTTCTTTAGCTAAAGCCAGGGACAAATTTCTTATCACCATTTGTAAGTGGGTAACTCCTATCTGGAGGGATAAACATCTATCGTGTGTGGATAAATGAGTCCGTTATCCCTTTGGAGACCTTCCCCAAGTAACTAAGAGTGGTTTGTTTAGAACAATCTTACAGTTGCATGATCTACTGCTGGTGTTTTCCTAAATCCTTGAAAGTGCTTATGACCAACCCTAGGGTGTATGTTGTTATGGTTCTGGGGGTCAGACAGATTAATGTCTAGGGTCTACACAGGTACAGCCCTGGGGATACACCTAGTATCTCTGGAAAGAAGGTATTGTTTATAATTGTTGGTATCCCCTAAGTGAGACCTACATCAGTTGGGGACGTAGATTGACAGTGCCATCCAGGTGACTACTCAGCAGTTTTGGGTTGGAGGTGCAGGAACTGGGGTTTTGGGTTGGAGATGCAGGAGCTGGGGTTTTGGGTTGGAGGTGCAGGAGCTGGGGTTATCCCTTAATATTTCCAATTGACTTCTAAGTAAGATGAAGGGCAATGGCAATTAAATCATGCTTAGATCTGTCTGGCGGAAGATAACAGATCCAGCTTAAATTTAAGTTAAATTTAAATATAAAGTTCTTGTAATGGTTTAAATGTAAGTAAATTTGAAGCTCTTACTGTGGTTTGAGAGAGCAGCACCAGAGTTTTCCTTTGTGGGGAAGGCGCCACGTATAGCTTTGAGAGACAAAAAAATCACGAATGATCCTCCCTCCCCCCTACCTCCTGGGATCTAAAGTGTTCTCTCCAGGGTTATTACTATCCCTCCACCCCACAAAATCTGTGGGTCCCATCCCAGTAGCAATAACTTCACATTTTCCCTGATCATCTCCTACTCATAACCAGAACTTTTATTTAGAGTAGTCAGGTACAGGAGCGACAAGAATATTTTTATAAAATTTACAAAGACCCATTTTATCCCCACCTTGCACACATGGGCCACCATAGGGGGACTTGGTGAACTGTGTACTAAACCAAGAGGTCATTTAACATCCAATATATATTCTTTTTGATCTAGAATTATGTCAGTCTAAGAAGAGAATCCAGGAGGCTGGACCAGAATTAAATTTGAATCCCCTACGTCCCATTTTAGCCAGGCTGCCACCCACAGGGTGTATCAAGCAGGCTGGTCTAGGGTTGCTGGTAGGTGAAAGAAGGAATATCATGCCCCAGAATGGTCAGGAAAGAATTCTAAAGTTTCAAAATATATATAACACAAACATTTTTTCTTCTTCTTGAAAATTAACCAGGAAGCAAGTAAAAGGATTTGAGCCATTTTGAGGGATGGTCATTAGCAGTGACCAAAAGAGGAGATAAGGGAGGTGGAGTTAGAAATTATTTTGAGTTGGTTAGTTTAGAAGTCTATTCCACCTCTCAATGATGGAAAGTGGTATAAAATGCCCATTTAATATCTTGATTATTGTCCTATTGTTTGTGGGCTTTATTTTATTTTAGTTCAAAAAAATTTTTTTAAACATTTATTCATTTATTTTTGAGAGAGAGAGAGAGTGAGTGAGTACAAGTGGGAGAAGGGCAGGGAGAGAGAGAATCCCAAGCAGGCTCCACACTGTCAGCACGGAGCCCTGATGAGGGGCTCAATCTCACAAACTGTGATTTCATGATCTGAGCTGAAATAAAGAGAAGGATGCTTAACTCTGAACCACCCAGGCACCTCTTATTTGTGGGTTTTATAACAAACTACACACTATTGTTAGACTGTAAATGATCTGGAAAGCCAAAAACATGACACAGTTTAGTTATAAACTAGCTGGGTTCTTCTGATTGGACTGAAACAATAATAACATACCCTGAGTAAGGGTCAACAACCACTGGTAGCCTAAGAAAGGTTGGGCTTCTTTAGCACAGGACAAATGGACCAGATTTTGGCATGAGTTGCAATGGTAGCTTTTGTATCTGAAGCTTTACTTTGTACTCTATTAATAATGGTGGAGGGAATACCATGTCCCATGCAGTGGTGGATCCAAATGGTAATGGTATTCACCACCACCAAGGCTGGGTGGTGCAGCCTTGATTTTAGTCAGTCTTACCAGAGAATGGACCCTTATCATAGGGATCTACATGAATAACCCAGACTGTCAGATTGTCAGTCAATTTATTTTCATGGTTTATAGCCCCAAAGAATAATGTCTTTAATCTCCAGTCTGTGGTCTTCTTTCCAAGTGGCAAATCAGGTGCCTAGACTTTTGGCAACAATCTAAGAATCAGTAAAAATATAATGTACTTAGTCCTTAGGAGTCATGTCTAAGGCAAGGATTATGACTTTTGATTCAGCCTGTTGTGCTGATTTGTTCTTGATGCAGTCCTTCTTCCAAAATTTCACTGGGACTGGAAACCTCCAGCTGTCCAGTGAATACATCAGCTTTCAACTTAGTTGAATCATCAGTGAATTAGTCCCAGGCATTTAGAGGAAATTCTATGAGCCACCAACTTTGCTTTAGGTGGCAGAGTGGGGATAAAATTTCCCTCAAAGAGGTTAACAGATGCTTTTTTTGCATTAAACTGAAATACTGCTAGGGTCAGGCTGTTTGCAGTTTTGAATATACCATTTCCACTTGGCTGGCAAAGGCCTGTGTCCTAATTGAACCATCCTAAAATGTGGGTGCCGGGCTGGGGAGTCACAAGATTCCATTGTTTAGGTGTTCAGTTTTGATAAGAGCCTAGTAGCAGGTTAACAGTTGCTTTTCTAAAGGATGCTCATATTGGAGAAATGATGAGTCCAAAACTCCAAGGAGTGCCTCTGGGTAGAGTCTACCTCATTCCTCTAAAGGCTTTATTTGGCAAAAGCATTAGCCACAGAGACTTGTAGTTCTGGGAGGTCATTAGGGTTGTGGGGTCCCAATGTACAGAGTGTGCTACAGCTTGCTGGACAGCTTCCAGTGCAATGGAGTTTGAGGCCCATTCAAAGCCCCATGCAGATTTGCAGGTTAGTCGATGCACAGCAGGGCACATACTGTTTCCAATAGCCAAATAAGGTTCAGGGCTTTGTTTTTTTGGTATTGAAAGAACCAACAGACAGCATACTGATTTCTGGGGAGGGGGAGTAAAGATTGTGAGTCCGTCCACCCAGTCCCAAGAAACTTTACTTGGTGAGCAGTTCCCTGAGTTTTGTTAGGGTTTATCAGCCACCCGTGCTGGTGTGGTAACACCATATTCAAGGCTGTTGACAATGAGGCTTCTGATCTGTCGACCAATAGAACATCCTCTATATAGTGAAAGCTTTGGATGACAAAGCAATTTGGTGACAATTGCAGAGGATTAGGTGCTCCTGGGAGAGGACTTGCTACATGAATGTAAATTTACCTTGGTACTTGGGTGCCTTTGGTATAGAAAAGAAGGCATTAGCACTTTTCAGGACAGGAGGCCAAATGCTATCAGTCTACGTAAAATGGGTTAAACTACAGTCACAATGTCTGGAACTACCACAGCTTTAGAAGCAATGACTGAATTCAGTTGTGATATTCCACTGTAAGACTTTAGTTCCTGTTAGCCTTTTTCAAAGGTCATGCATGAGTATTGTGTTGAGGTATTGCTGCTTGTACTACCACTGCTGCCTTAAAGTCTTGAATCGGGTCTGTGATTTTCCTCCCCACTCTGCCTCCCCAGGTTTCTGTGTTATTTCTGTTGGATCACTTGGGAAGGGACAGGGAGATGGTCTGGGAATTGATTTATATATCTCATCTACATATGTGGCTCTATCAGGAAAATCCCCATAAGCATTCATAGTAAAACATGTAAAACATTAGCAACACTTACATATTCAATAGTGAAGCCACAAAAACAGTACATTGAACCCACTTAAAGAGTCCCACCCACAAGATCACTTTAGCTTCCCTTCCCCATTGTGAGTCTTGCCCAAACACTAGCAGTTGAATTTAGGTGCCCCCTCCTGCACTGGACCAGGTAGAATTGTGACTTAGGCCTTGTCTTCAACATAGTCATAAAAGGTTGAATCCTTTCCTCCCCAAAGTTCCCAGGCATACTCAGATGGATGCGTATGGACTTCAGAACCCTTGGGATTAGACAGACTTCAGTCCCAATCTTAATCATCTTTTACCTTTAAGCGGGTAAGTTCAGGGAAGGTGGGGGAACGGATCAGCATGTGTTTATCCAGAGAACAGTTCTGCAACCAGTAAGCAAGTCTTTGTATTTACTTTCATTTTCCAAGGGCATGGCAGCTGGTTACTACTAACCAAATAAATTTCTATTTCCTGTTCATCCAAAGTCCTATATTGAGAGGCAAGGTCATCATTACTGACACCATTTATTTCAGCTTTGGGGACCCCTTAGTAAAGCAGCTATTAACAGTATTACATAAAAGTATAAACAATAACTAAGTCATAATTTAAGTGACTTGTTTTAATTCTACCTTTCACTGTCCAGCCTTTATTTATTTATTTTCTTTAAATGTTTATTTTATTTTTTGAGAGAGAGTGAACAGGGAAGGTACAGAGAGACAGGGACAGAGGATCTGAAGCCAGTTCTGTGCTGACAGCAGAGAGCCTGATGTGAGTCTTGAACTCACAAACCGTGAGAACATGATCTGAGCCAGAGTCAAATGCTTAACCAACTGAGCCACCCAGGTGCCCCTCACTGTCCAGCCTTTAAATGTTAACTCCTGGGATGCCTGAGTGGCTCAATCGATTAAGTGCCTGACGGGCTCAGGTCATGATCTCGGAGTTTGTGAGTTCGAGCTCCGTGTCGGTCTCTGTGCTGACAGAACCTGGAGCCTACTTCAGATTTTGTGTCCTCTTCTATCTCTGCCCCTCTCTGTCTGCCTCTCTCCTGCTCATGTTCTGTCTCTGTCTCTCAAAAATAAAATAAGCATTAAATGTTAACTCCTATTCACTCTCAGGTAGCATAGTGGCAGGTTTCTTACTCTATTCCTGTTGCCATCACTTGGCAAGAGCGTTTGCTGCTGGATCCCAGGGAGTCTTCTTTTTTTTTTTTTTAAATTTTTTTTTCAACGTTTATTTTTGGGACAGAGAGAGACAGAGCATGAACGGGGGAGGGGCAGAGAGAGAGGGAGACACAGAATCGGAAACAGGCTCCAGGCTCCGAGCCATCAGCCCAGAGCCCGACGCGGGGCTCGAACTCACGGATCGCGAGATCGTGACCTGGCTGAAGTCGGACGCCTAACCGACTGCGCCACCCAGGCGCCCCAGGGAGTCTTCTTATATCTCCAAATCTGGTCCACAGGGACTTTGTTCTTTCCCTTCCTAAAAGTTATGTCTCAGTCTCTAAAGCTATTGGGTCTGGGATTTGATTTTACCCTACTTACAAGCTTGGAATTTACTTAGTCTACTTACAAGTTACCCTATTATGGTCTCATGGACACTGCCAGAAGGCCTAAGACTGGGTCAGAGACAGAAGAGTTATGACTCATGACTCAGCAAGCAGCACAAGCATCAGCATGTTGGTGCTGGTTTCCCCTTTCTCCCAAGGCCCATGGAGGTAACTTGATGGTTCAGATGGAGTCTGTGCACACAGTGGGTATGTGTTCCTGGGGAACCCAGGGCCAATGACCTAACATTTTCCTAAAAAGCAGAAATCAAATCAGCCCCCCTTCCCCAGGGGTGAGCAGTTACATGACAGTCAGGCTGTGGTCACCTTGACCTTCTTAATTGCCTACATGACTAGCTACAGAAACATCTCAGTAGTAGGAAACAGATAAACCTTGCAGTCTGGCATACTCAGCAAGAGTGTGTGAAAGCCCATAATGGACTGCTTCTCCTAACGGTGACAGGGTGGATATATGGCAGGCATTTTCAGATTGTACCAATGAAGTTGACCTGAGTTCACTTAGAGTTGGTCTTTATAGCAGCAGATGCGACAGAACAGATAGCTCAGGGCTCACATACAAGTAAAAGTCAAATGTGTGATGTGAGGTGTCCAATATAGCTGTATAGAAATATATGGCAATATTTTTCTTTTTATGGTCCCAACCAACCAACGCCTTCCTGAGGAACACGTCTGCAGGGCTGGAGTATAATGGAGCGAAATAAAATCAGTGATTGAATCAGGGCACTCTAAAAATAAAATGGCAACATTTTCTTGATGAAATAGTCTAATTCCTTAAGAAAATTTGTATTAATTTATTTTTGAATAGGCAGGATACACATAGTTAAAAAATAAGTAAAAAACATATCTAGTGTATAAAGTTTCTCTCCCATTCCTATTCCTTAGTCTTCCATTTTCCTTAAGGCAACTTTTCCAGTGATTTATACCATTAAGTGATATTTCTCTCCCTTTCCCCCATTATTTATTTTAATACAAACGGCAGCATATTAGATGGACTATTATGTCCTTTGCCTTAGTTTTACTTAGCTATATGTCTTGGAGATTGTTTTGATTTGTGTATATGATTCTGCTTCATTTTTTAAAACAGCTGCAAAATAGTCCATGCTATGAGTATCATGTAATATATTTAGCCAATCTTCCATTGATATATAGTTAGGTTGTTTCCAATCTTCTATAACAAGCAATGCTACAGCAAATATTGTCACAGAATAGCACAAACAACACTGAAGCAGACTGAAAGCAGAAAGCCCCTGCTGCATGTCTAGCAGGATGTACATGGTCACCCTACATTCTTTCCAACACATGGTGTGTTGGATGGATGTTAGTGTGGCCCTCAGGATCCCCATCTCCTAGTAATCATGTTCTAGTATGATCCCCTACCCCTGAGTGTCGGTGAAAACTGTGACTTGCTTCTAATCAATAGAATATGGCAAAGATGATAGGATGTCATTCCCATGGTTATATTATATCATATAAACTCTGTCTTGCTAGCAGATTCGTTCTCCCTTGCCATTGTGAAGAAGCGAGCTGCCATGAGTCCTATAGCCACAAGGAATGAAATGCTGCCAGAACGAGCTGCCTCAAATATTTGTAAAGGTGTTAGGAGGAGTCAGAAATTGAGTACCCAAGTAAGTTGTAAGACCCTCAGCTTTGTGTTCAAAATTATAGTCTTATTGTCATGATATATATCTTATTCTCAGATGTCATTTGCTTGGAAACCTCTGGTGTGGGTTTCCGCCAGAGATTTTGAAGTTCCTCTTGTTGAGCCTTTTTGTTGTTAGGCTACGTGAAGGAAAACCACCGTGGTTATCCAATGCACAAACTGCTATCTCTGTCCATAATATTTTATATATATATATTTTTTATATATATATATATATATATATATATATTTTATATATATATATATATACACACACACACACACATATATATATACACACACATATATATACATATATACATATATATACACATATATATACATATATATATATTTCTTTGCACACATGGAGGATTATCTAAGTAGGGTAAACTCCTGGTAAAAAGGCTGGGGTCAAAGTGTGTGTACATTTTAAATTTGTAAGATACTCACAAATTGTCCTCCTAAAACAGTTGTACCAGTTTATATTACCGTCAACAATGTCTGAGAGTAGTGCTTGTTTTTCCACATCCAGCCTCCATTTTCAGACTTTTTGATTTTGTCAATATGAAAGCTGAACAATATTTGGTTATACTTAAAAAATTTTTATTCTGAACAAAGCTGACTTCTTTTAAGATGGTTAAGAACTATTCATATTTCCTTTATTTGTAAACAGTCCATAACTTGTGTTCATTTTTCAGTTACTTTGTTGATCTTCTTTATTCATTACATTTTATTTATAAAGAGTTCTTGACATTTTAAAGAAATTAATTCCTTGTGTCATTCATATTGCAAATATTTCCCCAAACTTTCCATTGTCGTTTTACTTTATTGTTTTTTTACATTGAATTTAATTTGGGGGGGGGGGGATATAGTAGAATTTTTGTTTCCTTTTGAAGTTTTAGGTTTTGTGCCTAATGCTTTCTTCACCTTGAGTCTATATGTAACCCTCTCATGTACTTTTCTATTACTTTTATAATCTCTCTCTTTCTGTTTAACTCTTTGAAACATTTTTATGTTTTATTTTTAATGGATACCCAGTTGTCTCAATATCATTAATAATTCATTAAAAATAATTTTTTAATGTTTAGTCATTTTTTGAGAGAGAGAGAGAGAGAGAGAGGGAGTTGGGGAGGGGCAGAAAGAGAAGGAGACACAGAATCTGAAGCAGCCTCCAGGCTATGAGCTGTCAGCACAGAGCCTGACAGGCTCGAACCCGTGAACTGGGAGATCATGACCCGAGCTCCCACGTAACCAACTGAGCCACCCAGGTGCCCCTAATAATTCATTAAAATTTTTAAAAAATGTTTATTTATTTTTGAGAGAGAGAGAGAGACAGAGAGAGACAGAGAGAGAGAGAGAGAGAGAGAGAGAGAGAGAGAGAGAGCATGAGTGGGGGAGGGGCAGAGAGAGAGGGAGACAGAATCTGAAGCAGGCTCCAGGCTGTCAGCACAGAGCCTGATGTGGGGTTTGAACTCACAGACTGTGAGATCATGACCTGAGCTGAAGTCAGACACTTAACTGACTGAGCCACCTAGGTGCCCCAATAAATTATCTTTTGAATTCACAGTTTTGGACTGCTACCTTCGTTATAAGCTAAGTAGAACAGTTTCTTATGACCTTCAGAGAAGTTCATATTACATAAATATATGCAGAGTATTTGATCATCTTTGAAATTTCACTCTTCTTTTTTCTCATAATACTAGTCATACCATGCTGTTAATTTTCCTTATGCAGTATCTCTTGCTTTTTTTCTTTCCTTTCCATTTCCATGTTGCCTGCTTTATGCAGACTCTAGCCTAATGTATTATAGTGTCCTAACAGGTCTTTCTGCTTTTAGCCTCATTCCAAGCATCCTACACATTGTAACCAGATTAAACTTTAAAATTTTTTTTTCAACGTTTTTTATTTATTTTTTGGGACAGAGAGAGACAGAGCATGAACGGGGGAGGGGCAGAGAGAGAGGGAGACAGAGAATCGGAAACAGGCTCCAGGCTCTGAGCCATCAGCCCAGAGCCCGACGCGGGGCTCGAACCCACGGACCGCGAGATCGTGACCTGGCTGAAGTTGGACGCTTAACCGACTGCGCCACCCAGGCGCCCCCAGATTAAACTTTTTTTTTTTTTTTAATTTTTTTTTTTTCAACGTTTATTTATTTTTGGGACAGAGAGAGACAGAGCATGAACGGGGGAGGGTCAGAGAGAGAGGGAGACAGAGAATCGGAAACAGGCTCCAGGCTCTGAGCCATCAGCCCAGAGCCCGACGCGGGGCTCGAACCCACGGACCGCAAGATCGTGACCTGGCTGAAGTCGGACGCTTAACCGACTGCGCCACCCAGGCGCCCCTCCCAGATTAAACTTTTTAAAGCTCCACTTTTATCATATAACTTTCCTCCAAAAAAAAAAAAAAAAAAAAAAAGTTTAAATGTCTCCCTTTTTATTACAGGAGACAGTTACTGTTTTTGAGCCCAGCATTTGGGGCACTCCAGGTTGGCCCCGTGGTGGTTTTTGAGCTGTTGTGTCTCAGCTCAACCCCTATTCTGTTGTATTTTGCCCTGTGAGGCTGGGAGACTGCAGCTGCCTTCCTGCTTTGCCTGCTGGATCCTTGTTGGTTCCGCCAACAGGAGGTGCTAGAAGGATTCTGGGACCTGGAGGGAGAGAAGGGACTTGCTGCTTCTTTTGCTTCCTGTCTGCTTGTGGCTCCTGTGATTGTAGTTCCAGCCCCACTTCTTCATTCTGGGTGCCACAGTGCTTTCCTGTAGTAGCAGTAGCTGAATCCAGTTTGCCATTTCCCCACACTTGGAGAACCAGCCTCCTTGAGTCCACTCACAGACTCAGCTCTAGCCCCTACTCAGAGGGTTCCTGTAACTTTTCAAAGTTTTAATTATTCTTCTTCCCTTTGTCCCTATAAGTTTTAATTATTCTTCTCCCTTTGTCCCAGCCCTAGGGGTAGGTAATAGTGGCTTCCTGAAGTTGCTACATCTGTGATATCTTAGAGTTTTCTTTCACCCTTTCCAGTACTCAGTTAACAACTTTATGCCTTATGAACAATTCTTTATATTAAACTCTCTCAGTTAAAATAATTGGTGTGGTTTCTGTCTCCTGATGGAATCCTCTCTGATGCAAGCACCAAACCACGGCCACAACTGTTTAGACTTTATGCTCCAACTGGACCCTCTGCTCCAGGGAGAAAAGTTTGTACTTCCGTGGACCCCTGGGAGGGTGTTTCCCTTTCCCAAAATCTTGCTTATATCACCCCTTATCTGCAAAAGCTTTGCAATATCTGCCGATCTGAATCCTGTCTTTCAGAATCCAGGTAAAATTCCTTCGTCCTTTCTAAAGGTGTCATTGATCATGCCAGTCCACACAGTTCTCTCTCCCTTACCCAGATGACTCACTTGATACTTAGTCCCATACAGATAGCCTTCCCTATGTTCACCTAATACCTATTAGGTATTACAGATATGCTGTGTCCCATTGGTTTGTTTGTAAGTCAGTTGTTGAGACGTCCCAGTGCATTCTGTCATAGGGAAGATGATGTTACTCATGGTGGTTTTAGCAATGCTAAAAATGGTACATAGTTTTTCAGGCTGCTCCATATAAGCCCTTTTGACTCACAGTGGAAGTGAATTGTAACGATTCAGGACTGGAACCTAACTATAATATGTATCATTATATTTTGGAAGAGTTCACCGGATCCCATCTCATTACAGTGGCCGGCCCATGTGAATAGGGCATCCTTGGTTCTGGTGGTTTCAGCAGTGGGGGATCTGTTTGGGGAGAGAGATTTGAAAGCCCTGGTGGCACTAGCACCTGTACCTAGTCTGGGGCTGCTTGGATGCTGGATTGTTTGAGGGTTGGGGTTTCTATGTCAGAGACTGCCTGGACCACATACATGTTAGCAGCTTTCTATGTGGTATGCCTTCCTAAGCCTTCATGAAGGGCAAGACCGTACCTTGTATTTAGTTCTTACACCGTGTTTAGCACGGAACCTTGGGCATAATAGACCTAGTTTTTCCAAAATATGCCTTCTGCTATTGCATAGCCATTCTCTCTGTATATACTTTATTTTCTTCAGATACTTAAAAAATGAAAACAAAAACAAAAAACAAAAACTTTAGACTGTAGCACTGGAGGTATCTGAAAAAGAGGATCAAGTACCCACGTAAATAGTCTATCTACTGAACGTGCAATCAAATCTATTTCTTCCACAGGTAGGATCATTAAAATTAGCGTATAAATGGACACTTAAAAAAACAAAACGCTTTCCTATGTGGAAGAAGGGAAGAGGCCAGAGTTCCCCTCAGCTGGCATGTTGTTCTGAGAACCTGATACCTATTGGTAAACTTCATAGTATGGTAGATGCATGATGGCCTAGGGATCTGTCAGTCCTGCATTCAAAATCATGTTGAACATTAGGTAAATTATTTGATTATTTGAATGTCAGCTTCCTCATTTGTAATATGGCGATAGTCATATTACTTCGTGGAACTGTTTTGAGGAATAAAAGGATAACATGTAAGGTATCTGGTATAGAACCTGGCAAATAATAGGTATTTAGGTATTCAATAAATGTTAGTTCCTTTTCCCTTTCTTTCAGAAATAAGCTTATGTGTATCTTGAGTTTAAAAAGACACATCCACTGGTGCCGTGACCTGTGAACCAAGGCCAAAAAGTAGACAAAGTAACACAAACATCAGACTTTGAGGATATGCCGCGCTCCTTCTATTCTTTGTTTCTCTACCACTTTTGTTCCATGGATGTTGCACCAATAGGAAGCATGTAGACATTTTCTGGAATGGTGAGAGCATGAGCACAACTCATTTCTGATTACCTCCCAGGGGGTGTGTTCTAACTGACCTTTCTGGAAAGTATTAATAAATGTTTTCAAGTTTACAACTCCTGGGAAAAGGAGAAACAGGATGAAACTTCAGAAATCCGTGAAATTTTAGTCTTGGGGAGTCAGCATTAATTTGTATATAACATTCTTACTGAAGGGACACTGAAATCCTGAACCTTTTTTTCCAGGGAGCAAGCTGGGAAAACATTCAGTGATGCAACAGGCTATGGAGTTGCTGAAATATAGCCTGAGTTTTGGGAAATGAGTGATGTGTTAAATTGCTGGGACTCCAGGGGTGGTGATGCACCCGACCAGCTGTGGACTATGATTATTCAAAGTCTCCTGACTCTGGGACACCCAGTTTCTCATTATGAGCAATGTGGAAGATAGTGATTTTCTTCAAGCTCATTTTCCTAACCGGATGTGTTTGTGCATACTATTTGAGATTTTTATTTTTTTCATTTGTTTCAGGTGTGCTTGTAATTGCTTTTTGAAGCATTTTTATGATGGATACTTTAAAATTCTTATCAGATAATTTGAACATCTCTGTCATTTTGGCATTGGCCTCTGTTGATTATCTTTTCTCATTCAAGTTGAGATTTTCCTGGTTCTTGGTATGACAAGTGATTTTCATTTGTATCTTGAACATTTTGGGTATAGTGTGATGAGACTCTGGATCTTATTTAAATCTTCTGTTTTAGCAGGCTTCCTCTGATTCCATACTGGTGGGGGAAGGAGGTCCTTCCTTATTACTGCTGAGTAGGGGTGGAAGTCATGTCCCCCCCTCAGTCTTCTCTGACATTCTGTGGGGGTGAGGAGCAAAGGGGTGAGGAGGTGTTTTATTATTGCTGGGGGTGGTTGGGATCAGCCTCTGCTGACAACATCCTGGCTGGAGGAGAGAGGATGTCTGTTACTGCTATCTAAGCAGGGGAGAGAGTTCCCTAACTCCAGGGGGTGGTGACAGCCCTGGCTTCCCAGTCTGCCTTCTCTGACACCACCCTAGCAGGTGGCTGGACCACTATGGCAGCAGCAGACTCTCGTAATGTAACTAACTCTCATCTCTTTTTTTTTTTCTTTCTCTTTAGAAAACTTTTGTCATATATACAAAAATAGAGAAGAGCATAATGAACTCCATATATGTATCATATAAATTCAACAATTACATTTTGCCAGTCTAGTTTCATCTGTCTCTCCCAAACTTTCTTTTTATTGCTCATATATTTTACAGCAAGTCCCAGATATTATTTTATTTAGCAATACATATCTCATCTGGAATTTAAAAAAGCATAATCTCAATTCCATTATCACTCTTAGCAAAATTAATAACAATTCCTTCATATCATTTTATGTTAGTCTTCATTCAAATTTTCATGATTGTTTTTAAAAAAACTTTTTTCAGTTGGTTTTTCATATTGCAGCTTCCATCTTAAAAACAAACACCCCCCTCTTGGTAGCTGTTGCCCATTTTTCTAGTCTCCTTTATGATCACATTCTGTAAAGAAACTGTCTAAACTTACTGTCTAATTTCTCATCTCCCATTTTTTTCAACCCACTTGGATCAGGATTTTATTTCTATAGATTCACTGGAAACACTCAAGAATACCAATGGCCTCCATGTTGTCAAATTCAGTGGTTGTTTTTCAATATTTACTCAACTCTCAAGGAATTGAGAACGCTATTTAATTTTCTTCTGGAACACTTTTTTCCCCTTGGTTTCTGAGACATCATGCTCACCTCATTTTCTTATATCACTAGCTACTTATTCCTCCCCTTCTTGACCTCTAATTTTTGGAATACTCTAGGAAGTACTTAATCTTCTTCTCTTCAGTATATCTTAGATGATACCCAAAATTTATATGCCCATCCCCAAACTTTCCCCTGGTCTCCAAGCTACATGTCAAACTAGTATGTTCAGTGTCTTCTCTTTGATATCAAATGAGCATCTTAAACTTAACATCTCCGAATCAGGTTTCCAGATAAGGCTGTGCGCCTCTCTAAATTTTCCTTATTTCAACAAATGGCACAATAATTGTAAAAGGAAAGAGAGTAGTGAGTTAACTCGGCACTCTAAAGTTATCAGGGAAGACCCTTCTGAAGAGGTGATATTTGAGCAGAAATTAGAATAATGGGACGGATGCATTCAGAAGGCAGCTCACGTTAGAAAACAAGAGAAAGAGAGACAGGGAAAGGCAGGGAGAAAGGAAAAGAGGAGAGAGGGATGTTGAGAGAAAGAGAGAGAGAGAGAGAGAGAGCGAGAGAGAGAGAGAGAGATCCAGGAGTCATTCTTTACTATTTATTTTTTTACCCCCACATCTGTCTCCCAACAAATCCTTTAGGCTCCATCTTCCGACAAATCTGGAATCTGGCAATCCCACATTATTTCCTTTCTACCACCTTTCCCCAAATCATTATCATTTTTCAATAGACCACTGCAATTGTTTTCCAGGTGGTCTTCCACTGGAAGGTGATCTTTATCAGAACAGTGACCTTTTCAATTCACTGATATACCCTCTTCGCACTTGCAACAAAACCTGATGGACATTGGTGTTCATTAAATTATTACTGAATAAATAAATGATCTCTTTACTTTCATTAAGCAGGGTGATCTTTTAATAAGGCTTAAGGCTCAGTTAGTATTTTCTAGTGGTTTTGGGTCACACATTAAACTTAAAATCTGATTCTGAATTTACAAGATCTGACCACTGCTTACCTCCCCAGCTCATCCCCAACCACCTTTCCCCTTGCTTCCTCTACTCCAGTCACATTGGTCCCATCGAATATGCCAAAAATGTCCCCATTTTATGGATGCGTATGGTTGTTCCTTCTGCCTGGGACATTCTTTTCCCACATCTTCATCTATCTGGCTCCTTCTCATCATTATGGTTTCTGCTCAAATGTCTAGTCTTTGGAGCAGCCTTCCCTGACAACCTTACTTTAGAGTGCCATCTTAACTCATTACTATCTTTCCTTTACCATGATTTTTTTCCCTTCATGGCCCTTATTGCCAAAAGACATTTATTAATTTACGTCTTCATTGTCTATTATATTCATTAGAACATAAGATCCATGAGGTATCCATTTATGTAAGTCTAATTTAATAAATACTGTTGAATGAAGAGATGCCTTAGTCCAGTAATATAACCTTCTTACTTTACAGGTGAGGACATTGAGGACCAGAGAGGTGGGGTTACTTGCCAAAGTCTGTTGTCAAGTTGGTGGCTGAGCCAGGATTCCACTGCTATCCTGTAGTGTCCCAGTCCTGAGCAAGTTTTTCTACATGGCATTGCCAGGAGGCCCTGAGAATTCTATTAATCCCATTCCCTGTCTGTTATAAATACACAGCTTGCTGCATGTTGTTATTTCACATCTCTAACAATAATGTAAGCTGGCTGGCACTTCCCAGGATTTCCCAAAGGGGAGAGGAGGAGCAGAACACCTCTGCTGGTTTCTCCTCTGAAATGGAGACTTTGCAACGTCAGCCACCGTGCCATTGTTGGACAACAATATGTGTCTCAGGGGCAAGGAAAAGTTCCCACACTCAGTGCTCACCAGACGCCTGGCTGGTGAGCACTGGTCTCCCATTACTCCTGGGTTCCTTGTTTCTTTTTCCTCTCTCTTTGTTATGTCATCTATTCATGACTGGGGCAAGATGCCATGCTATTCTTTCTCAATTCTGGATCAGTCTGTTATTAACTATTCTCCTTGGGTGCCCTATTCATGAAAACCTAACCACCCCCAGTTGCAGTAGGTGAATTCCGTGGAAAAGTGCAAGGCACATTTTTCCTGCTTGGTTTGTGCTTTTCCTGTGATTCAGCCATCTTCAGAGGGAGCTCTTCATCATATTACACTACTATGGCCTGTGTCTGCGGATCCAAGGAGGCTAAGCCCAGTCCAAATTTTGTGGACGTTCTTAGGGAATATGAAAGCTAAGTTACAGCAAAGTGAGTCTGTGTGGTGGGTTTGCCTGGTCAATCTGTGGTTTTAAGAGACCTAAAAATCGAACTGTTCTCATGGTAACAGCAAGCTGGTAGAGGCTAAACATTTGTTCCTCAGGTCACTTTAGGTTAAATTTTAATTCTACTCCAGGTGTATTCCCCAACCCTCCCTCCCCCAATTCTAACTTTCCTAGGATACTCTGATTTCTGGGTATCAGTTTCTCTACTCAATAAGCAGGGCTCAGAATAACAACCAACCTGATAAAAATATGTTGTTTTGTATATATTTTCCTCAACATATGATGGGGTTATATCCTGATAAACCCATTGTAAGTTGAAAATATAAGTCAAAAATGCAATTAATACACTTAACCTACCAAACATAATAGCTTAGCCTAGCCTACCTTAAACATGTACAGAACACTTATATTAGTTTATAATTGGACAAACTAACACAAAGCCTACATAGTCCTATGCTGAAGTGTTGAATAGCTCATGTAGTTAAATACTGAACTGAAAGTGAAAAACAGAATGGCTGTATGAGTACAGAATGGTTGTAAGTGTATTGGTTGTTTACCCTCTTGATTGTGTAGCTGCCGTGGGGCTCCGGCCCACTGCCACTGCCCAGCATCATGAGAGATTATCATAGAGCATATCACTAGCTTAGGAAAAGATCAAAATTCAAAATTTGAAGTATGGTTTTTACTGAATGTGTATTGCTTTCACACCATAGTAAGGTTGAAAAATTTTAGGTCGAATCATTGTAAGTTTGGGACTGTCTGTATTGTGCTTTTAGCTATTTTTAGAAGGGAACTGAATCCACGCAGAGCATCCTTTCACCTGCAGGGGTTAATTGAAGGATGTTGGAAAGTGGGACTCTAATTCATTTAACATGTGCTTGACCCATTTTCCTGAGGAGTTGTATACTTTTCCTCCCTCAGTTTAGGAGTTAGTTATATGTGTATGTATATATGTGCTGTGTGTGTGTGAGTGTGTGTGTATGTGTGCATATGAAACAACTGAACTGAGTTCTGAAATGTCTTTGTCAAATCATCAGATAAAGTGGAAATAGCACAATATTATGATTAAGGGCATCGAATCTGGGGCGTTGGAGCCAGAACGACCTGGATTCAAACTCTTGCTGCACATTTGCATACTTTTGATTTGGATGAAGTTCCTTTTCCTTTCAGACCCTTGGTTTCCTTACATGCAAAATAAAAGTTATTAATAATATCAACCTCATAGGGTGAGCATGAGGGTTGAACAATGTGTAGGTATATAGAAATATGTAAAATGCTTAGTATAGTTCTGATATATGGTAAGTGTTCAGTAACTATTAGCTGTAATTATTCACACAATGCACAGTACCATAGAATCAGAGATAAAATAGAATTGGATATTTTCTAATATATCTCCTTCTATTTAGAATTTCATTGGTGCTTCCTCTCTGTGCCTAACTGCACACATTCCCCCAAACAAACTTCTCCCAGATACAATATGTTCATGGTAGCCCTTTGAAGGAAATCTCATTGTTACTTGGTGGTCTTTTGGGGGTCCCACAGGCGTTATTTTTCTAAAGGACCTCAGATCATACTTCCATATTTTTCCTCTCAGTTCAAGCTGTTTCTGAGGATGTAGAAAGGGCATAAGTTATTATGTGGAATTTTCTGTCTCCATTCATCCTTGTAAATGAATAAAATCAACCTAAAATGCACATTATGGACACTAGGGAGAGAAAAAGAAGCATGGAAGTGGGTGAAGAGGAAAAGGAACGTGGAAATGGTGTTTTACCAGTTGGAACTGAGTTTGGCTACAGGTAACAAATTTCAAATAATGGCAGCTCAAAGAAGATAAAGCTTTATTTATCTCCTGTGGAAAAGTTCTGAGGGGGCGCCTGTGTGACTCAGTTGGTTGAGCATCTGATTTTGGCTCAGGTAATGATCTCACGCTTCATGTGTTCAAGCCCTACATCGGGCTCTCCGCTGTCAGGACAGGGCCTGCTTCAGATCTGCTGCCCCCGCCCCGCCTCCACACCTCCCCTACTTGTGCTCCCTCTTTGTCAAAAATAAATAAACATTAAGAAAAAAAGTTCTGAGGAAAGTGGCCTGAGGTCAGTATGGCACTTCCTGGTCTTCTGTGACTGGACTCTTCTGTATTTCCTCTCTATCATCCTTGGTGTGTGACTTTTGGCCATAAACTCCCTTTATGGTCCATGATGGCTACTTTAGTCTTCATGTACATATTCTTGGAGACATGATAAAATAGATAAAATAAAAGATGCCCGGTTAATTTGAATTATAGGTAAATGTCATTTTGTAAGTATGTTCCAAACTGCATAAGATATACTAATACCAAAAACTTATTTGTGGTTTATCTGAAATTTAAATTTAACTAGATATCCTGTATTTTTATTTGCTAAATCTGTCAACCTATCACATTTTAGGTAGAAAGAGGCAAGGAAGAGGGAGGCCAAAGATCCCAAGGTTGTTCTTCCCAGTTGAGTGAGCTTCTTTTATAAATTTCCACTTACATCTCTTGGTCACCCTTAGCTGTAAGGGAGAATGAATGTTAGTAAGGAAGGAGAGAATGCATATTGAATAGACTACCAGAAGATTTTGCCACTGGTGGAAATTTATTCCAGTGTTTTTCAGGTAGGCATCAGAATCTCGCAGCATGTTAAACACTTTCTTAACTGGGGGACATCTTAGCATCTTCCCTTCAACTTCTCTGCTTCTTTTGACCAGCCTAGCAGTGTTAGAAGTTCCAAAATAAGAGCCTGAGGACATTGTTCATCTTTCCAGAAGACTGCTTCAGATTCTTTTTGTATAGATCCTTTTTGTAAGATAGGATTCTATTTAAAACAACAACAACAACAATAACAACACACACGTTAAAGATTTTTAGGAATGTCTCTAACTTTTCAGTAAAGAAGACGTATGGTTTGGGGCTCTGTGCTGAGTATTGATCCATTCTATGTAGTTTCACCTTCACAGTATCTCCTGAGACATAAATTTAAAACATAAAAAACACCCTTAAAATAGTTTAAAATAGGCCAACAGGCTTCAATCCAACAAAATATAAGAATTGGACTTTTCAATCTACTATACTTCGTATTCTCTCATTTTGGTCATAATAAGAATTAATTTATTGTTAAAAATCAAAGGAATTTTTTGAACCACCAGAAGAGAATATTCAATATGGTGAAAGGTAACACTAGTTAGCAAGCAAGTAAACAAATAAGGTTATAAAAATGGTGTATTTTAATCCTTAGAAAGCTAATGTCTTCAAACAATCATCTTTAAAAAAAACTTTTGTTTTTATTTATTTATTTTGAGAGGCAGAGACAGTACAGGTGGGGGAGGGGCAGCAAGAAGGAAAGAGAATCCCAAGCAGGCTCCATGCTGTCAGCGCAGAGCCCAATGTGGGGCTCAAACTCACAAAACCGTGAGATCATGACCTGAGCCGAAACCAAGAGCCAGAAGCTTAACCAATTGAGCCACCCAGGCACCCCTAAATAATCATCTTCTTAAAGAATTCTGGCAATTCTCTTCAGATCCGGAGCTGATGTAGTAGTTTGGCAGTGAGAAATCCACATGACAGGTTTGATGTTGGATTATATCATACATTGGCTAGAACTGGGCAGCAGTAATGGCATAAGGGCAGCCTAGTTGCACTCCTTGATAAGCGATGGTCCAGCAACAACAACAAAAAAAGCGATGGTCCAGCAAAAAAAAAAAAAAAAAAAAAAAAATTGGGTCTGGCAGGAGGAGTGTGGGGCTGGTAGATGTGAAAGACACTGTCTGGTGGTAAAGCTAAGCAGACAGTCTGCCTGAAGCATTGCTTTAAGAAGACTAGCTGGAAAAACAAACCCAGGTACTTGCCCAGGTATTTGAGCATGCAAGTTGGAATAAAAGAGAGAGAAGCCTCTTAGAGGTTCAAGATCCATAGTAGAGTGACAAGGTCTTTTTATATCGCTAATTCAGCCTTTCCTATGTGTAGAAAGATGCAGTTAAGAGCACTGTGCTGGTTTGGATGAGGGCCAAGGAGACACAGCATGGTAGTAAGAAGTTGCGTGATTCCTATTTTCTGGGGACTCAGTCCCAGGACTTTGAGTGCGAAATTGGTACAGTCCTGGCCACCCTATGAAGAAAGAGCATGTTTGTGAAGTTACAGGTGGACTTTGGGCCCGGTAGGCCTGTACAGTGAAGAATCATCAGTTATCAGAGTTGATAGTATCCTCAGAGGCTGGCCATATAGGCAGACATTTTAACTCAATTTAGATCTCTTTAGGCTCTCCCCAACTGGCAGTCTCTTCGTGAATACGTCTGGGTGGTTTCACTTTCTAGGTATTGTCATGCTACTGGAGAATTTTTTAAAATGAAAGGTTACAGTTTTTTGTTCTCTTTTATTTTGATCTATCAAGGAACAAAAGAACTTCATATACATTTCAGTCCCAGAATAACTAAGCTTCTACTCCCTGTGTTATAATTACTTAAATATCAACATTAGAGCAGAGATGCATGAGAAGGATGACAGGATTTAAATTTTTTTTTTTCAACGTTTATTTATTTTTGGGACAGAGAGAGACAGAGCATGAACGGGGGAGGGGCAGAGAGAGAGGGAGACACAGAATCGGAAACAGGCTCCAGGCCTGTCTGAGCCATCAGCCCAGAGCCTGACGCGGGGCTCGAACTCACAGACCGCAAGATCGTGACCTGGCTGAAGTCAGACGCTTAACCGACTGCACCACCCAGGCGCCCCAGGATGACAGGATTTAAAGCCAGATGATCTGGGTTTGAGACTCACCTCTGTCATGCATGAATTCTTTGACCATGCCACATTAGGAGGCTCAGGTTAAGTGACCTGGTCAATCTGGCAAAGCATTGCATTGCAATGCAAAGCATTGCAACCAATGACCTAAAATCCATGCCCCACCCCTCCCCCCAAAGCAAGCCCAAACTCTGATTTCGTCAGAGTTCCTTGCCTTCCAAACTGTAATTCCTTAGGTTTTGGCTAACATAGCGCTAATGTTAAAACAGAAATCTGGGGGTCCTACTGATACTCTTCAGGCTATCATGACACCAAAGAATTTAAAGAGGCCCATATCTTGATGACATATCTTTTTAGCTAAAAAATGTGCATATTATTATTTTGCATGTGCAGCCCAGACTGTAACTTCTTAGTTCGCTTTAACTGCAGTCCCATGACTGACACAGATGTTATTGCTCCCCAATTACAGTGTTTTCTGCTTGGAGGCATCTTGTCTTGTGTAATATATCATGAGCCAGAGCCCCAGTGCTAAACATTAGTTAGAAATTTATGATCGTACCTTCTGAGGCAGAGAGGGCAGCCATAGCTCACTTTGGACTTGGAAAAGCACTCCAGGTTTTCCCTCAGCTCTTTTTTTCCCCCCTCTCTTTTCTTTTTCTGCATTTGCTCATTACTATATCTTTTCAATTGAGGGATGGCCTGGATCCTGCCATGTAAATCAAAGAAGAGAGGGCCTGACTCAGCCGCTTGGCCTGGGTCACCTGGAACCCATTATGATACAGGATCATAAACACCTCCATTTTCCCTTCAGAGAGAGACCAGACCCACTGAAGTTAAGCTACCTGCATAAGAGTTGAGTGCGATCAGCTGTACTTAATCTTTAAATGTCCAACACGCTGATAACCTTTGGTTTGCTTTGATAACTACAGAATAAATTCTCACTGCATCGGATACCGGCACTCTGGTTTCTATTCAAGGCTGTGGTGCAGATGTCATGGAATCTTGGGCTGGACAGCAGTCCTTGGAGATCTCTGGGGCCAGTTACTGGCTTTCAGGCACTTAATTTCTAAGCCTCCCTCTGCCAACACTAAATTTCCTCAGGGAATGACACAGTGTTTGTGCATTACCAAGCTTTAGGTCCTATACAGGGTGAAAAACATTTGGAGGTGGGAGAAAGGGGAGACAAAGAAACATCCATCAAATTCAAAGCTTTATGACACGGTGTGACAGAAGGAACACTAATCTGAGTTTTGAGCATCTTGGGTTTGAATCCAACTCTTCTCTTCTTGCCCCGTCTCACTTTTGAGCTGTGTGATTTGGGGAAAATGGTGTTAACTCTTTGGGCCTTAGTTTTTCTCCTCTGTAAAGTGGATGGGAATGGTTAGTGCTTCTCCAATTTTCACATATATATGAATCACTTGGGGATCTTCTAGATATCTTGTGAGGATTAAATTAGTTAATACATATAAAGCTGTTAGAAGAATGGCTGGCTCATAACACTCTATAAATATTAATTTTATTATTATTTAACATATATTGTATTTATATAAATATTATATATTTATTCTCATAATATAATGAGAACTTCCCCATGTCATTCAAAACCACTTCAGAAATATAACCTTATCTAGACTTTGAAATATCCTCTTGTAGGACTCTAATAATTTATTTATCCACTTTTCAATTTTTCTCTGTTATAATGCTATTCTGAAAATCTATGTATGTGATTTTTTGCCCATAGACATGTTCTTACAGGTAACATGGAGTGAAACTAACAGGCTTCACTAAGGTCCAAGCTAAAAATCATTGGTGCTGGTGGAATTAACTTCAATTTCATTGCAATTTGGCAAACATGTATTGCATACTTCAGGTGGGTCAGGCACTGTCCTGGGTGTTAGGCACAGAGTGGAAAACAAGACAGGTATGAGCCCTGTCCTCAAGGATTTTATACTCTAGCAGCAAAATCAGACAACAAAGCATGATGAATGTTAGGGAAAGTAGACGGAGCACATAAGGGTGCCTAATTCAGGAGAAAAGGCCCTTTAACTGGAGTCTGTATGGATAAGGAGGAGGTATCCAGAGAAGAGGAAGGGCAAGAGCTGAGAGAATAGGAGGTAGAGATAACTATTTATATTCTTCTGTTTATATCCTAATGGCTTATTTATGAAGCTGTTGGCTACTGTCTTAATTTGAATCTGTTAGAACATCAAAACTCTTTGTTGAGTCTATCAAAACAATTAATTGTATGTCTTATTTTGTTCCTCCTTGAGCTTAAGCTAATGAAAGTGTAAATACTCTTAGTAATAGACTAAAAATCTCTAATGGGGCAATTAAATAGATTAGGCATTTAAATACTTAGAACCAACTGTTGACCATGTCACTGTTTAGTGAAATAATAGACACTAGTGGCAACATATATGTACCTTCAAAACTATAGTAATAATGTGATTTAATTTTAAAGGTTAAAAAATAACTATGATGAAAAGTTTTACAAATAATAATTTATTGAGCTTTTGCCTTAGACAATCAAGTAGCTTAGTCAGGCATGACAGTTTGTATTATATTTGATTCCAGTACTGTCTTGTCACTACAGTGATATAGTTATCAGGACTTTGAAACTTGGTAGAAATCTATTCCTCATTTATTGGGATAAATCCTAGCTGTTGAAGATCTCAGTTTTATGGGATTATAAATGCTTCATAGTTTTTTTACTCTTGTCAATTGGAAGGTTGAATCAAACTGATACATTTATAATCACCAAAATTATATAAAAAATGCAGATTCAGTGTTCTCTGTGCTTATGCACACCCCTTTGAAGGTATATTTCTGGAATTCAGGAATATTTGAGGCTATAATTTGTTATTGATCGTAGCTTGTGTTGGAATTGGAAGTGGGTAGAAGGGTTTGTGTCTGTTTTCTCCTCATCCTGAATCATTTACTCAACAAGCCCTCAAGGTAGACATTTCTGTCATCACCTCTCAGTAAATTAATATCAAATGCATCTAAGAACTACCATAAATTCTTATTATTGGGCTAAAATAATCTTAATTTATATTAATCTTTATCATAATTCTTTATGCAAATAGTTTCACTCTGAATTTACATTTATAGTCCATAGATATAAATTTCCTACAGGTAATAGAAAGTTATATGGTAATAGGAAGTTATTGTGGAGGTATTGTGAAATAGTAAAACTGCATGGATTTTGAAGTCATACAGACAGACCTCAGTTCAATTATGGCTCCACTGCTTATGAATTATGCAATCTTGAGGTAAATAAAAAATCCTGTTGTGTCAGTTTCTTCATATATAAAATGGATATTTGTATGTGTATGCACATATGTGGATGTCTGTCTACACAAATATAGGTAGATGTTTTTCTAAATTAGCAATTAAACTCTATGTAAAGTAATTAAAAGTATTATTAGAACAATTAGACTGCAGTCTGATACCTAGAAGAATATACAAGCTTGAAATTAGAAGACTTTGAAATCTGTAAGTGAAGATATGAGTAATACTGTGTTGGCTAAATTTCAGTGATTTAATAATCAAGACAAACTACAAATTAACTAGTGCTATAATTGAGACCAAATTTGCCTAGCTTGTTTTATTATAGTCCCTTCCCTCTTTGATAGCTAAAGATGAAGTCCCTTTCTCTGGTTCCATTCCTCTGCAATAAAGCTCCTTATTCAACTGACTTCCCTGTGTTTCCAGCATGATTTTGTAATAGTCATCCTAGTCCTTTCTGTGTTTTAGGACCTTCCTTTGCTTCCCCACCTTCATGCATATTACTGTTTTTAGGGAGCTTCTAGTCTAATGGAGAAGAAGGACGTTAAAGTAATTATCATAAAGTGAGATGAGTGTTATATGAAATTTACAGGGTGCTGTAACAACAGAAAGTGGGGGAACCTAATAGGGCATTTCTGAGAAATGCCATTTATTCATTCAACAAATATTGGGTGAAAGCTTAGTATGGAACAGACATGTATTAGACCTGGTTGGATATTTAAAGGAAACATAACAGACATAGTCTGTAAAAATGATGTTTAGGTTGGAACCTGAAGAATGAATAGGAAATAACTATGTGACAGGAAGTAGGAGAGGAGGGCTGTTTTTAGGAGATAGCTGGAGGGCTGAGTGATGGTTTAATGTAGGGTAAGAGCAAGTGAGCTGAGTCCATAATAGCTCTGGCTTTCTGTCTTGGGTAGCTGGGTAGATGGGAGTGCTGTTTATTGAAATGATAAATAGCAGGCTTAGGGAGTGAAGGGTTAGAGATACATTCATTTATTTATTTCATCATTACTGGTACACAGGCCCTGTTTTAGTATTAGGAATACAATAATGAACAAAAGGGACCAAAATTCTTGCTGTGATGTAGTCTATAATCTAGTGCAGGGAAATAGACAATAAATAAAATATATAGTATGTCACATATTTATAAGTGTTACAAAGAGAAAGATATCAGGAAAAGTGGGTAAGAAGTGCTAGGGCAGGGGGTGGGTTACAGTTTTATATAGGATTTTCAGGGAAAGCCTTATGAGGCGGTGATAGTTGGTTAAAGTCTTTAAGGATGAAAGTAAGAAAGCAAGTGCTTATATCTGGAGGAAAAATAGACAAAAGAAAAGCAAGTGCAAAGGCCCTGTGGTTGGAGCATGTCTGGTCGGTACAGCTAGAGTGGTCTGAGTAAGGGAGAGAGTAGTAGGAGACATGGTCACAGAAGTGAAAGAATGGAGACAGGTTATGTAGGGCTTTGTAAGCCATTGTAATGCTTTAGGTTTTTACACAGAGCAGGATGTGCAGACATTGAAGGGTTTTGTGTAGATGACATCTGATATGTATTTTAGAAATATCACTTTGTCCCAAGTGCCTCAGTTGTTCAGTCAGTTAAGCGTCTGACTTTGGCTCAGGTCATGATCTCATGGTTTGTAAGTTAGAGCCGTACATTGGGCCGTCTGCTGATGGCATAGAGCCTGCTTCTGATCCTCTGTCCCCCTCCCCCTGCCTCTCCCCTGCTTGCTGTCACTCTCTCTCTCTCAAAAATAAATAAAGATTTAAAAAAAATCTAAAAAATATAGAAATATCACTTTGACCAGGTCAAACTTTGGACAGACATGTTGAGTTTGAGGACTCATGGGCCATCCCAGTGGGTTATTGATGAGACCATCTGGGAGAGTGTACCAAAGGTAAGGCACAGCAGTCCTGGGATGATGCCTTGAGGGGTTTGGGAGAAGAGGAGTCTGTGACTGAGATGGCAGAAGGTAGGAGGAATCTCAGCAGACAGTGGTGTCAGGGGGCCCAGGGAAGAGCCCTGAGAAGCATGGGGGTAATCAGTACCCAGAACATGCTAAGAGGTCACACAAGGACATAAAAGGGTCCATCAGATGGGGAACTTGAAGACCTTGGTAAAATCAGGTTCAATGGAGAGGCGATAGAGATGATGGAAGAGGAAGGTAAAGGAATTGATAAAGGAGCACTATGTCTCCAAATTTGGCTGTGACAGGGAGCAGAAGATAGGGTAGCAGCTGAAGGAAGGGGTTTTATAAGATGGAAAAGACTCAAGTATGATTAATGTTGGTAAAAAGAAGCTATCACTGAGGAGAAGAGAGGGGGAGTGATAGAGGACATGAGATTCTCAAGAAGGTAGGTGGGAGGGAGTGCATGGGATCCGAAGTAGGGTAGAGGAATTCAGTTTAGAAGGAAGAAGGGACACTTGAGGGGATCACAAAGGGATGGGAGAGGGGCTGCCACTTGGTGAGAATGGGAAGTGTTGGTAATATTTTACCCACATACATAATTGTCTCATATACATGGGGTGGCATGCTTTTATGGTGGGTCGAACATGAGAAGTTGGTGGCAGCTACTGAGGCTACTGACCACCACATGATAGAGATAGCAGTTACTCTATCCTTGTTTCCCAGGAGCCCAAGAAGTTGGACCTATTCTTGAGTGTGCCTTTTTAAAAAAATTTTGTATTTGTTTTTGAGGTATAGTTGACATGCCACATTATGTTAGTTTCTGGTGTACAACAGAATGATTTAACAATTCTATAATTACACACTGCTCATCACAATAATTGTAGTTACCATCTGTCACCATAATGTCGTACAATATTATTACAGTATTATTGACTATATTCCCTATGCTGCACTTTTCATCTCCATGACTTAATTATTTTATAACTGGAATTTTAAAAGAAAAGTTTAAAAGAATGTAACTCCCCTTCACCTATTCACACATACTCCCACCCCTGTCCCCTCTGGCAACCACCAGTTTTTTTTTCTGTATTTATGAGTCTGTTTCTGTTTTTTGTTTGTTTTTTAGATTCCATATAGAAGTAAAATCATACGGTATTTGTCTTTGTGTGATTAATTTCACTTAGCATATGCCCCCTAGGTCCATCCATGTTGTTATAAATGGTAAGATTTCATTCTTTTTGATGGTGGAGTAATATTCCAGTGTGTGTGTGTGTGTGTGTGTGTGTGTGTATAAAACATATATATACACACACACTGCATTTTCTTTATCCATTCATCCATCAATGGACACTTGTTTCCATATCTTGGCTATTATAAATAGTGCTGCAAAAAAATAGGGGTGCATGTATCTTTTCAAATTAGTGTTTTCATTTTCTTTAGGTAAATACCCAGTAGTGGGATTACTGGATCATACAGTATTTCTATTTTTAATTTTTTGAGGAACATCCATACTGGTTTTTTTTTTGCACCAATTTACATTCTCACCAACAGTGTACAAGTTTTCTCTTTTCTCTGTATCCTCACTAACACTTGTTATTTCTTATCTTTTTAATACTACCCATTCTAACTGGTGTGAAGTGATAACCTCATTGTGGTTTTGATTTGCATTTCCCTGATGATTACTGATGTTGAGCATCTTTTCACACATCTACTGGCCGTCTTTATGTCTTCTTTGGAAAAATGTTCATTCAGTTTCTCTACCCATTTTTAATTGGATTATTTGCTTTTTTTGGTGATGAGTTGTATAAGTTCTTTATATATTTTGAATATTAACTCCTTATCAGATATTTCATTTGCAAATATTTTCTCCCCTTCACTAGGTTGCTTTTTCACTTTGTTGATGGTTACCTTTGCTGTGAAAAAGCTTTTTATTTTGGTGTTGTCCTAAAATTTAATTTTGCTTTTGTTTCCCTTAACTGAGAAGACATAGCCACAAATATGTTGCTAAGGCCAATGTCCAGGAGATTTCCTGCTTATGTTTTCTTTAAGGAGTTTTATGGTTTCAGGTCTCACATTTAGGTCTTTAATCTATTTTGAATTTATTTTTGTGTATGGTGTAAGAAAGTAGTCTCTTTTCATTCTTTTGCATGTAGCTGTGTACTTTTCCCAACACCATTTGTTGAAGAGACTGTCCTTTCCCATTGTATATTCTTGCCTCTTTGGTTGTAGGCTAATTGACCATATAGATATGGGTTTATTTCTGCACTCTCTGTCCTGTTCCATTGATCTATATGTCTATTTTTGTGCCAATACCATACTATTTTGATTACTACAGCTTTGTAGTGTATTTTGAGATCTGGGATTGTCATACTTCCAGCTTTGTTCTTTTTTCTCAAGATTGCTTTGGCTATTGTTTCTTTTTTTTTGTTTGTTTTGTTTTTTGTTTTTGTTTGTTTTTTGTAGTTCCACACAAATTTTAGGATTATTTGTTCTAGTTCTGTGAAAAATGCCCTTGATATTTTGATAAGGATTGCATTGAATCTATAGATTGCTTTGGGTAGCATGGACATTTTAAAAATATTAACTCCTCCAAACCATGATCATGGAATATCTTCCATTTGTTTGTGTCATCCTCAGTTTCTTTTTATCAATGGCTTATAGTTTTATTATACAGGGCTTTCTCTTCCTTGGTTAATTTTATTCCTAGGTCTCTTAATCTTTTTGGTGCAATTGTAAATGGGATTTTCTTAATTTCTCTTTCTGCTACTTTATTGCTAGTGTATAGAAATGCAACAGATTTCTGTGTGAGTGTGCTTTCTTTTTGCTTGCAGAGTATTAGTTGACCATCTGACAGGAAATGGCCTAATATGGAAAGAAAAATCATTTTCATCTCATCATCTTGTACTGTTATTTCAGTTCAGTTCAGTTATATTTTGCAATAGTATTCTTGCAAGGATTCATATTACATGCTTTAAAAACTTCTATTAAACAATATTTTTCACAGAATTTTGATTAACTTTGGAAACTTATGACTAATTTGTTAGTTATGATTCAGCCAAATGGAATTTTCCTAATTCTCTCTAAAACCCACTCAAAATGAATGTAGCTTAGCAGACTACAGTATATCCCCCCACCCCTCTTTTGCTTCAGAAGGCTCACTTCAACAGGTGTAGATAAGAAGAAATCTAAACTTAAATGTAAACTTGCCTTTAGTTAATTCAGAGTGTTATCAAATATTTTAATTTTTTTCTTTTTTTTAATGTTTACTTCTTTATTTTTGAGAGAGAGGGAGAGAGGGCATGCGAGTGTAAGCAGGGGAGGGGCAGAGAGAGAGAGAGAGAAGAGGGAGAATCCAAAGCAGGCCCTACGATGTTAACGCAGAGCCCGATGCGGGGGCCCCATCTCACGATCCATGAGAACATGGCCTGAGCAGAAATCTAGAGTCGGACACTTAACTAACTGAGCCACCCAGGTGCCCAAATATGTTAATTTCTTAATCTGTATTTTTAATTTTTAACTTTGCCCTTTTCATGAATTTGCTGAAATCAAATAATACTTTGCCACTCAATCTACACAGGAGACTTATAAGGATTTTTTCCTTCATATGTAAATGGGGAAAAGCACAATATGAACCATGGCCTATCTAACAATTTTTGGAGATTCAATTCTAAGCTTAATTTTGACAAAACCACTTTAGGAGTTTAAGGGAGCTATTTCACACTCTTGAATTGATCTTGCCAAACCATTCCTAGCCTTGAGTCAAGTTAAAGTCTATTAATAGAGGGAGGGGTAAAAACAAAAATTCCTATTTAAAAGTATGGCTTTTTTTTTTTTTTTTTTTTTCCTGGAGAGATGTCTGTTATTTCTTTTTTGTCACTTGGTACAAACCTTTGGATTAAATAACTTCAATATCGATTGAAAAAATTATTAATGCAGTTGACTTGCTTTGTTTTGGCTTTATTGGTTTATATGTTTCTTTTGGTACAGTGAGAAACTTTACACACACACAGCTTTTTTATCTAATGAAGTGTGATAATTAGGGAGAAGTTCTAGGGTACTGGTGATACCAACTTTAAAGGATATGTTAGGACCTGCCTTCTCAGGAAAGAACTAGGAGGAGGTTAACTGTTGAACTGCTGTCTAAGCAGGAAGACTCATATCACTCTCAGAGTTGTGTTGATTTAACAAAAGTATTATCCATAGGGAAGGAGACTGGGGGATTGTAAAATAGTTGACCTTTGAAGTGAAGTCATTGCCTTTTAAGTTTGAAGTCACAGATACACATAGTTGTATTAATTAGTACATGGGGAAGCCTTTGCTTCTTAACATTTAAAAAATTATAGTCCTTATATTTCTGTTTATAGAATTTCCAGACTCCTCCAAAGCAAATATCTGAAAAAAAAGTTGCATTATAAATTATTTTGAAGTTTCTCTTTGTACAACTAAGCAATATGTCAAACATTTCATATATCTTCTGACTCAGGCACCTACTTAAAACTTTCTCCTTTTGTGTTTGATTATAAAAAAAAGTCCTCAAATAAGGAAATGAAGACATTTGCTGGTTTTCCCTGGAGCTTTAATCAGTTGATATTCAACAGGTGTTTTTATTTTCTGGGCCTTAAAATCTTTCTGGATGGGATAGTGGGAGAAATATTTGTGAATACTCTCTTGGTTAGCAAATAAATCTTTGTTCTTTTTGTTTTCTCCATTTCTTTTCTATATTCTTAGCTCATCATCCTCCCTTCCTGTACATGCCTCCAAAGTTCTTGTTCCTTTTCCTCCATCGAGGGTAGAAAAATGCTGTCAGAACGAGTTGATTTGCAGCCACCCATCCATGACATGGCTGAGGACACAACCTGAATGTCCTCAGGTTCCATAGCCTATGAGTACAAATGAGCTCACATAACATTACCACCAGAGTCTGCTGTCCATAATTGTTTACACTTGAATCTTATAGTACCCTACAAAGCTCCCCTAGGCACTCCTGGCAGTTTTCAGGGCTGTCTGGTATTTTACCAGATTGCATCAATGCCATTTGGGAATGGTTCCTCTGGGCCTCTAGGTGATCTACTTGGACACTTGCTATACCCAGCTGAGCTCCATTCAATGCTCTGCTGTTTCTTTCACCATTCCCCTCTGCCAGGCATAGCCCTGCCCTGGTCCAGACGCTGTTTCTCTGTATTCTTTTGGCTTTCCCTCTAATCCCATCTCTTCAAAGCAAGTGAAAAAGCTCAGTTAACAAGCTCGGTAGGAAACCAATTCCCTGTTTCTGTGTGGATCAGAAGAAACTTTTCTTCCTTTTTAGTCTAATGCAAGAGCCCTCAGGCAGAGTAAACTCATGCAAAAGATCAGAATCCCAGGTGAAGTTTATGTGGAATATCTTGGTACAATAATTTCTTAGCCTCTAAAATACAACATGAATTGAAACAAAACAAACATTTCTTGAGCACCTACTTTGTGCTCTGCTCTATGGTAGGTACTTATCATTGTTATTTCATTTAATCCTTATAGCCCTTTGCACTATGCTGTTGATTGTTATTCTCATTTTGGAGATGAGAAAACTGGGGCTCAAATAGGATTAGGAATTCATTTACCAAAGATCACAGAGCCGATGGGGGTAGAATTAATATATGATTCCAGGCTCCATGATTACCCTCTTGCACATTGCCTCTCACTCTGGAAAATAAATTACTTTCATCGCAGCAAAATACATCTTAGCTTTTAAGAAGAAAAACTGCCCTAAAGAGAACTGCCCTAAAAACAACTCATTTTTTCTGTAAAACTAAAACTGATCAAAATAAAGTCTTAATTAAAGCAAAAAAGATGTAAACACACTTGGTAAGGCGGGTTAAGTGGTGTGTTTATACATCCATCATTATCACTATTATTTTCGGTATTTACAAGAATAGTTAAATGACATAATTCATGTGAAAGTGCTAGGAAGGCATCAGGTTATTATGTGGAGATTGCAACATGAGAATGAGTAAGGAATTGCCTTGTTACATGGAATTTATATTATCCTAGTCTTGTAGGTTGGTGGGATATTTGTACAGTATTGTGAATCTTTACCTGTTCGTTGAACAAACATAAACTCAGACTTTGTGGCTGCTGATGTGACACTTTTCACCGACAGAAATTATCTTAAAAGATTCTTTCCAAGGAACTTAATATTTTGTAGATCTTTTATACTTGTTCCAGAAGCCAAAACTTTTGAGTTGCTGCTCTGTTGAATGAAACATAATACAAGAGAGTTAATCTTGCAATAGTTCCTGTAACTGTGACTAGGGAAAAGGAAGGGAGTGGAGTTTCACAGACAGTCCTCAACCGCAGAGAATGTGTGTGTGGTGGTGGGCAGGGAGAGGCTGGAGCATGTGTAGAAACTGAGGTAGTGGGAAGGACTTTTGGAAGACAATCTCTGGGACCAATGTTGATAATTTGGTTTCACTACCAAGCGATAGCTTTTAGAGAGGACGTTGTTTCACTTTTCTATATAAAAATTTGAGTATTACTTTCTGTTTAACTTCCTCTGCAGTGAGGAGGGATGAGGGATATCTTTATGCTTTAGAGCTTCCAAAAGCCTTTCCAGAGCTGTATCCTTTCTAAATCCTAAAACAAGGTAACATATTAAGTTGCTACTCATAATTTTTTTTGACAGGTGGAAATATGATTTAAAGATAAGTGACTCAGAGCAGCTGTTGGAACCTAGGCATCTGTAGGCTGAATCCCTCCCTACTGTGACCCAGAGCTCTTTTACAAATTTGGGAGCACTTCCTTTCCTCCATACACCCTTAGCTTCAATGAGTGCTAAAGCGCTGTATGGAATTCAGTTATGGTAAAGTGTTAGTATTTTTCAGATGGCATTTAAGAGAGATGGCTAAAACACAGGAAAACCCGAAAGCAGTAAAAATGGTACAACTTTCCAATCTCAGCCTTCTACTAGCAGCCCTACTCTTGTTCTAATCTCCCAGTTCAGAAAAGCCATCTTTAACTACATCCCCTCCTTGTTTTGCCCCATGTTGCGGGCCCTAACTGGTATCATGGAGGGAATGTGGCAAGTGTGAATGCTGTTGTGGGCATGCAGTTCCATTATTACCAATATGATGTTTACTGTGCTATGGTACTTTTACCATTTCTTGCTTTCTGGATTACTTTTATGCCAGGGCAGGCATAACTAGAGTCTCGGAAATTCCCTGACTATAAGGAAGAGTAGATGAGAGATAACCCTATGGAAATTATGATTGATGCCAAATCTACAGCTTTCCCATCTATACAGAAAAACCAGTTTTCATCACTGACTTTGCTACGTCTGCAAAGATGATGGAAATAAAACTACTTCTGACATTGTAGTTTTCCCTCACTAGTTGAGAACCAACCTAGTAAGAGAAATGTTGAATGCCAAGCAAGTAGCTATTCAAATGAATCCCACAAGAACAGGAAACCAAGTGGAAATCCAAATATAAGCTGTGCCCTAAAGTTGCCATCAATAATCCCTGAAGTGAAAACAATGAAATTAGAATATTGTTTGGGTTGCCTTCCCACCTGATAACTGAACAAGGAATCAGCCTGTTTTCATCATTTCCAGTTCAAGAGCTAATGAGGTGGAGAAAGTCCAACAGAAACTGGGCAGTGACGTTTGCTCCTTTGTCAATGACAAAAGCATGTGGCAATTTCCTGGCCTGCAAAAACATCCCAATAAATCTCCTCTGTATACCATTAGGAAGAAGTTGTGTAGAACTGGGTGGACTTCAGAAGGCTGCTAACCTTGGGCAGCTCTGTTGTTATCCTGCTCTTATTGCTCAATGGAAAATTCAGTGGAATTGCTAAGTAACAAGACTAGGTTCAGGGCCATAAATCTCTGAAAGATGCTCACTGACATCTATGGTGCTCTGTAGAATGGATTTACCAAGGTCATTCTTGCTGAGCTTCCTTTGAGTTGGAGGCTACAGCTTACTGTCAGGCCCAGAGCCAGGCTCTTAATCATTGAGGAAGCCAGAGGGCAAGGGGTGGGAGGTAATGAAAGGTAACTTTAGGCCTGGTCCCAGTGTCAAATGGAGACTGGGAGGAAGTCCCATGCAAGAAAAGCAGCTCATTGGGGTCCTCCCACCTTATCTGAGGGCTCTCTCCACAGGGGTTGCTTTAGCTTTATTACTCAGTCCTCGGGGACTTCCCACCATTCACTGAATCAAGTATAAACTTCTGGCCACTGTCTTCAAATTCTTCTCATTACATTTTAAACATCTGTGCATATCTTCTATTCATTCTTGGACCTAGCCACAGTCTTCTGATTGCTGCAGCTGGCTTTGTCCCTCGTAAAGCTTAGTCACCCATTGTCATTAAGTCATCGAGCAAATGGTTGAGTTCCCCTGCTTTGAATTTGTTGTGGTTGACAAAAATACCAAAGGAAAGGAGAGACTAGCAGGAGCCAAAGGCTTATTTGGAAGCCCTTTTGTAGCAGCATTAGGACAGAGGATGAGAACCCAACCAAGGTAAGGAATCCAGCCAGCAGGAAGATTGGGCTCACTCTGTGGAGGTGGGAAGGTGTCTTGGAGCTGTTGCAGAGTTACGATGGGAAGATTAGGGACTCTGGAGCACTAGAACTATATGTGTATGGTTAATAAGTACTAAGGTGTTACTTCATTTGCTCCTTACTGCAGTGTCATGATAGACAAAGCAGGCACTATCATTCTCACCTTTGAGGTGATAAACTGACATTTTGAGAGATGACCAGACCTCAGCCAGTAAGTCTGAACTCCAGTCTTGTGATCATCCACTGTATCTGTTTTGTACCGGGGCCAGCAGTATCTTTCCTAAAGTCCTAGGTTATAAATATTTTAGGCTTTGTGCATCACATGGTGTTGTCACGACCACTCAACTTTGCCATTGTAGTACAAAAGGTCTATACTCAATACACAAACAAATGGGTATGTCTGTGTTTCAGTCATCTTTACAAAGTCTTATTTACAAAAGTAGGCAGTGAGCAGGATATGGCCTGTGGGCCATAGTTTACAGATTTCTGTCCTATGCCATAATACTATAAATCACCCTATGTCATGAGTAAGGATTCATGGGCCATTAAATGCATTGGTAAATTTGAATTCTCAAAATGTGGATATTAAATAATGGAGTGTAAAGGAACACAGCCTAACCTAATATGATTCAGATAAGAAAGAAAGAAAGAAAGAAAGAAAGAAAGAAAGAAAGAAAGAAAGAAAGAAAGAAAGAAAGAAAGAAAGAAAGAAAAAGAAAGAAAAAGAAGCAAAGAATATAGGGAAGTTAGTCAGTGTGCAGGTTACTTAATAGTGAGGTGGCAGGGACCCAGGAGATACCCACAGCAGGTAAGGGAAGTGGATGATGCTGATCAGGTGATTTCCCAGGTGCCTCTGCAGTATAAGTGCCCTGGGAACCCTGTGGATCTTTTCTCAGCTCTTGCTTTACTGGAGACTTGGGCATGCCTCATGCTGTAAACCCCACATTTTCTACTCTAAGTACTTCTCCCAGAAACTGTCATCTCCCTTCTGAATGACAAATATCCTGCAACTTGCTTCCTGGAGAGAAAATGCAGGCTGTTCCCTGAGGTCAAGACCAGAAGTCTTGACAAGGGAGAGGAGATGGGAGACTTGATAGAAGTATGTCTTTGCCTTCTTCCGCTCATTTCTGGCAGTAGGCTGATGACCTTATTATTTGGTGACACTTTTCCTGCTCACCTGGCTGGCTAGCTCTGGCATTAAGGCTAGAAGGGAAAATAAGAGAAACCATAGACTAGAACACACTCTTCAAACATTGTGAATTTCTATTTATACTCAGAAAAATGGACTTCTCAGCAGGCACTGGGAGTCGCAAATGTCTTTTTTTTTTTAAGTTTTTTTTCAAGTTTATTTATTTTGAGAGATCAAAATATAGCTGGTAGTGTACAGCCAGATGCGGGGCTTCATCTCACAAACTGTGAGATCATGACCTGAGCCGAGATGAAGAGTCAGATGCTTAACTGACTGAGCCACCTAGGTGCCCCTCAAACTCCTTCTTATGTTCTTCAGTGTACATTTCCAGTCATATCTTATCCCTATTGCTCTCTGCTATTTCTGTCATCTAGGATGATTTTCCTTAGCCTCTATTTCTTCCTTTCTACTTATCAAATTTGGGCTCATCTTTGAGGCCTGGCTCATGAAGGAGTTTCTGTCTCCTTCATGGATCTCTGTTATGTCCTTTACTGCCAGTACCATTCATTTAGATTTTATTTTAAGTTGCTTTATGATCCTTCACATTACTTAACTTTTCATTGTTCTGCAATGAGAATTCAGCAGTTTGTAGGCATGGCCTGGATTTTAAGTTATCTGTATCTTCTAACACAGTATTAGATTCATACTACAAACTCAGTAAACATCTGTTATGTGAGCTAAATCTATAACTAAGATCTTTCAGTGGGCCTCTAACATGGAGGTTCTCTCCTCTCATTTTCTTTAGAGTTAAAACTTTCTTATTTGGCTAGCTCGTTTGGTTTGTCACTGTTGCCTTGTCTTTCAGAACTTGGCATAGGTTCCCTCAGGGGCAGGTTGGAAGACCTGAGGAGAGAGCACATGTGAGATTATCATTTTCCATTGATGCTCATCTTGTTCAAGTCCCCTTAGTGTTCTGTAAAATCCATGAGAGCAGAGACTGTCTTGCCATTAGATCATTTCTCACCATTATAGTTTCTCCATTTAGCAAGTGCCTGGCATGTATTAGATGCTTAATAATTATTGGTTGAATGAAAGAATGAGTGAACAAGTATTATCTTGACCTGGTCCTGGGTGATTCCCTTGCCTTGTGGGAACGCTGATTGTCAAAAAGTGAGAAAATGGCCTTAGTTGTCACTCTTTGTCAGAGCATGATAGCTCCTTGGCATTTTGCTCTCACATGAGGCCTACAAGACCATATGTAGGTGGAATGTTTGATGGCTGACCCTAATGTACCAAATCCCTGTGGACCACATCAGCATTGTTCTCTACCAGATCCCAGAGATGCAACAGCTAAAGTCACTTTCTTAGGCCATACTTCCTGATATAACTCACCAGAGCTTGCTTCATAGATTGCTCACATGTGTTTCCTATTTTTATCCATCACAAGTTTGGAAATCCGTCCACAGAGTGAATGGGTCACATGTGCAGTGAGTGCTCAGTGGTGACCATTTGCTGGTTTGATTATTAAGGTAAAATTAAGGGAAAATCTGATTTAAGGGCCCAAATGATACATTTATAGCCACTTGATTATATAGGGTAAAATATATCAATTTCCTGTATAATACTTAAAAAAACTGTTTTCCTTTTTTAGGCATTACGTAATAATATGTATTTAATTAGCTCTTTAGCATACTTACCACAAGATGGCAGTATAACAGCCCCTATTTATTAGGATCATGGATATTGTTTAAATTGAGATAGTGGAGAGGTATTTTTTCCCCCTCAAGTTTCCAAAATCTACAATACAATCATGTCCATATGATCTAATTCGTAGCTAGGTAGATTTGTAACTAAACATAGACCTGCATAAGTCCAACTACTTGCACACTCAAAAATATTCTCATGTACAACCTGTCCCATATGACAAGATGGATATTCTGTATATTTTGTCCAGAATGTAGTTAATCACATGTGAATTAGATGTATTAATTATTAATCAATCTCTTGTGTAAGTAGGTAAAATCAATCAGAAAGCTTGTGAATGCAATTTTAAGGCAGAATACCAAGAATAGCCCACTTCAGGTTTGGTATTATTATTGCAGAAAAGAGGCTTCAGTAGTTCTAGGCTGGGATGCAGAGTGAGTCCATGGAAGGAAGGTAGATATGAGGCTAGAAGAGAAAGGTGCATAGGGAAGTTGTTATCATCTTTTAGCTACAAAACATTGAGCACAAAATGTCCATTATTTTATTGTCTAAAAACTGGTCCTTGCCATGTAAGAGCTTAAGATCCAACATTATAAATAACAGAGAAAAAACCCAGCAAACATGTGAAAAGATACGTACCATGACCATTATCTGAGAAGAATAAGGGAAGTAAAGAAGGAAGAAACATTGATTTTATATGTTTTGCCAGGAGATGAGAAAAGATAGTAGAAACAAGCAGTATGGCATGGTCAAAAGATCATGGCAATAATAAGGAGACCCAGTTCTGGTTTCAACTCTGCCCCCTCACCATTCTGGGCCACCTCCATTTCTTCATGTACATTTGGACTTGGGTTCTAGAAACATTAACAGAAATATGTTTTGTTAACAGTTGGTGTTAATAGGTACTCTTCAAAAAGGATTTGTGTTGAAATAAGTTTGAGGAAAGCAATTGTTATAGTGTGTCTCCTCCTTTTCCCCTCCTTTCAGAGAATCACAAAGTGTGTTAGCATATTAAAGACCTGGAGTGAGGAAACTGCTTCACTTTTTTTAACCTGACATTTCAAACTTAACCATTGAACACAATTCCTTTCTCCACTGCACCCAAAACAGAGCAATTAACATTGTATAGAATATTAATGGTAGATAATTTGGGAACCACTGAATTAAAAAGTCTTTAAAGCCTGTTCCAGTTCTAGAATCTGAATCAGAAGCTCCAGGAGGGCAGGAAATCGTGTCTGACTGATTTACTTTTTACCTCTAGTGCTTGGCATAGAGTAAGTGGCCAGTGATGTTTGCAGAATCAAGGAATGAACTGAGGCAGGACTGATTTTCCCCCCTCCCTCTTTTTCTAAGAAGCATGGACTATGTGTATCCCCATTCTGAAATTATGTATCAAATTAGAGCAATTCCAGGTAGAGAATGAAGACAAAGACTTCTTTTTTTTTTTTTTTTTTTAATTTTTTTTTTTTTCCAACATTTATTTATTTTTGGGACAGAGAGAGACAGAGCATGAACGGGGGAGGGGCAGAGAGAGAGGGAGACACAGAATCGGAAACAGGCTCCAGGCTCTGAGCCATCAGCCCAGAGCCCGACGCGGGGCTCGAACTCACAGACCGCGAGATCGTGACCTGGCTGAAGTCGGACGCTTAACCGACTGCGCCACCCAGGCGCCCCAAGACTTCTTTTTTTTTAAGTCTAAAAACATTGGGGAATTATGTTAAGAGTCTTTCTGGGAAATGTGAAGATGTGACCCTAATAGGATTGGTTTTCCATTTCCTCCTCTGTTTTCATGAGTGGAAATTTTATCTGGATTCATCTAGGAAGAAACCCAAATCAGATGGAAGGAAATGACTGACTAGCCCATTCTGGATATCAAAGAGAGAAAAGAATCCCAGGATTGGGGGAGAATTGGAGGGTCTTAAGAGACCAAAAGTCTCATGGTAGTGAAGGTAAAGAGAGAGATTCTGCAGAAAAAGAAGCTCCCTGAAGAATGGGGACATGATGAGCAAGTGGTTGGCCCCAAAAGTTAAGAAAGAAGTTAGAAGTATCCAAAATCTATAAAGAACTTACCAAACTCAAATAATCCAGTGAAGAAATGGACAGAAGACATGAATACACACTTTTCCAAAGAAGACATCCAGGTCACCAACAGACACATGAAAAGATGCTCAATGTCACTCACCATCAGGGAAATACAAATACAAATCAAAGGCACACTGAGCTGCCACCTCACACCAGTCAGAGTGGCTGAAATGCTGGCGAGGATGTGGAGAAATGGGAACCCTCTTGCACTGTTGGTGGGAATGCAAACTGGTGCAACTGCTCTGGAAAACAATGTGGAGGTTCCTCAAAAAATTAAAAATAGAACTATCCCTACCCTATGACCTAGTAATAGCACTACTAGGAATTTACCCAAGGGATACTGGAGTGCTGATGCATAGGGACACATGTACCCCAATGTTTATAGCAGCACTTTCAATAGCCAAATTATGGAAAGAGCCTAAATGTCCATCAACTGATGAATGGATAAAGAAGATGTGGTTTATATATACGATGAAATACTACTTGGCAATGAGAAAGAATGAAATCATGTCATTTGCAGCAACATGGATGGAACTGGAAGGTATTATGCTGAGTGAAATAAGTCAGGCAGAGAAGGATAGATATCATTTGTTGTCACTCATATTGGATCTTGAGAAACTTAACAGAAGACCATTGGGGAAGGGTAGGGGAAAAAGTAGTTACAGAGAGGGAGGGAGGCAAACCACAAGAGACTCTTAAATACAGAGAACAGACTGAGAGGGGTTGGGGGGTAGAGAAGAGGGGGAAATGGGTGATGGGCATTGAGGAGGGCACTTGTTGGGATGAACACTGGGTGTTGTATGTAAGGCAATTTGACAATAAATTATATTCATTAAAAAAAAAAAAGAAGTTAGAGAAGCCAGTAGAATGAGGTGAATATCAGGATTAGACGAACCATTCTATATGGTAGTTCATCTATATGGGTTACAGTGGATATCTTGAATCAGTAAAGAACTCATAGGTGTATTCTACTGGATTCTATATATGTGAATATTCAGTTGGTAAAACTGTTTTTCATAGACTAGATGGTACCATTTTGTTGTTAAAGGCACAATAAGGGAAGGGACAAAGTGCTGTAAAGCCAACTCTACTGATAGTATAATTACTAGAGAGTGGGATATCAGGCTGAACTCACCCAAAGATATCTGCTGCCTCCTATGAGCTCCTTTGGTTAAGACAAGTTCTGGAAGATGCCTGTTAAAATGCAACATGTGACCAGAGGAGAAATAACATAGCAACACATTAGTGGTCATATTCATATTGCAGAGAACAGAGTCCTAGAAAACAGATCATCAAACAGGTAAATTTTATCGGGGAAAAAGAAGACATGAAGTGTGGGAAAAGCTGCAGGATTGCACTGTGGAGGCCCTGGGAGTCAGGAGTCGAGATTGGGGTGCTGAGGTGGAGGGAGACCCCAAATAGGAGAGGTAGGAAATGTGAAAGGTCTATTTTATCACTTTGCAATTTGTTCAGAACAGACAAAAGAGGAGACAATGTCAGGCTGAAAACAAAAGGTCCTAGAAGATAGACTGGACCTCCCCATTTCTGCCTCATATCTATCCTGAATGTTATTAAGTGATTTATCTCTAACAATAAAGTATCAGTGCTTGTAATTATTAAATACTTGTATACATATTTAAACAATACTTATATAAGTATATTAGCAATTATTTTAAAAGTAAATTAAATTAAATTCAAAGTTTAAGTTTATTTTTATAACTCTTTATCGTTCCTCACTTTCATTTCCACATGATTTCTTAATAAGGAGAAAAGGGAACACGGTTGCAGTTGGCACTCTGGAATTGTATATGACCTGTAGCCTATAATATTTCTATCAAAAACTAGTGGACTCTGTCTGGTATTGATGTGGAGTTAATAACTGCAGTGACGATAAATTACTGCTTTACTTCCCCCTCAAACTATTTTGTGTTTCACCACTTTGTATGGAAGTTTGTTATGTATGTGAATGTCACCTAGTACCTAGCAGCTAGCATCTATAACGTTGCAGAGAAGGTCGATACTGTGGATTGAGCTCATCTCTGCAGCATTCAGGTGGAAGAACATTGCAGACTTAAAATGGAATAGATTCTTGGGGCGCCTGGGTGGCTCAGTAGGTTGAGCATCTGACTTTGGCTCAGGTCATGATCTCACGGTTCATGGGTTCAAGCCCCGCATGGGGCTCCATGCTGACAGCTCGGAGCTTGGAGCCTGCTTCTGATTCTGTGTCTCCCTCTCTCTCTTCTCCTCCCCTCCTGGCACTCTGTCTCTCAAAAATAAAAATAAACATTAAAAAAAATTTTTTTTAATGGGATAGATTCTTTAGTCATGCGGATGCCATTTTTAAAGCAACACAAGTTTCTAAGAGTACTATATTAACAAAATTATTATTTTAGATTTAGATACAGCTCAGTTTTACAAGTTTCTTCAACCTAGGAAAATAAATATTAAATAAAAACCCAGGGTGCCTGGGTGTCTCAGTTGGTTAAGTGACCAACTTTGGCTCAGGTCATGATCTCACTGTTGTGAGTTTGAGCCCCGCGTCGGACTCTCTGCTGTCTCTCAAAAATAAATAAACATTGAAACAAGTTTTTTTTAACCCCAAATACTTGGTATGTGGTGATTCCCACTAAATGAAGATAAACTAACAGGTTTCAAAGCATAAACAAAATATTAAACAGTTATATATTATTGTCAAGGTGGAGTGTTAATTTTTATCTAACAGGAAATGACTATTCAAAATATTTATTTTTTCTGCTTAGTACAGTTTACTTTTAAGCAAAAAGCTATTAGTCGAATGAAATGACATGACATATACTAGTGACCTTGATAACTCTAAAGACTTAAATGTTATGTCAACTTTTCAACATTCAAAGCAGAAAAGAATTCAAGCATAAAATTAATTTTCATTAAGGAGAATTAATAGCCTCTTCAGGTTCCAATGTCACCATCCTCTTTAGCAAAACAACCAAAAAGAAGAAGTATCCATAATGTTAGCTTGTTGAAATGTTGCAACTATGTTTTTGGCTTTTCAGGTAATAGATGCTTACCATTATATACAAAGAAATGGTACTCAGTTTGGAAGTTTTAGGATCTAGTAGAAGTCTCAAAGAGATTTTATTTGATTTAGACTGACAGATAAAGATCTTGTGCAAGCCATGTAAGAGGACCCAAAAGGGGAGGACAAAGACAGGGTATGGTAGACAGAAAATGGTCCCCAAGGATGTCCTTGTGCTAATCCCCAGACTTGTGGATATGTTACCTTACTGGTAAAGGGACTCTCAGGGGTGCCTGGGTGGCTCTGTTGGTTAAGTGTCAGACTCTTGATTTTGGCTCAGGTCATGATCTCATGATTGTGAGATCGAGCCCTGCATCAGGCTCTGTGCTGAGCACGGAGCCTGCTTGGGATTCTCTCTCCCCCTCTCTCTGCCCCTCCCTCCCTCTCAAAATATATAAATAAACATTAAAAAAAAAAAAGAAAGAAAACGGACTTTGCAAATGGGATTAAATTAGGACACTGAGATGGGGACATTATCCTGGTGGGCCCCATGGCATCACACAGGTCCTTGTAAATGGAAGGCAAAAGGGTCAGAGTTGGAAAATGGAAGTGTGACAATGGCAGTGGAGGTTGCAGTGATGTGCTTTGAAGATGGAAGAAAGGGCCATGAGGAAAGGAACATGGGTGGCCCCTACAAGCTGGAAAAACAGGAAATGGCTCTCACCTGGGGCCTCCAGAAGGCATGCAGCACTGGCCACACCTTGCTTTTAGCCCAGTGAGACCCATTTTGGACTTTTCTGACTTCCAGAACTATAAGATGATAAACTGTGTTGTTTTAAGTTACTGTGGTGACTTGTGCAGCCACAATAGGAAATTAATACCTATGTGACCCAAAGTTCCCTTTATCTTCAGAGAAAACTCCTGAGTGGTAATGTGGTGGAGAAGAAAGAGAGGTTGAGAGTTCAACAGGACATCGTTGGAATCCTGATTTTGCCACTTCTGTCTGTGAGACCTTAAATAAGTTATTTAACTTCTGTGACCCTCATTTTTTTCATCAGGAAAAGGGGTTGTAGTGAGAGTTAAATATGGTAAGATATATCAAATGCCCAGAATAATGCCTAGATGATTACCTTCAAGATAGATCTACAAGAAATGTTACTCACCTCTTCACCAGAATGTTAGAAGATTTGTTGCACAAAAATAGTCCACTTGGCAGTTTCTACCTTGTGTTAGGAACCCTCAGAGCCCCAGGAAGATACTCATCATAGCTTCTCAGTGTGAGTCAAGGCAAAAAGCCTGGTTGTAGAGGATTGTATCCAAACCCAAAAGCTAAGAAGAGCTGCAATATGCAAACTGGGGTGAGGGTTTGCCATTTCCTGTGAACTTCTGACCTTTCCTGTCTCAACTTGTCTATCTGCCACCCAGGGACAGCACTCTCTTACCCCAGTGGACTTGATTCACAAAGAGGGTGAAAAGACCGTGTGTTCACAGATGGGACATGATTACGCTCATCTGCAGCTACCTGGGTTTGAGGATCAAATCCTGAGCTTGTGGTTTCTGAGCCTCAGGCAGCACAAACTGTTGCCTGCTTGCAGGGCCAGGCTGCTTGACACATTCAGTGTCAGTAAACTAGGCGCCCGTATTTCCAGTCATAGGTTTGGGTGCCCTGGAGAGCATGAACCTCATTATGAAGCCACTTTTGTTAGGGAATGGGGAACGATCCCAGGAAGGCAATATTTGGTTGGAAGAAAAACAAAAATGAAAGGATCACATGAGGAAATGAAGGTAGTTTCTTTCCTCACACTTGAAATCTCATAATCCAAGGGAGACACAAGCAGGAAAAATCTTTGCTGCTAAATGTCTTCAGGAGAGCCATTAAATTTGTCCCTTTCTGCTACGCGGGTTTTGAAGACAATTAGTCTTTGTCTACATTGTTTCCTTGAATCTTTAAAAACATTTTCATTCTTTTTAGTAGATTCAAAGAATGTAGTTCAGTGCCAAAATCAAACACAAAACAAAGCTAATTTTTTGAATAACGTGCATAATTGCAATTTTCCTCTCATAGTTAGCATACATGGTAGGCAGTTCATATAAATGCCTGTGATTATTATTACTTCTATACCACCAAACCATATTTTAATGACTTTATTTGCTTTTAATTTGTAGCTCAGAGTACCCTATTATGTACCAGTGTCACAGTTCAGGTTAGTTTAACACTGTGTAACACACCACGTAAATTCTGGTCCTCTAAGCAGATGTCAAGGTGGAATTAGATGTGCTAGAGACTTACTGGTGAAACACCTGTGAAGAATAAAAGGGAAGGGAAGGAGCTGGCAGGGACAGCCTTCAGACCAAGATATAGGTCTGACATCTCTGAAAGAGAAGGGGAAAGAAAAAAGAGCTGGTGGAAAGAATCCCAGACTGTAGAGCAGTTTCAAGAAGGGTTTTGCTAGGTTTTGCCAATGGGTAGTCCAGTCCTGGAGCCCAAGGAACCTGTTAGAGGAGGCTGAAGTCTCACAAGAATGTGCTTGCACTGGTTCCCTGTCATTGCTGGCTGGAGCAGCTTGCTGGAAACATGGCCTAGGCTCAAACATGGCAGTGATTGAGTAGGGCAATAGATGGGCCATTAGTCAGCTATGATCCCTGTAGCAGGACAGCTGAGCAGGTCATATTCAGGTCACCCCATACACACTTATGCATACTGAGAAGCAAGGATCTGTGTGTTGACTCTGTAGTCAGTTCTTGGGGTCCCCTATCCCCAGACCCCTTGCCCATTTCTCACATTTGAGATGCTCTTGGTCACCCTTCAGGGTTTTCCCATTAGAGTTTTTCTTGGGCTGTAGATTCTGCTTCTTCGTGTCTTCAGAAAAAAAGTGAGGCCCAGGATGCTGGTTCTGTAAGGATTTCTAGCACAAGGGCATGGTTTTCCTATGTGAGGAAAGGGAGAGGGGTTGAGAGAGCACAGTAGACTCTTGGCCTTTGGGAGTCTTGGGTTAGAGGGAAGGATTCAATAGGCCTAGCATATGTGGTAGGAATGAGAGATGTGGTTGGAAGAGGCAGATAGGGCCTTTGCTAGAATCAGGCCACCAAAAGTCACAGAGGGTAGGTTTGTTATTCCAGAGGGAATATGGGGAAACCGGAAGGACTATGTCTGGCCCATCTGTCCTGATCTCTGCCCAGGCACCCATATACAACCCAGACATCCTCCTCTCAAGGTGGCCTTTGTCTATCACTCAACACCAGATAACTCCTCAGCTCCAAGCTGATATCTAAAACTTACTTGGTAGAAAGCTTTTCATTCCATAATTAGAAAAATTTTTAAAAAGTCATCCGGTTCACTATACTACAGTCAATTGCCAGCTAACCAGGTGTGTCTGTCCCTCCTCTAGATTGGGAATTCTTTCGGTACTGAGATCATGTCTTTTCCTTTTTCAATTTCCAGAACCTACAACATGCCTGGTAGCAATTTGTTAAATTGGATGGAATTAAATAGATGTAGATACTTCTGTGAGAGAAAGCATAGCAACAAACAGGAGATCATGTCAAAGTGGATAAGTATCTGAGACTGCAAAATTGGAGGCATTCAGATATCCTGAATTTGTCTCACTCAACTCCAGCACATTCTATCTTATATATACACACACACACACACACACACACACACACACACACATATATATATATATATATGTGTGTGTTATATATATATATATATATATATATATATATATATATATATATATATAACACATATATATAATTTATTTTCAAATTGGTTTCCATACAACATCCAGTGCTCATCCCAACAGGTGCCCTCCTCAATGCCCATCGCCCACTTTCCCCTCTCCCCCACCCCCCATCAACCCTCAGTTTATTCTCAGTTTCTTATAGTTTGCCTCCTTCCCTCTCTGTAACTTTTTTTTCTGCTTCCCCTCCCCTATGGTCATCTGTTAAGTTTCTCAGGATCCACATATGAGTGAGAACATATGGTATCTGTCCTTCTCTGCCTGACTTATTTCATAATGCTCTCCAGTTCCATCCACGTTGCCACAAATGGCCAGATTTCATTCTTTCTCATTGCCTAGTAGTATTCCATTGTATATATAAACAACTTCTTTATCCATTCATCAGTTGATGGACATTTAGGCTCTTTCCATAATTTGGCTATTGTTGAAAGTGCTGCTATAAACATTGGGGTACAAGTGCCCCTATGCATCAGCACTCCTGTATCCCTTGGGTAAATTCCTAGCAGTGCTATTGCTGGGTCATAGGATAGATCTATTTTTAATTTTCTGAGCAACCTCCACACTGTTTTCCAGAGCGGCTGCATCAGTTTGCATCCCCACCAACAATGCAAGAGGGTTCCCGTTTCTCCACATCCTCTCCAGCATCTATAGTCTCCTGATTTGTTCATTTTAGCCATTCTGACTGGTGTGAGGTGGTATCTCAGTGTGGTTTTGATTTGTATTTTCCTGATGAGGAGTGACATTGAGCATCTTTTCATGTGCCTGTTGGCCATCTGGATGTCTTCTTTAGAAAAGTGTCTATTCATGTCTTCTGCCCATTTCTTCACAGGATTATTTGTTTTCCGGGTGTGGAGTTTGGTGAGTTCTTTATAGATTTTGGATGCTAGCCCTTTGTCCGATATGCCATTTGCAAATATCTTTTCCCATCCCGTCAGTTGCCTTTCAGTTTTGTTGATTGTTTCCTTTGCAGTGCAGAAGCTTTTTATCCTGATGAGGTCCTAATAGTCCATTTTTGCTTTTAATACCCTTGCCTTTGGAGATGTGTCGAGTAAGAAACTGCTGTGCCTGAGGTCAGAGAGTTTTTTTTCCTGCTTTCTCCTCTAGGGTTTTGGTGGTTTCCTGTCTCACATTCAGGTCCTTCATCCATTTTGAGTTTATTTTTGTGAATGGTATAAGAAAGTGGTCTAGTTTCATTCTTCTGCATGTTGCTGTCCAGTTCTCCCAGTACCATTTGTTAAAGAGACTGTCTTTTTTCCACTGAATATTCTTTCCTGCTTTGTCAAAGATTAGTTGGCTATACATTTGTGGGTCCAATACTGGAGTCTTTATTCTAATCCATTGGTCTATGTGTCTGTTTTTGTCCAGCACATTCTATCTGTAAGGCTAGATGAATGCCTTATTCTTAACTGCTTTTAAATTTTCCTCTTATAAAAGAAGTCAAATAATCTTCCCCTCAGCATTTCTGTGAGTAGCAAATGATAAAGGACTTTGAAATGTAAAAGTGATAAAGTTCTCTCTTTCTTGTTTTGTGGGGATTTAGGATTTAGTTTAAAGGTAGCCAGTGCTGGGGGTCAGCAGAAGGTCTGGAGAGAGGGGTCTGCCTGGCATGGAGGTAGTTTAAGCCATGCAGCATTGGAATTGCCAGTTTCAGGAAATTCTAGATAAAAACAAAAAACCAAAAAACTGTAACTGTACTATATAAAACATGAAGTAATCCATGGCTCACGTTTAAATAGGAAATTCCCCTGGTAGGTATTTCTTAGACTTTCTATTAACAGGAATAGATGCTGTTTACTCAATATACTTGGTTTAATATAATAAACGTTATCAGCAACATAGTCACACCCTTTTATTGCTGGAGAGAGGTGAATGACTGAAATAACCTACTATTATTTAGCCTTTTATGGTTTACCAAATGTTTTAATGCATGTTACCAATTTGGTTCCTCCAAATTACTCTGGAAAAGGAAAAGAACAAAGAGTTTTCATGGCATCTCACCACTTGCTAGTGCAGAGCTGTTAAAGGAATTCTACAACAAAAAATGGGATGGCAGTTAAAACTTGGGGTTAGACAGACTTGATTTAATCTAGGGCTTTGAGCTGTGCTAGCTGTGGGAACTTGGATAAAGTAAATCACTTATCTCAGACCCAGTTTCCTGTTCTGTAAAATGAAGACTTACTTATTACTCAAATATTTTTTTATTTTTTATTAAAAATTTTTTAAAATGTTTTTATTTATTATTTTTGAGACAGAGAGAGACAGAACATGAGCAGGGGTGGGGCAGAGAGAGAAGGAGACACAGAATCCAAAGCAGGCTCCAGGTTCTGAGCTGTCAGCACAGAGCCTGACGCGGGGCTGGAACGCACAGACTGTGACATCCTGACCTGAGCTGAAGTCAGACGCTTAACCAACTGAGCCACCCAGGCACCCCTCAAATATTTTTTTAGATAAATGTAATAGCTCCCCATTCAGATTTCAAAGAGGAAAAAGCATTTTGAATTGGTGAGCCCCAAAGACTTTCTTAAAATTAAAAAAAAAAATTTTTTTAAGTTTATTTATTTTGAGAGAGAGAGAGAGAGAGACAGAGACAGAGACAGAGCTCGAGAGGGGAAGGGCCAGAGAGAGAGGGAGACACAGAATCTGAAGCAGGCTCCAGGCTCCAAGCTGTCAGCACAGAGGCCGATGTGGGGCTCAAACTCACAAACCGCAAGATCATGACCGGAGCTGAAGTCGGATGCTTAACCAACTGAGCCACCCAGGCGTCCCAAAAGACTCTCTTAAGTAATGCTGACATTCAGAGTAGCTGACAGGAGGTATGTGGAGTTCTTAGCACAGAGACTGTAACATACTAAGCATTCAATAAATATTCAGTGCTACTTTTACAAATAGCTTACCATGCATTTTTATATATTCCATTTTGTCCTCCCAATAACCTCATAAAGCTTCACTTTACGACAAAGAAACTAATGATTAGGGAGCTATGACTGGCTCTAGTTATACACAGTCAAGTGTCAGAGCCAATCTTACACCTAGCTTGTCTGCTGCTCTAGCCATGACCACTCTCTGTCCCCATCAATGGAACTCATCACCGGCTGTGGTTATGAAGAAAAAGTAAGTTGGGGGGATCCAGCAATATGGATTACCTACTAGGGAATGAGAAGATGGAGTATTTAACCATAGGAGGAGTAGAGTTTTAAATGACAAAGACTACAGGTTGTGTTTTCTCTTTCTTCAGCTTCAATGAGCAGATCTATGACCTAAAAGTATTTTTTTTGAAAGTTTATTTTAAAGTTTATTCATTTATTTTGAAAGTCAGAGAAAGAGAGAGCTCATGTGCACAAACAGGGGAGGAGAAGAGAGAGAGGGAGAGAGAGAATCCAAAGCAGGCTCCATGCTGTCAGCACAGAGGCTGATGCAGGGGCTAGATCAGTCTCACAAACGTGAGATCAAAACCTGAGCCTAAATCAAGAGTCGGACACTCAACAAACTGAGCCACCCAGGTGCTCCTCTTTTTCCTTTTTTTAAATTTTTATTTTATTTCATTTTTTTAATTTTTTTTTCAACGTTTTTTATTTTTGGGACAGAGAGAGACAGAGCATGAACGGGGGCGGGGCAGAGAGAGAGGGAGACACAGAATCGGAAACAGGCTCCAGGCTCCGAGCCATCACCCCAGAGCCTGACGCGGGGCTCGAAATCACGGACCGCGAGATCGTGACCTGGCTGAAGTCGGACGCTTAACCAACTGCGCCACCCAGGCGCCCCTCTTTTTCCTTTTTATACTGTGTGCAATCTTATCACGGTTTGAAACCCAGCTTTACACTCTTTCAAGAGTATTTTTCTCTAGCAGTGACAGGGGGATCATCTTTGTTGTTTTGGGAGGAGTTTTGAGGGTCATGTTAACATATTGATATGTGCAAATATAGAGGGCAAGTTAACTTAGATGTGAGAGGCCTGGTAGTGCAATCAGAAAGTGGGTGAAGAAGGCTGCCATGAGGAGAGGAACAGTGGAAAGGGGCACCCCTGGCGTGCAGGTTAGGGTCACTGGGAAAGACAGGCCCACACTCTATCCACATGGGGTGGGAAACCACAGGCCCTGACTACAAAATAAAATTGGGAATGTGAAGTTAAGAGAACGAATATGAGGGAGAAGGAGTTGTAGAATTTCTCGATTCCCTGAAGAGAAGATGTACAGTAAAAGAAGAAAAAGTGCAGGAAGAGCCACAGTGGATAGTCAGCTAAAACCTCGTTTGAGAGGAATAAATGTAGGCGTGGTCTTTTGTTCCCTCACTCACCTCATGCATTCACTTACTCATTTGCCTACCCAGAACAAGTGTTTGAATCCCTGCTATATACTCCACATGTCTCCAGGGGCTTCTTCTTGAGAGGAAATGATGGCACAGTCCCCATTTGTGTAGGAGGCATCTGGGGCAGGCATTACAAGTCCACAGTGACAGGAGAGCTCACAGACAGCAACCTGTGCACGAATTCAGAGAAACCTGTGTTATCTGTGCTGAGGAGCCATAAAAAGAGGAGGAAAGATGACAGTCAGGGGAAGGTAGGCTTCAAATATGATTACAGTTGGCCTAGGGTGTCTATTTGTGGAGTTCACTTAAACTGAATGCTCAGTAAAGCACCTTGTCAATGGCCCTAGGAAAGAGGTCTCTTGTTAGCATCCTTCAGTGATGCCTGTGTGGGAGACACTTGGGTTTTGCCCTTGCCTAGACTTAGTGGTGACTTTTGACCAAATGCATCCTGGTACGTAGGCAGTTTTGGCAAATGTAGCTTCACCAAATGAAAGAATCCTCAATGTCTGCTAAAAGAACATGTTAATTATAATGTAATGACTGAAATGCTAGCAGAAGGCCCTAAGTCTATGGTGTCTGGGGCTCAGAACTTTGAGGACCACTGGTAGCTCCCTGTGTTTGACCTCAGCAGCAGAGGTGGTCACATATGTTTTGTTGGTCAGACCCTTTGTCAACATAAGGTTAAGGTGTGGAGGAAAAAAGTCAATAAATCTAGAACTGTGCATTGCTCAATTCAATAAACACCTAATAGATTGGACTGAGGCCAAATAGAAGAGCCTCCAGGTGCTTTTTCCTCTCTGAAGGACTTTTTTCTGTGCCTAGTAACTGAATACTTGAGTTGACATCATGCCAAGTTTTAACTGTTAGTCATATATTTTCTAGATAAATGATACTAACTACCCCTTTGGATTTCAAAGAGGGAAAAGGATCTTGAATTTGGGATTAGGCCCTGAGGACCTTCTTAAGTAGTGCTGACAAGTCTCCGGATGGGTTAAAGATATTCTTGATATTAGGAACTGAGCAGTCTAGCCCCACAAGTGTGCACACACACTACCAAATCCTATGATACCATTTGGTAACAATATATTTTGTTATTTTTTTAATGTGTCTTCTTGGGTGGCCACAGGATTATCTATCAGCTGTAGGCTGGGATTAGGTGACAAAAACTCCATGGCTTTCATATTAAAATAGAAAATGAAGTCAAAACAGGATCTATTTTCCTAGTCCCTATTCTCTTCCCCTATCCCCTTCTTACATATTTTCGGTGCACTCATGGTTACCAGTCCTGTTTACATCATTTCTTACAGGCCAGTGACATTTGGAGGCCTTTACCAATCCATATTCTATATTTTGGCTTGCATAGTTCCTGGAGCTTATGTTAGATTTGGATCTTCTTATACGAATACGGTCACTATCTCTGGGTCTGCAGTGCTCTTTTCAGAATCTTGGAGAAAAAGGAGCAATTCTGATAATGAAGATTACCCAGCTCCCTTCCCCACCCACCTGCATATCCCCAGCTAGTGACCAAATGATTTGCAAGTGAGCTATGAAAAGAACTGCACTGTCAGAGGTTTTAAAGTATATATAAGGATGTTTTGCAAGAGCAGCATAACAGAAACAAGTTCAAAAGGACAGAGAGAAAATGCTCCAAATCTGTGGCAAACGGGATTTCACTGAAATTTACAGGATTCCTTGGATATGTCTTTGATTCATGTACTGATTTCCCAACACTTTGAAACTATTTCAAGTGGTGTTTAAAGAAACAAAAACTTTTCTCTGTAATAAAAAGTAAATTATTCTACTTTAATAGAAAAACTGAAAAATAACTATTGCTTAAGTTGTTTTTTTAAGCTGAGTTTTTTTTTTTTAATTAGGGGGGATGGTTATAAGAAACTACATCTTCCCCTGACCCACCCCCCGCCCCCCACCACCCCCATTTGAACTGCAAATGAAAAACACACTTTGTGATTTAGCAAAAGGAAGTTAAGGATGAGTCTTTGGGGAGGGGAAGTAGTGCAACCGGTTATCATGTTAATCTTCCATTATAGGGGTTGGGCTCAGAGCCAGATTTGCTGCTTATAGTAAATGAACAGAACCTGAATGGTTAAAAGAAATCCCCCCAATCCTCAGATCTGGAGCTTGTATGCCAGCTTGTTATGTTTTCCAGCATCCTTCTTCTTCACACATACTAAATAGCTAAAGCGACTGGAGATAAAAGTCAGGTTATTAGATACAAAATGTCTTCTCCTTTATTCCCCTTTAGTAAATGTCTCTGTGCAGTTAATCATGACCATAAACCACCTCAAAACTGCACTTCTATGTCAGTTTTTCTGGACAGTTCTCTCCTCTTGGTCTCTGCCTCAATAGCAATTTCCCTGTCTGTTAATTGGCATAATAAAAGGCAAACTGAAGGGGGCATTAAGAATACATAATAATGGTGACATGGAAATAGGAATATGCATTAAGTGGTGGGAAAGGTGCTTTCCATTTTCTATATTATTCTAGGTTTAGTTATTAATTTGGGTGTCTTTGAAGTTCCTCTTATTAGACCTCAATTTCTTTATTTGCGTTGAGTTCAATAATTTAGCTTAGTGATGATAGTGTAAGTATACATTATTTGATAGTTGGTTTATCCTAAGATGAAAGGAATGATAAAAAGAAGTATGATTTGGGAATACAAGAAGAGGATATGGCATCTGTTTTTTTCGCTACCAGTCACCAGCTGTGAGTCTTTCAGTGGATTCCTCAGTGGTGCTAAATAGTTTTTCTGAAATATGGCATAATAAAGTTGTAGCAAATAACCTTTAAGTTCCTTGAAAGATTCCACTGAATTCACATTATTCTGCCTTCCAGCTCTTGGTTCACCATAGCTTCACTTCTTGATTCATTCAGCAGAGCAGACTTACTAAATGTCTACTTTGTGCCAGGCCTATGCTAGTTGATGGGGATTTTCAGCAGTGAGCAAAACTGACAAAATTCCCCTCTTATGGGGCTCATAGTCCTATGTAGGAAGACAGGCAAAGAGTATATAAGCAAATACTCCAGTACCAGCTGGGGAGAAGAGCAGAGGGAGAGAGAGAGGAAGAATCCTAAGTAGGCCCCACACTCAGCGCAGAGCCTGATACAGGGTTTGATCTCACAACCTTGGAATCATGAACTGAGCAGAAATCAACAGTTGGATGCTAACCAACTGAGCCACCCAGGTGCCCCGAGAACAAACATCTTAATTTCATAATCTTTGTTAGTAATGTGGAGCTGGCACTTCTGAACTGACCTCCCAGGGTTATGTCATGAAGCAAAGGTAAATATATCAATCATTATGACAATTGTTATTCGCTGCCACTAGCTATTTGGCGGCCTGATGCTTGTAAGCAATGAACAGTTCTGCCCAGAATATGGTCTAATTGATTCTACAATAAAACCCAAATGGTAATATAGAATGTGCCATAGAGATGAGGAGTCTTGGAGGACTCTGGCCAGAGAGGCCTTTGGAGCACTGACTGGAGGAAAATTACTGGCGATAGGACATGACTGTTTGGCGGGCATAGGATAAAGACAGAAAGAATAATAATGCTGACTTCCAGTAAAATGAATTATGCTTTCTCTTGTCCCTTCCATAGACTCAAAAAGGGTTACAGATCTGGTATTACAACTTGAAAAGTTTCACGTAAGCAGGCACTAGTTATGGTATGGTGCCACAGATCCCTTAAAGATGGCTCCTGTGATAAATCATAGACTGAGGGTCTAGAGACAGACTGTTGCCATTAGGGAGGCAGCATTTTATGGATGACATAAAACAGCACAGCAGGGCGGTTCTAAATCCTGAATCAAGAATTAGCATGTGCCTCCAAGAAAGAGAAAAATTCTACTTTAGGTTCTTCCCATAGAGATAACTTAGAAAATCAGTGCAAATTTAATGTTGGATAGTAAGTACTATATAATACGTTCTGTCATATATGTGTGTATATTATTTTATGTTATATTTTCTTACAGAAGAATACAGTATATGTTCTTACAGAATTAATTCTGCAAGTTTAGGAGGTTGAGCAAAAGTGTAGAGTGTTGGAGATGTTGCTGTCACAGGATAAATATTACTTGGTGAATTAAAAGGCACTGGAGCAGTGAGCTCTGTACTTAATGCAGTCATCAAAGCTGATTGTGGTGTATTGCTGCCAGCTGACCTCTCCACACCAGCAGGTGCCAGGCACCGACAGCACCACTCCCTCAGACATTGACCCTGTGTTAGGGAATATGCTGACACGTTATGTTTACTCCAGGAACGAACAGGGAGGCTAATGCCCTACTCCTCGAGGAGCAGCCCACGTACCATAAAGGTTTTATAGCTGTTCAAGATAGACTTCAGGTTCATTCTTTCCAGATTCATTCACAGGGAGGGAGAAAAAAAGGGAGGGGATGGTAACAGTAGAGCAATGTTTAACTCAACAGATTCCAATGTCTCAGTGGTCAAGATGATCAAACCCCCCACCTCCCCACCCTGTTGGCTCCATAAACAGAAAACGTCAGGGTGGGCACCCTGCCAGATGTTCCAGCCAACAGCTGAACTGAAACAGAACTGTCCTGGGAAGGGAGAGAGAGAAATACAGCCAAGGAAACCTAAGAAGGAAAAAGTGGCAAACTACCTCAATAGCTTTGCTACTGACCCATCTGAGTGTTAAGATGAGAATTAGAATATATCTGGAATGTTAATGCTATTACTATTACTATAGTTCTGCTGGCTAAAATTTATTATGTGCCAGACACCAGGTTAAGCATTTGGATGCACTTTCTCATCTGTTCTCCTTACTCTATGAACTACGTTCTATTATTATCTCCATTTAATAGAAGAGGAAACTGAGGTTGAATAATTTAGTGGAAGAGTCATAATTTGAAGGTAGGTTTGTGAGATGTGATTAAAACTCGAGGCATGTGGTGTCAGAAATCAAGGAGAAATGTGCACACTGAAGTTGTTTTAAGTTGTAAGTCCTCAGGATAGAAAAAAGTCAATCTTTGGGCTACCATGAGCCTCACAAAAATTATTTTGTTTTTTTTCTGTGGAGTAGATATTAATTTCTTTGTTTTAAGGCAAAGTCAAGAATTAAATTTAGGCGTGTCTAAACTCCAAGTCTTCTTGTTTCCATAACACCTTACAGGGAGGAAAAGGAAATGGAAAGGAATATCCATTTTCACTGAACATGGTGGGGTGGCACATGGCACAGAGGGGCCAGATTCATAGATGTTTCAAATCTCATTTGAAGCAGTAGTTCCAACTCCCTCTCTTGACTAGTTATGAGAAATAACTGCTTGGTTTGAAGTTCATTTTCCTTGAAGCTGGTAATAAACAATAAACATTTTAAGATATGTAGAAGGGAAAGAAAGCCTTATTTGATTTTGCAGTTTATTTTATAGTTTACAAAGCACTTTCTTAAACTTTGCAATGGTGCTGCCAGTCCAGTTTTATGATTTCCCAGTCTCCCCCCCCCCCTTTTTTTTACAATGAGGAAGCCAGCAACAATCCATAAATATTTATTACATTGTGATGATAATAGTCACTACTGTTAATGCATCAGGGACTTTACAGGCAAGCATTATCTTATTGGCCCTTCACAACATAGTAAAGTGGACAGTCTCTTTTGGCACTTGAGCTTCAGAGTGGTTCAGTAGCTTGCCCAAGGGCTCAAAGCTAATAAGTGAAAAAGCCAAGACTTATCAAGCTTGGCTAGTGTTCTTTCTCCTACATTATGCCAGTTTTCCTCTCAAGGATCAAAGCAAGAAAGCTGGATAATCATCAGCCTTTGGATGATTAAACGTTGGCTGGAAAATGTGAAGCATTTGCAGATAATGTTGATCTCTTTACCTGCTATGACAGATATTGAAACATAGGCATGGGACATATAACTTATTCATGTTAGTTCTTTCAACAAATTCTTATTTGAATATTAATTTTTCCTCCAATTTTCAGTTCTTAGGTCCTAATGGGTGTTTTTCCTGTAGACATGTTTCTGTAACAAAAGATGAAGGGAACATGGCAAATTAGAAAAGAGAGGGGGATAAAAGAGAAAGGAGAAATAAAAGTACAGTAGAGCAAAGCAAAGGAGCAAGGGAATAAAAAATGAAGAGACTAGAGAAATTAATTACCATTTATACTTTGTACATGGTAAAAACCTGGCCACAGAGAGATGGGAGAGCTTATCCATGAATAAAATACAGGTAAGAGTTCTCTTGGACCCTTTCCTTCCTCAATTGCCCTAAACCAGCTTCAAAACAAGATTCCAAGTTTCCAGCATTTAAATGTGCACTTGGGGATAAAATTTATAAATTCTAGTTAACTTCCATTGTCCTTGCTCCTCTCCAAAGGCAAACATTTTAATCACCTGTCTACCTTGCTGTCCCTCTTCCTCATTACCTATAGCTGGAAATAGCCCCTGCTCCGTGCCATTGCAGATGCTTGAAACAGGATTTAGATAAAACAAATAAAAGGGCTCCTCAATCTGTGAGTCCACATTGCCTTATAGCTGGTTCTTCTAGAGTTTACTGTCATTTCTGAATACTAAACCAAGCCCCTCTCCTATTCCTCAGTTCCCCAGTTCTCCTAACTGACCCTTGTTAAACTGTGACCTCTCAAAAATGACACCAAAACAAAGCTGAGCTTAATATTGTTGTAGTAAGGGAGAACATTACTTTGAGAGAGTCTTAGTAGCATCTCAGAATGGAGAGGGAAAAATTATGGTTATTATAAGGTTTTGGAATCTAGTTTAATGCAAGTCTTGCAATATCAGGGCTTGATATTAAGTATCAAGTTCAGTCAAGGATCGTGATATAATAGTGTGGCAGTGGAAAAGGCAGTAAGGCAAGAATTTTGAAGCTGGACATTCAAAGAATCCTGGAGATAAACTTTCATTTGATGCTATCGAAGAGTTGAACCATTTGATGTTCATTTAAATGTTTATGGAGGAATTTTCTAAAACGTATAATACAGATGATTTGCAACTTTTATCTTCCTGGGCAAGAATTTCTAGAAATAGTAAAGCCCTGTTAGTGAATATTGGGTAATAGTATAGTCATGTTGATGTTGATAGTAAGCTGTGTGGTTGTGGAAGATTTTGCTTCTGAGTGTCCCACCTTGTGATCATTAAGCCTGAGCTAAAAGCTAGACCATCAACATTTGGGCATTTGACCAATCAGAGTGTGTGTGTGTGGTGGTGGGGGGTGTGTGTCAGGTTTTTCTGTTCTTTTTGGTTATTCACATCACAAGTAAGACATATGGGTGGATCATTTGGCAGTAGTTATACAGCAGTATTTAAGACTCTAGAGATCACACCTCTAAACACTGTAGCAATATGGGCCAATACTATGATTGGAGTTCATTGTCCACTTCTTAGCCAGAAACCAAGGGTTCCCAATTTAAACCAAGAGAATAGAGCCTATCCCCAATCTAAAGAGCCCACAGAACCAGCTGATTATCTATACTACCTAAATTTATGATTCTGTATTTGCTTGATGGTTATTTTGAATAATGTTAAAGATCCCAGAGAGGCCTGCAGGGATCTAAGTGCAACATTCTTCCCCTAAAATAGTATAGGTTTACCCTCAAGAGGCCAATATTATATCCAAAATGGCTCTGTTCTGATCCACCATCTATCAGATTACATGGACCTTCCAGGCAAGGAGTTCTATGGCTGTAATGGCATTGTCTACCTCTTCTGTATTTTCTGAACCATAGCATGCAAAATTCTCTCTATTTTTGGAATCTCTTGTATAGTATGAAGTAAAGAAATATGAGAAGGGTTAGAGTTTTGGTTCTCAAATTAAGATTCAGTTTTCTCTTTAAAATATATGACCTATCAACAGTTCCTATAAGGTAACAGTTCTTAGAGGGTAAGCTATTATACAAAAATGGATTCTAAGTGATGTCAGGGATTATCGTGAAGGCAGGTATTGGCTTACCAAGGTAATAAAAAGCAACCAGAAGGTTTTTATGCAGCAAATTTAATAGCAGTCATTGGAAGCCACCTATGAAATGTCTTTGCCCAAAACAGAGCTGAAAGTAGATTTCTAACATTTTGGCACTACCCATCAAGAATGGTTTGGTGCCAGGCAATAAAACTTGGAATATTAATAAAATCAGGTAGCTCTAAAACAAAAGAGGAGTAGTGTGTGTTATTGTGATATTGGTGAAAGTGACTTAGCCTCCAAATAGATCGGAGTTCTCTTCCCTAGTTTTCTTTCTCTAGTTCACTTTCTTTTTTTTTTTTTTTTTTTTTAATTTTTTTTTTTTCAACGTTTATTTATTTTGGGGACAGAGAGAGACAGAGCATGAACGGGGGAGGGGCAGAGAGAGAGGGAGACACAGAATCGGAAACAGGCTCCAGGCTCTGAGCCATCAGCCCAGAGCCCGACGCGGGGCTCGAACTCACAGAGCGTGAGATCGTGACCTGGCTGAAGTCGGACGCTCAACCGACTGCGCCACCCAGGCGCCCCTCTCTAGTTCACTTTCAATTTCTACTTCTGTGAAAGTTCAGTCACAGAAGTTCCAGGATTCAGGTCATATAAATGTGTGTGTTGTTTAGGGTGATGTGAAAGAAAGGCTGCTGATACTTATCGATGTTATACTGGGTATATTGCATGAGTTCCCTGTAATATTTGACTGTGTCTGTTTGCAATATTGTGGAGTCTAAAAGAGGTGATAATCCTACTGAGCCAGCGTGGTGCCCCAAAGAGGTGATAATTCTTAATGCATGGGTTGACCAGTCACTAATTTATGGGGGAGAGTTGATGAACCCCAGAGAGAACTGATAACTTTATTATCATTAAAACCAGTGGTAATACCTTAAGGCATAAAAGTTTAAGAATCTTGAAAATTTTGCTAATTTCAGGCTTACAAATCCTATTTATTCTTTCCATCTTTCCTGATGATTGGGGCTGATATCGACAGGAACCTTTCTGAGTAAATCGCAGAACTTTGCAAAGCTCTTAAGTAACAGTCCCAGTGTATTAGTTTTTTACTGCTGTGTAACAAGTTACTCAAGACCTACTGACTTAAAAAAAAAGTGCTTTTATTATCTTTTTTGTGGGTCAAGAGTCTGGGTACAACTTGACAGGGTCCTTGGCTTAGGATTTCACACGGCTGATGTCAAGGTGTTGGTAGGCTGTATTCTCATATGAAGGTTCTACTGGGAGAGAATTTGCTTCTGACCTCACTGAATTTATTGGAAGAATCCATTTCCTTGTGGTTGTACCTGGGAGTTCTAGCTTCTTGCTAGCTGTTGGCTGGAGGCTGTTCCCAGCTCCTAGAAATTGCCTGTTGTTTCTTGCCATGGTCATGTGGACTTCCCCAACATGGCTGCTTGCTTCATGAAGTCAGTAAGGAGATCTTTAGGGTGAGTCTGCCGGTAAGACAAATCTTATATAACAACAACAGGAGTGGTATCTCATCACCTTTGTCATATTGTATTGATTAGAAGCAAATCACAGGTTCTGACCACAGTCAAAGGGAGGGGATTACACAAAGGTATGAGCCCCAGGAAATAGGAATCATGGGGGGCCATCTTAGAGTCTACCCAATACACCCAGTAAAATAGGTATCCTTAGAGCAATAGGTTGGAATTCTGTAGGTTGATAATACAACACACACACACACACACACACACACACACACACACACACACACTCTGCTACTCTTAGTGCTGTAAGCTTTCCATCAAGGAAAGTGTTCAGTCCATTCCAAGAAGAAAACAGTATATAGGATACATTCCAAACCTACTGCAAGCAAGTAGACATATGAAATTAATTTGGAGGTATTGAAAGGGACTCTGAGGATTGGGCTTTGTTCATGTACCACTTTTACAGTTTTACCAGGATCATGCTACCCACAGATGAGATATGTACTAGGAACACCCTCAGAAATTTTAGTGAAGTTTCCCCATTAATGTTCACTGAGTTTAGTGACCAATTTGTCCTTGCAGTGTCCTCACATAAAGTTCTTGCAAGTTTTCATTTGAGGTTCTATGGTACTTTTAAGAAGCTATTCTTAGAGGGGCGCCTGGGTGGCGCAGTCGGTTAAGCGTCCGACTTCAGCCAGGTCACGATCTCGCGGTCCGTGAGTTCGAGCCCCGCGTCAGGCTCTGGGCTGATGGCTCAGAGCCTGGAGCCTGTTTCCAATTCTGTGTCTCCCTCTCTCTCTGCCCCTCCCCCGTTCATGCTCTGTCTCTCTCTATCCCAAAAATAAATAAACGTTGAAAAAAAAAAATTAAAAAAAAAAAAAAAAAAAAAAAAGAAGCTATTCTTAGAATGCCAGAGATTACCCTTGTGCAATTTATTTTTTTAAATTAAAATACATATTTTTAAGTTTTTAAAAATTTTGATTTCAGTATAGTTAACGTACAGTGTTATATATCCTTGTGCAATTTATATCTAGATTTTTCCCAGTACCTTTTCCTGACTCTGAATCTAATGACTGGCATTCTATAAAAGCCTTTTAAAAAAAAATATCCCCCAAATTTTAATCTCTCAGGTTGTCATTAGGGCTAGGATCTTAGGAGTGCTGCTGTCTGGCATAAAGATCAGCAGGGATTTACTTTAGCCTCTGTGTTATCTCTTTTGTATGAGCCTCACCTTTGTAATAGTCATCTCCTTAGGAAACATCAGAACACACAAAAGTTCTTTAATTTGTTGACCATATTGAATTGGGTTTCCTGTTGGGGGTTAAGAACATTTGACTCTTGATTTCAGCTCAGGTTGTGATCCCAAGGTTTTGGGATTGAGCCTCGTGTCAGGCTTCTCATTGTGTGGAGCCTACTTAAGATTCTCTCTCTCTCTCTCTCTCTGTCTGTCTCTGACCCTCTTCCCTGATTGCACTCTGTCTCTCTAAATTAAAAAAAAAAACCCTTATTTACAAAGTACTCAAAAATTAGGGACTACCCCCCAAAGCACAGCTAGTATTAGTGGAAATTTTCCTTTTATTTCTATCTAACTGACAAACTTTGGTGAGTTCTTCCATCTGGACAGATTTTGCTTCTGGTAAAGGGTGATATTCTCACTTAATATTTTGCTATGTCAGTCTTAAGATATGACCCATCAACAAATACAATATATATCTGTATTTTCTAAAGGGTTTCTAATAAATCTATTCAGGCCATAAATAATTTGTGAACAGAGGTTACATAGTCATGAGTTTCTTGTTTCAAGTAATGGAAGAAAAGTAGAAGGATTTTAAAGTATTGTGATGATGAATGGAAATAATGTGAGGGAGAAAATAGGATTTCATATGAGGTAAGCCTACTTCCTAAGAAGTGTTGTGCATTTTCAGTGAGCAGCAAAGACTGTACAGCATGAGGGACCATCAAATTTAAAGGATACCATAAAACCAAGTCTGTAGACATCTCTACTGGTTTAGATGCTGCAATTATTGAGAAGGTGGGTAGGCTTTTTGCCACAGGTTTAAGAAGGAGAGGTTAGTAAGCTATTGATCTCTTATAATTTTCATGGAGTTGAGTCCAAATGTCGAGGGTCTGCACAGAGAGCAAGATTGTTGGAGAGCTAATATTAATTAGACCTGTCCATGTTTACATTCCCAAGGAAGAGGTTTTGTTATTAAAAACTTGGCTAAGTCATATAGTGAAGTGGCAATTAGAAAAGTTGAGAATCCATTGTACTTGGGTCAGTGAGATTGATCTTAATTGTACCTGGCCTAGTAAAAATTTGAAGGGCCTATGGTTGGTTAAGAGTAAGAGACTCATTTCCTTGGGATAAATTGTATCCTAGATCAGGGCGTGACTTTTACTTTTTCTGTAAAGGACCAAGTAGTAAATATCTTTGTGGGTGTGATAATATGATTTATAAGAAATGTATTATCAGACATATATTTATAAGAATATATAAGAATAGTATTTCATATATGTATTTGGTCTTCTTCATGGTTTCTGGCTTACAGCTCCTTAAATCTTTGGAATTTCCTATAATAAGGGCAATAAAGGTGTCTTTTGTTATATTAATGAAGACAAATTTTGTACCCCGCCCAAGGGTGGGTGCCAGATGCTAGGAGGACCAACCCTATGATGAGAGGTTTGAAACTTTCAGCCTTATCCCCTGATCTCTGAGGAGATCTCCAGGAATGAGGGTTGAATCAGCAATGGCCAATGACTTAGTCAGTCATGACTATGCAGTGATGCCTCCATAAAAGCCCTGAAGGACTGGGTTCAGAAAGCTTACAGGTTGGTGAACATGTGGAGATGTGGGGAAAGTGGCATACCTGCAAAGATCATGGAAACTGTGAGCCCTTTCCCCATACCTTGCCTATGTATCTTTTCATCTGGACGTGAATTTATATCTTTTATTACATCCTTTAATAAACTGGTACATGTATGTGTTTGAGTTCTGTGAGCCACAATAGCAAGTTAATCAAACCTAAGGAGGAAGTTGTTGGAACCTCCAATCTATGGCCAGTTGGTCTGAAGCACGGGTAATAGCCTGGGGCTTGCGACTGGCATCTAAAGTGGGGGGTGGGAAGCAGTCTTGTAGGACTGAACCCTGGGTAGATGCTCTCTCTGGGTAGATAGTGTCAGCTTGGTATTTGGGGGAGAAGAAACAACCCCCCCCCATTGGAATTGGATATGGGAACCCTGAAAGGTGGAGCATACAGTCTCTGTCACAGCTATTTAGCTCAGGTATTCTAATGTTAAATTAACCATAGACAGTATATAAATAAATGGATATGACTTTGTTCCAATAACATTTTATTTATAAAAGTAGGCAGTACGATGGATTTGGTTTGTGGCTATAGTTTGTCAGTCCCTGTCCTATGTAATGAATTTACTTGAAATCATTTGCCTTCTCTTTGGAAATATGCTTTTACTGAGCTAAAACATTAAGTAGATGTATGGAGTTAGTCTTAGAGTTTAACCTTGTTTTAGAACACAATAAAGGTCATCCACATATTGCAAAACAATAAAAATCACAGGGAAATGTAAGATTCCTATGATCCCTACTGAGGTTTATGAAAAGTAGTAGATACCTTAGTAAATCACTGGGGCATAACAGTTGAGGTATATTGTTGATTTTCCTTACAGAATGCAAACAAGTATCAAAGATTTTGACCTAATAGGACACTTAGAGAAAGCAGCCACAGATCTACAACTGTGTAATATGGAGTCTCAGGGAGCACCTAACATGAAAGAGTATTGGTGTTTAGTACTACAGGAAAGCCCTGAATGACTTTTATTTATGGCCCAAGGACCTGGTGAATCTATGGCTATTGGGGTTTTTTACCTGGAAGGACAGGCATGTTACAAGGGCCAGGATAAAGTATGATGAGTCTTTCCTTTATTAGACTTTCTACAGTCAGTTTTAGTCTTTGTTTAGCTTCTTATTTAAGAATGTTTTACACATATCTGGGGAGAAATGGGTTAAGTTGGACCTTGCCACATGTCAATGAGAAGGTCTTGGTTGGATTTGGACCTCCAAATTGTACCTCCAATATTGTCAAGTGCTGGATCCTTGAAAATTTCACTGTGACAACTTGTAAGTAAGATAAAGTTGAGTTTTTTCCTAACCAGTAAGAAGAGCACTACCTTAAACAGAGTTTTAGCAGTGTCTCAAGGTGGAAAGGTAAAGTTGGAACATTTGTGAATTTTCTTAATGTGGTTTTAAGGCAGGTCTTGTAATATGAGGGCTTGATTAGGATTGGATAAGAATCCTGATATAATAGCTTAGGACTAGACGTAGAAAGATGAGGGTTTGAGGTGAGAGGATTCAAAGAATCTTGAGAAGTAAATTATCATTTGCTACTATCTACTACAGAGATGTACAAATTGATATTCATTAAATATTATAGTTGTTTGAATGTTTATCTTCCTGAGCAAGAGTTTCTTGGAATAGTAATGTCATTTTGATGGAGACAGTAGAATAATAAGGCTATGTTAACATCATTAGTAAGCTGTGTGAGTGTAGATGTTTTCTGTTCTCACTTTTCCTGCCTGAATTCCTGGGTTGGTTTCCTGTCTGCTATCCTGGTTTTTAAAGGACTTGGGTACTGTCAGGTTGCTAGCACTATATTCTACCTTTTACTCCATTGTGTGCAGTTTTGCTCTCCATGGTTTTCCTCAGTACTGTACTCCCCACCTTCCACCTGGTCCTATCTATAATCCATTTGTTTGCTGGTTATTTATTGCCTGTCCCTATTGGTTGCATTTCCTTGTCTTTGACCACCTGGCTGACTATGAAAATTTCTGGTAAATCTCTGCCCATAACCTTCTTTCAGATCCCCCAGGATGGTATAATGGATTTGAGTCTGGGCTGTGTTATTTACCAGCTGCAATATGTTTACCCTCTGCTTCATTCTTTTTTTTTTTGGTCCATGGTGTAACCTTCCATGATTTCCTGACTCATCCAGATAGGTCTGTCTGGTCTCTGACTCATGGCTATCCCACATTTGGTCAGCTTTGCCTACATGGAGCGTCTATGCAGAAACTGATGTTGTGAGCAAAATGTAAGCTCTAGAAAAAACAGTCTTGATGTGAAAGAAAGAAATATATGTGTGTGTGTGTGTATTTTTTTTTTATGTGAAATAGATTTGAATCAATGCTTTTTTTTTTGTCAATTCTCCCAACTCTTAAGTGCTTGTTGATAATGGTCTCAGCCACTATCTAACTGTGTAACCTTGAACCAGTTACTAGTCCTTCTCTCAATCTCATTTAATTCCTCAGGTTTAAATTTTAATTGCAATTTTGACCTGATAGGAAGATGTTGCTGTAAATCAGGTAAGAAATGATAAGTTGCACTGAACTGGTGGTAGAAATGGAGACAGACCATGAGAATCAGCATTTTTAAGAAGTTTCCCGTCAAATTTTTATGCTTGATAAGGCTTGAGATCTGATGTTTTCAGATACTAAAAGATTCAAACTTTCACAGGCTTTCATTGGAGTAAGCTTTTTATTCATATGAAATATTCCTCTTTTCACATTAATACTATTTGCTTTAAATTCCCTGTTATATAATAGTAGTATTTTTATTCCTGTTTTCTCTTTGTTAACATTAGCTTGCTATATCCTTTTTACCTTTATTTTCAAGTTTTCCAATTTCTAAAAATTGAACTATAATCCAGTTTATAGTAAGGGGCATTAGGGAAGACATTTGTTGGGATGAGCACTAGGTGTTATATGTAGGGGATGAATCACTGGATTCTACTTCTGAAATTGTTATTGACCTTTATGCTAACTAACTTGGATGTAAGTTAAAGAAATTTTTTTTAATTAAATAAATAAATGTTAAAAAATACATAGTGTTATATTATTTTCAGGTGTACAATGTAATGATACAATAATTCTATACATTTCTCAGTGCTTATCAAGATAAGTGTATTCTTAATCCCCTTTATCTATTTCACCCATCCCCCCCACCCATCTCTCCTCCGGCAACCACCAGTTTGTTCTCTGTATTTAAGAATTTTTTGTTTTGCTTATCTCTTTTCTTTTTTTATTCATTTGTTTTATTTCTTAAATTCCACGTATGAGTGAAATTGTATGGTATTTGTTTTTCTCTTATTGACTTCTGATTTTGAATTTGAAATTTAAAAGTCAAATTTTAAAAAATATTTCAAAAATTATTTTATCTATGATACATTACATGAAATATAGCTGGATTTTATTCTCCCACAGTCTGATTGAGAAATTTAAAACAGCAGCATTTCTGTGACTAATAGCATCTTTGGATACGATACTGATATCTTACTTTACAGTTTCATTTGCCATGCATTCCTTCTAATTTTCCTCATGCTCTTCTCACTTTCTTCTTTCCTTCCCTTTCTATTTCTGATTCCTTTCTCATCTTCTTGATATATTGATTATATTTTTTAAAATTGTATTTCTTTTCCTCTAGTGGTTTGGAAGCTGAATATGCTAGTCCTATTCTTTGAGTGGTTTCACCTACATTTTAAAGTACATATTTAAGTTTATCTGGATATTTCTTTTTTATTTCTTATTTTTTTTATTTATATATGAAATTTATTGTCAAATTGGTTTCCATACAACACCCAGTGTTCATCCCAAAAGGTGCCCTCCTCAATACCCATCACCCACCCTCTCCTCCCTCCCACCCCCCATCAACCCTTAGTTTGTTCTCAGTTCTCAACAGTCTCTTATGCTTTGGCTCTCTCCCACTCTAACCTCTTTTTTTTTTTTTCTTCCCCTCCCCCATGGGTTCCTGTTAAGTTTCTCAGGATCCACATAAGAGTGAAACCATATGGTATCTGTCTTTCTCTGTATGGCTTATTTCACTTAGCATCACACTCTCCAGTTCCATCCACCTTGCTACAAAAGGCCATATTTCATTTTTTCTCATTGCCACGTAGTACTCCATTGTGTATATAAACCACAATTTCTTTATCCATTCATCAGTTGATGGACATTTAGGCTCTTTCCATAATTTGGCTATTGTTGAGAGTGCTGCTATGAACATTGGGGTACAAGTGCCCCTATGCATCAGTACTCCTGTGTCCCTTGGATAAATTCCTAGCAGTGCTATTGCTGGGTCATAGGGTAGGTCTATTTTTAATTTTCTGAGGAACCTCCACACTGCTTTCCAGAGCGGCTGCACCAATTTGCATTCCCACCAACAGTGCAAGAGGGTTCCCGTTTCTCCACATCCTCTCCAGCATCTATAGTCTCCTGATTTGTTCATTTTGGCCACTCTGACTGGCGTGAGGTGATACCTGAGTGTGGTTTTGATTTGTATTTCCCTGATAAGGAGCGACGCTGAACATCTTTTCATGTGCCTGTTGGCCATCCGGATGTCTTCTTTAGAGAAGTGTCTATTCATGTTTTCTGCCCATTTCTTCACTGGGTTATTTGCTTTTCGGGTGTGGAGTTTGGTGAGCTCTTTATAGATTTTGGATACTAGCCCTTTGTCCGATATGTCATTTGCAAATATCTTTTCCCATTCCGTTGGTTGCCTTTTAGTTTTGTTGGTTGTTTCCTTTGCTGTGCAGAAGCTTTTTATCTTCATAAGGTCCCAGTAATTCACTTTTGCTTTTAATTCCCTTGCCTTTGGGGATGTGTCGAGTAAGAGATTGCTACGGCTGAGGTCAGAGAGGTCTTTTCCTGCTTTCTCCTCTAAGGTTTGGATGGTTTCCTTTCTCACATTCAGGTCCTTTATCCATTTTGAGTTTATTTTTGTGAATGGTGTGAGAAAGTGGTCTAGTTTCAACCTTCTGCATGTTGCTGTCCAGTTCTCCCAGCACCATTTGTTAAAGAGACTGTCTTTTTTCCATTGGATGTTCTTTCCTGCTTTGTCAAAGATGAGTTGGCCATACGTTTGTGGGTCTAGTTCTGGGGTTTCTATTCTATTCCATTGGTCTATGTGTCTGTTTTTGTGCCAATACCATGCTGTCTTGATGATGACAGCTTTGTAGTAGAGGCTAAAGTCTGGGATTGTGATGCCTCCTGCTTTGGTCTTCTTCTTCAAAATTACTTTGGCTATTCGGGGCCTTTTGTGGTTCCATATGAATTTTAGGATTCCTTGTTCTAGTTTCGAGAAGAATGCTGGTGCAATTTTGATTGGGATTGCATTGAATGTGTAGATAGCTTTGGGTAGTATTGACATTTTGATAATATTTATTCTTCCAATCCATGAGCAGGGAATGTCTTTCCATTTCTTTAAATCTTCTTCAATTACCTTCATAAGCTTTCTATAGTTTTCAGCATACAGATCCTTTACATCTTTGGTTAGATTGATTCCTAGGTATTTTATGCTTCTTGGTGCAATTGTGAATGGGATCAGTTTCTTTATTTGTCTTTCTGTTGCTTCATTGTTAGTGTATAAGAATGCAACTGATTTCTGTACATTGATTTTGTATCCTGCAACTTTGCTGAATTCATGTATCAGTTCTAGCAGACTTTTGGTGGAGTCTATCGGATTTTCCATGTATAATATCATGTCATCTGCAAAAAGCGAAAGCTTGACTTCATCTTTGCCAATTTTGATGCCTTCGATTTCCTTTTGTTGTCTGATTGCTGATGCTAGAACTTCCAGCACTATGTTAAACAACAGCGGTGAGAGTGGACATCCCTGTCGTGTTCCTGATCTCAGGGAAAAAGCTCTCAGTTTTTCCCCGTTGAGGATGATGTTAGCTGTGGGCTTTTCATAAATGGCTCTTATGATCTTTAAGTATGTTCCTTCTATCCCGACTTTCTCAAAGGTTTTTATTAAGAAAGGGTGCTGGATTTTGTCAAAGGCCTTTTCTGCATCGATTGACAAGATCATATGGTTTTTCTCTTTTTTTTTGTTAATGTGATGTATCATGTTGATTGATTTGCGAATGTTGAACCAGCCCTGCATCCCAGGAATGAATCCCACTTGATCATGGTGAATAATTCTTTTTATATGCCGTTGAATTCGATTTGCTAGTATCTTATTGAGAATTTTTGCATCCATATTCATCAGGGATATTGGCCTGTAGTTCTCTTTTTTTACTGGGTCTCTGTCTGGTTTAGGAATCAAAGTAATACTGGCTTCATAGAATGAGTCTGGAAGTTTTCCTTCCCTTTCTATTTCTTGGAATAGCTTGAGAGGGATAGGTATTATCTCTGCTTTAAACGTCTGGTAGAACTCCCCTGGGAAGCCATCTGGTCCTGGACTCTTATTTGTTGGGAGATTTTTGATAACCGATTCAATTTCTTCGCTGGTGATGGGTCTGTTCAAGCTTTCTATTTCCTCCTGATTGAGTTTTGGAAGAGTGTGGGTGTTCAGGAATTTGTCCATTTCTTCCAGGTTGTCCAATTTGTTGGCATATAATTTTTCATAGTATTCCCTGATAATTGTTTGTATCGCTGAGGGATTGGTTGTAATAATTCCATTTTCATCATGATTTTATCTATTTGGGTCATCTTCCTTTTCTTTTTGAGAAGCCTGGCTAGAGGTTTGTCAATTTTGTTTATTTTTTCAAAAAACCGACTCTTGGTTTCGTTTATCTGCTCTACAGTTTTTTTAGATTCTATATTGTTTATTTCTGCTCTGATCTTTATTATTTCTCTTCTTCTGCTGGGTTTAGGCTGCCTTTGCTGTTCTGCTTCTATTTCCTTTAGGTGTGCTGTTAGATTTTGTATTTGGGATTTTTCTTGTTTCTTGAGATAGGCCTGGATTGCAATGTATTTTCCTCTCAGGACTGCCTTCGCTGCGTCCCAAAGCGTTTGGATTGTTGTATTTTCATTTTCGTTTGTTTCCATATATTTTTTAATTTCTTCTCTAATTGCCTGGTTGACCCACTCATTTGTTAGTAGGGTGTTCTTTAACCTCCATGCTTTTGGAGGTTTTCCAGACTTTTTTCTGTGGTTGATTTCAAGCTTCATAGCATTGTGGTCTGAAAGTATGCATGGTATGATTTCAATTCTTGTAAACTTATGAAGGGCTGTTTTGTGACCCAGTATATGATCTATCTTGGAGAATGTTCCATGTGCACTCGAGAAGAAAGTATATTCTGTTGCTTTGGGATGCAGAGTTCTAAATATATCTGTCAAGTCCATCTGATCCAATGTCTCATTCAGGGCCCTTGTTTCTTTATTGACCGTGTGTCTAGATGATCTATCCATTTCTGTAAGTGGGGTGTTAAAGTCCCCTGCAATTACCACATTCTTCTCAATAAGGTTGCTTATGTTTATGAGTAATTGTTTTATATATTTGGGCGCTCCGGTATTCGGCGCATAGACGTTTATAATTGTTAGCTCTTCCTGATGGATAGACCCTGTCACTATTATATAATGTCCTTCTTCATCTCTTGTTACAGCCTTTAATTTAAAGTCTAGTTTGTCTGATATAAGGATGGCTACTCCAGCTTTCTTTTGGCTTCCAGTAGCATGATAAATAGTTCTCCATCCCCTCACTCTCAATCTAAAGGTGTCCTCAGGTCTAAAATGAGTCTCTTGTAGACAGCAAATAGATGGGTCTTGTTTTTTTATCCATTCTGATACCCTATGTCTTTTGGTTGGCGCATTTAATCCATTTACATTCAGTGTTATTATAGAAAGATATGGGTTTAGAGTCATTGTGATGTCTGTATGTTTTATGCTTGTAGTGATGTCTCTGGTACTTTGTCTCACAGGGTCCCCCTTAGGATCCCTTGTAGGGCTGGTTTAGTGGTGACAAATTCCTTCAGTTTTTGTTCGTTTGGGAAGACCTTTATCTCTCCTTCTATTCTAAATGACAGACTTGCTGGATAAAGGATTCTCGGCTGCATATTTTTTCTGTCTAGCACACTGAAAATCTCGTGCCAATTCTTTCTGGCCTGCCAAGTTTCAAAAGAGAGATCAGTCACGAGTCTTATAGGTCTCCCTTTATATGTGAGGGCACGTTTACCCCTTGCTGCTTTCAGAATTTTCTCTTTATCCTTGTATTTTGCCAGTTTCACTATGATATGTCGTGCAGAAGATCGATTCAAGTTACGTCTGAAGGGAGTTCTCTGTGCCTCTTGGATTTCAATGCCTTTTTCCTTCCCCACTTCAGGGAAGTTCTCAGCTATGATTTCTTCAAGTACCCCTTCAGCACCTTTCCCTCTCTCTTCCTCCTCTGGGATACCAATTATGCGTATATTATTTCTTTTTAGTGTATCACTTAGTTCTCTAATTTTCCCCTCATACTCCTGGATTTTTTTATCTCTCTTTTTCTCAGCTTCCTCTTTTTCCATAACTTTATCTTCTAGTTCACCTATTCTCTCCTCTGCCTCTTCAATCCGAGCCGTGGTGGTTTCCATTTTGTTATGCATTTCGTTTAAAGCGTTTTTCAGCTCCTCGTGACTGTTCCTTAGTCCCTTGATCTCTGTAGCAAGAGATTCTCTGCTGTCAGCTATACTGTTTTCAAGCCCAGCGATTAATTTTATGACTATTATTCTAAATTCACTTTCTGTTATATTATTTAAATCCTTTTTGATCAGCTCATTAGCTGTTGTTATTTCCTGGAGATTCTTCTGAGGGGAATTCTTCCGCTTGATCATTTTGGATAGTCCCTGGCGTGGTGAGGACCTGCAGGGCACTTCCCCTGTGCTGTGGTGTATAACTGGAGTTGGTGGGCGGAGCTGCAGTCAGACCTGATGTCTGCCCCCAGCCCACCGCTGGGGCCACAGTCAGACTGGTGCGTGCCTTCTCTTCCCCTCTCCTAGGGGCGGGATTCACTGTGGGGTGGGGTGGCCTGTCTGGGCTACTTGCACACTGCCAGGCTTGTGATGCTGGGGATCTGGCGTCTTAGCTGGGGTGGGTAGGCAAGGTGCACAGGGGCAGGAGGGGCAGGCTTAGCTTGCTTCTCCTTAGGTGATCCACTTCAGGAGGGGCCCTGTGGCAGCAGGAGGGAGTCAGATCCGCTGCCGGAGGTTTGGCTCCGCAGAAGCGCAGAGTTGGGTGTTTGCGCGCGGAGCGAGCAAGTTCCCTGGCAGGAACTGGTTCCCTTTGGGATTTTGGCTGGGGGATGGGCGGGGGAGATGGCGCTGGCGAGCGCCTTTGTTCCCCACCAAACTGAGCTCTGTCGTCCGGGGGCTCAGCAGCTCTCCTTCCCTTTGTCCGCCTTCCCGCTTTCTGAGCAGAGCTGTTAACTTATGACCTCCCAGACGCTAAGTCGCGCTTGCTGTCGGAACACAGTCCGTCAGGCCCCTCCGCTTTTTGCAAGCCAGACTCGGGGGCTCTGCTTGGCCGGCGAGCCGCCCCTCCGCCCCGGCTCCCTCCCGCCAGTCCGTGGAGCGCGCACCGCCTCGCCGCCCTTCCTACCCTCTTCCGTGGGCCTCTGGTCTGCGCTTGGCTCCGGTGACTCCGTTCTGCTAATCCTCTGGCGGTTTTCTGGGTTATTTAGGCAGGTGTAGGTGGAATCTAAGTGATCAGCAGGACGCGCGGTGAGCCCAGCGTCCTCCTACACCGCCATCTTCCCTCTCCATCTCCTATCTGGATATTTCAAATTAATTAGTATTTATATCAGCCCTTGCTCCCACACCCCCTGCTTCAAGACAAGAAATTGGGTTTGTTTTCAGTTCTTTCCTTCTTCTTTCAGTCTTCCTTTACCTTGCATGTTGAAATTCTCCAGGATTTTTAGTTATTAAGTTTTTGTACCAATAATTATTTCATCTATCAATTTTGTGTACTAATAATTATTTAATAATTATTTTGATTATTGTAAAATATACTGGTTCATTTGCTCATCACTTTTTAATTTCAAATCTTGCCTTTTTTCTGAATGGTTTTTCACTTTTATGGAGTATGTAATTAATTCTTTCAGAGAATGTGTGTGGTAAGTTTATTGAGTACTTGTATGTGTAGAAATTTTTAATTTTGTTTCCTCTCCTTGATGCTAGTTTGTCTGGGTATAAAGATTTTAGGTTCAAATTTCCTTCAAAACTTCTGAAAAATGAATAATGAAAGGATGACAAAAAAACTTAATTACCTGGAATTTAAGAGATACTCTTGGATCAAAGGAGTAATCAAAATGGAAAATTCAGGGGTGCCTGGGTGCATCCAGGGGTGCATCCAACTTTGGCTCAAGTCATGATCTCACAGTCTGTGAATTCAAGCCCTGTGTCAGGCTCTGTGCTGACAGCTCTGAGCCTGGAGCCTGTTTCCGATTCTGTGTCTCCCTCTCTCTGCCCCTCTTCCACTCATGCTCTGTCTCTCTCTGTCTCAAAAATAAATAAATGTTAAAAAACTTAAAAAAAAGGAAAATTCAAATTGATTAAGACATTATATACAAGAGAACACTTCATACCAGAGCTTACGTTACATGGATAAAACTAAACTCAAGTGAAAATTTATTGCATTAAGTATCTTAATTATTAAAAAAAATAAGATTGAAAACAGTGGAGGCTGTTGGGAGTTGGATTAGAGCTTGGAAGAGAGAGCAGCAAGGATGCATTTAAGTCAACCATCTTCCTTGCTACTAGCACTTTTAGTGTTTAATTTTTAATATTTAAAACTTTGAACTGTTTGGAATTTATTTTGTTTCAAGGTATCAAGGTAGATCTTACTTCATTCTCCCTTTACCAAAATGTTTAACCAGTTGTTTCAATAACACTTATTGCATAATCCCTATTTTCTCACTCTGACATGAAATTCTACTTTAGTCACAGAATGGATTCTCAAATGAACTTTGGTATATTTTTGCATCATTTATCCTGTGCTAATTTATCTGGATGTACATTTTGGCATAGTTCCTGACTATTTTAATTACTATAGCTTTGTAATGTGTTTTGATATCTGGTAGAACAGGCCCTTTTTCTTCCTTAATTTTTAAATATTTTATGGGCTAGGAATGCCTGGGTGTCTCAGTTGGTTAAGTGTCCGACTTCAGGTCAGGTCATGATCTTGATTTGAGCCCCATGTTGGGTCCTTGGATTTGAGCCCCATGTTGGGCTCTCTGCTGTGGCTTAGAGCCTGGAGACTGCTTCAGATTCTGTGTCTCCCTGTCTCTCTGCCCCTCCCTCACTCATTCTCTGTCTCAAAATAAAATAAAACATTAAAAATAAATAAATAAATATTTCATGGGCTATTTGTTACATCTTTAATTTTTTAGATGAATTTAAAAAATATATTTTTAATTCTAAGAAAGAAGCGATTGGGAATTTGAATGGAATTTATTGTACAAATTGCAGAAAGGGAAATTGGCATCTGCTACATTATTCCTTCCCAAGAACAAAAAACATTTATTCCCATAAGTTGAAAAAAAAAAAAGATTTAAACTTTTGGTTTTTGCTTTAGCATGTGGGGAGCTTGGAAATTGTCACTCCCATTGTCATAATAAGAAAAAAGCTGAACAAACCTAAAATCAATAACTCTTTTTAGATCCATCAGTGAATTGAGATCACAACACTCCTCAAACTGGAGAGACAGGCAACTATAGAGTATCATAGCTTTCTGGGAGTAGAAGCCACTGGAACCAGAAACAGTTAGGAAAAATTAAACTGTAATTGATGAATTGCTGGACACTTGAGTGTGGAATAGGTTTGGAATTAAAAACTTAGTGTGGGCATTTATTTTATAGGGTCTCAGTGAAATGTAGGAAAGGAAATACCTAACTGCAGCTCTTGCTGACCTTTGTGCTCCGTGTGAGCATGTGTGTGTGGAAGAGGGGAGAGCTTAGAAGTCACACCCCAGGGGCACAAGCCCACTGCAAGATTGAAACGTAACCATAGAATTACAGAGTGCTTGCCTCCATGACACCCCTTATCATGACATCACAAGGCTCCTGTATAATAACAGAATTACAGCTGAAATGACTGGAAGGCTCAAACTCTATTTAAGAAGTTTATAGGGAAACCCAAATGCAACAGAAGAGATCAAACAAAGGACCCTAGAGGAGATTGAAGCCTCAGACACCTAAAATTACAGCAAACGATAGATACAGTGTAACTTCTAGCCAGAAAAACCTTCATGTTAAAGGCCAACTTACTTCTGTTCCTATTACCCAATACATTATATCTGGCTTTCAACAAAATTTAGAAGACATGCTAAAAAGCAACAACACAAAAAATCTGAAGAGACAAAGTAAGCAATAGAACCAGACTCAGATATGGCAGAGATCTTGGAATTATCAGGCAAGGAATTTAAAATAACTATGGTTAATAGGCTGAGGGCTCTGATGGAAAAAGTGGGCAATATACAAACAAGAGCATATGGGTAATGTAAGCCCAGAGATGGAAAGAAATAAAAAGGAAATGCTAGAAATAAAAAACAAAACAAAACACTGTAGTAGAAATAAAGAATGACTCTGATGGGTTCATCAGTAGACTGCACATGCCCAAGGAAAGAATCAGGGAGCTTAAAGATATGTCAATAGAAATTTCATGAACTGAAAGGCAAAAGAGAAAAAATAATGAAAAAAAAAGTTATGAAATATTCAAGAAATATGGAACAATTATGAAAAGTAATACATGTAATGGGACTACCAAAAGGAGAGGAAAGAGAGAAAAAAGAAGAAGAAATATTTGCATTGATAATGGCTATTTCCTGGAACTAATGACAAACACCAAACCAGAGTTCCAGCAAAATCAGGGAGCACCAAGGAAGATAAATACCAAAAAGTTTACCTCTAGTCATATTATATTCAAACTTCAGAAAACCTAAGACAAAGAGAAAATCTTGAAAGAAGCCAGAAAGGGAAAAAAAATACTTTACTTACAGAAGAATAGGATAAGAATACATAGAACTTCTCTTTATAAACCAGGTAAGCAAGAAGATAAAGAAAAATATTTAAGGTCTTGAAAGAAGCCACCAACCTGCATTTCTGTATCCATTGAAATTATTCAAAAGTGAAGAAGAAATAAAGGCTTTCTCAGATAAATAAAAATTGAGGGAATTTGTCACCAATAAACCTGCCTTGCAAGAAATGTTAAAAGAAGTTCTTTGGAGAGTAGGAAAATGAAATAGTTCACAAACTTGGATTTACATAAAGAAAGAGGAATGTTAGAGAAGGATTAAGTGAAGGTAAAATAAAACCTTTTATTCTGAATTTATCTAATAGACAACTGCTGAAAATAATATTCTGTATTTGGTGATTATAGCTTATGGACAAGTGAAATGAATGATAGCAATGTTCTAAGGTGAGGAGAGAGGAATTAGGAATACTCTGTCATTTGAAAGTGGATTTAGTTTGTAACTGTATGTTGCAAATTCTAGGACAACAATTAAAAAATTAATAAAGAATAATGATTGATTATACTAAGAGAGAAGACAGAATCATATAAAATGTTCAAATTAAACCAGAAAAGGCAGAAAAAAAGAGAGGAAGATTGGAAGACTACTGCTTGACTATATGGATGGTACAGGCCATTTTTCAGAATTTGAGAGTCTGCAGACAAACCAGTAGGGGGTCCATTATACAGCAGAGTGTTTCCATTAAATTTTCTTCCTGGTTATTGTGTGTGAAGGAGGGAATCTACTAAATGCTATACTTGTATTTTATTTTCATAGCTTTTGGGAAGAGGGATGCCTAAAAGTTCCCTTGATGGTCATGAAGTAATAATTTACACTTTGAGGATCAGAAGGTATTTTTTCCATTTAGAGGTTAAGCCTTTGTGATTATGGAGCCAAAGGTGTTTCCAGGCATCTGTGGCCTATTCCGAACACATCCATCTATAGATAGCCCTGCATAATTTGAAGGTCCATCTTCCTTTGTTGAGAAAGGAAAGGAATCTTTTGTGTTTGGGAGATTGAAAAGCAAAGTGACCCAACTCCTGCCTGGTTCTTTGAGATTGTGCAGTGGGCTAGTGGTTGCGGGTTCCACTGTAGAGAGGACTGAGTCAGTTCTACATAGTGCCTTTGGGAGCACTAAGACTTTGTAGGAAAATGGAGAACCTAGAAAATTGGTAAGGGTTACCCTGGTTGTAGAATAGTGAAAGTGCCTTTGAGTAGCCTCTTTCTGGAGGAGGTTGGTGATCTCTGGGTACCTGGAGGGTAGGGGCATATGAAAATCTTTTGTAGGCAAGATGAACAATGACAGAGGAGGAGATCCAATGTTCTGTAGCAGCATTGGAAGATAGACAGCAAGGTTCTTTCTGTCTTATTTTGGAGGGAAAGTTCTGCAGAACTCTTTTGTAGTACAAGGTTCTAGGATAGTTAAGAAGAAACAAGAGGGGCCTAAGAATGTGATACTGGACTTCTTGTCAATCTGCTATATGGGTCTTTGAGCTAATTCTAAAATAATTTTGAGAAATAATAAAATATACTGAACATCGAAGGAGATTATACCTATTAAATTTATATGAATAAAGTGTAGTTTTTTTGGTATATATTATTATAAATCTGGTATCTCTTCCATTTTCTTTCACAAAGGATAGATTCTGCTAATCTATGAAGCAATCAGAAGTTTAGGGTCTTTGGGGCACCTGGGTGGCTCAGTTGGTTGAGCGTCTGACTTCGGCTCAGGTCACGATCTCACTGCTCGTGAGTTCGAGCCCTGCATTGGGATCTGTGCTGACAGCTTAGAGCCTGGAGCCTGCTTCGAATTCTGTGTCTCCCTTTCTCTCTGCCCCTCCTGTTCTCACACTCTGCCTCTTTTCTCTGTCTCAAAAATAAATAAACATTAAAAAAAATTTAAAAAACTAGAAGAAGTTTAGGGTCTTTTTTTTTTAAAGTAGGCTTCATGCTCAGCATGGAACCCAATGCAGGGCTTGAACTCACGACCCTGAGATAAAGACCTGAGGTGAGATCAAGAGTCAGACACTTAACTAACTGAGCCACCCAGTCACCCCTAGGGTCTGTCTTTTACATATCTATTCCAGCACTGCCAGATTGAAGGATTCTCCATTGCTATCATTGGTTATAAGTGATTCTAAGTCTTAGATCACTGAAGGACTAAAATATGTATTTCTCTTCTCTGCTGGAGGCCTAAAATAATGGAGGATAGGACAGAATCCCTTACTTGCCCCTTTTTACTCTGTTCTTAGTAGTTTCTAGAAGATTGTGTGTGTGTGTGTGTGTGTGTGTGTGTGTGTGTGTGTGTGTATGCACGCATCTGTTTGGTTGTTTGTTTTAAATCTGGCATTTATCCCTTTCCATAACACAGATGAATCTCTCAGTGACCCAGCATGCACGCACGTGCACACACACACACACACACACACACACACACACACACACAGTGTTCAGAGAAGATCTGTGTAATATGTGTTTGTAAGGAAGCCTCAGTGAAAGGGACCCAGAAGTCAAAAACATAAACATTGGAGAGAAACTCAAAAGTAGGAGGCTTAAGAACTCCCAGAGAGATGGTAAGGAGCATATGGAATTGCAGAGTGGGCCAGATAAGAGAGGTGGAAATATTCACTATGTTTACTGGAAATTGGATCGAGAGCCATGCTTCACATAAACAAAGCAAAATCAAAGAAAACTATTTCTGCATAAAAGTTTTAGCTTTTATTATAATACCTTGATTGTGTGACAATACATACTATTAAGAAATTGGAAATATAGCTCTTGGGTAGGTATATCTGTTAGGATTTTATTCAGCTGTAAGTATCAGGAAACCCTACTTTAATGGTTTAAAAAATGAAATCAGTTTTTTTCATGTGCAAGAGTTTTACAGGTAGTTAAACTGTTGACTATGGTTCAGCAACTTGACTCTGTCAGGACCAGTGCTTTGTTGATTCTTTTGGCCTTTCCCAAACGTTTACAAAATGTCTTCAGACATCATGTCCATGTTCAAGGTGGGAAGAAGGGAGAAAGGACTGTGCCAGCCTGCTCTGTTTATCAGAAAAGGTCTTAAAAGAGATTGTTTTGGCAGGGTTTCCCTAGAAAAATCAAGGCTCTTGGCAAGGTTTAGGTGATAATGCCTTATTGGGAGGTACTATCCCCTGGTAGCAAGAGTGAGATAAAGGAGGAGTGAGGAAGCAAGTAAGTGAAACTTGATATACTTCTATGCCAGGTACTGCTTCTCTGCTCAAGGCACTAAGAGACAGAGCTTTTGTTTGATCAAGTCTACTCTTTTGGCCATGTATACAGGCTACCATACAGGCTATGTAGATGCCACCGTACAGGCTATGTAGAAAAGCCATGGCTTAGAACAGTCTAGTAGATGGAGGAGTGAAAAAAAGTATTTATCATCTGGTTTTCTCCCACGTCCTGCCTCTTGTTGGTTTAAGTTTTCACTTTTCTTTTTTTTTTAATTTTTAAAAAAAAAATTTTTTTTTTTCAACATTTATTTATTTTTGGGACAGAGAGAGACAGAGCATGAACGGGGGAGGGGCAGAGACAGAGGGAGACACAGAATCCGAAACAGGCTCCAGGCTCTGAGCTGTCAGCCCAGAGCCCGACGCGGGGTTCGAACTCACGGACCGGGAGATCGTGACCTGGCTGAAGTCGGACGCTTAACCGACTGCGCCACCCAGGCGCCCCATAAGTTTTCACTTTTCTAGGTGGTGTTACCTGGCGCTTTGAACAGCTACTAGGGGAACCAATGTCCATGTCCTGAAATGTAGTCCTTCCTCTGAGTTTGAGAATGGTAGGAAGAGGCAGAGCCAGAGACTCTGGATGTTGGATTCAGGCAGTAGAACTTCATACAGCATGGAGTTTGTCACCACAGCAATAATTGAGATGGAGTAAGTGGCTAAGGACAAGTTGATACTGAAAGAATAGGAGGTAACACACAAGGTGTATCTAATATGATATATTAACAGAATTTTGATTACACCTTATTAGCCATTTCTGTGTCATGTGGACACACTTAGCTGAAAGGGAAGTGGGAATGTAAGCAGCTTGGCTGGAGCTACATGGCTTACCTTTTAAAAATCTAGATTCAAATAGCAAGGATGATGGGAGAATAGAAAAATATTGGGTAAGTAACGGTTGGTATACCAGGCATGGATTTTTGTTATGCACAATAATAATCAATTTTCCTAAATTTAAGGGGAAAAAAAAGAAATTTGTTGAAAGGATATTGGTAGTTCTCAGGAAGGCTCAATAGGAAGGCTAAAGAACCAGGTTTGGAAAATAGCAGGAGCTATAAAAATCTAGATAGGCAGAACCAGATTCAAGGTCATGCCACATTTGAGGAATAGCAGTTATGGTATTGCTGCTGCCATCCTGGACAGGACACATTGCTGTCACTGGACACTGGATGCTCCCATCTTTATTAGTGGAATGAATTAATTACTTATTTGCAGATCTTTCTTCAGATTGAAATTCCTAGGCAAGTCGGGGCGCCTGGGCGGCTTAGTCGGTTAAGCGTCCGACTTCAGCTCAGGGCATGATCTCGCGGTCCGTGAGTTTGAGCCCCGCGTCAGGCTCTGTGCTGACAGCTCAGTGCCTGGATCCTGGTTCAGATTCTGTGTCTCCTTCTCTCTCTGACCCTCCCCCATTCATGCTCTGTCTCTCTCTGTCTCAAAAATAAACGTTAAAAAAAAAAAAAAGAAATTCCTAGGCAAGAGCATCTGACTAGTTGAGCTAGGTGCTCATGCCCTTATTGGAAGGATCAGGGTGAAAAATTATCTGGCACTTTCAGTTTCCATTGCAGTAGACAAGGCCCTACTTCCCACCAACATCACACAATTGCAAATTCTCCACACTTATTAAGGGAATCAGATGCTAGGCAGCCAAAGCATTTTTTAAAAAGGAAAATAACCACCATAGTCCACTCTTTGGCTGCTAGCATCCACTTACATGCTAGCTAAAAAATGCGTTCTTCCTCAAAAACATGTTCCTTCAGAGTATAATGTAGCCACCTCTCAAAAAAAAAGCAGGAAATTACATATCCTCTCCTTAAGTAAGGCGAGGCATTCATCTACATTTGCAGGATGTTTGGTGAATGTCTATTCCTCACCCAGTTCTGACACAATATTGTCTTAATTGTGCTTTAAGGGCTATATCATAAATTTAACCGTAACCTACACTCCTTATGTCTGAGACACTTCTTCTGTGTCCCTTCATATCCTCTCAATTTAACCCATCTTGGGTGTCTTTGGCCATTTCCCTTGCCTTAACCAGTATGCAGCTTTACACATGTGTAACACATGATTGTAACTCCACTCAGACTGACTTCACATGAATGTAACCAAACAGGGAGAAGAGGCCTGTAGTGTAGGTATTTAAGGCTCCTGGGCAGTGGTGAATGGCTTGGCTCATTGGTCAGAGGCCTGGAAGGAATCATAGAAAATCAGGGGCAAATAGGGAGAGAAGATGTAGGTTGGACCCATGAGAGTGAGCATAAAGCATAGGGATCTTTTTGTCTCCTAAATGGCTTTAGCATCTCCAAAGTTACCACTTCACTTCATTTTATTCTTTAACACACTGAACAGATTGATCTTTTTTATAAAATGTAAGACAGAACTTGCTACTCCTCTGCTCAAAATCCTCCAGTGGCTTCCCATTTTGTTCAAAGTAAAAGTCAAAAGTCTTACAAAGCCCCTACAAAGTCCTATATGATTTGGCTTCCTATATACCTCCAACCACATGTCTTACTCTCCACTGAATCCACTCTGCTCTGGCCACTGGCCATTTTGCACTTCCTCCCTCTGACATACCAGCTATGTTTCCATCCCTGGCTGTCTGCAGTGGCTCTTTTCTCTTCTTAAGGTATCCTTATGGCTCACTCTCTCACCTCATTCAAGTTTGCTCATTGTCACCTTTGGAGTGAACCCAAGCTCAAACCTACTATTGAAAATTTCAATCCCTGCCAATATACCAGCACTCCTTAGCTCACAGCCTAATCTAATTTTCCATAGGTCTTTACACCTTCTATACAATTAACTTATTTATGATGTTTACTGTCCATCTTCCCACACTACAAGGTAAGCTCTATGAGAGTCAAAACTTGTTCGGTTTTGACATTGCTGTATCCTTGGCATCTAGATTGGTGCCTGGTACATAGTAGATGTTGGATAAATGTTCAATGGATGAATATACTTGAATGGGGCTCTAAGTTTCCCGTCCTTTATTTCTCACTAGTGCCAGCATATTGTATGAACCACCTGTAAACCAAGCTCAAACCGTCAGCTGCTCACAGAGAGATCATCAGTGGGCATAGCCTGGGTTGAGGGAGGCATGGCCCAAGAAGGCCCTTTGAAAGAGAGACATATGTTCTGCTACTTTTTAAGCTTTTTTTTTCCGAAGCCTAATATGTTACTATAGAATAAGTGTTGTATACGGTGAACAAGGAAACTTGAAGCCCTCAGAACTAAGAGATGAGCCCTAGGTCACGTATCTATTGAGCAGCAGAATGAGAATATTTTTCTGAAACAGAACATCAGTGTACTTCCTTTTGTTAAAGCAAGATAAAAATGAAAATGATTTTACAAATACGTCGTTAATGGACCCGACATGTGGGTGTGCATTTTTAAATTCTCCAAATGCTTACTGTTCTTGTCTGCCTAGTTTCAAAGAGTGTTTTGCATTTCTGTCACTCTGAGTGGTATGACACCATCAGGATGACTATGGCAGCTAAGAAAACACAGAAAACACGTAGCACGGAAAAAGACTCAGTCACAACAAAGGCTAGCTTGCCTTATCAGTATGAACCCGAGAACCCAGTGTCACCCCAAAATATACATTGATGATGGTGTTGTGAGTCACTGTATGACTCACAGCTCACTGACCACTACAAAACAGAAACTTGAAGAATAATTTACTGCCCAGGCCAAAAGGACTTGAAAGAACTTTCCCACCCACCATATGAGTGATATATCAAATTAGGGATAAGGCGCCATCTCTTTCTTCTTCTTGGAATGGATTAGTTCTCCCTCTTGTACGGCTCCCCCAGAGACACAGGGCCAGATAAGCCTCTGGTTTCACTAATAATCTTCTCTCAGTGAACCGTTCTATTCTTGTACCTGCCTACTTAGGCTCATTCTGCAAAGAAATCTAACCCATAAGAGTGCCTCAGCACACAAAAATGTACTTCATCACTCCTCTGAGCAAGATGGCTTCTTGGATCAGCCTTTTATGCCTTCCCTCCCTTGACTGTGACACTAAACAGACCCATAATAAACCGTCCTCAACTACACAAGTAAGAAATTATTCTCAGGGCCAAGACAGTTTGCTCTCCAAAACCGTTTCTCTCTCTTACTTGTACAAATCAAGGACCCAGCGGTCACAATTTGGGGGCATAGAGATTAGTGGAAAGGTTCATTTTTTTTACAAGAATGAAGTGTTTTATTCTCTAACACCTTCTCAGCAGGGCTGCTGTTGCACTCACATGACCTGTGTGGTTGGCTTGGTGTTGTGAATTCTGCTTTACCCATGAGGGTCCTGATGAAGTCTGTGACCTGAGGTCACACAGGCAAGTCCTCACTGGAGTTGGGAGTGCACACTCTGAAGTTCCTCCTTCTGAGCTGAGCCCGACACCGACCCCAACTCTCTTCTGGGGCTTTACTGCACGAGTCCACATGGTGATGCTGACATACGCCTTCTGGTGGCAGAACACTGTCTGGCATCTGGACTTTCTCTCATTTAGAAGACAGCACTGTTAAAAAAATAGTTTCTTATATCCACAAAGTGTCTCCTGCTATTGGAGCAGTGAGCACTCTGCAAGGAAACACCCCAGGAAAAGAGTGTTCTTCTCTCACCCCCTTCGTTCCTTCTACATTAATGGAAAGCTCTTTTTTCCCCAGCTTTGTTGAGGTGTAATTGACAAAAATGTAAGGTATTTAAAGCTTGCACTGGGATGATTTGATACATGTATACCTTGTGAAAAGATTCTTCCCTAGTTAATTAGCATATTCACCATGTCACACATACATACACACATATATGGGGAAACATTGAAGTACTCTCTTAACAAATTTCAATTATACAGTACAGTGTTATCAACTGTAGTCAACCACATTTTACATTAGGTCCTCAGACCTTATCCATCTTATAGTTGAAAGTTTATGCCCTTTAACCAACCTATCCCTATTTCTTACCTCCCCCCACCCTTGGTAACTACGTTTCCACTCTGTTTCTAAGTTTGACCCTATTTTTTAAAATTCCATGTACAAGTGACACTATGCACTATTTGTCTTTCTCTGGTCTGGTTTATTTCACTTAGCATAATGCCCTCAAGTTTCGTTCATGTTGTCACAAATGACAGGATTTCCTTCTTTTTTGTATACACATACCACATCTTCTTTATCCATTCATCCATTGATGGACACTTACATTGTTTCCTAAAAAGCTCTTAATGGCACCAAGAAGGCATCTTCTGTCTAAGATCTAAGCTGCTAAGGGATTATTAGAAATAAAGCCTGATTGGGCAACCCACAGGGGTCCCCTGGTTGTGCCTGATGCAGGGGCCACCCTGGCTGGTTTGCACCCCCAAGGTTATTTGAATGATTCTGCAGATGAGAAGTAATTGGGTGTCAAAATTTTTGTGAGCAACAAAACATACTAAAAATTGAAAGGAAAACTGCCCAGATCAGATGAGCCCAGAGCCATGACCAGTAGTTCTTCCTTCACTGAGATTTCTCTGCCATCCTCCTCACTGTTTAAATAAGCATCAGATGAATTTCTACTTTGTTTTGGAAATTAACCTGTGCTTCAAAATGTAGAGATAAATACTATTTAAAATAGAATAGGAAGAACCAGAGAGGTGAGGCAAGTCCACATCTGTTGAGAGCAGCTCAAACCAGTGAAACTAGAATGAAGTTCAAGTACAAAGGGCAGAAGTTAGACCTAGAGTCAAGAGGTTGGGTAATTGTCAGGCCCGAAGCTGAGATTTCTGAGGTTTGCCTATCTTGGCTTAGATCAATACATACATTTTCCTGTTGAAATATAAAATAATATCCATACATGGTCACCTTCATAGAGCTCACTTTTATTTTATTATTTTTTTAATTTTATTTTTTTATTTTTAAAAATTTACATCTAAATTAGCATATAGTGCAACAATGATTTCAGGTGTAGATTCCTTAGTGCCCCTTACCCATTTAGCCTATCCCCCTCCCACAACCCCTCCAGTAACCCTCAGTTTGTTCTCCATATTTATGAGTCTCTTCTGTTTTGTCCCCCTCCCTGTTTTTATATTATTTTTGTTTCCCTTCTCTTATGTTCATCTGTTTTGTCTCTTAAAGTCCTCATGTGAGTGAAGTCATATGAATTTTGTCTTTCTCTGACTGACTAATTTCACTTAGTGTAATACCCTCCAGTTCCCTCCACGTAGTTACAAATGGCAAGATTTCATTCTTTTTGATTGCCAAGTAATACTCCATTGTATATATATATACCATATCTTTATCCATTCATCCATCGATGGACATTTGGGCTCTTTCCATACTTTGGCTATTGTTGATAGTGCTGCTATAAACATGGGGGTACATGTGTCCATCTGAAACAGCACACCTGTATCCCTTGGATAAATACCTAGTAGTGCAATTGCTGGGTCATAGGGTAGTTCTATTTTTAGTTTTTTGATGAACCTCGATACTGTTTTCCAGAGTGGCTGCACCAGCTTGCATTGCCACCAACAATGCAAAAGAGATCCTCTTTTTCCACATCCTCTCCAACATCTGTTGTTGCCTGAGTTGTTAATGTTAGCCATTCTGACAGGTGTAAGGTGGTATCTCATTGTGGTTTTGATTTGTATTTCCCTAGTGATGAATGATGTTGAGCATTTTTTCATGTGTCAGTTGGCCATCTGGATGTCTTCTTTGGAGAAGTGTTTATTCATGTCTTTTGCCTGTTCCTTCACTGGATTATTTGTTTTTTGGGTGTTGAGTTTGATAAGTTCTTTATAGATTTTGGATACTAACCCTTTATCTGATATGTCATTTGCAAATATCTTCTCCCATTCTGTCAGTTGCCTTTTAGTTTTGCTGATTGTTTCCTTCTTCGCTGTGCAGAAGCTTTTTATTTTGGTGAGGTCCCAGTAGTTCATTTTTGCTTTTGTTTCCCTTGCCTCTGGAGATGTGTTGAGTAAGAAGTTACTGTGGCCAAGATCAAAGAGATTTTGCCTGCTTTCTCCTCAAGGATTTTGATGGCTTCCTGTCTTACATTGAGGTCTTTCATCCATTTTGAGTTTATTTTTGTGTTGGTGTAAGAAAGTGGTCCAGGTTTATTCTTTTGCATGATGCTATCCAGTTTTCCCAGCACCACTTGCTGAAGAGACTGTCTTTATTCCATTGGATATTCTTTCCTACTTTGTCAAAGATTAGTTGGCCATATGTTTGTGGGTCCATTTCTGGGTTCTCTATTCTCTTCCATTGATTTGAGTGTCTGTTTTTGTGCCAGTACCATACTGTCTTGATGATTACAACTTTGTAGTATAGCTTGAAGTCTAGGATTGTGATGCCTCCTGTTTTGGTTTTCTTTTTCTTTTTCTTTTTCTTTTTTAACGTTTATTTATTTTTGAGACAGAGAGAGACAGAGCATGAATGGGGGAGGGTCAGAGAGAGGGAGACACAGAATCCGAAACAGGCTCCAGGCTCTGAGCTGTCAGCACAGAGCCCAACGCGGGGCTTGAACTCACAAATTGCGAGATCATGACCTGAGCCGATGTCGGCCGCTTAACCGACTGAGCCACCCAGGCGCCCCTGGTTTTCTTTTTCAAGATCGCTTTGGCTATTCAGGGTCTTTTCTGGTTCCATACAAATTTTAGGATTACTTGTTCTATCTCTGTGAAGAATGCTGGTGTTATTTTGATAGGGATTGCATTGAATATGTAGATTGCTTTGGGTAGTATCGACATTTTAACAATATTTGTTCTTTTATCCAGGAGCATGGAATCTTTTTCCATTTTTTTGTGTCTTCTTCAATTTCTTTCATAAGCAAGCTTTCTATAGTTTTCAGCGTATAGATTTTTCACCTCTTTGGTTAGATTTATTCCTAGGTATTTTATGTTTTTTTGTGCAGCTGTAAATGGGATCGATTCCTTGATTTCCCTTTCTGTTGCTTCATTGTTGTTGTATAGGAATGCATCCGATTTCTGTGTGTTGATTTTATATCCTGCAACTTTGTTGAATTCATGAATCAGTTCTAGCAGTTTTTTTGTTGTTGTTGAAATCTTTTGAGTTGTCCATATAGAGTATCATGTCATCTGCAAAGAGTGAAAGTTTGACCTCCCCCTGGCTGATTTGGATGCCTTTTATTTCTTTGTGGTGTCTGATTTCAGAGGCTAAGACTTCCAATACTATGTTGAACAACAGTGGCAGGAGTGGGCATCCCTGTCTTGTTCCTGACCTTGGGAGAAAGCTCTCGGTTTTTCCCCATTGAGGATGATATTAACGTTGGGTCTTTTATATATGGCTTTTATGATCTCGAAATATGCTCCTTCTATCCCTACTTTCTTGAGGGTTTTTATCAAGAAAGGATGCTGTATTTTGTCAAATCCTTTCTCTGCATCTATTGAGAGGATCATATGGTTCTTGTCCTTTCTTTTATTGATGTGATGAATCACATTAATTGTTTTGCAGATATTGAACCAGCCCTGCTTCCCAGGTATAAATCCCACTTGGTCATGATGAATAATTTTTTTAATGTATTGTTGGATCTGGTTAGCTAATATCTTGTTGAGGATTTTTGCATCCATATTCATGAGGGAAATTGGTCTATAGTTCTCCTTTTTAGTGGGGTCTCTGGTTTTGGAATCAAGAGAAAGAGTTCAGAGAAAGAGTTTGGAAGTTTTCCTTCCGTTTCTATTTTTTGGAACAGCTTCAAGAGAATAGGTGTTAAGTCTTCCTTATGTGTTTGGTAGAATTCCCCTGGAAAGCCATCTGGCCCTGGACTCTTGTTTTTTGGCAGATTTAAAATGATTACTAATTCGATTTCCTTACTGGTTATGGGTCTGTTCACATTTTCTATTTCTTCTTATTTCAGTTTTGGTAGTTTATATGTTTCTAGGAATTTGTCCATTTCTTCCAGATTGACCATTTTATTGGCATATAATTACTCATAATATTCTCTTATTATTGTTTTTATTTCTGCTGTGTTGGTTGTGATCTCTCCTCTTTCATTCTTGATTTTATTTATTTGGGTCCTTTCCTTTTTCTTTTTGATCATACTTGCTAGTGGTTTATCAATTTTGTTAATTCTTTCAAAGAACCAGCTTCTGGTTTCATTGATCTGTTCTACTGTTTTTTTTTGTTTTTTTTTTTTTTTTGTTTTTTGTTTTGTTTTGGTTATTTTTGGTGTCGATAGCATTAATTTCTGCTCTAATCTTTATTATTTCCTGCCTTCTGCTGGTTTTGGGTTTTATTTGCTGTTCTTTTTCCACCTCTTTAAGGCATAAGATTAGGTTGTGTGTGTATCTGAGATCTTTCTTCCTTCTTTAGGAAGGCGTGGATTGCTATATACTCTCCTTTTATGACTGCCTTTGCTGTGTCCCAGAGGTTTTGGGTTGTGGTATTATCATTTTCACTGACTTCCATATACTTTTTAATTTCCTCTTTTACTTCTTGCTTAACCCATTGGTTAGCCCATTCCTTCTTCAGTAGAATGTTCTTCAGTCTCCAATTTTTTGTTACCTTTCCAAATTTTTTCTTATGGTTGATTTCGAGTTTCATAGCTTTGTAGTCTGAAAATATGCATGGTATGATTTTGATCATTTTGTACTTACTTAGGGCTGATTTGTGTCCCAGTATATGATCTGTTCTGGAGAACGTTCCATGTGCACTGGAGAAGAATGTATATTCTGCTGCTTTAGGATGAAAAGTTCTGAATATATGTGTTAAGTCCCTCTGGTCCAGTGTGTCACTCAAAGCCATTGTTTCCTTGTGGATTTTTTGATTAAATGATCTGTCCATTGTTGTGAGTGTGGTGTTGTAGTCTCCTACTATTATGGTATTATTATCGATGAGTTTCTTTATGTTTGTGATTGATTTATATATTTGGGTACTTGCACATTTGGTGCATAAATGTTTACAATTGTTAGGTCTTCTTGGTGGATAGACCCCTTGATGATGATATAATTCCCTTCTGCATCTCTTGATACAGTCTTTTTAAAAAATTTTTTTTAACATTTATTCATTTTCAAGAGACAGAGAGAGACAGAGCATGAGTGGGGAAGGAGCAGAGGGAGGGAAACACAGAATCTGAAGCAGGCTCCAGTCTCTGAGCTATTAGCATGGAGCCCAACATGGGGCTTGAACTCACGGATTGCGAGATCATGACCTGAGCTGAAGTCGGACACTCAACCGACTGAACCACCCAGGCACCCCGATACAGTCTTTATTTTAAAGTCTAGGGGCGCCTGGGTGGCTCAGTCGGTTGAGCGTCCGACTTCAGCTCAAGTCACGATCTCACGGTCCGTGAGTTCGAGCCCAGCGTCGGGCTCTGGGCTGATGGCTCAGAGCCCGGAGCCTGCTTCCGATTCTGTGTCTCCCTCTCTCTCTGCCCCTCCCCCGTTCATGCTCTGTCTCTCTCTGTCTCAAAAATAAAGTCTAGATTGTCTGATGTAAGTATGGCTACTCTGGCTTTCTTTTGTTGACCTGATAGATGATAGATGATAGATGGTTCTCCATCCACTTACTTTCAATCTGAAGGTGTCTTTAGGTCTAAAGTGGGTCTCTTGTAAACAGCATATAGATGGATCTTGTTTTCTTATTCATTCTGTTACCCTATGTCTTTTGATTGGAGCATTGAATCCATTGATGTTTAGAGTGAGTACTGAAAGATATGAATTTATTGCCATTAGGTTGCTTGTAGAGTTGGAGTTTCTGGTGTTGTTCTCTGGGCCTTTCTAATCTTTGTTGCTTTTGGTATTTATTATATATATAATTATATAATATATTATATATATATATATATATATATATATATATATATATATTTCATCTTTTCTCCCATCAGAGAGTCCCCCTTAAAATTTCTTGTAGGGCTGGTTTAGTGTTCACAAACTCCTTTAATTTTTGTTTGTCTGGGAAACTTTTTATCTCTCCTTCTGTTTTGAATGACAGCCTTGCTGGATAAAGAATTCTTGGCTGCATATTTTTCTGATTCAGCACATTGAATATATCCTGCCAGTCCTTTCTGGCCTGCGAAGTTTCTGTGGATAGGTCTGCTGCAAACCTGATTTGTCTTCCCTTGTAGGTTGGGGACCTTTTTTCCTTGCTGCTTTCATGATTCTCTCCTTGCCTGAATATTTTGTGAATTTGACTATGATATGCCTTGCTGATGGTTGTTTTTTGCTGAATCTAATGTGGGTCCTCTGTGCTTCCTGGATTTTGATGTCTGTGTCTTTTCCCAGGTTAGGAAAGTTTTCCACTATGATTTGCTCACATAACCCTTCTACCCCTATATCTCTCTCTCTGGGACCCCTATGATTCTGATGGTGTTCCTTTTTAATGAGTCACTGATTTCTCTAATTCTTAAATTGTGCTCTTTTGACTTAATCTCCCTCTTTTTTTCTGCTTCATTATTCTCTATGAGTTTGTCTTCTGTATCACTGATTCTCTGTTCTGCCTCATCCATCCTTGCCACTGTGGCATCCATCCATGATTGCAGCTCAGTTATAGCATTTTTAATTTCATTCTGGCTATTTTTTACTGCTTTTATCTCTGCAGAAAGGGATTCTAATCTATTCTCGACTCCAGCTAGTATTCTTATTATCGTGATTCTAAATTCTGGCTCAGACATCTTGCTTGTATCTGTGTTGGTTAAATCCCTGGCTGTCATTTCTTCATGCTCTTTCTTTTGGGGTGAATTCCTTCATTTTGTCATTTTGAAGGGAGAAAAGGAATTAATCAGGTAGAAAAATTAAAATTAAAAAAATTGAAATTAAAAAAATATTAAAATTAAAAAATTAAACCCACACACACAAATCGAATAAATGATGCTAGATCTTAGGTATGTTTTGGTCTGGGTGTTGAAGTGGTTTGACAGATTAGAGAAAAAGAAAGGGGGGGAGAAAAAAAAGGAAATTGTTTGAGAATTTGAAAAAATAAATACACTGAAGTAGACTAAAATGAGATGATGGGAGTGAAATAGAATTTGAAAAAATACACACAAAAGTAAATGGTATAGTGGAAAAAATTTTTTTTAAATATTTTTAATAAAAATTAAAAGTACAAATGAATTTTTTCTCTTTCTGTATTCAAGAAAAAGAAAAGAAATGAAAAAGAGAAAGAAAAAAGAGATCGTTTTAAATTTTAAAAAGTGAATACACTGTAGTAGACTAAATTAAAATTATGGAAGTAAAATAGAATTTGAACAAATTTACATAAAAGCAAAAAATATAGTAAAAAATTTAAAGAAAAATATTTTTAATAGAAATTGAAAGTAAAAATGAAGTATTCCTCTTTCTGCATTCAAGAAAAAGAAAGAAATGAAAAGTAGAAAAAAGAAACAGAAAGGAAAAAAAAAAGGAAATCGTTTGAAAATTTGAAAAGGTGAATACACTGAAGTAGACTAAAATAAAATGATGGATGTAAAATAGAATTTGAAAAAATTTACACAAAAGTAAAAGATATAGTAATAAAAATTAAATAAAAATATTTTTAATAAAAATTGAAAATAAAAATGAATTTTTTCTCTTTCTATATTCAAGAAAAATAAAAGTGTAAAAGAGAAAAAAAAAGAAAGAAAATTGAATAGATGGACCTGCTTACAGACTGAAGTAGGACTGTTCGTTTTCCCCTAGAAGTCAGACTAGGACTGCGGCTTTGACCCGTTTCGCCCCTCTGCAGGAGGGTCTCACTGAGCAATGGCTGGGTGCCGGCTGCACCCAGGAACGCTTGCTGGACCCTGCTGCTGCTGGTTCCCTAAGACTGCAGCCAGGTGTCAGCCCCCCCCCCCCCCCAGAAAAAGTTCGCAAGATAGTGTAGCAGCAGCCTTTCAGGGATTATGGAAAATCATGCACCCATCTGGCCCCAGGCTTCACCCTCAACGACCTTGTTCCAGCACCAGTGATTGTGGCCATTTTCTGGGGTCTGCTGGGACCAGGTGGCTTCAACAGTCTCTACCAAATGTCCTTCCATCAGTGGGACTGCTTTTCCCCATGTGGCCTGAGAACCTCCTGGACCCCACTCTGTTCCTGGGGATTTGCCTTTCCTGCCAGAGCACCGCCAGGTATCGAGCTGTGGAGTTGCAGACTTTGCACTCCCCTTGTTTACAGTCTTAATGGAATTTAAACCCTCTCCTTTCTCCTTTCTCCGTTTTTAGTTTAGTCCCTGAGGCTGTTTCCAATTTTACACTTTCTCTCCACCTGCTTTTGGGGAGGGGTGCTTTTCCCGTATTCCTCCCCCCCAGTCTCCGTCCTCTCTCTGCTCGCAAAAGCACCTCCCTTCCTGCTCCTTCTCATTCCCCAAGTTCACCTCTCTGCGCCACGTACCTGCTGAATTCTGTGGTTCAGGTTATGCAGATTGTTGTGTTAATCCTCCAATCAGTTTTCTAGGTGTGTAGGATGGTTTAGTGTTGGTCTGGCTCTATTTCATGGACATGAGACACACAAAAAACTTCCATGCTGTTCCTCCATCTTGGATCCTCCAAAGATTTTATTTAATTCATTAATTAGTGAGAGATCCAGGAGGCCAGGGATCTGCATTCTCTGGCCTGTAAGCCAAATTCAGCTTGTCCAGAGCTCACTTTTAATTAGGAACTTTTTATTCATAGTTTAAACTTGTTACAGGTAATTGATACTAGTTAATCTAAACTATTGATTGATTTTCAACTTAAAGGTTTATCATTTATGAAATGATATGATTTCAGGGATTTGCTTTGTAGTAATCCAATTACAGAAATATGTGGGGTATGAATGAGATGAGACAGATCATGAATTGAAAATTGTTGGAATTGGGTGATGGGTAGATAAAAATTTATTATTTTGTCCTCAGCTTATTATCTACCTCAGCTAGATAAATGTTTAATAGCACTTATTTATTCCTTTAAAAACAGGTTCTAAGCACATATGGATCAGTGTGAAAGTTTGAAAAGGACTAAGTTTAGTTCTGCCATGATCTCGCTGCACGACAATTGACAAACTCTTAACTATTCCAGGCTTCTGTGTTCATTGTAGACAGTAATTAGTTCCAATTGATTGCCCTGAGGATTTAAAGAAAAAAAGTGAGTTCTAGAGAAATATCCTAATCACCAGTAAAATTTGAATTTTATTTTACTTTGCTTTATCTATAGACAAAATAAATTATGTCATGTGTTTGTAAATGTGATCATTGTATTAGATATTTAATGTTTCTTTTGAGAAAAAAGTGAAATAGAAACATGATATACATATGTGTGATCCAGACAGGGATTGGAATAGGAATAAAAATGTAAAGTGGAACTTTGAGGAGAATCCCCAAAGTATTAAGTACTGAAAGAACATTGAAGGTTACGATTTTAATGTGGATAATCTAATCTGGAAGTGTTTGGGTTGTTTTTTTTTGTTTTTTTTTTTTCTAACCAACTGGACCAAATCATCCAGAAAAGGCATGAAAATGGTTAGTAGCCACTTAGGAGGATTTCTACAAACATCTGGCAAAAAAAAAAAAAAAAAAAAAAAAAATGGAAGAAGATTTGTTAAGTGAGTGCTAGAGAGATTCCCAGGGAGCAGAGAATGACTAATCAGAAAATTGGATGTTACAAAGAGCATCGTTGAACCTGGAAAATCTTGGCATTGAGTAACCTGAAGGTAAAGCTTTAAAAAATAAGGTTGAGTTCTGAGAAAAGTTAATGGATTAAACACATCCTTACACTTGCTTCTCCCCTCATCCATCAAATGGCAACAGAAGAATTTTTTAAAAGACTAAACCTCCTGAGAATAAACTGAGGGTTGATGGGGGGTGGAAAGGAAGGGAAAGTGGGTGATGGGCATTGAGGAGGGCACCTGGTGGGATAAGCACTGGGTGTTGTATGGAAACCAATCTGACAATAAATTTCATATAAAAAATAAATATTATTAGTTGAATGAGAAAAAAAAAGACTAAACCTAAAGAAGGGGAAGGGTGGAAGAGAAGACAGCAAAAACAGAATTTTGGAAGTGGACAAGCTGATGGATATGAGTGACAAATTCTTAGCAAACCTACTAAAAAGAAATCCTACGGCAGCAGTGGGGAAAGCAGAAATCCACCTGATTTACATGGAGCAATTGTCCAAAGACTCAGAGATTGCTGGTGCTAGGTTCCTCTAGAAGTGGTGATTGAATAAGAAGGATTGTTTGAAAGTCTGTTTAAAAACTATGCAGATCCCACATTGCCTCCTACACTCTGATGAGCCACCTGATGAATGGCCCTTCTTTCACCCCAGATATAGAATAAAATTATATTTTCCAGAGGGGGATAAGTAGATGGAACTTCAAGTTCAATTGAGAATGGAAGTACTGGACAGAAAATGGGGATCTAGATATTATTTGCATACTGGAATCTGAGGCATCACAGCTTTCTTCCTTCGTTCATGTCCCAGAATATTCACCTTCCTCCTCCAAAGAAGAGATTGTACATTTTTTTCCCCCTAGGGAATCTGGTTGGCTTAGGGAGAAATACCTAAACATATTTTTTAATTTCTCCAACAGACCGCAATAAAGTAAAGGTCAGAATCGACAAACCTTTTCACACACTTGGGGGTTTTTAGAACCCCTATCTTAATTATGAACATCCAACCAATGAATATCAGATGACAGAGGAAAATATCTGATATGAAAAATGGAGATCAAAATAAGCAGAAAAAATGCAGCATAGAGAAAACAAAGTTTGGAGTTTTAAAAACATGTCCACAATTTCTTTGACATTTCTCACATCTAAAGGTAGAGTCTAATTCCTCTCTCCTTGAATATGATCTGGTTTTAGTGACTTGCTTCTAAAGAATGTGATGAAATTAAAGTGTAATTTTTAAGGCAAGTTTAAAAAAAAAAAGATGTAGCACTCACATGATTTTCTCTGTCTCTAAACACTTACCCTTGAGAACCTAACTACAATGCTATAAAGAAGCCAAGTCACCATATGACAAGGTGGCATGAGGTGTTCTGATAACAGCTCCACATGAGATCCTAACTAATAGCCAGCCTCAGTGACCAGACATATGAATGAGGATTCCAATGATTCCGCCCCCCAGCTTTTGAACCGCCCAACTAATGCCAGGTGGAGCAAAGATGAGCTGTCTTCATAGAGTTATGCCCAAACTACAGATTCATGAGTAAAATAAATACTACTATCACGATAATTCAATAATTTTTGAAGTGATTTATTATACAACAATAGAAAACTTGAACACAGAGACTCTGCAGGGAGAAGGAATTTTCAAAATTTATGATCAACTCTTTCTGGCCAAGCTGAAATAATGGAGATTGGATTCATTGTCCTGCCTGAAGCAGCAGAATATGTGGACAAACAGTGGTTCTTGGATATTGAACATCAGCCAATGAAAGACATTGATCCCTGAGAAAAGGGAGACAAGTGAGGTGAAGTCTACAATTTCCTCAGATTACTACTTGGAGAAAATTTCCAGGCTGTCTCCTAGGGAGAACTAACCCAACAAGAGCCCAGTGGTCTCCTTAAGTTGAGAAGAAAGAGGTGACTATTGAGGGAAGCAAAAAAGCTAGAGTTTTAAGGACAACACTGGAGAAAAGAGAGCTGCACAAAGAGAGAGAACTCTGGAGATCTGTAGAAGTTGTAAGTATTCAGTTGAGTACCAATCAGTGCATGTCTGTGAGGAAATTATTCAAGGCCAGGGGAAAAAACACCCAAAAGGATTACAGTGAACAATCTTCAGAGCTCAAAAAAGGCATAGGAATAGTAATTGTCCACCAGCCAAAGTGGAAAATCTCATAATTCATAAGACATCAGGTAGAGTACAAAGGAGGATTTTGCTTTAGTTATAGAGCAAAATTAGCCCTAGATTAAATGCTTCTCTGGTCTTATTTAGTGAAGCTTAAAAGCACAATCTAAAAAGATTAATCCATTTCCAGTAACTTAACTAGATCCTAGAATGAAGCCCATAATGTTTATAGAAATACAATAATACTCAATACCCAACAAGGTAAAAATTAATCATGTGTAGAAGTCAATGAAAACAAGTAGTCATGCAAAGAAGGAAAAATATGATCCATAATAATGAGAAGAAAAATCAATTAAAACTGTCCCAAAGGAAACAAATTAGAAGATAAAGAAAGACAATTAAAATAGTTATTATAACTATTCTGTGTTCAATAAGATTGAACAAGTTAAGTAGAGACAAGGAAAACAAAAAAGACCAAAACTGAACTTGTAGATATGAAAATTACAATATCTAGGATAAAATATACACTGTATGGGATTAATGCATATTATAAATTACAGAATAAAATATTAGTGAAATTGAAGATATCCCAATAACAACTATCCAAAATGAAACACAGAGAGAAAAAACTGAAAAGAATGAGCAAAGCATTAGTGAACAATAGGACAACTTGATATATATGTAGTTGAAGTCCCTGAAGGTGAAGGAGGTTGATAGAAAAAATTTTGAAAAAATAATTGCTGAAAAGTTTCCAAATTTGGTGAAAATTACAAACCTCAGAACTAGGAAACTGAATGAACATAAGCAAGAAAAACATGAAGAAAACTACTTCAATGCACATTATAATCAAATTGCTTATAACCAGTGACTTAAAAAAATCTTAAGTGTTGTTAGAAAAACAAGATACACTGTCTACAGAAGAAGAAAAATAAATGTAAGAGCAGATTTCTCATTCTAAACAATGAAAGCTGGATGACAATGGAGCAATATCTTTAGTGAACTGAGAGAAAAAAGTTGTCCATTTACAATTCTTCAAAATATCTTTAAAAATAATATAAAAGTGAAAGACTTCATTATCATCAGGCTTGTGTAATAGGAAATATTAAGGGAAATCCTTTAGGCAGAAGAAAAATGGTACCACATGGAGAAACTCTGATCTAAACAAAACAATGAAGAGTGCCAGGAATGGTAAATATTTAAGTAAATAAAAATAGCTTATTGTTATTTAAACCTTTTGAAAAGATAAGTAATTGTATAAAGCAAAAATAACAATGTAGTGTGGGATCATAACATGTAGAATTAAAATGAATAACAAACACAGGGAAGGAAGTAATGGAAGTAGAGGATTATACAGTTTTTGCACTGTATGTAAAGTGGTTCAATATCACTTAAAGGCAGACTGAAATGATTAAAATATGTATTTTATAAGCCCTAAAATAATCACAAAGATATTTCGATACTATTTGCTTAATATTTGGCTAATTAGGTGAAAAGGATGTAAAATGGGAAACAGAATACTCAATTCAAAGGAAAGCAGAAAAAGAGGAAAAGAGGAACAAAGACCAGATGGTATAAATAGAAATCATACACTCTTGAACAACCATTGGACTGAAGAAGAAATCAAAAAGGAAATTAGAAATTAGAAAATATCATGAGACAAATGAAAACAAAAACACAAGGTAAAAATGCTTATAGGATGCAGCAAAAACAGTACTAATAAGAATGTTTATAGTGATAAATGCCTACATTATAAAAGAAGAAAGATCTCAAATGAACAATCTAACATTATTCCTTAAGGAACTAAAAAATGAATGAATGAAGCTAAAAGTTAGCAAAAAGAAGGAGATAATAAAGATTATGGGAAAAATAAATAAAATAGAGAATAGAAAAAATCAATGAAACTAAGTGTTCATTTTTACAAAAGATAAACAAAATCAACAAACCCTTAGGTGGACTGAGAGAGAGGAGACTCAAATACATAAAATCAGAAATGGAAGAGGAGACATTATAGCTAATGTCACAGAAACAAAAAAGATATAAAGGACTACTATGAACAATTATATGCCAACAAATTGGATAATCTAGAAGAAATAGTTAAATTTCTAGAAACATACAACCTACTAAAACTGAATTAAGAGTAAATAGAAAATGTAACAGATCAATAACAAATAAGAAGATTTAATCGGTAATAAAAAATTTTTCCAAAAGAGAAAAATCCAGGACTAGTTGGTTTCACAGGTGAATTTCCCAAACATTTAAAGAAAAATTAATACCAATCTTCTTAAACTCTTACAAAAGATAGAAAAAGAGGGAACACTTCCAAATTATTTTTATAAGGCCACCCTTAGTCTGATATAAAAGACAGACAAAAATGCCACAAGGAAAGAATATTACAGGCCAATATCCCTGATGAACATAGATGCAACAGCCTTCAACAAAATGTTAGCAAACCAACTTTAACAGCACATTAAAAGTGACTAAATGGGATTTATCCTAGGGATGCAAGGATGGTTCAACATACATAAATCAATCAATGTGATACACCACATCATTAACAGAATGAAAGATAAAATCATGATCATCTCAATAGATGCAGAAAAAGCATTTTAAAAAATTCAACACTTTTTTATGGATTAAAAAATAAACCTCTCAACAAATTAAATATCGAAGGAACTTAATTCAACACAATAAAGTCCACATATGAAAAGCTGGTAGCTAATACTATACTCAATGGTGAAAAGCTGAAAGCTTTTCCTCCAAGATGTAGAAAAAGGCAATGTTGCCTACTCTCACTCTTACATTCAGCATAGTACAGGAAATGCTAGCTAGAGTGATTAGAAAAGAAAAATAACTAAATAGGCATCCAAATCAGGAAGGAAGAAGTAAAATGATCTTTTTGTCAAGGACATGATCTTATATGTAGAAAATCCTGAAGACTCTACCAAAAAACTATTAGAACTAATAAATGAATTTAGCAAAGTTTCAGGACACAAAATCAGTATACAAATATCTGTTGTGTTTCCATACACTAATGACAAGTTGTCCTAAAAGGATATTAAGAAAAAAATTCCATTTATATTAGCATCAAAAAGAATACTTAGAAATAAACTTAACCAAAGAGGTGAAAGACTTGTACACTAACAATCAGAAAACACTGATGAAAAAAATTAAGGCAGACACAAATAAATAGAAAAACATCTCATGTTCATGGGTTGGAAAAATTAAAATTGTTAAAATATCCATACTATCCAAAGCAATCATGGGTGAATACTTATCTCCAAACTCATCCAGTGGTGCACCTCAGTTATGTACAGCTTTTTGTATGTCAAGAAAAGAAATAAGTAAGAAAGCATACAGCAAGTACAACCTGTGATTATCCCATGTTTATACCCAACCATACAAAAATATGTTTATATATAAATGCATACTTGTAAAATATGTGCTTATATATGTATATAATATGCATTTATAAAATATGTTTATGTATATTAAAAATATATGTTTAAACCTAGCCATATAAAATCCACATTAAATGTAAACATCTCAGTTAGAAGGTAGAGATTGTCAGGTTGGATTAAAAAGCAAGAGCCCTAACAACAGGAACAAGACAAAAATGTCTGCTTTCACCATTCTATTCAACATTGTAATGGAGGTTCTAGCCAGGGCAATTAGGCAAGAAGGAGAAATAAAAGTCATCCATATTGGGAAGGAAGAATTAAAACTATTTCTACTCTCAGATGACATAATCTAGTATATAAAATATTATGAATAATTCCCCCAAACCTATTAGATCCAAAACAGGAGTTCAGCAGGATACAAGATCAATATACAAAAATAAAATATATTTCTATGTCCTAGCAATGAATAATTCAAAATGGAAATTATAAGATAATTCTGTATATAGTAGTATCAAAAGTAATTAAACATTTAGGAATAAATTTAACTATGAAGTGCAAAATTTACTCTGAAAACTACAAGAAGTTGTTGCAAGGAATTAAGGAAGATCTAAATAATTGGAAAGGTATTCCATGTTCATGGAGTAGAAGAGTTAATATTACCCAAATGGCAAATCTCACCAATTTATCTACAAATTCAATGCAATTCTTATTAAACTTGAGATGCTTTTTGTGTGTGTGTGTCTGTGTGTGTGTGTATGTGTGCAGAAATTGACAAGCTGATCGTAAGTTATCAAGGGAACTTGAATAACCAAAACAATCGTGAAAATGAATAAGAAAGTAGAAGGACTCACTATTTCCAATTTCAAAACTTACTACAAAGCTAAAGTAATCAAGACAATATAGTACAAGCATAAATTTTTTTTAATGCTTATTTATTTTTGAGAGAGAGAGAGATACACACAGACAGAGTGTGAGCAGGGGAAGGGCAGAGACTTAACTGACTGAGACACCAAGGTGCCCCACTATAGTACCAGCATAAAGATAGATCAATGGAATTAGAATTGAGAGTCTAGAAATAAAGCTTTAAATTTGCAGTCAGTTGGTTTTCAACAAGGATGGCAAAGCCATTCAATGGGGAAAGAATAGTCTTTTCAACAAATGGTACTTAAACAAGTAGACATCCATCTGTGAAAGAAGGAAGTTGGACCCCCTCACCCTGCATCATAAAATACCAGTTAAGTTGAAATGAATTAAATACCTAAGTATCTGAGGTGAAAGTATAAAACTTTTAGAGGAAAGCATATGTGTAAGTCATCTGCCTTAGAATTAGGCAAATGGTTTCTTAGCTATGACACCAAAAGCACAAGTGACAAAAGAATAAGAAAGCTAAGGTGTACTTCATTAGAATTAAAAATATTTGTGCTGCAGAGAACACCATCAAGAAAATGAAAAGAATCCACTGAATGGGAGAAAAGATCTGCAACTCGTATATCTAATAAGAGACTTGTATCCAGAATATATAAAGAACTCTTACAAATTATCAATAAAAAGACAAACTAATTAAAAAATGGGCAAAAGATTTGGAAAGACATTTATCTAAGATCTACAAATGGCCAATAAACACATGAAGAAATGTTCAACATAATTTGTTATCAGAGAAATGGAAATAAAACTGTGAGGAGATACCATTCGTATCCAGTTGCATGGATATCATAGAAAAGACAGACTATTTAAACATTTTTTAATTTTAATTCCAGTGTAGTTAAAATACAGTGTAATATTATTTTCAAGTATACAATATGGTGATTCAGTAATTCCCCATATTACTCAGTGGTCATCAAATAAATGTGCTCTTAATCCCCTTCACCTATTTCACCCATCCCCCCCACCTGTATATAAAAAGACAGACAATAACAAGTTTTGACAAGAATGTAGAGGAATTGGAATCCTTATGCATTGCTAATGGGAATGTAAAGTTTCCATGATAGCTGCTGTGGAAAACAATTTAAAGGTTCCTCAAAATGTTAAGCAGTGTTAACCTATGATCCAACAATTCCACCCCTAAGTAGCTACCCTAGAGAAATGAAATACATACAAAAATGTACCCAAATGTTCATAACAGCATTTTCATAATGACTCAAAAGTGGAAACAACACAATATCCATTAATTGACAAATGGATAAACAAAATGTGATCTGTCATACAATAGAAGATTATTCAGACATAAAAAGGAATGACATACTGACACCCACTGCAATTTGGATAAACTTTGCAAAATGGTTCTAAGTGAAAAAAAGCATGATACACAAAAACCACACATTGTATGATTCCATTTATATGACATGTCCAGAATAGACAAATCCAGAGATAGAAAGTATACTTGTTGTTGCCTAGGTCAGTTGGTGAGGCAGGGGGGAGAGGGGGTAGTTGAGGGGGTGAAGGATTGGAATGGGGAATGGCTGCTATTGGGTATGGGGTTTCTTTTTGAGGTGACAAAATGTTCTATAATTAGACTGGTGATGTTTGCTTAACTCTGTAAAGATATTGAACACCATTGGACTGCACACTGGTAGATATTATGGTATGGATATTATATCTCATAAAGCTGTTAAAAATAAATGAATAAATAAAAAGTGCAGGGAACATACACTATTATTTTGTCTTCCAAAGATGATCAATATAAATGTTTTGGCAAATACATATTTGTTACACAGTGAACATTTTTTCATGTAAATATACATATTTCAATATTTATAAGTGCCACAAATCAATCCATTCATTGGTGTTAGACAACTTATTTAAACATTTGTGTTTTTTTGGTAAACATTTAGGTAATTTCTAACTATTTTGAAATAAAAAATCTCTAGTGAATAGCTTTATATATTTATCTTTGAGTGATTGTGTACTTCCATAGGATATTTTCCTTCAACTAGGCTTGTCTTCAAAGTTGAGAAACTGGGAGAGGTTTAATTAGGTGCTATTTACCATTTTAAACTGGAAGTTTTCCAAATTTATGTTTTAACTCCTAAATTTCACCCATTATCGTCAATTAAAAAAATACATAAATTATCCTTTTGGAAAGGGAAGGGATTTTTCCATATCCATGAATGCTTTCACTCTTAGAGAATGTAAGTACATTCACCATATATTATCTATCTGACTAACTGATTTACATTTTGGAAATATCTAGTACAAAAATTGGTTGTCCAAATAGTTAAAGCCCAAAACCAAAATACTTAATGTTCAACTGCTCAACTTAATGTTCAGCTGCTGCTTTTATATTTTATGCTGCTTTACTTATTTATTTATTTATTAAAAAAATTTTTTTTAATGTTTATTTATTTTTGAGAGAAAGTGAGGTAGACTGCAAGCAGGGGAGGGGCAGAGAGAGAGGGAGAGATGGAATAGGAAGCAGGATCTAGGCTCTGAGCTGTCAGCACAGAGCCCCATGTGGGGCTTGAACTCACAAACTGTGAAATCTTGATCTGAGTCGAAGTCAGACGCTTAACCAACTGAGCCACCCAGGTGCCCCTTATGCTGTTTTACTGACCAAATCCTTTAAATATATATGTATTTTGAAATGTTTGTTTATTTTTGAAAGAGAGTGCAAGTGGGGGAGGGGTAGAGAGAGAGAAGGACAGGATCCAAAGCAGGCTCTACTGTGACACCTGCGAACATGATGTGGGGCTTGAACCCATGAACCATGAGATCATGCCTGAGCTGAATTGGACACTCAACTGAAGGAGCCACCCAGGCATCCCTAGGCATATTTTTAATTGCCTATAATCATTTTTAGATTTATTTTGACTCTGAATATTTTAGTTCTATTATAAAGTATTAAATCTAGAAGCAGAAAAGTTATAAGACATGTTCTTCTGGTAAGTTTATAGTGACGATCCAGAAAACTTCAACTTAGTACATGAGTAATTAATGTTTATTCTATTGTATATAATTTTGTGATGAAACTCATGTAAAAGGGAGTGAACCTCAAGAGAGAGATTTGAACTGTTTCCTTGGCAGGTACACTATTCACCTGGTCTGTAGTCATGTAACAGATGGCATTCAATAAGAGCAGCAAATAGTGACACATTTTCTGTCTTCTCATTCTGTCATTCTCTTAGGTTGTCTCAAGTAGGAAAAGTTTTTTTCACTTTTTAATGATCCTGTAGAAGCTTGGATTTTTTATAGGTTAAAATTTCCCCAGATGTCAGATATGACAATTAGTATTCCTCTTGTTTGAAAGTTATAAAGTTCTGGCTTATATCTCTAAGGCAGGATGTAGATTCTTTCTCTCTAGTCAACTTTAAAAGCAGTCTGATTTCATAGAATCACCAGTGTTCACTTTGGAGAGCACTTTACACATAATCTGGTCCAAAGCTATCATCGTATGTGTAACAACATTGAAGTTGAGGGAGATGATGTGATGTGTTTCAGGTCAAATGGATTAGTGACTGAGATAGGACTGTAATCCAGGGTTTTCTGTTTTTTCTTTTTTCCCCAGTTCTTTTGGTCTTGTCTTTTCTGAAGGCTTGAAAATGGATGAACTTTCAAGGTTCTTTCCGGCATCGAGATTTTGTGGAGATTACAATTGAGGAATTTTGGTAAATTTGGCCTTGCTTAATTTGTGGTAAGTTTCTGAAAGAATATAATTGTTTTCTTTAAATTCTATAAAATACTGTAGAAATTATTTCACAATTAACAATTTACCATGGTCAATGAGCTACAGCATGCCATTGCAAGGAAAATGTGAGTTCTAGGCTGCAAGCTCTACCAAATGCATTTGCTTCTGTATTTTGTGAAAAGAAATCAGGGAATTAGTTATAATATATGAGTTTCCCTTTGAAAAGACTAGTTTATTCACAGAAAACAAAGAGTATTATTATTATCTGAGAACGTGGGAAAATACTATCAGCCTTGTGGGTCCTGCTTATGCCTGGGGGTGCGAGTGGATAATAGCTCTGGGTCCAGGCTCAGAGTAATGGCATGAATCAATAGGACAGCAACACTATCAATAACATTACATCACAACTTGCATTAATGGTGTTCACCTAATTAGTTAATAACATTTTTAGTAGCACTGATATGATGGCCCTGGGTTACATTGGTAGGACACTGACTTCCATGTCAGTGTTGGTTGGATCCATTCTTGATTTCAATGTAGATGTTGGTATTTAGAAGATAAATTTAACCTATTAGCTACATATTGATCAAAATTGTAGACCACAGGATTGATGTTTGGGAAGCACTTTGAGCCCCTGGAAATAAAGGTCTCTGCTTGAGTGCAGTGTTACTGGACTTGATATTAATTTTTTAAAGTTTATTTATTCTGAGAGAGAGAGAGAGAGAGAGAGAGAGAGAGAGAAAGAAAGAGAGAAGGGGGAGTGATGGACAGAGAGAGAGGGAGAGAGAATCCCAAAGAGGCCCTGTGCTGTCAGCACAGATCCTGATACGGGGCTTGATCTCACAAACCATGAGATCATGACCTGAGCCAAAATCAAGAGTTGGATGCTTAACCAATTGAGTCATACAGGCGCTCCTTGATATTCATTCTTATGATTGATTTTTCTCAATAAAGACTGGGACTTCTGAGGAAGACAAGGATTGCCTTGCTCAGAGGGTATTGTAGTAAGCAAGCAAGGCTGAGCATCTCTGGCAGTTCTGTTAGTTCTACTCTTATTAACTCTTGAGAAAAACAACCAATAAAACATACAGCTCTAAAAATATGCAACACTGTGCTTGGGAGTTATTTGACATTCTTGCATCTTTTGTTCTGCTTACATGTGCAAGTTTTAAGCACCTGTTCTCTGAGGAACCACAGAGGAAGAAAAAGTTGGGCACAGGCACAAATCCTAGAGGGCTAGGTTACCTTTTGAATAATATATCAATCCACTGGGTTGGCATGAGCCTTTAGTGTTTTTCACTGAATATAAAAGGATTCACTTTGCTTTCTGGCTGCCTTGGTCCTTCATAAGACCAGTTTTCTTAACAGTATCTCTGTTCCTGGCTCAAGACTATCCCTTAACAATATTGTTTTCGCTTGTCTAAGGAGCTGCCCCTATTTTGATATTCCCCAGAACCCTCATCTCCTTGCCTCCTTTGCCTGTTGCTTGGGAAAGGAAAAGCAACTTCCTTCCTTGGGGAACCCTAATCTTTATTTATATTTCTGTTTTGAAGCGGAAGTCAGTTTTGTCATGTTGTCACCCACTGTAACAAAGACAGAAGGACCCCTCTCTATGTACCCTTGGAGAAGATAAGGGTGTAGCCAGAAGAAATTAATTGGTTGACATGGACTGGAGGTATAAAAGTCATTTCAATGTAATTGCTGTTAATACCTTTCTTCCCTTCTTTTGTTGATCAGATGTTTTCTTCATCATGCACCAAAGCCCAAGATTTCTGAAGTTAGGGATTCTCTCCATGAATGCATTGGTGTTCTTTTGGCCCTTTGGTAAAGGCATTTGACCTAATGACAAGCTTATGAGTTGGCTTCAGCTATAGTGGAACAAGGACTGTTGGCTGAGAAAAGTGTGAATGCTGAAGCTGAGGGCAGAGTTGGCTCATGGAACATTTTATCTGTTCTCTGAGTTTCTTGTCCCAGTAAGTCAACAAATTTGTTTTTGTTTAAAGACTTTCCCACACAAGTGTCTGCCAAGTTCAGAAGACCGCTTTTTGAGATTGATCTTAGTTTTCTTGGAACAAGAGCTAAGATTGTATAATAAGGCCAGTTGGTCTCAGAGAGGGAAAGTTGGGAGATTCTATTTCCATATACATCAGCCATATCTGAGCATAGAAGAGAGAAAGGCCTGGAAACTAGGTGAGTATGGGTGGGAGGTAGGAGGAAAGAACCAGTGAAAGGAGGTTTCACTTGTGTCTATTTTTACCACTTGTCTTTGAGGTTCTCTGTGTCATTTAGAAGTAGAGCACTGAAGCTACAGAGATGAATTCTGAGATTGATTTTGGCCACACTCTCATTTGAAATTGAGCTGTTTTATTAGAAAACGATCTTTAGATTCCTGATCTTTAGATTGGTAGGACATTGCCAATACCTAGAACAATTCTAAAGTATGCACTTATAGACTGGAATAGAGGACTTCTTTCCTTTGAAGTTTAAAAAGCACTCCACTCCACTGCAATAATCCCACTTGCTATGGGCTACTTAAAAGGAGGCTACAAAAAATTCAACGTAATGGGCATATATTAGACTATCCTTAGTGCTTTTGCAAAGTAGGAGATAAGAATCATGATAGGATCACAATATGTGCAGAACTGTCATTCAATAATGGCTTATAGAATCAGGCAGGATGGGAAATGGCTCTGTCCTGATAAAGAAAGGATATTGGTTGATCACTGTAGGATGCCATGTGTTCCTTGAGATTAGTTTGTGGCTTTAGGTCACAAGTGGGATGAGAGAAACTTGGTAGTTTATCCCAGACAGAAGTGTAGGGGACCGCAATGGCCATTGTGAGTGCTAACTCTCACACAGGCTTTCAGGGAATGTCTGCCATGCTCACGTTCATAGAGGTCATTATTGCCTTGGGATTTTACTAACTTCTGTCAATGCCAGCCAAATGTCTGGTAATACTGTTAGTGTTAGAGGGGGACCCAATAAACACACTCCTTTCACGACTGATTTTATGGCATAAAACAAAGAGTAAGTCAGGGGTGCTTCGGTGGCTCAGTTGGTTAAGTGTTCAACTGCAGCTCAGGTCATGACCTCGTGGTTTGTGAATTCGAGCCCCGCGTTGGACTCTGTGCTGACAGCTCAGAGCCTGGAACCTGCTTCGGATTCTGTGTCTCCCTCTTTCTCTGCCCCTCCCCCACTTATGCTCTGTCCCTGTCTCTCAGAAAAATAGATAAATATTTTTTAAAAAAAGAGTAATTCAGATGGAAATTAAGAGTCCAGCTGTTAGAAGTTTAAGTGTGTATCAGAAGTGGACATGGACAGCTTAATACTAATAACACTGGAAAGAGGCAGACCTACCAGCCTCAGGCAACACTGCTCCTCTGAAGGCTGCCCTCTACAGGTCTTACCCTGTAGAACTCCTGGCAAGGAGGAGCCTGGCTGGCTCCCAAGAGGAAGAGGATGATAAGAAGATGCTGAGTTGTAAACATCCAATTCCTCTCCCAGACTTATCAAGTCAGGTAACTCACTCTATCTCCATGGTGAAAAGTAAGGGGTGGGCCAGGAAGCTATAAGTGCTTAGGAAAAATCCTTCAGAGAAACCAGGAGTGGGGAAGGTGTGTTCCTTCCCAAAACAAGTTCTCTCAGCATAAACACCAGCACTTTCATGATTGACAGTAAAAACATTGTGGTTTTTTTCAGGCAGCTTTGAGGACTATAGCATAACAATGGAGAAGACAAATGTCTTCTCATTTTCTCAGCATTGTCAGTGTTTTCCAGTGTTTTCACAATGCCAGGAGGTGATCTGATAACATGAGTCTATGAAACTGTGGGTCTGGGAGAAAGGATAAAGTTATGAAGAATAACAGAAATTCATATGCAGTCCTATGAAATTAACAAATCATCAGTGAATAGTGGTTGGTCAGTTGCAAGACATTTTTTTGAACATTCACAGCTCATAAAGAGTTTGTAACCTATTAGAAAAGACAAAAACCAATGCAAGGGAAGTAGACATTTGCATATATAAACTTTTATTGTGGAGAAAGGTAAGTCAGTGATTTTGCTAGTGGGCAGGGTTAACTGGGCAAAGTTTACAAAAGAAAGTAAATCTTGATCCGTAATTATGAGGAGATGGGGAATGTGGGAACAGTGGGCCTCAAGTTCCAGGAATATGGTGAAAACCCATAGAAACATACTGGAGAGTCTCTGATGTCTTCCAAGGTTGAGCATAAAATATTATGATGCTGCTTCTGTTGCTGCTGTTGATGGAAGAAAGATAAATGTGACAGACGCCCACAAAGTTTTTGGCAAGAAATAAAATTCCATTTAGTATGATACATTTCAAGGGAATGACCTTTAGGATCATGCAGATGTGGCATATTTTTGCCTCACTGCTAAACTATGGGGTTTGGGATCTATACAAATGTGGAAGGCATCAGGTTGAAATGCAATACACTATCTTTTGGCCAATGTAATTGACAAAGTGAAATTTGTAACCATTCCTCACACACGTGCTGAAACAGCCGAAATAACATCCAAAATACCAGGAAGTACTTTCTTCAAAAAAAGAAAAAATGAGAAAAAACATTTAAACAAACGCTATAGGCTACCTATATTGTTACTTCTAATTCCCTTCTCAGCCTGAAATAAAATGTATAGTTTCTTTGTGATAAGAGAAATAAATACTTCTGTCCTTATTCACTAGAGCCAAAGTCTCAGTGGGAGTCAATAACATATCCCCAATAACAATAACATATCAATAACATATAAGTTCTCATATAGACCTTTTAATTCCCACTGTTATCACCCCAATAAAGACTTTCATACACATTCCTGGTTTCCTGTTTTTAGTTTCTTTTTCCTTCAATTTACCCAGCTCAAGCCTACTGATATATATTCCTACAATATTCTTTACTTCAAATGCCAATCTAAAAATTTTTAAATGGTTCTCTATTCTCTATAAGATAATAATATCAAATTCATTAGCCCAATATTCAAAATGATATGTAAGATGAACCAAGTTTTTTTGCCTTTAATTCTTTTATTTCATCACACAAATTCTTCAGTAAATCAAAGTGGCTTACACTGTTTTCCCAGTTATCCCTTTGAACTATCTACCCACTAAGTCTTTGCTTATCCCAGTCCCTCATATCCTTTCTCCTCTACCTAAATCTTTCCCATAAGTACAAATTCAGCTAAAATCCACATTCCTCATGAAATTCTCTCCAAACACTGCATTCAGTTTTTCTTTTTATTGTCTGTACCATTCATGTGTCATTTACCATACTTTATGTGTACTCATGATTTTATGTTCATGTTTATACATCTCACCTCTTCAGTGAAATTCTTGAAGGCAGAAATCTTTTTGTGTCCTTAGTATGCCTAGTAGAATTCTTTTACATTATATAGTCCAGTAATTAAGAAAATATTTTCAGAAAAGGGAAAGGTGAAGAATATGCTACACAAGTGAACACAATAAGTTTGTGAGGCAGTAAAGCACTTTTAAAACATGTAATGAAAACATGACATCAGATATGGAAAATTGCAGGCAGGATTCACTTAGAGTGAAATTATAGCCCTTTAATGAATACATTAGAAAATAAGAAGGGCTGAAACCAATGGATAAGCATCTATTTCTAGAAGTTAGTAAAAGAATAAAATCAAAAAGGTAGAAAGAATGAAATAATATTGAAATAATATAAGAAAACAAGTAAAAGAGAAAACAAACATAAAATAAAAAGTTCCTAAAAAGTTAAAATTTCTCTATTTGAAACTAATAAAGTTAGCAAAACAATGGCATGAATGATAAGAAAGAAGAGAGAAGGAAAAATAGCCAATATCAGAAATGAAAAATATGACATCATTACAGATCCTATAGCCAGTAAAAAAATAAGAAGATATTACAAATCTTTGTGAACAAATTTGAAAATTAAGTGAAATGGATAAATGGGTAAGTTCCTAGATAAATTAAAAATAGTCCTGAGAGAAATTAGATAATCTTAGTTGTCCTATGATTATAAATTAAATTCAGTTCATAACTTAAAGCTATCCCACAAAGAAAACTTTAATCTAGATGGCTTTGTTGATAAAATTCTACCAAATATTAAAGAATAATATTAATCTTACACAAATTTTTCAGAAAATATAAAAAGAATAAAGAAGACTCTGTTTATTTCATGGATCATATAGCTTTATTTTCTCTTTAAGTTTTGAAATGATTTTAGACTTACATAATAGTTACAAAAATAGTACAGAAAGTTTGCATATACTTTTGATTCATCCTTTCCTAAACTTGCATAACCATAGTACAATGATTAAAACAAGTAAATTAACATTGGACAATACTGTTAACTAAGCTATAGTCCTCATTCAAATTTCACCAGTTTTACCCCTAATGTTCTTTTTCAATTCCAGGATCACCTAGGATCCCATACTGCATTTAATTGCTGTGTCTCCTTAGTGTCATCCAATCTGTGGCAGTTCTTCAGTCTTTCCTTAGGAGCTTGACACTTTTGATGAGTTGTAGTCAGTTATTTTGTAGAATGTCTTTTAATTTAGTGTGTCTGATATTTCCTCATGACTAGATTGAGATTATGCATTAAAATTTTTTAATGTTTATTTTTGAGAGAGAGAGAGGGAGGGAGGGAGGAGGGGGAGACACAGAATCTGAAGCAGGCTCCAGGCTCCAAGCCCTTAGCACAGAGCCTGACACGGGGCTCAAACTCATGGACTGCGAGATCATGACCTGAGCTGAAGTCGGTCGCTTAACCAAATGAGCCACCCTAGTGCCCCGAGATTATGCATTTTTGGCAAGAAAATCACAAATGTAATATCGTCCTTTTTGCTACATTATATCAGGCTGTTGATATTTTTTATTGCTGTCGGTGTTAACCTTGATCACTTGGTTATGGGAGTGTCTGCCAAGTTTCTGCACTATACAATTCCTGTTTTTCCTCTTATAATTGGTAAATATCTTGGGAGGGACACTTTGAGAATAGGAAAATATTCCAATTCTCCTCAGACTTTTGCCTACTGGTGAATTGATGTCTAAGAGATCCACACAGAAAATTATAGACAATAATTGAGATAGCTTAAAGAGTGTATAAAAAGACTCACTATTTTAAAGATGTAAGTTTTTTTCCCTAGTTCATCTATAGATTCAATCTCAGTCAAAAATCCTTACAGATTTTTATTAGTGAAAATTGATAAACTGTTTTTCAAATGTAGTAGGAAAAACAAAAGACCAAGGATAGCCAAGTTGCTCTTGAAGAAGATGAACAAAGTAGGAGAACTTGCTGTACTAGATATCAAGACACACTATATATATATCTAGAATAATATATACAATGTGGTAACGGTGCCAAGGGAGATAAATAAATGGAACAGGGAACCAGGAACAGATACTCATTTATGACTTTATTTTTGAGAAAGATGTTCTCTTCAATGAATGGTGCTAGATCAATTTGATAACCATTTGGAATAAATGAAATTGAACCCCTGTCTCATACTGAGAATGAAAATGAAATGAAATCAAGTGCAAATTAATTTGAAACTTATAAATCTGTATGTAAAAGGCAAAACAACAAAGCTTCCAGGAGCCAATATAGGACAATCTCTTAATGTTTTCAGGGGTAGAGAAAGATTATTAAACAGAATTTAAAAAGTCCTAACCAGAGGGAAAGATTGATTAATTGAATGACTTCAAAATGAGGAAGTTCTGTTCATCTGAGACTCTGCTGAAAGACTATAAAAGCAAGCCACTGAGTAGGATATTTGCAATGCATACAGTATTGGTAATGTATTTTTTTTAATGTCTGATTTTATTGAAAGACATTAAAACTTCAGCAAGAAGTACCCAAGGCTAAGTCTTGTCTTGGATAAAACTAGAGAACATTAAAAAAGGAAATGCTGGTGGGGGGAAGGGTATGACAAAAGGGAAGACGAGGATATGTATAATTTTACAAACTGAGAAATTAAAACAGAAATAAAAGGTTTCAGGCAGGAGTGTAGATTGGTGCAAACACTTTAGGAAATAGTTTAATATTTTCTATTACAGTTAAAAAATGAATACCCTATGGCCCAGTAATTTCACTTCTAGTTATATAGACTCGACTGAAAATTTTGCCATAGTAGCATTATTCGCAGCAAACCCAAAGTAGAAACATCCCAACCAACAATTAGCACTAAGATGGATAAATTATCTGTGATACATTCATATAACACATGAAATGGCATTGAAAAGGAACACGCTACAGTGACATGGTACAACACGGATCAATCCCACAGACATACCATTGAACTTTAAAAAGCCAGATACTGGGTCGCCTGGGTAGCTCAGTCTTTTGGGCGTCCGACTTCGGCTTCGGTCATGATCTCGTGGTTTGTGGGTTCGGGTCATGATCTCGTGGTTTATGGGTTCGAGCCCCGCGTCGGGCTCTGTGCTGACAGCTCGGAGCCTGGAGCCTCCTTTGGATTCTGTGTCTCCTCCTCTCTCTGCCCAGCTCATGCTCTGTCTCTCTCTGTCTCTCAATAATAAAATAAACTTTTTAAAAAAATTTAAAAAGCCAGATACAAAAGAATCCATATTGTGTGATTTCACTTATATAAAGTTCAAAACAGGCCAAGTGAACTATAGTGCTAGAGATATAAGGAGAGTTATCCCAGTTAGGATCCACAAGGGACCAAAACTAAGAGTGCTATGGACTAAGGGATTTAATATAGGGACCAGATTTTATGCAGTTGTCGGGATTTGACGAGTCAGTGGAAGGATATTTCCCCTGCCTTTGGGAGTGGGCCTAGGAGGCTGGGAGTCTAGGAGCTGCAGCTGAGAGGGAAAGCCCCATGAGAAAGGACAGCCTGGACTATGTATAGACACACTGAAACCATAAAGGACAACCTGGGGCTCATGAGGGCAAATATACCTATGTTTTTCTCTCAGCCATGAAGCATACACTTGGCCTAGCACTGGGAGAAGCTGAAGGGGAGGTTGGTGGGCCTGAAGGGCCCATAGGCCTGGTTGCTCCCCAATGAGGGGAGTGAGCACATCAGTGTCAGTGTTGAACAGTGCCTGGTGCTCTCCAGTGACTTTCAGAGTGGAATGACTGCTACTTTATTCCTACCTTCCAAATCTTCAGCAAATTTCTATTATGACCAAACCCAAACCTTAAACTCTGGGAAATATAGTTCCAGCTTACCTACCTTGACACAATACGAGCCACTATAAGAACAGCCTGCCTTTGGAGAAGAGGGTAAGAGAGAGTTTGAGAGAAGCCTTCATGGGGCCATTTGGCATGCTGACAATGTTCTGTTTCTTTGCCTGGCTGGTGGCACACAACGTGCGCTTTATGAAAACCCATTTAGCAGAACATCTAGGTCTTGTACATTTTTCTTCACATATATTATACATCCTCATATACACACTCCAAAAAAAGTGAAAAAAAAGTGTAAGTTTTGAACTAAAAAAGCATGTCTCCACAATTACTAATCTTGCTAATATCTAGCTGTCTGACTTTGGGCAGATTATGTAATTTCTTGTCAGTAATGTGGAGTGAATAATACTTCCTATCTCATAGATTTTGTGTGTTAAATGGGATGATTAAATTAGCACTATGTCTGGCATATGATGAACAGACAAAAGAGTTTGTTTTCATTATTGTTCTAAACATATCACTAGATTATATTTTGTATATGACATATATAAGTATAGTGATATATGGTAATGATAATAGTTGATTTTTGAATACTTAGTATGTTTCAGGCATGGTTATAAGCAATTTTCATTTATTTATTCACTGGAAACTTGTATGAGTCCTTTGAGGTGGATTCTATTATAACCTTTATAACACATATGAGTAAATTGACTCAAAAGAAGTTAAATAACTACCCGAGATTACACAGCTTGTAAGTGGTAAAGCCACGTATTCATATCCAGAACTCAAGTTAGGTTGGGGCAGGCAAATATATTCATGTAGGCAATGTGCATTAGTCAGAGCCGATTTGGTTGGAACCAGAGAAACCCAACCCCACCTATTAGCTTAGGCAAAATCTATAGTTCAGAGGAAATTTTTTGGAATTCTTCACATGATGATGGGGAAGACAAAGAGGCAGTGAAGCCCAAGGTCCAATGGAATTAAGACTTCAAGGCCACCAGGACTCTCTTGTATGTCTCATTTCTGCTTGGCTCCACCTTGTTGCCTTAATTCTTGCCTATGCATATAAGTTTTCTCCACATAGCAGAATCCATGGCAGTCAACAGCTCCTGGGTTTCACATTCTGTGTTTCCCACCCCAGAGAGATAGAGAGTACCTCTCACGTCCCTTTCTTCTGGGACAAAAATTTGGGAGTAAGGGCTGATTAGTCCAGATTAGGTCAGCCATCAGCCCACACCTGTGGCTAAAAGAGCAGAATCTTATAAACAGACATGGTTTGTGTATGAGGCCATTTCTAGAGAAGGAGAAAGTCATCACCAGGCATAGGGTCACTCTTGGAAAAAGCAGCCTCATACCACCACACCTGTGCTGGGCTTGATGCTTTCTGTGGGGGATCTTTCTTTATTTCAGGCTCAATGTATAGTCCTTAATTCTGTTTAAGGGTCTGTCAAATGGCACCACTACTATACTATCCCTGTCTCCTGCACGGAGGGTCTGGGGTCTCTTATTCTGAGGCACAAGAAGAGTGTGTGCAGGTTAATTGCCTGCATTGGCTGCTTGGAGGGACTGTCTTACCCTAGGGGACCAACACCCACTACTGAAGCTGATCTTGCTTTGTGTCTTCTCTATGCTTTGTGTTCCACCCAGTGCTTGCTTGCACGGAGTTTTCCTTGACAACACTGATACCAAGGTGTAGTAGTGTTTGGACTTCTACTCCCAGTGATAGATAATAGGGGTCACTTACTCAACAGTCTCAAAGCCTGGTGTCCGCTGTGAATGTTATGGAAAATAAAGCCAAATTACAAAATGTATAGGTTGCTCTGATATAAAGTCTACATCTGCAGGAAGAGTGTCATTCCTTATCTGTGTTCCAGGACTTCCATTTTAACAATCACATTTCCTGGTAGACAAAGATTTGAGAGTGAACCAGACCAAGGGTGAAAGGCAGAATGTACCTATATTACTTTGCACATTCTAATGCAAGATATTTAATAAGCAAAGTAAAAGAATAGATACCAAGGAGTCAACAGTCATTCTGGAAGATAGGTTATGAAAACAAATGTGCCCATAAACTGCAGGAAGTCTCTCTTTCCAGGTATCACTACGATATAGCATTTCTGAAAACTAAGGTAGGTAGGATAACAATATATAACCATTTTCAAGTGATTTGTGCAGTAACAGGGATTTATGAAAATCAACCTTTAAAATTTTTTTCATTAATCTTTATTTATTTTTGTGTGTGAGAGAGACAGAGTGTGAGCAGGGGAGGGGCAGAGAGAGAGGGAGACACAGAATCTGAAGCAGGCTCTGGCTCTGAGCTGTCAGCACAGAGACTGACATGGGGCTCAAACTCATGAACCATGAGATCATGACCTGAGTCTAAGTCGGACGCTTAACTAACTGAGCCACCCAGGCACCCCAAAAGTTAACCGTTAAATTGAAGACTCTTTTTGTGTGGTTGAAATATCATTTTCTTGAAACTTTAAATTCCAATGGGAAAAGAACGTAGTTTGAGTTATGGTCAAGTTGGGATAATTGGGTGAAGGAAGAGGGAATGATGTCACAGTGAAGCATACTTAATCCAGGGAAAAGAAAGTGCCTAATTTCCCAGAATATTTGCTGGGGAAAGGTGGAAAGAAAAGGGCGAGCTACCCACACAAATTCTGCTGGCTTACACTTGATATTCTATTATCATGCCTAAAAGATGATTTATAACAATAACATTTTGTATCAGATATATTTGTAATCAACTTTTGATGATTCAAGGAAAAAAGAGAGAATCATGCAATTTAAAAATTATTCCTACTTGGCCTTGTAAACTGATCTATTAATTAACACAATTATCAGCAGACCCTATATGCTATTCTACATTTAAAAAAAAATTTCTATTTATTTTTGAGAGAGAGAGAGAGAGATGAGAGAGACAGAGAGACAGAGCACAAGTTGGGGAGTGGCAGAGAGAGAGGGAGACACAGAATCTGAAGCAGGCTCCAGGCTCTGAGCTGTCAGCACAGAGCCCGACCTGGGGGGGAGGCTCCAACTCATGCATTGCTAGATCATGACCTGAGCTGAAGTCAGATGCTCAACCAACTGAGCCACTCAGGTGCCCTGCTGTTCAACATCTTTTAAGTTAAAATTTATCCTGTTGATTCATCCAAAACAGTACATAGAAGTTACTTCTTTTTTTTTTCATGACTGTAGAGTATTTCAGAACCTCTCAATATTTGAATTACTATAATTAACCGGAGACCTATTAGCGAACATTTTATATCCAACATTTTGCTATACCTAAAAATGTTGAATGCATATTTCTGTACGTATTCTGTTTTACCCATATATATTTTGCAACAAAATTTGTAGAAACAAAATTGTTTTATCAAAATGTATGTGCATTTTTAGTTTTAGCAGATGCTGCAAATTTCTCTCTATGTAGGTTTTATCAGTTAACATCTACTCCAGTGCTACAGACTTATACCCTGGTTAATAAAGTGTGTCATCAGATTTATCACTATTACTACTAGGTAAAAAATGGCATCTTAGGGTAGTTTTCATTTTTTCTGCTTTTATGTTTTTAAGAGAGATTTTATTGAATTTCTTTTCTGTGGACTATATATTACTTTTGCCAATTTTGGGATGGATAGTTTTTTAAAATTGATTTTTGGGTGCTCTTTATATGTTAACAAAATTAACCTTATGCAATGAAATGAGTTGCAATAAAAAAAAAACATAGCTGATGGTTTGTGTTTTGATTTTGTTTATGGTATGGTGTTACTATGCAGATTTTAAAATTTTTATGTGGTTGCATATTATGGTTTCCTCACTTAGAAATATAAAAACTTTCTCCATAGTTTATATTACTCTTTTATGGTTTTTTTTTTACATTTAAATCTTTGATCCATTTGGAATTAATTTTATTGCAGTATGTGAGGTTGGTATCCAATTTAATTAGTTTCTAATTGTAATCCAGTTGATTACAATAATAATAATAATAATAAGTGTTGAATAAGTAATCATTTCCCCACTGGTTCAAAATCCTTTATGTCTGTTTTTTTGCCCCCCGATGTCTGTTTTAATCTACTGCTAGACTTTCTATAATATTTCTGTGATTTTTTAACTCATATTTCATTTCTTTGCCTACACATGAATTAGAACCATGGCAGGCAAAATAATGCCACCCCCACTAAAGAGGTCCTCAATCTAATCTCTGAAGCCTAAGTAACATCAGTTGTCTTTATATTCAGTTTGTGGTTTCCCTGGCTCTTGGTGTGACTGAGGATTTTATTTCATCCTGGACATTTTGGCTATTATCTTAGGAGATTCTGGATCCTATTTAAATTTTTTATTTGGGGCAGCCACCCTATTTAGGTTTAGCATGAAGGTCCTGGCCTATTTTGTGAACTATTTTCCAATGACAATTTAATTTCCAGAGCTCCCACAGGTACCTGCTAGTACTTACTGCCTAAAGGGGCAGAGGGTGCTTCCAAAGGCTGAGTTGCTGGGTGTCTCAAGGTGGGGGAAAGGAATCTCTGGTCTATGGGATAAGGAGACTTCCTGCTGGGCACTTGTTGTGGTGGGAGGTCCTAGCTGGCTGCTCAGCTGCCCAGTGCTTCTTTGTAGGAGAAGGGAATCTGAGGTATGGTGTGGAAGGAGCCAGAGGCTTGACTGCTTATTGTTAGCAGGGCTCCCATTTGATATTCACTTGTTTGAGCTGTTAGGCTTACTTAGTGTTACTGTGGGACTCCTATTCCATCTGGAGGAGGAATCAGTTTACTTGGTCTGCTTTCTGTTGTTAGGTTGGCAATCAGGAAATGCAGGCCCTGGGTTCCTTCATCTGTTGGGTGGAACAGGGTTTGGTTGTAAGGTACTTTGCCTTGATGTTGTTCTTCCAGTTCTGGTATTCCTAACCAGTCCATGTCCCTCTTTCCACCCACACTTCCAGAGTCCTTCCAGACACGCGGTAGAGTTGCATTCCCTAGCCCCTTTTTGGTTCGGTGAGGCCATGTGACTAGTTCTAGCCAGTGAGTTGTGAATGGACTTGCCAATGGGAGCTCTCCAGAGCTCTCCTTCCCTCTGGAAAGTTCAAGATGGAACTTCACCCTCTGCCTGGATCACTGAGTAACAGCAGTCAGCAAATAATCCCGACTCCCTCCCCCTTCCCCCCAGGAACTAGGTGTGATCAAATAGCCTATGTTGTTTTAAGCCACTGAGGTTTGGGGCTTGTTAATAACTGTAGCTTCACTAATCTTATCCTGTCTGATAAAATATTAAATAAGAGGATAGGTATATAGTTGATATACATATTTGTTAAAGCCTCGCACATTTGAAAATGTTTTTCCCATATGAAAGGCAAGTGAGTTTTGGGAAGGAAAATGTTTGGAGGTCCCTTTTCTCTTTAAAGTTGTGTGTGTGTTTCTCCACTTTCTTCTGATATTTACTGTTGCATAGAAGAAATACTAGGCTACCCTCTGTAAATCTTTTTCTGTTCTCTGAATTCTTGTAGAAATTCTTCTTTAATAATTTTTTAAGCCAGAATATCTAGGTTTATGCTTCATAATTTTTTTGACCTGGAATATAATGAGTCTTTTCAACATGCCTGCACAGGTCTTTGTGTAAGTCACAAAATTGTTTTTTTTGTGTGTGTGTTAACTTTTTGATTATTACTTCATTCACTTATTCATCCACTTATTTAGTAAACATGTGCTAAGCACCTACCATGTGGCGAGAACTATGCTGAGTGTTGAGCATGCAAATAGTGAACATGTCTTATGATCTAAAAATTTTAACAATATTTTAACAGCTTTATTGAGGTATAACATATACCATAAAATTCACCCATTTTAAATGTGTATACAGTGATAGAGTGTTTGCACTATCCCAGAAATATGCAACCCCTTCCTATCCCCATCCATTCCTAGCCCCAAGTAGCCATAACTTAATTTCTGTCACTATAGATTTACCTTTTTTGAATATTTCGCACAAATTGAGTCATATACTATTTAATTTTTGCATCTGGTTTCTTTCACTTGACATAAATGTTTCCAATGCTCATCTATTTTGTAGCATGTGTCAGTATTTCATTACTTTTTATGGCCAAATGATCTTCTAATCCATGGATATACCACATACAATGTGTGGATTTTCCTGTTTTCAACCTGCTTGTATCATGCGATTGTCACATTCCTTTATTTGATCTACAGCTTAGAGGGCAAACTTTCAGAGAGCTAATGGTCCAACTTCCAGTTTCCAGCTGACATTCTTCTATGACAATGTTGCTTTATTGATGTGGCATCTTTTCCTACTCATTATTTGTTTCTTTGATACTCAGAACTGATGGGGTACTCTAAAATTCATAGTTTCCAAATAACAAAAAGCTAGAGAAAATTTTTCTTTCTTTGCCTCTGGTCAGAAGCACAGAAACGCCAACACTAATCTTGCAACTACTTATTGCACAATTTTTTCCCTAGAAGTTGTGTTCTCTGAATAGACGTAAGAAGATGGGCAGGAGAAAGAAACGTAGAATATTTTTCTGGCTGCCTCAGAAGTCTGGGCCCATGGAGTAAGGAGGAAATGGTTGTCAAGTTTTTCAGGTTCATGTTGAATTTGGGTCCTGAATCATGGTGCAGGAAGTAGAAGTATGACATGTATTTTTGTTTCTTTTTTTAGTTGGACTTTATTTTATGAGATGTCTGGGTATGCTTTTATTTAATAAAATGGTGATTCCTGGGTCAACGCTCTCCTGTTCCTTCATGCTGTTTTCATGGTAGACGTATCAAACCTTTCTATTACCAGGGAATTTACGTGTTTTTTTTTTCTTTTTTAAATTCCATGCTTTGAAATATTTTTCTCCCATCAAACTACAGGTTTAAGGAATTTCTCCCAGTGATTGATCCATCAAAATCATGTATGATGTCAGCTAGAGCTTCTGGTAATTATGAGATAATCTGGATGATTCAAGGAATTGATAAAATTGAAAATACAACAAGGCAGACTGTTTGTCCATTGCAACTTTTTTAGGAAATGTAAATTTTCCATTAGGCTTTTTGAAGCATTGACACTCTATCAGAATACCCCATTTTTAACTTTTTGAAGGCCTAGCAGTCTGGGGGTCTCATGGTTGGAAATTGTTGCATCTTCAAGAATCCGAAGTAGCAGAAGTTGGGCAGAGTCAGGTGGAGAGACAAGCAAACTCCCATTGTGCTGGCATTTATTTAAGTGACTGGTGTCTTCACTTAAAGTTTTAAGCTAGATTAATACAACACAGAGCATCCCAGTCTGGCAGATTAATGCAGAACAGATTATCAGCTAACTGTGGAGAGTAACATCATGACTTTGTTTTCAGTTCAGCATTTATTTTTGAAAATACATATATATTCTTGGGGTGCCTGGGTGGCTTAGTTGGTTGAGTGTCTGACTTTGGCTCAGGTTGCGATCTCACAGTTAGTGAATTCAGGCCCTGCATCGGGCTCGCTGCTGTCAGTGCAGAGCCCACTTCAAATCTTCTGTCCCACTCTTTCTGCTCCTCCCTCACTCGTGCTCTCTCAAAAATAAATAAAACATTAAAAAATACATATATTCTTAAGTATGTATGAATGAGTGTGTATACATATGCATGTGCACATGTGTGTACATGCATACACACACACACACACACACACACACACACACACACAGAGTCTCTGAATTAGTTTCAGTAAAACCTGCATCAGTGCAGAGGTACTCATAGGGTGCCTTCAATAAAAAAGTCACTGTGTGTTATGCGATAACATTGAACAGACTCCAGACAGCCTCTTATCTTAGATATACAACAACATAGCATAACTCAAGCCTAAAGGAGAAGTTAAAGCATTAGGTAACAGTAGCAACAGTAGCATGTTCGTGGGGTAATAACTCTCCTGGAGCATAACCCAGGATGGATTTTATTGAATTCAGTTTATTTAGCTGGGATGAACCCAGATAGGCATCTCATTTACAAGAAGGTGCTTGCAAGAGGGCAGGTTATTACAAGCACATTTGGAAGATAAGCAATAGAAAATTGAGTAAAATCAGAGATCAGGAAGGGAGCAGAAGTGGTTCCTGGTTCAGCTTCTTTCTTGCCTCAGACAGGTCTATATTTACTCCAGCTAAGAAAAATAAGAATTGCCTTCTCAGACATCTCCAGGGATGAATGGTATGTGACTCTCCTAGGAACCTGCTAAGTTACCCATATTGTCAAGATTGCTTTATGGCTAATTGAAGTTTCCTCTTTTGGCAACTTAAGTGCCTTTTCTTGGTTTCTCCGCAGAGAATTAGAATAACTGTCCAACATTTCTTCAAAATTATTCTTTTAAAAAAGTGACAATAGTTGTCATCTCTTAGCTTCTCCAGGTACCCACACAAATTAGTCAACTGTAAAATTGAATTGATGCTCTTTTTCTACCCCTTTAATCATTATTTTTCTGTTTTTAAGGATTGTTGTCTATCCTCCCTTTCTTCTTCCCTTCCTCCCTCCCTCCCTCCCTTTCTTTTCTTTTCAAACTTAAGTCTAACAGATGTTTACTTGGTTATTTCAATATTTGAGCCTTTGTCCTAGGCACTGCTGCCAACTCGGATAAATGATGGACTCTGCTCCCTGGGGTAACTCCTGAAACTTATGGTCTTAAACAAGCTTTGCCCAAGACAGCAGACCAATCATATGGCCAGAGGAAGGTCTTGGTTGACCATTCTAGCTGGTGGTTTTGGTTCCAGAGGTATTTTTAAAAGATATTTTATCTATCTATCTATGTATCTGTCTATTTGTTTTGGGGGGAGGAGCAGAGAGAGAGAAAAATCTTAAGCAGGCTCCATGTTCAGCGTGAGGCCCAATGTGGGGCCCAATCTCACCACCGTGAGATCATGACCTGAGCTGAAATCAAGAGTCAGATGCATAACAGACTGAGCTATCCGGGCACCCCACAGAAGAGTCATGTCTCAGCTGAGTTGTCTTTGCAATAAAATACCATGTGTGAGGATTGTATTCGTTGGTAAATATTGATCAGCTGAAGATGTGTCCCCCCACTCAGGTGTCTGCTGACAATGCCCCGTTCTCATGGTTTACCAAAGCTGCCTGCTCCACCAGTCGTAGTCTGTTGCCAGACCATTACTTTCAGCCCCCACACTTGACAGCTGCCTCCTGTACCAGACCCCACAGCTTAGAAGTGCTTCTCAGTGCTTACTATTGCTTTCTGCTCCTAGGCTTCTGCAGAGATAATATTGTGATATATTAATAGATACATTTTTGTTTCTGGTATTTAATTTATACCTAGATTTCTTCTCTTTGTTCCTTTGAAGACTTGGATTCTCTCCAAAAATGCTCTCTCTATTTAATAGGCCTTTACTTGGAAGTTGGTTTTCTAGAGAAAATATGTATATTTACATAATATCTAACTCCTCTGGATGCTTCATCTTTTCTCTTGTTCCATATAAACTCTTTTTCTTTTCCTAAAGATTATTTTTTTATTTAAAAAAATTTTGGGGGGAGTTTTTAAATCAGAAAATATTCTTTATCTCCCCTGTGAAAGCGTCTGTGTGCATGGCACTGATGATGGTAGGAAATAAATACAAAAGGGGTCCTCTCTTCTAAAATCTCACAGTCCAGGAGAGAGACACATACACACACACAGGTAACTCCAATATGGGGTATGTGAAATACTCCAGTTAAGAAACAAAGCATTACGGGAACCTGGGTGGCTCAGTCGGTTAAGCTCTTGGTTTCGGTTCATGTCATGATCTTGTGGTTTTTGAGTTCAAGCCCCACGTCAGGCTCCATGCTGCAGGTGCGGAGCCTGCTTGGGGTTTTCTCTCTCAAGCCCTCCCTCTCTCTCTCTCTCTCTCAAAATAAATAAACTTGAAAAAAAGAAACAAAGTGTTATAATTAGTCGCATTAGGTATAGACCTACCCAAGGGAGTTTAAGGGAGCAGTTACATATTTTCATTTTTAAAAATTTTCTTTCCTTACAATCTTATTAAATCAAATTGGTGGCTGCTTCTATCAAATCATCCATTCACTTAAAAAAACTTTATTGAGTTATAATTTATATGCCATAAATTTCACCCAGTTAAAGTATACAATTCAGTGATTTTTAGTAAACTTAGTTGTGCAATCATTACCATCATCCAATTTTAGAACATCCCTATCACTCCAATAAGATCCCTCACTCCCATTTATAGTTAATCCCCATTCTTGGCCCCAGGAGAACACTATTCTACTTTTGGTCTCTATAGGTTTACCTTTGTAGGACATTTTATGCAAATGGAGTCATACAATATGTGGGTTTGGGGGTCAGCTGCTCTTAGCATGGTGTTTTTGAAGTCCATCCATGTTATAGAATGTATTATTAGTATTTTGTTCTTTTCTAGATTGCTGAATTGCATTCAATTGTATGGGTATACCAGATTTTACTGATTTACCAGTCACCCATTAACTTTTTAATCCTCAGTTAACTTTATTTCTCCCCCGTTCCCCCTCTTTCTCAGTAAAGAGTACTAAAGAAGATTGCACCATCTCAAACATATTCCAGAATCCTGTCTTAGTCCATGCCCAAATTGTATTTTTCTAGGAAAATCTAATTAAAGTTGTTAAACACTTAGCACTCCAGGTTGTCTCTGCAGAGATGGGGAGCAGATGTGGGAGGTGGGCAGAAAGCTCTCACCCACTTTTTATTTTTGATTTGAAGGTTAAAAAAAGAGTCTGATTTCTAATATATTTACCTTTTAAGTAAAGGAATATACACTGACTTCTGGGAAAAGGACATACATTAACCTTTAGATATTGTTGGAACATATTGCCCACATGAATGCTTCTGCTGAGTTGGTTACCTTTCAATGACCGCTGTGCCCATTATCAGCCACATTCAAATTTTGTGGTATGTGGTATGCACTCAAGATTTTAAGGTGTTAGAGACATTTCCTTCTTTCTGTGTAAGACAGGGTGACCCAGTGTCTCTGAAAGGTAAATACAGTCTGTGTGTGTGTGTGTGTGTGTGTGTGTGTGTGTGTATGTGTGTGTCTCGTTTGAAAGAATTATTGAGCTGTGTTTACAGTGGGTCCCCTTTGTCTGCCGTGCACATACTTCACATTTTCATAACAGTAATGGGCTACCTGCCAATGACATTTCGCAGTTCTCAAACTGCACGGTTTCTTCAGGAATATAATTCCTCATCTGCTTTGCCCTTTCCCTTTGAGTTTTACATTTCATCCTGTGCAATGCACCAATCAACACAGATTCAGGCAACTCCTCATTTCTCCTTCCTTTGATGACCCTGAAGCTCTTCATCTGGTCAGTCGATGGCGCCCGGAGGAATGTGGTGGGACGTGCCTCTGCAGGGGTGCTGGGAAGCCGGGCTTGCTGCTGTATTGTTTTCTAATTTTCTCCCTCCTCCTCCACCTCCTCCTCATGATACCCCTTCTGCTGTTCCTTTTCCACCTTAAAAAGAGAGAGAGAGAACCAAGAATTTGTATAACTTGAAAGGAACTAAATTGCTCATTGTTATTGCAGGAAAGCTTTATGCAGAGCAATAATCTGCTTACATACACTCCATTCTCTTACACAATACCTTCTCTTTCCTTGCTTCTCTCCTCTGCTTGGCAAACTGAGCAATTTTACCTTCTCATTCCCACCCTACTGTGTACTCATGAAGAGAAGCCAACAGAGCTTTGTTTTGTTTTGTTTTGTTTTGTTTTGTTTTTGTTTTGTTTTTGTTTTTGTTTTGTTTTTGTTTTGTTTCTTGCCTTCAATCTTGGTCCCAGCACAGGGCAACCGGCTGGTACCTGCTGTAGAGGGAGCTCTCGTGTTTTACATGTAGAGCTTATGGCTTTCTCACAGCATTTCCCTGAGAACGGATTCTGTAAAAAGCAAGCCAGCTTTCCTCGAAGCGTCAAAATGGTGATGGAGACCCTGTCAAAGTTTAGGGAGGTGTTATGGCAGGTTGGCAGGCACCCCTTATTGAAAAAGTGTTCGATGAAAAACCAGCTACTAGAATCCTACTGTCGCTATGAAGTTTCCTGAGTCCTGGGCACCCTGGAGACAACGAGCAAGCTGTACATCTTCTATGTGCATCACTTCTCTTACTTTCAGGGATAATTATACCTTTCTGTATTTTCCTACACCTTATACTCCAGAAGGACATCAAAAACTCCCAAGTCAAACTGTATTAAGAATGAGATTATGTTATTAAAAGTGACTTAGGGAAAATATTTACAAATACATATAAAAATGAACAGTTTATGTGGATATTTTGAATTTGCAAAGTGACTCTGATGCTTTGCAATGAAAGTCTTTCTTATGCAAATTAGAAGTTGCAGATGAACTCCAAGTGGGATCCCTGACTCATGAGGGAAACAGAGAAAGCATTGTAAAATTGGAGCATTTTACAGTACTCTAATGGACATATTAATATTTCTCAGCTGTTTTTAATTTGAGGTAGACATAATCTCTTCTGGGCTAGGACTTCCTACTTTTAGTATTATTTTTAGTTGTTAGTAAAATCTCCTTAATGTTCTGGTTCCCAGCTAGAGCTAAGAAACATTTAGCAAAAGCTAAAGAGTCAGCTGAATAATGAAGAGGTCGGGTTGATTCAGTTCAACCCTTCTTATGTCCCTGGTGCAGATGAGACACTGAGTTGAGGATGAGGAAGGAGCAGATGTTTATCTCAGGGAGCTGAGAGGCTACTTAGAAATCTAAGATCGCTCAGCATTTCAATCTAAGACATGAAGAAGCTACAAATAAAATGTGGGAGTTCAGTTTGTGGCAACCTAGGAAACATAATAGGAAAGGAGTTTTAAAAAAACACACTTAGAAATGGAAACTTCTCTAAGATCAGTGACCATTCCTCTTTTCATATCAGTCTGGAAGCAGCAAGCCTTCATCTTTTGTGCCTCAGCACCCTTAGCAGGTGCTTGGGTTACTGATCAGGATAAGCAACAGTTTATGAGAGCCAGACAGAAACACTGATTTGCATCACTTCTCTCCCAAATGTCAGTGCAAAACCTGTTTGACTGTTACAGACAATTTTAGATACATTTTTGTGGCTTGAGTTTGAGTTCATCTGCAAGATTGTTATAGAGTTAAATGCTTTGATGAAAGCCTTAAGAAACAAAAACACTATAAGCAAATTGATCCAATTTCTTGTTTTTAAATTGATGATGTTTTTATTCCCCATTTGATGAGTACTATCCAGAGGTTCAGTGTATCACCTAAAGTTGCAAGCACAGAAAGATTAGATTGCTGCTCTTTTGCCTCCCAGGGAAGAGCTTCTTGGAGACCTTTGTTGCCCTCTATTATCATTATTTACTTAGATTTGTACCACACCAAAAAATTAAATATGTTGCAACACTGTAGAATAAAACACCTAAAAACAGAATTACTCCCCCTGCCCCAAATCAGAGAAATAGCTAGCAAGCATCTAGGTGGCAAGCCCTGATTATTCCGGTTTAGTTTTCAGTTTCCTGCAAGATGAGATAAATTATAAGCATGGGGCTGTGTTATTCCCATCATCTTACATGGTAGCCTTAAGTTGGTTTCCAAATTTAATAGGTCACAAAAAGGAGAAGAAAGTAGATTTTGTGGAGTATCCTTCAGGTTTTGACTTATGTAAAGCATCAGAGTGAAAGATGGATAAGAGCTGCTCTCCAATACTTGCATGAGCATGTTTTGGAAGGATGGTGGTAGGCAGCACTCTTCTGAACCTGTAGCTCAGAGGGGGGAAGTTTCTCTTCTGTGGGAGGGCTGGTCCAAAGTCTCTTCCTAATTATTTTTAGACTACCTACTTTTTTTTTTTCTCAAAAGAACATCAGTGCTGGAAGCTTTCAGCCATGAAATTATGAGGAATGGGGCTAATCCTGTTTGGGTTGTGATAAGGAAGCAAACAAAACGTGCTTATAAGATGCTTACAGCTTTGAACTCTGTGAACACTGTAGAAGTGCAAGGCATTATGGCCACACCAACTGTTTGTTCCCTTCTTTATTTACTTAAGGGTGACCCAGGTTTTGTTTAGTGTCTCAGTATCACCATCCTTACAGTTGAAGCACGAGGCATGTGTCAGCCACCTGAGATTAAATACTAAGTCCAGAGGCAGAGCAGTCTCCCTTCTGTCTTTCAGACTGTGTTCTGGAAATGGGCCCGGTGGGGATCTGTGGGAACTCAGCCCTTCGTGTTTGTTTCTGGTGTTTAACCTGGCAGTCTTGATCACTGATCAGCTTCCTTCTTTCAAGATGAACATTTTCTATTCCTTTATGATTGAGTGACAAAAATGAGACAAAAATGTCAAAATAAACAGCCTAGAAAACTCACTATGGTTCCTGAATCAGCTTTAAACACCCAGAGTTTTGAACATAATCAGCTGGTTCCCAGAAGTACAATAAAAGGAAACCAGAAGTATTTTAGTCCCTGGTTGTTTATGAATCAACTCAATTTTCCTTTTCAGACTTTGAAGGTCACAGAATCAAATCGTGTGGAGCCAAAGAAGGGAGATTCCCCCTTTCCGTCATCCTGCTGCCCACCCTTTCTCCCCAGTTCTGTTACAAGTGGGCTTTTGCTGAATTTAAATAGAGCATTGCTCAGAATTTCCACATGAAGCAGATCACAATGAAAGCTGCCTTGGAAATTACTGGGAGGGAAGCATCAGTGACAAATGAAGCAAGTCTCTGGATACTTTCAGTGTGTTAGCAGTGCTGCTTCTCTCTTAGTGCACAGGCTTGGGAATGTTGTTGGTCTCAGGTGCGAACCCAAAGAAGAACAGGCTACATACATCTCTCCAACTAAGCTAGGGTACTTAATGTCTGGAATAAAGCCAATGAGTCTTGGAACTGGAGTTGGATTTATGTAGGAAGTGGACAATTAAGCCTAAGTCTTAGACACACACAGGAAAGTGAAAGAAGAAAAAAATGGCATTATTTTCTAGAGATCGAATCTAGAGTATCTCAGTATCCTCATTGTAATGTGACCTTTAGAGAATACAGCAAGAATGTTGGCATATTTTTGGCATGTATAGGTACATAAATAGTATAACTTCTCTTCTCTGCTTCTTTGTTCTTTTTACTATATATTGATATCAAATAGTATAACTTTTATTTGACTCTGCAGATTAGTCAGAAATATATGCTATTATTTCATAACATAAACAATTTCATATTTTTTATGTTTCTCTTTTCAGGACTTAGTGAATAGCAAAGAAATATTTATCTAATCAATAAGCTTGCTAATGCAATTCCAGAAACCTCCCATCAATGCTTCTTACATCCAATTGGTACACCAAAGTGTAGAAAAAAAAAGTAATATTCAAAATAAGAATTAAGATGTATCAATTGCCAACTATGGGCAATGCATTGTCTTAGGTACTGTATATTAGGTATTCCAATGAATCCTCCAAGTAACCCTAAATGCAAGTATGACCGTTTCCCATTTCTATATAAGAAAGTAGGCTCAGAGAGATCTTACTCAAGTTTCACAGTTAAGTGTCAAAGCTGCTACTGGAGCAGAGCTTACTCTAACCCTAAAGTCTGAGTTCTTTCCACCTCACCAAATGCCAAGATTGTATTGGAAGTCCAGAAAGTCAGTGCAGGAGTCTTCTCACTGCCTTACTCACTCCTGGTTTCCTCAAGAGCATCTGAAGGAGACTAGTTCTACCAAGTATAGACAGGTTTGGGGTGTGGTGTTAGAATAAACCTTTCCTCTTCACCCTCCTGACAATTGTGTTTTGGATTTTTTTCGGGGCTGGGGAGGCTTGCAATAATAGAAGTTAAATCAGGTCCTTGAACGTGGTCCTGATATATTCAGGTTTGTCTGGAGGGCAGAGCAAAGCATCAGAGGTCAGATTGCAGGAGGGAATCTTTCAAATCTAAGAGAGGATTCAGCCAAAGGAAAGGCGTGTCAAGTATGGTGAATCTGACTCACTAAAGAGGAAGTACAGTTCTAAGTATGCCCAGCTTGGTTTTTCTTGAACCTGTACCTACCCTGCTACTCTGGAGAGCTCTGTGCACCCTGAGGTGGGAAGGGCTATCTGTGTAAGAGAAGGTGTTGCTCTCTGAGCCCAGGCTGCCCTGCCGTAGCACCCTCCAGCAGTGGGAGCTCTTCACCTTTTGCAGCCAGCTGCTGGTAGCCAAATGCCTGGAGGATTGAGACTGGTAGCCAAGAACTGATCCTCAATCAGGGGAAGCAGAGATCAGCAGGAGTATGGGGTGGCCACAGCCTAGTGGCATGGGGCAGCAAGGTCAGCAGTAAAGAGAGGCCTGGATTCCTGTGTCAGGCTACAGGGGTGGTAACCAAGATTCAATCTAGACTGATTCAAAGAATGTTTGAAACATCCCAGAGACTTCAGGAAATAATTAGGGCGGATAGAGAAAAGGATCTTGAAAAGGGGTTGGATTCCTTTCATGCAGGTTGATTGAGGCCAAAAGCCCTTGAGAGTTAGCCATGTCTTCATAGACAGGGAAGGGCTGGAGTTACTCTAGTTACATGAGCATTGAGAATCCAGAATAACATGGCTGGTGTACAGTGAGTAAGTGTTAGTGTCTTGTGGGATCACACCACCTAGGCCAGATAGGTTGGGTAAAATCACTCATGACTGTGCATACCCTCTAGTTCCAACAGTGCAGTTCCCTCCTGACCCCTGGCTTGACTACTCTCCACATTGAGGGCCACGGAGAGGTCTCAAGTTGGCTGCCATGTTGTATAATGTCTGGTGCACCGTTGCCACTTAAATGTTCTATGAAATCAGGCTTGATAACTATACATAGAACAGCTCATCCTGACCCTACTTCCTCTAAAGTTAGCGAGATAGCCAGAGGCAAAGACGTGGGGGTGACTAGTGTGACTGTGTAGCCACAAAACACAAAACGAAACTTTCAGAGTGCTAATGTGAGACTTCATGAGAAGGAGCACTAGTGATGGTACAGATGGAAGATACAGTTCCTGAGGTACATGTGAAGGTGTGAAGCAGCCTGGACAGCAGCCCGGCAAGATATCCAGTGAGCACGGCCTCCCACAAGGCCTCAGTTCCTCACTGGACATGGCCCTGACTTGTTGGCCATCATGTTCCATCTTCCCAGAGTGAAGTCCCAGCAGATGGTGGGAAGGTCAAGTTACCAAGCCTCTTATACTCCTTAAACCTTCCAACTCCAGCGAAATGACATCTGGGGCTCTTTACCTTGTATTGGGACATGGGCTCCTTTGGCAGTCTGGGGAAGCCTATGGACTCTTTATCAGAATAATGTTCTTTTTTTTTTTAAGCTTTTATTTTTTAATTTTTTAAAAAATGTTGAGATATCTTTGAGAGAGAGAGACAGAGTGCAAGCAGGAGAGGGGCAGAGACAGAGAGAGAGAGAGAGAGACAGAATCTGAAGCAGGCTCCAGGCTCCAAGCTGTCAGCACAGAGCCTGTGGTGGGGCTCGAACTCATAAACTGTAAGATCACCCCCTGAGCTCTTTACCTGAGCCAAAGTCAGAGGCTTAACCCACTGAGCTACCCAGGTGCACCAGAGAATAATGTTCTTAAATGCATAAAATACATTAGCATTACAAAGGAAGCCAATTATGTGGAAATATAGTCTGAAATATCTATAGGGACTTCAAGAAATAATTAGGGCCAGGTGAAGATAAGGATGTTGAAAGCGGGTCGGGTTCCTTCTATGCAGGTAAGAGCCTGCATGATCAAAATGTCTAAACAATAAATTTGTGATATTAAAATATATGCTTCCCTTTAGTAATATAATAAATAACAAGACTTAACAGCAGGCCCTAATTGCCATAATTCCAAGTAGTGATGAGCATAAATGATATTTTGAGTTATCTGCTACAACTGAAATGTGATTTGAAAACTTTGTGGTTTCAAAATGGACGGCTGTAATACTAATGTAGTGTGTATTCATAATTGGAGAAATTAAATTTTAGTTAAGGGTAATGAAAAGAAAGATGTAACTTTCTTCCATATTTCTCAACAGACCCCTGAAATTCTGTCTATAGACCTCAGATTAAGACCTCTGCCTTATGTGTTAGTGGAAAATGCCTTTGGAAAGTCACGCACCTTGTTCTGGGTACATTTACTTACCTCACCGCCAGCATCACTGAACTGCAGTGTCTCCAGTGTCTGTAATAACGAGAAGACAATTCCCAGCCTCACCACAAGGGCCAGTCTGTGGACATGTGAAATCAGTTCTCTCCAAAGCCTTGGAAGGTTGAGCAGGCAGAGACAGGCAAACGCACCAGGGCCAGCACAAACTGTCATTTATGGGCCGGCAAAGGAAAGTTCTGGTAGTTCCATAAGATGGAACAACACTACCAACTAGCTAGCCGCTCCCAGGCTCGTTGAGGGCAGTTTGTTTTAAGAGTTAATGTTCATTTATTTCTGAGAGAGAGAAAGAGAGACAGACTGCAAGCGGGGGAGGGGCAGAGAGAGAGGGAGACAAGGAATCTGAAGCAGACTCCAGGCTCCAAGCTGCCAGCACAGAGCCTGATGCGGGGCTCGAACCCACGAACTATGAGATCACGACCTGAGTCGAAGTCGGACGCCCAACTGACTGAGCCACCCAGGAGCCCCTAGGGCAATTTCTATAAAAAGTAGGAATAAGGAAAGGAAGCTAGGACCCCAATTCCAGCACAAAGTGGAGGGCTGTGAAGTAGGTCAGATTTGGACTTGAGTCCAGTTCCACCCTTGACATCTGGGTGACCTTGTGTAAGTAAAAACAAGAAAAAGACTCTGCTTTATGTTTTTTTTTTTTTAATTATTATTATTTTTTTTATTTGTGTGGGAGAGAGAGTGGGGGAAAGGGGCAGAGGGAGAGCAGGCTCCATGTTCAGCAGGACATAGGTTCGATCGCACAACCCTGGGATCAGGACCTGAACTGGAATCGAGAGTTGGACACACAACAGACTGAGCCACCCAGGTGCCCCTCTGCTTTATGTGTTTGATCTCCGTTGTTAAAAGGGAGCTAATACCTCATGAGGATTTTGTGATGGCCGCTTACAATAATAGATACATAAAAGCCTGCTGTGTAAACTTTAAAGCCCTGCACATATATTTGTTATTATTACCCTGTTACAAACTGCCATCTGTTTAACTTTACTCAAAATCACTGGGCAGCAGTCTCAAGGCAGCCTTGCTGCTGTTCGCAAGTAGAGGCAAGTCCCTTGTGGTTGCTGTCACTTTGCCCTCTGTGAGGACATTGCCATGACTGGCAACTCTGCCAGACTGACTATTATCCAAAGGCCAGTAAAGGTGACCTTTGGTTCTCCTAGGAGTCCTGGGCCTCTGTTTTTTTGAGAAATCTCCCTTTGACCTCCTTACCCCTCTGGCTCTCCTCCTAGCCTCCCTTCTTCCTTCTGGTGCTGGCCTATGTCCAGGGCTCTGGGATGCAGGTGAGGAGTGGGCACAGAGGCCCTAAGGTGGGGGAGAAAATGTTGTTGCAGGGGGAGAGGGTCTCTCAATGGACAGCTGCCTCCTTGAGGCCTGTGGGGTCAGGGTTTCTATAGACAGCCAGCAGCAGGAGTCCACGGAATAAAGTATATTGAAGTCATTCAGCTTTGAAGACTTCCTGTATACTTTTAAGCTGCCCATGACATCATTTTGCTGGGTGGCTCAGAACAATAGGTGGGGGAGGACTGAAATGAGCCAATCTACAAAGCGACAAGAACATAGTGAGAGGTTGAGACCTCTCACTGCCATGGTCGATGAGGACATTCCTGAACTAACCGGCCCAAAAGAGCTGGCCCCTGAGTGTCCAGAGGTGGCCCGAGAAAGCACCCCTTGGCCTACCAGTCCCCACCCGCCCACACGGAGCCCATGACCCCGCTCCATGGAACAACAGAGGCAGACACACAGGGAAAGTCACATGACTTCCAAACGGTCCATCTATCCAAGTTCAATAAATTAGCAGCCAAAAATTTTAATCAGATATTTAATCTTTCCTCCCTGTAAGGGAGATTGGGTGTTTACTGTGGCTCTAGGCCAGGTTAATCTCGGAGAAGAAAGATTGCTTGCCGCGTCCTTGATGCAGGGAGGCCCTGAAGAAGTCACTTTTGCCTGTAGAGCGTTTCTCAGCTGGTAGGTTAGCCCTTGTCCAGTACTTGCAACCCTCTGCAGTTTGTATCAGGGCTGAATAGTGACCAGACAAGGGACTTCCGCATCTTATAGACGGACTGGGATAGGGAACAACCAAACAAAGGCCTGCAAAAATCAGTTTTCTGACTGGCTTGTCTGAGGACTGTTCTCCCCACTCTCCTCTGTCCCTTCCCATTGACCTCTACTTCCCACCCTTTCTTCACCCTCCCACCCCCTGAAGCCCAGAGTTGTCTGCAGGGAGGACAAGGGCTTGAGGGGGTCCTGCCGGGGAGCTCCTAACTCTGGTAGCAGGACTTAGCTAATTTATGAATATTTAACTGATATCTACATTGCTGACTATCGTTGAAACCTATTAATTTATTCAGCAAATAACAATTGAGTGCCAGAGGTTTTCTAGGTTCTTGAGACAAGTCAAAGAACAAAAGAGACAAAATTGTCTGCCCTTATGTAGCTTATACTCTAATGGTAGGAGACAGACACTTAATAATAAACAGAACAAACAAATAATATGAAGTTAGAAGGTGACAAGTGCCATGAAGAAAAGAAAGGCACCAGAGAAGGCAGGCTGGGCATGTGTGTCAGGGAGGAGACATTATTTTGTAAAATAATTAATTGTAGCATTCCCATGATGGGATCCCCTGAGAATGCTACTTCAATGGGATGTTCATAGATGCCATAGAGGTGGGATGATGAATTGGCTCCATGGTCAAGATGTGTAAACTGAGTCGGGGGGAGAAGTGAGAAGCAGAGATATTTTGGAGACTATGGTAGTAGCCACAAAAGACCATGAAGGCCGGAAGCAGCCATGAGTGGAAATGGAAGTGAAAAGCCATGCAGGAGAGACATCCAAGGAGAGGAGAAGAAACAGCTTGCCGCTGGCTGAGCAGGGCAGAAGCATCAGAAAGAGGAATCAAGCTCTGTCTGGATGTTTCCACCTGTCTAGTTTTGAGTCTGGGTGACTATGAGAATGAATAGACTTGTAACTCAAATGTAGACATCAAGAGAGGCAGAATTGGGGAGCTTTAGTAGAAGTCATGTTTTCATAAACATATAAGAATAATGTTACTAGAGTAGTGATGGATGAAAGCCATCAGAATAATAAAAAAAGTAGCAAGTGACAGCGGTTCCTGGGTGGCTCAGTTGGTTAAGTGTCTGACTTTGGCTCAGGTCATAATCTCACGATTCATGAGTTCAAGCCCTGCATTGGGCTACTCTGCTATCAGCACCCAGCCTGCTTCAGATCCTCTGCTCCCCCGCCCCCGCTCTTCTCCTGCTTGTGCTCTCTCTCTCAAAAATAAAACATTTAAAAAATGTTTTAACTAAAAAAAAGCAAGTAGCCAAATGACAGATACTAAGAAGTTATCAAGAGGTAGGAGAAAATATAGAATAGTGCTATATCTCAGGAATATGGCAAGCAATGGTTTTAAACCAGTGCTTCTTCAACTCTGCTCCCATCAGGAATATCAGGGGAAAGTAGACATTCTAGTTCCCAGGCTGCCTCCCATGCCAGTTACATCAGAATCTCGGGGTGGAACCCAGGAATCAGTAGTTGTTAATGCTTTTTAGGTGATGGCAATTTGCAGTCAAAGGTGAGAAACAGTGTTTTAAGGCAGGAAGAATGGATAACAGCTGCAGAGAGCTGAAGATGAATGAGAGTTGAAAAAAGGTGGTTGACTCTGGGAAGTAGGAGAGAGCTGATGGCCCTTTCTGGAATGGATTGCTACTTAAAGTGTAATGTAACCCACAAATGTGACATCATCTGGGAGCTTTTTAGAAATGTAGAACCCAGCCCCACCTTAGCCCCCTTCAGTCCAAATCTGCACTTTAACAAAATTCCCAGGTATTTAACAAATACTAATGCTTGGGGCCCCATTCCAGTCTAACTAAATCAGAATCTCAGGGTTGGGGTCCAGGAATCAGTATTTGAAACAAACAAACAAACAAACAACACCTTCCCTGTGATTTTAACATTTATTGAGCATTGAGAACCATTGGTCTGGAGCAGTGTTTCTCAGACTTTAATGTGTGTATGAATCACATCCATCTTACTAAAATGCAGATTCTGGGTCAGTGGGGCGGGTCCTGCATTCTGCATTTGAGACAACTCCCAGGTGAGGACGGTGGAGCTGGTTCACAGACCACACTTAAAGTAACAAGGCTGTGGAGCAGTGGTTCTCATGGTGTCCCTGAATAAGGACTCCAGTAGCACCTGAGAACTTGTTAGAAATAAAATTCTCAGCCCAAATCCAGACTCAGTGAAAACTTTAGGGTTGAGATCTAGAAATTCATGTTTTAACAAGTTATCCAGGCATTATAGTAACTGAGCAATGATTAAATGGCATATATAGGTTTATTACTTACACCCCTTGCCCTCCCCCCACCCCCAGAAATTGGTGGTAAATGGAATAAAAGAGCTAGATACTTGTTATTCAATAAGACAAAATTTCTCCAAAGTGGTTGGAAGAAGGCATATCAAAATTCCCTTAGTGTTGTCAAATATCCACCGTGTCCAGGACCTGTCACTTGCTTTTTCCCTGCTCCCCAGTTGGAACCACTCTACGGCAACCTCTCTCCTAAGGGTGTTGTCAAGGCCAAGGGAGTTCTGAGCAGGTGAGAAGCCAGATGGAAAGGGGTTCTCAGAGGAGGAAGATGAAAACCACACTTGTGAGGGAAGGAGTTTGGAAGGAGGAAGGTGTGGGTATAGATAAGGACAAGTTTGCAGGTGGAGAGAAAAGTATGCTAAAAGAGCTAAAATAAAAATAGCGGCCATCGTTGACCATTGATCTGTCAGCCATTTATTTGTTTTACACTCATTCACTCAGACCCTCACAAAAACCCTACAGGGTAGATTGCCAGTCTATTTTTGCTGCTTAACAAGTAAAGAAATTTACGCCAAAATGGGTTTAGTAACTTCCCTGAGATCACGTGGGTAGTAAATGACAGACCTGAAATTTGGATCTTGGTCTTTCTGGCAATATTCTTTTCACCCTACCATGTTGGGGTAGAGAGAGATTGGGAAAATTGAGGGAGTTTTTGCTATGTGACCTATTTTTGTCGGTGGAATGGGCGTTAAAATGAAAGCCCAGGCTTTGAAGTGTCAGGGCACAGGTGAACTGAGTGGGATAAGGAGTTAGAGTTTACCTTTTCAGGATTATAGTCAGACCTTTATCATTAATTATGTGATTTTCTATCTTGGCCTTTCTTCTATTTTTTATTTATAAAATAAAGAATTTGGATTTTCTGGACTCTAGGTTCTAGGTATTTACAAAATCCCACGGTTTGAAGATTCTGCAAGTGTGGAATGCAACAGAGCATTACAAAATGAATTAAGAACCGCTGAGCAGCACTGGGGAAGCCCTTTGAGGTCAATAACATGGCTCTGGAGTGCACTGAGTCCCCAGAGTTGGGTGACTTGTTCCTGTTAATCAGTGAAAGGGTTAAAGATGTTAGCTGGAGAGGAGATGATTACCAGAGAAATGTCCAATATGACTTTGAGGACACGAGGCTGGCCCAGAGCTGGACATTGGAGTGGTAAATAGGGTAGGTCAAGGAGCATAAGCAGCCCTAGTGTGCTGAAATGCATGCTGTGGGAATCCAGGCTACAGATGGGAGTAAATTTTATTTTTTGGTAAAGTGATAAATGATAAAGACTGAATGAGGACAAATGAGCAGGTCACTTCTACGTTTCAGGCAATGGATCACAACTTTTGAATTAAAATGTTACAACCTCTGCATAGTTTTTCTCTATGAAACATGGAATCTCTCAATTCTTCTAAACATTCTTTCCTGGATCTTTGATTGCCACAACCTAATTTTGTTTGTTCACATTTTGTTTGTTCATTAGGATGATGAATATCATATCAGGTCTGTGGACATTCTTTTACCTTGACACTAAAACAACAGTGGTGACAAAAAAACAGGTTAAGGAATAATGGCTCTCCCTCTTCCATGGAATTACCCAAGACAGAGTAATAGAATCATCAGGTATTACCCTCAATTATTGTGAAACTTGTTCATCATGATTGTTTCTGATAACTCCATTATGGAAAAACATTTACCCTGAGTCTTCTTGGTTCTGGGAGAGAACCATTCTCATCTTAGTGTCTCTGTTGACACAGGCAAAACAAAGTGAGGAATTAAATGACATCTGAAAAATTTGACCCATGGCATCAACAAAATGGAAGTGTCGACCTTAAGATCCTTCTGTTTTTTGAACATTCATTTTGTTGTTTGTTTCCTTCTTCTATCTCTCCATCATCCCACCCCCCCCCCATCAGTTCTTTGGCTAATTACCTTCTGTTTTCATTAGTTTATTCATCAAATATTTGTTGATATCTACTCTGCCAGCTGCTATACTAGACACTGGAGATTTAACAGATTTAGTGAGAGAGATGTTGAACTTTCACTTGGCTTTAACAGTGTAATGAAGAAGATATATTAAATAAGTAATTATAATGAAATGATGAGGGTTATTATAAGGCAAATACAGGATATTCTTACAGTGTTAGGCAGGTGTAAAACCAACTCTAAGTTTTGTAGGAGACCTCTCTGAAAAAGAAACAGAAATTAATTATGAAGGACAAGTAGATATTAGGGATAATGTATATGTGAGGTACAGGACATGTATGTATTTTAAACCAAGAGAAGAATATTTGCAATGGTCTGGATGTGAGAGAGAGCATAGCATATCACTGGAAGTAATTTAGTAATGCTAGACCATAAAGTAGAAATTGTGGAATGGAGACAAATTATGCTACAGGGTAGGTAGGGATGAGACCATGTACGGCCTTCTTCATTGCAGCTTGGGGTTGATATGATCAGATTTGTGTTGAGAGAATCACTCTGGCTACAGTATGGAGAATGAATGGCAGATGTCAGAAGTGGAGAGAAGAAATTTATGTTTCCAGCTATGAGGATTAAATAGGATCTGAAATTATGCTTCCCCTATAAACAATGACAAAACTGGACAAAATATAAGAGACAACTATTTTCAGATATTATCCAACAGGCAGCACAGGATTGTAATCCCTGAGAGAAGGGAAACAAATGATGTAAGCCCTACCATCGTTAAAGCTTTCTACATGGAGGTAATTTCCAGTCTTAGGTGCAGGAAGCAGGAGCTCAAATATAGGTCAGCAATTTTTCGGAGTTGAGAAAGAGATCAAAGTTTCAGGAAGCAATCTGCATAAAAGTTCCCTTGAGTCTTTGGCTGAATATCAGTATCAATACACACATGCATAGGGTGAACCCTGTAAAGCCAAGGAAGAACAAATCTCAAAGAAAACACTGTCAATACGAGTAATACAAGTAATTTCCATAACTCAAACAGAGCTGCAAATTGTCCTAATTCCCTTCAGCCAAAGAGGAGAGATTTTATTAAATAGTTGTGGTATTTAACAGGGACCCCAAAAGAACGATGCCTTAGAAATAGCATAAACTCAGCTCCAGAGTAAAAGCTACGTTATACCCACCCTAAAAGAACATGATAATAAGCCTCAAAAGATTAAGCCAATTTACAAATAACTTCACTGTCTACCAACAAAGCCCAACAGTCCTAAAAGCAGTACAAAATCTAGCATTGGACAGCATTCAATTCAAAGTGTCCAGCAATCATTAAACAATTACTAGACATACAAAGGAAGTGGAAACTGTGACCCATAAACCAAGAAAAATAAATAGAAACACACATAGCAATAAGAGAGATAATGGAATTAGCAGACAAGAACAGTAAATTATTATAAATATGACCCAGAGTATAAAGGAAAACATAAGATGTAATGAGGAAATAGAAATTATAAGGAAAAAAGAAAAGCATTGCAAATCATGTGCTTCTATCTTAAGAAGCTAGAAAGACAAAAAGCAAATTAAGCCTGAAACAAGTAGAAGAAAGGAAAGAGAAAGCCCATACAATTGAGAAAAAAAATAGAGAAAACAAAATGAAACCAAAAGTTGGTATTTTGAAAAATCAATAAAACTGTTAAAATGGGAGGTAGACTGATGGGCAAAAAGTGGCATTACCACAGATCTTATTGATATTAAAAGAATACAGAAAATTTTTGAAAATCATATCAATAAATTAGAAAACTTAGGTGAAAAGGGAAAATTCTTTGAAAGTTTACTAAAACTTACTCAAGAAATAGAAAATCTGAGGAGTCCTATCTGCATTAAGGAAACTGAGTTAGTAATTAAAAACTTTCAAACACAAACACACACACACTGGACCCAGATAATTATAATGGTGTATTCTATTCAAATTTAAGAAAGAAACACCATTTCTATACAAAATCATTCAGGAAAGAGAGAAGAGGGGGCCACTTTACAAATAATTTTTGAGACCAGGTTTGCTTCTCTACCAAAACTAGATAAAGGAATGACAAAAAAAAGAGAAACTAAAGACCAGTATACCACACAGACATGACTGCAAAAACCCTTACAATATATTAGCAAGTAGAATTCAATAATGTACAAAATGATGTTATGCCCATTTGGGATAAAAACTTGCAGCAAACTAGCAGTAGAAGGGAACTTCTTCAACCTGATAGAGTATTCTTGAAAACCTAACAGTTAACATGATTATTTCTGAAAACTGAATGATTTCTTACTAAATTTTGGCAAGGATGCCCACTCTCACCATTTATGTTCAATATTAGAGGTTCTAGTCACTGCAAAAAGGCAAGAAAAACAAATAAATGACACATACATTATAAAGGAAGAAAGAATTCTCTATCTGCTAACAATGTGATTGTATTCAAAGAAAAAAAATTTTTTAATTTATTTATTTTGTGTGTGTGTGTGAGAGAGAGAGCAATCAGGGAGGGGCCCAAAGGGAAGGAGAGAGAGAATCCCAAGCAGGCTCCGTGCTGTCAGCACAGGGCTCGAACTCATGAACCATGAGATCATGACCTGAGCCAAAACCAAAAGTCAGATACTTAATGGACTGAGCCACCCAGGTGCCCCCATGTTCAAAGAAAATCTTAAGCATCTTTACAGTAAAAGCTGTCAAACATCACTCAGAGAAATTAAAAAAAGATTTAATAGTGAAAAGAGATACCAGATTCATGGGCGGGAAGATTCAATATTTGTAGGATAGCTGTTCTCTGCAAAGTGATCTATTCAACACAATGCCAATTAAATTTTAGCAGGATTTTTTTTTTTTTTTGGTAAAAGTTTCCAACCAGATTCTAAAATGTTTTTAAATTTTTTATTTATTTTGAGAGAGAGACAGAGACAGCACAAGCAGGGGAGGTGCAGAGAGACAAGGAGAGAGAGAATCCCAAGCAGGCTCCACACTGTCAGCACAGAGGCCAATGCAGGGCTCAAACTTACAAATTGTTGAGATCATGACCTGAGCAGAAATTGAGTTGGACACTTAACTGACTGAGCCACCCAGGTGCCCCCAGATTCTAAAATTTTTATGGGAATGCAAAACCTATAAAACTCCTGGAAAAAAATATAGATGAAAATCTTTACATCTTTGAGGTAGGCAAAGATTTCTTAGGACACAAAAAGCATGGACTATAAGAGAAAATTTATTTTGATAAATTGACTTCCATCAAAACTAAAATCTTCTGCTTTTTGAAAAATATTCTCACAAATATAAATGTTCATATCAAAGACTGGGAGAACATATTTACAATACATATAACTGCCAAAGTAATTGTACCTAAACCACATTAAAAACTTATAACTCAAATAAACAAACAAAAACCTTATAACTCAATTATAAGTAGACACATAACCCAGTTTTTAAAATGGGCAATATATTTGAAAAACACTTAACAAAGAAAGATATATAAATAGCTAATAGTCACATAAAAAGGTGCTCAACATCTTTAGCCATTAGGGAATTGTAAATTTAAACCACAATAAGGTATCAATATACACATTTCAGAATAGCTAAAATTGGAAAGATTGACAATGCCAAATGTTGGTAAGGATGTTGGCAACTGGATTTTTTTTTTTTTTTTTTTTTTTTTTTTTGAGAGAGAGAGCACAAGCAAGCAGGGGAGGGGCAGAGGGACAGGAAGAGAGAGAATCTTAAGCAGCCTCCATGACCAGCATGGAGTCCGACTTGGGGCTTGATCTCACAAATGTGAGATCATGATCTGAGCCAAAATCAAGAGTCAGGTGCTTAACTGACTGAGCCACCCAGGCACCTCAGTAACTGGAATTTTTATACATTGCTGGTCAAATGCAACATGTTACACCCACTTTTGAAAACAGTTGGCAGTTTCTTATGAAGTTAAAAATATATGTAGCATATGATTCAGCAGTTCTATGTATTTACCCATTGGAAATTAAAACATGTCTACACAAAGACTAATACATGAATGTTGGTAGCAAATGTATTCACAATAGCCAAAAAACTGGAAATGACTTTTGTGTCCATAAAGAAAGAATGAATAAACAATGTGGCATTTCCATACAATGGATTTATTAGGATGGGGCATAAGGGAAAATTTGGGGTGATGGAAATGTTTTACATCTTTATAGTGGTGGTGGTGAGTCCACGGAGGTATAGATTTGTCAAAACTCATTGAAATGTATGACCAAATAGGTGTGCTGTATTTTCTATAAACTGTATCCTAATAAAGGTGTTTGTTGTTGCTGTTGTTGTTGGTGGTGGTGGTTTGTTTTTAAATGGATGGAAGGGACCAGTTAGGGGATTGTAGCTGTGTCCAGGTTGGAGATGACAGTGGCCTGGATTAGAGGGGTGAAGGTGGGATGGAGATATGAGACAAGAAGTGTATGGATTTGAAAGATGTTGGAAAGGGGCGCCTGGGTGGTGCAGTCGGTTAAGCGTCCGACTTCAGCCAGGTCACGATGTCGCGGTCCGTGAGTTCGAGCCCCGCGTCAGGCTCTGGGCTGATGGCTCAGAGCCTGGAGCCTGTTTCCGATTCTGTGTCTCCCTCTCTCTCTGCCCCTCCCCCGTTCATGCTCTGTCTCTCTCTGTCCCCAAAATAAATAAACGTTGAAAAAAAAAAAATTTTTATAAAAAAAAAAAAAAAAAAAAAGAAAGATGTTGGAAAGTGAAAGAATTTTGCATTCCCCTTGTATTATATGAACACATCTGATATTTTAAAAGTGGAGACGTCAGAGTGAAGGGAAGGTTTCTGGAATATTTGGTGGGGATGAACAGAGAATTTATTCAAGAAATAATCAGTGATCTTTACTGATGATTACACTGATTTCTGAAAGTCCCAATGATGGAGTTTCAGAGACCTATGTGCATGAAACTGCTAGGAAATGTCAAGTACACCAACATATATGGAAAAATGGGTAATTCTATATTATTCATATATGACATATACACATTTATCTATTATTTATTATAATAGACAATGCCATGTAGATTTTTATGTAATCAAATTACTTTTCTTTACACTATGGAACAAGGAATTAATGACTCTCTTCTCATGTATCCATATAGAGCAAGGATTCCATTTAGAATCTCCCTGTATATTCTTCAAATTCTATATGCCATAATGAGGGAAATTGGTTATATATGCTGGAAAAATTTGTATAGAACAACTTATAATAAATATTGAGAGATCAAAAATTCATGTTTGTAAGGAGAATTATAGAGGAAGTAAAGATTGCTCTCAAAGTTCTAAAATATGTAATTTTCCAGTTTTAGATACTCCTTAAGGAAAATTTGAAAGTACAGAAAAGCAAAGAGATAAGAATTCAAATTACTCATAATCCCATCATCCAAACAACTTCTATTATCATTTTGTTTTATTTCTTTCTGAGCCTTTCTTTCTTTAATGTTTGGTCCAACAAAATAGTTGTAATAATAGTGGCCACACAATTTTATAGCCTATTTTTTCCTATCAACATTTTAATCTAGCCTATTGATTTATTTGTTTATCATACAATTATTCATTCAACAAATATTTATTGAAAGTTTACTATGGGGGTGCCTGAGTGTCTCAGTTAGTTAAGCGTCTGACTTTTGATTTTGGCTCAGGTCATGATCTCATAGTTGTGAGGTTGAGCCCCACTGTCAGGCTCTGTGCTGGGCATGGAGCCTGCTTGAGATTCTCTCTCTCCCTCTCCCTCTGCCCCTCCCCTGCTTGCACTCTCTCTCACTCTTTCTCCCAAAAATAAATAAATTTAATTTAAAAAAAAGTTTGTTGTGTCCCCAGTAATAATGAAAAACAAACAAAAAAGACATAAAAAAAGACAAAAACAAACAAAAAACTTTCCAGTGTAGTAGAAAGAGAGTATTAAACAAGTACACAATAACATCAACAAAATAAATGGGCAACTAAAAATTGTTTCCAGAAAGGAAACAAGTAGGTCATTATGAGAGAATAACTGGGGGCTGGGGCGGGTAATAAACTAGGTTGGGAAATCAGGAAAGGCTGGTTTGAGAGGGTAAATTGAGGTGGAAATAGGAAGGATGTATAGAACTGGCAAGTTGATGAGTGAGGGGGAAGCACTCCAGGCAGAGGACATGGCAGGAGGGATATGAGAGAGGAAGATGGGATCAGTGAATCTGGAGCACAGAGTGTGATGGGGAGAGTGACCTCAAAGGAGACCAGATTTCTAGGCAAGAGTGTGAAGATGCAGGGCTTCCACAGCCTGGCTAAGAAGTTTGCGGTGTTTTCTATGAACCATAGGGACCCATTGATGAGCTTTAAAAGGAGGAATGCAGATGAGCGGAAATAAGATTGGTTAGGTTGGCATAGCAGTTGTCTTTGTGAAGAATGGGGTGGCTTCAAGTAGCGTGGTACAGTGGAGAAGAAAAAAATGAGTGGATTTGAGAAATATTTTGCAGGTAGAACTTTGTAAGTCAAAGATATCACGTACTGGGAATTTCACACAGTTCTGCCTAATAATAGGATTTAGTGTTGCACTGGATATGGGGAACAAGGAAAAGGGGACTATGAGGGATGATTCCATTTTATCAGCTTAAGTAAGCTGGCAGATCCAGGGGCCACTGAAGTGGGGAAAATTGGAGGACCAGATGTGGTGGCCAAGGAGGTCAGCTCCTATCACGCATTCAACTCCTCTCCCATTGTGTAACAGAAACATAGTTCCAGGAACTGACTCCAGCTCTGGGGGTCATTAGTGATTAGTCTAGGCCAGTCTTGATTTTCCCATTTTTCCTTCTGATGGCTGGCTCAGAAACTCAGTCTTAGCTTGTCTGAATATGCTCTGGGCATTGTGCGTGGTCCAGTGGTGAGTACATGACCTAAATTGTTTCAGTCAGACTGAAGGGAAGGACTTTTATTCCATTAGTGAGATTTTTGTTCATAAAATTTCTACAACATTTCTATTTTTTTTTATAAGAGGATTCCCAGAAGTAGGAATAGTGAATCAAAGGGCTTGAATGCTTTAAAGACTTTTGATATGTGTCATTAAATTGCTTTGGAAAACAAGTGTTCCAATGAATGCTCACATCAGCAATGTATGAAAATGCCCACTACGTTATACTTTCACAGCATTGGTATCCTCATTAAAAACAATCTTAGCTAATTTGTTTGGCAACAAATATATTTTGTTTATAATTGCCCTGATTTTATTAATAATATGAGTGAACATTTTCCCATAAGACTGTTTTTAAAATGGCTAGCCAAAAGAGCATTAACTCCAAAATTTAAAACATTTTTGGGGTGCCTGTGTGGCTCAGTCAGTTAAGCATCCAACTCCGGCTCAGGTCATAATCTCGCAGCTCATGAGTTCGAGCCCCCTCCCTTCAGATTCTGTGTCTCCCTCTCTCTCTGCCCCTCTCCTGCTCATACTCTCTCTCTCTCTCTCTTTCTCTCTCTCTCTCTCAAAACAAATAAAACATTAAAAATTTTTTTAAAAATAAAAAGTAAAACATTTTCCTCTGGTACTATCTCAAAGAATGCTTCAGAATATCTTTGTAGGAAACAACTTGTTATATTGTCCATTTACCTTACCACACACTCCTGTTGAATCGTATCTGAAATACTGATCATTTCTACCACCTAGATTTCCTAGCATAAGGGATAGATTATGTGACTGTGTAAGCAAAATCAGGATATAAGTCAGTTTCACAGCTGTCAAACTTTATTCACAGCATTAAGGAATTGAAATTACATTTTTTCCCTGTTGGAAAATTGAATGCCAAATTTGCAGGACGATGCAAACAAGATTTCACTTTGTTGCCCACCTCTTCATTTGCACCACTCAGGAATGTATTCTTTGCATTCTATATAGCCTACAAAGTGAAGATTCTTATTGTGATCTGAATTATTATACATGTGGAATAGAGAAATAAGATATGCGAACCAAGCTGTCATTCTGTTTTTAATCCTCAGAGTTTTTGTTTGTTTCATTTATTTTTGTTTCCTTGCAAATTTAATACAATAAAAAGAAACAACTATTAATTCATACATTAGTTTTAATATTGTTTTTCACAATTAGGAGTCTATCCTCTGAGTTTATAGTATGCGGACACATCTAATCATACATATAATTAAGAGAATTTTTCTGGAAGAGCTATAAAAATCTATTTTCTATAATTTATCTTGATTCCAACATCAAAGGCATCAGAAGAAGCAGCAAGAACTAACGCTCCCTTCTTAGCTTCTAGTGGTTCAAGATGGAATTTTACATGGAATCAGATAATGGCTCTTATCTCTATTCTCCTTGTTCCAATACTGTGGTGATCTGCTTCTGTTTATACTATTCATGTGCTTTTATTTTATGCTATCTTGTAGTACTATTTGATTGTATATATTTTATTAAATTCTATGTCCTTTGTGAGCAGAGACTTGTTTCTGACATCTAGTTAACTCTCCAGAACTTGGGTTTGCTCTAACTTTCCGGTGCTGCCAATTATTATCCCAGTTAATAAAAGTCTTGTCTGCATCCTCTAAAAGTTGTTCTAACCGACAAAGCAAAGTTTTCTGAGAAAAAGCTAGAACTGGGATCCAACTTGTCAGCCTTCGAGGTTTACATCACCATTTGGTGAGTTGCCTGAAAAAATAAAGTTTGTTCAAAGAACTGACACAGCTTCTAGAACAGCAAAGGGGCACACGCTGAGAGACTTTGGGTGGTTTCTGACAGCTTGATCAGACACGTCCCTTCCTTGCAGAGACTATGTTGATCCATAAGCGTATTGTCTTTGTTTTGCATGGATATCTTCTAGATTAGAAATTCATGAACATGGAAGCCATGACCCTTCCCCTAAGGGGAAGGAGATACCAGGTAGATATAACTCCCCGTGCCACCCCTACTATCTTAGACTCTAACTTTCATCTATACCTTATTTCTTCCTTGGATATTAAACTGCTCACTTTCTTGTAACCTCTTTAGGAAGAATATGAGAGAAACGACTTCTTCCCCTCCCACAGTCACTTGATGGCATGTTTTCCGGTTCTTCCATCCCCCTCCCCCATTCCCCCCACAGAGATTCAAAATCTGAACCACAGTGATATCACCCTACTCTAAATTTCTCAGTAAATGTGTGGTCAGTTTAAAAAACAACAAATCCTCAATCTGCTTAAAAGCCTCATTTGAAATTTGCCATTTCACTCCAGATATATTAATGCATGAATTCATTTAAGTCTTATTTATTAATAGTCATGGAGCTAGGAGTAGAATGTTCATTATTCAAAGCCACCAGGATTTCATTGAAAATCTGCATCCCTTCCTCCTTTCACACTTTTACTATGTAGGCTTGGAAGTGAAGAAATATGTTCAATAGCATGGTTTGTCGTTCACCTTTTATTTTTTCTTTCTAATAGGCAGCATTGTATAGTGAGAATTGGTCAGTCAGAACTGGCCTTCAGTGCTAGTCCTGTATGGAATAACTGGAATGACCTCTGACAACTTATATCTGAATGATCTTGCCTTATGTAAAATGGAGACAATGCTCAGATTCCCATAGGATTGTACGAGAACAAGTGGGGTAGCATATGTACATACTATGCCTATGCCTAGCACAGTGCTCTAAGTTCCAATAAATAGGGACTCCCTTTTTAGCTCTTTCTCTTCCTCATTTCCTTCTTCTTCATTAATAGTGAACCATCCCAAATCCGGATAGTCTGGGTATAGAGCAAACACAGTGAACATATATACTGCAACAGGATAATAACAAGTGGACTGTAGGTAAAACCTTGCTTGGCAGGCATTATTCCCTGCCTCAACTTGCTTTACCGAGCCTGCTTTACAAACACTCCCAGTGAGATGCAAACTTCAGATTGATCCTCCAACTCTGTCATTATCTAGACTCAAACTGCTTATCCAACTCTGCCTCGTCTCATTTGGATTTCTTCCAACCATTCAGGCAGCATCTTCACTGAGGCCTGAATTTGAGCCCTGCACAGGACTGTCCTCTATGTTGGCATATGTTGCCAGTAATGCCAGAAATTCGTCACTTCTCTGTTTCTTCAAGTCCTTATTCCTCCTTTCAGGTCAAATCCAAATCTTGCCTTGAACAAGTCACTCCTAAACTGTCTTGTCCAGGACTGTCCAGCAAAATGTAAGGTAAGCTGCATATGTAACTTGAAGTGTTCTAGTAGGCATATTTAAAAAATCAGGTGTCGGGGTGCCTGGGTGGCTCAGTCGGTTAAGCCTCCGACTTCGGCTCAGGTCATGATATCGCGGCCCGCGAGTTCGAGCCCCGCGTCGGGCTCTGTGCTGACTGCTCAGAGCCTGGAGCCTGTTTCAGATTCTGTGTCTCCCTCTCTCTCTGACTCTCCCCCGTTCATGCTCTGTCTCTCTCTGTCTCAAAAATAAATAAATGTTAAAAAAAATAAAAATAAAATAAAAATAAAAAATCAGGTGCAATTAATTATTAATTTCAATGATGTTTTAATTTAATTCAGTATCTCAAAAATATTATATAAACTTACATCAATGAGATATTGTACATTCTTGTTTACTAGGTCTTCAAAATCTGATGTCTGTTTTACACTTACAGCACATTTCAGTTTGAACTTGCCATATTTCAAGTGCTAGTAGCAACATTGGAATGGCCACTGTTTTGGACGGTACAGGGCTAATTTATCCGATCTTGTCCATCTTTGTAATCCTGTGTCACTCAGAGTTTACACCATACATTTTAACTTTTAACTTTATAAATATGACAACTTACAGTTTTGAAAACTTTGTCGTTTACAAAGCACTTTCAGATAAATTGTCTTCAGTGGTCCTCATAGCAATTCCTATGAAGATGGAAGGATTATTGTTCAGAGAGAAAGAAATTGAGACTCAGTTATCAAGACTCCAAGATATTGAGTAACTATACAGAAAGTGAATCAGTTCTTGAACCCAGGAAGTGAGGATCTAATCCCAGTAAACAGCGGTTTATTTAAGTTGTATTTTCACAGAACTTCAAAGTTTACAAAGACTTTCACATAAATTATCTTACAAAATTAATCTTCATAAAACCATCAGAAGTTATTTTTGAAGAGTTAACACATACTCAGGCTACGAAATTGAAAAAAATAACCACACCTACCAGTTTCTTTTATTCTTTTAGTCTCCTTTTTACTAAATGGCTGCATAGTATGTATACTATTCTGCACTTTGACTTTTTTCATATAATAGTATTTTTGGTATATTAAATATGTTAGAAGATCCTTGCAAATTGTATGTTAAGGCTTGCCTCATTCTTTTTAACTGGGGTATAGTATCCCATTGTCTGGGTATACTATATTTTATTAAGCAGTCCCTGCTGATGGACATTTATGATGCTTCAGCCTTTTGCTGTGACAAATAATATTGCAGTAAGTAAATTTGTGCATACTTCATTTCAACATTTTGAGTATAGCTACAGTATAAATTCTATACCAACACTTCTGGGTCAAAGTGTGTGTGCTTTTAAAATTTGGAAATATTGTCAAATTTCCCTTTAAACAACTTAAATGATTCTCACACTAAGAACGTATGAGTGTTTCCTCACCCTGGTGGAAACCCAGTGTGCTGTGTGCTGTGAACTTGCACTGGTGAGTTGAAGCATCTTTTCACATGTTTAAGTGTCATGTGCATTTACTTTTTGGCAGACTGACGATTTGTATCTGTATCCCATACTCTGATTCCCTCCTGGATTGTTAGTCTTTTTTTTTTTTTTAATTGTAAGAGTTCTTTATATATTACGGAAATTGTGATGTATGGTATAATATTTTCCCCCGATTTGTCTTTTGACTTTGGATTTTTTTTTTAAGATTTTGCTTTTGCTTTGCTTAGTATTTGCTATTTATACAAGCTGATTTACAAATATTTTTTAATGGCTTTTGTGTTTTATATCACATGTCGATTTCTAGTAGTATAGGTCCAAGTTTAATTTTTTTTTGGATGATTAATCACTAACTCAATGACATTATTAAATAATACATCTTTTTTCACATATTTAAAATGCCACCTATATTCTGTGCTATGTTACTTTGTATTTTTAGATTTATTTCTATATTTTGTTTTCCCTTCCACTGATCTTTTCTTTGCACTAGTCTCATAAGACTTTAATGTATATTAGGGTTTGTCCCTTTCCCCTTATCATCCCTGATTTTCTGGATTATCATATGTACTTACTTTTTTTTTTTTTTCATTTGAATCAGCTTACTGGCATATAAGAACACTTTTGTATTTTTATTGGGATTGCATTTTATTCTTAGACTACATTATGGAGAAGAGTTAGGGTTAGAAAAATCGTCTCTGTATGATGGGATTTACCACCCAATGGTGCACTTTTATTTGTTAAAGTCTTCTATTGTGCCTTTTAATAATGTTCTAAAGTTTTATTTTCTTATACCAATTACCCATATTCCTAGGTGTTTTACATTTTTGTTCCCATGGTAAAGAGGATTTTTTTATCCCATTATAACTAATTAAGAAATTTTATTATAGAAAATTTCAAACACATCAAAAGGAGAGAGAATGGGGTGATGAAACTCCTCATACTCATCATCCAGCTTCAACAGTTTTCAACTCACAGCCAGTTTCATTTCCTCCAGCTCTCTTCCCTCTGCCACTCAGATTGTTGTAAAGCAAACCCAAGATTTTGTATAATTTCCTCTGTAAATATTTAAGTGCAGATCGCTAAAAGATAGTAATTTGAAAAAAGCACAACTTTTTCTGTGTTAAAATATTTCATAATAGTTTCATAATATCCTTAAGTATCTAGTCAATGAACATATTCCCTTACTTGTCTTTTTCTTGTAGTTCACTTGTTCAAATTGGGATCTAAATAAAATCCATATATCACAATTATTTATATCTCTTAAGTCTCTTTTTAATCTATAGGTTCACCCTCTAGCTTTTTTTTTTTTTTACCTTGCACATTTTTGTTGAAGAAATTGGATCGTTTATCCTTTAGAGGTTCTTATATTTTGGATTTTGCTGATTGGCTCCCCATGGGGTTATCATATTCCTTTATTCCTCTGTATTTCCTATAAATTTAATTAGATCTAGAGATGTGATCAAATTCAGATTTGATTTTTTTGAGGGGAAGACTAAATAACATCTGGTTGTTTTTCTTTTTGTGGCATTAGAAGTCATTGATAATTATTTCCTGGGTCTGTTGATTTATTAGAGCTTGGGAAATGGTGATATTCTAATTGTATCATTTTACTTCATTTATTAGATGGGCTATTTCTAAACAGAGATGCTTTCCCCATTAACTATTTGTATGTATGCAAAGTACACTGAAGCGTAATCACTGGAGATGCATTCATATAAGAAAGAGAGGAAAAATACTTGATTCTTTCCCTTTGTTTATTAGTTTTCAAAATAAAGAGTTGATTCTTAATATCTGTCAAAGGTGACCAGTTGTTTTGTTTTGTATTATTATGAATGCATGGATTTTAAACATATTTGGTATGTTTTAGTCCATTGAAGTTATTATACTCATCGATATTCAAATTGTTCTGTCTTTGGCCAGTGGGAACCTATCGAAATTGGCTCCTGAGGTCTTTAGACACAAATAAAGTCATTGATAGTTCTTTACCTACTTGTTTAAAAAGATATTCCAGGCTTATTTTGCACATTTCCTGTCCCAGATCTGGAAGTGGACATTTTCCCCAGAAGCCTTAGTTACTTTTAGTGGGAAATTATTTTTAGAAACTAAGTTTGGACATTAGGGGTGCTTATTGCTATTGTGTTGGCTATCGTAGTTAGGCCTTTTAACTAGATGGAGCTGGGAAATGTGTGCATGCCTATGTTTCAAAGATTACTTCTGCCATGAGTTTATACTAGTTTATACTACTTCCAATTCAAAGTAAGGACAACGAGGTTTCTATTTTATTGTTGATATTAAATCTTTATCTCCTTTCTTCCTTTCTAAAAATTCTGACTCCAATAGTGAGATTAATACCACAAAGTGAAGAAGGACAAGAAAGTCTAGACATATGTAAAAGAGTGGTTATAATCACGGAACACAGAATTTAAGTCGGGTAAGAAAGGAAATAGAAAGATGAAAGAAATGAGAAGATAAGGATTGTTCCTTTTATTTACTTACTCAATCTTGTACTTCTAATAACTATTCATTGTACTGTCTGGATATCTAATCCATTTATTCTAACTGCAGTGTACTATTCCATCATTTGGCAGCTCACTTTACCTATATATTTTTCTATGTGATGACATTTAAGGTTGCCTTTAATTCCCCATATTTACCACCCAGACTGTCACAATTTATATTTTTGCTCAAGTCCCAACTAGTTTGAGAATTCTTTGGGATGTAACCCCAGATATGGAATTTTTGAGTCATAAAATAGACACATGCTCTGTTTCTCTAAATACTGCCAGATTGCACTTCAGAATGTCTATGCCAGTTTACCCATTCACTAACAGTAAATGTAAGTTTCATTCTTTCCATGTCCTAGTCAATTCTTGATATTATCCACTTTTCCAACTTTTTCCCATTCTTATAAGTGTCAAGTGGTATCTCTTTGTTGTTTTCATTTGTTTTCCTCTGATTACTAGTGAGTCTGAACTTCTTGTTAGTCATCTGTCTTTTTTCTTTGTTTATGGTGTCTTGCATTAAACAAAAACATTTAATTTTGATATTGTAAGTGGTTTTTTATTTTTGGAAGATCTTGTCTAGGAAGATTTTACTCATTCCTATTTAACCGAAACAGTTTCTTGTCTTTTTTTCTACTGACGTATAGTGCTTTCTTTTTTACAAGTGGGTCTTGAGTCATCTAAAGTCCACCCCGGTTTATGGTGTAAGCTAGTGATCCAACTTTCTTTTTTTCCATAAAAAAGCCAGCTTTTCCAATGTCATTATTTAATGAATATGTCTTTCATTTTTTATAGTATTAAAATTTGTCACATACACATAGATCCATTCTTGAGCTCTGTGTCTCTCTATTTGTTCCATTGATTTATGTATCTGTGCATCAAAACCTTACTGGATTTTTTACTAAAGCTTTGCAGTATATCTTGATAAATGGTAAGGAGTCTACACTCTCTGCTCTTCTTTACCACATCTTACTTAACTATTTGGGTTTTTGGACATACATTATCCTTCTACATACATTTGAGAATAAGTCCATTGAGTTCTGAAAAATATCCAAGTGGAAGTTTAGTTTGTATTCAATTAGTAGATTATTGACATCTTACTGTGTTATATCACTTGTGAATATGATGTGTACCTTCATTTATTTGGGGCTTATATTGTTTGCTAGAGCTTTACATTTTTTTCTCACCAAGTTTTTTAAATTCATAATGAAATGTTTGCACAAAATTTTCATCTACTTTTTTCAGTGTTCTGGTGAATTTCTTCAACTCGTCATTTTTTTCCTGTTTTTAAATAATGAAATCTTATCCTTTTCGTTTTGATTGTTGCTCATGTGATAATGAACACAGACCAACTATTTGTAGGACCTTCACACAGGTTAGGTAGAGGTCCATGTTCCAGATCAGCAGTTATAATGACACATAGCTGAGAGTGTCTCAAGAGTTCTTTCAGCCTTTATTTCTTGCAAACCAACCAGAATTGGCATTGCAAGGCAGCTCAAAAGGTAGTTCCTTTCCTTCTACCTGTTTTGACAGACTACTTCCTGCAAACAAGGTTTGTCAGTGTGATTCCTTGTTCAATCTTGCCTTCTCTGCTTCTGCTTCTTGTGGGATCCAAGCCAGGCCCAGGAAAGGGCCTTTCACCGGTTGGCACACACAACACACATTGATGGGGAAAAATGTTGTGATTTACACCTCAGGGTGCACTTCTTATCTTGAAAAGGGGTTGCTAACTTTTTAAAATAAGAAATTTAGCTACTTCTATCCTATCTCCATTCTCCCACATTCCTGTTGGATACTCGTTCTTTTATATTATCCTCCTTCCGTTCTGTGGTTTCAGATTTCAGATTTCAGATGTTTCTTGGTTTTGTTAGAGATCCAATTTAAAATTGTTTTTTATTCTTTGATGGTTTTGAATAATTTGTGAGAAGAGACATTACTCAGGTATTTTAAAACTGGATATCAGAAGAGATTCCTTTCTTCCTTTCTTTTTTCTACCTTCCTTCCTCCCTCCCTCCCCACCTCTTTCTTTTCTTTCTTTCTTTCTTTCTTTCTTTCTTTCTTTCTTTCTTTCTTTCTTTAATTTATTTATATTTTTTTATTTTTTAGTTTTTTTATTATGAAATTTATTGTTAAATTGGTTTCCATACAACACCCAGTGCTCATCCCAACAGGTGCCCTCCCCTTTCTTTCTTTTTCTTTCTTTCTTTCTTTCTTTCTTTCTTTCTTTCTTTCTTTCTTTCTTTCTTTCTTTCTTTCTTTCTTTCTTTCTTTCTTTCTTTCTTTCTTTCTTTCTTCTCTCTTTCCTTTCTTCCTGATGAAGATATTGAGGCTAAGAGAAGTTAAATACTGTACTCAAAGTTGGTTAATTTTTCTAATGGTTAATTAGGTCTAGGAAGAAGAAATTCATGGTACAAAAGAATCGACATTAATATTGTTGCCAAATAAAGTATTTATCACGTACACATTGTTTTTTTTCATTATTTGATATATATTGTTAAAAAGCAAGCACTGCATTTTTAAAAACATAACCACAGTACCATCACTAGAACAAAATAAGAAAAATTGCATAGTATGACCAAATATACAGTCAATGTTAAAATATTTCTGATAGCCTCAAGTGTTCTTAATTTTTTTAATTAATTTAATTTTTGTTTTCTTCCCAAGTTTTTATTTAAATTCCAGTTAGTTAACACATAGCGCAGTATTTATTTCAAGAATAGAATTTAGTAATTCATCACTTACGTATAAGACCCAGTGCTCATCACAAGTGTCCTCCTTAATGTCCATCACCCATTTAGCCCATTCCCCAACCCACCTCCCCTCCAGCAACCCTCAGCTTGTTCTCTATAGTTCAGAGTCTCTTATGGTTTGCCTCCCTCTGTTTTTATCTTATTTTATTTTTCCTTCCCTTCCCCTATGTTCATCTGTTTTGTTTCTTAAATTCCACATGTGAGTGAAATCATATGGTATTTTTCTTTCTCTGGCTTACTTCACTTAGCATAATACACTGTAGTTCCATCCATGTTGTTGCAAATGGCAAGATTTTATTCTTTTTGATGGCTGAGTAATATCCCATTGTATATATATCACATCTTCTTTATCCATTCATCTGTCGATGGACATATGGGCTCTTCCTGTAATTTGGCCATTATTGATAGCACTGCTATGAACATTGGGGTGCATGTGCCCCTTTGAATAGTATTTTTGTATCTTTTGGATAAATACCTAGTAGTGCAATTGCTGGCTTGTAGGGTAGTTCTACTTTTAACTTTTTGAGGAACCTCTGTATCACTTACACACTATTTTATAAATAGAGTAAAACAAGACATTGAGAACCAAGTTGATTTATACCTTTATCAAATTATTGATAGGTCAGGAAATTGTCAAAAATAAATAGGAAGGATTTACACTCTCACATAATAAACTCCATTATATGGATATAATAATTTGAAGAGTGTCACACTGGACAAAACTGGTGAGCCTTGAAAGTTCTGAAATAGATCCTAGTATTTATAAATCTTAGAACTTGCTTAAAAAATAACAAAATTTCCCAAATTCATGCAAAGGGTGACATTAGTATGTGAAAATCAACTGCAACAACTGACTAAATGTCGGGGGAAAACAAAACAAAAACAAGAATATGTCCCTATTTTCACCCCATCACACATATTCATCTAAATTATAATGTTAAATTTAAAAAAAAAGAAATCTTGAAAGAAGTAGAAAATGTATTAGTGATTTTCTTATTTGATATTACAGTTGAAAAGGTTTTCCTAAACATGAATGAAAAAGAACCAAACAATGAAAATTGAAACAATGAAATATTTTATGAGTTGTAATTTCTATGTTAAATAAATCAACACTGACAAAAACAAATAAACTGAAAATAATATTTGAAATATATGTGACTAACATATTATATCCTTAAGACATATACAGTGAAAAATATTTTCAAAAAAGATGTACATCCAAATAGAAAAGTTGGCAAAGGATATAGGCAAATAATTAACAAAAGAAGAAATATAAAAACCCCAATAAATATATTAAAATACACATTTAAATTTTACTTGTAATCAAAGAAATATAAATTAAAACATTTTCCCACCATATTGACAAAATTTAATACTCAATATTGGGGAGGTGAGAATGAACAATCTTGTAGTTTGCTGGTGGGAACGTACCCAACCACATCTGAAGGGCAACTTGGCAATGTATATCCAAATTTGAAAAATTCCTACCCTTGGGTCTCGTCATTTCACATCTAGGAATTTATCTAGAAGAACTAATCAGAGACGTGTACAAAGATTTATGTACATGACTTTTTATTGTTGCAATATTTATAACATTAAAAAATTGGATAAAACTATATAACCCCAAAAGAACATTAGTTAAATAATTTATGATGCATTACTATGATAGACCACTATGCAGAATTATTTTTTCCAAATGTATTTTAAAAATCATTTAGTGGCATGAGAAAATGTTCACATATAATATATAATGTGACCTGGAAAAAGTATATTATGAAACATTACATAAAATATAACCTTAATTTTATAGTAATATTATTTATAAACACTTAAATGTACTTCTACTTATTTACTTTATACATTGTACACATGAGAGACTAAAAAATACAACGAAATATATGTGTGCATATATTTATATGTTATGTATTCAATAATAGTTTAGAATAAAAATATGCCAAAATGTTAGCCATTGACTGGGTGGTGATGCTATATTTAACTTTAAAAATGTCATTATCTTATGCATTTCCAAAATTTCCTATATTGAGTCTTTTAGGATAATGAATTATGACAAAACTTAAAAAAAAACTACTCTAAGTAAGAAATAGAAGTCCTTAATTTTCAGTGCCTTTTTCTCTTAAATATACTGAATTGTTTCACTTCAGCAAACATTTTTTAAATGCCTGTTGTATAGGACTAGGTTAATGGTAACTTTTCTAACATGAAAAAAATGAAAGATCTGTTAACAGTAAGTCCACATTTTCATAGCATATAATAGGTTTCAGCTGGGCACCTGCTGTGTGCTCCCTTTGGAAGGAATACCCTCTGGTTTGTCAGTTTCCATCAAGCTCTATAATCTTTCACCTGGTCTGCTCCAGTATTCCTGCTACTTGTGTAACCCCTTTAGAGATATACATGTGTCCTCCTCCAGTATTAACTTTAACAACCAACATATTTAGCGGTGGAACATGTACAAGGTTATTGTCATCAAATATTCCATCTATTACCTTTACTAATTAACTTTTCTGAAAGCTGTGCCCAATGGAAGAGACAAGAACTCAAAACAAAGGAGCATCGCTACTGGAAAGAAAAAGCCAAAATGTAATGATTTCAGCTAGAATGATTATATGCCACATCTCTCTCTCTCTCTTTCTCTCTCTCTCTCTCTGTCTCTCTCTCTCTCTCTCTCTCTCTCTCTCTCTCTCTCTCTCTCACACACACACACACACACACAAATGCACCAACTATAAATAAGCTTGTTATAAATAATAAGATAGTTAAATAAATTGGTTAGAAGATAAATATTTCTAAAATTAGTAACTATTTTTTCTATCCCAGCAATCTCTGATTAAACAATACAATGACAAGAATATTGTATTTATAATAGCAACAAAAAAATTTAAATACAAGAATGTGTGGGAACAATATGAAAAAATCTTCAAAAGTTTATTGAGATATAAAAGATTTCAATAAATGGATACACATATCAAGTTTCTGAAAATTGTAAAAATGTCAGTTCTTCCCATTTGAATTTATAGTTTTGATGTTATCCCTATAACTTTTTCTATAATGTGAAAATTTTAAACAAAGTGCATCTGGGAATATAAACAAGTAAGAATAGAGAAAACTTCTGAAAAGGGTTCTTAGTGAAAAGACCTTAAAGATGTTCATAACCCTTTTCCTAATAATTTCATATTTAATAATATATTTCAATAAAATAATAGGAAATGTGAGTAAAGATTTATTTATGTGATGTTCACCATTACATTATTTGTGATACTGAAAAATTTAGTTCATTAAAACATCTCCCTAAAACAGGAAAATGTTATACAAACTATGGTGCATTCATATACTAGACATTAGCTAAATGACATGTTTGTGAAGCATTTTTCATGACATACAATAAAGCTCCTGATATGCTATATGAAGAATAGCAAGATATAACTCCACATTCATGGGCACCTGGGTGGCTCAGTTGGTTAAACGTCCAATTTCGACTCAGGTCATGATCTTTGTGAGTTCGAGCCCCGCGTTGGGCTCTGTGCTGACAGCTCATTGCCTGGAGTTTGCTTCAAATTCGGTGTCTCCCTTGCTCTCTTCCCCTCCCCCACTCATATTCTGTTTCTCTCTCTCTCTTTCTCTCAAGAATAAATAAACATTAAAAAATTATTTAAAAAACTCTACATTCAGCATGATTCTAGCTGCTTAAAAATTTTTTTTCAGGGTGGTGAAATTATAGGTGATTTTTATTTTCTATGTTTTATGTGTTTCTAAACTTTATGGATAAGACTGTTTTTCTAATTAGGAAAGAATACAGCAAGTTTTATCCTTTTTTAAAAAATGTTTATTTTTGAAAGAGACAGAGACAGAATGAGAGTGGGTTAGGGGCAGAGAGACAGGGAGACACAGAATCTGAAGCAGACTCCAGGCTCCGAGCTGGCAGCACAGAGCACAACGTGGGGCTCGAACTCACAAGCTGTGAGATCATGACCTGAGCTGAAGTCGGACGCTCAACCGACTGAGCCACCCAGGAGCCCCTGAGTTTTATCCTTTTAAGAGGAAAAATAGCTCTTAACCAAAAAATTACCCTAAGTTTGGGGTGATGTTTTTGGACAAAGGCAAAATCACACTTCAAAAGGGACTGTCTGTATTGGCTTTTCCCTCTCTTTACCACCTTTTCTGTTGGTAGGTAATTTGTGTAAGAACTATTTAAGGAAGACCAAAATTAATCCATATTGGTTTTCACCAAACAAGGCCTTTTTCTTTATGAGGCCAAATGAGAAAGGACTGTGTATATATAATGTAGATCCCCTTGTCAATATATCTCCATATTCTGGTATGTTAGCTCCAATTTTTGTATTTTTAATGAGATCTTATCTCCCTCGTAGTCCAGCAACTGCTGGATCATTTAGAGACCATCCTGTAGTGTTTATGACAGCACAGTCGGTTGCCATGGAAAGAACTGAGCTGTCCCCAATCCCATAAAAAAAAATGGGTTCGAAGCAGTTGATTTGGCCAAGTTCAGAGCCTCTGTGAACCCTGGGAGTTCTGAGTTTCCAATTTTCTTGAGCTGCTGGAAGTTTGTTTGTTTATTGTTAGCAACATAAAACTCTGTTTTCTTTTTCTTTTTTTAAAGAAATGTTTATTTTTAAAAAAGATTAAATTCTGCTTGTACACCATGCTACTCTATCATAATAAACTTTTAGTGTGTTTTAAATCCATATATATGTTGGTTATAGATATATTTATATATATGTAATTTTATATTTTGATATAAGATTTTATAAAAATCATACATGTACATCTATATACATATATTTTTTCTATAAAATAAAAATAGGAGGGGCGCCTGGGTGGCGCAGTCGGTTAAGCGTCCGACTTCAGCCAGGTCACGATCTCGCGGTCCGTGGGTTCGAGCCCCGCGTCGGGCTCTGGGCTGATGGCTCAGAGCCTGGAGCCTGTTTCCGATTCTGTGTCTCCCTCTCTCTCTGCCCCTCCCCCGTTCATGCTCTGTCTCTCTCTGTCCCAAAAATAAAATAAAAACGTTGAAAAAAAAAATTTAAAAAAAATAAAATAAAATAAAATAAAAATAGGAAAACGTGAAAATACTAATTCTAGATTTGTTTCCAGAATCAACTGGAAATGACAGTAAAATCCTTTATTTTGATACATTCATGCAATTGGAAAGGAGCATATGTAGGGTACTTTATTATTTTTGTTTTCTTAATTTCTCTTTCTGCTACTTTATTATTAGTGTATGGACATGCAATGGATTTGTGTATATTGATTTGTATCCTGCGACTTTCCTGAATTCATTTACCAATTCTAGCAGTTTTTTGATGGAATCTTAAGGGTTATATATATATATATATATATATATATATATATATATATACTCGTCCTTCTTGTGAGGATGTGAGATGATAAAATGCCTGTATGAGATGAGTGAGATGAATGAATAGGCATTGTGACTTAGTGTCGTGCTAGTATTGACCTTCTAACAATACATCAGAAGGAGGAGGATCATCTACTTCTGGGCCATAGTTGACTGCAAGTAACTGAAAGTGGAAAGCAAAGTCATGGACAAGGGAAGGCTACTGTATTCCAAGAAAGAGGAGGACATGGAATCTGGGAAAGAGGGGTATCCAGTGTCGCAGATGTGCCAAGGAAAGCACTAGCGCAATAATTGTGCAAGAGACCGAGGGAACAGCCAGGAAAACTGGAGCAGGTGGAGGAAAAATGTCTCCACAAAAAGCAAAATGCAGCTGACAGAGAAACTTTTAGGTTTGACTTTGTGGAAAATTGTATTGAGAGGCATTTTACAAAGCTGCAGGGAAATGTTGGAAGATTTGGCCATACCATCAAAGAAAACTAAATATATGAATATATGAGGCAACTATTAACTTTAAGAAAAATACAAAGTTTTACAAGAAAGAAATCATAGAACACTGCTTTCCTAGATGATCCAGCAATATAGTAACAATATTTCCATAGTTATAATAATGATTATGGATCTAACAAAAAAATGAGAGAGTGCAAAGGGAAAGAAAAAAGATATATAGGGGAGCTAAAATTTTTGTCTACCATAAAGGATAAACCCTAAATGGATAAATCAAGACATATTATTTAGAAATACAGGAATAAATACTAGAATCAACAGCTTAAAAAGTTGAAAAGTAGTTGGTTTTAGGGTGTAATGTGTGTGTGCATGCGTATGTGTGTGTATGTGTGTGTGTGTTATATTGATAAAAACTTTTTAAAAGAAAATCAACAAAATTACACTTGAGAAAAAAAGTCTAGAAACAGCATGTGTCACTATATAAGACTTCTCTGATCTTAGGTGAATTATTACAACCAAGAGTGATTCTTTTATTTGTCTTCTTTCTGGGCACTTTTACTGCTAGGCATCTAATTTCTAGGTTTTATTTTCACTTGTGAGTTGAATGGAGTGATGGATACAACACATCAAACTTAAACAAGATAACGAGGCTGTGTTAGTGGATGGAGCAAGGCATGCTTAAATCCAAAAGATATTTATGATCATCATTGTTTTTATATGGAGGTAAATAGTTGTTCAAACTGCATGTGCTAATGGTATATTCTGAATTTTTCATTGTTGTAACAAAGAAAATTTCATGCAAAAGAGCTCTTCTGTCCCAATTCTGTACATCCCATCCCCTGTTTTTAAGGGTATTACATTTAAATCACACCCATAATCTAATCATAATTTCATGTACAGGGAAAGCTTTAATATTTTCCTTTGAATCATGGTAAAAAGAATAAAATTCCCTTTTTATGAACAATAAATGAATTCATACACACTCAATCACAAGCCATGTTATTTTTTCCTATTGTACTTCTCTTATAATGGAAGTAATAAAATTGATAATATAACCTCTTTTAGGAGCATTACGATTACTAAACTTGGGAATTCAGAGCCTTGATTGCAATCAGCTGAGTGTGGTGTATTCTATGGCTCTATGTATTCAATCTAAGTCATGCACAGATGATCAGGGTTATAATGCTGAGTCTTTCCTAGGTGCATGACATTGGCCAAGACTTTAGTCACCACCCGCCATTCAGCTTTCACATGTATGTCAATTGAGGAGCTCAGAATACCAGGGATTGCAAATAGTTTCTTTACATATGTGTATGATAGAGGCTACCAGAGGTCTGTAAGAAGGATTATGAGACTATGTATGTGTGGACTCAGCTGGAAACTGCTGCCTTGTGTCTTCCTTGGACAGAAAGTAAGAAGATAACTCTCCTTACCCCCATGTATTTGTGAACCCTAGATTAGATGATCTGAACTCTTTCTTTCAGGCTAAAAATTATTCTTCTAGCCTATGATTTTCATTTTCTACTTTGGATTCCATGCTTTTCTTTCTCTTTCTTTCTTTCTTTCTTTCTTTCTTTTTTAATAGTACATTCATTAGATTGCCACAGATCTTCCTGAAGGTACAATTTTTATAGTATACTTAGCAACTTAAAGTAAGAAAAATTCTGCTAAATAGCATTTTAATGAACCAAATCAGTTCACCATGATACTTGGAAGTTTCAACTGTAGATTAAAATTTTTTTCTCGGTCAACTTGAGTATATTTAATGAATCCTTTTTCATGGACGTAGACTATATGTAGTTGAAGAATCCAAGGACTAATACTTTGGGGAAAATGCCAGTAAACAAACATATCTCCCTGTAGGTAGATTTCCTTGATGTGCGTGACTGTAACTATTAGAAACGGAGTTACTTGCAAGTATAGGTTTTCATGGAAGTTATTTTTCTTTTCTTTTTTAAAAACTCATGACAACTGTGATACTTAGGGATTGGCCCATTTGGGGTAATTTAGGGAGAAAGCCATTGTCAGATGAAACGATGTTCTTTCTCTGACATCTGACTCCAAGCTGATGCACGTGACCACTTGCATGTTTGCCATTTCCAATAAGTCAGAGCCACCAACACCAGCCCTTTGGCAGTAGTTTTTTTTCAGGCACGTGTCTGTTTTGCCTGGTGATATTTGGTTGAGGGTGTAAGGGTCAATGAAAAAAATGTGGATAATACAAATAGAAGTTTTAAGATATGATCTAATATTTTCTACTTTTCCAACCTGAATGTAAATTTAAGATAATAATGTAGATTATCTTTCACAATCAAAATATAGAAGAAAATGTACAGGAATTAATGGAGGAACAATAACTCAAATGTCTAAGTACACGGTACGGCTCCTTCCTTAAACATTATAGCTGCTATGAATTATTGCTCACTTGAGCTCTGGTTTCCCTTACCAAGGCCGAAGCTCTTTCTTTCTTTATTTTTGTTAAAAGTTTATTTATGTATTTTGAGAGAGAGTGCACCCAAGAGCAGGAGAGGGGCTGAGAGAGAGGGAGAGAGAGAATCCCAAGCAGCAGGCTCCACACTGTCCGGGCAGAGCCCGATGTGGGGCTTGAACCTACGAACTGTGAGATCATGACCTGAGCAAAGTTGGAGATGCTTAACTGATGGAGCCACCCAGGCGCCCTAAGGCCAAAACTCTTTCTAGAGAGAGAAGGTCTCAGTGATGCTTTATAAGTTTATAATGGCAGTGGGAGCTGAAATGAACTCTCTGAAAACTTGTCAATTCATTTTGCTTTCTCCACATCAGGTGTTAATGGTATTTTAAAATAATTGCTGATTCTAACAATTAGGAATGGGTTTTATCTGTTCCTCTGCCCTATAATCTTAGTCCCCATACCTTCAGTAGAGGCTGCCCACACCTTTTGAACCCTTTCTACATGTGGGGAATCATCATCCTGATGCATCCCACCTCCCTCAGAAGAAACAAAACTTACTTCCCAGACACCTTTGAGGCGTGTATATAAAGGCGCCCCATCAATCACTGTACTTACCTGAGACACGCCTTACCATTTGAGCAAGGGCTTCTGTGGAATCCATTTTGCTATTGAGATGGAGGTCCAGGTTTGTAGGTTTGGGAAGATGCAGACAGTGTGAGATCTGTATCCAGAGCAGAAATGGCAATGTGTGGTAGTGGCTGGGTGCAGTGAAGTCCTGGTGGCAGTTCAAGGTGGACACCCCCTGGTCAGTGTCAGCATAACCTTTGGTGGTGTTTTCCTCCTCAGGCCAGTTTCGGACATGGTTTGGGGGCCTTGTTTCTGGAAGCCTCAAGCCTGGCCCTCTATCCATCTTGTGATTCTATGAGCTACACAATATTCTTTTAATAAACTCCTTTGTGGCTCATTCCATTAGGGTTTGTTTCTGTTGCTAGAAATTAAGAAATCAACAGATACATTGTTCTTCCAGGAGAATGTTCTTTCTACCAGATTTCTGCCAGAACCTTTGCATTCTTCTTTAGTATAGTCAATGGAAATCTTAAGAAAAACCATCATAATATATACCTCATTTGATTTTCCCTGTGTCTGACTTGGAAACTGAGCACACATTTATTGTGTACCCATCACATGTGACCCTATGCTGACGTTAGGATGGGGTGGGAGGTGGCGGCAGAGACTATAATGCTAGGTAAACCAAATTCTGTAGCTTTAATTGAAAACAAGCTCCATAAAATGATTAAGCTATTTTTTTACTCTACCAATCCCCAGTAGTCTTTTAAAAAATATAGCTTTAAGTCTCTTGCATACACGCTTTTACTTCCTAAAAGAGATTTTTATTTATTTTTCTTGTATACTTGAAAAATATTTTCGACAAATGTCCATTGACAGATAAACAAAATGTGATATATACTTACAATGGGATATTATTCAGTCTTAAAAAAGAAGGAAATCCTGACATATGAGCAACATGGGTGAACCTTGAAGACATTGTGCTAAAATGAAATAAGCCAATTATAAAAGGACAGATACCATATGATTCCACTTTTATGAGGTACTCAAATTCATAGAGATAGACAATGGAATGGTGGTTGCCAGGGGCTGGGGGAGGAGGGGATGGGAGTTTATGTTTAATGGCTGCAGAATTTCTGTTTTGGAAGGTAAAAAAGTTCTGGAGATAGATGGTCATGATGGTTGCACAACAACGTGAATGTACTTAATGCCACTCAATCGTGCACTTAAAAATGGTTAAAATGGTATATTTTATATTACATACATTTTGTCACCATGGGGGAAAAAAACCTTTCTAACTAAACAGAATATATACTACAAACAAAGCTAGGAAATGGATTTCATCATAATCAGTAACAAAGCTCTACCTGGGAGACAACAGTGATGTGGGGGAAAGAAGGGTTGTAGAGTAAACTCTCATTGGGTACCAGCTCTGTAATTAGCACTGTTAACCTATGCAAACCTCAGTTTCTTCATCTGTCAAATGGGTAAGATGAGGGGAGGGGCATTTCATTTCTATAATGCTCTGATTCCCATTTGACTGCAGATTTAGAACCAAGATCATCCTTGACTTGAAACATTCAACATTCAACATGTTTCCTGAAGTTTCCAGATCTTCAGGAAACTATACTTGTCTTCCAGAGAAACGGTTTCTTTCAGTAAGTTCTCACAGAGCAAATGCAAGTGCCAACAATGTAGGCTTTTGAGAATGTGGAGTATTTCCTGTACCCATAATCCTTCCCTCCTGGAAGCTGTCTATGATGTAGAAATTCAGTTCCCATCCAGATTTAGAAATGCAATTCTTCAGTTACCTGATAAAATGGAAACAGGAAAATCATATTATTATATTTTGAATCTCATGCTATGAACGTATCCGAGGCCAGACTTCATTATTTAGAGAGTTACATTTAGGCTCCTTATACAACAGTAAATATCAAGGCAGTATTTATTTATTTACAACTTCCCTAGGCAGATCAAACCTTTCAACACAGGACTGGTGTGCAGTCGGCAAGTTCTATATTGCCAGCTAAGTAGTCGGATGCACTCAGTAGGCTGACAGACAGAGAAAGCTTTCGAGGCCAGTCTGGAGGGGCACAACTTCTGTGAATCAATTGCCTAGAACTATCTCAATTGTAGGAGAAGTCTGCCTTAAGCAAATACGTATTGTTCTTGAAAATGCCACAATACAAATAGGAAACACACACTGTAGACTCAAAAGAAGCAGGGAACTGCAGACTGAATAAACAGCCCACAAACACCCATTTTCCTGGGAAATATATGTCCAAGACTTAAGAGTTCTGGCGCTGGCTTATCTGTCATCTACCTCTTTGAGATAAGTCAGTTTTGGATGACATTCACTCTTGTCCCCCACAGGAGACTGCCAATTATTATCATAGATCATCCACTAGAGGGTGACAACCACATATGCTTGGGGATGGATGGTCCTTCTGTAGACACAGTGGTACCTAGGCACATTCCAAAGTCTGGAGTCATTTCTTGAAGCTCATCAGCCTAAGTGGTTGGACTTCCATTTCTGGAAACTCCCACATGCAGGAAAGAGGGGTAGCTATGAATTTTCCCCACATTTATGGGCTGGATTATACCTCCTTCTTGTACTTCACTAAGGAAAATGCGTATATACTAGTATATATATATATATATATATATATATATATATAATATATTATATAAAAAGGTGTATATAGTGTATATATAGTTTTATTTTAAGTAGAAGTAATACCTCTCATCAGTTTAGATGGATAGGTGTATTAGCAGTTGGAAGGAGAACTTGCCAATTATTTGGGATCTTTTATGGATACTGTTATGGGTCTTTGGGATAGTTTCAGTGAATAGTTTCCAAGGTTACTTGATTTTCCCAATTGTAAAATGTGAGCCATCTACTATAAACCTTAGGTCAAATTTTTTATTGTAAAATAGGGGACAGTGGAAACTTTAATTAGAAGGTTTTGTGTCTTTCCAGGTGGTACCTTACTATATCAACTAAAATGTATGAGATAAGTTGGTGAGACTGTCTCAGTTGTGATGTGGATCTGGAATTACCAACGCGAGAAATACTAACTAACCACTTAATGGACACCTAGACAGCTGACCCAAGCCCACGCAGAAACCACAGTAGCTTTCATGTAGTCTGGATGTATTCTTACTTGTATTCTAGCCCGGCCACATGTGGAGGGCAGTCATTTAAGCAGCTCTTGACAGAGCTCTGGACTTGTCCTTAACGTTCCACTAAAATGTTTCGATTTTTAGAAGAGGTCTCAGGAAACTAAGACTTTTCCAATTATGTATGTTAAAACCTTTAGTGTACTATTTAGACAAACAATAGACTCAATAGTACTTTTTTTTTTTAAAGGGACAATGGCTTTTATAGTATATGTGAGTATAAGCTCCTGTGTTAACTGCTTTTGTAACTCTTCCTGGTGCTGCACTAGGGACTATGGATGCGGTAAGTACTCTGCATTTGTTGGATATATAGTCCATAGTTATTATAAAATTAGAATGATTTTAAATAAGAAAAATCCATCATTGAGTGATGTGCTCATGCTTTTTTCAGTTTAAACATGAAAACCAAATTGTGTACTTTGATTTGCTTTATAGGTGACATTGGTTGGGTGTCTGTGTATGTTCATCAGTGCTCCTTCCTGCCTTTGTTGTTAGCGTCTTTAGGAGGCAGTGTTTATAGTAGACTAAAGCTTTGGAAGCCAGACAGACCTGAGTTCAGAGGTTTTACATTGCTGGGTTTTACAAAGATACAAACATAAGTACAGTCCCTGGCAAACAGATAAAAATAATTTTGCTAATTAGTTATAGTTTCTAGCTGTATTGACAGTAATAATAGGTATACTGGAAAGCTAGATGATGCAGAGAGGAAGTGGTAGGGTGAGTGTGGTACACATCTGAGCTAGGCTAGTTTGGATTATTTGCAAATTCTCTTTCAGCAGATATTTATTGAGTACATTCCGTAAGCAGCATTGATTTAGGCACTAAGGGCTAAACAGAGAACCAAAGTCCCTGTCCTGATGTACATTACCTGCTGCCTACACTGTCTTGAAGAAAGAAGCAGTGTACTTAGCAAGATAATTTTTTAGGTTCATTTACTTATTTTGAGAGAGACAGCAAACACATGCACAAATGGGAGAGGGGCAGAGAGAGAAGGAGAGAAAGAATCCCAAGCAGGCTCTGCACTATCAGCGTGGAGCCCGACGTGGGGCTCGAACTCACGAACTGCAAGATCATGATCTGAGCTGAAGTCAGATGCTTAAACGACTGAGCCACCCAAGGGGCCCCAAGATAATTTTTTAATAGCACTTTTTTTGGTCTGTTTTTAACCTTTTGAAAACTTTTGGTGACAACTTTATTGAGATATATTTCACACACTATAGCATTCAACAATTTAACATGTATAATTCAATGGTTTTTAGTATATGCAGAGTTGTACAGCCACCACCACAATCAATTCTAGAAGATTTTCAGTGCCACAGAGAGAAACCTGTTGGCAAAACCCTTTGGCAGTTACATCTCCCTCTCTCCACTCCCTGCCCCTTTCAAGGCTACCACTAATTGACTGCCTGTCTCTAAAGATTTTCCTGTTCTGAGCATTTTATGTAAGTGGAATCATATAATATGTGATCTTTTGTAAATGGCACTCCGCATAATGTTTTCAAGATTCATGTTCTAGCACACATCAGCGCTTCATTGCTTTTTTATGGCTGAAATCTTTTTAAAAGTCTCCTTAACACATATTAAATACTCATATGTTATGGACTTTTGTTTTTTTTTGTTTTGTGGTCTGTGGGGTCCTGTCTTGCTTTCTTCCTCACCACGCCTTCTCCTACCCTCCCTTGGGAGGGTTTTCTCTCTTCTTCTTGTATGAAGGCAACAACACTCCCTCCCCGGGACTACTACATACACCAGCTTTAACTTTCATTTTAACATCTCTTGAAGTTTGGAGCATGTGGCACCTACTTTTGCAACAGCAGGAGATCTGTTTTCTGTCCTTTCTTTCTTTCCAGTCCTTTCTTTCATTTTGCGTCTGTGCACCCTCCAAATGCAATAGCCCCGGCATTCTTTTTTTTTTTTTTTCAACGTTTATTTATTTTTGGGACAGAGAAAGACAGAGCATGAACGGGGGAGGGGCAGAGAGAGAGGGAGACACAGAATCAGAAACAGGCTCCAGGCTCCGAGCCATCAGCCCAGAGCCTGACGCGGGGCTCGAACTCATGGACCGCGAGATCGTGACCTGGCTGAAGTCGGACGCTTAACCGACTGCGCCACCCAGGCGCCCCAGCCCCGGCATTCTTTACAGAACTTTGTAAAATTGTAGAATTTTACAATTTTTTTGTAGAATTGGCCTTAGAGTGGAAGCTTCCAGTGATATCCAAAGATACATGAACCAGCCAAAGGAGAAAGTGGTGGGAATGAAAAACAGCGAGAATGACAGCCCTGGAATTTTCACAAAATTGGGACAGACTGGTTGTTCCTTACTCTTACGCCTGACGGATTGAACATTTCCCACAGGGGCTTGGTACCATCTAGGACCTGAAGATATGCTGCATTTTTCCTAGCAAACTCCAGACCCCATTTTACTCTCACTTCCTTTCTTCTGGGTTTGGCCATGCAAAGCCCACCGATAAGTTATAAATGACTTATCAAGCATTAGCTTTTAGAGAGTAGACGGCTCCATAAATACCTACTTGGCCTCATTAAAAAGCTACAGTGATTAAAGAGAATGATTAGTGTGGTGCCAGAGGGGAAAGAGGAAAATCCAACATCTGACTCAAACGCGGCCAGACCTCTTCTCGGGGCAGACCGTTCATGTCATGGAAGAGGATCTGGCCTGCGCGCTGTGAAACAGAACGTTCGAGTCAGTCGTCGTCGGCATCTGAGGAAACTCCACTCTGGGGCCTGTCAGGGAAAGAGTTATGGAAAGTGCACACGTTCTCAGAGACGATTACCCTCTTGCCCTGCACGCCTCCTTCCCAACCTCCCCTTCCACTCCCTGTTGCCCCCCTGGAACTTAAAACATTATTAAAACAGGGAAACCTATAACTGGTATGAAATGACCCTCAAATGACTGCTTAATTACAGCGAAATGAAAGCCGGGGGACTACAAATAACCAGTAACTGTCCCGGCTGTCACTGAAGAGGAGCCTGCACATGAGTCATGAGTCATGAATTAGCCACTAAGTGTTTCGCTTGCAGCCACGGGCCGCCTGCCTCTGCCCTGCCCAGGCTGTCCCCACGTAGCCTCCCACGCCGGGGGCCCCGCGCGGCGCTCTGCGGCCCGGGTCGGGACCAGGCGGCGGGGCTCCGCCTCGGGAGGCGTTTGTTGTGATTCGCAGGGCGCAGGAACTTGGCGGCCCAGTCCCCCTGCAGCCCCCGGCCGGCCGTCGGTGGGGGAAGTCTCCCAGGCTGCACAGGAGACAGGCTGACTGAAGGAGCGCAGCCAGCGCGGCTGCAGATAAGTTAATGTACACAGAGAGGATGTAAATTACCACGACCCTCAGCAGCAGGACATTGGCCAGGGCCCTGTCAGGGAGAGGACAAGCGTCGGCGGGGCCGGGGGCTCGCTGACATCCACTCCGAGATGGAGCCGCCAGGCGGCCCGGCCAGGGAGGACCTCTTGGAGCCAGGCTTTCCTTGAAAACAGCTGCGTGTCCCTCACACCTCCAAACTAATGCATTTTTAATCAGGGGAATTAGCTCTAGGCGTCCCATATTTTTCCAAACCCCCCGTCTCCTGCAGCCACGTCCCCATCCCCGCCCCCAGTTTAGTGACTGGCAGTCCCATTATGTTTCTTTATCTGCACTGCAGTCTCCCGCTGCTCCCACGCACTCCAGACCAAGCCACCTTTGAAAACCTCCCGTCCCCACCCCCATCCTCCCACCCGGCCTCCTCTGCCCGGTCCTCTCCAGCGCAACTCTCGCCCCCACCCTTCCCTCTGTTTATACAGTGACATCACAGCCCCTGGCTCTTCGAAGCTCAGAGAAAACAGAGTTCAAAAAGGCAAACAGGAAAGCCGGCTAGTCGTGGCGTGGGCACCGGGTGAGATTCGGTCCACCCGCGGCGGGACGGCACAGACGCGCACGTGCGCACGCGCACTTTTGCTGGCGTGCTCCCTAAAATATGAAGTCGTTGGGACCTTGCTTCCGGGGCATAAGCCCCCTCTGTCAGCCTTTAGGGGAAACCCCGCGCCAGCCACTTAGGGGATTTAGATTTTTCCAATAGCCATGTAAGAAAAAGTAAAACAACAAAACTGAAATTAAGTTTAATAATGTTATTTAACCTGATATATCCAAAATATTATTTCAACACACGATCGATATAAACAATTATTAATGAGATATTTTATACTCTTCCAGTCACACTAAGTCTTTGAAATCCAGTATTTATTTTACACTAACAGCACATCTCAATTCGGATACTAGTTTTTCCATTGGAAATACTTGATCTGTATTTGGATTTCATAAAACTTAGAGTTGGAAAAGTTGGTTCAGATGTTCAAGTTGTTCCAAATATACTTAAACGTTTTCCAATAACTGAATCCAGTATTCGTTTTTAAATTGAATTAAAATTAAATAAAATTGAATTTAAATTAATAAAATTAAAAGCTAAGTCCCTCCATAGCACATTTCAAGTCCTTAATAGCCAATGTAGCTAGCAGCTAACATATCAGACAGCAGTCACAGAGTTACTTAAAGTGACCAAGTTTTGCTCTTGCTATTACAAAATGGGGATAATAGGGGCGCCTGGGTGGCTCAGTCGGTTAAGCGTCTGACTTCAGCTCAAGTCATGATCTTGCAGTTCCTGAGTTGGAGCCCCACGTTGGGCTCTGCGTCATGGAGGCTGCTTCGGATTCTGTGTCTCCCTCTCTCTCTGCCTCTCCCCCGTCATGCTGTCTCTCTCTCAAAAAAAAAAAAAAAAAAAAAATATATATATATATATATATATATATTTTAATGGGGATAACAGTACCTACTTTACGTAGGATTGCTGTGATGATTACACGAAATTCAAAAAAGCAATATGAAGGTCTTAGCACAGGGCCTGGCTATCATTATGTATATGTGGATGACTCCCAACACAAGAAGTAGAACACAGATCTTTAGATCTATGTTTCCAACTGCATGGTAAAGCTCTTCACTGAGATCTATCTGTGAGATTTTCCAAACATATTTTAAACTCAACCCACCAAAGCCTGAGTTGATTATCATCATACTGAATATGCCTCTCCTGAGCACCCTCATTGATTCAGTGCCACCATTCACTCATGTCTGGTGCCTCAGCCACAGTCTGTCTGGCAGTCATTCTAGTCTCCTCTCTCTTCTTCACTGTTTTCTTCATCCAGACTTATTAGTTATTCACCAAGATCTATCAGTTCTACCTCCTAAATACCCCCCCCCCCCCCCCCCCCCCAGTCCACAGAGTCTCTCAACCTCTATGGCCACTACCCCAATCTAGGCCACTGTCATTTTTCACTTGGATATTGCAGCTGGTATTCCTGCCTCTACTTATGCCTGCCTTTAATCCATTCTCCATGCTTCAGGAGTAATTTTTCTAAAGCCTGAATTGATCATGCAACAACTTTGCTTAAACACTTTGTCAACTCTTTAAAATGACTTGTAAGGCCCTTCGTGAACTTGTCTGGCTTACCTCTTTTTTCTTGTCTTTCACAATAACCTTCACCATCTCCCCCACTTACATTCCAGCGAGTCTAAACCTCCTTCAGTTCTTCTAACACACTACATGTTGCCTGATGGAGGAACTCCAACTTTAGGTTCATCATTAGATACTTCTTAACATTTTGCCGTGTGGCAACTTGAATGCTCTATTTGACTATGTGTGTTTCAGAGAGTTACTCAGCTGTAGGCTCCGAATTAGAAAATGCCATCTCCCTCTCAAAAATCTTTTCATGACACCTCAAGAAATCCTGGGGATGCTAAGCCTTTAGGTTATTAGGCAGTTATTTATTGTGTCTGGTTACATTCCACAAAACCGATTTTTATGAAGTTTCCTTTCTTTGTTTCACTTTGATTGCAGAAATTGGCTAAGATACATTGGCAGTAGGAACATCTATTGCTTATGCAAGTTTTGCTCAAAGAGAGTGTTGATGTTGGAGCTGTGAAAAAAGCACAGATCCTACCTTGCAGGACTGGGGAGAAGATGGGAATGTTAAAAGTTAGCTTTAAAATGGTAGGGGTTCGAGCGCCAGGAGGAGCAGTGGTGGAGTATTTCAAACTTACCCCAGAGCCTAATGAGGTTTGCCAGTGCTCTGGGCAGGCATCACTAGCTGGCTCTTCTCCATACCTCTTGCCCTTTCCTTCCCTCTTCTCTCTCACCTCCCAGACACACACAGTATTGGGAGTCAGGACTTGTGCTAACATTGGAGCCGAATAGACAACATGAGACTGGTAGATCAGGCAGTGATGGCTAGGTATTTTCCCAGAGGCCCAAAGAGAGCAGGATTTGTATGTCTGGTTTCTACCTCTAACACCTCCAGGCCTAGGGATGGATTCCCAATGATCTTCTTCCATCAAAGGGCTTGATCCCAGGAAAGGCGAGTGAAGATGAAACTTTAGCTTTTTGTCTGGCTTCAGGATAAAGCTATGTGAAACTGTCAAAGCAAATATCATGTTCCCCTGGAAAGCTGTAAATTCCTTTGGCTTTGGGTCCAGGAGGTTTGTCATGTGGTTCGACGAAAGATGAGTCTGTTGATCACAGGTCATTAGCTGTAAGGTTCTAGAGCTCAAGCCAAGTCTACAGTGCAAGCTGCTTTATATAACAGCAAATATAATGCTGGGTTCAAGTAATGCTCAGTAAGTGCTCTTTAATTACTGCTCAAGATGAAAACAGTGAAATAACCTGGCATTTGTTATGTTATTTGGATACTGATGTGCATTTCATCAGATTAAATAGAGGTATTAATAAGTTTTGTCAAGGGGCCTATAAATTAAAAAATGGAATAATCATAAATGCCATTGTAATAAGACATGGCCAAAAAGTCTTCAGAAGGAAATGGAAAATTACAAAAGATTTATTTGATGGTTGATTGGTTGCTTGTTTGTTTTATTTTTGCCACATTCTCTATATATTGAAGAACTATTATCATTTCATGCTATAAAAATCAGATTGAAAGTTTAGAAATTACCATGAGTGAAAACTCCTTTCTGATTTTATACTTTGGTAAACAGGAGCCATGGATGCTTAGATAATATTTTTCCAAAGTTCCTTCTTTCATTGTTTTGCTTTGGATAGAATGAAAGAAAACACTTAAGAAAAGTAATTTTGATCAACTATAGTTGCAGCATTAACTAGATCTTACTAGTCTCTTTGTCCTATATTTATTACTCTGAATTTCTAACAATTATTTTATCCACACCATTTAATAAGTATTTCCCCTATGTTATTATAAACTTTTTATGAGTACTGTTTTTAATGTCTGCAGGCTGTGCAATCATATAGATTTGCCACACTTACTTAATCACTCACCTAATATTGGTTGTTTGGGTTATTTTTTTTAAATAAGAATTTTTATAGGATTCCCTTATGGATAAATTTTCATTGGTTTCAAAGTACTGACAATATTTAATGTACATATGGTAATATTTCATCTTAATGTGTATCGTGTTGACAAAAATTAAAGAGCCAGAAGTTTTTATGTTAAAAGTTCATGAAAATCAGCACAATATAAAAAGCAATCAATCAGTTTCCCTGAGCTTCCAGTTTCGGAGAAAAATTATGACCTTTTCAAGTAGAGATTCCTTGTTCCTGTATGGGATGAGCCACATAATGAAGCAATCCCAGGAAGGATGCATTATGGAAACAAGACAGAGAAGCTCACCCAGTGTATATAGCCATGAAGTGTCCCCTCGAGGGGCGACATTCAGATCAGGACCTAGAGCTTGAGAACACTGGCTGTTCTACCACACTAAATACTTCAGGGACAGCAGTAGATAAAACTTCCTGGAAAGTGATCTGTTAATATATAAGGAGGTTCATAAATAGTTTTTTAAATGTTTATTTATTTATTTTGAGAAAGAGGAAGAGAGAAGGCAGGGGAGGGGTAGAGATAGAGGGAGAGAGAATCCCAAACAAGATCTGTGCTGACACAGAGGCTTGAGCTCAGAAACAGTGAGATCATGACTTAAGCCGAGATCAAGAGTTGGGTGCTCAACCAGCTGACTAACCCAGCTCCCCTTAAATAGTGTTTATGTTTTAGGAACAATAAATATTTGGAAGTAATCAGAAAAGGTGAAAAAGTTAGTGAACCAAATGTTCATGTTAGCATGATTTATCATAGGAACAAAAGGGGAACCGCTTATACATCTAAAGCCAAAGAATTGGCTATGGCCATGCCTACATTAGAAGGTACACATCATTAAAAATATGCCTAGAGTAATTTAAAATATGCTTAGAGTAATTTAAAATTGGTGAGAAAATGGTTTTAGAAAAGAAGAGACATAGCCAAACACAATGCATGAGTTTGTTTGGGGTGGGGGTGGGGGGAAAACAGGAAAAAGTAATTCTGCAGACAATTAAGAAAATGTGACTATGAACTGGATATTAAATGTCATTAGGGAATAATCATTAATATTCTATTGTGATAATGGTATTATGAGTACATGTGAGAATGTCTTTATTTATAGGAGATTCATATTGAAATATTTAGGGTTGAGATGACATGATGAATGCAATTTACTTTCAAACATGTCTGCAAAAAATGCATATGTACATATGAAAATATACACATACATATATTTAGATAGTTAATGCAAATATGGCAAAGTATTTATAAATATTATCTCTAAATCAAAGATATATAGGTATTCATTGTATTTATCTTTTACATTTAAAATTTTTTTTTCAACGTTTATTTATTTTTGGGACAGAGAGAGACAGAGCATGAACGGGGGAGGGGCAGAGAGAGAGGGAGACACAGAATCGGAAACAGGCTCCAGGCTCTGAGCCATCAGCCCAGAGCCTGACGCGGGGCTGGAACCCACGGACCGCGAGATCGTGACCTGGCTGAAGTCGGACGCTTAACCGACTGCGCCACCCAGGTGCCCCTATCTTTTACATTTTATATATATTTGAAGATTTTCATAATAAAGAAATGTATTATATGGCATTATCTACAAAAAAGATTTTTTTTAACGTTTATTCTTGAGAGAGAAAGAGAAGAGAGAGGCAGGGTGGGGCAGAGAGAGAGGGAGACATAGAATCTGAAGCAGGCTCCAGGCTCTGAGCTATCAGCACAGAGTCCAACACGGGGCTTGAACCCATGAACCGTGAAATCATGATCTGAGCCAAAGTCAGATGCTTAACTGTCTCAGCCACCCAGGCACCCCCAAAGCAGAAAATATGTCATAATGGTTCAGTGATTATATAGGTATAATAGATTTACAGATAATTGTTATTTTCTGCTTTACACTTGGATGCATTGTCTACAATGGACAAATTCTTTTATTATTATCAATAACTACAGCCATAGTTTATTGAGCACTTATTAGGCTCTATACTTTTCATTCATTGTCTTATTTAATTCTTACAACTCTAAGAAGTTGGTGTTATTAATCCCCTTTTATAGTCGTGGAGACTAATATTTAAAGAGATTACATTAGTGTCTCCTGATGCAACAATCTCAGGATTTAACCTAGGCACAAATAATGCTCTATAACTCAAAATCAGTTTTCAAACTATTTGGTAAAATAAAAAGAAACTATTGACATAACTCAAGATTTCTCCCCAGAAGCAGACTAATGATACAGATTTAGAAACTGGAAATTGGGGCACCTGGGTGGCTCAGTCAGTTAAGCATCTGACTCTTGATTTCAGCTCACGTCATCTCACAGTTTCTGAGTTTGAGCCCTGCATCAGGCTCTGCGCTGATAATGCAAAGCCTGCTTGGGATTCTCTCTCTCTCTCTCTCTCTCTCTTTCTCTCTCTCTCTCTCTGCCCCTCCCCTGCTCTCTCTCTCTCTCTCTCTCTCAAAATAAATACATTAAATAAAAAAAAAAAGCTGGAAATCATGACTTAAGCCTTAGCTCTGCAGTTTGCTGTCTGTGTGGTGGTAAAGACTCAACCTCAGAGCTCTGTGCTGGGCATTTATGCTGGTTCCATCCTTCTCACAGAGACGTCACCTCTGAAAGCAGTAAACATGTGAGTGTATTGGGAAGGACTAGCTGTCCTACAATTTAAGTCATTATTATCATTGCTCTGAGATCCCAATAGTGTATTCCCATGTCTAGAAGAATACTGGCTTGACCTTTTGAATTTTATGTTAGGATTTGATTCCATTGTTATGAAAACATCTTTTAGTGACATCTGTTCTGTTTTGTTTTGTGTGTGTGTGTGTGTGTGTGTGTGTGTGTGTTGTGTATATATATATATATATTTGTTTTGTGTGTGTGTGTATTTTATATATATTTATATATATATATATATATATATATATATATATATATATATATATATATAAAACAAACGGTAAGAATAGGAAATCCCTCCCCATTTCTTGATAAGCCCTGGCTGTAGAATCTGCCTTTGTCATTGATGAGCTTAGCTGACAACCTAGGAGTGTTTCTGGAGGATGGCCTCCATCAAAGACAGAGGAACAAAAGAGGACTGGGTGTGTCTAGGTACCAATCTATAAAGAATGGGCTTTCATATCCCACTTTCCAAACCTGAGTACCATATTTTTTATTTTCAGTGTTTTTAATTTAGGCTCGGGCAAAACACTGGGAACTACAATGAATTGTTGTTGAATGGATGAATGGCTGTTGAGAAAATGTGTTATTTTTGTGTAGTGTCCTATCAGTGTGAAACAGTCAAGAAATTGCCATTGTTGTGAAAACTTTAGCTCAATAACTCAGAGGTAAAGAAAATTGGCACAAGAACATTAACTCTCCATTTGGGCAGAATCTCTGAACTTTGTGAGGTTCACCTATCATTGTAAAACTCTAAAGATCAAGTTTATTTTGGAAGCTCTGCTACAACCTCTAGTATCATGTTACCAATAGCGTAGCCGAGGTAAAGACAGAGAGCAACATTCTATTTCTGAATACACATCTCTATTGTTTTAACGCTCACAATGTTTGCTTTACTAATGCAGCAAGGAGGGAAGATCACAAATTATGTCTTAGGTTAGCGTTTAACATTTTGTTTTTCCAAAGTAACCTTCCTATGATCAACGCCATTACTGAAGATCACAGTTTTAATAACTCATATCTTGAATGTGAATAAGTAATTATTACTGAGGATTCTTTGGCTAGGATTGACCGCCATCAAACCTGTCAACCTATGTCTATTTTCTGTTACTGACCTAAGCAGTGATATAAAGCTATTTTGGGGTAAACAAACAAGAATGAATGCTAGCTAAGATCCCCTGTGGTACATAAGGAGTCATGTTGTATGTGTGTGTGTGTGTGTGTGTGTGTGTGTGTGTGTGTGTGTGGCGGGAGCTAAAATCACACCATCTCATTGGGATATTCCAAAGTATATGCAACCAAGAAAACAGCCAGCTTCTCTGGGAGAAAACATCACACCAGTTATGCAGGGGTCTTGGAAGTATGAAGTTGTAGCCATGTAGAGTCCTTTACCAGTGATTGGCAACAGCAAATAATAGTTGGTGATTAATGCTAGAAACCTTCTGATAAGGGCCTTTAACACCAAAACAAATAAGGAAGGTCTGACAAATATGGCTCCAGTTTATTAAATCTTACAAACCATAATAGCCTGAGTTTGGTAAGGTTTATTTGGATTGTTTCTTTTGTCTCTTTGTCAGGAGCATTCTAAATTAAATTTATTTCCTTGATTTGAGTTAGTTAAATTTCTTAAAAAAAATTTTTTTTTCTCTGTCAAATAGAATATATTATGATGGTTAATTTCATGTTTCACCTTGATCAGACTGAAGAAAGCCCAGATGGCTGGTAGAACATTATTTCTGGATGTGTCTGCAAGGATGTGTCCAGAGAGATTTGCATTTGAATCCATATCTGCATAAAGAAGACTGCCTTCACCAATGAGGGTGGGCATCATCCAGTCAGCTGGGGTCTAGAACAAAAAGGCAGAGGAAGGGCAAATTCTCTCAGCGTGAGCTGACACATTCATCTTCTTCTCCCTCAGACATTGGTGCTCCTGATTCTTAGGCCTTCAGAATCAGTCTGAATTATACCACCAGATTCTGGTTCTTCAGCTTGTAGAGGGCATATCATGGATCTTCTCAGCCTCCATAATCATGTGAACCAGTTCCTATAATAATCTCCTCTTATAACATATATCCTATTGGTTTTGTTTTTCTGGAGAATCCTGACTAATACATTAAGTAATAGGTCTAATACCAAACCAAGTGTGGTAAAGAATAGAGAGAAATAAAAGTCTTGATATAGTCCTCAAGAAATATAGAATCAAGTTTGGTAGGGTCAAAGAAACAAGAAATAATGATTAGCATGTGGTCAGATGAGTCAGGGAAAGCCATTGCACTGTAACTAGTGAATCCTATTCATTGATTCATTTCATTTATTCACTCGCTTATAAAACATTTCCTGAATTCCAAATGGCAGCAGGTGATTATGCTAGTGAGGAATGTCCATTCTTATCAGAAAGTCCCTGGTTATGCAGGAGCCATCTAATCCACCCTTTGCATTTGGATTGGCAGTTTTCTTTTTCTCTATTTTTTAATTGTTCCATTTCCAAAGACTTCAAGGTAGTCGTGGAATGTGGCTTTCCTTTTCAGAAAATCCAGTGCCAGCATTGTTCCCTCAGGCCAGCAATTCCCAGGCTTTGATATTTTAGTTTAGTGGTGACCATTATATTTGTTTTCACAGTGAGGAAATCTAAGTAATTTTGGGCATGGTTCAAGGTTACATGATGAAGGCATGGACCCTATCCCTGAACTCACCAGCAAAGGTGAACCATAATTAATGAGCAATGATTGGGCATAGAGGTGAGATAGGACCAAAGTCACACCTTTACCGTTCAGAGAACTTGCCAAGTAGACTTCAGCCTTTTGACAATGACCCCATTTCCTCATTTCTCAACCTGGAATTATATGCAGCTTATTTTTCTTTTCTTGCTTAAAGTATTACCGTACATGATCATGGGCACTGCAATTGTCAGGGTTGCTCATATCATCCATGGCTAAATCCACAGGTCTGTTCTCAGTCCTCGTTTTACTTGCGTTATCTGAACGGTTGACACAGTTTATCAACCCCTCCTCCTTGAAACACTTTCTTTACTTGATCTTTTTGGGGCACCACATTGTCTGCATTTTCTTGCTACCTCCCTGGCTGTTCCTTTCCATTGTCCTCTTCTGGTTCTTCTTCATCTCCCCAACACCCTAACATTTGGAAGCCAAACCAAGCTCATGACCATTCCTCCATACCTTTTGTGATCCTGTTTCCCAACCTCAGAAATGCAACTCTTTCCTTTCAGTTGCTCAGGCTAAAAACTCAAAGTCATTGTTGACTCCTCTTTCCTCTCACACTCCACATCCTATCTGTTAGAAAGTTCTGTCAGTTCTGTCTTTAAAATGTATCCAGAATGTGAACCCTCTCACCACCTCCACTACTTGCCTGGCCAAGTCACCATGTCTCTTTACTGGAAGCTACCAGTAGCTTTCTCCCTGCTTCTTCCCTTGTACCTCTAAAATGCACCCATAACACAGCACAGTGAGTCTTTAAAATATGTCATTTCATGTCATATTGAAATGACATATTTTGCTCAAAATTGTCCAATAGCCCCCATCTCACTGAGGGTAAAAGACAGTCCTTGCAATGACTTACAAGGCCTTCCATGACCTGGCACCTAAAAGTTTTCTGATTTCATCTTCTATTCTTTCTGTTCTGATGCCTCTCCAGCCACACACCTGCTTTCTGTTTCCCCACCGTTCCAGGAATGCCCCTAACTTGGGAATTTTATACTAACTATTCCCTCTGTTTGCAGTGTTCTCCCTTCAGGGAGCCATGTGGCTCACTCCCATACCTCCTTCAGGTCTTCGCTCAAGTATCACCTTATTAGAAAGCTTCCCCAGCTAACTTACAATTGCAACCGTATCTCTCATCCCAGCACTCTCTTCCCTTTTCCTGTTTAATTTTTTCCCATAGCACATATCATCATTTGATATACTATTTATTTTACTTATTTACTGATGTTCTCCCTCTCATCCACAAAATGTAGGCTCCATGTATACAGGGAATTTTTGGTGTGTTTTATTCATGGCTATATGTCTAGCACCTAGAATAATGTTTGGCATATAGTAGGCTAGAAAATATTAATAAGTATTTTGAATGAATGGTCATATCTTGCTTCAAGGCCATGTGATGAAACAAATCTCAAGTAAAGCTCAAACACAAGGCTCTGAGGAAATGATTTCCATGACCACCTATCTGCTTACACTACCCCAAAGAACAAGAAGCTGTATTGTTTTTGCTTTATTTTGTTTTGATTCCCTTATACATCATGTCCTTGTATAATGTATAAGCATTTCCTTAGACAATGTATACAGCCTGTCCTTGTATCCCAGGACAGCTGTCCCTTCCCATTTACTCTGCTCTGTTCTCCCTCCATCACGTGGTTTCTCCACCATAGTATAGTCTGTTCTTTCTAAAGAGGAAAACTACCTTACTAAAATGTAAATAAATCTTAGAGTTGGCCTGTACGTCAGAGATAAGTATAAAGCAATGAGACTGAAGCAGAGATTTTCCATTATAAAAAACAAACTATTTGAAAAACCAGGAGTCAATTTTTTTTCCTGCTCTTGACCTTGAGCAAACTGGGCTGGTTAGTCTAGGGTAGAAATGGAATGGGGCTTCTAGCTGGATTGAATGTGTCAACTGGGTGTATTAGCTGCTAATTTAGGATCATGATATGCTTCAAATAACATTTAAATATCTGTATGCTATGTTGTTGGGGAAAGTTCTCAGTTATATCCTTCTTACCCTGCATGTCAGCAAAACAGCCAGTGTGGACCTGTAATGTCTATGCTTAATGCACTCTAATGGGCTGGTTTCTACTAGTCACAGACACATGCCAGTTTTTGTTACAGTTGATGCACATGGTCACTCACAGTACCTTAATGTAGTTTAGCTCACTGACCATGATTTATATAACCTGCAGTTTCTGTCTAGTTGACTCATTCATTCTCTCAATCCTTGAATCATCTAAACCTTCCTTAATAATTTCACCTGCATTTTGTCTTCTAGTCCAGAACTTCCCTGTTCATTCTTTAACCCATAGAGAAACCATCAGCCAGTTAATATCACCACATTATCACCCCAGCCACCACGCTCTTGCTCCAAATCCTATTTGAGTCAATCCTAGAATCTCCAGCCTTTCTTCAGAGTTAGGTCTCCTGAAAGATTTGTCCTTCTCACTCTTTTCAACACCTACAATCCCAATACTGCTTCTAGGAGCAAAGGATGTACACTAAGGCCCCAAACAAACAGTTTTCCCTACACTTAATTTTCACAGACTCCTCTCTAGCCTGTCTAAGGAGGAAGGGAAGATAGCTAAGATAGCTCTGAAGGGCATTGCCCAGGGACACAGGCCCACTTAGAGACTGAGTTTAGTAATAAGATTATAGAATGCTTCCCCTCCTCCACATATACCCGCACCACTGCCACCAACAGGGCTTCAGTATAATAACAGTGGCCTACAGCTGAAAGAGTTCTGAGAGACAGGTTTTCTCTAAGGTGAAGTACTTAGGAAAGCCGAAAGTTAACAAGGGAGATAAAACGAGGATGTAAGAGGACTTTGAAGCTTCTGGCACCTACAGCTCCAGCAAACATTAAACACAGCCCAACTCCTAGCTAGGTTAACACAAAATCTCACACTAATGGCCTATTACCTGATACATCACATGAGGCTTTCAACAAAAAATTACTCGGCAAAAAAAACAAACAAAAAAAACACAGCCTGAAGAAAGAGAGCAAGTGTCAGAACCATACATAGATATAACACAGTTACTAGAATTATTAGACAGGGAATTTAAAATCATTATGTTGAATATGTTAAAGGCTCTAATGGAAGAAAATAGGCAACATGCAAAACAAGTGGTTAATGTAAGCAAAAAGATGGAAACTTTTAAGAAAGAATAAAAAAGAAAGGCTACATATAAAAAACACTGTAATAGAAGTGAAGAATATCTCCAATGGAATCATTAGTAGACTGGATATGAATGAGGAAAGAGTCAGTGAACTTCCAGATATGTCAATAGAAACTTTTCAAACTGAGATGCATAGAGGAAAAACAAGTGGAAATGAAATAAAACAGAACATCCAAGAACCATGAGACAATTACAAAAGATGAAACTTATGTATAGTTGGGATATCAGAAGGAGAAGAAAGTGAGAATGGAGTAGAGAAAATATTTGAAATGATAATGGCCAAGAACAGACACCAAACTACAGATTCAGGAAGCTCAGAGAATACCAGGTTGGATAAATATCAAAAGGAATATACCTTGGCATATCATACTCAAATTTCAGAGAATCAATGACCAAGAGAAAATCCTTAAAGAAGCTAGAGAAACAAAACATCTTACATATAGGGGAGGAAAGGTGTGAGTTACATTGGGCATCTCATCAAAAGCCATGTAAGCAACAAGAGAGAAGAGTGAAATATTTAAAATGTTCAAAGAAAAAACCAACCAACCCAGAGTTCTATATCCCTCAAAACTGTCATTCAAAAATGAAGGATGGGGTGCCTGGGTGGCTCAATCAGTTAAGAGTCCAATTTGATTTTGGCTGAGATTATCATCTCATGGTTCATGAGATTGAGTCCCACGTCAGACTCTGTGCTGACAGCACAAGCCTGCTTGGGATTCTCTCTCCCTCTCTATCTCTGCCCCTCCCCCATTCACCCTCTCTTTCCCTCTCTCTCAAAATAAATAAATAAACTTTTTTAAAAAGTGAAGGAGGTTATGTGAGTGAAAAACAAGCCACAGACCGGAAGAATATATTTGTAAAACACACATCTGATAAGAGACTTGTAGCCAAAATATGCAAAGAACTCTTAAAACTCAATGATAAGAGAACAATGAAGCCCAATGAAAAAGTAGGCCAAAATTACTCTTTTACTCTCTCCGCCAACACAGGCTGCATTCACACCAAAACCATGAAGAAGGCCACCCAAGTCATCACTGAGAAGTACTACACACTCCTGGAAGTACTTCCACGCCAATGAGCACATGTGTGAGGAGATCACCATTATTCCCAGCAAGAAGCTCACAACAAGATTGCAAGCTATGTCACACATCTAATGAAGCGGATTCAGAGAGGCCTGGTGAGAGGAATCTCACCACACTGCAGGAGGAGAAGAAAGAATTATGTTTCTGAGGTCTCAGCCCTGGATCAGGAGATCATTGAAATAGATTCTGATACTAAGGAAATGCTGAACCTCTTGGACTTTGGCAGTCTGTCCAATCTACAGGTTGTAGACACTCAGTCTACAGTTTGGATCAATTTCAAAACACCACGTGGATCTGTTTGAATCTTTCTATTGGGCTGTATTATCTTCAATAAACCTTGGACAACAACAACAACAACAACAGAAAGTAGGCCAAAACCTGAACAAATACCTCACCAAAGATGATATACAGATGGAAAATAAGCACGTGAAAAGATGCTCAATATTATATCTTTATAGAATTGCAAATTAAAACAACAATGAGATCCTGCTACACACCTATTCAAATGGCAAAAATCCCAAATACTGACAGCACCAAATACTGACAAGGATGTGGAGCAGCAGGAGCTCTTACTGCTGGTGGGGATGCAAAATAACACAACCACGTTGGAAGACATTTTGGCAGTTTCTTACAAAGCCAAACACAGTCTACCATATGATCCACCAATTGTGCTCCTTGATATTTACACAAATACATTGAAAACTCATGTCTACACAGAAATGTTCACATAAATGTTTATTCATAATTGCTCCAAATTAAAAGCATCCAATATGTCCTTCAACAGGTGAATGGACAAATTGTAGTACATCCAGAGAATGGAATATTATTCAGTGATAAAAAGGAATAATCTATCAAACCATGAAAAGACAGGAAGGAACCTTAAAAGCTAATTATCAAGTAAAAGAAGACAATCTGAAATGCCTACATATTGTATGATTCCAATTGTAGGACATTCTGGAAAAAACAAAACTATAGACAATAAAAATATCAGTGGTTGCCAGGGGTTTGGGAATGTGGGAAGGGGTAAGGAGTCTTACTGTAACACTGGAGTCTTTTAGGATGAAACTATTCTGTATGATATCATAATGGTGGATACATGTCATACATTCATCAAAACCCCCAAACTTGTACAATACAAAGAGTGAATCCTATTGTAAACTACGGACGTTAGTTAATAAAAATGTATCAACATTGGTTCATCAATAGTAATAAATGTACCACACCAATGCAAGATGTTAATAATAGGGGAAACTGTGTATGGATGAGAAGTAAGGAGGTATATGAGGATTCTGTATTTTTCACTCAGTGAATGCTCTAAAAAATACAGTCTAGTAATTTAAAAAAAAAAGTGAAGGAGAATAAAGACCTTGTCAGACAAAACCTTCAATCTGGAAGCTTCTGAAACTGATACAGCCTGCTGAGTTTGGGGCACACTTGGCAGACTATAGAAATTTAGCATTCCTGGATGTGAAGAGACTTCACCACTTTGCTCAGTGTGAAAAAGTAATTATGGGCCCCAGTTCGGAAAAGTAAAGATGTGTATTTTATCAATATAGAGTGGAGACTAGCATTTGTTGGCATATGACTGATCCTGTGCTAGGTGCTCATGTGACTGATTCTGTGTTAGGTGCTTAACATGTCACATTATTCCATTCCTCTCTTCCTTCCTTTAAAGAAGATACAAGGTCCTTAAAGAGTTTACTGTCTAGTAGAGGAGACTGGCAATTGTAGGGTAGTCCAGTATTGTGAGGTCTATGTGCCTGGGATAAGGAGATTATAAGGTATGGTGGCAGCACATGACAGAGTACATATCCAGCCTTGAGGGCACAGGAAAGGCTCTTATGGGAGGTAACATCTACATTGACCTGAGGATGAGTGGCAATTAGTCAGGTAAGGGGGAGGGGAGACACGGGGAGAAAAGCAGATTCCAGGCAGAGAGAACAACCTCTGTGAAGGCCCAGAGGTGAATGAAAGTCAACAGTGTTCAGGATAGAGAGAACTTACAATGCCAGAATTATGGAGACCAAACATGATGCCAGGGTGGTAAGAAAGGACTGGATCTTGCCAGCCAGGGTGAGAAATATCCTGAGGGCAGCGAGACGTTGTGTAAGGAGGGGAGTAAACCAAAATGACTTGCTCTTCCCAAAGATGTCTCTGGATGGATTGTGGAAAATGGGCCAATCTTAGGGACAGAGGACTCTTACAATGATCTAGGCACCCAAACTAGAGATGGAGATATAGCTACTAAGCTTCAAGAGAGCTGGAATCAAGAGCTGAAACTTGGCAGTTTATTTGATTGGAGAGTGGTGACAGGGAGAAAGAAATTCGAGAGATAAGTTTTCTGGAGACACCTGATGGCATCTTTAACTGAGTAGAAAACAGATCTGTGAGGTTAGAGAGAGGAAAGATGATGGTTTCCGTCTGGAACATTTGGTTTTGAAAAGCCTGTGGGACATGGGTTAGAGTGTATGGACGTGAAACTTGGAAAAGAAATTTGGGCTGGAGAGAAAAGACCTGAAAGTTGCTGGCATAAAAGTAGTGGTTAAAGTGGGAGATTTATTTTTACAACAATCATTAAGGCAGATATTTCTCTCCCTGTTTTCAGAAGAGGGAAGCAAGGTTTGGAGAGCATAAATAATTTGCTCAAAATCAGTCAGGGAGTGGTGGAGCCAGGATTTTTAACTGGTACGTTTCCACTGCACACCATTGTTTCTGGGTAAATGCACTGTTTCTGAGTAATCTGATTGTACTGCTCCTATGGCTTTTTTCCTCCCACATCTGAGAATTCTGGAAAACATTCCTCCTTGTCACAGAAACTAACCTGGAGAAATGTCACTGTTCACAGCTCAAAACTTCTTTTTTGGAAGTTAAGATAAAACGCATCAACTTCTTCATGAGAGTTTCCTTTCATCTGGACGGAATGATGCCAATGATGCTTGGTCTATGAAAGGAGCCCTGAGTGTCCTTCCAAACCAGACCTGTAGTGGGGACAACCCTTGCCATTATGTTAACGGTCTACCTCCTCGCGCACTAAGCTGACATTGCACACGTCAGATAAGTGGTGACAGAAGCAGCCAACCCATTCCACTTGCTGGTACAAGGCTGGCTCCAGGACTTCTGGCTCTGTGTTTGACCCATCCTCCATCCTGTCACTTGTCTCCTCCTCATGGAGATTCCCAAATCTCCCTCAACCTGGCCCACCAACTCCACCTCCTTTCTCAGTCCTGATAGCACCAGAGTTGAAGCCTTTTCTCATTTTCCATTCAGAGGGAAACTGGATGTTCTTTGTGATGACCTCATCTCTCTTGGCATCCCCCTTCCCACCCCCATCTCCCAGGCACTGTCATTTTCATTTGCATGGCCTCTGGGGTCTTCAACTATGGAGGGACCTGCTTCATAGCTGACACCAAGGCTCAAACTCTAACCTCTCACACTTTCTCATATAACATCTCATCTGCTGGTGGAATACATTTGTTTGTGATTACAGGCTGCTTACAATACCATTGCACAGGGCCTTATGTTATGGCCCAGCGCCATGAGAAAACACATTAGTAATTTTTTATGACCCTAATGCAACCATGCAGGATTTCCCTAAAACAGAAAACATGAAGGGATTTTATTGTCTTGCACTATTAGACATCCCTTATGGCTGATGCATGTATATTAGAACTAACAGAACATAGGATTTTCCAGACATTTTGGGCTGAGAGGTTTCTGACTCTAATTAGTGAACATCCCTTGTTTATCTGCTCTGGGGGACATAAAACACACAAGGAAATTACAAACAAAAGGCATCAAGGTTTTGAATGTTTCTCTTGATATATTAACTTACTCCTGGGCTTAAATGAGATGCTCTTAATAAGCCACTTCTGAAAGTAACTGTGAAATGATAAAAATTGGAAGAGACTGGTGAATTCTCAAAGATTCTTACTGCACCTCTTTGAAAAATAGCATACAACATGGACTTCAGTTAGACCAGGACACCATCTGGCTCTCCTATGGGGTGGCTCTCTGTCTCTGTCTCTGTCTCTGTCTCTCTCATGCACACACACACACACACACACACACACACACACAAGCACACACATGCATACACCCCATCAAATAAAAATGTCTAAAAAGAGAATAGTGGACTTTCATTTGGCCTTAAGAATAAATACATACATTATTTCTATATAAAAAAAACATTCTATGTTTGGCACTGTTAATGGTGTTCAATGTCTACCCAGGAGTTTTTTGATAAACTAGCAGGAGAGAAGTTGAGAGTTTCTAGCTCTCTCAGAGGAACTACACTGGAACATTTTAATTACTTTTCTGTGAAGGACATGCTCATTCTAAATCTGGCAGCTCTTAGAGGCCTCTCCACCCAGCTGGGAGTGTGTTCCCAAGTGCCCAGGGGGTGAAGGTAAGTCAGCCAAGAGTATGAGAAGACAACAGACCCCAGGCAATGAACAAACCCTATCTAATAAAAGGGCTTAAATTAGAATATTTGGAAACATTTTTAATACAGAGTGTTAGTAGTTGACACGGTGGCGTCAATTCTTTAAACTCCGCACAAAAGTGTGACAGCTACCTTTCCCAACTGCCTATCAGCCTTCAAATACATGCATCCCATTGCGTGGCAAAGGGTGAGAACCTGGCCAAGCATTTCCGTAGTAAGATCCATGGGAAAAACATAGTAGACAAAGCAGAATAATAAAGTACAATGATATTTGGGTTTCACATCAGCTTTGCTATGGTTATAGTAACAAATTTTCCAAGGCTCAAACAGATTTAACCTCCCTTAAAAAAAATAGTATATTGTGACATACTCTGGGGAAAGTGCTATTCATGGCATCTTACCCCTCACAGAATGGAAAAGATGGGTTTGCATGCTATCACTTCACCTGTCACCTTCCCTGGGGTTGAGTGTTACCCACCTGTCTCCCATGGCTTCCAGGGAACACAAATGGGCTCGCCCTCAGTGCACAATTGCACTGATAGGCAACATGGAAAGTGCCCTTAAAATAATAAGACTGATTTGTGTGTTGCCTTTTTCATATCTGGACTCATCTACGTTGTCATTTCTACACATCGGTTTTACTGAAGGCTATGTTCTCAATACTATTCTGTAAATACTGAAAAGTATTTCCATTGAACCAACCAGATACTGTAAAGGAGCTCCAGCTCAGCCACCCTTCCAGCACCTCACAGGAAGAATTTGCCATCAGAAGGAACTGGGATTATCTAGGAGCTAATCCCAGGAGTTAGGCTTTAGGCCATCCGTTCCCTTGGCATGTATTCCTCCTTGGAGAAAAGATCTTTTCTCTTTTCATTCACTGGACCTATGATTGAAGTGGATAGGTAACCCCCAAGGGCATACCAGAGACTCACTAATCAACCCCATTCTGAAGGAGAGAGCACTGCACTTTTAGTATATGTTGAGGGTATATACATGACAGACACAGATACAGTGTGTGGCAACTTGATAATGACTGCGTTATAATGAATAAAATGTGTCCAGGGCTTACTAGACTGGACAATGCCTCTGAGAAGTATTACCATGAAGTTATGACTGGAAGCACATTTTAATCGTGTTTGGCTCATTGTAGCTCAGTTTTAGATCATGTAATCTGTGGAGAGCATCCACTGATTGGCATATTCTCCTAAATTCAGTTATAGTTTATGAGATGTGGAAGAGAGAAACTCCACTGACAGCAATTACCTAGGATTCATAGGACTTTGCTTACTTCGCAAATGCTCTTTCAGTGGTAGACTTTTGCTTGCTCCTGTCCAACCCAGGTTTGGCTATTCTTAGACCTGGAATTAAATCACTGAAGTCTAGTCTTCTCAGGTTTCCCTCCTCCCTGGGAGAGTAGATTTAGAGTGATCATAAGAAAGTCAACTCATCCCTAATCATTTGGCCCGAAGAGACCCAGAATGCTCTTCCTCTTCCTTTTACAATCCTTCCAATAAAACTTCTCTACTTTTTTTTATCCCTAGGTGGAGAGCGCTCTCAGAGAGTTCACACAGTGAGTGTGGTTTGTGCATTCAATAGTAAGATCTAATCATTGCCTCTTGAGGGCTGAAAAATGAAAACACTGGATAAGAGCCCACCTTCTGGCTTCATGCTTGTCAAGAACAGGATCTATTAGCCTTTTAAAGAAATACTGATAATAAAAAGCAGACTAAGTGAGCTATGTGAATTGGCATCTAATCAATTATTTTCTGAGCTCTTTCTCCCTTAAGTTACTCAGAGCTGCAAGAGCAAACAAGATTTTACTGTTTCTAACCCTCTTGCCTTCCACAAAGCTTGGGGAAATATATAAGCCTGTGTATGCCCCCATTCTTTTTGGGGATGTTTTATTATCATCATCTCCATTGTAGAAGAGGTCATATTCCCTTTAATTAAAGTGCATACAAGTCAGAAACTCCCCAGCCTGCATTTCCCAAGCATCAAGAGGTACAAGGCCTGAGTTTTCCTCCCATAGCCCACCAACAGGGCCGGGACATCAGTGGTGTGAGGACGAGGACAGCCGCCAGCCAACCCAGAGCACAGAGAGCTCAGGCTGCTTTCTTTTTCCCACATCAGTTCTTCACTGTATTTGACCTAGAAGTTTTGGATGCGGACAACACTGCATACTTGGAATAATACTTTTTTTCTCTTTAAACCTTTTGCCCTATAGATGATTCATTTCTCCTGGGCTAAAATTGGACTCATCCTGAGCATCTTTGCATGGAAGACATTCCAGCATTTGGAGGGTCTCATCACAGATTGGTTGCACTGGATGCTCTGGTTTGCCTTCACCTCCTCTTCTACTCTCTCCATACTCAACCTCCACCCTTTGCTTCTACTACATATATCATTGGAAGAAGAAACACATTTGTGATTTTCCCTGAGTATGGGCCAATTCGTTATTTTAGCATGGGTGTGCCTGGTTTCATAAGGTGCATACCAGGCAGCTGAAGAATGATGTCAATTTTGACCTGCCATCTGTAGTCCCCACCCAGGAGATTTTTAGAAGAACTAACTCCTCCAGCTCCCCAAGGTCATCTTTGTTAACCTCTGTTAACCCTTAGAGGAGCACAATAATGATAAAAGAAATCACAAAACACAAGGAAAAGGCAACTAAAGGGTATATGGTAGTTAAAAAAGATTTCTATTTTTCTATTAAAGTAAAAAAAAAAAAGCTACTATCCAAACTTGGGCCTGAGATAGGTGTGATTAATGCCATTGTCTGGCTTTTGCCACAAAATACTTCTCCTATGAAAAAAGTATGGGATTACCTAAAGCACCCAGTTACTCTTATTAAGTTCAGATTTTCTTAAAATTAGATTGAGAAAAATCCATTTCTACATGGAGTGTGCATTACAGAATAAGCTTAAATGCACAAGTTTCCAGGCCTAGTCTGAAATCCTGTTGGGTAATTCCGGCCAGGCCTTGACCCTGGGTGTTGTGAAGATCAGGAATGGTGTTACCAGTTATTGTCTATTTTGTTAGAAGCTAGATTTGAACTTGGGAGCGTGATTAACACTAGCTCAATTTTCCCCTCCTCCAGACAACCACTGAAATCACTAAGGCTTCTGACAGGATAAACATGTCTGTTAGTTTGTTCCTAGGAATTATCCTATACTTTTTGTTGCAATATATTACTTTTCCCCTTTCATCACTCCCCCACCCCCACCCCAGCACCTTTCCCCTCCACTCTTTACCTACTTAGACCTAGATCTGAAGCCATGGAGTCTCCTGGGAGTCTATTCACATATGTCAAAGCTCAGTCAAGGTCTCCCTGAGCTGGAACAGAGCTCATTCTTCCTGTCATAATTTTCTGTTCCCAGGGTCTTTGTTGTCTGTTTCTAGTGCTTAATCATTATTCCAATAGAAGAAAGTGATTTTTAATATTTTTAATGAATAATTCAGGAATCTGAATAAATACCCACATTTTCAAAGGAAGTCCATAGCTTCCTCCTTTCCCAACCCCTCTCCATAGTCAACAAACATTTGTGGAAAGCCTTTTATGAAGCAGCTGCTCATCTGGGTCCTCACATTTTATTTGATCATCACCACCAGCCATTAACCGCACATGTGGTAGGTTCTCAGGGAATCTGTTCTGGTTAAATGGATTACCTTATAGAGCAGAGTTATTAGCCTAACTTTAGAGCTGAGGAGACTGAGGCCCCAAGTAGTAGTTAAGCAGTTAAGTTAAGTGACTTGTTCAGACTGTGCATTGGCTGAATTTGTCTTATGTCCATCCCTTTCATTGTCTTGGTCATATTTGTGTCTGTTGTTAAAGCTTCCATTCGGCTGGTACCACAAATAGGGCTGTCTAACATTCTGTCTCATTGCTTCAGAAAGGCATGGTGCTATTTATGGAGAGAACATGGGTTACTGACCAGCGTGGTGTTTTGCCTTTTGGCCTTTGGAATGCAGTCTACAGCATTTTCTCCAGAAAACCTCACACAGATTTGTGTTTGCAGAAAGGGGTCCAAAGGCTTAATTATTTTTTGGGAGCCCTACTATTTGTCCTTTGCTAACCAGGTCATCCTTCAGACAGAAAAAATGTTGTGTATGACCCAGCCAAGGCTGCTGCTCAATGGGGTTGACAGCAGGCCAGAAACTCAAAAACCCTGCCTGCAGGCCTGATCATGTCCAGAGAGTAAGCTGACAGAAAGCAACTCTCTGAATACATCCTGCATGCATCTGTCTCCTCTATGCCTTTGTTCAAGTCTGGAAGAGTTACCAAAAAATATGCCTACTTGACCCTTTTTAATGGGCAGTTGCATTGGTTCCTCTAAACGAGGAAGAGGCAGCCTGCCTCTTCCGACAGAGGCAAAGTAGAATCTGATAGGCATTACAGTGGCCTTTATATTTCTGTGATTTACAACATTTTTAAATGTGTGGTTCCATCACTGTCAGTGACAGCTGCCACATCTGTTTCTCTTGAGAGGTGGATGTAGAAGTGCCACTAAATAAAAACTTGGGAATTTCAACATTTGTTCTTTCTGTTTTCCCAACAATAGTTTTACAGATATGTTCACGTAACTAAGACTCTTGCTCAAAACCCCTAAAACACTTGAGAGTAAATTACAAAGGAGCCAAGTGTTGGCCCCCCTCATTCTGCAGCAGTGTGTTCTTGGGGGTCTCTTGAGTGAAGAGGGGCACAGACAACTGTTTGATCAGTGAGTCCATCAGAACTGTTAGCCATGCTGATCCTGAAAAGAGAGAGCAACTCAGAAGTCTGGTGGGGTGGCCTGTCTTTCATTCCACAAATATTTTTTTGTCTTCATACCATGCAGAGCAGTGTGCTAGGTAGAGAAGGACTTGAACGCTGGTTATCTTCAGCTCTCCTGGTCAGTTAACACCTATCAAGGAATCTCTGTACTCCAGAATATGCTCCAGTTCCAAAAGTGGATGTCAGCATTTTCTAGTCAATTCAGACATAATGTATGTGTCCTTAAATATCAGCAAAACCACAGTTAGAGTGGCAATGATCATCTAGGTTGGTGGGTCCTCTCATGAAATCAACATTGATTTTACCCTTTCTTAGTGTAGAAATTTGTAATGTGTTCTCCTTAAACACACACACACACACACACACACACACACACACACATGTCAGTTTATTTGGAAGACCACACACAGCTAATCATTTGTATAAGTTGTGTTAGATCAAATGGGAGAATGCATTTAAAAGGCTTCATATGTTATGGCCCCCAGTAAATGTGAGCTGCTGTTATCACCCTGTCACATCATCATCGTTGTCACCATATTCTAGTGTTTTCCTTGCCCTTGATTAGAAGTTAAATCAATGGGAGCTGAGAACTCAGGAAGTAAAAACTCGTCTTTGTACCTTGATGTGCACTTTTTAAGATATGAAGTGAAATCTAGTTTGCCTCTGATTTTAAACTGAAGGCCTTCCAATGAACAGCAATGAACATTCCATTTTAAGTGGGATTATTTTAGTATCTGTTAAAGAATCTGAACAATCCACTCAAAGAGCATGTGTTACATGCTCTGTGTCTTCTTTACACCCACCTTGGAAGTGGGGAAGAGAAGGGAACCAGCATTTATTGAAAGTGTGCGATGTTCTAGGCATTTCACCTATGTTTTAGGATTGTTTCCCCCTAAAATTCGTATGTTGAAATCCTAACCTCTAGTACCCCAGAATGTTACTGGATTGGGAGACAGGGTCTGTAGAAAGATAATTAAGTTACAACAAGGTCATTAGGATAGGTCTAGTTCAACCTGACTGGTCTTATGTAAAAGAAGAGATTAGGACACAGACACACACAGAGAAAAAACCATGTGAAGACTCAGAGGGAAGACAGCCATCTATAAGCTAAGGAGAGAGGCCTCAGAACAAATCAACCCTGCTGATACCTCCATCTATGACTTCTAACTCTCAGAATTGTGAGAAAATAATTTCCTTTGTTTAAACCACCAACTCTGTGGTATTTATTAGGACAGCCCTAGCAAATTAATACAACATATGTTATCCCATTGACTTTTCTGCACAAACAAATGTTGGGTCATTGGGGTTTTGGTTTTTAGTCTTTTAAGTCTCCTTTAGTTTTCAATTTCCACTTGCATCTCTCTCTCTCTTTTTTAATTGAAGTTTAATTAACATACAATGTTCTATTTGTTTCAGGTGTACAGCATGGTGATGATGCTTCTATACATTACTCACTGCTCACCATGGTAAGCATAGTCACCATCTGCCACCATACAACATTATTACAGTATTATTGACTATATTCTCTATGCTGTGCTTTTCATCTCCTTGACTTATTTATTTTATTCCTGGAATTTTGTACCTCTTAATCCCCTTCACCTATTTCTCCATCCCCCACCCACCTCCCCTTTGACAATCACCAAGTTTGCTTTCTGTATTTAAAAGTCTTTTTGATTGTTTGTTCATTTGTTTTTTTAGATTCCACATGTAAGTGAAATCATACGGTAATTGTCTTTTTTAAACCAATGTATTATTATCATAATTTGTAGGTAAGAAAACTGATGATTTGAGAGATAAGTAACTTGTCCATGGTCACCAGGTTGTCAAATAGCTTGGCCAGGCTTCAAACCTAGTTCTGCTGGAGGATACCTGATATATGGTAATATTGTAACAAATATTAACTCTTGTCATTTATTATTGCTATTGGCTTCAGAAAGATAATATCTAATTCAGATAAGCACACTACCAAGAGATGAATTTTATGTAGATTAATGGAGGCATTTCATGTAAAGAAGGAAGGAAATATACTGGTTTTCTTGTAGGAAAAGCAGGAACCCAAGTCCCACAAATATTGCTCAAACTCAGCATGAAGTTGACCTTAGCTTCTTAGCCATAGGTTATTATAGAAGCCTCCAAAATACATAGTTTTAGATATCAAATGTACATTGATTTATAAGCAGAATAAGAGGTCTTTTTGGTGGAAATATGTTCTGTAGGGATAGTGTTAGAATGCATTTACACCCACTCTAAAACCCAAAATTCTTTTCTAAATAAGACCTTAGAAGTCTTTGCCCTAGTCAGTCAAAATGGCCCCTATAATATGGCCAAAGATTAAAATTTATGTTTCACAATTGTTTTAAACCAAGATATTACTCTCTGGCTTCTCAATCATATTTTTATTTTTTTTTGTACATCTCATCAAAGCATTTCGATTAGAACAAGTCATTGAGCAGAGAAGCCAAAATAAATAGTTGATTTAAATTACTACAGTGAAGGGACCACAGTTTCAGTCAGGCCTAAGTTATGGGGACTTTTAATGATTCTATGAGGTTCTAGTGTTTATGGAATTGGCTTGTACATTGATTGTTTTTTTCTTCCTGATTTATTTCTGATTTCTAAAGTCAACCCATGAATTTCTTAGTCTGTCTGGTCAGAATTTTTTGATGGCTTCTCAGAGGTTCCAGACTCTGAGAACCTCATAGATTTGCAAACCTCATGGTTTGCTTTGCCTTGGAACTCATTAACTCCTGTCACTTAGCCTGAAGCTGGTGACCTCTGCCTAGCAACCTGGCCACATTACCCATGTTTGCTATATAAGAACCAGAGGTGCCATCCAGCTCCACTGTTTCCATCTCTGCTTCTGGAATGGACCAGACAATGCTGCAGTCAAATGGGAATAAAGCTAGAGTACAATCCATCCACAATGTAATCTTCGTTCATGTCTTTCTGGGTGTATCAGGTGATCTGGGTGGATCAGGGGACATCATGGAGTGGTTGAGTGCACAAATTTTGGGCATGGGCAGAATTGGTTCCAATGTCAACGGCCACCTACGAGTCACATGACTCTGGGAATGTTACTTAATCAACCCGGACCTCAGTTTCCTTATTCATTTTTTTTCTTCCTTATTTGTTAAATGGAAATAACAACTATGTTGCGGGTTTGCTGAAAAGATTAAGGAAGTAACATAGGTGAAGCATCTGGGAAAGTGTCTGACATGTGGTAGGTGCCTAATAATGAAGACCGTAAACAGAAGTTTGATAACTTCACCTAATATAACTTCCAGTGCTTGCTGTGTGGTTGAAATTTCATTTGCAACACAACAAAGCCTGCTTATATTTCTACAGGGAAAAAATACCATGGCAGCCTGAAGTGCAATTGGGATTTAACCTCACATAAGACCCAAGAGTCCCTATGGAGGGCATTCTCCATGTGTTTCAAACTTGGTGCATCATCCACCAAGCATGTTCCCTCCGGAAAAGCAGGAGACCGCCCAAGGTTTGGATAAGTTCAGGGAAGCATCTGAACTTTTTGGGAGCTGTCCCATCAAAACTGGAGTTGTCTGGGTTTTGACCGCTGGGGCCAATATTCTTTTCTGTCTGGACTTTTAAAAAAGATCAGAACATTGGGTTAGTATTCCCAGTTCTCTGTGTCATTAGAAGCTCTTAAGCACGAAGATTCCACTAATTTCAACCAGAATTTTGTGGGTAAAAGACATGAGTAATGTGAGAAAATGAATGAGGACATTGGCACTCACTGGGGGAAGTTAGGAACTTCAAGGAGAAAAATAAAAGCTGTCTTCATCAGCCAGCCTAAGTTGGAGGGGTTTTTAGGATATGTGATTGTTCCCAGCACCCTGTTTTGAATCTCTCTTACATTTCATAAAGTCAGAAAGTTTGGGTTTGAATTCTGTTCGAATATTAACAGATGGGGTGTAAGAAGACTTCTTACAGCCTTCCAAGCCTCAGTTTCCTCATTGGTAAAAGGAAATATTAATAAGTATTCTATAGGGCTGTTGATTCGTTTGTTTATTCATTCATTCAGTTGGTCTGGCACATAGCGAGCACTCAGTAAATAGTAGCTCCCAGAAAGTTTCTATGGAAACTTTGTAATTCCATGTACCTGGATTTCAAGGAAAATTTCACATTTGTGTCTCAACTTTTTTTATTTTGCTTAGGAATACATTTTCACCTTTATAAAAAATGCATTTGACCCTTTAGAGCCCTCAGAGAAATTTTTTAAATAGAAAAATGTGTGTCCTTCTAAAATCAAACCAGTGCTGGGGCACTTGGGTGGCTCAGTCAGTTGAGCGTTAGACTTTGGCTCAGGTCTTGATCTTGCAGTTCATAAGTTCGAACCCCAGATTGGTCTCTGTGATGACAGCTCAGAGCCTGGAGCCTGCTTCACATTCTGTGTCTCCTCTCTCTGCCCCTCCCCTGCTCACACTATGTCTCTGTCTCTGTCTCTCTCTCTCTCTCTCAAAAATAAACATTAAAAAAATTTTAAATCAAACCAGTGTTATTGAACCTCACTAAAATGTTAGTTAGGCTCAGTCTGTATGTTTCTCAATTCACTTTAATTACCACTCATACAACTTAGCTACATCCAAATGTGTCTACAGGGTCAAGCCATCAAATGGCTTGACATTCAGGAAAGAAGCACGCTCAGTGACGAAGAGCACAGGCCCCAGCTCCATGAGGGTCCCCAGTGCTGCTACATATACTGCACACCATGAGGGTGAGCAGAGTGTATGCAACTGTTTGCCTTCATAGAGTTTATGACTTTCCATGGCTTTTAATACTTCCCTCAAGTAGTATCATTCGCCTCTCAAACTTTAATAATTCTTTTTTGAGTAGTGTCTTTCTGTCCTCCCCTCCCCCCCATCATTTTGATTTCTAGTCTATTGTCTTTCAGAGTCTGGAGTACGCTCCTGATTTATCCATGACTGAATCTTGCACTACCCTGAAGAAAACTGTGATTTGAGTAAATACCGCACATTGCTTTCATTAATATGTCACATTAAATTTAAAATCTCAAGTGCAAATCAAAAGTTGGACATCTTAACATTGTTCATACTTCAGGAAAGTCTGCGAGCTGGGAATAATTTTTTCTCATGGGCCAAACACACCACACACACACACGCACACACACACACACACACACACACACACACACACGGCAGATTCTTATGGTTCCCAACAGTTTTGTTTTGCTTTGTTTTGTTTAACCTCCTCACCATCAAGCATATAGCTCACCCCATGAATGAGCAGCATTTTCTCCTCAAGGGCAGTGATTCTGTGGGTAGGGCCACATGTAATTTGAAAAAGTATATTCTCCCACCCCATGGTATTGAGAATCATGTCTCCAATTGCATCAAGAGAATAGGATTCCTTCTGCCTACTCTGATGGCTTTATTGAGAAAAGCTTGGCCAGAATTGTCATGCTTTGAAGTCAGCAAAATCAGCACCTTAATCTGTTTTGGAGATAAAGGGTCCCATTGGAATTCTCTCTTGAGAGCTTGCCTGAATAGTTACCCTCGACATCCCTGTTCCACTCACAGCCTTTCTGCTGTCATCATGCACTCACCATAGTGACCTGTTGCTAGGTCAGTGATGTCCCCTGATGGTACCAGGAAACCTTCCCAGCCCCTCCTTCTTGTAGAGAAACAAAGAGAAGGATCACTAGACAAAAGCTTGAGATTTCCTTATGAAAACATAATGATTCTCTGAGAGATTTTATAGCAGGCCCAGAATAAAAACAAACAAACAAAATAAAAGAAAGCAAACAGAAAATGTTTTCCTCATATTCATTCCATGAAGAGTTCAAATTTCTCAACAGCAAAAAATAAGTCAGGAAGGCTTATAAGGGAAACAGAACAAAGAAAGCTCTTGGGGAACAATTCTGAGAATGGCCCACTTCCTGGCCTCATGTGAACTGTCACCTAGGAGAAGGCACAAAGTGAGGACATCATTCATGGCCTGCCTCCTATCCTTCTCATTTCCTCCATGAGAAGAACAAAACTGACATAAAGCAAAAAGAGATGGGTACCACTCACCACGTCAGGAAAGAGAATCAAAGAGCAAGAGAAAAGGAAGAGAGGGAGTGACCGGTCACATCCAGGGGCCTAAACAGAAACTCATTTTCCAGGAGAGGAAGACTTTGTCCAGCCCCTAATGTGGGATCTGGGACCTCCAAGCTGCTGAGTTTGGGGCTGGCAGCAGCTTCTCAGAATCTGCCTTTTGAGAGTAAGTGATGCTTTCCTTCCAATAGATTTGACTAAGCTAATTATGCCTTTGCAGTTGTTCCTACTTAGAGGGAAAGGGCAGCATTTTATCAAGAAGATGGTTTTTGGCTGCTTGTGTCAACCTGCTCTCCTTTTTTTTGAGAACTGCCAGTTTCCAGAAGTCATTTCCTCCCGGCCTGGAGTTGCAGGTACAATAGCACACAAAAAAGAAGAAACGAATAATCATCATCATCATCATCATCATCATCATCATACTACATAATAATAACCGTGGCCAATTCTATGACCAAATATTGAATTTATTTTTTAGCCTTCATAGATATTAATAGTTGCCACTGACACTAACTGACCTGGTTTCTCATTACAACAAAATTTGATTTTTCTGGAATGGATTTGGGACTCTCCCACAGAATGGTGGGAAAAGACAGGCAGAATAAGAACATAGTTGGACAGGGAAATTTGAGTAGGTTTCTTAGCAACCTGTTAGATTCACATTTGAGTAAAGAATCCGACTAATTTGGAAATACTGCTTATCAGAAACATGACTACTGTTCAGTGGAAACGTGTGTGCCTAAAGGAGAGTTAAGCTGCTGTGGGTGACTAAGTTCACAGGCATTGTCTCCTATGGCAGCATTCTGCAGATTTAAAACAGGTGGATGGCCAGTAATTTGCCTTTTGTGAAAATAACATTCTGTTAAATATGATATTATTATATCATATTTCTCCAAGAGCAGGCCATGCCTTGCAGGCTTCATCTAACGAATTCTCCCAACATCCCAGGAGAGCGGAACATGAATGGGAAACTGATTTGTTCATATGTGGCCAGTAAAGTTCATGATTTCCTAACAGGAAAATGTAAATTCCCCCCAAAAATAACAACAACAACAAAACCAACTATACTGCCAAGGTAGGGATTCTGGCGAGATGTTCGAAGGGGGTGAGGTAGTAAACAATGATGTGAAATTCAACTTTGAAGAAAAGTTTGGGGAGAGCTAACAGAAAGATAGAAGGTGGGGTGGGTGAGGAAGAAATCTTGGGTGCTTTGGGAGGGAGAGAGGTTGAGAGAGAGAGAGAATGGGAAACTGACTCTGTGTGACAATTCTTACACAATTAGGTTATTATTTATACAGAAAATTATGATCCCTTGAGATTTGGTTGAAGAGTCATCTTCAGTCCTGTTTTTAATGGAAACATCTTACTGTTTATTAATAACAATAGCTACCATGTAGTGGGTGCCTACAAAGTGTGGTCGGGCTGATTGCACAGAATCCCTCCAACAACTGGATGACATCTGCATTCCTGTTATTCTCATCTAACACAAGAACCTGCTGTTGAATGACTTTCTGAAGTCTCAGGGGTGGTAAAAGTCAGGGCCAGGGGCCAGGCCCACTTCTGTCTGCTCGTAAAGCCTCTGTTCATACCCACGGCATTATGTATTCCTCGTCTTCTCAGGGCAGGTGAGGCATAGCTAGAAGGAAAACAGAGGTCACATTTAGAGGGGCTGAATAATGAGAACAACTTATACCCAAACTTTAAACTGTTGACTCGAACACAGGCGCTGGTGGAAGCAAAGGGATCTGGTAAAGAGAGAAGAAAATCCATATGTGGTAATAACACTGTGTAACTCATTTGTGTGGAGCATCCAGAGTTGTAATGGGTCACGTCGTCAGTGGAGGCCCAGCCATGTCGTGTGACATCATGCATGTAGCTATCACCGCCATGGCCTTGGTGGTTTGTCTCTGTCAGCCACAGGGCTGATTGAGTGGGAGAAGAGCCCATCTCCCACCAGTGATAGAATTTTTTTAGACTTGCCCTGTTCATTTGTTAAATGTTTATTTATTTTGAGAGAGAGAGAGCATGTGCATATGCACACAAACTGAGGTGGGGCAGAGAGGGACAGAGAGAGAGAATCCCAAGCAGGATCCGCATTGTCAGCACAAAGCTCAACTCAAGGCTCGAACTCATGAACTGCAAAATCATGACCTGAGTGGAAATTGAGAGTTGGATGCTTAACCAACTGAGCTACCCAGGTGCCTTATCCTTGTCCATTTTTCACAGAACTCCATGTTATTACTTTGTTGAGCCATGAACTGAGCTATAGCCGTCTTTCTCTGCTCAGGGATTTAGCCCAAGCTGCCAAAGGGGTTCAGTTAGAAGGCAACTGGTGTGTGCCCACCCAGTGTGGCATCCACAAGCATCCTTCCTACCAACACCCCAGTTAAGGTTTCTCCTGTCAGAATGAGCTCCTCTTCTGAGGGCTCCACCCCAGAGTCATGGGGTGGCCCTAATCTCAGGGTCTAGGTCCTGCCATTGGGCATTACCTCAGATGCTCCCTGTGTTATCTCACTGAGTATGTTCTTTAGTTTAAGCCATTATGAAAATAGAACTCAAGCAGCCTATTTCTGCAGGCCTGAATTTCGGGTGTGACTCTTGGGCTTATACTTGCTAGCTGTGAGATTTGGGACAAGTCACTTAAAAACAGACATACAACACCTTTCTAAATCTTGGTTTCCTTATCTGTTGTATGTGGGTACCAGCAGCTAACTGAAAACCAACTTTATTTTTTTTTTCTAGCATCCCACTTGTAGGACAAAAAAATAAATAACAAGAAGTCAAATTCAATTTTGGGGTTTCTTTTATAAGCCAATTTTTCAAACTCACCTGTGAAGATTTAGCCTGAACTCCTATGCTCCTGGAACTACATCTCTAATTATAACATCCTTGTAGTTGCAGGTTTTAAGTTAATGAAAATGGTTTCATGGAAGATTTTTGTAATCTTCACGTAATCCTGTGGAGTAAGTGGATTTGCTTTTTATTCCCACTTTACAGAGAAGGAAACTGAGAACTGAGGCTTAGTGTTTTGTTTTTTGGCTTTTTTTTTTTTAATTTTTTTTCAACATTTATTTATTTTTTGGGACAGAGAGAGACAGAACATGAACGGGGGAGGGGCAGAGAGAGAGGGAGACACAGAATCGGAAACAGGCTCCAGAGCCCAACGCGGGGCTCGAACTCCCGGACCGCGAGATCGTGACCTGGCTGAAGTCGGACGCTTAACTGACTGCGCCACCCAGGCGCCCCTGGCTTTTTTTTTTTTTTTTCTTTTTTTTTCTTTTTTTTTAAAACAACTTGCCTTGAACCTCACAGCTCCTCAAGTAGAGCTGATCCTCAAACCCACATCTTCTGGCTCTGATCCTCAGTGCTTGTCCCACGGCCCATGGCACTGAGGTCAGTGATGACCCAAATGATGATCTAAATGACTCTGAGACTGAATGTGATTCCAAATCTTCAAAGAGATTCTAGGGGCGCCTGGGTGGCGCAGTCGGTTAAGCGTCCGACTTCAGCCAGGTCACGATCTCGCGGTCCGGGAGTTCGAGCCCCGCGTCGGGCTCTGGGCTGATGGCTCAGAGCCTGGAGCCTGTTTCCGATTCTGTGTCTCCCTCTCTCTCTGCCCCTCCCCCGTTCATGCTCTGTCTCTCTCTGTCCCAGAAATAGATAAACTTTGAAAAAAAAAAATTAAAAAAAAATAAAAATAAAAAAATAAAAAAAAAAGAGATTCTATTTGATCATTCTATTGCACAAGCAAAGTGGGCTTGAAATCTGTATGAAGACTTTTTTTCAAAAATAGCAGATGAAAAATCACTGGTTATAGAACATTCCATGTCTTAAACATTCCTATATAAGTCTGTGCCCCAGCCATCAACATGGAGTGGGGGTCTGGGGGCAGGGTGGTGACCAGACATAGATTCACCATTTGGAGGAAAGCATAGAAGAGCTGTCACAGAAACTTAAAACAGCACATAGCAGGAAATGAGAAAAAAACATTATATATCGTAATCCTGTTTCTGTCTCTAAGGAACAAATGCGAAAACAGACGCCTATGGCTTTAAGAGAAACAGTCATCCTGGAGAGTGTTGCAGGTGTTAAGGAAAAGAATGTTTCTCGTGCCTTGGTTCAGGGGATTCCCAAAGGCACACTGTGTCTGCTTCCAACAGCCCGCAGCCTTCAAGGTGAGTGTTATCTGGTATGTGCTTGTTATTGGGTTTGAATGACTTGGGGAGGAAAGCACCCACCCCTTCCAGGGATCTGGCTTCCCATGATGGCTCCATCACTTCATCTCTGTGGGGAGATGGTCACCCAAGGATTCAGGGTCATTGCAAAGAGCCTGCTTCCAACCTTCCTCTTCCTATTCCTCTTTGGCACCTCAATTTGTTCCTAATTATTTTTCTGTTTTCCCTGCTTCTGAAGAAAGGGCTGCACCAGGGAGCACTAGGTAACACACACTCAGGCTCTTCCTAAATCAGGCATCACCACTGTCAGCCCTCTTCTCCATTAAAGGCAAGAAATGAATCATGAGATGGGCAGGGCCTAACCACCACCCTGCCTTGGTCCAGCTAACTCTAATGGTATGAAGGGAGTCCAAATGTTGAGCGAGCTGTTCAGTTCCTCTTGAGGAGATTCAGTTCTGTTCATCTGGATTTCTTGATCTTGGCAAACTTACCTACTTCAAGACATCGGGCATGTTACCTGGAATGCTACATCCAAGAACCAGGGGTTTTAGAGTTCATCTTACCTTGTCATTCTCAGTGTGGTCCAGATCTATGGGCTGCTTGTTCTTAGTCATGCTTATTAAGAACTGTGTTCTCTTAAAGATCAGCAATCAGACCTTAAGTGCCAAATCCCATTTCCTTGTGCGGTTTCCATCTTTTCTTAATTTCTCGTGGTAATGACCCTGTTGGGAGGGTCCCATCCTGATTGTCCTTCTTCCTCTCCATACAATGCTTTAATCTTCTTAGTGATCCACTTCTTTCTCTTTTCCTCTGAATATATTTTACTCTTGGTCCTCTAGTCTTCTCTCTGCACATTAGCCTTTGGTAAGTTCACCAACCACTGCTTTAAGTGTCGCCTCTATGTAAATAACTCTTGAATTTGTATCTCAAACTCCACAAACCTCTTCTTGTCAATATTCAAGTCTGTAGTGTGGCATTGGAAATGTGAGTTGGGAAAAAAACATGAAGTAGATGCCACATTTACAGTTTGACAGATGAATTAGCCTATAGACATGCCTGAGGCCCATATCATTTAATTGTGGTGGAGATCTCACCAATTTGCCCTAACCTACTTTCCTTTCCTTTTCTTCATGTCATTGCACTTGGACTACTGTAAGCTGCTCCATCCTCCTGACCCATGAGCACAATTGTTCACATTGTCTCCTTCATGAAATGCACACTCCTTTTCCCCCAACCTCTATCAAAACCCTACCTCTAATTCAGCACACATGAACCATTGGTGTTTCTCCTTCATTGCCTTAAAAAAAAAAGGAGAGGGAAACCTGAATGACCAAAGGGGTGGCTGGATGAGCAGGAGAGTGGGACTGTAACAGATCAGGCTCCTCCAGAAGAGGGGGAGGTTTCAATGGGACCTGCGCATAGGTTAAGGGAACAAAGATGATCAATGTTCCCCAACCTTAATTGTTCCTACTACCCACTGCTGCACTGCCAATATTTAGTAAAATCCAAAATGCCTTTAAGTGACCACATGTCAAAGAGTTAAATGCTATGTGGGAGAGGATTCAATGACAGTTCTTAAACTATTAAAAAAAAAAAAAACTACTCAAAAGAAGTAAAAAATACTGGTTGATAATTTGAAAGACACAGAAAATATTTTGACCATATTAAGTTCATGGACAGTGACTTATTTTAGGCATTATTGAAAATTTTTAGTTTAAAGGGCAACTATTTATCAATGACATGTGTCATACACTGTCTTTTACCCTATATTCTATCTGCCTCCCACTTTCTACCTTGTCCATTCAGACAGTTGGAGTGTTCACATGGTTTCCCAATTCTCTTTTGTTCCAAGCAAATTTTGGAGAGGGGGAGACAGAGAGAGAAGCAAGCAGGGGAGGGGCAGAAGGTGAGAGAGAATCCTGCCTGACGTGGGTCTCCATCTCACGACTGTGAGATCACGACTTGAGCTAAAGTCAAGAGTTGGAAGCTTAACTGACTGAACCACCCAGGCACCCCTGTGCCAGAAATATTTTTATATTTTTTCTTATTTTTTTTAAATATGAAATTTATTGTCAAATTGTTTTCCATACAACACCCAGTCATCTAATTTTATATTTTTTCCTGTTATTAAATTTTGTGGAAGGAAGAAAAATGGGAAATTGAACTGGCAAATGGCTTTGCATGTATACTAATAAATATCCCACAAATGAATTTCTCCTTTTAATCTATTATTAGTCATTTGTGTTACTGGGTAAAGATGCTAGTGGCACGTTTTATTTTCAGACCTCCTAAAACTAAATCTTCTCCTAGTGTACTGAACTGCTTTGTTAGTTGTCCAGGGAAATCCGTATGTAGTGGGGATTTGAATACATGAATTTAACTTTTTACATAGTGGCTTAAAAAACTGTCTTGACATTAGTAAAATTACACAGTCCCCACACTCAAGCCTCCAAGATAGGATGTCTGATCTAAGAAGCTGTATTGGGGAAGGACAGGGAGAATAAGGCCACATTCCTGAGCTTGTTATTAAGGCACATCATATGCATATTCTTCCCCCACCTCCCCAAAGCCTCTGGCCCCTGATTAGAGGTAGAGATACTGGGGTGGGGAGTTGGGACACCCAGGCTATGATTCTTTGCTCCATGATACCATGCTGCCCCTTGGCCTCCAGCCATCTACCTATCTGAGACCCTGTAAGAACCCATGCTTATTCTCATTACTAGTGAAACACCACAATTATATGGTATTAAGGCTCCATCAGTGACCACATTTTGCATGTGAAAAATAGCATGTTATAAAAATTTAATAAGGCATTAGCAAATGAGATCCTGAATCTCATTTTTTTTTCTTGCAAATGAGAGCATGTTCTGTATCTAAATCCTGAGTATAAGCCCCTCCCCACGCTCTAATTATGGATAATCAACCTTTCAAAAGCAGAGAGAGAGTCCAGTGTCTGACCCCTGTTTTAAATGAAATAATGTATGGAAGTACCTGGTCACTAGTAAACACTGACACCCAGAAAATGGCACCATTCATTCCCATCATTAACCCTGAGGGTTCTGTGAGTCCCTCTGAGGTCCTGAGGATGGATGTTGTGTGAGGTCTCATGCCACCAAAAACTGACCAACTTGTCTTTTGCACCTTGTACTTCTCCCTCACTGCACTTGTTGTTTAAGATGTTTAAGACCAACTATCTCTGAAGCTTGGGAAATCCTGATATCTGCACTGATGGGAAATCACGGCTTGGCTCTATTCCTTTAACATCTGCCCATTTGCTAAACTCTAAGCTCCATTAAGGGCTGGGACCCTGTTGGCTTTTTTTCTTCATTGAGTCCCTAGGGCCTAGAGTAATCCTGGCACTTAGTAGGCACTCAGCATTAATACATGGTACGCTGGCTCCTGATCCAGCCATGTGTTCTCAATCCTCTGATTTCTGCTATAAATAAATACAAGCTGTTCTCATGGATTTGATGCTTCTTGACTCATTCTCCCACAGGTCATGTAAGGCGCTTCACTGTAGGACAGTGATTTGGCTAAGCCTGAGTTTCCCTCCCACACAGTAACTCATGGGAGACACTGGATGGCCTTTTCTTTTGTGTGCTCAAAAAACACATCCTTTGCACATAGGGGACAAACTGCTTAGGTAGAGAACTTTCGGGAATGAGGAAGTTCTGTAAACAACCAGTTTATTTCAGAGTTCGGTAAACATCCCGCAAACACTAATAACTGTTAGTTAATATCTGCAAATGCATTATATGGTCTGGAATCAATTTCACCCCCTTTTTTGCTTGTTTTTAAGTAATGGAGAGTTTGTAGGATAATTTTAATTGACTTTTCTATTTTTCATCTGTACCTAAGCTCAGACAAAAGGGAGCCAACAGTTCCTTTATGAAACTTTCTGTTGCCAAATAGCATTGGGTCTTTTCGATTGTGTGGTGCACACCCATTGTTAATTATGCTGATTGTTATCCATAATAGAGTAACAAGTGATAAGGAAGGCTCTGGCTCTGAAGCTTGGGAAATCCCCTTTTCCAGGACAGACAGGAAACCACAGCCTAGGCTTTGATTGACCTTGAGCTTTTTTCTCACCTTCCTGGCCCCTCCCTCACCTTCCACTCTCCAACATTCAAACACATCCATCCTCCACTTGGCCATAAATGACAGGAGGAGAGCTTCAGTAAAAGTGGGAAGTGATTTTACCAAAAATCATTTGGAGATCACAGAATTTGGAGGTGGGAAATTATCTAGAGTTCTAATATTTCATCTAATTTCTTAATTTTACAGGTAAAGAAAGTGGATCCCAGAGTGGCTAAGAGATGAGGCAAAACCAGGATGAATTTGAATTCTCTAGGCAAAGCCTGCAAGAGGAGCCCACTGCTCCACTGAATTCTCCTGTACAAGTTGAAGCTCATGTGGAACAGAATCTACAGTGAGAGATACTGAATGGTCCTTTTGTATACTTTGATCTGAAAGCTTCCCAACCTCTAAGGCATATTTTAAGAGTAGAACTAAAGAGAGAGACAGAGATGGTAAGTACTTGACTTAGATGTTGGATGTAGTTTCCTAGTTATGCTGGAATTCCTCTTGATTCTATTCAACTAAATTAAGACCAAATTACCATTATGTGTGATTTTTATGAAAGGTTGAATGACTTAATTAGCTTGGCTTTTATGGTAACCTGAAAAGATTCCCCACTGACTCCTGTGTTTTGACAAAGCTCAAACACTGTTATAGATCAAAGGGAAGATAACATGAAATCTGGATATGTCAAAGGTGCTATACTGAAAGCCTCCTATAAATGGGTAATTGAGGAGCTGTTTCCAAGCTGGACTCCTGACCCCAGAGGCTGTAACATCAAGGACAGAGATAACCACAGTCTGGGGTGTCTGAGCCCTGGCTGCTAGAAGAAATGGATCCTTACCCACACACCCCTGAGTATGTGATCGTCCTGGCAATGGTTCAGATTATCAACCAACTGCCATGCCTCTTGTAAATGTGTCCTTCAGAAAGGAGCCCTCCTTGCATGCCGAAGTTTTTATTGCTTTCCAAGGTCTTAGGCTTCTTTCAAAATCAACATTCTCTTTATTTATTATTGACGTTAATATCAGCCACACCAAAGCCATCAATGCCAAAGTTGTTAACCTTGCTAATGTTAATTTAAGCCATATACTCTCATTAAACCGATATTGGTTACTAATAATGTTTCGTCTAAATGTTGTGTGTGGTTGTATTTAAAGCAGAATACCTTGGTTGAAATACCAACTGTATTGAAATTATTTTAAATTATAGTTTGTACTTTAAATTATAGTTTGTAATTAGAAGAAAATAAGAACTTTTTCTTTTAAAAAAATCTCATACTCTTAAGGACCATTCTTATAACACTTCTAAGATAATCAAAAGAAATAACATGTTTATTTTTAGGTAACTAGATAGATGTCCATGTATAAAATTTCCAACAATCCAACCTTGTGAATTTTAAATTCTTGGGATTATTTTTTTCTTTGGCCCCTTTCATTAAAATTTACTAAGGTTTATTATAATCATTATCAGGACTTTTCCAAGGGGAACTGAGACCCCATAAATATCTCACAATTATACTTAGATGCCACATGAATCGATCAGTTAAAAACCTGTAAAGAATCATTACCTTTTCTTAGAATTTTTCCAGCAGGAACAGCTGTGAAGAGGGCGTTTTAGCAAGTGCTAAAAGATAATACATGTTCCAATCTTTTCTGTATAAAAGGATCTGCTCTGAAATCTTGAGAAATGGTAAAAAAAAAAAAAAAAAAAAAAAAAAAAAAAAAAAAAAAAAAAAAAAAAAAAAACTAAAAGGATATTTAGATCTGTTGTTATTTAAAGATGCTATCAGAAAATCATAAATGTCTCATTTCTGTAGCACTTAAGTTTTGTCCTCCAAAAGGATCAAACAGATCTGTTATAGAGTCATGCAGCAATTTATAAATCTTCGAACATGTGTGCTTAATGGAGAAAATAGTAGACCATTTATGGATGTACAGTGGCGCTATCTATTAAATCATGGATTTTACAAAGTAGGCAGAGGACGCTTTCTGGTTTCAACCTGTGAAGGTCAAGGTCTGCAGTGTAATTCTGACATAGAATCTGGTATACCAAGAGCCATTCTCACAGCTTGCTTCAATGTGGCCTCTGCTACCTCGTTCACAGGCTGTTTAGATAACTAGCCACACCCGACCTGAGGGGCATGGCTGCAGGTTTACTTGGAAGCTAATGGACATTCTGTCCTCTCTTGGGAGAAGGGAGAATGTTGGACTTGTTTAAAAATTGCTTGCCACTTTCGAAGGTCAAGTAGAGATTTTCCTCCTAAAGAGAATATATGTTAGTTATAGAATGTATCAAGACTACACATCTCAGTCCTCCAGTCCTTTTCAATTCCTATCCTTAAAAAAGACAAAATGGTGGGGCACCTGGGTGACTCAGTCGGTTAAGCGTTCCACTCTTGATCTTGGCTCAGATTGTGATCTCATGGTTGAGGAGATTAAGTCCCATATCAGGCTCTGCACTGACATTGTGAAGCCTACTTTGGATTCTCTCTCTCCCTTTCTCTCTGCCCCTCCCACGCGCATGTGCTCATGCTCTCTCTCTCTCTCTCTCTCAAAATAAATATTAAACTTAAAAAAAAAAGACAAATGGAATGGAGAAGAAAGGGAAAGGCTGACTCTAAAACTGTCAGGGAAGTGTAAAGAAACCTCAAAAATCACAAGATACGGTTTTTTTTATTATTCATTTTTTTAAATTAGCAAGCATATGATGCTGTGTAAAGAGATCTTACATACAATTACTGGCTCTTCTTATCTCTAGTAAGAATTCAATTTTGCAATAGGAGAAACTAGGTTATTGAGAGAGACACATTCAAGGTCACATAGTATTGGATATATGGACATGATGCTGGGAGGACATTCCAGTGACAGTGACATTTCCAGCAATCTCTGAACAATGTGTAACTGGTTCCTTCAGGTCTTAACAGCCTGATTCATAAAAGGGAGACACAATTACATAGAGTTGGCAGAAAAACTATAAGACATCCAATTAAATTTGAATTTAAAATAAAAAACAAATAATTTTGTTGTTGTTTGTTAGAAACACACAGAGGGAAAGAGAGAGCGAACAGGGGAGGGGCAGATGGAGAGAGAGAGAGAGAGACAATCTTCAGTAGACTCTGTGCTGATATGGGGTTCTATCCCACGACTGTAGGATAACAACCTGAGCCAAAATCAAGAGTTCGACACTCAACTGACTGAGCCACCCAGGTGGCCCAACAAATAATTTTTAATATAAGTGTGTTCCATGCAATATTTGGGACATACTGATACTAAAAAGTTATTCATTATTTACCTGAAATTCAAATTTAACTAGATGTCCTGAATTTTTATTTTCTAAATATAGCAACACTATATTAGTAGTAAATAATTTTATTTCCTTGGTTCTGTTTTTACGAGTTATTAAAGAATCTCTAATTTCTCTTAAAAACATGGTAAAAACATCCCATAGAGAAAGAATAGTCTTTTCAACAAATGGTACTGAAATAAATAGATATCTACTTGCAAAAGAATGAAGTTAAATTTCTGCCTCACATCAGGTACAAAAATTAATTCAAAATGGAACATAATTACATGTGGGAGCTGAAACTATGAAACTCTTAGAAGAATACATAGGAGCAAATTTTTATGACCATGGGTTGTGATACTAAACATACACATGAAAAAAGAAAAAAAACCAGATAAATTGGACTTCATCAAAATGAAAGAAAAATGTGCTTCAAAAGATAGCATAAAGAAGGCGAAAAACTATCCATAGACTGAGAGGAAATACTGCACATCATGTGTCTGATAAGAAAATTTATCCAGAAGAAATAAGCAACAACGCCTCCAGAAAGACAACCCAAATTTAAAGATGGGCAAAGGAGGGGCACCTGGGTGGCTCAGTCGGTTGGGTGTCCAACTTTAGCTGAGGTCATGATCTTGCAGTCTGTGAGTTCGAGCCCCGCGTCAGGCTCTGTGCTGACAGCTCAGAGCCTGGAGCCTGCTTCCGATTCTGTGTTCCCCTCTCTCTCTGCCCCTCCCCCACTCATGCTCTGTCTCTCTGTCTCTCAAAATGAATAGACATTAAAAAAAAATTAAAGATGGGCAAAGGATTTGAATAGACGTTTCTCCAAAGAATATATACAAATGGCTATGAGCACATGAAGATGTTCAACATCATTAGCATTAGGGAAGTGCAAGCCCAAAGTACAATCGGATACCACTTCACACCCACTAGGATGCCTAAAATAAATGGCAAAAATGATAACAAATGTTCATGAGGATGTGGAAAAATTGGAGCCCTTGGTCTTTGCTAGTGGCAATATTAAATAGTGTAGCCACTTTGGGAATATTAGTTACCATATAACCCAGCAATTCCACTCCTAGATATATATCCAGAGAGTTAAAAACATCTTTACAGAGAAACTTGCACATGAATATTCAGGAAAGAATTGATTATAATAGCCAAAAAGTTGTAACATCTGAAATGTTCATCAATTGACAAATAGATAAACAAAATGCGGTATATCCATACAATGGAATATTATCTGGCAATAACAGGGAATGAAATATTGATGCATGCTATAACATGGCTTAAAAATATCTATTATGTGAAAGGAGCATGTGACAGAGACAATACATTGTGATTCTATTTATATGAAAGATGTAATGTGTATTAGTAGTTTCCAGGGGAAGGGATAGTAAGAAGTGAGAAATGACTACAAATGATATGGGTTTCTTTTTGAGGGAATGAAAAATGTTCTCACTACTCCATATATAATTATGAGGTACTTACTCTGAGCCACTCATTGTACTCTGGTTATGTGAGATGGATAAGACCCCAACTCTGAGTTCTAGGAGCTTACAACCTAGTTGAGGAGAACAATACCTCCATTGATAAGTGCTGCAAAGCATTATGGGGCTTCTGCATACACACGAACGGGATGCAGTGAGTTGCTTTGCACAGAAAATTGGGTCTACATCCTCACCTAACATGGAATCTGAGGCAAGGTAGGCATTTGATAAATTGTTGATGAAAGAGAAAGAGAGGAAGAGAGGATGGTTAAAGATGTGACTGTTTCAGTGACTCCTTCAGCTAAGTGTCTTAGTGAAACCTCTGATTTGTAATTAGCCTATCATTGACTCATTTTCGGGGAGTGTGCTAGGGATTGTGTGAAGTGCTAAGGACATTGCCACTACTGTTCCTGTGGAATTGGCTGCCTGGCCTGGAAGACAGTTAATAAACAAGCAATTAAAATAATGGAGGACGTAGGGTAATCTAAGAGTATAATAGGAGTGAGTCACTTAGTCTAGGGGTCAGTGGAGGCTTCCATGGGGAGTGACAGTTAAAGCATGACTTGAAGGGTAAGTAAAAGTTGGTTAGGCAAAAGGGGAAAGTGAAAAATGGTTCCGGGCAGAGGCAGCCGTATCATTCATCTATATGCAAATAAATGCTTTCCTAATGTTTGAAGTGGCTTAAAGACAGTTTATTTGCTTAGATATTTTCACATCCCTCCACCCAGCAGTGTGGTTTATATGGCTCTTGATTTTCTAAACCTTTTCTTTTATGAATAGTACAAAAGTAAACTTCACCCTAGATCCCATCCATATTCAAATTTAATGAGACGCTAATCCAAAGGATTTAATTGTGTTGCTTTAAAATCATCCTGTTTGATAAGCAATGTTGTGTCCTTTCTACAGCTGAGGAAACTGAGCCATAAAGCATGCTGTGCAGGTGATACATTGAAGAACCACTCAGCCCACATCACACATGTTCCTTAGCCTGCCTGCCTCCATTGGAGGGCTATCCCAATAAATCCAGATTGCCTGCTGAGATGATCATCAAAAAGGTACATGGTGTATAGAATTTATAGAATTTGTATATATAAATTCTATCTTTCTGGTCCTTTAGAGATCACCTGTGAACTAATAGACCAGTGCCTGGAGTTTATTTAAAGTGCACATTACTACTTAAAATAATGACTTTGTTCATCTGGAATTGAGGGGGAATGAGGTGTGCCATAGAAGTATATTTCCATAAAATTGAACTTTACCTTTTTTAGGCCCAACACTTTTTACAAATGCAAGTGTTCGTGAATGTAAGTCATTCTAAAATAAATTGCATGCTCTGCATTCTTACCAGCATTTAACCTGATTACTCCTATGAATTTACCAGCATTTAACCTGATTACTCCAATGCTATGAGTATGGACTGTTTTCTATCATTTGTTGGTTATTATTATTTTTTTTGAAGTTCTCAGATTGTAATTTAATTCTTTTTTGTTGTTGTTGGTCATTATTAATTATGTATTTGGCTCTATGCCAGGAATTGGGACTATATCAAGCAAAATACCCAACTGTTAGAAAATATATGCTTATAAGGAAAAAATATGCTTAAATACTAAGTTTAATATGTTCAGTAAATATGCTGTGTTGTGTGAATTCAGGGCAGGGGCTGTTCCATGCAAGTCCAAGAAGGAGTCATGGATAAGGTGAGGATTTTGATGGTAGAGGGAGAAAGGTGATGTTGGTAGCAGGTGGTGATGGGTGACAGGGTGCTGTTTTTTGGGTTGAGAGAAGAAGGGGAAGCTTCCCAAGTCCCATAAACAAAGCATAAGAATGGTCAGGCAATGGGCAGTGCTGTGGGAAGTGGCAGAGGTGACACTGGAAGGGCACCCTGGAGCCAGCCAGGAAGGACCATGGGTGCCAGGCCAGCGAGGGGTATCTGAGGTTTCTAACAGTGAATGACATGATCTGCATTGGTTTTGATAAAGATTACTCAGGTACAGCCTGAAAAATGATGCATGGAATGATGGTGGGCAGAGACCGGAAACAGAGACACCAGTTGGATATCTGTTAAAACAACACAGAGGGATAGGTGGAGGGTTGAATTGGTCCAGGAAGGAGAAGAGGAAGAGCTCAGTTTGAAGTGATGTCTAAAATGAGGTAGTAAAATATGGTCAAGGGCACAGGCCTTTGAGGCAGATCCGAGCTGGGACCAAGGCCTTGCTTCTTCCTAGATGAAGGACCTGGGGCAAACCACTCCACTTCTCCGTGCTTCCATTTCCTTGTCTGTAAAATGTGTTCTTATACTACACAGGATAACTGTGTAAGTAGTTGAGATAATAAATTAAGTTTCTAGCACTAACCAGGCAGTTTGCAATTTGGAGTTCTTTTCCTTCTCCTAATAGACCTCAGGCACAAGAGCATCAATTTTAGCAGATTGAGTGGTTTTGGAGAGCCCTCTCTTCCTGTTAGCTGGGCCTTTTCTGATGTCTTTGCTCATTCTTTTGTTCAACAAATATGTATTGAGTACACTCTGTGTGCTAGGCAATGTCACTAGGCCTGTCCCTGCCGGCTCTAGGATCCCCTGAGGATTGACTACTGTTGGCTGTGGGCTCAGAAATCAGAGCATGTTAGCGTCCATCAAAGTGTTGTTAGGGCATATAAGTGTGTTAGTGTACGTACAGTAAGCAAGGCCCTCAAAGCCTGCCCTGTCATGTAGAGTGCTCAGCTTTGGGGCATCCTTTCTGCTGCTCATACTGCTTTCCCCCAGACTGCTGGGTTCTCACCGGAGGATGCCACAGCCATGTGAAACCTTGCTCTCTGTACAGATGGTGGGGCCATGCTGAAAGCCTGCCGAGTATGGGAGAGAACACTTGCTTATGCTGCAGCATTACCTTAAGAAGAATGTATTGCAGGCAGAGGGCGTTGGGAACTGTCCAAGGAGCTGTACAATCCTCTCCTGGAGATGACTGGGACAAGAGATGTTCTCCCAGGCTAGCTTATGCACTGCAGCCACACATCACATGAGAGGGGGATGGCTCACCCAATCCCCCACCCTAGCCCCCATGCTGTCCATGCTATCTTCTGCCTTGGGGGGAAGACTGTAGCACACATCTCCACAATGCATGACATCATCTCCCAAAGGCAAGGGCCACTCATGAGTTTTTGCTGGTTACGACCTCAGGACAGGACTTGGTGTTCTTGATAGAGAACATCTGTCCTAGGAGGCACAGTTGGGAAAGAATGAAGGCTTTTCTGGGAGCCCGGCTGGCTCACTGAGCAAAGGCTAGGAGGCGTTTGGTGAAGTAGCAGGAAGGCTGTGATATGTAAACATGATGTGAGTGTGCTCCTCAGGAGTGACTGGGAGTCTGTAGAAATGAAAGCCTTCTTCCTCCTCAGCCACAGGCAGGGAAAAGGAGCCTTGAAATATATGTATGTTTATTTGTTTGACTCAGTGGATAAACAGATCTCTATATTATACTGGGAGTATGAATGAGTATCCATGGATATCATCTTCCCCTTCATAGTTGCTATTTGTACAAAATTCACTTTTTGTATAGATGATTTCCTCCCATCAAGTACCCCAATGCCCTGGAATCTGTTTATTTATGGAATATTTTTCCAAAGATTCTGAAAGCATCACAAAAAACAAAAGGGGCTCATCTGTGTTTCTGTGGAGATGGAGGAGTTATGTAACAGACTCTTATTTTCTACAAGCAAAACAAGGACACATGATATACAACTGTGTCCAGCTAACCTGACTGATAAGATTGACAGAAGCTTGTGAGGAACAAGTCAGAGGATAAGAGCTAGAACCTACAGGAAAAGGTTAGTAAAGAACTTAAATGTCTGTTTATCAGAAAGTCTATCCTGGCTTCACTAGCTTTGGAAGATCTATGGCTGTTGGGGCTCACCAGCTGGAAGAGAGAACGGAGGAATGATATGAGGAAGGCACTTGGAGAAGGTTCTTCCCACCTCCCTTAGACCTCCTGAGATAGATAGGAATGATCCGAAGGTGCAGTGGATTTTCTTTCTTGGGCTCCCCAGCTACAAGGCTGGCATGGCTACTTGGGATATTAAAATATATGTATATATATACATATGTATATATATATATATACACACTCCCTCTGTATGCACAAGAGTGTGTGTGAGGGATGTGGTCACTTTGGTTGTCTCAGGATTGCTAGATCACACTTAGTCATCTTTCAAGAATTGACACAAGTGAAACTTCCTCCCTGAGGCCTTTTATATTCTCCCTGGCACCCACACCAGGTGGAATCTATCCCTTTGTTTCCCTACATTACTCCAAATATTCACTCTACTTTTATCCCACCTAGAACTCTGACTCCCCAAGTAATTCTGGTCAGGGATTGTCTGAGTTCTTCATGTAATCAAGCATCTAACACAGTCCCTGATACACAAGAAAGGATGCAAATTGAATAAATTAATTTATGTATATGCAACTTCCTATCTCTATTTATTCACTTATATGCAAATAGAAGAATATATCCTATGTCAAACATAAAGATACATAAACTGTATGTGAGATATGCTTGTGCTATGAAAACAGTCAAAGACATATCTGTTACCTAAGGACTTGAAAAGTATATTCTGCTGTTGGGTGGTATTCTATAAATGTCAGTCAGATCCTGTTGGTTAATGTCTTATTGAGTTCTTATATATCTTTGCTAATTTCTGACTAGTTGTTCTCTCAGTTGTTGAGAGAGAAACAGGTGTTGAAGTCTCAAACTATCATTGTAGCTTTGTCTATTTCTCCTTTCTGTTTTATTGGTTTTTGCTCACATATTTTGCAGCTCCGTTTTTTGGTGCATACACATTCAGGATTATTATGTCTTCTTGGTAGATTGACCCTTTTATCATTACATAATGCCCCTCTCTATCTCTTGTAGTTTTCTTTGTGCTGAAGTCTACTGTATCCAGTAATAATATAGCCACTTCTGTTTTTCTTTGATTAGTGTTTCTATGACCTACCTTATTCCATTCCTTTACTTTCAACCAGACTATATCATTATATTTGAAGTGAGTTGCTTGTAGACAGAATACAGTTGGGTCACAATTTTTAATTTGTTATACAACAATAGATACCTAATGTTTCCACCTTCCAAACCCACAGAGCCCTATGATTCTACAGTAAGTGACCTTAAAGCATATGCTCAGTGAGTGAACCTTATTATAGCACATCTGCCAAATCTCTCTGGATTCCTCTCCTAACAAAAGATACGCTTCCCTAGGCCTCCCTAAGATCCACACTGAAAATCTTAGTTATTGGAATGTGAGTGGTTGGCCCAAGATTGCACATACCCAGAACTTCGAGGATGTTCTCAATGTTAGGCTTTGGGGAGGGTTATGGTGAGGCATGGAAAGCTGGATGCAGGCTCTGTATATCTCATCATTCTTCTTGCTTTATATGCAAGTGTGGAGCCTTACTGCCTTTATGGGTACCCTCATGTGAATGCTCCTTGGCTGATAAAAAGTGTTCTATGTGGACCCCCCTTCACTTTCTTTCACTACCCCCTTGTCTGTCTTTCCCCAGGCAGTCTCTGCCTCTTTTTTCACTACCAAAGTTTTTGTTTGCCTTTTATTTCTGAGCTATGGGCCTTCCAATAACCTTCTCTTGTCTTGAAAATCTTTCAGCTTTCAGCATGGGATATGACTTACAGCTATTTTTCTTCTACCCCATTTTGCAGGGTAAAGACTTACCAGACCTGAGGTCAGAAGAAAGTACATGAGTTATTTTCACTTCAGGTAGAAGGATGTTGTCATTTTTCTGATTTTTCTTTCAAATTTCCACTAAAAATGTCAGATGTCCTGCATGAATCATTTTTGGAACTTACTATATATTTTTAAAGTGTGTCTATCTTCTTCCTGAATTTTCACTCCATCATCTAGCATTTTTTTTTTTACAGATATAGCCTTGGAAGAGGCCAGGCCCATCCTAACCTTGACTCTTCTCAATTCCTGTTTTGTTTCCTTTGCTGCAGAAGGTAGAGACAACAGCAATTCTGCTTTATTTCACTTCACGCTCTGTGTTTGGTACCTTTTATTATCCTCTGCTCTTTGGTAGGTTTTTTTGAACCATGCTGGGCTTGCTTTGGTGTGTCACATCAATCTATACAGTGGTCAAGTGACAATTAAACCCCCCATCTCCTAAAAAGGAGTTCTAATTGTCAAGAGGGAGATGAAACTGAGAACATGACATGAATTTTTCAAAAGTAGAACTGCTTCAAAAGGGAGAGTAAGTTTAAAAGACCCAGTGTGAGCCTTGAAAGGGACCTCAGAAAGCCACAGTGCTTGACTTTGTAGCCTAGACTCAAGTCTTACCTGCCCTGCAAATGCCCCCATTTGCTCATTACACCCATAGAGTGTATGCTCTAACATAGTGGATAAATTCTTATAATTCCAACCCCACTGAAGTTGCTGCCTCAAATGGAATGGCCTGAGGCCCCAGAAGTAAGACAGGCAGGAATAGCAACAGAGCAAGGGAGGAAGAGCTTACTGGCTTTGCCACCCTCATAGCCCCTCAGCATCCAGGACTCTCTCTGCCCTTAGTCTCCTTCCCAGAATCTTGAGCCACAGGGCCTTGGGCCTCTGTTTCTTCTACACTTTTAGTCTCCCACATCATGACCTGATCCCCCTGAGCTTCCCTGGATGTGGGATCCCCCTCCTGGCCTGAACTCAACAAAGTGTGCCTGTCTCTGATGTTCACCCAACACTCACTTCCCAGCTGGAGAACAGGTTCTGGACTCACATATGACACTCCTCCCAGGGATACTGTGAGGCTAAAATGAGATTAAAGGATGTTCTAGGTTTGTGATGTAGGAGACTAAAGGTCCTAGGAAACAGAGCTCTAACACACAGTCACAGATCTGGGTCTATAACTCTCCAGTAGTCATTAAAAATGTTTCTGCTTATTCAGCAAGGCACATTTACTGGGGATTAGGAGAACCCATAAAACATTGTACTCTATTCAAAGTCTTCTTTAGATAAACCCTCTGAAGCTTTGAAGTATCCAGTTGCCAAGGATTTTTCATTACCCCTATCCCTCTTGGCAAAGTGCCTCTGTGTGTGTGTGTGTGTGTGTGTGTGTGTGTGTGTGTGTGTGTGTATGCACTGGTTTTTTTTTTGTTTTTTTTGGGGGGGGGTCTTGATAGATCTAAAGATCAACCTATACCACAGAGGCAGATGAAGACTATTTTTATTTTGGATCACCAACAGAAGATATCTATACATCCCATTTGTGGTTCTTTCATTTTCCAAGAGCACAGTGCACTGGGAAGGGCCAAGGGCTGGGATTTAGAGACCTGGCTTCTGATGATGACTTTGCCATCAACCTGGTTGCATGAACTTGGACAAGTCATTCACCTTTTAGGCCTTGGATTTCTCCTGTACAAAGTGAAGAGGTAGACAGATTAGCTCTAAGCTTCCCTTCTAAAAGTTAAAGTTCTAATTCTAACTAAGTTTTCAACTGAAGACTCAGTCAAATGCAGTGCTTCCCCAATTCCCGGCTCCACCTGGGGTTGGCCTGGGGGTTGGTAACATGAAAAAAAAAATGAAACCAGGATTCTTTTTCATCATGATCCATGGGACATTAACCAGTTTGGGTTTCCTATGCTTTTCAAACTCTTTATAAGCAGCAGAATCCTTTCTTCAGTGAAATTTTTTGCAGCCTCTGAACACATAAAAGACAAGAATGACCTTCTGCTACAGAAAACCAGAGCCCATCTGCTTCTTGGTTCTTCTCCTCTTCCCCTGCCTCTCACCTTAACTTCAGAGGCTCTCCATAGAACCTGGAGCTTCTGGGCACCAGGCTGAATCATTCACAGGGAAACAAACTGAGGCTCAGAGAGACAGGAACTTCCTCAGGGTCATACACTAATTGGTGGGAAAGTGGGGTTTCTGAATGCCTATCCAGGCATCTTTGAACACATCATGTTATAATTCCTTTTATCGCCGTTATTATAAATGATTAGGTCCATAATTGCAAGTGTACCAACACCACTGCAAAGAAGAACTCTGTTGGGGTGGTGGGAGTTTTAAGAGTCAACAACCATCAAAACAGCATCTGTGTTAAGATTCAGGAAGCTCCAGGCTTATTATCCCCTGGCTCATCACAGGGGGACAAATATGTGAAGACAAATATCACCTTATTCCTAAAGTGCTTTTTAAAATGAGCTGTTAAGAAGAGTCTTGTTTAAAACTTTATTTCATATATAATTAAAGAAAAGAAATGGTCCAACAAGAGGCAAAACGAAATCTTTTCACTACCTCATTTGGAAAATGTTCATGGAACACAGCACCGCTAGCGGAGTAAGCTCACAAAATGGCACACTGAAACCTGAGGGCTCCTCAGTGTGGCCCTGGTGCACAGAGTATTTCTGGGAAACTCTGTATCAGTAATCATGATTGTATAGTTCCAGGGTCCAACCCTAGATTGCAAAATATTTCCCCTTTTGGACTTCAACTCAACAATAATTCAACAATGTGACATCTCAGTAGGAAATGGACCTTGAACAAGAGTGATAGGTATCTTTAGCTTGGCCAGAGCTGCCCAGGAAGCTTGGTGGTAGATTAAGTAATCATATCCTATGGCCTTCCTTCTCTCACAAAAGAAACATTTGCATCATGCAACCCTAGCATATTTCATACAAAATCTTGTTCCCACTTTTCCTTTAGGTGGTGTTTGGCATTTTTATGAGTTCCTCATGTTCTGTTGTGGTCAGAAATAAACCTCCCCTGTCCACTTTATAGGGAAGCTGAATCACAGACTATTAGAGCTGGATTGCCTCAGAGGTAATTGAATCTAATCTGGGCATGTTTCACAGCAAAGAAGTCAGGGAAAAAGATGGGGAAGTGACTTGACCAAAGCTGTACAGCAAGTTAATAACAGAGCTGGGGCACGAGCAGAGCTACTGCCTTGATATCAAGGGCTTTTCCACTTTCCATGTCACTTCTTTTAAATTAGCCAAGGGGCACCTGGGTGGCTCAGTTGCTTGCATGTCCAACTTTGGCTCAGGCCATGATCTCACAGTTCATGGGTTCGAGCCCCGTGTCAGGCTCTGTGCTGACAGCTCAGAGCCTGGAGCCTGCTTCGGATTCTGTGTATGTCTCTCTCTCTCTCTGCCCCTCCCCAACTCATGCTCTGTCTGTCCTAAAATAAAAACAAACATTAAAAATTTTTTAAAAAGTAAATTAACCACAACAGAGTAAGAAACACATTTTCTATGTGGTTCACTGGTGTGGTATCTGTAGTCAGATAACCAAGATTTGTTGGGCATCTCCAGTTTGTTGAGCTGTGAAACCCTTCAACAGGCTTAAGTCTGGAAAGGAAGACAGATATTAAATGAATAATTACTAAATGATTAGGTTCATAGGTCCAAGTGTGCACACCCCTCTGGGAAGAAGAATCAGCTGCTCTGGGGGTGTTATCTGTAGGGCTGATAGAGGCTGTTTATGTCCACGGTGGAATTGGATTGGCCGATCCTGTGACTTAGCAATTACAGGTGTTGCCTCTTACTTTTGTTTATCTCCCAGAGGTTGTTTACATAAGGTGTAGGTTACATCAACCATTTGATTCTGCTCTTTGTTTCTTCAGCCTGAAAAGTCTACCTCTAGAAGACAGCTACTGAGAAAGAATTAAGATTCACTTTGTACAATCTTATTCTCTGACATAACTGCTTGGACAAATGGGGTACTGAGTGGACATTTGAATTAGCCATGAGTCCCATGTGTTTGTGTTCTCCCCAGGACAGGGCATGTTGGACATTAGAACCTTGATCGCCCAGTAATGTGGTTCTTTGATTCCTTATATTTCTATTGAAACTAAGGCAGTGACTTCAAAATGAATGCCAACCTCACTTTGAATATTAACCCCTCCCCCTCTTCCACCCCCACCAACATTTCAGCATGCCATTCTTGTTACAACTTCTGCAAATGCAGTCTCTGCAGAATTAGAAATCCTGCCATGAATCTTCCTGGAAAATGAGCTATCGTGCTTAAATTCGTTGTCATTCCAGAAGTATGTAAAGAAGCAACAGTTAAAGGAAATTCCTACACACTGGGCTTCATATTGAAGAGTTAATCACAGGACATTTTTCTAAATCAAGAAGGTTTGAACTCGAGGTTTGGGTCAGCACCTGAAGGAGCTCTGACTTGATCCAATTCCTTGCTATCTCTTCCCCAACTGTCTTTCCATCCTGGGACCCTTCCCTTCCTCCTTGTTTTCCATCATGTTCATGAGGCTTCCCTGAAACCATTCCTCACTTTTCCCTTAGTCCCCAAGTTTGTTCAGATTGCTTTCTTTTCCTGCGGTGACTCCCTCCTGGCTTTTCCTGGCTTTCTCTCACCCTGCATCTTCATGGGTGGCCTTATCTCCTCTCTCTCCACTTGCCCTTCTTTTCCTTCGCTCTCCCCCCCCCACCCCTCCCCTAGTCATGAGAGCTGCACAAAAGCTGGCACCAGGCAGTAAGGAAGGGGGGAACAGCGGAGCTTCTGCTCCCGGCATTGCCTCCCCCTGGCTGGATAAGTGCTTTGGGGAGAGGGCACTGAGCTTGCCTGGCAGAGGACAATGTGTCCGGAGCAAGTTGGCTCTGAGTCAGCATTCAGCTTTGGTCAGTGCTTTCTCTCAGTTGAGAAATTGGGCCAAGTTTGGCCAAAGTCCCATTCAAAGTCCAGTTCTGGAATATGTATCTGTTCCTCCTCTCCATCTACTTTCCCCCAGAGAGCCCAGGAGGCCAGACAAGCTGTTCCCACACCGGGCTCTCATCAGGGTAGCTTGACATCACTTTTCCTCTCCAGGAAAAGAACTAGAATTGAACTTTCCTTTAAGCAGATCCAATATAGATTTAGAATTAGGGAATAACATCTTTTTGACAACAAGTTTTGTCATGGAAGTGTTTTCAATAGAATATGAGTCAAGTTACAAGTGCGTCTAAGCTACTTTCAGGAACAACGGCATAAAGTACGACTTACCGTATGCAAGAGGCATTGTTCGGCCCGAAAACACCACCAGCCTTGCCTGGTCCTTGCTCTTGTCCTGACCTGCTACCTTATTCTGTCTCCATCTCTTCCTCCATCTTTTCCTGTTCTTCCCACATGTCTGAGGTGTGGCTACAAAAGTAACCAAGCCACTGGAATGTAACAAAGTAAGCATCCAATAAATAGTATTAAAATAATCTGACTCGAATTACATATCCAAATGAACACTGTCCTCTAAAGTAGTCATACTTTAATGTATTGCAATGATGATGCTAGTCTTAAAACCCCATTTTGAAACTTATCTCTTTGAATTGCTTTGAAATTACATCCAGATCCAGTTTATAAGCCAAAATTGTAAACTCATAAAGAGGTCTTAATAATAATCTGGTACAGCCCCTGATTTCATAAATGAAGAAACGGAGCCTGTCGAGTTTGTGCATTTGTTTTTATCTCCTACATTAAGACACTCTTACCTCATTATCTTGTGGAATACATCAAACTATGACAGCACTGTTCATCCATTAGCCATTTGATTAGTAGACTCAAATGTTTTTATAAATCCTGCAGACATTACAATGGGAGAATTACCCAGTGAGTAAAGATGGACTATGTACCAGGCGCTCTGACAGGCCCTCCTCACGGCAAAAGTGTACCCCAGCGATAATTATAACGTAACTTGCTCAGAGCCACACCGTTAAGAGGTGGCAGTGGTGGATTGTGAGCCCAGGTCCCTCAGCTTCAAAGCCTGTGTGCTTTTCACAACTGTGTGGTGTGCTGAAGAAAGCCAAGAAGCTGTTTGTTTCCAGAATGTTAGAAATCGTCAGACACTGTCATTATGAACACTAAAAGAACTTGCAATTTTAAACAAAGCATTTGCTGCAAACCACACACATACCCACACGTGCATGCAGTTTACAAGAGGTTATAGGATGCTAGAGGTAGACAGGAAATTGAAGAGAAACCCTTATTTTTTTAAGCAAAGAGACTGAGGTCAAAGAGATCTCAGACTCTGTCCCAAGCTCCATCAGCAGCAAGTGGTGGGACCAGGAGTGACGTCTTTCATTTCAGGCCTAGAGCTTTCTCCATCTTGCCCAGTTGAAGACTCTCAGCCACGCCTTCATGCTCCAGGCAATAAGCTGGAGGTGTTGAGACTTTAGGACACCACCTCAACCCAGGCACATTGTCCTTTCTGGATAAATCATTCTCATGCAGTGGAAGAATTTCTCCAAGACAACACCCGAATATTGCCTAACTTCTAAACCTGGTAGTTTCTATATCTAGATCTTCCCATTGATGTGCTTGGAGCACTCAGAGACGTCACTCTGAGTAACCGTCATTCTGGAAAACTCTTAACCACAGACATTTTTTTCTTTTAATCTCACAAAACAAAACAGAAGAAAAAGAGCTGAAAGTGTTCTGAAATATCACCTTTCCTGCTACCTTCTTTTATGAATTAGGGCAGGTTGCCACCGGCCCAAGTGAAAGTAGTTAGTTAAGGGTAGATTCAGTGCCTGAAGACAACTCTTCCCAACTCCCAGTTCAGTACCTTGTGAAATGCTACTAAGTCACCTCACCTGCTTTATGTATCTGAGTAGAGACAGTCCTTACTGCCATGGCTCTAATTCCTGTTGGCTACTAGTAAAAATGAGGTCCACTCTGCAAGAGCAAAAACCTGCTGGCCACGTCAGAGTGTCAGATGAGATTTTGCCTCTCCTGGGCCTGAGCAACAGGAGCCGGCCTAACGTGGCCAAGCAGATAAAAGCCACACTTTAGGGATGGGGGCTGCATTATTAACTGTCATGACTCAAATTGTATAAGGGAATCTTGGTGGCTCAAAAAAGATCAGATTTGATCCACCAAGGTTTGCTATGGATTTTCTCTTCTGCCGGCTTGAATCAATAATCTACCAGTTGATATGCTATTTGTTGAAGCTTGGCTCTGTGTGTAACCTGAGCAAGCTTGCCACCATGAGAAAGTATAAGAAAGAGAATGGAGCTTGTGTGCCCTCAGGAGGCATACAGGGACTTGTTTATATAGTGTGTGTTGTCTCCTCCTCCAGTGGACAGCCAGGATCATGCCCCATGCTTGAGTCACCTGTGTGCTCATCACCTAGCCAGGATGTGTGGATGGTTCCCACTAAATATTCATTCAATGAATAAGTAGGTGATTTTCACCTGTGACCTAGAACAAGAGCAACATGGGGCAACTTCACACCTTTGCTCTGAGTGGAATCCTAATAATAAGAGCTATGGGAGGTCAGAAGAAAGAAGTGAACAAATACACTTCTTGGAAGTTTAGGAACTCAACTGGACCCACAAAGATGGCTCAAATTAGGTCAGTAGTAGAAGCAAAAGTGGCTGTTTTCCAGGCAGAGAAAAGTAGTGGGAGCAAATGAACATCAACGTAAATTTGTGAAGTGGTAAAGAAGGCTTCACATCTCCATCCAGCTGTCCTGGACAGTTTCCTTCAGATCAACGTGTTCAAGAATGAGTGCTTCACGCTTCCTCATAGAACACTCCCTGCCCCAACTGGTAACTCTACAGTCTAAGCCAGAAGCCTCAAGGTCACTTCTCCTTCCATCCCAACTAACCAGTCATCAGGTTGAGATGTTTCTGCCTTACAAATATCTCTCATTCTATTTCCTTCCGTGCATCTGAACATTTGTGGCCTTAGGTCAAACTGGCATTGCCCGTCACTTTGCCATACTTCTCTACCTGGTCTCCCTGTCTCCAGACTGGCCCTGCCTACTTATCTGTACAACAGTTGCTTATTGAGACCTTTTCTCATTCCAAAAATGTTATAAATTTACTATACCATAAGAGATAGTGCATTGTAGAAATATATGTATACATATGCATTTTATATGGATATATGTGCCTGTACATGCATGAATATTATACATAATTATAATTATACAGAGAGTCAAGGGAAAGAGGAAATAAGGATAGAATGAGACAAGGATAGATAAAAGTTTAGGACACAAATTTATGCTATACATTTCTACATGGTGGCTGGTATGAAGCACTAATATATGTTAAATGAGGTACTTTTCTATACTTGTATGTTTTATGATTAATAAGGGAACTGAGGATAATGTGCATTGAGAATATTTTTAATATTCTCATAATATTTAAATATTGACTCAAATTTTATTTTTTGATCTTTTGTTGTCTAACTGATGATTTTGAAAGATTAAACTTATACTGTTGGTACTATGTTGTGTGTGGACCAGTATTGCCTGTAATAAAGACTTTATATATATAAAAAAGGCGATATTGGTCTATACCCTACAGAATACCATATAGTATATACTAGTTATTATACTAGACATAAGCTTTAGTCTCTAGTGACCAATAAAAAGAAAAGAATACATTGAGTTACCTGGATTGCACTGTCAATGAGTTTTCTTAAAACTCATGCTCTCTGTTGAGGAGCAAAACATTTTTTAGCAATAGCTATGAAAAGAATGTTTCTCTTGAGGCCTCTTACAGGAGACATCACCTGACGTAGTGGACAAGACCCCAATCATGTCCTTACTGCAAACATGACAGCAAATTTCATATTAAAAATGCTATCTCTTGGGGCGCCTGGGTGGCGCAGTCGGTTAAGTGTCCGACTTCAGCCAGGTCACGATCTCGTGGTCCGGGAGTTCGAGCCCCGCGTCAGGCTCTGGGCTGATGGCTCAGAGCCTGGAGCCTATTTCCGATTCTGTGTCTCCCTCTCTCTCTGCCCCTCCCCCGTTCATGCTCTGTCTCTCTCTGTCCCAAAAATAAATAAATGTTGAAAAAAAAAATTAAAAAAAAAAATGCTATCTCTTTTACAAGCTGAGGGCATAACACCAGAAAGTAATTTAAAACAAAAAATTTGCAGTGGATTTAAGCAATCCAACCAAGTTGCTGCTCTGTGGTAGCCTCTCTTGATCTGGGGCTGAAGGAAGAAGGGGAGATCTACATTAGCTGGAGGACTGTATGAATGGCAAATGTTTTTCTTAATAAATATTAGTTTGTATAATTGACTTCCTATTAACAGTTGGGCTTATGCTACAAGGAAATGAAAGGCAATTACTGTGCTTCATGTGGCGTAAGCTGTTTAAAAATATTCACAGAAAAAAGACACGGAAAAAATACATTAATATGTGCACAGTGAGACTCTGGATAGTGCATGTATATGTAACTTTTTTCTTATTGTTATTTATAGTTTTCTGTACATTTTGACAGAAGTACTTTGATTTCTGTGTTGAGAATAGAATGGGCTGGGGGGGAGATTGTGGGGTAAGAAAAGTAGAAGGAGGGAGACCAGTAATGAAGCCTCTCATTGGCTTCATTTTCAGAAACTGGGAGATAGATATGAAACAAATAGAAAAACAATGACAACAAAGTACCATGTATGTATAATCTCAGCTACTTAAAAATATAAGTACAAAAAAGATTAGAAAAGTGTGTTCCAAAAAGTTCTTAATGGTTCCCTCTGCATGAGGGGTTTATTTGTAATTTTTTTTTTATTATTGATTATGCTTTGGTGTACTTCCCAGAGTTTCTGCAATGCACATGTGTTACCTTTGTCATTTAAAAGAGTGAGAAAAGAGTTTTCCTCAGAAGACAGTTGTGGGACTGTTCTAACATAATGAGGGAGAATGATTTATCCAAAACTTATCATGTTACTTGTGGAAAAAAAAAATCCATTCCATGACCTTCCATTGCCTACAGAATAAAAGACAGGTTCCTCAGCATGTGTTATGAGGCCCTTTATGACCCGTGTCTACTTCTCCAGCTCCTCACTTCTCACTTTCCCCTTTGGCAATACCAGACTCCCCATAGGTCTTCAAATACACCTTGTTCTTTAGGCTCCAAGCCTTTATTCTTGCTGTGCTCTTTTTGAAGAGCAACGTCCCCTGCCTTTCTTCCTTTTCCTCTAAAAGCACCCCTCACTTAGCTAATGCCTTCCTGATTCCACTTCCTAGACAATGCCACCTTCCCTGGAAAGCCTTCTTGGACCCCTCAGGTTGGTTTTTAGGCATAACATGTTTGCAACCCCTGTTGTTTGAATTTAAATTCTGCTGACCTGTCTACCTTCCCCCAAGTGAACCATTTGTCACTTATCTCTGCTTATCCTGGCATGAACATTGTAGAATGGCAGTGACGTTCTCTAGAAGCTTTCTCACCCAGTAGGGTATGAGACAATCAACCATTCCCCCGGGTTCTTTCCAAGACAGCCCGTGCCATGTCTTGTGAAAAGACAATGTCTGACTAAAGATAAAAATCTTTTGTGATGAGAATGTGGTGGTCATATGAGGGGGTCTCTTTCTGGTCCTACAGCTGTCCTCCCATGTCCTTAGATACTGTATGTCAACCCCCAAACTCCTGAAGCTGGTCCAGGTCCTTCATTTGACTGAAGACACTTAGTGTCCAGAGGATTGCTTTACCCTGTGCCCAAAGTTGGTGGGCTTCTTTTGTGTCCTTCCACCCCAGTGCATGTTCTGCCATATCAGGGCCACACATATTCTCTATCATCTATTTTCTTTGTTTGATTTTTCTTTATTAATAAATCTTTACAAATGTCAGAACCATTTTTAATCATAAGCATTACAAAAATAGGCTGCAGGCCAGAGGTCGTGGTTTCCCAGTTCCTCACAGGCTTGTGTTAGACCAATGGGTCTCAACCAGGGATGATCTTATCCCCACGGGACATGTGGCAATATCTATATCGATTGTTGTGATTGGAAGGGGTGATACTGTCATCTAGTGAATAGAGGCCAGGGATGTTGCTAAACTTCCTACATTGCATAGGACAACTCCCACCACAAAGAATGTTCTCATCTAAAATGTCAATGGTGTGGATGTTGAATATCCTTGGAGTAGAATGACTGCTCTCCTTTGTAGATGACAAGGACAATTCTAGGAGCTCTAATGGGGATCTGCCGACTACAGAGAACACAGGCCCAGGGAAGTCCTGTCTGGAATGCCTCAGATCTTTGGTCAGCCAGCAGGAAACCCAGAGATGGGCACCATGTGAGGAAGGGATGTGCTCTGGGTTCCAGCAGGGTAGAGTCTCCTGGGGGAGAATTAGGGGTGAAGGTCACCACAGTGTCTTCAAATCATCTGCAACAGAGAAGAGATCTATTTCTGGAGAAATGCATCTCTTGGCTCAAATCATGGAGACAGGGAGAGGTTTCTCCACCTTGGTTGGAGGTGGTGACTGGATTGTGCCCTGTTATGTACTTTTTCTTCCTCTCTGAAGAATGATAAATGATAAAGCTTCCCCTGCTTTTCTCTTTGCAAGGTTGGACATGAATGTTTAATGAGCTACTACCTTTTGCTAGACACGAACCTTCAGGAACAGTTTTCAGCCTGAGTACCTGAGCTCTCCACTTCACTTCCATGGGGAGTCCTTTTTTTGTTTTTTTGTTTTTTTGTTTTTTTGTTTTTCAGGACAGGCACTCTCAAACTCAATCACAAAAGCTCCAAGGTAACTTGGTTGGAAGTTCTCTTCTTGAATGCTAAACTCTAAAACTTTGGGTAGAGATAAGAGTGGCTTTATTCATCTCCAAGCAAGTTAGTACAGGGAATACAGAAAGTCAAACAAACAAACAAACAAACAAAAGAATGCCTTGGTTTGGAAGGGTCATAAATGAATCACAATTACAAGTCAGGGTAATAGGGGAAGGTGGGGTGCTCTCAGTGTGGTACTGGAACCACAGAATGGGCACCTAACTCAGGCTGAGACACAGGGCATGGGAGGAGAGGCTTGGGGATTTCCCAGAGGAAATGAAGGCTGAACTGGACCCTTTGTTTTTCTTCTCTCTTCTTATTTATTTGTTTGTTTGTTTGTTTATCTTAGACTTCTCAATATGTATTTCCTCCTCAAGCAAATTTATACATACTTACAATGTACCTCAAAGGAGTTCCTTATTAAAAGAATGGAAGGGGAGCTCCTGGGTGGCTCAGTCCATTAAGCACCCGACTCTTGGTTTCAGTTCAGGTCATGATCTCACAGTTTGTGAGTTTGAGCCCCACAATGGGCTCTGTGCTGATAGCACGGAGCCTGCTTGGGGTTCTCTCTCTCCCCCTCTCTCTGCCCCTCCCTTGTTCACTCTCTCTCTCTCTCAAAATAAATAAATAAACTTAAAAAAAAAGAATGGAAGGAATAAAGGAGAAAATAAGGAAGGAAGGAGGAAGGAAGGAAGGAAGGAAGGAAGGAAGGAAGGAAGGAAGGAAGGAGAGAGGGAAGGAGGGAGGGAGCAAGGGAGGGGATCTATGAGAGACTCTGATCTCTGTTTATGTGTCCTTGGCTCCCACCATTTTCTTGCACACTAGCAAGCCTGCAAGCAACTGCAACTCTGCCTGAGAGCCATTTCTGGCTAAAGGAGTGCACTGAGTGTGCACACAGAGCTAGGCTGGAAGCTCCTGGGAGCTGCAAGTCCTTGGAATAACCCTCAGCCAATGGCGGAGAGGAATTGATGGACTGATATTCCAGCTGCCTTGCCCCTAGAAAGCTAGAGCTCTGGATGCATCCTATACCATCCCTCAGATGTCCCCAGCGGGGCTGAGCCCCAGCTACCCACAGCAGTAACTGCCCACACCATGTCTGGTCTTCCCTCCCTGCTCCTCTGCTGACTCTCCCCCAGGTCACCTCCCAAATCAACTCCTTCGACTCAAATGCCAGTGTCAGGATTGGCTTCCAAGGATAAGCATGTGTGGAGTAACAAACACTTGCCTCATTTCTGGGATTCACCTGGGGCGTGCTCCTTTGCTAAGATTGTTCCCTCATTAACATAAAAAGTAGATTTTTGTTCCTCAAGAAAACCCACACGATTGCAAATGCCTTAATAGGTAGGGGATTATCCTGAAACACAAGTCCACTGACCTGCTCACATGCAAGGAGGTTCTTCTGGGGACAATGATGCTGGTGTGTGTGACAAGGTGGCCTGTTCCTGCTGCTTTGCTGACTTCACAGCTGGAGACAGACTCGGACAGAAGCTGTCCTGGAGTGTGGGGATAGTGATGGGGTGTCCTGCTGTCCCTTCCTACTCCAGTATCACAGCCTATAATTCAGACATGATCAACAACATTAGGTCACATCTACACATTCTGCTGTCCCCACTGGCAGACCAAAACCAATTAATGCCTAGTTTGGGAATCCATGATCTATTGTGAGCGTGTCTATGCATAATATATGTGTCTGTGTATGGTAGAAGGCATCTTTATGTATCTAATAATGCTTCACTTAGGCTGATATTCAAATTAGCTTGAGTTCTCAGAGCCCCCAGGAGATGTAGTTTATGGAGTAGCAGATGATGGAGGAAAAGATAGTCCACAATTAAAATGTCACATGGGATAAATGCCAAAGCAGAGGTCCCACCCTGGGAGAGTTATGAATTGACTGTACCCCTTCTCATCTCCACTCCTTCCATCATTGCTGATGGGCAGAGGGAAACCATTTTCTGCCATCTGGTTTTTGCAAAAGTCAGGCAGTAAGCTCCCTGGGACAGGGATCTTATCTTGTATAAGTTCAAGAATGAGCACATGGCTGTGTACCCTCAACAAGCCCCATTAGTACTGAATGCAATCATAAAAATAGCCCAAACGTGGATATTTGATAATGTCCCTGCAGTCAGCCTTAGTCATCGTGTCTGAAGGGCACTGGGTTCCCTAGGCTGGTGCCTTGTGTCTCTCAGACAAGCACCTTGGCTGATAAGACGGCGGCAGGCTATTGTGAAAATCACACAGTAGTTCCCAGGATCCTGGAAAAACAGCAGTTCAATCACAACGGTTTTTTTTCCTTGGTGTTTGACTTTGGCACTGAGTTCTTTTCAAATGAGAACTATGCCAAACATCTTGTTCGAACCCTTCCACTCGGCAGATATGCAAACAACCTCTCTGTAGCCTGCCAGGGGGAAGGGGGAGGCGGGGGTAGGGGTGGGGGGGTGGCGGGCAGGGAGAGTTCCATAGAAAACACGGGCAGCTAGGAACTCTTTCTCTGCAGGCAGGAGCCAGCTTGGAGTGACATCTGGGAGCAGGACATGGACTGAGCAACTCAGCAGAGTGTGGGCCTAGCCGCTGGAGCACACTCGGTGGTGTCTGCCTCCAGGTTCCCCAGGCCAGGCCTTTCTGTGACGTTCAGGGTTGGCAGTCAGTGGTGTTTCCTCCCCCAGGATAAGTGCGCAGAAATTAGGGGCTCTGGAGCTGAATTCTCCTCCAGGACCAGCTATGAAATCACCAGAGCCCAACAAGAGAAAGCTCCTGGGGTCTAGCCCGTGTTTGCATATAACTACACAAATGTGCATTTGATCATGTGTATGCTCATGGAGTGTCAGGATGGTCTTGGGATGGACGTGGCGGTCTGTGTCTGGAGGAAGACCTTGCACACGGGATCTCCTGGGGAAGAAGTTTTCCTCCAGAGCTGGCAGATGCTTTTCCCGTAGCCCAAAAAATGGCGGCAGGCTGCCTGCTGCACAGTCTCCTTGGGACGGTGAGCAGGGCCCGGGGATGCTGGTGCCAAGCTCGGTGAGACAAGCGCTCCCCAAGACAAGCCATCCCAGTACCTGGCCAGCTTCCGGGGCTCCAGCCTTCTGTCTCCAACGGCAGGAAAATCATCCTTCTTCATTCCCAAAGCAAAGTGTTCCTAGGAAAGAGCAGAATCTAGGAGGAAATCACATCATCCGAGAGGGGAGAGCCAGTTCCTTTGTACTATTTTTCAGGGCTGCCTTTGGAGCCAATAATCTGTCATTCCTTGAATAAACAAGCACCTTATCATATCACAAACATTTATTTAACCCTTTTCTCCTGCACTTTTACCAGCAGGGAGAAAGAAAGTGGTGAGCAGAGCAGCCGGAGCCCTGTGGCAGAAATGCCAAATTCCCTGAACATTACACCCAATCTATAAAGTGTCAGTCGGCCCTCTCTCTGCCTCCATGAAACGCCAGAGCGGTCACCCCAGACTCAGGCACCGCATTCCCACCTCCCACTGCTATTCCCAACCCCAGCCCATCTCCATTAATACCCCTCATCCTTTTGCAGACAGGCCTTTAATTCCATCCAAATGGAGTCTGGACTAATTTGTTAGATTCTTTAGGGGGCTGATGAGGGAAATGGAAGAGGGGGAGACAGGCAAGGGAGTATTTACATTTCTCCTTTTCATGACAGTCCACTTGATGGACAGAGCTGGTGAGCTCCAGCATTTTTTAATGTGTGTGTGTGTGTGTGTGTGTGTGTGTGTGTGTGTGTGTGACTTTTTTTTAAAGGCATATTCTTTGGCTCTGACATCACCAGAAAATGGAATGAGCAAAGTATGTAAATTTCTCCAAGCTCCCACAATATCCATTTTCTCTCAGTGGATGGATTTTGTTTTTCTTTGCTGGTGTTGCTCCCACACAATGGGGCCAAATCTTGTTCAGGACAAAGAAACATATAAATAGAACATGCATGTGGTATGCAAGGGAACTCGCAGAGAGCAGAGAGAGACTGTTTGGAAAAGCGTCTAGGGCCTGCCAGGGGGAGCAGGGGGGTCCCGGCCCAAAGGGTTCAACCGGCAGATGTCTGCTTGTCCCTAACATTACAAGTCAGAAATTCCAAAACCATTCTCATTCTTGGGGAAACACTAAGAAGTGTTGGAATGGGTACAAATGTAAGAGGAGAAAGCGAAGTATCTGTGTGTGAGTATGAACGAGAATATGTGAACGTGAGATGACTGTAAGCCTAATTCATAGGCTAACCTTGCTTTGCAGCGCTGACAGAGGAGGTTTTCTTTCTTCTTTACCAGGGAGGATGCTAAATCACATGCAGTATCTTACATTCTGCCTCATCTCAGTGGCTACCACGGATCAGCTGAGACTTCCATGAAACATGCTTTCCTGTATTAAGCGCTTGCAATTGTTTTAGTGTCAATCATCCACCAACCAAACCCTCCAGTCTCATAACTGCACACTACAGCTCCAGCCAAAAAGACTTTTATCAGCGCAAGTTTGAACAAACTAATGTGTGTAGGCCCTGAGCGGTTATTTTTGTTTCCAAGTCTGGACATAGAATCACTTGTTCAATTTCCTGCTGGGTTATATCAAGCAGTTTTAACATGTAAATCTCTGATAAGGAAACTGACTAATTTATGTAGGTTGCCATCTGAGTAGCTGTCAGTATTGCCTTCATTTTTTTTTCTGCTTCCTTCCTTCTTTATTCTGTCTCAATGTCGTCATCGCCGTTACTAGTACTAACAAGTACACCCTTACTTGTTATATGTTTAGAATATGTTCTTATGCTGAAAATGTTTTAAAAACAGACAAAAAAATCCTGTGTCCTTAAGGTTTGTGTGGGAGTTCTGTTGACTTGGATGTCTCTGCTTTACAACTTGGACTAGAAATAAATATGCATCTCAGACTCGTCAAGTAATGTTGTCAACGATTGGAAGATTTTTAATTAATTTATTTATTTTTGATTGTTAATTAAAAAAAATTTTTTTAATGGGTATTTATTTTTGAGAGCGAGACAGAGCATGAGCGGGGGAGGGGCAGAGAGAGAGGGAGACACAGAATCCAAAGCAGGCTCCAGGCTCTGAGCTGTCAGCACAGAGCCCGATGGCGGGGCTCCAACTCATGAACCGTCAGATCATGACCTGAGTCGAAGTCAGATGCTCAACCGACTGAGCCACCCAGGCGCCCCTGATTGTTAATTTTTTTAAATCAAAATCAGGGGCGCCTGGGTGGCTCAGTGGGTTAAGTCCGACTCTTGATTTTGGCTCAGGTCATGATCTCATGGTTTGTAACATGGAGTCCTCCTCTGTGTTGGCAAGGGCGGAGTCTGTTTGGGATTCTTTCTCTCTCTCCCTCTCTCTCTGCCCCTCCCAAACTCTTTCTCTCTCAAAATAAGTAAACAAAAACATTTTTTTTAAGTTTAAAATCAAAATTAAAAACCGATAATAATCTAAACTACTTCTGCTTCATGGATATCCTTAACCAGTCTCCGCCGACTTCAGCTGATGGAGCTTCAGGACCTCTAAGCTGAAATTCTATAAGCTGTTTGAACACCCGTTTCCAAAATCTGCTTTGGCTGTAAACCTGCAGGTAAATCAATCCTTGTGGTTTTCCCCATTCAATAGCTTGATCAAAGAAGCAGAGATTTTCTTTCTTTTTTTTTTTTTTTTTTTTTTTTTTTTGAGAGAGAGAGAGGGCACAAGTGAGCAAGGGGCAGAGAGAGAAAATCCCAAGAGGGGCGGAGGAAGGGAGAGAGACAGAGAAGCAGGGCTCACCCGAAGTGGGGTAGGTGCTCACCCAAAACGAGGCTCGAGCTCACCTGATGTGGAACTTGAACTCACAAACCGTGAGATCATGACCTGAGCCAAAGTCACATGCTTAACGACTGATTCACTCAAGTACCCCAAAGAAGCAGATATTTTCAAATAATTGTTAATTCTGTGTCCAAATATACAGACTGGGTGGATCGACTCAATGTGAGGCTGTAGTCGAATATCTGGTGTTGTTCTCATGTGCAAACCTGGGCTCACCAAAGTCCAGAGTGGCCCCAGACTTGGGAGCTTAGCACATTCTCTCAGGACTCAAAGCCAAATCCTGCCACCCCATTGGCTGGGGATGAAATAGAATCCATCTTTTCTGGGACTTGGATGGCAAGCCAGATAGGGCTCTGCTCCCTCCTCCAAGGCTGTGGGGATGCAGATGGGGAGAGTAGGGGGATTCGCGCAGGTGGGGGTGTGGGGCCCGGAGGCCCCCATAAGTGGCTGCCCTTCTTGCATCTCCTCCACTCAATTCCTGAGCCCCGGGCCTCTCCCTGCCACTCCTACAACTGCTGCTGACCTCTCAGAAGCCCTTCGCCTTAGAGAGTTTTTAAGACAATAAGACAACGTGGGACTAAATGCATATGGACTTTTAACATAACCATTTTTGCATCCACTAGTGATTCCTGAAAGGCCCTCTCTTCCCCTTTTCTCCCCTTCCCCCAAAGTGAACTTTAAATCCTTCCATCCACAGGGACAGAAGGCAAAGTATCTGGATTCTCTTTCCTAGCTCCCCCACTTGCCAGTGTGGCTTTTCTCCTCTTTGTCTGGATGCTCTTCCTTGTGGCTCCTTGCCAACGTACAGATGTAAACTATTATCTGATTATTAAAAGAAAAAAACCCCAAAATACATAAAAGCATGCACGCCATCAGTGGTAACAACTGTAGGACTGTCCACATATAGTCAAGTCCATGGTCTGATGCAAACAACAAGCCACCAGCCTCTGCCACTCCAGAACGTCTGCTTTCTCCAAGGTCTGATTAAAAACAAATTTAGGCAAACATAGCATGCCCAAGAAAGGTGCACCTTTGTAGTCTTGGGGCTGTGCTGGGCAGCCCTCAATGCCACCACCTCCCTATATAGGTTCACACCATCTTTGGGCACCCTTAGGACCCTCTTACACAGTATTCCTCAGTCTGTGGACTTTGCCACTCAAGTGGCAAGTCTCCCTTGCCCTCAACCAGTGTAGCCATGTTGAGCCCTCTTCATGGCTTGGAGTGAGGGATGCACTGAGTGAGGAGTGCCACTTGGCTTCACTCCCACTGCTGCCTACCAGTTGCATGACCCTGGCAAGTTTCCGCTCCCTGCCCAGTTTCCTTGTCTGCAAGCTAACAGGGCTGAGCTAGATGCATTCCTTCCATTTTTCCTTAAGCAAATATTTATTTAGCTCCTACTCTGTGCTAGACACTGAGAATGGAACTGAAAGCAGGACACACAGGGTCTCGGTCCCCACGGAGTGTATGGAAAATTGGGAGGAAGAGAAAAGAAAGAAAGTAGAAGAAAACCAAGTCTGAACATCCCTGTCACCCCAACAACCTTTGAGTGTAGTGTTAATAATAGCCTATGTGTTGCTCTTCTGATTTATCAGGGACCAAAGTCTCCAGTGCAGGTGTGGGGTTCTAGTATGGAATGTCAGGCATCAGCTTCAGGGAGGCCTTTGTGACCCTGAAATCCCTGTCTCTCCTGAAGGCTGGACCTAGCCAGAGCCATCTGTAGGCTTGTCTCTTTCTGCAAAGGCCAGGTATCTGCAGTCACCATTCCATTCTCCACTTGACTGGGAGAATTTTCAGAAACAGCAGGCAAATATGAGACAACACCAGGCCCTAGCTCCACCCTTCAAAGGAACTGTTATTTTTAGTTGTCTCCTCTCTTTCCACAGCCATCTACATACCTCCCTTGGTGAGTCATTTCTGTCGATGGCCCCACGTCCACATGACTCCTTGACCGCAAGACTGGTTTATTTTAACAAAGCAATTCATTCGACCCCATCTGTACCTGCAACACCCCTTAAACTGCTGGGGGGGAGCACGTGGGACCTCCAGGGCCCCAGACAAATGACAACTACCAGCACACAAGATGCAGGATGAAACTGCCCAGTTGTCACCCGGTCATGGAAGTGAGCATACTGTCTTTGCTCCATGTTCATATTCGTGTGACTGACGCTTGACCCCCGAGTCTCAAGCACAAGGAAATGTTCTTCCTCAACCCGGAGCCATTTCACCCGAGCACCAGGTATCGAGGTCAGGTCCTGAAAAATCACACCTTGCAAGATTGTTAGTCATTTGTACAAGAGGCTGAGCTCCCAAAGTACTGCATAATGAAATTGGAGTATTTCTAGAAGGTGTTGAATATAAATCATCTATCAGAATTTGTGGTCTTTTTTTTTTTTTTTTTTTTTTTTTTGGCGTCATAGAGAAAAATACTTCTGGGTCTGTATTTGCAGCCATATGACAACAAGGACAAAAGCACTGTCGCGCAGATCCAGGTCAGCAGTCCATTCTTGTGGCCCTGAGAAGTGCATAAGGGAGCAGTGTGAAGATCCCCCTTCATGTTCTGAGAGTAACTCCTTCCTGCATAAATCCCCCCAACAGTCACTTGTTGGGTATTCACAGTGTCACCTCCCACCCGGCTCCCCTTGCTCACCATGCCTCAGATGGCTGGTGTGTTTGCAAGCTGGGTTGTTGGTTTTATTTCAAGTCTTCCATGATCTCAGGCTTTCTTAGCACAGGACATCCTCCTGTGATATCCTCTCTGCCTGGACATCTCTCCTCCCCCACACTCACTGGCCCTCTTGCTTCTTGGTTTAGAGGTCTTTTCACCTTTAAAGCTGTCTCAGGCTCCTCAGGTACAGGTGGATCTCCCAGATCCTTGCCCTCATGTTTTTCTGGTGTCACACTTATTGGAACTATATATATATATTTTTTTTTAACGTTTATTTATTTTTGAGATAGAGACAGAGCATGAATGGGGGAGGGTCAGAGAGAGGGAGACACAGAATCCGAAACAGGCTCCAGGTTCTGAGCTGTCAGCACAGAGCCCGATGCGGGGCTCGAACTCACGGACCGCGAGATCATGACCCGAGCCGAAGTCAGCCGCCCAACCGACTGAGCCACCCAGGCGCCCCTATTGGAACTATATTTAAATGATTACTTGTTAAATTACTTTGCTGAGTATCTGTCTTCCCTACCAGATTTTCGTGCCGGCAAGTCTCATTCATTCACTGACTGCTCCTCTGACACCCAGCACAGCACCTTGCAAATAGGAGTATTTTTCTCAATAAATGTGTTGATTTGGTAAGTCTCCTTGCTCTCAAAAATCCACAGTGTAATAAGGGGGCCAGCTGAAAACCAATGTGGTGCATTCATTGTTATATGAATATGGACATCCCGCTGTAGGTTTGCAAAGAAAGCAACAAACAATTCTGCTGGAATCTTCTGAGGGGAGACTCAACAGAAGCGGTAGCATTTGAGCTGAGCCCTGAGGTGGGAATAGGAGTTAGGGTGAAAAGAGAGGAGAAGGAATTCTGAGCAGAGGATTTGGTACAAAAGAGATGGGGAAGGATGAAAATATTGAATGAGTTCTGGGGAAAGCACACAGTCAAATGTGCTAGAACAGAACACGTCTGTAGGGGAATGCGGGAAGTGGTAGACATCTTGTATTTTCTGCTATGGACTTATATGTTAAGCTAACAGGAATATAACTATGAATAAATGAAAACTAATCAGTTTGTGCTTTAATTTTTTTTAACGTGTGTTTATTATTTTGAGAGACAGAGACAGAACGTGAGCAGGGGAGGGGCAGAGAGAGAGGGAGACACAGAATCCAAAGCAGGGTCCAGTCTCTGAGCTGTCAGCATGGGGCCTGACACAGGACTCAAACTCACAGACTGCAAGATCATGACCTGAGCAGAAGTTGGACTCTTAACTGACTGAGCCACCCAGCCGGCCCTAATCAGTTTGTGCTTTAGAACATTCTCTTTAGTGACAGAGTGGAAGACAGATTGGAGTGGGGAGTGGATGAAAACCATTTAGGGGCTATTGCAGGGTCCAGGCAAGGGACAACAAGGCTGGGTGGCTGGAACAGTGAGAGCAGACAGATGGTACAGGAGGCAGGCTCGGTGTGATTCGATATGGAGGGTGAGGGACAGGTGTTCACCAAATGTGACTGAGGATCCCAGCAGGGGTGCTGGGTAACTGACAATGACTTTGCCCCTTGTAACTATGACAGGAACCTGGGAGGAGGGTAGAGACTGGGGAGCAAGGTGAGGGAGGAGAGCTCATCTGGCTTCGGACAAGTTGGGTTTGGCACGTCTCTTTCTCAGCCTGGAGGAAACATCAAGAGCAGGGTTTCTCAACCTTCTTCAAATTATTGCTCCTTAAGGAGCCTTGTTTGTTTATTCATTCATTTGTTTATTTAGAGAAAGAGAGAGAGCATGTGCACGTGAGCGGGGAAAGGGCGGGGGGGGGGGAGAGAGAGAGAGAGAGAGAGAGAGAGAGAGAATCCCAAGCAGGCTCTGTGCTGTCAGTGTAAGCCCAACACGGGGCCTGATCTCACAAAACGTGACCTCACAACCTGAGCCGAAATCAAGAGTGGGATGCTCAGTGGACCGAGCCACCTAGATGCCCCCTTAAGCAGCCTTTTAAAATATTTTTTTCTTAATCTCCCTGCCCCCGTGAAAATTTAATACCCAGGCTATATCGTATATGTGTTTATATACTGTATATGGATCAATGCTCTGGACATCAAAAGAGTAGGATGGTTTGCCTACCCCCAATGCATTTCGCCCCCTTGAGAATACACAGGAGGAGAGGGAGGGAGGTGGGCTGACTCTGCTTGAAGGGAGTAAGGAAGGTTTCCCACAGAGGACCTTTGCAGCGGGCTTTGGGGATTGAATGAAAACCAGGTTTTTAGTTTTTGTATTTATTGAGATATATTGACTTAAAACACTGTGTAAGTTTAAGTGTACAATGTGCAGATTTGATGCATTGTATTGTAGTATGATTACCATCAGAGTGTTAGCTCACACTTCCATCACCTCACATAATTATCATTTCTTGTTTGTGGTGAGAACATTTATGATCCACTCTCTCAGCAACTTTTATTTTTTATTTTTTATTTATTATTTTTTTTTTTTTTGCATTGTGAGACCTGGTTGTTCTGTTTATTTATTTATTTTTTTAATATATGAAATTTATTGTCAAATTGGTTTCCATACAACACCCAGTGCTCATCCCAAAAGGTGCCCTCCTCAATACCCAACACCCACCCTCCCCTCCCTCCCACCCCCTCAGCAACTTTTAAATATATAATACTGTATTATTAACTATAATCACCAGAAGATCCCCAGAACTTATTCATCTTACAACTGGAACTTTATACTCTTTGACCAACATCTCCCATTTCCCCCACTCCTTCCCCTGGCAACCACCTCTGTACCCTCTGGTTCCACGAGTTGGGCTTTTTCATGAGATTCTACATATACGTGAGATCATACAGTACAATAAAACCTTGGATTGCAAGTAACTTGTTCTGCGAGTGTTCCTCAAGACAGGCAAACATTTCTAATAAATTTTAACTTGATAAATGAGCAAAGTCTTACAATATGAGTAGTACTTGATGCTGAATGTCACATGATCACAAGTGAGCCAATGGTTCTTGAAATTCGCTTTGATATACAAGTGCTTTGGATCGCAAGCATGTTTCCAGAATGAATTATGCTCACAAACCAAGGTTTTACTGTTTTTGCCTTTCTCCGTCTGACTTGATCTCACTTAGCATAAAGAAGGTGTGGTATATATACACACAATGGAGTATTATTCAGCCATGAGAAAGAAGGAAATCCTGCCACTGGAGACAACATGGATGGGCCTGGAGGGCATTATGTTAAAACCCATTTTTTAAATTGAGGTAAAATTCACAGGCTGGCTCGAATGAAAAGACATAAGGGCATTACAAATGACAAGCGAACCCCCTGGAAGTGGGTGGTGGTGCCAGGAGAGACAACCCACAGGAGGAAGGAAGAGCTGTGTTTCTGAACGAGAAGGAGTCCTCCACAGGGTCTCCCATGTGTACGGGGTCTGAGAGATAGATAAGTGGACCAGGTAATGTGCACATGAAGTGGAGAGAGACAGAAAAGCAAACAGCTGGCAGGAGGCTAATAAGTTCCCCATAGATAAGACAAGGATTTAAGTTGTTACCAAGCTTTCGTTTTTTACAGTGTTGTAATAAATATTCCTGAACACTCCATCTCATATATTTATGAACATATCTGTAAGAGAAATGCTCAGAGGTAAAGGGCCTGGGTCAAAGGCCACATGAAGTAAAATCTCAATGCATAGAACCAAATGCTATCCATACATTCTTGCCAACACAGCGTACTACCGAATGTTTTCATCTCTGCCAATCTGATAATGGAAGAATAGCGTTACTTTTTTTTTTAATGTTTATTTATTTATTTTGGGAGAGAGAGAGAGCATGCATGTGGGAGTAGGGGAGGGGCAGAGAGAGAGAGGGAGAGAAAGAATCCCAAGCAGGTTCTGTGCTGAGAGCAAACTTGGGGCTCAATCCCACAAACCATGAGATCATGCATGACCTGAGCCAAAAACAAGAATCAGGCGCTTAACCGACTGAGCCACCCAGGTGCCCCAAGAGTTGCATTACTTTTTAGTTTAAATTTCCATTTCTCTGTTTATGAATGAAGTTGAGCATCTTTGCATAGCATTAGAAGCCAGTTTTAGTTTGTTTTTTGGTGAAATATTTTAGAGCTTTCATCCATTTTATATTTTATTATTTGTACAGTGATTTGTGTAAATTATTCACACTGTCTTTAATCAGTGATATGAGCTGCATGCACATGCGTTTACCAGCTCATTATTTTTTATTCATTTGTGATTATTATTACACAAGACACACTTCTAAAAATTGTTGTACAGTAAAAATTGCCAAAATTACCAAAATTATATTTTCTCAGTTTTCTTTTTGTGATACACAGAAAGCTTCTACTACTCAAGAGTTTTTTTTTTTTTAAGTATATTCTATTTTTTCTTCCAGTAACTTTTTTTGTTTTTTTTTTTTTCCCTTCTAAATTTTGGATCCATCTACAATTTAACTGTAATAATGTGGGAAGTCAGAATCCAAGCATGTATTTTTTTTCCCAGAGGCTTATATGTCTCAGTATGTTATTAAATAAGACATCTTTTCCCTATTGAGTTGCTAACTTTTATCATATACTGAATCCCCATATATCATAGATTTATTTCTGGGTCTTTTATTGTTACATAGATCTATCTATTTGCTCATGTACCAATGCCATGAGGTATTCATTGATAGCACATTACAATGTACTATGACATCTGGTAGAGCTAGTCTTACTCGATAATTGTCACATCCCACTCCACTTCAACTCTGGCTGCTTTTAAGATCTTCTCTTTGTCTAGAACATTCCATAGTTTCTTTGTGATGTGTATTGATATGAATTTCTTTCTTTCTTTCTTTCTTTCTTTCTTTCTTTCTTTCTTTCTTTCAATGTTAACCTATTTTTGAGAGAGAGAGTGAGAGAGTGTGAGCAGGGGAAAGGCAGAGAGTGAGGAAGACATAGAATCTGAAGCAGGCTCTAGGCTCCAAACTGTCAGCACAGAGCCAGACGTGGGGTTCAAACCCACTAACAGGGAGATCATGACCTGAGCTGAAGTTGGACACCTAACCGCCTGAGCCCCCCAGGTGCCCCGGTGTGAATTTCTTTTCATTCAAATTTAAGATTCAATATTACTCCTTCACCAATCCATAACCCCATTCTCTTCTCTCCAGCTGACACACCATTTACTCTCTTGAGAGAGACTTTCTTTGAGAAGAGAGAACTTCTCTATCTTTGGTGTCTCTTATTCTCTCATATTTTCTTTTTTTGCCTCTTTGCACTACAATTCCGAATAGTTTATTCTTACTATCTTCAGTTTTCTAATTCTTCTACTGTGTCTAATCTAATGCCACACCCATTCATTGATTTTTTTTTTTTTTTACTGTATTTTTCTGTTGCTCTATCTTTCATTTCTAGAAGTTCTATTTGGTTTTCCAACCCACCATGTCACGTTTTATTGTTTCCTATTCCTTGCAGATATTTAAAGCTTCTCTTCCATTTATTTAAATAAAATTGGCATAGCTGTTTATGCTCTGTGTTTAAAGAGCCAAAGTTGTGTGAATCACCTCTTCTGTCTCTTTATTTGTGCTGGCATTAACTAATGGTGCCTTGCTTTCTAGTGTGTTTACTAGTCTTCAACTGCAATGCTTACTGCCTATGAAAAATCATTTGTACAAAATCCCCGAGGCCTAGGATGAAAGCCTCTGCTCCCAGAGATGATTAGCGTTTGCTTCTGCCCTGTGCGAGGAAGCACTATGGTTTGGTATCACTTTAAACCAAATTCATAGCTTGAAGATTCTTGGGCCACTCCAGTGATATGCCTTTGGGTGGTAAATAAGTGTGAATGCTGGCCAATGGTTTAATAGTGACATCTAACAGAGACATGTGTTTTTTGTTGTGGTGGTGGTTGTTTTCTTTTCCCTACTTTGCTTAGTGGACAGGCAACTCTCCCTAAGGTCCCTGAGGTAGAGGCAAGGGGAACAGGTTTATCTCTGGTTCACCTTTGGGAGTCCCAGCTAATGTGGGGCAAGAGTCTGTTATGAGACCCTTCCTCTGACCTTGGGTGCATCCTGGCCTTTGAGTTCTGTCTTTTTCATCCTGAGGCTCCATTAAAAATCAGAGCCAACTCAATTTAACCTGATCAACAAAGTCACTGATGTCAGATGCTGATCATTCAGTAGGTTCTTGTTATTTGTCATCTTTCCAATGCTTTTAAAAAAAAATTATTTATTTTGAGAGAGAGAGAGAGAGAGAGCAGGAGGGACAGAGAGAGAGAGGGAGACAGAATCCCAAGCAGGCTTCTCACTGTCAGTGCAGAGCCTGACATGAGACTCTAATTCACAAACCTCAAGATCTTGACCTTGAGCTGAAGCTCAAGAGTCAGATGCTTAACCAACTGAGCCACCTAGGTGCCCCAACTTTTCAATACTTTTAAGAACAATTTTATTTAATATTTTATTCATTTTTTCATTTTTTTTCAGTGGAAGGGTTAATCTAAATAACCGAGCCCACTATTACCAGAAATGGAATTATGCCTGTTGATTTTTCTTATAAGCTTTAAAAACAGTTTTTCTAGTTTTTAAAATCCTATATATTTATTTGCTACACATAGATTTTTTTTAGAGAGTTGAGGCTTTTGCTTAAAGTCTTCTTGTTTATGAATATGGTATACCTTTCAATTTCTTCAAATCTTGTTTCTTTTTTCTTAATGTTTATTTATTTATTTATTTTGAGACAGAGAGAGAGAGAGAGAGCAAGCATGAGCAGGGGACGGGAGAGAGAGACAGAAGGAGAGAGAGAGAATCCTAAGCAGGCTCCATACTCAGCAAAGAGCCTGACATGGGGTTTTATCTCAGGAACCATGAGATCATCACCTGAGCCAAAATCAAAAGTCAGATGTTTAACTGAGTTACCCGGGTGCCCCCAAGTCTTTTGCTTCTTAACAGCATTTTAAAGATGTCACCTTCTACAGAGCTTATACGTTTTTGTTAAATTTTCAGTTTTTGTTTAAATTTATACCTACATGCTTTCTTTCTCTTATATAAATGTGAATATTGAATGTAGAAACTTTCCTCAGAGTTCTGCTCTATTTTATAGGTTCTGATATATGCTAACTTAATTATTTTTATTTCATTATTTAAACCCATCCCTGATAGTAGTATTGTACACGAAAGAGTATTTTAGCATTTCCAAGTGGAAGGATTTTTTTCTCCCCTAATTTTATTATTAATTTCTAAATTAATTGCTTTGTGATCAGAGAAGTTTTCTATGCTCATTCTAAATTTTGTAATTCATTGAAGTTTTCTTTGTGCCCCTGTCTATACAGTCAATTTTTTGACTATTCCAAGAGTACTTGGAAAAGTATATTCTCATAGTATAGAAAGCTGTGTGTATCAATTAAATTTACTTTATTAATTACATTTTTTGTTGATTTGCACTAAAAGGCATAACAAAAGGGAACTAAAGTCTCTTACATGAAACTTAACATTTTATCAGTTTTGTATACCCAAAATATTTGTCTTCTGCTTTCTGTCTTGAAAGTGGTTTGGTTGGGTATAAAATTCTTTGGTCATATGTTGTGGACGTTGTTTAAATGTCTTTTAGCTCTTCTGAGTGTTGCTATGGTGAAACCTTAGGCCAGCCTGAGTTATTTCAAGTCTCTTTACAGGTGACTTGGTCTTGCAATGAATAAGTTCAAAGGATTCCTATGTATCCTTACAATCCAAAAATGTTTCTAGGATTTGACTTGATGCTGATGGTTTTGCATTAATTTTTCCTGCAATGGAGTAACCCCTTTCAGTCTGAATAGTCCAGTCTTTTATATATGAAAGGGTTAACGTTTTATATATTAAAACATTATTCCTGTTGCACACTTTCTGTTTTCTTTTTCAGGTCTATTTTATCTACTGTTTGCTTTCCTGCTAATCCTTAACAAACCTTTGTTCATTTCCATTTCGTTCCTTTCCTCCCTCCCGTCCTGTGAATACCTGGCATGCATCCAGCAGAATCTACCTCCCTTCTGTGGCCACCATTGTAGTTTTTATTTCTCAGTCACCTTTTTCTGCCAGTTCTTGTCTCACCTCCTTTTCTCTTGCTCAATATTTCCTGAACTATTGTCTATCTGGGCTCTGGGTTTTTGTTTTGTTTTGTTTTGAGCTCCTGTTTTTTTGAAGATGATTGCTTCACTAAGTTGTTGGGTTTTTTTTTTTTCTTTTTAAATTCATGACAGTCTTTTGGGTCCCAAATTTCATCTGTTTTGTGAGAATATTTTTCTACTGAATCTTTTTCAAATCTTCTTCATTTGTTTTTCTCACTTGTTTCAGCCTTTCTCATGTACAGGTACTGTGCTGGTTCCTTTCTGGTTATTCATCTTTAAGTGAGGTGAGGCTTCCTGAATCAGCTATTTGCAAGAAATGTATGTGAGGAGAGAGCCCAGGGCCATATTCTGAGCTAAAAGGAATTCACCTTGAACATGAGGCTGGGATGGTGAGAGACAACTTTTCGTTGTCAACTTGTAGCCTCTCCTCCTGCAGTGATTGGCAGTCACCAGGCTGCACACGAGGAAATCTCCCTACTTCCCCTGACTGGCCAATAGACTAAATAATGAACTTTTTCACTATTAGAATATCTGAGTTATCAAATTGCTTTGTTTTCTGGAACTGTGATCACATAACACTTACCCTTGGGAGAATGATCCTCCAGAAAAAGGACTACATTTGATCTTCAGGTGCCACCCTCATCATCACTGTCCTTGTAGCTTCAGCCTCCTTCTTCAATCCACTTAAAAGACTAGGACATGGAACATGTGAAAGGTGAAGACATTTCCAGAATAGTATAACTTCTGTTAAGGGGAAGGTCCTGATAGAATGGCCACCAAATACCTAAAGATTAAATTTTCTATTTGAGATAAGAAGTTACCTATTGTTCTTGAAAAAAGTCTCATCATATTTCAGTTATATCCCCAGGAAGATAGCCCATCCTAGAAAATAAAGTCACCAGACTCTGCTATAGCTGGGGCTTTGGGGAATAAAAGTAGGGGCACGGGTCAAATGGGATTTCCAGTGCACTATCCCAGCAAGATAGTCAGAAGGAATAAACCAAAGATCATGACTGGGAGAACACTTAAGTTTTATCAAGATTTATTATATCTATATACTATATATTTAAGTATTTGCAATATTATCTATTTATTTTTATAGATATGTATGTATGCATTTCCTATTTGTTTTAGTCAGAGATATTCAGAGTTCAGCTCTCCAAATGAAAAAGTCTTTGCTTCCCTGAAACATCAAAGAAGCACCTAGAGAGATTATGGGAACAGAGTTACTACTAATCCCTGGGCTCCTACAATGTGTTAAGTATGTTATAGGTAGTTTATACATTGAAATTAATTTATATTTTATTTTTATCTGTGTAAATATTTTTTACTTTATTTTTAATTTTATTTTATTGTTATAACAACACTTACCATGAAATCTACCCTCTTAACAAATTTTTAAGTGTACCGCACATTATTGGTAACTATAAGTACTAATCACCAGGGAGATGTAAATTGAAACCACAGTGTGATATAACCTCACACCTGTCAGCATAGCTGTTTTCAAAGAAAACATAAGGCAACACGTGTGGAGAAACTGGAAATCCTTGTACACTGTTGGTGGGAATGCAAACTGGTACATCCACTATGGAAAACAGTATGGAGGCTCCTCAAAAAATTAAGAATAGAACTGCCATATGACCCAGCAATCCCACTTCTGGGTATTTTTCTAGAAGAATTGAATTCAGGATCTTGAGTAGATATTTGCACTCCTGTGTTCATTGCAGTACTATCTGCGAGAGTCAAGGTATGGAAATAACCTACATGTCCATCGACAGATGAATGGATAAAGAAGATGTGGTGTTTACATAGTGGAATACTATACAACCTTCAAGAAAGAAGGAAGTTCTGCAATGTGCAACAGCATGGGGGACCTTGAGGGCATTATGCTAAGTGAAATAAGCCTGCGTGATTCCTCCTACTCATTCTTTATCACAACTCTGCACAGCATTATGAATAGCTAACATTTTGCAGATGTAGTACTCAAAGCTCAGAATGGGTAAGAAATATGCCAGCCAGAGCCATCCAGCAAGCAAGGACGGAAGCTGGGATTCAAATAGATTCCAAAAAGCCCCTTCTATACTATGCTCCCAGGGGGTTCAGGTGCCCCTGGTGCTCCAGAGGACAGGAGAGTGGGCGGAGCCTAGGATGCTGCAGGGGGTCAGGCCTGGTCCTGAGAAAGGGCCAAGGGTCCAGGGGGAGACTTGCCCAGGGAACGCAGGGTGCTGGGATCTCTGTACCTCCCTCCTCTAGCCCCCAATTTTGCATCACCACCAGACAGCTGTTTGAAATACTACAGTTCCAATCCCCATGACTCTTTTGGAATTCTTCCACCATCCCCACGGCCTCATAGTCCCTGTATGGGAAATTGTGCTTTAGAGAGATGTCGTGAATATTCAGGAACAGTGATTATAAATCTTTTGGCAAACAGACAGTCCTATAGAAATGTTAAATAACCGTATGTTCCCATTTAACTACATTTATAGCATTTGGATGGAACTGAGACATTTTGCCTCTTATTTAGGACTTATACTATTCGGTATTTGTAAAGAAATCATCAGCCACTTCTTACATAAGGCAGAAGGGAAGTTCTTTTCATCTTCATGCCCTCTGCTCTAGAGAAGGTTTTTGTTTTTGCTTTTGTTTTGTTTTGTTTTATTTGTTTTTGTTTTTGTTTTTCTGTCTGCTCTGAGTGCCCTGTCATTGGTTGCGTCTGTTACAAACAGTCTCTTAATTTTGTGACTTACACCTATCAAAAGACTTCATCAATTCATTGTCTTTTTGAAGGCATTTATAGGTCATTAAAAAAATCTAAATTCTGTAGAGTTAGCCTTCATTGTAGATCATAACATTTAACATGATCTCTTTCTACATGGTTCCATCCTGTTGTGCAACAATACCCTCCTCTCACCCCCAAATTAGAGTATGTAGCTCCAAAATCCAATTACCCACATAAACTTGGGACCTGTTATCTGGATAAATGATATCCATAAGTGTTCCAAGAAACTTTAACCTTAATAACTTCTTAATAATTAATAGCTCTAAATTAATCTAAAGAGCCTTTCCCTAGAGTTGCCAAAGAAGAATACAATTTAACTACTTTGAGAGCCTTTACTCTGTTCCCATCCCACGCTTCCATGAAAAGTTCCAAAGAGATGCAGAGGAAAGGTGGAGAGTCAGAGGAGAATGAAACGAAGTGAGGGCTGGTGATTACAAACTGTACAATCAACCATCCACTTCCCTGAGCTTGAGTCTGCCCTTTACACTCTTCTTAAAGCTGGAGGTACTTCTGTTTTTTTCTCTCCTCAGTGGAGCGTCCATGAATAGTTTCCTTCTCCTGGAATGCCATTAAATTGCAATCATCTTCCCTCATAAAGTCTTTCTGGAGGCCACCAGATAGACCGTTATCTTTGTCACCTCCTCGCTGATACAATCTGTAAGGGCTCTCTCCTCTCAGAGCCCAAGGCTCACTCCCTGCTGTGTTATATCTGGTAGGCCCCCAGTACAAAGTTTTGGGGGGGGGGGGGTCTGGAGTTCAGTCATGCCTCACCCGGCTCTTCTGCATCTTTAGTAAACTAAGTTAGTACCAACATGTCTTAAAGCAATCAGGTCTTCATTTACACCCTTTAAATATCGGTAGACAGTTATCATGGCCCTCAGTCCAGAAACATGCTAACCCCTTCTGCCTTCTCCCAGAAAATGCACATGAACAGTGTTCATGTTGTTTTGGAAGACCTTAAATGGCACCAAACAGATTCTGATTCCCTTGTCAACAGAAACAGAAAGTGAATTTGTCTTACCCCGTGCACAGAGAAGCTTTTCTTCATAGTAATTTGTAGTGCCACTGATAAACAATGGGGAGATTGTCAAACAGCAATCATAAAGCATAAATAACATTTAATTTAAGCCGCCTTGTATGCTGCTAAGATGTCTTCTTTAACTTTTGTCTGCAAACTGTTTTCCTACCTCTATTTCTTTTGGCTTTATCTTCTGGTAAAATGCATAAATCTATACTTTGTAGCAAATTTCACTACAGCAAACTCTGATTCCACTGCAAGTTCTTCAAGGACAGTGATTATAATAGTAATTCCTCTGTGTGTGTGTGTGTGTGTGTGTGTGTGTGTGTGTGTGACAGAGAGAGAGAGAGAGAGAGAGAGAGAGAACATGTCAAATAAGTGAGTGAATGAATACATAAGTGAATAAATGAATAGAAATTGCAAAAGGGGGGGCGCCTGGGTGGCGCAGTCGGTTGAGCGTCCGACTTCAACCAGGTCACGATCTCACGGTCCGTGAGTTCGAGCCCCGCGTCGGGCTCGGGCTGATGGCTCAGAGCCTGGAGCCTGTTTCCGATTCTGTGTCTCCCTCTCTCTCTGCCCCTCGCTCGTTCATGCTCTGTCTCTCTCTGTCCCAAAAATAAATAAACGTTGAAAAAAAAAATTTAAAGAAATTGCAAAAGGGAATCATCAGGACATAGGAGATGGTAAAATTTAAAAACAAGGAAGAAAATCTGGTCACATTTCCACATTCACTGCTGATGTTGTATTATGACTGAAACCAGTCCTAAAAAGGTGTGATGACATGTGGCAAATTGCTGGTTTTGGAGACGAACGGTCTTTACCTTGAATCCTGGCCCCATGGTCTACTGGCCTCCTAAACCCCTCTGAGCCTCAGTTTTCTCTTCTGTATGAGGCCGTTCAAACAGCCGTAACATTCACCTTGCAGGATTTAGGATTCACAATAGATTAATGTCCCAAGGGCTTGCCGCTCTGCCCACCACAGGGAGTGCTTAATAAATGGTGTAATTATCTCTGAATGGCATCCTAGTAAGTGTTGAAGTGAAGAAATTTCATATTTTGGCTAAAGTATGTATTCCACAGATCTGTTCTCTCACCTCTCCTACTTCTTACCCATTGTTTTTTAATCCTTTATGTTCATTTTACTGAAGTAATTTCAGTTCTCCTTTCAGCAGAGGATTCAGAGCTTCACAATCCCCAGAGGGGATAAAGGCCATGTTAAGTGATGCCTTTGTTGTATCTTGACCAGCTTCAGAGGGGGGCAGTGGCAGAGACCCGGGCGTTCCAGGAGCCCTGCCCCGCGCTGTATTCGGAGTCCTCTTATATTACCACTGTTCCTGGTTTTTGACGATAAGACTGCACTAGATACGTGAAATAAAGGACAGCGTTCCAACAACCAAAGGATCAACTCTCAACATAAATAAGAAGTACATAAATAATAGTAGGAGACAGGCCAGTGAACATTTTTCAAATTCTAAGGGATATCATTTGAATGGTCTCTCTTCCAGAATTTCTTATCTGAAGTTGAAAAAAGATTCTTGGAATCCTTTCTGCCAATAAAACTTGGAAGTTTTGCAACAACACCAACAGGGCAAGCAACTTAGACGTAAGGCTGCCGTGTTGCCTGTAGGTTCGGCCCGGGTCCCACCCTGTCTGTCCCATGGAAGCAAATCTGCACAACTAGGATTACCCTGCACACCACCACAACTGACAAGAGGGCCAAGAACAGACAAAGGAGCCAGGAGTAGCTTGTGGGAAAGCAGGAAGTGGCGGGGCAGTTTAGCTGAGAGATTTGGAGACTGAGGGCTTAATATGATTAAGAAAATAATGAACCCCCAAATTAACAGCTGTTAGCCAGAGAGACCTCACCATAAAATACTGTTTTTATTTTAGGTTCAATTGTCTAAGCAGGGGTTGGAGATGTCTCTGCAAGACAGGCTACTTGGCATAGTTGGGAGCCCTGGAGCTGCCGTAAGCACAGGGCACGAAGCCCCTGGACGGAGAAATCGCTGAGCCAGGCCCTGTGGTCAGCTGTACAAGAACTGCCTCATTCAAGCCTCAAAAAGCCCCGTGAGTAAAGCACTGTGGCTGTTGTCCCATTTTACAGAAGGGGAAACTGAATGCAGGGATATTAAGTGACCACCAAACTCATACGGGGTTAGGATTCACACTCCAGCATAGGGCCACACTCCTAACCACTGCGCCATCCCGCCTCCTGCAGGGGGACCTTAGCAACTGGGAAAGAGGATGCAGCGCCGTGTTAGGTGAACTTGGATGATAGCTACACGTGCCTTGTCCCAGGCCTGAGATACAGGGCTGTCAAAAGTGCATTTTCCGCTCGGGCATGGTGGGTGGAGATGTGGAGATTACAGTATGTTCGTGGGGAAGAGGAGAGAGACTTGGTGAGGGATGGAATGTGGACCAGTAAGGTGTGTGCATAGCACACAGACGTGTCCATACACACCCACGCACCAGTTCACAAGAAGCCCCAGGTAAGTTGGTAGGGGTGGTTCTGCCTCTCTTCACACACACCTCTTTTTTCTACACCAATTTCACCTTGCCCGATTCCTTGCTTAACACATTCTTACCGCCCTTTTGCCATCTTCACCCCCCCCCCCCCCCGCACCGCCCCGCCAAGTCCTGACTGCCCAGTTGGAGCAGATTCCTTTCCATTATCTGCATATCCAAATTTTCAGCTTACTTATCCTATCCTCATGCCCAAAATCCTGGCTGAATTTGTTAAGACTGAAATTAAACCACAACAGAAAAGGAAATTAATGCTGAATAGAAGTAGTACTTTAAAAAAACAAATTCATGAGCTTCAGTGTCATTCTGACTTCTGGAAACTTCTTCCCATGAAACTCATATATCTTCTGAGCTTAACACTCTGGTCGTTATGATCACTTTACATTTTTACCTCTTCCAACTGGGTTTTTGCAACTTGGAGATCGAGTTTGTTGCGTAACAACATTAACAGCTAATAAATTAGGCTCCCCCCTGCCATTTGCTTGAGCAGGGCTGGCGGAGTCAAGTCCTCACGGAATTTGGGAGGAACTTACTCTGGGTCTGATCCTCCACTTGGGCTATAAGGTCAGGATTCCACGCTGGAGCTGTGCCATTCTTAATGAGGGGGTGGATCCAAGACTCGCCAAGGTGTGAGTCCATATGCCCTTCTCCAAAACTCTTTGAACCGCTGTGACTCAGAATTGTTTAGACTTCAGGGAAGATATGTGCATTTGCTGCACATTATGTAACATCTCCCACAGGGGTCTGAGGCAGCACCCCCTAATCAAACACATTAATGTTTCCGTAGCTAAATATATAAATATTCACTTTAAGTGGGATACATGTAAAATATAAATAGTCTGATATTATCACAATATAAACAATATAATATAACAAATAATGTAAACATAAATATTTAAAATAATATAGATATAAATATTAAAATAATAAATAATGTAAGTAGAAAACATAAATAATCAATTTGTGTTAGTTTGGACTGTCAAAGTAATTCTAGATGAGGTTGTTGTTGCCAAATGAGTTATCAAAACCCTTTTGGTTTTGAAGTTTCTGGATTTGGGGTTTCACGAAGAAGAGGTTGTAGGCTTGTTAAGGCAAATAGCTGCCGTTTCTGGCGCCCTCGCATGGTCTCCTGGGATCCCGATATGCACCTGCATGGGAGGGAACTGTTCACAGCTCCATGTTACGGATGAGGAAACTTTGAAGTGGAAAGTCTAGGAACATGGCCCGAGGTCTCAGCATTAGAGAGAGGATTCAGACCTGGAGTATCTAAGCCCATGGAAGGCCCATCCTCTTGCTACTACAATGTTCTCCCCAGAAGAAAATAACCAGCTTGACGGATTTCTTCCTTAAGATGACAGCTTTCTTTACCCCACCTGTCTGACAAACAGGCTCCTGGCTACTTGGCTTTCTCAGCTGTCCTCACTTAGCATTATTACCTCTTAGGACTGTCAGGTTGACGCTGATCGCCTGCTCTTTATGCAGGGCCTCTTTAGATTTCTTACTAAAAATATTTTTAAATAGTTGAGTGCCCCAGACATTCTTGAAGCAGTCATTTCCTTCCCTTCTCCTTTATTAATGGGCTAATTTCCTTCGCCTCCCCAGTGCTGCTCTGAGGCACTTGTGGAAGGCCTGTTTATTGCCTTTGGCTGACACTACCTTTCTCCTTCTCCACTCCCGACTTTATCTTCTCCCTGCCAGCAGAACCAACCTTTGTTCCTTTCCTCCTTTGGGCTTCCCTCCCCTGCTCTACATTTTCCTGGGGGGTAGTCTTCCCCTCCACGGGGGTGGGGGGTGTTCTGAGCACTGGCTCCCCAGCCTGTTAAATTGTGATCACTCCTGCCCTCCTCATTCTGAGAGGTTTTGGGCCGTGGCTGTGGTGAAGTCACAGTCTGGGTTGAAAGTGTCCAAGATCTGTGTGAAAAAGCTGATCATATTAAATTTTCTTTTGCATTTCAACGTTTTGCAGGGCACACACTGGGATGCACACCCTTAAACAGGCAGGGCCTGGGCCTTTTCTTATTTGAGACCCAGTGAGGAGCTCCTCACTGCTTTGTGAGGACGCAAGTGTGGTCAGTCAATACCGAGGGGACCCGTAGCCGATTTGGCTTTTGCTCTCTCCCAGCCCTCTCTTAAGGAGCCCCCGGGATTCTTAGGAAAGACCGGCCAAGGGTGGGACAGATATGGTCCATCAGCTCACTGCTGTAATTGAGTGACCACCCCCCACCCCGCAAGCAAGCTTTACTTAACCTTTTTTCCCCTTCATATTCTCATAGAAGATGGGAGTCCTGAGAATATCACTCCAATTCTGACACCAAGTCCAATGTATGTGTGTGTGTGTGTGTGTGTGTGTGTGTGTGTGTGTGTGTGTGTGTGTGTTTTCACACCACCAAGCAATCCTCCAACACTAGCCGGGTGACCTGCTATTGAACTCAAATCTGACACTGTCTACCCGGAGGTAGTGTCAGGTCCCTCAGGTTAAGGGTTCAGCCCCATGAGAATGCCCCCCCCTCCTACTTCAGATGCCAATCCCAAGTCCAGATTGTCACCCACCTGTGCTTCTAACCCGCGGGCTAGAGATCGGAAGGTCCCTCCTTCTGGGGCTCAATTAATTTGCTAGAGTGGCTCACAGAACTCAGAGAAACGTTACTTATGTTTACCAGTTTATTATAAAAGAATATATGTGAGGACCAGTCAGATGGAGGAGATGCACAGGGCCAGGTGTGGGGAAAGCTTGGGGCTGCCATGCTCTTGGAGCACTGCACTCATTCACCAACCTGGAAGTGTTCCGAACCCTGTCCTTTTCCTGGTTTTTATGGAGGCTTCATTACATAGGCATGATTAGCTAAGTTATTGGCCATTGGTGATTGAACTCACTCTCTAAACTTTCCTCCTCAGAAGTCAGAGAGGGTGGAACTAAAAGTTCCAATCTCTAATTACAAGGTTAGTTCTTCTGGTAACCAGTCCCCATCCTTAGGTTACCCAGGGTCTTTTCAAAAGTCACCTCATTAACATAAAAAAAGACTCTTTCCCACTTCTCATTTAGGAAATCCCAAGGGTTTTAGGAGCTTTGTGCCAGGAATGTGGACAAAGACCAAATATATATTTTAAAGACAAAAATATATATATATATTTCGTGGAATATTGAACACTATTCACTTCAAAGCTGATAGAAGCATCAGTTACCATTTGATTATTCATTCTATAGGTAAGGAAATAGGATTGCATATCTCGCCCAGGGCAGGGCCAACCTACAGGTAGGGCTGACTAGAATCTAAGGGTAAGGATTCTCAGTTAGTACTCGTGTTAGGGTGACCAATCGGCCTGGTTTTCCAGGGACCTTTTTAGTTTTAGCACCAAAGTTCAGCTTCTCAGAAAACACTTCAGCCCAGCTGGTCACCCTAAACCTCTGGCCTTCCTGAGCCTTGTTGCTTTATTGATCAAAACAGTATGTTTGCTGTCTTCATAGCTTTTTACAGTGGAGAAAAAAACCTTCAGATGCCAATCTTTGTATATAGGTAACATTTTAAGTCACTGAAACCTAAAATTTCACAAAATAAGCATTTTTCAGTTGGCCGGTTTTTTCTTTCTTTCCTTTTTTTTTTTAATACTTACCTTCCATGTCCTATCTTATTAGATTATTTCAGACCTAATGAGGAATCTGCTACTGGCTCTTCAGAGGGCGGTGATGCATTTTCAAGCTGATTGAGAATGAATTCAGTGCTATTCAACAAAGAAATTTCACAAAGTTCTAACTAACTTTTGAGGAGTAGCTTACAATCTGCCAGACTTTAATTCCTCAGGTTTGAGAAAGTTTGGCCTTCTGGAAGACATTATAAGGAGGCCTTGTTGCACAGCACATTGATGGCGTGGAAGAGTACTATGCAAACTAAAACATGAAATGATGTTATTAATCCAAATATCTTACCACAATGATTGTTTCTTTTGGAAGAGAGTGGATAAATCCAGGATTTCACTTGGCCTGAAATATGCAGGTACTCAAGAAAAGTGATTATTGCTCCCACAGGTTCAATCTATAACAAATGTTTATTGCATGCTTAATATATTTTTGTCACAGTTGGCTACAGAAAAGTCACAGAGAACAAGATTTATTTCTAATCTTTGAGATAGTTATGAGGGCTCTATGGACATAGGGAGAATACTTCCACAAAACTGTGTTTTTGAGGGGCACCTGAGTGGCTCAGTCGGTTGAGCATCTGACTTCAGCTCAGGTCATGATCTTGCAGTTTGTGAGTTCGAGCCCCACATCCAGCTTACTGCTGTCAGCTTGTCAGCACAGAGACTGCTTCAGATCCTCTGTCCCCCTCACTCTCTGCCCCTCCCCCACTTGTGCCCCCCCCAAATAAATACATTTTTTAAAAAAACCTATGCTTTTGAAATTAAAAAGTAAAAATTGGTCTTTCAGCCATCATTCAATATGGCCATGCTGGGTCTGGAGTGACAGAATCCTGTTAAAATTTCTCTATAAACCTTTGGTATAGAGGTCAGAGTGGGTAGCTTATTGTTCACCAAAACATTCTTAATAAACTACTAGCTAAGAATCATTTGTAAATTTTGGGGCCAATTTGGCTTTGAACTATCAATATAAACAGGTTGGTGCCCATGTTACATGCCCCTTACTGAAAGGAGAGAATACCTCTTTGCAAGGCTGAATTTAATTTCCAAGATGAGACAGAACTGTGAACATGGAAAACTGCTGTTAAGGAATGAGGTACATCCAAATTTTGAGGAATTTTGAAAGAATCCTTGTAGGAGAGTTGGATGAGATTCCTCTTTTGGCGACATGAATACCTAGAAGATTAATTAACCTAAGTTATTGTAAAACACCTTGAAAAGATAGGGAAAAGCAGAAAAGATCTACTACTGGAAAGGAAATCGATTAGGCCACAGCTACGCAGGATTGTCAGTGGCCACACACAGAAATCAGCCTCAAAAATGGACTGCATCTCAGACCGTGGGGTCTGAAAAATGCAGCCGACTCCTGCAATGCCGATCTGGAAGAGAAATTCCCCAGGACCAACATTTATGCAGTCGTTCTTAGTTATTTTATTCATTCGCATCATCTCTCTCTCTTCCCCATATTTCTCATCTTCAGAAAACTTTTAGAAGTTGCTGGCTTCTTCTTGGAGTACTGCAAATATAAAATGGTCCTTTGACAAAGCTAATATGTTGAAAATGAACTTTTAAAGAACTCTGAAGAGCATTCATTCTTTCATGAATGGCATTTGTGCTTTTGAGCTCTATTATGGCACCCAAACACTACTATAAAAGAAAATGACCCCCTGGATAGAAGGGTCTGAAGATTCCCTGCTCTTGGAGAGCCATGACTGAGGATCCATGGCACCAGGTACTCCAGGAGCAGAACCCATACAACTTGGGGGTTGGTCTGGTCCACCCACTGCCTTTTGGGTTCAAAACTATTTCTTAAAGAGAATGAGATTTTTCATGTTTTAGCTAAAATCTCTAGAAAAACAAAACCCCTGGAAACTGCATACTTTGATTGGCTTGTTTTTATTTTTATTTTTCACTATATGCTAATGTATTAGTTTTTGTTTGTTTTTGGCCAACCCCTGAAAATCAGTAAGTCATTTCTTTTTTTTTTTTTTTTTTTTTTAAATTTTTTTTTTCAACATTTATTTATTTTTGGGACAGAGAGAGACAGAGCATGAACAGGGGAGGGGCAGAGAGAGAGGGAGACACAGAATCGGAAACAGGCTCCAGGCTCTGAGCCATCAGCCCAGAGCCTGACGCGGGGCTCGAACTCCCAGACCGCGAGATCGTGACCTGGCTGAAGTCGGACGCTTAACCGACTGCGCCACCCAGGCGCCCCTCAGTAAGTCATTTCAAGAAAATAATAAAACACACCATTGAAAACTTCCTGTGTATCTTTCTGGTCTCTTCTACCACCCAAATATCTAGGTTTGCTATAGTCCCAGAGGAGCCTGGCTTGATTTGCCTTTGCTCTGTAGTTATGTCTGCCTGGAGGCAGTCCCTACTTCTATCTCCAACCTCCTGACTTTTGTATCTCCCAGGTCCCAGCTGACTTGCCATTTTCTCCATGTCCTCCTCCTCACAGTTGGGAAGAATCTATCTGTTGGTGTTGTTCTTATTTGTATTTTTCTAACTTCTAGTAGAATGGAACATTTTCATCACCACTGGTAATCTTCCTCCTATGATATGTGTTCATGTCCTTTGCCCAATTTACTATTGGAAACTTGTCTACTGTAATAATCATAAATTTATTTTTTATAAAAGATACTGATCTTGTCCTACCATGAAAGTTATGGTTATCCTTGAGTTTTTTTGTTAACCTTTCATTTTTGGTTTACAGTGGTTTTGAAATGCATTAATTTTTATTTTTATTTATTTTTTTTTTAATTTTTTTTCAACGTTTATTTATTTTTGGGACAGAGAGAGACAGAGCATGAACGGGGGAGAGGCAGAGAGAGAGGGAGACACAGAATCGGAAACAGGCTCCAGGCTCTGAGCCATCAGCCCAGAGCCTGACGCGGGGCTCGAACCCACGGAGCGCGAGATCGTGACCTGGCTGAAGTCGGATGCTTAACCGACTGTGCCACCCAGGCGCCCCAAAATGCATTAATTTTTATATTGTTGTTTTTTAAATGTGTGGCTTCTGCCTTTTATGTACTTTCCATTCATTTATATTTTCTTCTAGAATTTTTATGGCTCACTATTTTGAGTTAAATGCTAAGTCATCTGGTACTTATTTTGATGTATGGTTTGAAGAACATTTCCTGACAAATGGATAGCCAAATATCCCAACACAATTTATTGAATAAACTATTCTTTCCTCAGTGATTTATGATACCAACTTTATTATGCAGTGATCTGCCTTCAGTAAACTCTGTGGAAAGTAAAATTGTCCCTGTTTACAGATGACATGATATCATATATAGAAAGCTCTAAAGACGACATGCACACACACATATGCACACACACGCACACACACACACATGCCAGCTAGGACAAAAAAATGAATTCAGTAAAGTTGCAGGACACAAAATCAACATATAAAATTGGTTATTTTTCTATATGCTAATAACAAACATTCTGAAAAAGAATTAGGAAAACAGTCCCGTTTAAAGAAATATCAAAAGGAATAAAATAGGAATAAACTTAACTAAGGAAGTGAAAGTCTTGTACACTGAAAACTACAAAATATCGCTCAAGGAAATTAAATACATCAACAAATGGAAAGACATCCCATGCTCATGCATTGGAAGACTTAATATTATTAAAATGTCCATTCTACCTAAAACAGTCTACAAACTTAATGCAATCCCTGTCAAAATCCCTATGACAATTTTACAGGAATGGAAAAAAGTCATATGGAACTGCAAATAGCCAAATCAATTCTGACAAAGAAGAACAAGGCTAGATGCATCACACTTCCTGACTTCAAAGTATATTACAAAGGTACAGTAATCAAAACAGTATGGCATGGCATAAAGATAGACATATAGACCAATGGAACAGAATAGAAAGCCCAGAAATAAATCCATAAATCCATTCACAAGAGTGCCAAGAACACACAATGGGGGAAAGGAAAGTCTCTTCAACAAATGGTGCCAGGAAAACTGATACCCACAGGCCAAAGAATGAAGTTGAAGTTGGACACTTATCTTACACTATAAACAAAAATTAACTTAGAGTGGACTAAAGACTTAAACATAAAACCTGAAACTATAAAGGTCCTGGAAGAAAACACATGGGAAAAAGAAAAATCTTCATAACATTTATCTTGAAAACTTCTTGGATATGACACCAAAAGCAAAAATAAACAAATGGGGCTATATCAAACTAAAAAAGTTTCTATACATCAAAGGGAAAAACTAATAGGGTAAAAAGGCAACCTATATAATGAAAGAAAATATTTTCAAACCATACATCTGATAAGGAGTTAATTTCCAAAATAAGGATCTCCTACAACTCAAGAGTGAAGAAACTAACCCAACTGAAAAACGAGCTAAGGACTTGAATAGACATTTCTCCAAAGACACACAAATGGTCAATAGGTATATAAAAAGATGCCCAACATCACTCATTGTCAGGAAAATGCAAATCAAAACCACAGTAAGATATCACCTCACACCTGTCAGGATGGTTATTATTAAAATAACAAAACGCAGCAAGTGTTGGCAGGGATGTGGAGAAATTGGAACCCTCGTACACTGTTGATGGGAATGCAAAATGGTCTAGCTGCTATGGAAAATAGTGTGTTGGTTTCTCAAAAAATTATAAATAGAACAATCATATGCTCCAGCAATCTCACTTCTGGGCATTTATCCAGGAGAATTGAAATCAGGATCTTTAAGAGATAATAGCACTCCTGTATTCACTGCAGCACTATTCACAATAACCAAGATATAGAAACAGCCTAAGTGTCCATGGAGAGATGAATGGATTTTTAAAATGTGGTGTATACACACCCTAGAATGTTATCAGACTTACAAATATGTGACAACATGAATGAACTTTGAGGACATTATGCTAAGGGAAATAAGCCAGTCACAGAAGGACAAATACTACAGGATTCCATGTGTTATATGAGGTGTCTCAAGTAGTCAAACTCATAGAAGCAAAGAATGGAGTGGCTGCTGCCAGAGGCTGAGGGGAGAGGGAAATGAGAAGTTGCTGTTCAATGGGTATAAAGTTTCAGTTATGCAAAATGAATAAATTCTAGAGACTTGCTGTACAACCTTGCGCCTATAGATAATACTGTATCGTACACCTTAAAACCTTTTAAATCTGTAAATCCCACATTAATTGTTACTACCAAAATTAAATTAAAGTATAAATTAATTTGTAGTACAAAAGTCTCTGTGGATATTTGAGAACACTAGAAAGTTGCAGGGGAGGGCATCAAATGGCTAAATAAAGAAATGAATGATCTTTAATCTTTATATTTGTTACACAAGCCTCATTTACTATCCTATTGTTGCCTAATTATGATTGATCATGTTATAAACATTTATGTGTCTTATTACTTAAATATTATTGTTTATTAAATACACTTTTAAAAATTTTTCCTTTGTGTTTTTTTTTTTTTTTTTTTTTTTTTTTGGTTTTTTATTGAAGACCGTATAGGGCAGTAGTGGAGTTTGGCTAGACAATTACTTTCTCTGTCCTCTGCTTCCTCATCCATGGCAAATAATGGTGTCTACCATAGGTCTAAGCATTCAATTAAATCCTAATTATAAGAGATTTAGCCAGTATTTGATACTTAACTATGAATAAGTATTATTATCTTTATACAATGAAGTTCAGCACAAGTCAAAGAAGGAAGCCTGCTATATAAAAGAAAATCAGTATTAGGAGTTTCAAACCATCTTAATCGAACAGGCCCAAAGTCAGAATACTTCAAAGACAAGCTTATCTATGTCATCCTGTAGTTTCTAGAAACACAGATGAAAATTCTCCAAGTAGAAACAATATCCAACGTGAACAAATAAATATCAGGCAGTAAGGGACAATAAAAGTTATTTGTCCTCAGGATTTCTATCCGCTGTAAATAGAGAGGTACTTCATGCTCAGTGCATATTGTGGGACAGAACATTCTCCATTACACCCCACTAAGCCTCCAGAGACTTTGGAAGACAATGTTGATGTTAATGATTTTCTTCTCTGTACTACTCGTGGTACCTGTGGAAAATGGGATTTTTGTGTAATGCTGCAATGAAAAAATACAGAGGTAGAGTCAATGCAGTATTTTTTTTAAGTGTATTGATTTATTTTGAGAGAGACAGACACAGTGTGAGTGGGAGAGGGGCAGAGAAGGAGAGGGAGACAGAGAATCCCAGCAGGCTCGAACTCATGAAAGTGTGAGACCATGACCTGAGCTGAAACCAAGAGTTGGATGCTTAACCAACTGAGCCACCCAGGTGTCTCAGCAATACGGTATTTTATGTGAGGATGCAATTCGCAGCACTAGTCTTTGTAGTAATTGGACGTGAGCTGAACAGACACAAAAACAATGTTTTCCTATTTGAATCACTTGGGTCTTATTGGATAGCACAAAATGTAAAATAAAAGATGTCTTTATTTTTGATATATTTTGTGCTTATTAACAACTAAAAATTATTTCCTCTTATTGCTGAGTTCAGTCCTGTTCTAATGTTTCAAAATGTATATAAGTCAACTTTTTAATAATTTCTTATAAAAATATTTATTTGTAAATGCACCAATATGTACATGTATATGTACTGAATTTTCAAAATGAGCTAGCATACATAGGGAATTAAGAAAAGGCAAACTTATTCTTTCTCACCACAGGCCTTTCAGAGCTGTTCTTTCAATTGTTCTTCCCCCTCCTTGCTTAAATCACAACCTTGTCCATAGCTTATCTGGTCTTTTTCAGATAATGAAAGTTCAGTCCAGTATCATAATTGCCTATCTCCAGTTTGTCATCTAAGGAAAATGTCTCCCCTTTTTCTGTAGCTTGGAATCTTGCTGTGGGAGCAGGGAGCGGGAGTGGGAGCTTTGGCTGACTTCTTTTCCCATATCTGGCATTACCACCTCATCTACTTGCAAGCTGCTATTTCAACCCTTCTCAGGTTGGGCATGGGCTGGGAGTTTGGAGGAAGATAGAACAAGGAAGGACAACTAAGGGACAGAAGGGTCTTGCCTGGCTGGTGCAGTTGGAACCTGGAGTAGATGCCCTCTCCATATGGTAGACTCCTTTGATGACACACTGATTCTTGATGTCCTTCTGTGAGTTCTTCAGGCTCTCTCTTCTGCAACTCACCATGACTGTTGTTAGGATCTCTCATCAACAGCTCCCTTCCTCCAACTGCTAATGACCAGTACGATGATTTCCTTTAGAATCACACTGGCCAGAGTCCCTTTCAAGATGATACAATCCAGCTCCATTCCATTTGGTCCATGGGAATTCACACATTCTTTGCCTGGCTCAGCTCAGGAAGTTAGACTGTTTCCAATACAACAGCTTCCCTTGGCTTCACTATCTTGGGCCTCCTGACTAGTCACAGCCTCTTCCCTTTAAACTGTTCAGGCATCAATCAGACACCAGCTCCAGTCTCTCTAGCCAGGGGACCCATGTCAAAGTTTTCAAATGAGTCTCTTGAAGCCCTTCTTCTTGACTTGAGGACCCTCCTCTCCTCCTCCACAGGAGAAGTACATGGCCTACTAATGATTCCAAAAAAATAGTCAGCACAGGCAACTTCAATTACAACAACTCATTTGTCTTCTCTTTTATAGCCTAGAGGTAATGACAGGCTAATGCTGGCAGATGATTTCACAATTTCTTAGCCTTTGCCTGCATAGACAGTCTAGCATCTTCCTAGGGATGCGGGATATGGAGATATTAAACAACAATTGTATTTGTCCTCAAATTTTTAGACCTCAACTGAAACTCTGAGTCAACAGGAAAAGTCCCGTTTTAACATAGTGTTGTATATATGTCATGGGCTCCTACTGGTAGTGCTTCAATATATTATGGTTTAAATCATGTTCCTTGACAAAATAAATTTGGAAAGCACTGCTCCATTGTTTTGCTTTTAAGTATGATGTAAGCTCCTTGGCTTGAGATAACTTTTTAATCATGTTGAGGGAGTATTCTTTTTTTTTCTGTTTTGTTTTGTTTTTTTTGCTTTGTTTTGCTTTGTTTTAGAGAGAGAACACACTCAGGTAGGGGAAAGGGGTAGAGGTAGAGACAGAGAAAGAGAGAGAGAGGGAGGGAGGGAGAATCCCAAGAAGGCTCTATGCTCAGTGTGGAGCCTGACACAGGGCTCAATCTCAGGATCCTGGGATCATGACCGGAGCCAAAATCAAGAGTTGGAACTTCAGCCAACTGAACCACCCGGGCACCCTTGAGGGATATTCTATATGCAATTTATTTAACTTTTTACCACAAATGAATATTGAATATTGTTAAATGCCTTTTGACATTTGTCAAGATGAACTTAAAGTTTCATTGTTGTGACCAATGCTATTTTTAGATTTCCTAATATGAAATCATTCAGTTTCCTAGAGAGTTATTCCTTCAATATGATGCTAGATTCGATTTGCCAGTACTTTAATTAAATGTTTTGTATCTATCCATAAGTGAGCTTAGTAAAAAAAAAAAATTGTGCCATCTTTGTCAGGTTTCAGTATATGCTAGTTTTTTTTAATAGAAAATGCAAAGTATTCCATATTTCATTCAAGTTATAGTCCTCTTTTTTAGAAAAAAAAGCTATTGAAGTATATATATAGAAAAGTACATATATCAATTAATTTTCAAAAGTAACCATACTTGAGTAACCAGCACCCAGATTGAGATACACCAACATAAGTACCCCAAAATCTCCCCCTCACTTTTCCTTCTAGTACCTTAGCCTTAGAGTGTGAGAGTAACTCTCCTTTCCGTCTCAGGGTAACCACTATCCTAACTTTCAACAGCATAGACTAATTTTATTTGTGTTTACACCTTATTTAAATGGATTCATACAAATGCACTCTTTTTTATTAGTCTTCTTTCACTCACTATTATGTTTGTGCAATCTAGCCATATTATCGTGTGTGGTTATATACCGTTCATTCTCATTGAAATATAGCATTTCATTGTATGTATATACCAAAGCTTGCTTATCCATTCTGCTGGTGATGGGCATTTGGGTTATTTTCAGTTTGAAACTTGTAAATACTGCTTCTGCAAACAGTCTGGGGCTCATTGATTTTTGAATATATGCACTTATTTCTGTTGGGTATATATTTAGGAGAGTAATTGCTGTGTCATAGGGAATCATGTAGGTTGTTTGCCATTTTCTTATTGTTTTATAGGAGTTCTTTATATATTCAGAATGCAAACTAAAAGAATGAAAAAAGATATAGCACGCAAACAGAAAGCATAAGAAAGGTTGGAGTGACTATTCTAATACCAGGCAAAATAGACTTTAAAACAAAAATTGTTATTAGGGATGAAGAATGTTTTATAACAGAAATGTCAATTCATCAGGAAAGTATAACAACTATAAGTATGTATGCACATAACAACAGAGACCCAAAATGCATGAAGCAAAAGCTGACAGAATTGAAAAGAGAAATAGACAATTCAAAAGTAATAGTTGAAGACATCTATACCTAATTTTCGATAATAGATAGAACAACTAGGAAGAAGATCAACAAGGACTTTCACATAGGTGTAAACCTTCATGACCTGAGGTTAGGTAGAGCTTTCTTATACATGACCCCAAAAACACAAGTGACAAAAGGAAAACTAGGTAAATTCGATTTTACAAAAATTTAAAATTTTGTGCCTCCGTGAAATACATTGAGAAAGTGAAAAGACAACCCATAAAACAGGAAAACGTATTTGAAAATCATATGTCTGATAAGGGACTTGTATCTAGAATACAAAAAGGACCCTTACAACTCAATTATAAGAAAAATGACCCAATTTTTAAATGGGCATACTGGATATGAATAGACATTTCTTCAAGGAAGATATACAATGACCAATAAGCACATGAATAGATGATCAACACTAATAGTGCAGATATTAGGGAGACACAAATCAAAACCACAATGAGATAACACTTCCTTCCCATAGGGATGGCTGTAATCAAAAAGACAGATAATAACAAGTGTTGAAAAGGACAGAGAAATTGAAACCTTTATGTACTGCAAATGGTGATGAAAAATGGTGCGGTAACTTTGGAAAGCATTCTGGAAATTCCTCAAAATAGTAAACATAGAATTACCATATGACCCGGGAATTCTACTTTTAGCAATATATCCAAGACAAATGAAACTGTACGTAAGGACAAAAACTTGTACGCAAATGTTCATAGCAACAAAACATGGAAAGTATATAAATATCTACTGATTTATGAATAGATAAGTAGAGTGTGGTATATCCACATTATGGAATATTATTTCCACTGTAAAAAAAGGAATAAAAAATTTAAAAAGGAATAAAATGAAAAGGAATGAAGCACTGATACATGCTACAACATGGATGAACCTTGGAAACATTATGCCCAGTGAAAAAAGCCGCTCACAAAGAACACATATTGTATGATTCTATTTGTAGAAAATGTCCAGAACAGATAAACCATAGTCAGAAAGTAGATTCGTTTTTGCCTGGGGCTAGGAGATTTGGGAGGAGTGGGTTGAGGAGTGACTGCTCATCACTACACAGTCTATCTTTATGGGTACTAAGGTATTTTGAAGTTGGCTGTGGTGATGGTTACAAAGCTCTCAGTACACTAAAAAACCATTGAATTGTACATTTTAAATGGATAAATTGGACGATATATGAATTATATCACAATCGAGCTATTAAGAAACAATTTCAATCTTGAACAATTCATGCTTACACTCTTTAAAGGATTATTGTTCTTTAATATCTCCCACAGTGCTCAAGATACACCGCTAAGTGGTCAATAAATGCAAGTCAACAGAGTAGAGACTTTAGTCAAATTAGACTGATTGAATGCTTTCAGATTTCTCCAGTAGACACAGGCTTAGACCATCCCACAAGAGGTTGATCTGATGAAGAACAGAACCCTTTTCTGGGTTAGATGAGAAAGGGAAGCACCCCAAACAATAAGACAACCGAGCTACAAGCTGACTCACTCCTATCTGCATGGCTGATAAGGACCAGCTGATGCAATGAGGCCTTCCTCACCACAAAGTCACAATATTTATCTTAACACCAGTGAATATTGAGTGTGTGTATATCTCTATATACTGATAAAACATTGCTCTAATATGTACACGGGGTCTGAACAAGATCAATTCATCAGGGTAATCATGCAAGCCTATGTCTGAGAGAGGTTGTTTATATAGTGGGTTGATAGAGCACTATGATATAAGCCATAGAGAAGCCCTGTCCAATGCTCATAATGCATGATACATATTTCACAATATGAGCATTGTATAAATAATTAACAGCATGGGCTTGAGAAGGCATTGATATGAATCAGAGAGATTAAACGCAAGAAGATCTGCTCAAATGCTCTGCTCTTACTGGGTAGGACAGAAATGCACCACTTGGCCGAAAATATCACACATTTTAGGGACATTCTTCACCAAGCAATGTCTCGTGTGATGACTGATTTCCCTACTCAATGACTGCTATTACTGCAGATACAATTTTGAAGTATTTTACTTGTATGTAAAAAAAAGTGTCTGCTGTCTATTTGTGTGCAAGTCCACATGGAAGGAAATTGCCCTGTAAAATAGCATAACAAAATGTCACTGTTTGAACTGCTGGATGCCAGGATTTTTCTCAGAAATGTCCTATTTAGGAATAGAGTAATTGGCAAGATATTGACTAATCTATACGTAATTTATCTTTCAACCATGACTCAGTGCTTCCCCAAGCACCCTTGATGTCTACCTAGTGAAGAGCACTGTGCTGATATTTAGCTCACGTCCCGAAGGAACTCTTCCTTTCCCTAATACATATGTATTAATTCCCATTAACCTCATTTAGAGGAAGGAGCAATGTGGGTATGAAGAGGCCAGATGGCAGTGAGTGTCTGTTACCGTATATGAGTAACTCTTCCCATTATCATTCAGCCTTTATTTACTCAATGAATTCACATTGTGAGTAACTCAGTTTTGAGGGCTGGTTCTTTTTCCTGCAGGGGTACTGGCAGTGACTTGAACTCCCTCATACTCTTTTCGAGAGCTGGAAGTTAACAATTGCTGTAAAAGATACTGTAAAAAAGTAACTCTGCAAATGAATGCAGGCATTTGCAGGCGGAAGGTGCATGGGATAAGCATTTGTGAAAGTGTGGTAGCTATTGGGTTTCCCTCCCAGAGAGACTAGGCCCATGAATCATGTCTGCTCCCTGTCAGTCGACACCCTAACACTGGGCATTCCCCTGTCCCACCCACACCTACTCAGACCTTAGTGGAAACCACACAGGTATTTATAAATCTCTCTCTGAGGCCCTGTGATTCACTGGTGAAATGAACCCACTTGTCTCCTCAAGTCTCAACCTCTGAGGAGTGATGAAGAGGAGTCAGCTGATGGTCAACGCCGAGGCTGACCCAGAGTGTTACAGGGCCTGCTGACCTCACCCCCTGAATTTCTTTAGGTACTCAAGAACCACAGTTTGAAGACTAGCATTTATAGTGGCAATATAGGTCTTCTGTTTGAGACAGTATCAGAAGGGCTCTGTCCAAAATTTGAAAGAGCGTCCATTCTCTGAGTGGTTTGTTCATCAGTAAAATCACTGTGTTCTGCTTCTGTGAAAAGCGTTATCTTAGCCCTGTGAAAAGGGGGAAAAAGCCTTAGTTTTCATTGAAACAATGTGGCAAAAAAACTTTAAAGTATATTTTTAAACAGTGGTAAGAAGTCAAGAAGAAGGGAGCAGTCATTGGGTCAACGGTGCTGGCAGCTGGAAAGGATGAGGGTGGAAAAGCATGAAGGTTGTGTGAGTGATTTCTCCAACCCATTAGGTGAGAGAATGAGGGCGAAGCCCTGAGCAGTGGCTTGATGGGTCCGTCTTGGGTTGGGGGTTTTCCAAGCCAGGACAATGGAGAAAGAGAAGGAAAAGAGATTTGAAGGTGAGCGTGTTCACAGAATGAATAAGTTCATAGGGTGATTTGTAAGGTCCACGCTTTGTATCAAGCTTCTCTTTTATCTTCCAACATGATGAACCTTCAATCATTTCTACAATAACTTTTAGACCCCCCCCAAACTATAAATCCATATATATGTGTGTGTGTTGGGTTTATAACTACATGTTCAAAGGCCCACAATATATTCCAGATTTTAAAACTAAACAAAGGCACTTGAAGAAGTCAAGCCAGAATCACTGTATTTGCATAAAGAGTCCCCACTTGCTTGATGAATTATCATAAATTATTCAACAGCTTTTATCTATGTGTTTGTTCTCCAGCTAACAAGAGTGTAGTGTCTCAGCTATTTAACCAATCTTAGACAATTTCGATGACAATATAATGTTACTTTTCCATTGCTTTGGATAGTTAAAGTAAGATTTGAAATGACTTTAATAAATTTTTTTAGTTACTTTGTAGTCTTGGCGGTTCCTATAGGGCAAAATATTACAAAGAGAATCCTGGTATAACGCACAGGCTTATAGAATCTCACTCTTAGAACCAACTCGGAAATCCAGTTAGTGTCCCTCCTGGTGCAGGAACAGTCCATGCAGGATCCCCGACCCACAGTCCCCAGGTTCTTCCAGCCAGTTCTAGCAACTACTGTAGGGGCCCTACTCCATCTTTTAGCTGCTCTGCTGACAATGCCCAGGGAGGAGACAAGCCTCCAGGATGAAGAATAGTAGTATCCCTAAACCTAGTGTCTCTATGACAGGTCACTTCAGGAAGCAACTGCATCTAAATTATTAACTAAAGTTGTCACATCATTTTCTCTGCTCTCAGCTGCCCTCTAAAAATTTTCTTCATCTGAAGCTTATTCCAGAAAGAAAGAGAATGCAGGAGGAGCTTTCTTGCTGACTCTATCAGACCATGGATAGGATGTGTGCTCTGGGGGCTGATGTCGACAGGGACACCAGATTCTCCCTCGTTTGTTCTTTATCTTTACTTACTGCACGTTTTGCTGCCGTGGACTTTTTTATTATTCTAAATTGTGGGTGAGATAATAGTTGGTTTCTCAAAGTGCAAAGGCTAAACCTACTGATAAACTTCAGCTGCTACCAGGGGACAAACGCCACCCAAACTGCCAAAACAATCATGACCTCACTTCCTGCATGGCGCACTGAAGGCTTCACCAGAAACTCAGAAAACCCAGCAGGCGAGGCTCTGGCATGAGCCAAAGGCGGAGATCAATGAGTCATCTAAGCAGGGCTTTGGCCAGGCCAGTACTTTTAAAGAAAGCAATACATGGAAAGAGTTCTTTTGCTCCATCGCCCCTATCACCACTTCTACCCTGGAGACTATGCTATCATCAAGCCTTTGCTCGTACCAGTAAAATTCACTTGTGGGCTTTTTAAAAAGCCAGGGCCAAACACTGAACAACTGAGACAGTTATTAACCTCCCCAGCTAACAGGTTTTTCAGGTGTGATGTGAAAACCTCCATTTGCAGTGTAGCTTGGCCAGAAAAGCATACATTTAATTTGCAATATTGATTAGAATTTTCTAAGGTGAATGTTGAAGGCTTCCTGAAAACATAGGCTTGGGAGCTTTTGAAGGTCTTGAAAGGAACAGTAACATCTGTGTGGTTCTTGCAGTTCAGATGGCCCCAAGAAGATGAAACGGAGTTGCAGTGCCCAGTGGGGCCGTTACATGGCTTTGGGGAAGGGAAACCGAGTTTGAATGTCTACCATGTACTAAGCCCAAGGTGGTCTTAAAGATATAAATACATATGATCTTGACCACTATATCCTGTCATTCCAAAGGGTGCAGAAAGGGCTAAGTCTGAGGAATGCACAGGTGCTAAGGAAGCCCAGAAGAGGGCACTGAGTCAACCCTGTATCTGGAAAAGGCAGTCAGTAAGGGCTTCTCATGTCAGGTACTATAAGGGAGGCTTAGAGGACCAGTAGGGATTAATGAATCAGGCTATGTTGAGGCCGAATGAAAGGCAAATAGGAATTGAAGTTAGAAAGCCTATGTCTGAGACTTGATTCTCCTAATTACCTATGTAACCTTAAGAGAGAAAAGAAATTCAAGTTTCTAAAACTTATTTTAGTTACATACTCATATAAGATGGAGATAATAATATCCGTGTTATATTGTTGTTAAAAGGATAGGCTAGATCATTTACCCTTTTATTTCTGTTTCTGTTTCAGACAGAGGGAGCAGTATGTGAAGAGTAATGGGGACCAAAGAGACTGTGAGAAGCTTTAGAACTGAAAGTGTCATAATCCCTCTACATAATCCCTCTACAACAGAAAACAATTCTGTTTTCCTTCTTGTTTTACCCAGAATAAGGAGACAAAGAGAGACAAGGCCATGGCAAAAGCAGAGGCTGCAGAAGTAAGTAGGAATCACCATCCATGGGGTTTGGCTGGTTTGGAAAAAGAGTAAGACAGGACAGAGTTTACACACGCGGAGAAAAAAGATAGGCTGAAGTCCTGGTGGTCTTACTGAGGCATAAGAATGTGTGGCGTGAGTAGCTACAGTAAGGGTGCTGGCAGGACACAGGAAGGGTACATTCCCTGTTCAAACGTGAGATTTCTTATGAGGAAAGTTCTGAGGAAGACAAGGAACAAGCACAGCCAAGAAGGCACATGGCTGACATGGAGTCCACCCAAAGGTCACTGGACAAAGAGGTCAAGAACGTGATTGGCCGAAGTGTGAGGTCAGACTGTGAGTTGGACTTGAAATTCTTCAAGAAGATGATGGATTCACAATGCAGAAGGTATATGCCAAAGTCCTCGCGAACCTCTTTCTGAATTTGTGACATGGACGAAAGGTATCACTATCTACTCAGTTATTCAAGCTGGGAACCTGGGCTTTATCTTCAAATCCTCTCTCTCCTTCACCTCTCCATCCAGCCAAGGAGCCCACTCACAGAGGCTATTTGTACAACAGCTGCAGACCTCTAGCAGAGGGAGAAGTCTTGCAGAGTGCTGGTTATAAGGTTGTTCCATGCAACCAGGCAGACCTGGTGGAATCTTGGCCCTTCCTTTTCTAGCTGTATCAATGTGGGCAAGTGACCTACACACCATGCTTCATTTTCCTTGTGTGTAAGAGAAGATAATAATAGAGTCTGCCTCAGAATTACAGTGAATTATGAGGCCATACACACATAACGCAGTGTCTAGTACACAGTAAGTGCTCAATAAATGCTAGTTGTTGGTGTGGTAGTGTTAGTGGAGCTTTAGTATGTTATAGCAAATATGGAAAAGCCCAGAGTTCTTTTTTTTTTAATAGAAGAGAAAGAATGTCTATGTTGGGTAAAAATGGAAATGTATTGGGAATGCAGTAAAGGATACAATATAGAGAATGGTGGGGATTGAAGACTGAATAGACAGAGGGAACCTTAGAGAATTCACTGAAGGTAGAGACTGATGTTGGTCGACACAAGAAACCAGATAGGTGAGAAACAGAAAGTGGCCAGCAGTGACAGCAGGATTGAATTCTTGTACCTTCTAGAGAAGGGTTTAGGAACAGAGAGGCCTAGCAGACCACCACTACTATTCAGCTTGAGCAAGCAGAGTAGCCAGAGGGGCGGTGGCACCAAGATGGTTTTCCAGGCAGCCTCCAAGACCAGCTAAATTTGAGGAATCCTGGAAAACCTGGAACACTAAGCATTAATGTCGGCACCCAGGAAGCACGGTGGTTGCCTGTGAGAGTATGAGCCCTGCAGACTGAGGTCCCAGGAAGCACTGCAAGCACTCTGTTGCTGTTTGACGTCCCAAATTTCAGCTCTATATCATAGATTTCCTTCATACTAACATTTCTGAAACTGGAATGTGTCTTGTTGTGATTGTTTTCCCCCAAAGGCTGTGTATTAAATCCCTAGAGCCACCACCAATGGCATCTTAGAGTCACGCAAACACAAAATATGTCATAATAGTATGAGTTAAGAGAAATGTGTTAAACTTCTTCGATAACTCTCTAGTATTTGATCTTTAAGTCACATACTCTGAGGGATGCTCGGAAAAACAAATATTCTGACCAGCCATACGCAATGCTGTTAATTACCTAGGGAATTCATGTTCAAATCAATTGGTTGGGGGATTATGCTCGGTCAGGAAATTGACTCAATGGAGGTGATAATAGCTGAGAACCCCCACTGCCTGGCCAGCTAGAGTGGATGTCTTCCTACTCCCAGCCCAGGGCTGCCTTTCCAGTAAGTCCTTCTAGATATCTGCAAGTTTAATGCACAAAAGCTTTCCCATTCATCCTGAACCCTTGACAAATGTGCCTTTCTTACTGGGGCTTCCAAAAGAAAAGGTTAAATGAAATCTGAATGGAATACAAATAGTTCTTCCTTTCAGGGATTTTATTCTCTGAGAGCTCATGCCAGAAAACAAACTTCCTTCATGATCACCAGGGAGCCCCCATTGGTGTTTGGTGTTCTAATGGCCGGAGACATCACCCAGGTTCCCTCTATCAATTCATATGATGGTATATATATTTAATCAGTTTCCACCATGTTCCTGGAAAGACATTTAGCTGGCTGCCAACAGACTCCTCCTCCTGCTCCTGTACATCCATGAAGTCAGTTGGCTGAGCCCTTGATGCAGCTACAGGGGCTCAGTAATCCTCTTCCTGAATTCTTTCCCGGGCAAGCCAAGCTTCCCATCATGCATGAGCTCATTGTTCTGCCTCTCAAAACTCACCTACATGAAATCACCCTTCTCATGTATAGGCCAACTCAGCCAAATAGATATACATTTTTTAATTCACAGAGGCTAGCATCATTCAAGAGAAAGAAGACCCTGGGTAGAAATGAAATAAAACACAATGAATCATGGCTGGCTCTGTAAATGGCATTGTGGTGCAGCAGAGAGAAGCAGCCCTACAGAGAAGGAAAATCAATATTCATTAATGATTTTGAGTGTACTATTGGCCTCGGGTTAATTATTTATTTGCATGAAGGTTTAGATTTATCTCACGGATATGCCATATTATTTGAAAGGGTTTTAGTGCCTTTGACCTATGCTCAACGAATCTTCTTGACCCATATTTCATTTCACATGCAAAAGCAGTAGGCAGTATATTGGTCATTTTTCTCTAATTTATTCATTAATCCCATCAACTAATAATTAAAGAGGTTTACTATGTACTACATGCTATTCAAGGTTCTAGGAATAAAACTATGAGCAAAATAGTCTCTACTTTTGTGGAACTTAACATTCTAACAGTGGGAGCGACAGCTAATAAAAATGAATGTGAACCCTTGACATGATGTAATGAAATGCCACCTTCCCTCTGGGCCATATCTCCCAGAAACCCACAGCCCCAGTCTAATCATGAGAAAAACACCAGACAAATTCCACTAGAGGGGCATCCTACAGATACTTGACCAGTTCTCCTCAAAACTGTCAAGGTCATCAAAAATGGAGTCTGAGAAACTGTTACAGCCAAGAGAAGCCTAAGGACACATGATAGCTAAATGTAATGTGAAATCCTGGACAGGGTCCTAGAAGATAAAGGACATGAGGCAAAATCTGAGGAGATTTGCCTCTTTTTTTTTTTTAAAGTAATCTCTACACCCAACATTGGGCTCGAAATCATAACTCCAAGATCAAGAGTCACATGCACTATCAACCAAGACAGCCAGCCACCCCAAAAACTAAAGAAATTTATATCAACTATGGACTTCATATTACCAAAAAATGAGGAAAATTAAAAGGAGGAATGTCGAAGAGCAGTAGGGTCAGGGAGGCTTCTCTGAGGAGGCAACAGTCCAAGTGTGACCCGTACAATGAGAAGGCACCCATCCACAAAGTGGGAAAGTTCATCTGAGGAATGGGAGCAAGTGAAAAAAAGGCCCTGAAGTAGGAATCAGCTGGTGTGTTCAAGAAACACATAGAGGGCTTGCATGGCCAGAACCTAGCAAGCAAATGGAGCAAGATGACATTGGAGAGGTAGACAGACCATGAATGGTCTTCTAGGTCAAGCTAAGGATGTGAAACTTGCTCAGAGTTTTTGGGAGAGTTTTAAGCAGGGAAATGGCATGATCTGATTTATCTTTGAAAAACATCCCTCCAGCTGCTGTGCTAAGAATAAAGCATATTAGTGCCAGCCAGGGGCTGGGCAGAGAAGGAAATGGGGAGTGACTGTTAATGAGGCATGGGATTTTTTTTGGGGGGGGGTTGATATTAATGTTCTAGTATTAGATAGTTGTGATTGGTTGCACTACACTGGTACTATACTAAAACCCACTGAATTGTATACCTTAAAATTGTTAAAATGGTAAGTTTTATGTTATGGGAATTTTATCTCAATCTTGAAAATAATAGATTATAGGAATGGGGACAAGCATGGAAGCAGGTGGCTTGGCTATGAGGCTATTGCTGTAGTACAGGAGAGGGATGACGGTGTCCTGGACTAGAATGACAGCAGTGGAGCTGAGGACAAGTGTCTGGATTCTAACATGTTTTGGAAGATTGCCGTGAGGATTACTTAAAATTTTTTTCTTTATTTTAGAGACAGAGAGAGCACACATATGCATGAGGGAGAGTGGAAGAGGGAGTAAGAGAGAGAATCCCAAGCAGGCTCCACATTCCGTGCGGAGCCCCATGTGGAGCTCGATTCCATGACCCTGGGATTACGACCTGAACTGAAACCAAGAGCCAGATGCTCAACTGACTGAGCCACCGAGGCTCCCTACTGGTAGGATTACAGTTGATGTGCACAGAAGGGGGGTATTGCAAGAAATCAAGAGCAATGTTAAGACCCTAAGAGAGACTCTTTTGACTTCTAGTTTATTTTAAGACATTTTAATGTGGATTTCATATGCCATGTGTTAGTACGCTTTAACATACAAATGATAGAAAACACTAACTCAGTCTGGGTTAAATACAAGGAAATGCATTACCTAAGAATAAGACCAACGGCAGTTAAGGGCTTCACGTTGGTTGGTTGGTTCAGTGGTTGAGCATGTCATCAAGGTCCCAGGTTCTTAACATCCTTCCATTATGCCACCTTCAGGCTGTCAACTTTGCCCTCACCTGGCCTATCTTCCTGGTTTTAAGATGGCAACAGTAGTTCCAGGTGTCACATACAAGCAAGACCAAGACAATGACAAGGGGATGAAATGGCATCCCTTTCTGTGTATTTTTCTTAGAAGTAAAGAACGTAGAAGATCCCAATGACTTCTCAGCATGTTACACATCTTTCTAATTTTATTTTATTTTTGCCTCATGGAAAACAATTATGTGTTTATCCAAATGGAAACGAGCTACAGAAAAATAGAGAGTAATTTGAGGGTGGAGGTAGAGGAAGAAAAAGATTAGAAATTTAAAAGAAGTGGCTTCGATCTGTGTGGTGTTTGCTGTGGTATTGCTCATACATATCTTCCCATGAGCAATAGTTGTCTGGGGCTAATGGTTAATGAAGAGACTCGAGTTTTTCTCTCACATCATCTGAGATTCAGCATGGGAAATGGAACTATCATGGTTAGCTTTAACTACCCAGGATCCATCCTCTATAGCTGGGGATAAGGCTCAATTTCCCCTGGGGTAAATGGCAGTGGGAAGATGCCCAGTGGCTCCATTGACAAGGATGTAAGGATTGGAGAGTGAATGTTGGGTAGACAAATAATAGTGTCTGAACCATGGTGGGTAAAAGGAAAAATTAGGGGGTTCAAAAATGTATTCATTACAAATAGGGAGAAGTACAGAGAACACAAAGTATATTATTGTATCACCAGAGCTATGTCTGATGAACTTCTCTATCCCTATGTGTTTCTTAGAACTAGAGAAAATATGGGCCCCTGGGTGGCTCAGTCGGTTAAGTGGCCGACTTCGGCTCAGGTCATGATCTCGCGGTCTGTGAGTTCGAGCCCCGCGTCGGGCTCTGTGCTGACAGCTCAGAGCCTGGAGCCTGTTTCAGATTCTGCGTCTCCCTCTCTCTGACCCTCCCCCGTTCATGCTCTGTCTCTCTCTGTCTCAAAAATAAATAAACGTTAAAAAAAAAATTAAAAAAAAAGAACTAGAGAAAATATATTTTGAATAGCCCTGAACATTCAACAAGAACTTGAAGGTCCTGGAAAGACTTAATAGGACAAGGGCAAAACAGGAAATCAAAGAATGATTTAATAATCAAGGTTTAATAATAATGCTTTATTAATCAAGTAATGGTTTAGTAATAATGGCTATAATCATTGAATATTCCCTATGTGTGCAACACTTTTCTATATGCTTAACATACACCATACCATTTAATTCCCAAGACACCTTATTACTACATCTTCACTTTCAGGTGAGGAAATGGAGGTTTTGAAAGTTTAAGGCAACTTATCTCAGACAGTGGAACCAGGATTTGAACCCAGACAGTCTGGCTCCAAAGCCTGCATATCTAATCTCTGAGCTTCCTACACATCAAGTGTCAATCTAGACTTGAACATTTAAACTTTAGAGCAATATTTCTAAGCCAACGCCCACTCCTGGAAAAAAACAAAATGTCTTGCTATCCTCAAAGAGACTGATTTTGATTACTCATCTTCCTGTATAAAATCAATAGGCATCTTCTTTCCTTTTTCATACATGAAATTGACTTGCATTTTCAAACTTTCCTCCTTCCCTGAATTTCTGATATGCTTTCTGGGGGCTGGGGGGAATCCTCTTCTGGGGTGTGAATCACTCTGCTAGAACATTTGGAGAGAGATCTATGAATTGAGATTCCGAAGGAATTCTGGTCCTGTTGGAATTCTGGTCCCGGTGACCTACACGGACTGTCTACATACTTACTCAAGTGAGCTAGATCATTGCTCAACCTTCCACTTTAACTGAATGGCTTGGTCTCAAGGTCAAAGACTTCCTAGAGCTGACTTTTGATTGTGTAAGAAAAGACAAGCTACTAATTCTCTCATTTGTTAAGTGGAGAAAACACGATATTTAACATCTCCAAAGGATAAATGGGGCTAATTACGGGTCAACTACTATTTGGAAAAAAAGAAGAGTTTTCGTTTCTCAGAAGATCCCCCTCAAGAAGGGAGAAAAGATACATTCCTATTGCCTCCAAGAAGACAGGTGGTACTGAATGAGCACATTTGCTTGCTCCTTCTCTTGCTTTTTGCATAATTATTTCTTCGGGGAAAGGATTGTACTGCTAACAGTCAGCACCTGTATGAAATTAAACCATAAGCACAATAGATAAGCACAATGTGAGATTGGCTGGTTTCCCACCCTGAGTAGTGGACGTTTCACATGCACCCACAGGACTAACTCCTGCCTGGAAAGCAGCGATTTTATCTGTGTCTTAGGGAAAGATCATTCAGAATCGCCATCCAGGCTGCAAATGCTAAATGGGGCAATGGATACTAACATCATGGCTGCCCCTGAGCCTGCAGAGATGGACACTTTGCACAGCACCCTCTCGGCACAGGTGGATCATGTCATTGCAGTCACACGTCAGAGCCGCAGTGTCATCATTTCTCCCCATAGGTGTGTGGGTGACTTACAGCTGTGTAGGGCCTTTTGAGCAGAGCCTATGTGCTAGTAATTTGACCGATTTTTTAAAAGTATGCCAATAATGGATAACAAGTTCTTGCTTCTGACAGTACTGTACTATGCGTGATGTTATTGTGTCATGTGCCCCTATTATATTGCTTGGAACACTGCTTGCCACGTGTGCACATGTAAGTACTAGCTCTTGTTGTCATTTCTTTTGTCGCCGCTGTCCTTGTTAGGCCAAGGACCTGGAAGACGATGTAAACCTATTAGTTATCAAGCATCTCAAGGGGCGCCTGGGTGGCTCAGTTGGTTAAGCATCTGACTCCTGATTTTTGCTCAGGTCATGATCTCACAGTTTGTGAGTTCAAGCCCCACATCAGGCTCTGCACTCACAGCGCAAACCTACTTTGGACCCTCTGTCTCCCTCTCTCTGCCCCTCCGCCTCCTCAAAAAATAAATAAATGTAAAAAAAATTTTTTTTAAATAAAAAGACATCCCCTCTTGGGGGTGTTTGTCAATGGAGACTATTCCGTATTCTCTCTTGGATATTTTATTGGCTGTTTTCAGGAGGCACCTACTACTTCCTTCAGCTGTCTCCTGAGGAAAGTGGTGGTGAAGTGGGTGCTTAAGAAGAGTGATTTTTATCAAGGTTTGGCCCCTCAAGGGACAGTCTTGTTGTGACATTCCCTTTTTCCCATCTGAGGAGAGGCAATCTGTTTCCCTCCTTGGTCCATCTAATTGGCAGGGAATCATGGGAATTTGCACAGTTGGCTTTGAGGAAGTGTTCCAGCTTTAATGTTGCCAAACTATCTACAGGGGACCAAGACTGCTAAACTCACTTAAAGCCCTAGCATGAGCTTGAAGGCACCTCATTTGGAGAGAAGTCCAGGCTCTTTGCTCTGGCCAAATTTACAACCTTGCACAAATTGCTTAAGCTCTTCTGGCTTCAGTATCATCTTCAGTTTGTCCACAAGGAAATGAAAAGTATAGCAATTTATAGGATTGTGGTGACATTTAGAAATAATGTGTGCATCACATAGGACAGTAACTTTGTAAATAATAGGTGCTCAATTAATAATAAGTATTGTTATAATTTCTTTTTTTTTAATTTTTTTTTCAACGTTTATTTATTTTTGGGACAGAGAGAGACAGAGCATGAACGGGGGAGGGGCAGAGACAGAGGGAGACACAGAATCGGAAACAGGCTCCAGGCTCTGAGCTGTCAGCACAGAGCCCGACGCGGGGCTCGAACTCACGGACTGCGAGATCGTGACCTGGCTGAAGTCGGGCGCTTAACCGACTGCGCCACCCAGGCGCCCCATAATTTCTTTGCAGTATATATACCATGGAATAAGGCTTTTGTTAAGTTTCTACAAATCCTGCATTCAAAATCAAACACACCACACACACACACACACACACACACACACACACACACACACATTTTCAAAACTAGTTAAAATATGCGCAGGAAAACAGTCGAAAGGAAAAACACAACATATCAATAGTCTCTGTTTTGGGGTGAACTGCTTCTACAATCCAAAACTAAAATAAACATAAAAAATAACTCTAGAGTCATCTTAGTTTCAATTACCCAAGTGATGCCTGATGAATATATTCTCATGTTCCCCTCTTCTCCTTAACAAATGTGAGCACAGTTAGGATTTTTGTGTGAGGTATTTTATACCTTTGACTTTAGCATCTTTAATTCATATATATTTACCTAAAGAAAATGTAGTACATCGTTTTATACATTTGCTCTAAAAATGGTGTTATCCCATATATGCCATTCTGTAATTGGCTTTTTTAAAGCAGCATTGTATTTTTGAAATCTTCTCATACTGCTACATATGAATACAATTAATTCCTTTGAACTACTATGTTTAATTATATGAACATGCCATAATTTTCTTAATAGTCCAATTTTGATGGACATATAGGTTGTCCTAATTTTTCACCCTTATAAGCAAAGCTGCGGGGAATCCTGGTGTGTCCCTCTCCTTTGTACATGGGTGTTTCTTTGAAACGCCTGAGATCTGCTAGAAAGGTCCTATATTTATCTGTAATAGACACTATCAATTACCCTTTGGAATGACTGTACCTCTTCTCTGGCACTTCACCAACAGTTACTTTTATCAAATTTTAAAGTGTTTTCCGATCTGATGGGTTAAACAAATCATACTCTGTTGGGGTTTTTGTTCTTTGTATTTCAATAATAATTCAATAATATGTAAATAATTACATATTTACAGCAAGTTGCAAAGATAGTACAGAGAGGTCTGTGTACCTTTCAGTCAGTTTGTCCCAATGGTTGCAGCTTACGTGAGTAGAGTACCATACCAACATCAGAAATTGACCTTGATATAAAGTGTGTATAGTCCATGTCATTTATAGCACATAGAGATTCATCCACCATGCCACAATCAAGATACAGAACTATTCTATCAGCACAAAGATCTCCCTCCTCGGCCCCTTACGGTCACACCTGCCACCCCTACCATCCCTAACCCTTGACTGCTACTTCTGTTCTCCATTCTATAATTATGTGTCATTTTGAAAACATTATATAAATATAACCATGCAGTAGATGACCTTTGGAGATGGGCTTTTTTTACTCAGCAGAATACCCTTGAGATCCAACCAAGTTGTTGCTTTTATCAATCATTTGTTCCTTTTTATTGCTGAGTAGTATCCCATAGTATAGATTACTGAACTGTGTTTAATAATTTACTTGCCATAAGGGGGCGCCTAGGTGGCTCAGTCGGTTAAGCGTTTGACTTTGGCTCAGGTCATGATCTCACCGTTCGTGGGTCCAATCCCAAGTGGGGCTCTGTGCTGACAGCTCAGAGCCTAGAGCTGCTTTGGATTCTAAGTCTCCCTCTCTCTCTGCCCCTTCCCCGCTCATGCTCTGTCTCTCAAAAATAAATAAAAATGTTAAAAAAAAATTTTTTTAATTCAATTTATTTGCTGTAGGACCTTTAAGTTGTTTCCAGTTTGGGGCTATTGTAAATAAAGCTGCCATAAACATGTACTGGTTTTTGTGTGGACACAACTTTTCACTTCTCTGGCATAAATGCAGAGTGCAATTGATGGCTCATAGGGTAAGTTTTCAATTTTTTGAGAAACTGCCACACTATTTTCCAGTTTGTTCTCTATCTCTAAGAGTCTCTTAGGGGTGCCTGTGTGGCTCAGTGGTTAAGCATCTGACTTTGGCTCAGGTCATGGCCTCACCGTTCATGAATTCAAACCCTATATCAGGCTCTATGCTGACAGCTCAGAGCCTGGAGCCTGTTTCAGATTCTCTCTATCTCTCTCTCTCTCTGTCCCTCCCCTGCTTGTGCTCTCTCTCTTAAATAAATAAATAAATAAATAAATAAATAAATAAACAAACATTTTTTAAAAAGTAAAAAACAAAAAAAAGAGTCTCTTGGGGCGCCTGAGTGGCTCAGTCGGTTGAGCTTCAGACTTTGTTTGTTTTGGCTCAGGTCATGATCTCGTGGTTCGTGGGCTGGAGCCTCACATCGGGCTCTGCTGCTGACGATGTGGAGCCTGCTTGGGATTCTCTCTCTCCCTCTCTCTCTCTGCCCCTTCCCAGCTTGTGCTCACTTGCTCTTTCTCTCTCAAAAATAAATAAATAAACTTAAAAAAAAATCTCTTGTTTGTTTTCCTCTCTTCTCTTCCCCCCTTTCCCTATGTTCATGTGTTTTGTTTCTTAAATTCCACATATGAGCTAAATGATGTTATTTGTCTTTCTCTGAATGACTTATTTCACTTAGCATAATACATTCTAGCTCCGTGTCATTGCAAATGGCAAGATTTCATTCTTTTTGATGGCTGAGTAATATTCCATTGTACATATAACTACAACTTCTTTATCCATTCATCAGTTGGTGCACATTTGAGCTCTCCCCATACTTTGTCTCTTGTTGATAATGCTGCTGTAAACATTGGATTGCATGTACCCCCTTCAAAATAGTGTGTTTGTATCCTTTGGGCAAATTCCTAATAGTGCAACTGCTGGATTGTAAGGTAGTTCTATTTTTAGTTTCTACTTTTTTAATCTTTGTAGCTCTTTTGTCATACAGAGACCTTTAAATTTTAGTGCAGTCATTAAATAACAAAAAATATGGGAACTACATCAGTATGTATCAATGGGATGATGGGATACTACGTAACTATTAAAAACTGTTTCACTCTAAACCAAGAAATTTCCACATCTAGTTTGGAACTTTTGTTTTATAGATTTCCTATCCTTTTTCTCGGTACTTTGAGGATATAGAGGATTGGTAACAGAAAGTATTCCTGTTCTGTTGTCTTGCTGAAGAATGATTTTTTCATAGGTCTTTCAAAGCTTCTACCCTTTTTTGCTAGAGTATCACTGCATAATTGTAGTGTCATTTCTTTTTATTTTATTCTTATTTGATGGGGACAGCTCTATCCAGATATTTTAATTGCCCAATTATTACATATTTTTCTCTGACGTCTCCTCCATCTCTTACCTTTGTCAGTGTTCTTTTGTTTTGTTTTGTTTTGTTTTGTTTTGTTTTGTTTTTAGAGAGCATGTGCGTGTGTGAGTAGGGGAGACAGGCAGAGGGACAGAGGGAATGAGAGAGAGCCCAACTCAAGGCTCAATCCCATGACCCTGGGATCATGACCCAAGCTGAAATCAAGAGTCAGATGCTCAACCAGCTGAGCCACCCAGGCGCCCCTCTCTGTCTGTGTTCTAATAGCTTGTGTACTACTTTCTCTTTTCCTCTTGCTGGAGCAAGAGGAATTGTATCCAGGATTATATTTAATTACAGTTGGTGAATTTAATCTCTGGTTCAGTCCTGTTCCCTGGAATTCTGCTAAAAGTTCTAGTGCGTCTTGTTCTCCTGAGAGATGCCCTCATATTTTGAAGTATTACCCCAATTCAAGCTTAGCCACCAAATCATTGTTTCTGTTGGAGACAATCTGCTCTAGTTTTAAAAAATTCCCCTGGCAGGGCACCTGGGTGCTTTATTAGGTTAAGCGTCTGACTCTTGATTTCGGCTCAGGTCATCACCTCATGGTTCATGAGTTTGAGCCCCGCGTCAGGCTCTGTGCTGACAGCGGGGAGCCTGCTTGGGACTCTGTTTCTCCCTCTCTCTCTGCCTCTCTCTTTCTCTCAAAATAAATAAATAAACATAAAAAAAGATCTCCTGATTTACATGCTTCTCCCCAGCTGTGAATGCCTCTTCACTCCCAGTTTGAGTGAAATAATGAAAGTAAAGGTTTTGGATATGATGTACTTTCATTCCATCCTTGGGGCTTTCCTTCCAGTTAGAGAAAAAGAAATGGGGAGCCATACTGGTTTCTTCCTTCACACCTGAGTACTATTTATCTAGGGTGCCAAGGAAGAACTCCCTGGAAAGGCATGATTCATTTTCACCCCTGGGTGGCATATCCCATTTCCAAAATGGTAGTAGAATGGGAGAGGGCACAATTAAGGAGACTTTTGTCTGTGCATCATCTCCACAGAATTCTTTCTGGAGGGATTTTATATTGAGGCAGGCATCAATTTCCAGAGTCTTCTGTTTCTAGACACTTTCTAAAGTTAAAACAATGCTCCTATACCATTTATTGGGTTTATTTATTATTTTTTTTTTAATTTTTTTTTTTTAATGTTTATTTATTTTTGAGACAGAGAGAGACAGAGCATGAACGGGGGAGGGGCAGAGAGAGAGGGAGACACAGAATCGGAAGCAGGCTCCAGGCTCCGAGCCATCAGCCCAGAGCCCGACGCGGGGCTCGAACTCCCGGACTGCGAGATCGTGACCTGGCTGAAGTCGGACGCTTAACCGACTGCGCCACCCAGGCGCCCCGGGTTTATTTATTTATTGTCCATTCCGTTTCATTAAGTTTGGGATGAGAGAGGTATTTTTTTTTTTCAATGTTTATTTAGTTTTGAGACAGAGAGAGACAGAGCATGAAAGGGGGAGGGTCAGAGAGAGAGGGAGACACAGAATCTGAAGCAGGCTCCAGGCTCTGAGCTGTCAGCACAGAGCCCAATGCGGGGCTCGAACTCACAGACCGTGAGATCATGACCTGAGCCGAAGTTGGAAGCTCAAACGACTGAGCCACCCAGGCGCTCTGAGAGGTATTATAATCTTGTATCTATTTTTCCAACTTTCCCCAGAAGTCTCCTGAATGAAATTTAAAATGCCCTTTTAATTCCTTGTGTCTGACATTGCTTGTCTGTAACAAAGAGAAAGAAATGCTTGCTTCTGTTGAATGACTACTAAGTTTTTTTCTATGAATTATGCTCTCATAAGCTGAGAAAATAGTTGAAATAATGAATAATGAACCAGTATGAAATCCATTTTAAGGGTCAACTTTTATTTGCTTCTTTCAGAAGGTTTTTCTCAAATTCTCTTACCACATTGATTACTCACATTACATATGAACTGGGTTGCCAATCCTGTATTTTCTTTCCTTCTTTTCTTTCTTTTTCCCTCCTCTCTTTATGATCATTTAAGTTTCCCATTAGCTTCCAAGGGAAATCTGCATCTCTCTGGTATGTTCCTCTAAAACTGCTTCTGGTGGGAGGTATATCTTTTTCCAGACATTTCTAGAAATTTAAAATTGCAGGTATGAACTTATTTCTTCACATAATTTTAACACTAATTGCCTTTTATACTTCTTCTTTCCTGAGAGCATATAGAGAAGCCCCATGTTCTCATCAGTTGTATTTCTTTTTTCTTTTTTAATGTTTTATTTATTTTTGAGAGACAGAGAGACAGAGTGCAAGTGGGGGAGGGGCAGAGAGAGAGGGAGACACAGAATTGAAAGCAGGCTCCAGGCTCTGAGCTATCAGCACAGAGCCCGACGCGGGGCTCAAACTCACGAACTGTGGGATCATGAGCTGAAGTTTGGACGCTTAACTGACTGAGTCACCCAGGCACCCCTCATCAGTTGTATTTCTGAAATCAGTTGCTTGGACCATCTCCTTTGGAAGGAGACCTCACTTCTAAAGGCAAGAGGGTTGTTTTTTAACGGGATACACTTGGCCTAACCCAACTGAACAGGCTTTACTAATGTTGCATTTTCATTGTCTCCTCTGCAGTTTTAAAATGACTGCCCGTGGGCCCAATATGCCACTACCTAAGTCCCATTCCTTTCCCTGGTTGACTTCTACCAGTCCGTAAGCTATCAGATATGGTTTGATATGGTTTTCTCTGGGAAACCTTTCCTACTCCCCAAGCCTCGATTAGGTGTTCCTCGATTAGGTGTTCCTCATAGGAGTCCACTCCCATAACAGGCTGGGTTTGCCCTTATGTGCAATTACTTTGCAGAGCGATCACCTATGTCTTATCTCCCATCGGACAGTACATCCAATAAGAAAGAGACTAAACACCTCGCTCAGTGCTTTGCACATAATTGCCCCTCTGTGAATATGTGTCTCATGACTAATTTTTTAAGAATTTAGTAACATTTCAAAAGTTTTTAAAGTGCCTTGAAATTCAAGGCCAGTGTAGACTTGCCAGGTTGGTTCTCATCATCCCATCCATCCTTTGTGGCTTATCAGAAGAGATGCATATATGCCTTCAGTTGACAAAACTATGATCAAATAGACCAAAATTTTCATGGAGTTTAAAAAACACTAGAGCTAGTTCACATTTTGGGCCAGCTGAGAAGCCACAGGTTTCATCACACTATTATTAATGTTGTTGGTGTTGTTTTTAACCAATCACCATTAGGCCCTTTGCAGAATTCATCAAAGGTGCAGTTTCTGTCCTGAGGCTTTGGATTTTATCATTCTGCTGCCTGAAGTCCTCCATCTGTAAAGGAAGGGCAATATACACCTACCTCGTAAGGGTGTTGAAAATTAATTAGGCAATGGTCAGCTGTCTTCAATATGAAAACGGGGTGTAAGTGCATATGTTCCATGTCTCTTTTAATTACACCCCCTGTGTGAGCAAGGTAGCTAAGACCCCAGAGCATTTGGATTTGCAAGGGCTTTGAAGGCAGTACAAAGCTTGTTGCCTCAATATAAAGTATCAGTAGGAGGCATTAAAATGTCAGCACCTTTTCAGGGATTTTGTTCATTAAAATGCCTGCAAAGGAGTACACTGAATGAGTGACTGTGGACCAAGTCATAGCCTAAGCATTAGAGCAAACAGGAGGCTCCAGAGAGATCCAGGAGCACAAGGAATAAGCATTTTAAATGGTGGGTGAAGTGGTGAGAGGGGGCTCGGGGAGAAATCTGAATTTGCCAGGCACTCCTGCCCCACAAAGCCACAGTAGATCAACTTGACACTTCCCGGCTCTAATTTACTTGCTCCTCGTTTTGATTTCACGGCATTCCCAATTACGCAGCTGCCAGGAAAGGAAGCAATGGAATAGCAATATAGAAAGACCAGGCCACTTCTTTTCGGACTAGACATTTTCTGCACAAAGAGCCAATGGGTCACATCTTCTGCCGGTTTGGAGATGCTTCCAGGACAACCAAGTGCGGTCGTGAGGCAGCTCAGTCTTGACGGTTTCCCTCTTTCCTCAATGGCCATGCGGTTTCTCAGCTGCCTGGGGGATCATCTATAACAGGCCATTTTATTTGGTAAATGTTTCCCTACTTACTGAAGAGCATTTATTATTAATGACCAGAAAGGGAACCCCTGCCTCCAGTGGCAGAAGTTGATACATTTGCTTTGTATAATTGCCGTGTATAGTTAGCCATGTGGTCGTTCGGCGAAAATAAATTGCCTTCTTCCCATAAGAGTCTCCCCGAGTGTCACGGGAGAGCTAGAGGGAAGTTGGCCGCTGAGACTAATCTCTTAGCTAACGCAATAGATGAGTCCAGAAACAGAAGGCAGATGGCAAGTTCGAGATGAATAGCATTTTTTAATGGCTTCAAAATAGCTCTGTCTGTAAACGGCTTTGCTGAATGACAACATGTAGTGTGATTTATTTTATCCATTGCTGTGTTGTCAGACCTTCTGAGAACTGTTCTCGGGTTCATCTATTAAGACAAAAACTGATCTTACTTCAAAGGCGGGGGAGGGATATAGAATGATAGGAAGGTAAGAGGCGGGTAGAGTAGAGGGTAAGAAGAAAACCCTACAATTATTTACAAATACATGGCAGATATCCTTCCAGGGCAACAGTCACTTGTAGTTTGGCGTTTGAAGAAAATAACTCCGTGTTGAGATTTAAGAGCAGAAGCTGAACTCTGAACCCTGAAGTGAAATAGGCCCAAGGTCTAGGAGAAAAGGTCATGATAAAGATAGTACACCCTGGTCTGTCTCCAATTAGTAAGAATTCACATTGTACCGAGAAGATTAACCCTTGGCCATCCAAGCCATTGATTTGGGAAATGGTATAGATGAGAACAGGAGGCCTCTCTGTACAATCTCAGGGAATTGGTGCTAATTGAGCAAGAAAATAAGTTCATACCTCTAATTTTAAATTTCTAGAAATGTCTAGAAAAAGGCCTACTTCCCATAAGGAGTGGATTGAGAAGACTATACTTGAGTGTTGACATAAAAAATACTAGCATTTTTTTAAACAAATTGGTGGATGTAATCACCCTGAAATTAAAGAATAATTAAACAGAGGAGAAATTGGACAAGAACAAGAATTTTATGGTTAGAACAGATAGTCGCAGACCAGTCACGGAGGAATTAGACCATGGTCAGACTTCTCCCCCCGCTTCTGTTCTGATGTTGGAAGTGAAATGATGCAGAAAGCTGTTCTTTCTTACTCTGTATTGCATCAGTCTTGCAAAGCATACACAGGTGCTAGTAATCAGTGACCACTTCAAATTTATGCTTGTTGTTTTAATAAAGCATTATATTTGGATTGGGATCATTTACTCTCTCTCTTTTTATCTCTCTCACTCAAATCTGAAATAAGCCCAGCTTGTTTGCCCAAATTATTCAATTCAATTTTATAGATATTTATTGATTTCCTGCAATGCTCCAGGCATTTGTATACACTGACCACAGTTTCAAGCCCCAAATTGGGTCAAAACTACTTATTTGTATGGTGAGATAAAATATTTGAAATTGAGACTGTCTTCCAAAATTCCAAATTATAAACTTGATGCCAGGAGCTGAAAAGAAAAATAAGAAAGTCCTCAAGAGTTTGCATGCAAAGGAATTAAATAATTACAAAAATAAGTATAGAAGCCAGAGTAAGAAGGATGCCTGGGTGGCTCAGTCTGTTGAGCATCTGACCTCAGCTCAGGTCATGATCTCATGGTTGGTGAGTTCGAGCCCCACATCGGGCTCACTGCTGTCAGCACAGAGCCCACTTAGGACCTTCTGTCCCCTCTCTCTCTGTCCTCCACTCATCTCTTCCTCTCTCTCTCAAAAATAAAACATTGAAAAAAAAAAAAAAAAGAAGAAGGCAGAGTAAGAGAGGTGCCCCAAGAGGGCACAAATAAGGCTGTATGGGTATTTTATATTCAGAGCCAGGTCCACCACTTACTAATCGTGTGACATTAGGCGGTGACACTAGGCACGTTGCTGGGCCTCAGCAAAGCCTGGTCTCCATTCAAAAGTAGAGATAATAATATCCAGTCAATAGGTGTTGTGAGGATGTAGCACCTTGGAAAGGTGCCTTTCACATAATAAAATTTTTTTTTTTCAACGTTTATTTATTTTTGGGACAGAGAGAGACAGAGCATGAACGGGGGAGGGGCAGAGAGAGAGGGAGACACAGAATCGGAAACAGGCTCCAAGCTCCGAGCCATCAGCCCAGAGCCTGACGCGGGGCTCGAACTCACGGACCGCGAGATCGTGACCTGGCTGAAGTCGGACGCTTAACCAACTGCGCCACCCAGGCGCCCCAAAATGTTTAAATGCATCATGCATTCAAAGGAAGAAGTGACATTAGAGCAGGGGAAGGTGGATAAGGAAAGAATAGAACTTTTTTTCAGGGTGGTGTTTTAGATGTCCTAGGGATAAAGAGGAAGATGTGTTGGGGAGAAAGGAGCTGTGTCTGTACAGAGAAGAGTCATTCCAATGTTCCAACACCATTTAGGGTGTTCTGGAACAAACACCTATTCAGTTGAGTGATTGGAAGGAGAAAGAGAAAGAGAAGACAGCCAAGAACCCAATTTTGGGCAATGCCAATGTGTAAGAGGAAGAAGTATACACAGTGAAAACAGAGAGAAAGAGTTTAGAGAAAAACCAGAATAAAACAGTGTCACAGAAGCCAAGACAGGAAAGAGTATCAAATGGGAGCAGTGGGGTCCAGTGCCTCAGTGAGAAGAGAAGAGAAGGAAAACCAAGAGGAGGCCAGTGAATTTAGTAATTGAGGGGTCAATGATAGTCTTAAATGGTGATTCTATAACAAAATTATACTTGCCTGGCTATGCCTGTGTCTCCTATAGAGGTTGCATTTATTATGTTGTATCTGGAAGGGTTTGGCCTATTCAGGCCACAGGCCAAGGCCTGACCCACGTACCATGAGCAGGGTGGACATTTGGGCATCAGGAAAGGTGGTAATTCAGCAAGGACAATGAAACTTGAAAGCAAGCAGGAGAGAGGATCGTTAGCTATCTCTGGGTCTCACTTTCTTAAGTCTGGACTTCAAGAGGAGTTTGAGAAGGACTTGAAGAAGCTCCTAGATAGAAGAAAGATGCTCCTTGCCACAGGGAACTAGCAGGGAGGCATCCTCAGGCTGAAGGTCTTGAGGAAGCCTAGCCTACTTTGCTGGCCAGATAATTTGGCTTCGGGTTATTCCCTTATTCACCCCAAATGTTCAGTCCTGTCTTGTTGAAATGTTTCTGGATGGTCTTAGTTGTTCTTCAGGGAATCACTAAAGGTGTTTTCTGACCTCATCCAGACTGGGGTGTTGGAGAGGGCACGATACCTTTTGAGGCCCGCGTAGGGATGGCACCCTCAAGGAGAGCAACCCCACCTGAGAGCCAGAGTTCAGGAGAGGCCAGAAGGAAAGATAGGGAAACAGGGGCCATGGGCTGAGGGATAAAGAAAAGGTGAGAGACTGGCAGCTTCTGGCCTTCCCCCCCCCCTTATTTGGTACTTATGCACAAACACTGATTTGGGAATGAGGAGGCAGATGGGAAGTGATTTCATGATGAAGGACTCATCACTGAGGAAGACACTCATGTTTTCAAGGAGCCTAAGAAAATAGCACGGTTTATATCCACGGTAACATCCCTTAGTTGCATGTTTGTGAGCAGAGCAGAGGTTTTTGCAGGCAAGGGAGACCGAACATGCAAGATACAGAGGGGATGCTTGAGGACCTGGGGAAAATGGAGTCCAGGGCTCAGGTGAGTGGTCACACTAACAGTGTTGGTGGGATTGTAAAATGGTGCACCTGCTATGGAAACCAATATTGAAGTCCTCAAAAAATTAAAATAGAAGTACCATATGATTCAACAATCCCACTTCTGAGCATTTATCCAAAGAATTGAAAAATCAAGATATCAACAAGTTATTAGCCCTTACATATTCAGTGCAACACTATTCACAGTAGTCAAGATGTGGAAACAATGGAAATATCTGACAGATGGATAAAGAAAAAGTAATACATACATCTGTATTATTATACTATTTAGCCTTTAAAAATAATGAATTCCTATAATGTATGACAACATGGATGAACTTTGAGAACACTGTGCTAAATAAGCAAGTCACAAAAGGACAAAATAGTATATGGGTCTACTTATATGAGGTACCTAAAATAGCCAAACTTATAGAAACAAAGAAATAGGTCTCCAGTGACTGACAAGGGAAATGGGGAATTGCTAATCAATGGCTGCAAAATCTCAGTTATTCAAGATGACTAAGTTCTAGAGATCTGTTGTACAACATTGTGCCTGGAGATAACAAGACTGTATTCCACACTTATAAATCTAAGAGGATAGACCTCATGGTAAGTGTTCTTCCCACAATAAAATGAAAGAAAGAAAGAAAGAAAGAAAGAAAGAAAGAAAGAAAGAAAGAAAGAAAGAAAGAAAGAAAAAAGAAAAGAAAAATAAATATCCTTGTCACATGGAGAGAAACCTGAGTGGAAAACTAAATGTAAAGAATTATTTTCCTTTTCATCAAGCTTTGGAAAAATGTCATGTGCCTTATTACTGCTATTAATGAAATAACTGTGCTGATGAGTCTGAAGAAGGTATCACTGTAAGCTGATGGCTTTTTCAGATGACACCTCACTTACTGGTCTCTCTGACATCAACAAAACCGTCCTCTAAACATCCATGTGACAAATGAAGTATGGTCCATGAAAGGAGCGAGCCAGAAAAAGGATGGCAGCTATTATCTGAAATACTAATATTTGGTAGATGAGTTGACATTAGGGAGTGATAAACACCCTCTCAGTACACCTACAAACCCCTGAAGTGACAGCAAACAGTGCACTGTAAGAATCCATGACAGATCTTGAGAAGGCAAGCCGCCAAAACTCTAACAAGACACTTATGAAGGTGTTCCATGTCATAGAAATAGAGGGAATTGACAGTCATTGTATAGGTCTTGTGAGATTACCCAGTATGCTCTGAATTTTTTATGTAGACAACTAATAACAAAAGAGATGTGATGACGTTAGAGGGAAACCAGCAGTTAACACAAACAACAAAGGTAGATGGAGTTGCTAAGAATGTTTTGTGTGACTGAATAATCACAAAGGGGACAGGTGGACAAGAAAATAGTTAAGATATTTAAAATCCCAGGAATATATACATATATATTATATATATATTTTACATATGGATGTATATATGTATATATACATATATACATACATACATATATATACAATATATATATATGTAAAATCTATCATCTATCATCTACCTACCTACTTATGTATCTATCTACATGTTATTGTAGCCCATTCATTCTCATTGCTGTGTACTGTTCCACTGCATGAATATAGCACAGCATGCTTGCTTATCCACTCTACATGGATGGATATTTGAGTTGTTTTAAGCTTGAAGCTGTTATAAATAGTGCTTCTGTGAATATTCTTGTACATGTCTCTTCGTGAGCACATGTAGTCCTTTCTGTTGGGTACATACTTACGAGGGAAATTGCTGGGTCATAGGGTATGCACATATTTATCCAGTTTGAATAAATCCTAGCCCAATTTTTCATGCATCTCTGCATTCATGCCACCATATTGCCCTCCCATGCCGACTCTGAGCTTGGTCAGTGACTTGTTTTGGCCAATGGGACAGTAGAAAAGTTGATATAAGTAAAGCTCATAAAAGCACTTCTGTGTTTTTGCTCTCTCCTTGCTTCCCTGTGATGACAAGTCCAAGATGTGGGAGCCATGAGGAGAGGGGCAGAGTAATCCTGGACAAGGCCATCCTACTAGCCAGCCCCCAGCCATCCTGCCAGCTGACCACAGATGCATGAACAAGCCCAGGTGAGATTAACTGAACCTAACCCAGACCAGCAGAGCTGCCCACCTGGCTGATAGAACTTGCATAAATTAATACATGTTTGTTTGTTTGTTTGTTTGTTTGTTTTTTAAGTCACTAAGCTTTAGTGTAGTTGGTTACAGAGCAATAGCTAACTGCCATACTCTCAGTTATGATTTGCAAAGCATGGTGCCAGCTCACACTTCAATAGTGTCTGAAGCTCTGGGGTCCCCACACCCTCCTCAATACTTGGTATAGATTAAACTATATGAAAGTGTTGATACGTGCTTATTTCTGACCTGCAAAAAATTGCAATTTCATATGGTCCAACTGAATATTTGATTTTTTTTTCGTTTTAATCATTCTTGGGAGTGTGTAACAGTATCAAATCGTAGGTTGAATTTGAATTTTCCTAATAACTAAGTATATCAAACACCCTTTCGTCTGTTAACAAGCTGGTGGTATATCCTCTTTTGTGAAATTTCTGTTCAAGATTTTTGTCCATTTTTCTATTGGATTAACCACCTTTCGCCATTATTTGTAGAAATGAGTGCACACACATGCACACACTGATATGAGCCCTTTGCTAGATATGTGTATTGCAGATATCTTGTCTTTTTTTTTTTTTCATGTTTATTTATTTATTTTGAGAGACAGAGCATGTGTGCAAGAGGGGGTTGGGGGCAGAGGGAGAGAGAGAATCCCAAGCAGGCTCCATGCTGTCAGAGCAGAGCCTGACAGAGGGCTCTATCTCATAACCATGAGAACATGACTTGAGCCAAAGTCAAGAGTCAGATGCTTAACCGACTGAACTATGCAAGCGCCCCATATATATCTTGGTCTTATTTTGTGATTTTCCCTTTCACATTTTTTGTTTTGTTTTTGTTTTTTGTTTTTTGTTTTTTTATTTTTTTAATGTTTAATTATTTTTGAGAGAGAGAGAGAGTGAGTGTGAGCGGGGGAGGGACAGAGACAGAGGGAGACCCAGAATCCAAAGCAGGCTCCAGGCTCTGAGCTGTCAGCACAGAGCCCGACGTGGGGCTAGAACTCATGAACCATGAGATCATGACCTGAGCCAAAGTCAGACACTTAACAGACTGAGACACCCAGGCACCCCCCTTTTCACATTTTTAATTTTTTAATAGTACCCTTTGATGAACAGAAATCCTCAATTTTAATGTAATTCAATGTACTTATTTTTAACCATCATGTTTGTCAGCACTTCTTTGCCTACCCTGAGGTCATGAAGGTATTCCCCTATTTTTTCTTTTAAAAACTTTGTTGTTTATCTTTCATGTTTAGATCACTGATCCACCTGGAATTGATTTTTTTTTAAGTATGTTATGGGAGAGGGGTCAAGATTCACCCTTGTCCCCAATGAGTATCCACTGCCCTGGACATTTGTTGGAAAGGCAGTGAGTTACAGGGTCTGGCTTTCACAGCTTTCATGGGGAGGCAGCCTGTGTCAGCTGGAGCTAATCCCAACTCTGCCACCAACTCACTGACTCTGTGACTTTGGGCAGGTCACAAGGGCTGTCTCCATTTGCCTGTATGTAAAATGATGTTAAATCCGACAACCTCCTTCATTCCTCCCAGCGATGTGGGGTCCAGCAGAAGTGACATAGCACTCCAATTATGTGTGGCCTTATTAGTTCTGGAACCTCCGGGAACATATGTAACATACCTGAGTCCCAATTTCCTTACCTATAAGATGGGAACAATCATACTATATGCAGAGCTCTTGTGAGAATAAGAAAAAAAATGTATGAGAAGTTCTGTACTTGGCATATTATATCGTTCAACGAAAGGTACCACCTGTTGTTGCTGTTCATAGGCATGCTGAAGACATCAAATAGAATTTGCCTTTATTCAATTTTAGTGAAAATAAAGTTGGCGCCTCCAAATTTAACTAGTAATAGAAGTTCACATACAAGTTTGTTTGGCATTACAGCTGACTAGCTCTGTGATGGCAATCTTAATTTTGCCTCATTCTCCTCATTCCTAAGAGATGTTATATAGTAAAGAAAGCTAGAAAGAAAGAAAATTCACACAGTTATAAAAAAAAAAAAAAGCAGCTTTCTTGAAATTTCTTTCCATTATCCTTGAACTCAGAAGTTTATCCTAAACATTTGTGGAGTCCAGGACAGGACAGGTGACATGATACTTGTCCATGATGAATTAAGTGTTACATCATCAAGTTTCTTCAAAGAGTCTGACGCAGGACATTTCTGCTTCCCTGATTCCACCCCATCTAAGGAAGCACCCCCCGCCCCGCATTCTCATCTCATTACCATTTACCTGATGTATTTCCCTGCCTTTTGGCATCATCCACCTCCCTTCAACTAGAACGTGAAGTCCATGGGAGCAAGAGCTTTAATTTATCGTGTATTTTCAGCACCTAGAAGAATGACTGGCACATAGCATGCATTCAGTAAATATTGTTGAATAAATGAATGAAGGCAAAATAAGAGTCATATCAAAATGTGTATCAAAAGTCATAATGACATACATCTAGGTCCATGCTATATTCAATGTGACATGGAAATCAATAATAAATGCTGGCTAAAATACCTCTGTCAATCCCAAACTCCAGTTATTGTAGATGTTCAGTAATAACATTACCACAAAAATATTAGCCCTGTTAATAATCAACACATTTTTCTCAAGTGCACCTTTGGGAACTATGAAAAGGAAATTGATATTTCCCACACACATATGCTGTAATTGTTGGATTCTTTTTTTTTAAAGAATGATTTAATAAGTATGGTTACTGCAAATTGTTCAAAAATGTTTTTCCTTTCTTTAAATAAAAACAGACATGGGAATCGTGTTTTTACTATAAACAAATATTAAGTTTTACGTGTTGACTATTAGAAAGTTGTTCAATTTTTCCTTTACCAAAATAAATTGTTAATTAAGATAGACAAAAGCCAGGAAATATTGAAGTTAGTCATTTAATTTCCTTACTAATTCAGAGCTGCCTGGAGTCATTTCCTGCAGGAATTTCACGTCTTCCCATTGAAGTGTTCCAGCAGCTGGTAACCAAATCATCAACTCAGGCCATGGGTGATTCTCCAGGCTCCAATTACAAATCAGGTGGGCCTTTTTTTTTTTTTTTAATATTCATGATGGAGCCAGATCAACTTTAGAAATAAATCTAAATGCCTTCTCGAATGCTATTTCTGCATTGTTCTGAAGAAGCAATTTGATCTAGTGGGAGAAACTGAAGGCAAAGAAACCTAACTTCGGAATTTGACTCAGTCACTAATTAGTTGTATGACCTTAGATTTCACCTCTTGTGCCCTAATAGCCTTGTCTACGTGAGCACAATAACTCAAAGTTTACCTAACCAAGTTGTTTTTAAGGTGGAAGGAATGGTAGTCCAATTCTGAATGTAGCTATGTGCATGACTCCAAATATAACAATAAGCTGGTAATGTTCGTAAGCTTAGAGAACTTAGCTTGCACTTCACTGGGTCTCCCCTTGGTGAGTGCAAAGTACTGCGCATGCAACAGATGACAAATCAGAGAAAATCAACATCTTTTGCAGTATTGGGAGGAAATTGATCATTGTTCCTTGCAGGTGTAAAATGCACAAGCTCTTTCCTCATTCCTAAGTTGCCTATTTACTTGGGAAGCCAATAAATTAATCACACTATTATTATTTTTTTAAAGAATGGCAAGAGATTTGACCAAACGTGTACAGTACTGTGTCGCTGAATCTGGGGTGGGGCTAGGGGGAGAGTGCAACCAAGGGTACATCCTTTGCTTGTCCAAATGTTTTTCTGACTGAACCAGTCAATTGAACAAGGAAGGACTCTGGTAATAAGTCATATTTTAAGAGTTTATTTTGTTTATTTTGGCAATTAGAAGGAATAAAGCAGTCTGCATATTTCCCACGTTGGGTGAGGACACACTGACTTCTGGAGAGCTTGAGTCAATAAGCTGAAAGACAAGTTCAAACTCCAATTTCAGAAGAACTTGGCTTCTGCGTGTTAAACTATGGATTCATAGATTCTTCTGCCTTGTGGGTCTTCTGCTCTCTGCTGTCCTTGACAGCTTGCACCAAGCTGATCACTGGGGACATCGATGGACTTCTGAATGAAGACATTGTTTGACAAGTATAATAGACGGGCATGAAACGCATACTGTTCTGCTCTTTTGAATATATTACATTTATTGAGAACTACAATTAAGTTATGTATTTTTATCAGTAAAGCACTTTATTGATTGTGGACGTGAGGCTGAGTTCTTTCATGTTTTGGTCAGCTCTAAGGACACATGCACCTAGTGCTTCAAAACAAATTGACCGGCATGATTACTGAGCCTGTGATGAATTGTAAGTGTATAGAAATATCGAACATTGGAGTGCGTTATTCTGTACAACATTTGTTCTAATTTTGTGTTCATTTTAATGATAAATGAAACAAATTAATAGAAGTATTGTGTTCAGGGTCTGGAGTCAGACTTTATGGGCTTAAATTCTATATACATGGCATGGATTTGAAAATGCTATTGAAGGGGCGCCTGGGTGGCGCAGTCGGTTAAGCGTCCGACTTCAACCAGGTCACGATCTCACGTTCTGTGAGTTCGAGCCCCGCGTCGGGCTCTGGGCTGATGGCTCAGAGCCTGGAGCCTGTTTCCGATTCTGTGTCTCCCTCTCTCTCTGCCCCTCCCCCGTTCATGCTCTGTCTCTCTCTGTCCCAAAAATAAATAAACGTTGAAAAAAAAATTAAAAAAAAAAAAAAAAAAAGAAAATGCTATTGAAGTTCTCTGAGCCCCAGTTTGCTCATCTATAAAATCGTGATCACAATAGCATCTTTCTCAAGCAGTAAATAAAGGCATTCAGTGGGATAGTCTAGAGAAAGGTGCTTGACACGTAGTAAGTCGTCTGTAAATATCAGCTATTAATATTATTATCATCATTGTCATTTGGACGATCACCGTACAACGAAGTATCACCACATGATTTTGCAGTATCTGCATTTAAGGCCACGTTGATGCCAAGAAGCACGTGCATTGTCACAAGTAAATAAGAAAGGAAGAGAGGTTGGAATTAATACAAAACGGATGCATTCGTGCCAAGGAAAGCGCAAATGACATGATGTTTTATTGTACAAATGGTGGTTTCAAAGTGGTTCGGGGTGGGAAAATGGAGTGGTGACAGAGCAAACCTCAGAACAGGCACGCTGAGTTGTAAAGAGCCTGCGTTACAGCAGTCAACATCGAATTTACATCCTGAACAGCAATTTAGTTTCAGCTAAACAGCATCATCTGTCGTATTAATGTTCATTTGAATGTACTGGGTTTATTTGCATTTAGTTGTAAACTCTTTTAGTTTCAGGGTTGTATTAGAGATAAAAGCACATGGAGTTCATACTTTATTTTATACTTTATACTTGAGTACATTTAATACTTAAAAGTTTTAAGCCAACACTAAAGGTGTGCAAATTTCTTTTTCTTTATGGGATCTCTATGGGATTTGATCCTGAGAAACACTGATGTTTGTTAGAGTGTAGTGTAAATAATGTCGGGGTAATGCCTGATTGTACGATTCTAATATATTGGCATGTGCCCACTGTGTACAGGGCACTTGCTGGGCACAAACAGTGATAGAATGTAAGCTATGTCTAGTTAGGGAAGCTAGGAGGAGTGTATGGGATGTGTGTGTGTGTGTGTGTGTGTGTGTGTGTGTGTGTGTGAGAGAGAGAGAGAGAGCGAGAGAGAGAGAGAGATCACCACCAGTATAGGGTGGCACTGAGTATGGAGTGAACAGTACAGAAACTATCATAAGAATTCCAGAGAGGGCCTGATTGCAGGTGGCTGAAATTCGGTTTTGTCGGGACAAGAGATTTGAGGTAAGCCTTAAGTAGAGATGGTAGAGGGCATTCCAGTTTTGGGAAATGAGTGACTAGAAGTAAGGAATAGTGTAAGCAAAGGAGGCAGCTATTTCCATTATATTCAGTCGTCTGTTGCTTAATTTAGAGCAAAATATTAAAATAAAAAAAACTTGCCTAAAACGAGCAACATATTATGTATTGGTCAGAAGTTCACCTTTTGCTTCCACAGTGGCTATGACATAGCTTCTATGTGCTCTTCCTCCTTTGGAAACTTCCAAGTAGCCCGGAATCATGGTACCTCCCTCATTTTGATTAGTGAACATTGCCCCAAACTGGCAGTTCAGTGATTTAATTGGCCTTTTAAGTGGGTTCTCAAATGCCAGTGTTTTATAAATTGGACGGTCACGGATTCTGTCTCAGATTAATGTAAAAGTGGGTAAAATTTTGTCCATGTTTAATGTTTCTCTTTACATGTTTTTCTGAAACCTACGGTGCCTACTATTGCTTATCTACTAGCAAATTCCAGAGGATAACAAGCTAATGATTAGTTATCAAACAAATATTAGTGTAAACTCAAAGAACCATTTACACTGAACTGATATCTGTGTCTGCATGTCCATGTTAAAATTTTGTAATATGGACATATTTCTTGCAATCATTTTTTTCTACTTACATTTTGGAATTAAATATATCAGAATTACGTGGTATTCTGCCATTAGTGTGGTGCTCTCTATAAAGAGCTCCGTGATTTCCAGAAGCTCCTCCTTCACCTAAGTTTTGAGAACTAGGGTCTAAGAGATAAGCTACCTCAACTTTAAATGGAATGGTAAACATGTGAATTTAAGCTTAGTGTGACAGATGTATTTACCACGCTGAAACATTTTGCAACATAAACCAGGCCTTGTATCACCTGGTGGAGAAGGAGTTAGCAAACAGATTACAGTAGTAGAGCAGCTTCGTCCAAACAAGAAGAAAGTCAGCTAATGGAGACAATTGTCTGATTTACAACCACACACACACACACACACACACACACACAAATTTATTTATTTTTTAAAATTATTATTTTTTTAATGTTTTATTTCTGAGACAGAGAGAAACAGAGCATGAGTGGGGGAGGGGCAGAGAGAGAGGGAGACACAGAATCTGAAGCAGGCTCCAGGCTCTGAGCGATCAGCACAGAGCCTGATGCGGGGCTTGAACTCACAAACTGTGAGATCATGACCTGAGCCGAAGTCAGACGCTCAACTGACTGAGCCACCCAGGCGCCCCTTAAAATTATTTTTAATGTTTATTCTTTAGAGAGAGAAAGACAGAGTGCGAGCGAGGGAGGGGCAGAGAGAGAGGGAGACAATCTGAAGCAAGCTCCAGGCTCCGAGCTATTAGAACAGAGCCCCGTGCGGGGCTCGAACTCACAGACTGTGACATCATGACCTGAGCTGTCGAACCCTTAACCAACAGAGCCACCCAGGTGCCCCAACAACAACAAAAATTTTAAACACAAAGGTGATACATACTCAAAACCTAATTGGAGACTTAATTTATATAGTTGCAGGAGGCACTATTGGTGCCCATCCTATGCTGTTTAAAGTATATTTCACACAGTCCCACAGGAGGTCTAGAGGATTGAGTCCAATTGCCTAAAGAGGTACGTTTACAGGCTTTCTTCTCTTTCTCGGCTCACTTCCTCACTCTACTTCTGAGATCACCTTCTGAATAAACATCCTGCACACAAATCATTGTCTCAGGCTCTGCTTTTGAAGAATTCAAGATATTAGTTTACCTAACAAACACCTCATTGATCCCTGGAATCATACAAGGGAAAGTAACAGTAATAAATATGATCCTGTTAAATACTATAGGTATCATTATTGAGAGCTTACTATGTGCCAGCCATTGTATTGAAAGCTCTCCTTACAGTATCTTATTTAATCCTCACAAGAATCTTATGAATTACATATTATTCATATTATTTTTAAGGTAATAAACTAAAGGTTAAGAGGGTTAGATCACTTATTAAAGGTTACTAGTAAATGACAAGTCAGGGATTCAAATCCAAATCCTTTGTTGGGACACCTGGGTGGCTCAGTTCTTTAAGCTGACTTCAGCTTGGGCCATGATCTCATAGTTCGTGGGTTCAAGCCCTGCGTTGGGCTCTGTGCTGACAGCTCGGAGCCTGGATCCTGCTTCAGATTCTATGTCTCCCTCTCTCTCTGCCCCTCCCTCACTGTGTTCTCTCTCTCTCTCTCAAAAATAAGTAAAAAATTAATTTTTTCAAATTCTTTGTGTTTTTTCTATCAACTCATGCTAATGTGTCCGTCATATATTGATTTCAATCATAATTTTGACAAAACTACAAACCCCAAAGAAGCATGTTTGTAACAAGTGTATGTGCAACAAGAGAAAGAAAGAACCTGGTATGACTGTGTGCATCCTCTAGATGAGCTGTTCTCAACGCGTTTTTTGTTGTTGTTGCTTTGGTTTTTCTGTTTTGTTTTTAATCTCAGAGGAAAAAGAAGTGAAGCAGTCATGCAGTATTTTTTTTTTAAACAACAAAATTAAGCTGGTACCTATTTTATTTTTCCCCCAGGCATCTCGATTCTTTGTTTTGGATCATAAAGATTTGTCATTAAAGAATCTGGTCTTTTAAGTATGCAAGTTCCCAAACAAGTACTGGCCTGGGATCCCAGACCCTTCTTTGGCTCAGCACTCGGGCTCCTGGCCCCCCTGGTGGTTCTGCTGACTGATCTCACCGGCTGACCCGGGACTGGAGTGGGAGAGTCAGGAGACATAGAAGCCCCGGCCCCTGTGTCTGCCCTCCTCATTGGGAGCAGGATCCCTTAACCGTCTTGGTGCTCCTGCTGCCTTAGTTTCCCCACCCAGAAATAAGTGGGGTTCCTGTGATCTCTAGTTTTGCTTAAATTTCTCTGGAAAATCCCTGAGGTTTTTCTTCCATTTCCTTATTTCACAAATGCGACAGGAACATGTTTTTTGCTGGAAGTGATACATGAGTGTGGCAAGGCTCCCACGCCACTCCAGAACAATCGTGGTTTCTGCTGTCACTGGTTTAGTGTGGATCATCCCAGTCCTTTTCCCACGCAAGAAACTTTTGTGTCTTGGTGGCATCGTATCATGGAGCCCTCGGGATAGACCGGTTCCAGAGTGTAGAATTATCTTCCATGTATTTGGGGGAAATGGAGCCTGTGGCAAAAGAGAAAGTGAGTTACTAATTGGATTTATGGCCATTACTCCCTGAGCAGCCCTCTGCCCTCGATAATCTCCATAGCAGTTCAGATAGGATCTCTCTCTCTCTCTCTCTGTAAGAGATCCAGAAGACTCTGTAAGGAGAAAGCTGGCACATCTCCTGCTCACCCAATAAAAAGTCAGATTGTTATTAAACAGTCCCTGAGGCTACTGTGATTTACATTCATTTTAATGGTTCTCTTTGTAGAGCAGAGCAGTCCCTTTAATGGGGGATGCCCTCTGGTTCCTATTGGTTGCATTTAAAATAAATATTCCACCATCTCCAGCTGTCCAGCTCTCCTTTCAGGCTTTGACCCGCCACAGAAAGTACAGAGACTTGATACTTGCCCCCCGAGAAGCTCTCACGCGTTCAAGGATGCTCTACACCAATATGTGTGCAGCAGAGAGCTAGAGGTGGAAGTGTCCAGGTACCCAGCATCGGGGGAATGTAGGTGTATCCTGTGGAATAGAACATAGCACTCAGAAGCAATGAGCTAAATGGACATAAAGCGACACATAGAGAACTCAAAATCTTTAAGTAAAAAATAAGAAATAGAATAAAACAGAGAGTGCAGTGCCACATATACAATCTAGCACACATTTCTATATAAAATAATGCTACACACATATTTTCAAGGACACATACCCAAGGATACGTACCAAACAGAGTAGTGTGGTACATCTAGGGGAGAAAGAAATGGGGATGGGAGATGAAGGAGAGAAACCAAAAACGAAAACAGACACAGCTCTTACAAGGAATGGTGAATTAGCGCGAGGCTAAAACTTAATGCTTTGCTCCTGAGAGGTAGTAACAAATAAATAATGTATGAAAAGAAACCACAAAATCACTTGCCTTTTACTTTTCTTTAAATTAAATTTCACCACCCGCAAGCATTGACAGACCTCCTTCTAAGCCTGTGATGTGATTCAAGTTCTCTGTGACCATGGGACAAGTCACTGGCCTCTCTGAACCTCAGTTTCTTCAGTGGAAAATGTAACAAAAAGGAAAGGGAAAATGAGTGCTGGTGCTACCCAGGTTACAATGTTGTAAGTTCTATAAGACAGCAGGGTTTGTAAGATTGAAACGAGGTGATATCCGAGACCAAGAGCACGTGGGCACTGCGTGAGTGTCCGTCATTTTCCACTGGGGAGAACAGGAGCAGAGTGGGACCCAAACAGGGAATCGCGCAAAGTTCTCAGACATCTGTTGCCAACTCAGCTCCAGGGCCACAAGAGGCAGCCGCAGGTGTTCATATAATTTTCAACTGCTGTCTGTTTTTGTATGGGAGACAGAGACCTATAGCCACAACACATCACTGCATTGGTTGTCAGAATTCATTTGGCATAACCAGCACAGGCTGCCGGTTTAGGCAAAGCTGACCTGCCCCTTAGGAGCACCTGACTTTAAGCATCTGACTTCAGCTCAGGTCATGATTGTATTACACTTCGTGGGTTTGAGCTTCGCGATGAGATCTACGCTGACAGCTCAGAGCGTGGAGCCTGCTCCGGATTCTGTGTCTCCCTCTCTCTCTCTCTCAAAAATAAATAAACATTAAATTAAAAAAAAAAAAAAAAAGCTGACCTGCCCACACTGAGGTAGGGCCCTTCTTCAAACCATAAGGCACACCCTCCTAAGACCCAAGGTCCAAGCTCGACACCTAAATAGAGGGCAGCACAGTCACCCCTCTTGCTGCCCCCAGGCCCATGAGCTCTCTGTACCTGCGCCTAATCCAAAAGAGGTCCCTCAAGCCTTGCTCTCTATGCTAGAGAAGAAAGCATTGTACTGAGCCTGTCCTTGTTCAACAGAAGAAACAGGCCAGAAGAGCCTGAGAGAATATTCTCTCCCACAAGCTGAACAATCAAGGCTTCCTTGGCAAACATCAGGCAAACTAGCAAAGCAGGAAGCTGGATTGGGCCCAGGCTCCCGGTCACTCTGGGCAGGTGACGGTCCCGCTGGGTCTGGGTATGGCCTCTTCATCTAAGGTGGAACGGGGGATGTTTGGAAGCACTTTGGGGAGGATAACCTGAAGGAAGGGTGGGAATTCCCGTGCCCAGGACATGTGAGTTCTGTCCGAGAGATCCCCAGGAGAGCTTTTGGCTGCCTCTAGACGAAGGAAGATATCCTTGGTGGAAGCATGAGAAGCCCCCAAACTGTCTCCAGCCTCAGGTTGACTTCTGGTGGGTTTTAGGAAATTCTCTTCAGATCAACTCTAAGCCCCCCAAAACTGCTATGAAAACATGAGAAAGGACAGTGAAGAGAGAGCTCAGTCACACAATTTTGTTTTCTTTCCTCCTTTAAATGAGGCATTCCCAAAGTTTCAACCGGTCACAAAGGGGAAGTGGGCATCAACATGGGCTGGTACGTTATTTTCCACCAGAGCATCCCCGCAGCTGTCCGCGATCAGAGAGGCGTCCGTGACCAGTTAATCCTGTGGTGCAAGAGAAAACCCTGGTTCTTTATTTAACATACGCAGGGTACCCAGAAGCTGTAAAAGGAAAGCTGCCCGGGACATTTTAAAGCGAACCCCAGGGAGAGCGACTTCAAAAGAATAATGTGCTGTTCCCGGCGTCCTCACCCACGGACATCAGCTAGCACCTCCTTCTTCCCCATGTCCTCCAGAGACTTCAAACTTCAAAGTCAAACCGAAGGGTCCCGCTTCTTCACTCTTTAACAAAAGTAAGGCTGGGTACACTGGCCTCCAGGAGGGCATTTCAGGGTGTCAGTCTCCCCCCGGGCGTGGAAGCTGCCGCAGTTGGGAGCCATGTTTTCCTTTTAACTTGTCATGTCCTTCCAGCAGACATCCGGATTTTCTTTTGAAAATGTTAGTGGACTACACGTGAGGCCTTGTTTTTCCTCCCCTGCCCCTGGGAGAGGAGAGCTAAACAGAGGCTATGGAAATGGAAGAAGGCAACATTTTCTGAGTACCTACTGTGTGCCAGGTTGGGGAGGAAAGCATCCTGGAGCGAGGCGAGTCTCAGGTACTCCGGGACCCTGCCCTCCAGCAAAGACAGAGGTAAAATACAGCCGTGGAACTGCCGAATGGAAATTCTGTGTACTGTGAATTAATTCACTAAATGTTTTTCGAGCATCTACTATGCCCCTATCACTGTGCAATGGTAGAAAAGATATTTAAGAGATAGCCCCTGCCCTAAATGAGCTCAGACTCCGATGGGGAAGCCAACATTTAAAAAATAAAATGCAAACTAACTGCAGTAATCGAGGTGTGCATATTCAGAGCAGCAAAGCTACGGGATCTTCCAAGTGGCTGGGAGGTTTTCTAAATACAGCTCCATCTTCCTTGTGATTCAGAAATCTTAATCCTGCTTCTGGTATTATATTGTCTGTCACCTTAATTATCATATTGTTGAGAGTTTGGAGATTTTCCTGTATTTTCATGGATGTCTAGAATGTGAAAATAAAAAAATTCTAAAGACCTTCCGAAAGAATAAGCATGCCAGAAAGCCAATGGATGTTGGAAAAGCAAGGTCGAAGGTTTTACTCATTAGACAGGAAAGCTTCTATAAAGTTAATTAAAATATGTGGTAGTGACGGGGCCAAGAACAATTCAGTGGAATGTTTCATCCAGAAACCTTCTCATATATATTTAGTAACTTAGTATATGGAAAAGTTTGCAACTCCTATCAGTGATAAAAGTCTGGGTCATTCAATAAATGGTGTTGAGTGCCATTTGCAAAAATATCTATTTTGTAAATGGCTTAGCATTTGCAAAAATATGACACATCTCTCCCACCCTATGTCAGATTAATTCCAGATGGACTAATAATTTTAAATATTTGTAAAAGAAATGCTCAGACTTCTAGAATAAAATACAGATACAACCTGAGCGAAGGGCTTCCTAAGAAGGATTGCAAGGAAAGAAGGCGGAAGGGCAATGCTGACCGATTATGCTCCACATCAAGAAGGGATGTGCAGTGTCACTGTGTCACTGCTTTCCTTTGCCTGGAAGCCAGGGGGGAGGACACTGTCAGTGAGACACCAGACAGACACTCTGACGTTGGAAGGGTGAGGGCATGCATATGTTTGACGCTTTTATTTTCCAATGATCATTGTGTATTATTGTATAATAAAAATTAGAAACATATTTTTTGCAGCAAAAGTCTGGGAATTCAACCTTCAAAGTATTTTTCATTTAACTGGCCCCCCGAAACAAACAATAACTAAAAGCAATATCTCTGCCAGTTAATAATGCTTTTTCACATACATTATGATGGTTTTTTGTGTTTTTTGTTTGTTTGTTTTTTTCAAAATAACCCAATGAAGTAAATGCTTTCATTTTTATCTCTACGCTTGGGATGCAGAGTGGTATATTGTCTTGTCCAACGTTGCACAGCAAGCAGGAAGCAGAACTGCGAACCATTCCTGGATATCCAGGTACCACGTGTTCTGTAATTTCTGTGACCTCACAGCTGAGACTAATCCATCGTTAAGTTTGTGGAGATGCCTCCTCAGTCCTGGGCCCAGAAGGGGTGAGGCTGGGGCTTCACTGGCCTCGCTAGTCTGCCATTTTCAATGTTCAGAGTCTATTGACTGTAATCTTGCTGCTTAAGTGAACCTGTGCTTATATCTGATCCTTGGCACCCAGGCCCCTGGACAGAAATAAAACTGGATTGTTGGGTACCTTTTAGAAATGTGCCAGAGGGGGCGCCTGGGTGGCGCAGTCGGTTAAGCGTCCGACTTCAACCAGGTCACGATCTCACGTTCTGTGAGTTCGAGCCCCGCGTCGGGCTCTGGGATGATGGCTCAGAGCCTGGAGCCTGTTTCCGATTCTGTGTCTCCCTCTCTCTCTGCCCCTCCCCCGTTCATGCTCTGTCTCTCTCTGTCCCAAAAATAAATAAACATTGAAAAAAAAAAAATTAAAAAAAAAAAAAAGAAATGTGCCAGAATTGGTGAACGGAAGACAGAGACCTTATGCCGCAGTGTGCCATATAGTTCTGGCCTTCAGCCTCCTCTTCATACAGTAGCTTGGAGAAACATCAGAATAATTACTGTCAGATTTCAGTGTGAGAAAAAGGACTTATCTGCAGAAAATAATGCAATTAATGGTTAACCCTTTTTTTTTTAAGTTTATTTATCACTGAGAGAGAGACAGAGACAGAGAGAGAGAGAGAAAGCAGGGGAAGGCAGAGAGAGAGAGAGAGAGGAAGAGAGAATCCCAAGCAGGCTCCATGCTGTCAGCTCAGAGCTCATTGCGGGGCTCCAACTCACAAACGGTGAGATCATGACCTGAGCCAAAATCAGGATTCAAACACTTAACCGACTGAGCCACCTGGGCACCCCAATGGTTAACCCTTTTTTCTCAGAACATCGAATGAGATAAATAAATAGGATGTAACCATTTAATACTCGAAGAGTTTAATATGTCTGTAACAATCAACCTCAGTGCTGCAAATGCTATTCCGTTGTGTCAGATCCCAGTTTTTAGTGAGGTATCTCTAAGGCACATAATAGAAAACAAAATGGGTAAATTACTCAAGTTCCTTTCACTGTATTTGGAAATGATAGATCTTTATAGAATGAGGGGGGGAAAGTTTGTGGAGACAGCTTTTTTTTTTTTTTAAATCTCAATCTTTTGAGGAATCAATTCTTATTTTCATAGTATTCTCCCTCTATACCTATATACTCAGGCCACATGTACTGTGCCTACTGGTCTAGCCCTCAACTTTTCCTAGATGATATGCATTAAGAACATACAACATTTAAAAAAAGGACAACCTATCTTTTTTTTTTTGTTATGCTTTATTTTGTTTTTTTTCCTTCTGTGGCAAGAGTACTTAACATAAAATCTACTCCATTATCAAATTTTTAGGTGTACAATACAGCACTATTAATCACAGGCCTTACATCAAACGGTCGTAGTTCTCCAGAACTTATTCATCCTATGGATTAAGAAGATGTGGTCCATATATACAAGGAATACTACTCTGTGATAAAAAAAAAAAAAAAAAAAAAGGAATGAAATCTTGCCATTTGGAGCAATGTGGATGAAACTGGAGCGTATCATGCTAAGTGAAATATGTCAGTCAGAGAAAGACAGGTATCATATGATTTCACTCACATGTGGAATTTGAGAAACTTAACAGATGATCACAGGGGAAGGGAAGGAAAAATAAGATACAAATAGAAAGGGAGGCAAAACATAAGAGACTCTTAAATACAGAGAACAAACTGAGGGTTGATGGGGGTGGGGAAAGTGGGTGATGGGCATCAAGGAGGGCAGTTGTTGGGATGAGCACTGGGTGTTGTACGTAAGTGTGAATCACTGGATTCTACTCTAAGACTACATTGTATGTTGTCTGACGCGAGAATAAAAAAATAAAATAATAAAAATAAAAAAGAACTTTTTCATCCTGCATGACCAAAACTTTGTACCCTTTGACCAGTATGTGCCTGTTTTCCCCTTCCCCCTGCCATCATTTTAGTTTCTGCTTCCACAAGTTTGACTATTGTATATTCCACAGATAAGTGAGACTACGCAATATTTGTTTTTTTTCCCTCTGACATTTTTCATTTAACACAAGGTCCTCCAGGTCCATCCATGTCTTGCAAATGGCAGGATTTCCTTCTTCTGCAAGGCTGAACAATTTTCTATTATATATTTTGGTCTCACATTTTCTTTATCCATTCATCTGTTGGTGGGCATTTAGGTTGTTTCCATGTCTTGGCTGTTACAAATAATGTTGCAATGAGCATGAGAGTGCAGATATCTCTTCAAGATCCAGATTTCAATTCCTTTGGAAATATACCCAGAAGTGGGATTGCTTGATCAAATAGTAATTTTTTTTTTTTAATTTTTGAGGAACCTCCATATTGTTTTCCATAGTGGCTGCACCCTTTTGTATTCCCACCAACAGGGTAAAAGGGTTCCCTTTCCTCTATATCCTTGCCAATACTTGTGATGTGTATGAGGAAGCCCTTTTATATATACGTATATATGCATAATCCATCCTAACAGGTGTATGGTGATAATTCATTGTGTTTTGTTTTCTAGGGGTGGGAAGAAACTTTTAGAGGTCGTGCATTAGTTTATGGCACTGATTGTAATGATGGTTTCATAGATGTATACTTATCTCCAAACACATCAAGTTGTGTGTCTGTAAGTCAATTGTGCTTCAGTTAAGTGGTTTTAAAAACAAAGGAATAATTTGAAGGAATAGGTAATTTAAATTCCTACATGGGCAACTGTGGATTTCCTTAAGAAGTTACAAGGTCTGGAGCCAAAACTTTTTACGCTAAAATATATGTTTACTTTATATCTCTAATCAAAATACTTCATCTCTCAGTCTAGGCTGCCATCTTTTCTCCAAGAATCAAAGGGTGGGAATTAGTTTCACACTGACATCACTAAAGCACCATGGGTTGGTTTCACCAAATCAAAAGAACACAAGCTCTTATGAACTGCAAAGAGGACCTGGATCTTGTTAGTTCTAAATTACTGTTCTATCTCAAGACCCCAGCAGTGGTAAGTGTAAATATGAATATGAATATGAATATGAATATGAATATGAATATAAATATAAATATAAATATAAATATAAATATAAATATAAATATAAATATAAGTGAGTGAGTAAATGAATGAAGGTCTGGTTCAAAGGGAGGCAAGCCTCCCACTCCTAGGAAGCAGAAAAATGCTGGTAACTTTTATTTGGCACTATTTGCAGAAAGGGACCCTCTTTTTATTATAGTGGCTAAAAATATAAAACTACCTAAATGTTAAGTCACAGGAAGTTAATTAAATATACTACAGTCTAGACATGCTTTACAGACAATTAAATTAACATTACAGAAGTCAACTTCATGATATATCACTTACGATGTTTTCAGCTTCAAGTAACATAAAACTGGATGAAACTGACTTTAAAATAAGTACTTTTATTATGGCACCTATCAGGAAGCCCAGAGGTAGGACAAGTTTCAGGTTGGTTGATCCCTGACCTCAATAATGTTATCAAGAACCACGTTCTTTCCATCACTCTGCTCTGCCATCCTTAGTGGGTCAGATTTGCTTTAGGGGATTCTCCTTCACTATTTAAAGATGGCTACAAGGTCCCAGACACCACATCCAAATACAGCAATGTCCAGAAACCCAAAGGACTATCTCTTCATAGTCCCATATCTAGAATCAGGGAAACTTCTCTTAGGAATCCCCAGCAGACCTCCCATTATGCCTACCCCTAAACTAACCACTGGAAAGTCATAAGCCTACCCCTAAACTAACCACTGGAAAGAAGAATAGGATGGCAATTATTCGGGTAGACCAAAGAAGATGAACCCTCTTGGTCTTGGATACAGATCTGATGGTGAGAAGTAAGCCTCTAACCAGAATGATGAATGGGTATCAGATGTATCAATCAGGATAGGCTAGGTCATACTATAGAAATAAACATCACAAAAGTCCCAATGATTTAAAATAACAGAAGTCCGGGCACCTGGGTGGCTCAGTAGGTTAAGTGTCCAATTTTGGCTCAGGTCATGATCTCACAGTCCATGGATTCAAGCCCTGAGTTGGGCTCCGTGCTGACAGCTCAGAGCCTGGAGCTTGCTTTGGATTCTGTGTTACCTCTCTCTCTGTCCCTCCCCTACTCATGCTTTATCTCTCTGTCTCAAAAATAAATAAACATTAAAAAATTTGCATAACAGAAGTCTATTTCTTTCTCATGCCACGTGTACTTCACATCAGTGAAGGACTCTTTTCATCATCATCCCTCAGATATCCAGGCTGATGGAAAAACTGTGACCTCAAACATTGCTAGTCAACTTACCATAAGGAAATAAAGATCTCTGAAAGTTATCAAATAAGCGAATTTAATGCTCTGGCCTGGAAATTGTGTCAATTCCATTCTCAACTCATTTAACAAAGCTAGGCACATAGCCCCATCCACTGCAAAGTGCCAGGAGGTAGGATCCTATTATATCCTTAAAGAAGGGAGAACCAGGAACATTTGGCAAACAGCATCCTTTTAGGTAAGCAATGGGAAAATATTCATGATACTCTATTAAGTGAAAAAAGTGTATGACAAAAACACATCCACTGTAGTATCCCAAGTATAAAACTCTGTGGGTGTGGGTGTACAACAAGTTGAAAATGATTGTTATCTTAACAACGGCAATAAAATTCTTCTACGAGAATATATTGTATTTGCTTAGAAAGATACCTTATTAAATCTCTTGAGATGGAGGTATGAGCCTGAAAACAGAATCCACTGTGGAAGAGAAAAAAAGGGAATAGCTGAAGGGTTATACATTAGAAATAAATATGAATTTGGGATAATAGAGAACAAGGAAGATGGAACAGTAAAAAGGAATCAAAGGAAATTGTCAAGCACCATTGAATATGGTCCAAGTAGTCTCAGATATCTTAAAGCAGTATTTCTCAACAAAGACACTATTGAAATCTGGGGCTGGATATTTCACTCTGAGGGGGAGGGCCATCCTGAACATTATGTTTATCAACATCCCTGGTCTTTACTCACTTAGTTGTTAGAAGTGCTTGTGACAACCAAAAATGTGGTGACAACCAAAAAGATCTCTACTCATTGTCAAATATTCCCTAGGGGGAAAATTCACTTTTTAATTGAGAACCAGTGTATTAGAGGACTATCTAATATTCTGTTTTATTTGTGTTGCTACAATGTAAACTCTCCCCCCCTCCCCATATGCTGAAAATCTTTAGTAGAGCCTACCAGATACACAAAAATTTTGTGTGAGTTGCTTCTTTATTTTGTCTAGTTTTGATATCAGGGTAATGCTGGTCTTATAACATGATCCTTCTCTTGTATTTTCTGGAAGACAGTGCATATAAAAGGTATTGTTTCTTCCTTAAATGTTTGGTTAAGGGAACCAATTCCTTGAAAGACACAAACTTCCAAAGCTCACTCATCTAAGATTTTTAAATTGTTGCCATAAACTTGTTCATAATATTTTCTTATAATTTTTAAAATTTCTATAGGGTTAGTATTGATGTCCCCTCTTTCATTCCTGATTTTGGAAATTTGTGTCTTCTTTCTGTTTTTCTGGTCATTCTAACTAAAAGTTTATCTTTGTCTTTTTTAATTTTTCTCTTTTGAAAGAAAAGAGATTTTCTTAGAAAATCATTGATTTTCTTTATTATTTTTAAGCCTGACTTCCTATGCACAGCATAATGGTCATCCAATGACCACAGAGAGATCATACTCAACCACCTCAAGCCAGTAAGCCTTCTGTCCTACATCAATGGATTTGAATGTGGGTAGAGCAGAAAATTCAAAGATCAAGTCATTGTTGAGTCTTCCCAGTTATTACTTTCCACTGTGCCTTTTTGCGTCTCCTCTGTGTATGTGCATTGGCTCAGGGTTGGTCAGGCCTCTGGCTGACTTGAGCTCTTTCCTGTCTTGCCACGTATTTAGGCAGCCTAGGCAGGAATATGTTTGTCCCAGCCACTACTGCTAGCTCAGACTGAAGCCATTGGCATGATCATTCACCTGCCTCTGAGGTCGTTAGATCTCAGATCTAACACCACCAAATCTCTAGATCAACACCACCAAATCAAGTGAGCCCCTTTTGACTGTGGTAGAGAAGCTGCCAGTACTCACCTGGCAAAACCTGGCCTTGGCAGAACCCCTGTGTGGACTGGATTTGTGGGTACTGCAGTGAGAGAGAAACGGGAGCCTCTGTAGGCCAGACAGCCACAGATTACCACATTCTTTAACCAACGTGTAGCAGTGTTTCAAGAATAAATGCTTCTCAGATTATTATAACCGTTAATTGGTTTCTAGAGTGCTGAATAGGTTCTTGTTTGTTTGTTTTCTCACTTTGTCCATGTTCATAATTGTTTTTCAGGGACAAAATTTGCCACTCTCCTCACTCAGCCATAGCCAGAGTGAGCGAGTAACTTAGTTTTGAAAAATATAGAAAGAACCTATTAAACATTAAGCTGTTAATTATATCTCTATACATTCCTTAACTTTTTTAATGCTATACATCTATTTTACACGATTGTAAGTAGTATGTACACATTGTGTTGAATTCTGCATTTTTTAGCATGTTATTTTATATATTCATTTCAACACATTGGCATAACTCACGGAATACCATCATGTTCATATTACTCCAACAACAGTGTACTTTTAAAAGTCTGCAAACACATGATTCTTTCAATTTTGTATGTGGGTTTGGAAGCCAACTTTGTTCTTTCCAGGTTGCTTAGAAAGCTTGCATAAGCTTTGTGAAATAAATATTCTTGTCACTGTCTCTGTGGCCTCTTATAGATTCAGTAAGAATAATCTCTTACAGATTGTGATGAAATTCTAGTGTTCAGAACAGATTCTTGACAGGCCTTAAGACCCACACTTATTATGGTAGTGAGTAATTGCAATAGTTATAAAGCCACATTACAATATGTAACTGTGATTTATAATGGTTTGGATGTTTGGTACTCTATTCTGGATAAAGACTTTCATAACATCCCCAATCTACACACAAATTCTACATGTCATCTGTTTAGTAGATTTATCTACATCTCTTCATCTATATATAATTAAAGTGAATTGAAATCATTGACATTGATAATCACTATTTTATGACAAACCTAGAGATGGCTGGATACATGCTGAGTATCACAAAACCAAATGTGATGGTTACAGTATAACTGTTAACACTCCTGCTTTTCAAGACATACTAATCCTACATTGGATAAAAATGCTTTAGACCAAAAAGCACCTAGAATGAGAATTCCATATTTCCTAAAATTTCATGAAATAAAATATTTCCAAAAGTATTAGTTCTCTATTACATACTTATTATTGAACATACTAAAGTCATTGTGCCTTACTTTCTATTTTCTAGTCTGTTACAGCATAAATCAAATTGATTTGGTGTGGCCTGGTCATTGCACACAATAATGTCCCAGAAGAAAGTGTTTTAGGAAAAGCAAAAAGAAACCTAAAGAGGTGACAGCTTTTCTTTTAAATCCATATGCAGTAATAAATATATCAATGCTACCTATGGATTTTTTAGAAAATTTTAAAAAGCTCTATAAAATTCATGTCTTAGTCTTCTGAACATATTTTATTAGTGAACAGCTGTTTAAGGTTAACCAAAATAAATCCTTGCTGTATTTTAATACATTGGTTCCCCAAATCAGCACTTTGTATGCCTCATTTAGGTATTTTTTTTAATCAATTACACGGATACTGGATATGATCTGACTTGCTGGCAGTTCCTATGAAACTGAAGAATTGACAGCAAACTGTAAGAGCCAGCCCACGAAATGACTGCCACAAAAGCCAACAATGTGGATGGAAAGTGCAGAGTCGGACCACGAGTGATAGTCCTACCGCACTGTGCACTGGTGCCAGGCACATCAGAAAGACTGGGCTGAGCTCCAGGCCACACTAGCGCCATACACAGGAGGCCAACAACAATAGGTAGGAAAATGGAGGAGTTGCTTGGGGGGGGAGGGGGGGGACCAATGCATTTTAACCTCGAAGAGAGAAAACTACAGGGAGATGTAAAAGCAATCTTTGAATATTTGAAGTGTGATTCTGGCAGGTTCTGTTCTCACGGCCCTTGCACCATCCATTCTCTCCACCCTACCTCCTTCTACCCCGCTAACCAAACAGATCTGTTTAGGTTACCGTCTTGATCTCACAGAGAAGAGGCGCCACCCAGCTCCTGGAAGTAGAAGCACGGTGGGTCTAAACCAGCCATGGTAATATCATCTCCCACAGCCAGCCTAGGGGTGACCGTGAACCCATTCTGGCTAAGGAGAAGTCCAATGAATCAGGCTTTCAGGAAAGTTTCTGCTTACCTTTTGAGAAGAAAAGAGTCAACTGGCATGCCTGTCACTGCCTAGTTCTTTCTTTCTTCCCACCTGAGGATATAGTAGAAAACGCACTACGAAGGGCTAAGAAGATGGACAGCACCTGTATCCTTAAAAGCTCTACCAGCTGGACTGTCAATCTCCAGACATTTTGCTTTGTGAGGAAGACAAGCTTGTATTTGTTTAACCACGGGAGTTAGGTATTCTGTTCACTGTAGCTAAACACTCCAAGCTGATCCTGTCATTATGAGAGGAAAAACACATTTGGTCTTCAGACATTCTAGAAGGCAAAACTGAAACTACAGAGTGGGAATTACAAGGAAGATTTTGGATCAGTGTCAGAACTCATTTTCTAACAACGAGAATTGCTGGAAAACAAGATTGCCCCTGGAGTCAATGATCCTTCATCCCAAACAAAGCCAAGTAGAAGGTGGCTGACCCTTTGGGAAGGACCCTAAGGAAGGAATTTCTGCATGAGTTAGGAGCTTCCATGGCCCGTTTGGGCTCTAATTACTATACTACGCCTTTATAGTTGAAAAAAGACACTACTGGTGTTTGCTGATCATATATGAAAAACCAGGCTTTAAAAGGGTGACAATTATTTTTTTAGATTGCTCAGGAGTAAGAACGATACCTTCCTGATATCAGGTATCTCAATATTGGAAAACAGAGATTTTGTTCCAAGTTTCTTTCATCTTGGCGTTTGTGTTGAACCAGTCAGAAAGTGTCCCATGATTTAGACCGCAGTAGATTGCATTTGAATTACAGAGAACGCTGCTTTGCTCTGAATGAGTCACCTCATTTCTAAACGCTGAATGCCAAACAGGCTCACCTTCTGTGGTGTCATCTTTTCACCGGCCTCAGATATGTTATACATTACTGCGCTGTGTTCTAAAGGGGCTATTAAATTCTCCTTTATTCAAGTTTAAGGATGCCCCCGTGAGAAGCTGCTTCCATATATTATGACCTAGGTTCTGCGTGTAGTCAACAGGGCAGAGGCAACATTTTAATGACTACATTCTGGCTACTTTCTGGAAATTCAGTGTAGATCAATTTTTTTTCCCAACCCACCCCCACTCCAAGTTGTAGATTAGTTTGATGTGAAATTTGACTTACCAGATGTGACACTGAGAAAATCACTCCTGACTTGCCATTTTGCGCACGTGTCTACACCCAAGTCTCACAATGTTTATTGAGCACCAGCTATGAAAAAGATGGTTCTTGGCAAAGACTCAAAAATAAATAGAATAGAAAGCACGTTAGGAAAAGGGTGATGAGAGAAGTAACAGTAATAATGCCTTTTACTTGTTTGCAACACTTTTCATTTTATATGTCAGAACAGATGTTATTGTCTCATTTTATAGATGAGGAAGTTGAGGCGCAGAGATATGCAATAATTAATTATAAACAGGCCAAGTGAAACAGTGCCCTTGTAAAGGTACAGGTCCACTGTCCTTTATCTGAAACGTTGGGACCACGTGAACATAGGACTTTTTCAGATTCTGGAGTGATAATGTACTGTCTGTATCATTTATTAACTAACACCCACATCAGAGCCTGGAATGTCCCTCTGTTATCAAACACATTAATATATTTATGCAGCAAAAATGTATGAATATTCATATCAGTGAGACAAATAAAGACTATCAAAACCCCAGGTCAGTAAGGTAAGATTCTACAGCCAAGAAACTTACATAAGAGCTTTTCATTGTCGGAGCTTTTTGGATTTCATAAGTACAGCAGGAACCATGGGCCTGTTCCAGCAGTACAGAACTAGTCTATTTGAATTGGAGAATTGAATTGACGGAGGTTTCACAAAGGAGGTGATGTTTTAGCCAGACCTGGAAGAACCAGTAGGACTTAAAAAACCAGAGAAGTAATATGCATCTTCTATAAAGGGAATTCAACAAACCCAGCACAGGAGAGGTGGTGCAGGAAAGGTGCTTTCTTTGGGTTACCACAAACTGGCTCCATGCGGTGTTTGCTGCTATCCCAAAAAGCCCACCAGCCCACTAGGGTGACCAACCAGACCAGCCTGCCCAGTATGGTTCTAGTTATAGCACTGGAAGTTCTGCATCTGGAGAAGCCTCCTGGCCCCAGATACACTGGGACCGTTGGTCATCTAGCAGCTCCCCTTTCTCTGTTGGTGAGGGTCTAACTCAGCTGAACTCGGGGTCACCATTTGCGTTCATGCTGCCAGTGAGAGCCTTTGGCTGTTGCCAGCACAGGCCTTTCCCGAGCCAGTCATGAGCCCGGGTGTGGTGCCTGTGTGGGGAAAGGGTCTGCAGCCCAGGCGCTGGGGCCCATTTCAGCTGTGTGCCTCCAGATCCACACCCAGAGTCCACAAATAAACAGAATGAGGATTTCAATGTAGAACATGAAAATGGAGCATGTTCGGTCACTTTTTTTCTGTACAAATAATTCATTCTTGGTAAAGAGACTCTTGAGTTTGAATCACACCGATACGGATTACTTAGGGAGTTTTTTGTCGATGGTTGTTAATCAAGAGTGTCAAGGAAGCCTGGCAGGTCAACACCAAGAGAGGAAAACTTCAGTCAAAAAAACAATGTTTGCGAATATCCAGATGTTCGGTGTCCCGTAGTCTCGACTTCGACGTTGATCATTTGGAATTAAGCTGAGGGTATGAGGCAATGTTCTTAGAGCATTTCACAGACAAAAATGTAAAGCTGGATTTAATATAGCAAAATGATAAAAGCCAAATCTAGATAACATTTTCTCCAGAAGAAGCAAACATGCCCAAACAACTTGGCTAACACCTATATTTAGTCATGAGGATAGTATTAATTACCATCAAGTGGTTGTGTCCTTTATTAATAGCATATCTGGAGTGTTTCCTGTCTCTAGTTTCCCAGAGGATGGAACAAGAAGTGTCACTACATTCTACATACGCCTGCCTAAAGCTGGCATAGGGCAGCCTCCCAGGGGCTCAAGCATGGACGTGACAGAGCTCAGCCAAACCCCTCCCTGCTCCGACATGGCCTTACAGAGAGCGCTGATAGGAGCTGTTTTAATTCCAATGGTTACCGAGTTGTACATACTCTTTAAGTGACACAACCATTATTTACAAACGAGGGTGTGTCTGCCTTGAGACATTTTTGTTTTCAGAAATAATCATAACCACAACCTTGGGCAACACAAACAAGAAAAAACTGAAAGAAGATACGATATACACTGACAAAGCAGGCTTTACAAAATCTGATGTATTTGGCATCATTTCATTTTCAAGAAGAGAATCAGTGACATTGAGCCAAATGAGGAGGACAAGCAAATGGGAAATAAAGACCTAATATATTACAAAACAACCAAGATATTCATAATAACTGCAATGAAAAAATAAAGTAAAATTGACAACATCTAAATAACATCCGTGGAACTCTTTACCAACTTCAAGAGAAGGACACCTCCTACCCCACCACCGCTGGCAAAATAGTCAATGTCAAAGGGTGACTTATTATTTTGTTCATTCATTCATTCATTCATTCACTCATTCATTTATTCATATGTTCATTTAACAAATATTTATTCAGAGCCTACTATGTGTCAGATACTAGGACAGGATGTTGAAAATACTTGATTCCTGCTCTCAAAAACTTCACACTCCAGTAGGAGAGAATATCAAAGATCATGACAGAATAACCTGGTGACTGATGTGACCGTAATAACTAACAATCTTTCTCATTTAGAAATAACTTTGTAGTTTACAAGATTCCTTCCCATCTTTTTGTATCTTTCTGTGTCATTACGTTGAAGGCATGTCTCTTATAAGCTGAATATGGTTGGACGTTGTCTCCAAAATAATCTGAGATTTTCTGTCTTTTAACTGAAGAATTTGTTCACTGATGTTTTGACTTATTTCTACCATCTTTTCCTGTGTTTTCTAATACCATACTTCTTGTATCTGTTTCTCCACATTCATATCTTATAGGGGATCAAACTTGCTTTATCCTCTTTTGTATCCTTCTACTGACTTGAGTTTATAAATCGTATTTCTATTCTTTTGGAAAGTTACCATTGGAAATTTTTTAACACGGGCACATGATAAAGCCAAAAGTCACCATTGGCTCTACTCTATCCTCGTCCCCAACAAAGCAAGGGACACTCACCCTTCCTGCCAGCCACATTATTATGCAGTGGTTTTAATTCCACTTTATTTTAACTCTTTCTAATTAGTCAGTATTATCGTTACTGACTTTGGGGGGTGGTTTGTTTTTACATCAATGCTTATTAATTTTACTTATATGTTTACCAAATTCTTTGTTTCCACTGGTTTCAATTTCTTTCTTACTGAAACACGGGAATACTCTGAAAAGTGATTTTTAGATGAACATTTTCCTGTTTTTAATTCCCAAATTTATAAGCCTTATTTATCTATGAATACAATATTTTTTTTGGCTTGGGCTTTTATAGAAAAAAAATTTATGTTCATCTCAAAATTTCATCATCACTTTCAACAAAGCACTGTTAAAAAAGAGTCTAAAGTGTTATTCCAAATACAGTTGTTAGAATCATGTGAAGACGCTGAAAAGCCCTCCGAGAATCAACGAAGTGTCCCCTGTATGTTGTTTGTTCTAAAGAAAAGCGTCACAGTGTTACTCAAGACTGTTAATAGCCATCTCCACTATTTTCTAATCATGAAATAATGCTGTAAGCATTTATTTATTTAGGGATTTGATGGTTGTTACATGTTAATGTTTTCCTGTGGTTTGGTTTTATTTCAGGAAAGTGGTGGTTTCAGGTCGGCATATAAAAAATTAGATTTTTCCCATTGATATAATGAGAGATAGGCTTGATAGTATTTTCATTTAGAATGTCTGATTTTCAGGAAGGAATCATTGGAAGTAAGTGGGCAGCGCATGTATATTTTTAAGTAGCTCTTTAAGGGACTCTAAATTATTATCTGCAATGTATTCATTCTACCTCTTTTTCTGAATAACTTAGCTGGGTACTTATTCTAAGTTGACTGTTTTGTCTTCCATAATTTACAATATTCTGCCATCTTTTGGTATTATTTTTGAGAATTGTCTTCTCAACTGATTATCATTCCTTTGTAGGTAATCTGTCTTTGTCCTCTGGATTTTTAAAATATCTGTGTTGGTTACCTCAGTTTTCATTATGATGTGTCTGGTGTGGATCTGTATTTATATTTTCTGCTCAGGATTTATTCATTCACTCAGTATGTATTTACTGGACACCTACTACATGCCAGATCCAGGCATGAAGGATCAACAAAGAGCAAATCAGACAAAGTCTCCATGTTCAAGCAGCTTACATTCTGGTGGGATGAAATGAGAATTAGACCATAATCCCACAAATAAACTATGTATGATAGTGATAAGTGCTATGGAGAAAAATAAGTTAAGGTATGAAGGATAGTGAGTTCTGGGAGAGCACTAAATATGGTAATCAGGAAGTCCTTTTTGATAAGGAGACATATGAGGAGATACTGAAAAAAATGAGGACACCAATTATGTAAACATCTGAGGAAAAGAGCATTATGATGGAGGGTCTAGCATATGCAAGAGCCCTGAGGTCAGAACACGCCTAGTGTGGTCAAAAAACAGCACAGAAGCCAATGTGGCTAACACGAGAAGTGAGAGAATGGTAGTGGATCAGATCAGACCAAGTGGAGGAGTGGGTAATGCATTTGGACACTACAGCCCATTCTAAGGTCTTTGGAAAGACTCTGGAAAACCATTAGTCTTACACAATTGGAGTGGGATGTAATCTAAAAGGCTCACTCTGCTATGCAAAGAACAGGTTTTTTTTTAACGTTTATTTTTGAGACTGAGAGAGACAGAGCGTGAGAGGGGGAGGGGCAGAGAGAGGGAAGGAGACACAGAGTGTGCAACAGGCTCCAGGCTCTGAGCTGTCAGCACAGAACCCGACGCGGGGCTTGAGCCCACGAACCATGAGATCATGACCCGTGCCGAAGTTGGACGCTTAACCAACCGAGCCACCCAAGTGGCCCTATAACAGACATTTTTTTTTTTTTTTTTAATGTAAGGAAGCAAGATGACCAATTAGCAGACCACGGAAGTGGTGCACAGGAAAGGTGATGGAGATTTGAACCACTGCAGTAATGGTGGAGATGTTGAGAACTGGTCGAATTCTGGATATATTTTGAGGGTAGAACAGATGGTATTTGTTGAATTGGATGTGGGGCATGAGATAAAGAGAAGATACAAGGATCACACCAAATTTCGTGAACCAAGTAATTCAAAGAACAGAATGGTCACTTTCTAAGATGGGAAATTTTCAAGAGGAGCAGTTGGCAGGGAGGGGTGGGGGAAATCAGGAGTTTCCTTTGGTATATACTAAGTTTGAGATGTCTATCAGACCTCCAAGTGGAAATATAGTATAGGAAGTTGGATATAGAAATCTGAAGTTCAGAGAAGAGATACAAACTGGAAAGGTAAAGTTGGGAGTTGCCAGCACTTTCTACTTAGAGCAACATGATGGTGATGAGATTGCCTCAGAGAATAGAGAAGGAGACTATTTAAGGCTTCAACGACTTGGTCGTTTAAGGTCGAGACATGCAAAGGAGCCCGTAGAGGATACTGGGGAGGAACAGCCAGAGCAGTATGAGGAGAACCAAGAGAGAGTGGTGCCCTGGGAGCCAAGCAAAGAGAGCGTTTCAAGGATGAGGGAGCAGTCAGTTCTGTCAAACCCTTCTGACTGCACATAATGAGGACTGAGAATGCACCATTGGAGTTAACAACATGGAGATCATGGATGACCTCTCTGTGGAGGAATGGGGATGACATCCGGATTAGAGGGGCTCCAAGAAAGACTAGGAGAGAGGGTGTAGATGATGAATACAGGCAACTCTTCAAATGAGTGTTGTTGTGAGAAGAACAGGGAGCTGGAGTTGCATCTGGAGGAGGGTGGGGGACATGGGAAATTTGTTTTATTTTACTATGACATGTTATTTCAATGTGTGTGCTTGCTGATGGTAATAATGTAGTAGAGAGGAGGAAATTGCTGAAGGGAGACTCTGTGCTCATATTTTTCTCCATTTCAAGAAAATAATCAGCTTCTCTGTCTTCAAATATTACATCTCTTTGGTTTTCTGACTTTCATTCCAGAACTTATAATTAAATCTATAATAGGTGTTTTTAGTCTGTTATCCATATCACTGAATCTCTCTTCAAATTTCCATTTCCTTATCTCTCTCTAATATATTCTGGGTGTTCCTTCTACCTTCTGGTTAAATGATTCTCCTTTCGACTGCAGTGAATTTCTTCTTTGACCCATCTACTGAATTCCAAACTTCAATATTTTTCATTTTTATAATTTCTTTTTTTTCTTTTTCAAATCTGCTTATTCTTTTCTTATAGGGTCATTTTCTTGAATTTTTAAAAATGGTTATTTATTTTTGAGAGATAGAGAGAGACAGAGCATGAGTGGGGGAGGAGCAGAGACAGAGGGAGACACAGAATCTGAAGTAGACTCCAGGCTCTGAGCTGTCAGCACAGAGCCCAACGTGGGACTTGAACCCACGAGCCGTGAGATCATGACGCTTAACCAACTGAGCCACCCAGGTGCCCTGGGTCATTTTCTTATCTCACTATTTCCATAATTTATTTCTATTCATTTAAAACATTTCTATTTTGTGTCTCTTTGGGCTTGTTCTACTTTCTCACATCCTTGGGTGCCAGTATTCCCATTTGTCATACCTGGGACTCGACATCATGGTGGCCTTGTTCCTTATGGAGTCTGTAATTTTTTTAGCTTGTCTCCAGCAAAAGCTGTTTTTCAGTTGGAGCTTCATGTCCCCTTCCTTATGCAAAGGTCCCTCTGGAGAAACTATTAAATCTTTGCTTCTATAAAACCCTAGTTTTTAGTCTGACCCCAAAATATTGCTTTTACAATCCTTCTTTCAAAGGCCGGTGGCCCTTTGAGTGTCCCAGATTGAGGGCCACAGCCTCAGCCCTTAAGACCATGTCGGGGCACCTGAGTGGCTCAGTCGGTTGAGCGTCCGACTTCGGTTCAGGTCATGATCTCGCGGTTTGTGAGTTCGAGCCCTGCGTCGGGTCCTGTGCTGACAGCTCGGAGCCTGAAGCCTGCTTCAGATTCTGTGTCTCCTCTCTCTGCCCCTCCCCTACTTGTGCTCTGTCCCTCTCTATCAAAAACAAATAAATGTAGAAAAAAAAAAAAAGACCACATCTTGTCACCATCTAAGTATTCAAACCCCTAGTGCCCAGCTCCTGAGTCCTATGCCCACGTCCCTCTGCTCCCCTTTAGGTTCGAGTCCCCTTTTTGAAGCCCAAGACTTTCCCTTTCCTTCCAGTTTAATGATATATTTTAAGATATTTTCTGAACTCTTTTTAACCTAACGTCTTTATGTAATTGCATTTTATGCAATCAGAGAAATGCTTGCCTAGGGTCAATCTACCAAATATGGTAAACTCACAGGTCCAGTATAAAATACTGGTCCCAGAACACTTTGACTAAGCTCAAAACTGAAGTTGGACCCCAAGTTCTTCTCAACCCGGGAAACAACCACCCATTTGTTAGAGCTGGTATGGGAAATGAAATTTTTTCCTATCTCTGTGTGTACTACAGAAAAAGAAATTAGTCCCCCCCCCCTCAGGCAATTAAGGAAAGATTCATTAACATATCTCCAAAGATCCATAGAAAGAATTCCTGCTTCCCAGGCTTTACCTGTATCTCTTAAAACCAAAGAGGTCTTTGCGGGGTAGGGGGTAGGCGCTTGGTAGCGCAGTCAGTTAACCCTCTGATTCTTGCTCTCACCGATGGTGAGTTCGAGCCTCGCATCTGGTGTGCGCTGATGGCACGGAGCCTGCTTGGGATTCTGTCTCACCTTCTCTCTGTCCCTCGCTTGCTTGTGTTCTCTCTCTTTCTGTCAAAATAAATAAATAAACTTTAAAAAAATTTTTAAATACCAGAGATCTCTTTAAATGAAGATTAAAATAACAGTAACAAATGAAATGCCCTGCCCTAATGTGCAGATACTCTGTGGGCCAGGCTGTCTGTTTCTCCAGTGTTCTCTTTCTGAGAAAGAAAATCTACCTTTGTCTTGGGAGTATGGAGAAGGAGGATATTTATGTTTCATCTAGGGAGAAGTCGGCATTTTTTAAACATTTGGAGCATAAGAAGTCATTGGTGGATTTTATTATTTTTAATTTTGTTGGTTTTTTTTTTCAACGTTTATTTATTTTTGGGACAGAGAGAGACAGAGCATGAACGGGGGAGGGGCAGAGAGAGAGGGAGACACAGAATCGGAAACAGGCTCCAGGCTCTGAGCCATCAGCTCAGAGCCCGACGCGGGGCTCGAACTCACGGACCATGAGATCGTGACCTGGCTGAAGTCGGACGCTTAACCGACTGCGCCACCCAGGCGCCCCTATTATTTTTAATTTTGAATAAGTGGCCCTTAATATATTGAAAAAAAACATTAGGTTAAGAAATCATAACACACAAATATTTTAATATATGCCTAATAATTCTTATATATTTTTACCAGCCAAAGTAAAAGAGAGATGTAGCAATTATGTCATGAATCCTCTGTTTATGAAGTTGTTGGTGCTTGTAAATCTGAGACAGAAATTCCACTTTGCAACACAGATAATCCCATTCTATTGTTTTAATACATTTCCAATTCTACTTACAATGGGCTTTCCTGAAAGCAGAGATGTCGTTTATGAAGTAAAACATTATGTTGAACTAATACCCAAGACAAAAACATTATTTAATTATTTTCATTTAATTACCTCAAACTACTCTTGCCCGCGGATCGTTCAGGTCCCTCTGGCCACTAGCAGAGGCTCCTAGCTGCCCCCCAGCACTTCCAGCCTCTCTTGGGGCTCTAGCTGAATCACAGTATCTCAAAATCCTCAAAGCAGTGCAAAAACCCAAAGGTGAGTAGCAGAGAACTCATATTCCTTTTTGCCATCTGGAACCCAAGCAAGAAAAAGGTAAAATTACTGTCTAGCTACAGAATGAAATACAAAGCTGCTCTATACCTTTCCCACTACTCCACTCTCTGCAAACACAGATGCACGTGAACTATATTATATATATATACACATACATATGTATGTATACATAAATATACTGCACTATTATGTATACGTACACATACCTATGTTATATATATAATTCTACACTATTATATATACACACATACATATGTGTATATATATAAATATACTACAGTATTATATATACACACACATATATGTGTACATGCATAAAGATGCACTATTATATATACATACACATACATAGGTGTATATACATATATACTATACTATTATATATACATACACATACATATGTGTGTATATGTAAATATACTGCACTATTATGTATACATACACACACATATGTGTGTATATATACATATATACACACTACACTATTATATATACATACATATACATGTGTGTATACATATATACTACACTATTATATATACATACACATACATGCACATACATATATATGCATATATACACACTCCATTATTATATATACATACACATATATAGGTGTGTATACATAAATATACTGCACTATTATACATACATACACATACATGGATGTGTATACATGCAGTTTTATGCTGTAGTTTGACCAATATTTAGGCCTTAGGGACACATCCTTAATTTTAAATTATAATCAGTAATAAAATATGATTCAATCCAAAAAAACTAACTCTACCCATGTATTTCAAGAATGCATGAATTCCATGCATGGAAAGAGGTTTGTGGTACAGAAAGACAGTAAAAAGACAGGTCATTTAGGAAGATGATTAAATACACAGGCTTTAGATTTATCCACTCTAATTTCAAATCTGTCTTGACCACTCACAAGCTATATAACCCACGATAAATATCAATCTCTCCACGTTTTTCTGGAAAATGGAGAAATAATACCTCTAGAATTGTAACAAACAAGATAGTATATTTAAAGCAATTAGCCCAATGTCTGAAACATAACAAGAATTTTAAAAGTTAGTTATTGTCATCCCTACCAACACTCTATCTCACTCTGACTTTCCCCCAGGAACAAGTACCACGTTTTTAAAGCAGTACTGAAAACGTAAAGCAAAACCGTAGCCTCATTAAAAACAGGGTTATTTGGGGAGCCTGGGTGATTCAGTCGGTTGAGCGTCCGACTCTGGGTCAGGTCATGATCTCACAGTTCATGAGTTCGAGTCCCACATCAGTCTCTGAGCTGACAGCTCAGAGCCTGGAGCCTGCTTCGGATTCTGTGTCTCCCTCCCCCTGCCCCTTCCCTGCTCTGTCTCTCAATAATAAATAAATGTTAAAAAAAATTTTTTAATAAAAATAAAAAAATAAAATAAAATAATAGGGTTAGTTCTATGCATTTGAAACAAATACTTCCTTTAATCCTTAGATTCTACGTAGATGTCTTTCGACCTCATATTAAGATGCTTGTTCTCACTCATATGTGGAACTTAACAGAAGACCATGGGGGAAAGGGAGGGGAAAAAATAGTTACAGAGAGGAAGGGAGGCAAGCCATAAGAGACTCTTAAATACAGAGAACAAACTGAGGGTTCATGGGGGGAGGGTGGGGCAGAGGGGAAAGTGGGTGATGGGCACTGAGGAGGGTACTTGTTGGGATGAGCACTGGGTACTGTATGTAAGCGATGAATCACGGGAATCTACCCCCAAAACCAAGAGCACACTGTATACACTGTATGTTAGCCAACTTGACAATAAATTACATTAAAAAAAATAAAATTAAAATTAAAAAATTAAAAATAAGTTAAAAAAAAAAAAAAGATGCTTGTTCTCATCAGGCATTGGACATGGGTAGTAATTCCTGCTCCAAAGAAACAGATAACATTTCATTTGAATATCACTATTCCAGTTACTTGAAAAATAAAATTTGTGATGGGGCATAAATACATCTATATTTCCATTTGGCTCATCTATATAATACATGCAGACTTTTTTGTTTATTTTTGTCCTGTTTGTTTTCTGTAAGTGAGATCCTACTAAAGACAGTATACACAGTTGCTTGCGTTTTGTCTGACCAATACTTCATGGAAAGCCTTTCAATTCAACTGGGATAGTTCCATTTCATGCTCGCTAATGGCTGCACAATATTTTATTACTGGGACAATCACTTTGTCACCAGCTTTTTGTTGTTTTGCTCTGCAATTTTGTTTTTCTTTCTGTTTTGCTACTATGAATAATCCCTCAATATTTTTCCAGATATCCCATTCCTGGGAATCTATCTCATACAAATAAAAACACCCATCCCTACAAGTGACTTCTGGGTCAAAGAGTGGATGAATTTTAAATTGCAGTAGAATCTACTAGGTAGCCTTTCAAAAAAATCTTAAATGATTCACATTTCTGTCAACACAGAAATGCAAAAAAGAATCTGAAGGGATTTAGAGAGAGCACCAACGCCATCCACTACAGAGAGAGGGAAAAGGAACTGAAAGTTTAAGAAAAAGAAAATAATTAAGCCTGTTATGGTTAAGTTGAAACTCAACAGAATATATGTGATATTAAAGACTGTAAATATGAAGACTATACAAAAGTGAAAAATAGTGTAGAAAATCATAAATAAGTTCACGCAAATGAGTGCAAAAAATATCCTCTGTATGCTGTCATGTCCCATACTAATGTAAAATGTTATTATTACAGGATGAAAAAAGCAAAACTCAAAATCGTATCTCTTCACTATTACAACCATGTAAAACCTATGTTTAGGTATAAATAGATAGAAATACAGTTTCTTTGGGGATATATTTTAAATAAAATTTAAGTAAAATTATTTCAGTAGAAAAGTCTTCTTAAAACCATTCACTCCAAGAAAATATATCAAAATGGTAATATTGTGTGTTTTTTCTTTTTTTTTTTTTTTACTTGCCTATCTTTTCTATATTTTCCTCTCCTGAGATTGATTATTTGAATTTTTTTTTTCCATGCCAAGTGCCTGTTGCAGTAGAGAGCATCTACAATTTAGGGATTTATTCAAAGTAAGCGGTTTGTCTTTACACGTTGCAGTTCGGCACATTCTGATGGAGCTCCCATCACTCAGGGCCCAGCCCCGCTCTGGTAAGAAGAGAACTCATTGAGCGAATCAATGGCGCATGAACGCTGGCCTTCTTCAAACCCACCTGCTTCTCTCCTGGCACACGGCTACACATCTTCCCAGTGTGCACGGTGGATGGGTTGGGGTGAACCTATACTAACCTGTTCTCACCAGAAGTAGCAGCAGTAGTGACGTTTCCAGAGAGGTCCCCAACAGCCCTTCCACGGGCAAAGCTATGGGCTCCTTTCATTTCTGCATGCTTGATGGAGATGAGCCGATAACCTAGAAGGCCTCACATTGATGATGAGGGAGCCCCAGCATGGAAGAGCCTGCCTCACCACCCTTGCTTAGAGAAGAGCTGCCTGCTGATCAGAAAAACTCATTTCAGGTTTGATGTAAGCAAGTCACTAAGTTCTAATGGTGTTAAGCTACTGAGATGTGTGTGTTGGCAAAACAAAAAAAGGAAAGGGAAGGGAAGGGAAGGGAAGAAGCAAAGAAGAAGAAAAGAAAAAAGGAAAGAAAAGAAATTCAAATAAAGGAAAAGAACAGAGATATGGAATGACAACAGATTCAGTTTGAAAGTACAATAAAAGTCAGCTTTGAATAATTGGTTTTCTACAGCTCTTCCACATCAGTGGTGTTTATATAAGAGTAGTTTCCTCCACAGTCTTTAGCAACTCATGAATCACGGTTCTTATCCTCACTCGGAGACAGCTATGGGGACAAGCGAAATGAACATGTGACAGGAGTGAACGAACCTGAACTCTCCTCTAGCTGGCAACTCCCACAGACCCACATTCTCCTGGCTCGCCTTCATCCTCTCCGTGAGAGCTCTGGGGACCGGCGGACTATCTCTCCCAGGTGTGAAGAGACTATCCCACTATCTGTATTTCACCCCAATATTCAGACCTTACCAGAACCCCCATCTTTCTTAGATACATCTCATATTAAATATATGAGAAATCTGAACAGCCTGTGCTGTGTGACTGTGGTGGAGACGTGCGCGCGTGGCCGTCAGAAGGCCTGGGTCTTCTGCATAAACAACCCCGAAGCTTGGACAGAGCCCCTAATTGCCCTCTGTTTTTTCATCTGTAAAACAGACGTCAAGGAGATTGTGGGCCACTTACCTCACAGAGCTGTTGTGAAGGGCGAAGTGAGATCACAGGCTTAAATAAGATGCAAGGTATTGTATTTATTTCTAGAACTGGCAGAAATACAAAACTAACTGACTTCCTAGCATCAAGGAAGTTGCCTGAATATTGTTTCATATGGACTTTTATCCCAAGGACTTTGAAGATCCTTCAAACGGTTTCTTGCTGTGCCTAAATGAGCCTGCCTGTGGTCCACCTCTTTAGCCGATGAGGGGTTAAACGTAAACCCGGGACCCCTGCTTTAAACGGGTACAAATTCCTATGCTTATCCTGATTAATCCACCCCTCCATTGGCCTGGAATACTCAATAGTTACTATATTAATAAGTCTTCTGTGAAGTATTTCCTGTTCTTATTTAATGTCCAGGAAACTTCATACATTTATCAGAGGACATTTTCGGTATCAGAATGGCACATCCCTTCCCCTGGATCATCTGGTTGCTGTTGTATGTCATTTTTCTCACCACGGTCTTCGCATCTACTTTAACACAACGTCCCCCAATCCTAAAAATGTTCGGCTCACCGACGTCACTGGGAGGCCAGATTTGCAAGGATGCTTGCAGGGGGATACAGGAAGTTCAAATTTGGCTGTGCTATTAAGTGCATTTAGAGGAACACCGGTTCATGGCCACATTCGGTACAGCTGCTTGATGTATTAACTTGCATTCAGGAGTCGAAATTTTCATGTGTAGCTGCTTCCTGTTTCCATTTTCGAAGGAACCAGTCAGGTCTCTCTGCAACTGCACGATCAGCCTGAAGTGGTGAAGCTGGCCAGTGAACTCTCTCTGTTACTTGAAGACTGGAACAGAGCACTTCTTCACCCCAAGTTCCTCCAAGGCTCTGACAAGTAGACAGGAAGACACATAAGCTCCGAGCATGGAAGAGTTCTCCTCAGTGCCATTAAGTTCCTCACAGGATGGTCAGGCATTGACTTTGAAATGGACTCACACAGGCCTATCTTCACGGAAATTATTTCATTGTTGTCATAACCTAGAGCTGCATGCTACTTTCTCTGGGAATTTTGAAAGGGCAGAGTTTGATGCCTAAATTTGGTCCTACTCCATATAATTAAGAGTAAGAAGAATTAAAAATTCCAAGGCTGCCTGGAGAAAGCTGCCAGATATGATGACATCACCAAGATGGTAAAGCAGGCATCAGAGGGTCCCCTCAAGGGCATCCTGGGCTACACTGAGGACCGGGTTATTATCTCCTGAGACTCTAACGTGACACCCACTCTTCCACCTTCGATGCTGGGGCTGGCATTGCTCTCAGTGACCACGTTGTCAAGCTTATTTCCTGGTATCACAATGAATTTGGCTACAGCAACCAGGTGGTGGACTTTATGGTCCACTATGGCCTCCACAGAGTAAGAGCCCTCTGGACCACCAGCCCCAGCAAGAGCAAGAGGAAGAGAGAGGCCCTCAGCTGCTGGGGGATCCTTGCTGTAACTCATTGCCCAACACGTGGAGAATCTCCCAACCTCCACAGTTTCCATTGCAGACCCCTGGAAAAGGGTAGGGGCTTGGGGAGCCTGACCTTATTATGTACCATCAATAAAGTATACTATACCCGGCCAAAAAAAAATCTAAGAAAGTTGAAAGACAACAGAGAGAGAGCATGTAAACCAGCATGTGTCAGACTGATTGAGACTACAAATCTTGACCTTGACTTCCTTGATCGAAGGTCACAATTATACACATCAAAGAAGCGGCTGTGTGTGGCTGGGACACAATTGGACCAATGTTCAGCTATTTTTTTTTTAATGTTTATTTATTTTTGAGACAGAGAGAGAGACAGAGCATGAACGAGGGAGGGTCAGAGAGAGGGAGACACAGAATCTGAAACAGGCTCCAGGCTCTGAGCTGTCAGCACAGAGCCCGACGCGGGGCTCGAACTCACCGACCGCAAGATCGTGACCCGAGCCGAAGTTGGCCGCTTAACCGACTGAGCCACCCAGGCGCCCCAATGTTCAGCTATTTTTAAAAGCCAGTGTGCAATAAACGGTTGAGAACACAGAAACTGAAGCCAGACTTTCTGGGTTTAAGTCAGGGCTCAGTCCCTAATTCTCAAAATGAACTTTAGCAGGTTATTTAAATTCTGTGACTCAGTTTCCTCATCTGTAAAATAAGCATCGTAAGCATGGTTATTTCATGGAGGATTAAATGAACAAATGCATATAAAGTGCTTAGAACAGTGACTGGAACTCAAAGATCTATTCTCACCATCCTTGCCTCCTTTACCGGGAACTTGGGAAACATCAGCTCCAATCTTGAGAATGTTACTCAGCTTTTGTGAGCCTCTATTGTCCCTTCCTCAAATTGGGGGTGATACTGCATACCTATCTCAAGGGCAGCTGTAGGGATTAAATGCCAAGCTCATACTAAATGCCCCTCTTAATGGTAGAACTTCTCATAGCCAGATATTTAATAGATAGATCTTGTTTCATTTCTTTACTCACTGTGCCACAGACTTTTCAGTATGAAAGCACATGGGAGGCAGATGAGTGTAGGAGTTGAAAGCAGTGCTCTAAATTCATTTGTTTCCTTGCTGTGTGGCCCTAGGCAAGTGACAACCTCTTTCTGACTTCATTTCCTCATCTATGACATTGGGAAAATAGGGGCCCAGCTCACTGAGGTCTTGTGAGGATTAAGTGAGATCATGTATGTAAGCACTTAGCACAGGGCTTGGCGCATTGTAAGTGTTCGGTAAATGTTAGCCGTTATATTACTATTATTACCAGGGTCATTATTTTTATGGCTGAGCAAGAAACAGAAGGCAATTCATAGCACTACACAGAGATGTGCTTTGAGCAACCTTTGTTTGCTGAGGAAAATCCTCATTTTCTTTTTTTTAAGTTTATTTTTGAGAGAGAGTGTTTGTGAGAGGGGGAGGGGCAGAGAGAGGGGGACAGAGGATCTGAAGCGGGCTTTGTGCTGACCTCAGAGAAACCGATGAAGGGCTTGAACTCACAAACTGTGATATCATGACCTGGGCCGAAGTCAGACGCCTAACTGACTGAGCCCCCAGGCGCCCCTCCCATTTTCTTTTCACTTCTTACCTTGCCCAATCCCTGACACTGTCCAGTGGGCAGTTGAAATTATCTGCTTCCTGTCCCAAACCTCTGCCTGTGGACAACTTATTCCATAAGACACTTATTCAGTGTGCTGAACGTGTTTGATCTCCCTCCTTTTGTAGAACATCAAGAGGAAAATACTGTGTGATGTGTATGTAATGATATCACAGTTTCCTTCTAAATCTAATGGAGCGGGAAAGATAATACAATGTTTCATGCTGGCTTGTTGCGTAGCTATCTGTATAGAGGGTTCCAGGCTATAAAACCAACACCATTTACCCACTGCCTTTGAAGAAAAATAACTGTTAAACATAAAGCGGAAAGAATCTTTGGGATAACTTTATCACTATGATCAGCCTGTTAGTCTAGCCCAGTCTAATCCTTTCCCGGACTATTTACTCAGGCACATTAAGTGCTTCTTGGTTAACCCTCGCCAGTACTGCTCGTCTCCAGTTGGGGTGCATATTCTTTATGGGCTGTTCTTATATAGAATGTGAAGGATACACGATCACCTTGTGCAAAGGACAAAGAGAACATCATGATGTCTGTTCCAGCAGCATCCCCATGTTTTCATTTCCAGCAAATACCAGAGCCTTCCATCTTTCACCAGCTTGTGTGTGGGGAGGGATGAACAAAATGTTCTGATGTGAGCTTGTTTCAGAATTTCTACCAGGGAAGCAACTTGAGGGATTTAGCAGGAGAAACTGTGGGTGTGTTTTTCTGGTCATGCTTAAGGAACTTGGAAAACAGAGTCAGAAAATGGGGGGGGGGGGGGGGGGAGGGGGGAGTTACGGCAGAGATAACTTGGCAGTAAAACAAAAGCAAACCAACAAAAACAACACGACCTGAAAGGGGAATTGAGGAGGCTGGCGGAGAAAGGGGGCATCAAATTGACAACTTGGCCAGAAATCTGGACACTGTAAGAGACAATTTAGTGCTGGGTCATGCCCTGGGCTGAATTTATTGCTTCTTTCCTTGTTAACTCGCCTCATGTTTAAAGTCAAAACTGCCGTAGGCTCCAAGGGACTTTATCTTTGTCATTTGTCCGATCTGCCTCAAAATACATACCCTTAAAGGTGTCTCCTCCGCTTTGAGGTTTCTTATCCCAAGTGAGTTCTCAGAATGACATCCCCACCCCCTATCAAAGTGAAGAAAGCAGAGATGCTGTCTTTATGGATGATGAAATACATTTTTGAAAGTTGGTGGATTTGAATGGAGCTTCTGAATGAGGCTAGTGCTCCGAGAAATGAGGCAGGGAGGTGGGGAGAGGCTGGGTGCGCTGCATGGTGGCAGGGGCCCAAGTGAGAGGGACGCATGTAAGGCCGCAGAGCAGTAAGAAGCATGCGGACCCCCGGGCCTACAGAGGGGACCAGCCATCACCGTTCGCCATGGCTTGGTGGCAAGAGGATTCTGCTGTCTTCTCGCGCCGAGGAGATCAAACATTGTTATGAAACCACGTTTTGCCAGTTCCAGGTGAGTAGGGAAGATTTCCTCCTGCGTCAAAGATGTTACAAATGAGGTGCGTTAAGAACCCAGCACGGACATCAATCACCCTTGGGTGCAGAAAAGGAAGCGGCGCGCCTCCCCCCTGTCGCGTCTAGGAAGCAGGGCGCCTGGGAATGCAACACAAAGGCGGAGAGGCAAGGTCTCCATCCTCTTCTCCAACGCGGGCAGGCCGCAATTGGCAAGGCGAAATTAAAAACGCACAGTGTGTCGGCTCCCGAGGCTAACGATGTTTACACAGACATACCACGCCGATGGAACGGTCCCAACATTCCGCGCACCGCGCAGGGGAGAGGAGGTGGGGGCGCGGCCGGGCCGCCCCTCCCCCGCCGCCTTCCTGCGCCGCAACCTGGACTTGACCCCCGCGAGCCTGGCGCGGCGCGGCCGGGGCCGCCCCGCCGGAGCCGGGCGCTGAGACGGGGCCGCCGGGGCCGGCGTCGCGGCGCGCGCTCGCGGAGCCCACGCGCCGCAAGGTGACCGGAGCCCGGTCCGCTACGGCGGCGGGGAGCTCTTTCAAACGCTTGGACCTCCTGTTTGATTAGGGGTGGGGGGCGAGGGGGTGCAGGAAGAGGGTTTTGTCTCAAAGTGTTGAGCTGTAAAAGAGGAGGGACAGAGCAGAGAACTGGAGGTGTGCAAGCCCCAGGGGGACGGCGTTCCACCCCGGCAGGATGTTGCTGGACAAGTCGCTCCGGTTCTCTGGGCCTCTGTCCCCGCTGTAAAACCAGGGCATGCGGCTAGGGCTTTTCCAAGGGCCCTTCCAGCCCTAACATTCTGACTTGTCTCGTGTGGATCAGGACTGCTGGCAAAAGGAAGAAAAAAAACAAAACCCAAAAAGCTCCATAACTAGGAATTAGCGAAAGCTCAGCTCTAGAGAGGCAAAAGCAAACAAACAAAACGTCTCAAATAACCCCAAACACTAGAACCCAGTGCATTTTAACTCTATTACTCTTCAGAGATTATTTATTTCTTTAGTAACAAAGGTAATTGATTAGAGTTAGTGCTGAAAAAAAAAAAATGTGCTTGGGTCATTTGTCTTAAGGAGGAAACATAAATCCATAAATCCTCCAGGCTCAAAGAAATAAAACTCTTTCTATTCCCAAATTAGGCAGATCTCCCAAACAAGTCTTCTTTTTTCTTTCTAAATGTTTGCTCTTAGCCACCTAAAATCGGTGGCTTTCTTTTCCTGAGATTCATATACATCTTTAAATAAAGGGAGAAAAGAGAGCCCCGTTCGGCAACCTGGCCTTGGAAAGCTGTGCCCAGAAAGAAGGATACTGAGATTTTATTTTGAGAGGGGTATGCATATGAAACAAAAGGGTTTTTCGTCTCCTAAAACTGTATGTAAAATAATTTGTAAACTAGGTGTTACACAAATAAATTACAGTAGGATTCTTAGACTATCTCTGGTTGGGAAAAGGAACACGGATCTTCTAGTTACACCACGAATGTACTATACACGGTGATTCACAGGGTAGGTGATCTTTCCCCACCTCCTCCCAAACAGTCACATGAACAGTAAGGATTATATTTCTGACATTTAAGGTTTTAAAAATGAGCAGGAGGGTGATTGATTGAAACTCCAGTTGTTACCAAAACAAGGTAACAAGGTGCTTGGTGTACACGAAGTATTAGAGGTGCAAATCTCATTCCAATTAACAGCCTCCTGAGTAACTTTCCAAAATGCTGAATGAAGTATTCTTCACCCCCTCCAGCAAGTTTCCTCCTCCCCACCTCCCTCCTGTCTTCCCCCAAATGTTCCCTCTCCAATGAGCACCCCACCCCCACCCCCTCACTCCCCCCGCCCCCTTGCCGCCCACTCGGCCTCCCATGGGCTAGAGACTGAGACAAACGGGAGACGAAACACCGTCCCCCACCCCCTGCTTCCCAGGGACAGTCTTACAATCTTTGCAGTGGGGTGAGTTTGTTGTGCTGACCTTGTGAGCGAGTGACCCACACAGAAGGACACTGTGTGCGGTCACTGAGTTTTCTGGCCTCATCTGTCTGTGTTCCTATCAATGAGGCCGCCAGGGGGAGGGGAAAGAGGAAGTGGGGAAGGAGGATTATAAGGACATGCAAGACCAGAGACCCGACCGCAGCTGCTTTGGTGACAATGAATAAATGGTTTGTTTCCTTGAAGTTGTTTTAAAATGAAGGTGGGCCTGGTGTCCACAACACGTGCACAGCCTCCCCCCTCACTTCCTCCCACATGCTCCCAGCCTCCTGTCTCAGGAGAACCCTCTTACTCAAGGCCGGCACCCAATGCTCAGGACCCAGACGCCAGAACCAAATGAGCCAGGTCTGAATCCCACTTGTGCTTACCTTCTCTGGACACAGTTCATCACCTGCAAAGGGGAATGAGAACAGTTCTAGCTCGCCAGAGCGCTCTGAGATTTAAACAAACTAACGTATGTTTAGAATGATTCTCCGCAGTGCATGCAGCATTCTAAACGTTTCCTTCTGTGACTGTTTTATTTGGGTCTCCTCGCCCGGCAAGGGCTGCCTGCCTTACTCACTGTTGCTCCATGCCATTGTGAGCAAGGGTCACACCTCGTCTTGTCCACAGAGCAGGGGAGGGTTGCTAGGGTCGTGTCAGAAAAGAGGTCATGGAGAAACTAAGAAAGTGTAGAAGACTTCAGAAAAAGCCTCACTGGGAAAGCTGCCATGTGTAGAACCCAACTTAATAAACACCAGTGAGTACATCATTCCATTTAAACTTCACAGGGGCCCCAAGGTGAGTATTTTTACTTCATTTTACAAGGAGGAAATGAAGGCTATATGAAGGGGTTAATAATGTCCCTGGTTGCAAAACTAGGATCAGAACACACCAATAGTAAATAACACTTACTGATCACCATATTGCCTGTCTTCACTCGTGTAATGCTCTCGGCAACCCTGTGAGATGGATACCATTACTCTCCCCATATACAGCCGAGGAACTGAGGCAGCATGAATGAACTCCTTGCCCAGAGCCCACGAGTACAAAGTGGCAGAGCTGTGGCTGAAGTGCAAGCCCACAGCCCAACCACAGCACACAATCCCTCCGTTTGTCTGCCCACTGGTGATGGGAGAGCCCTGGCCACACCAAGCCCCATTGCCGATGGCTGCTGTCCCCATCCAGAATGTCCTTGCGAACTACAGACCTTTTAAGAGTCAGCCCCTTGAGAGGGGCGACAGGGCGGTTCAGTCAGTTGAGCATCTGACTTCAGCTCAGGTCATGGTCTCACGGTTGGGGAGTTTGAGCCCCATGTTGGGCTTTGTACTGACAAAATGGAGCCTGCTTCAGACTCTCTCTCTCTCTCTCTCTCTCTCTCTCTCTGCCCCTCCCCTGCTCATGCTCTTTCTCTCTCTTAAAAATAAATAAACATCACAAATTAAAAAATAATAATAAAATAAATAGTCAGCCCCATCAGAAACACAAGGCTACCATATATCATTGCTCTGTACTTGAATTTTCAAGACGGAATGGATGTTGATTTTTCTTTGTTCTGATTTTTGCTGTGGTTTCCAACAATCATAATGTAAGTTCTCTGTATTGAGAAAGGATGACCTTTTTCTGTCACTTGCAAGGAGTTTTCCCCTTGAATATTAAAAACTAGAGCACCCTCAGTACTTTCTATGGGGCCTGAGCTGGCTCCAATGTGGAAAGTGCACAGAGCAACTAGGGGAGGCCCATAATGAATCTTCCACGAGAGTCAAAAAGAAGCTCCTGGTACCAGGCTGGCCAGGGGAGCTGGAAGAGGCACAGCTCTTCCTGTGCAGGCAGAACATGGCAAGGACACTCAGTCCCTCGCTATGCCTTCCGCACCTTGACCTTCAGCTCTCTAATGTGCTCAGAAAAACATTGCCAACGGACGCTTCCTGTTGCTCTTTTGCAAAGACAGACATTTGCATGGTTCCCCCCCAACCCCCCCCCCCCCGCCTTTTCTCCAAACAGGCTTATATTTAGAAGTTATTTAAAGCATTAAAAGTAAAAGTTGAACTCTTTCACTTTCCCGAAGGTATGCCTCTAGAATTGAAATAAGCAAACATTTTGGAAGGGGAGCCCAAGATCTCGCAGCTGGTGAAGGACAGACAGCAGGCTGTCCAGCCAAGTCTCCTAACCCAGTGCTAAAGCTCCTCCCTCTGCACTTGACCTGGATGATGGCCCTAGCCGCGGGGGGCTCCGAGATGCAAGGAAGTGACAGCATTAGGGACTCAGGGCTGCCATAAGTAACTCATTTCCATTCCCATTACTGTAATTCAGTTCTTCAAAGATCAGCCTGCCCTTCTAGTAAAGGAAAAAATGTAAACACACACACACACACACACACACACACACACACACACACCACTCTGATTTTCAGCTCAGAAGCTCTGTGCCCAACAGCTAAAATAGTGTTTTGAAATGGAGAATGGGGCAGACAGAAGCCCTGGTTATTATAGTTAATTCAATTTAATTAAAGCCATAAAAACAAACCACAGTTTTGCAGTGGGTACTGACCATTCTGATTGCTTGAAGGACTCAGAGGAGTCCTGCTCTTAACTGATGGGCAGAGACCCAAGTCCCTGCCATTACTCAGCCCCTGTCAAAGGGCCTCTTTACCTTGATCCGTCCAGTTATTCTTTCGTACACTATTTCTCTCCTGTATTCTTTAGTTTTGAAGGTGAGTGCTGTGGTTCTTTTTCATTTTAGTAAGAACTGCACTTTTTTTCCCTTTCCCGAAGAAGCTTGAAAAGCTGAGTAAAATTTTCCACTTCTTTCCCCTTTTCTGTTTTCTCTCCATCTCTCGATATCCTGTCCCTCCCTGCCTCTCCATTCTCTTCCTGTTTCCCTTCTGGTCAGCCACCTTCAGCTGGCCCCAGACCGCCATCCAACCCGAAGCTGGTGAGCACCTGCTCTCGCCAGGCCCCGCGCCTGGCGCACAAAGATAGTCCCTGCCCTCAACCCGCCCTCAGTCCAGTGGGGGAGGTTCATTAGAACACAAGTGGTCCTGGAGCAGTGCGGCGGATATATCCCTGGACTACGAGAGCACTGGGACAGGAGGGATGCCTAACCCTGGGTTGAGGACATTACCTAGCGAGGAGACTTTTCAGGCAGATGGGATGTCAGGTAAGAAGGCGCAGAGCAAGTGAATGGCAATTCAAGGAACTGCTAGTGGTTTCCTACCTTTGCTTTGCTGGCTTACAAATCTCAGTGTGGTCAGGCCTCTGCCCACCCCTCCAACTCTTTCCTTCCTTCCTTCCTTCCTTCCTTCCTTCCTTCCTTCCTTCTTTCCTTCCTTCCTTCTTTCCTCCATCTTTCTTTCTTTCTTTCTTTCTTTCTTTCTTTCTTTCCATTTTTGGTTCAGTTTCTATCCCTCAATCACACAGAATTTTTTTCTTTCTTGCTTCAGCCTTTACTCATGCTGTCAGGAACATTCTTCTCCCCTCCCCAACCCTCTGTTGGCTTACTCGTATCCTGGCAACTTACCCTGTGGGTCCCCAATTAAACGTCCCTTCCTCCAGGAAGCATCCTGACCTCCCAAGTCCGTGTGGCATCCCGTTTACTCCTTCCCATCCCTAACATTTATCACACAGCATTGTTGACACCTGTTTATTTGTTTGTACTCCACCATGGACCACAAGCCCTGTGGAGGCAGGAATACCATCTGTACTGTTTATCTTTGTCTCTCCAGGCCAGAAATGATGTAAGGCACACAGTAGGTGCTTTACAGAGGTTTGCCTGGTGCACTAAATACAGCTGGAAAAGAGGATATGGGGACATATCCATATATTAGGGACTCAGGGCTGCTAAGTAACTCATTTCCATTCCCATTACTGTAATTCAGTTCTTCAAAGATCAGTCTGCCCTTCTAGTAAAGGAAAAAATGTAAACACACACACACACACACACACACACCACTCTGATTTTCAGCTCAGAAGCTCTGTGCCCAACAGCTAAAATAGTGTTTTGAAACTATGAAGTGAAAGCAAAGAGGTAAGCAGTAAAGGTCCTCACACACTGCCCTAGAGAGGAGAGCACTGAGGTAAGATGGGGAGACAGCACGTGAGGAGAGAGCATGTCAGGGAGAACCCTCCTGGAGCAGAGTCGTTGAATGCCAGCACAAACGTCCTCAAGCCACTCACTGGGCTCACAGCCAGAGTTAGCTCACCCCAATTTGAATGAATTTCTTCAAAGAAAAAGAGAGACGTCCCTAGGCAGCCAGAGCCATCTTGAATTCTGTTGTAACAACAAGACGGCAGAGTCCGATGGAGGTGGCTACTATCTGTCTCAGCACTTCCTTCACCAGCATATAACTTGAGGAGCGTTCACATTTGAAATAAACGAGAAGCTTCTGGAGACAAGAAGAGACACACGCGTAACAAAGAGGCTAAGGCTGTCTCAAGGTTGGGACTGTGCGGCTGTCACCGGTCATCTCCCTCGATGACCGTTTCCAGGAGCTTTCACTCCCCACAGCCGGCACTGCCACCTGGGTCAGGAGCTGCCCTCACATGCTGGAGCCCACCTCACCTGCGTGCAGGGAGTGCCTGGGAATTCCGAACCCTGTAGGGCAGCCCTTAGCCATTTGTAGGAGAGCAAACACTCCATCCTCTGACCCCTGCGAGCAGGACACCCAGGGAGTGTGTCCTGCCCTGTCCTCAGAGACCCACTGGAGGACTTGGCTTCATATCCCCTCTTTGCTCAGCCTCCTTCCCTTGGCTGCCCCATGCCACTCCCCTGGACTTCCTGGGGGCATTCATTCAAAACTCACCTGCACGAGAGTCCTCGTCTCCAGGCTCCATCTGGGGAACCCAGCCCACACCAACAGTGGTCCCAAACCTCAAGGCCAAAACAATCATTCTGTTGGAAGAGGCAATGCCCTGTGTTCTTTAGCCCTACTGTTCACACACACAGTATTGCCATCAAAACTGTGGTCACTGGAAGCGAGGGCACACGTTTAGAACGATCTCTCACCCGAATGGGGTATTTTCAACAGAAAGGAGATATTTTATTTTTCACCTCCAAAATGGAGCCCACCTCCAATCCTGTGAATTCAAAGCCTGAGGGTTTCGAGCTTTGGTCAGGTGTCATCTGATGGATTCACGTTTGACCTGGGACGATCACCTCCTACCCAAACTGAATGTGTCAGAGAAGGGATAGTGGGCGATACATTCCAACTCTCCAGAGAACATGGCAGCCTTTCAAAATTTGCCTGGAACCAGAGAATTGTGTCCGAGGTGTGTCTATGCATGCTCAAGGAACTATAAAGTTGGAAATGGTCAGTAAGTCTAATTGTCTATCTCAGGTTTTTATCAAAGGGAAAAATTTCAAAGTTTGTAGGTGAAGAGGAGAAATCTTAAACTCTGTAGGTCAGCTTTTGGAAGCTTATAATGCTGGCAATGCATGAAATTGCTCACATGTTCTTCTTCCTGACCTTTACCGTAGCTTTAAGTTTCAATATTTTATGTCGAGATGCTGCTGCATTAAAAGTAATGGAACGGAACATGGATGCCTAGGTGGCTCAGTTGGCTAAGTGTCTGACTCTTCGTTTCGGCTCAGGTCATGATCTCATGGTTCGTGGGTTCGTGTGCTGACCGTGCAGAGCCTGCTCGCGATTCTCCCAATCTCTCTCTCTCTCTTGCCCCTCCCTCCCTCAAAATAAATAAACTAAAAACATTTTTTTTTAAAGAAAAGTAATGGAACAGGTTAATGAAAAAGTAAAAGACAAGCATTCTTAATAAACAAGGATTACGAAGGAAAAACACCTTTTTGCATTGTTGTCCCTTAAATGAGAAACAGAGATTTCTGTGTATTTATTTAAACCCATAGCTTTGGGTTCAACAGGTGAACACTAAAATCATTTTTGACTAGTAATTTTTTTCTCAGCCTGGCATTAATCAAGTTCAAGAAAGATTAGATACAGCATCTAAAGATCATCAGGCTTGGGGCGCCTGGGTGGCTAGTTGGTTAAGTGTCTGACTTCGGCTCAGGTCATGATCTCGTGGTTTGTGAGTTTGAGCCCCGCATCAGGCTCTGTGCTGACAGTTTGCTCAGACCCTGGAGCCTGGTCCGGATTCTGTCTCCCTTTCTCTCTTCCCTTCCCCCCACTCACACTCTGTGTCTGTCTCTCTCAAAAATAAATAAACATTAAAAAAATTAAAAATAAAAGATCATCAGGCTTTCTGGATGGCAAATCCAAGGCCTGCCCTGCGCCCAGCGTCCCCCTCGGCCATCCAGCAGCCTGGGTGTGGGGTTAGGGAGGCTCAGCACCCACCTGGCCCAGGTCAGTATCTGGGGTTCTACTTCATTTCAGCGTCCGAAGCCCTTCCTTGAAGCTGAAGCCCAGACAATGGTGTCCCATCTAACCCCCGTGAGTCAGTTCTTCTGGCTAATGGGCAGCTCTGTGATTTATTGGGCGCCAGCTTCATGCCAGGCAGCGGGTGGGGTACTACTCCTCAGCACAAGTGCCCCACACTAGTATCATTAACCCCTTGGTGCCTGTAACTGAGAAGTCGGCTGAGCACCTTTTCCCATTCCTGGGTAGTGTGGCCTCTTTGCTCCACATCAACCCCGACACAAGTGTCAGCCCTTCCTCTGGTTATCCCAAAAGATCTCTTCACACCAAATCGTTCGTGAGCTTGGTAACTTTGCTGGAGACTTGAGGGTCGAGAAGAGGAGGGGGCGTAATGCACATCGTGCAGCGGTCTCCCGCCCTCCCCTGGCTCTCCCTAGCTGGAGCCCGTGTCCTGGGGCATCAGTCTCATTCCCCAAACAAGACATCATGGCACTTCTATAAAACACAACGCTCTCCTCAGGAGTAACTCTGGTGAACACAATTGAATACACTTGCCCTTGCACTGTAACCCATGGCTGGGTGGCCCACAGAGTCGATTTGCTCAAGTTCAAGAGCAAGCATCAAGCCTCAAGAGGCTGATTTGCTCAAGTTCACTCAGCTAATAATCGTAATGGGAATTTGAGCCCAGGTCAGTCTGAAAGCCCCCTCTCTCTATTATGTCATGTTGCATCTCCATCACTGAATCACCTGCTGGCATCTCATTTCCTCCAAAGACAGGCCCTGTTCTGTGCCCTTCTTTTCCTCACAGACTTAGAGTCTTGACCCCGATTCCATCTGAGCAGCTGGAGCCAGTTCCTGACTGTAGTCCCTGACCCCTACCATGTACCACCCATACCTCCCGGGACCTGCCCTGCCTCTGCTCTGCCCGCCTCCCTGCACTGAACCTCTCGTTCTATTTAATGGGGACCAATTGCTCGGCCATCTGCCAGTCTACTCTCCCCACATTCTCTGTCTTATTGGGCTTTCTCTCATCACCTGTCACTGAACCCTTGATCTGCCCCCTGGGCTACCTCCTGTCCTGCTCAGTGCCCACAGGCAGCTCCCACAGAGCCTTACTGATGGTATTTGCTGTTTTCAGAAGACAATGAATCTCTCATCTCTTCCTTTCCAGTCCCTATCACCGGCAAAGAATGTCTGCCTAAGAAGAATGATTCAGTTTTCCACTGTCCCTAATTGCCAGGGCGCTCTAGGGAGGACCTTAAAGTCAGTGGTGTTTAATGGAGTGACTAAGACATCTCTACCTCCCTTCTCCCCTCTTTTGCTCCATGTTGGCTGAGAAGGCAGCTGCCCTGGAAAAGATTTTTCTGTTCCATTTTCTCCCTGCCGGCTCAGACTTTCCCATGCAAAGCTAAAAATAGCAACTCGTTGCTGTTCTCAAACTGAAAGAAGCAGATTCCCACCATCTGGCAAGGAAATGGTGGTCCTGCCATTGTGTGGGCAGGTGTGGGGGCCCCAGCCCTGGGCATCATGAAGGAGCAGGAAGAAACCCGCGGGAGGGGCTGGTATGCATTTAACATCCAAAGGGATGGACAGCTACTGTCATAGGTATCAACTCGCAATATTACAGTGCAAGTCAGAATTCTCAGACAATCTGGCAACCACTTGGGGCTTTCCAGAAGGTCTCATGTGGCCCACCGACGCACACGTCCCTGGACGGCCAGCTGAGGGGTAAGTTCACCACATAGGCAATGTGGCCCCCGAGCTCTGGAGGCTGCAGATCAAATGGAAAGTCACCCTGGGGGCTCTTGGCCTGTGCTGAAGAACTGTGATATATGCAACTCCAAGGCAGGGGCCAAATTATGCAACCGCCCCCATTTCATCACTCACTTCTCCCTCCTCCTCCACAAAGCCTTCCCAGGCGGGCCCACCAGCCATGTCTCTTCCTCCGCTGAGTTTCTGGCTGTACCAAGCACTGGGCACATAAAGAGATGAGGTCTTTGTGGCATTTCCAGCATCTTATATGGAAAGCTCACCTGCTGCGTTACTCTGTAAAGAAGTGTGCAACGTGCGTGTGGGTGTGTCCTGACAAGTGAGCTCTGGTGGGGAGCAGAATTATGGCTTAAAATAGTTCCACCAAAGAAGCAGCTCGCAGCTACTGAGCTCTTCCCAAACACCAGCACTTTCCATGCTTCAGCTCACCTGATCCTCCCAAAGACCCTCTAAAGTGCTGTGAAGAACGTCTTAAGACTTCTGACCTTTGTGTCTTAGCTGCCCAGTGTCTGGCCCCCCTTCTTGGGTGTGGGGAAATTCTCCCTCTCTGGGCTTGCGGGCTCCCTTTCTCTCATCCGTGACCAGAGGCCACAAAGCAGACACTTGCTTTCTCCTTCCACCTGGCAACCAGGACGTGGGCATGTGACCCAGTCCGGCCATCAGATTTTATTTTTTAATTTTTTTTTTAACCTTTATTTATTTTTGAGACAGAGAGAGACACAGCATGAACGGGGAGGGGCAGAGAGAGAGGGAAACACAGAATCGGAAGCAGGCTCCAGGCTCTGAGCCATCAGCCCAGAGCCCGACGCGGGGCTCGAACTCGCGGACCGCGAGATCGTGACCTGAGCCGAAGTCGGACGCCCAACCGACTGAGCCACCCAGGCGCCCCAGGCCATCAGATTTTAATCAGGAACAAGTGGCAGAAAGAAGGAGCCAGGGAGAATTTGTTCTCGCAGCAGCACTGGTAGCAACATCTGGATGCCAGAGGCAACAGGTCAGGTGGCTCCTCCCTTGTTTCCAGCACATTTTCTGAGGCTGGTTGGACCCACCCTTCTCAGTGATTCTTTGAGCTCTTCAAATCCCATCACAAAACTTCTCTTGTACCTAAATAAGTCAGAATAAATTCTCATTACTTGCAGCCAAGAACCCTGGCTGTGGAACAAAATTCTTGTATCACAGGGTAGGATTTGAAGCTGAGACAGGTGAAGTGATAGGATAGGATAAAACAATTATATTGCTGAAGATAGTATACATCAGTACAATCTTTGTAGAAGGCAAGCCTGGGATATGCATCAAGCCCTTTAAAATATTCAAGTCCATAAAACTGGGGCGCCTGGGTGGCGCAGTCGGTTAAGCGTCCGACTTCAGCCAGGTCACGATCTCGCGGTCCGGGAGTTCGAGCCCCGCGTCAGGCTCTGGGCTGATGGCTCAGAGCCTGGAGCCTGTTTCCGATTCTGTGTCTCCCTCTCTCTCTGCCCCTCCCCCGTTCCTGCTCTGTCTCTCTCTGTCCCAAAAATAAATAAACATTGAAAAAAAAATTAAAAAAAAAAATAAAATAAAATAAAATATTCAAGTCCTTTGAGTTACTATTTCCATTTCCGTGTCTCTATTCCCAGGCAGTTTTTCTTACCCTTCCTTTTTCTTACCGGCCCTTTATTGAAAAGCCTTTTTAAGCAATTTTTTCCTTTTGTCTCCTACAATTTTATAACAAAGATACACTATATATTTATGTGCTACATTTATATCTGTGTTTTATACATAAAAAGATTAAGATTTATTTCACACCCCCCCCCAGAGACAATTGTTGCTCTCATTGAGAAATCATATATTAAGGCAAGAGATTCATGTACAAAGATGTTGGACATTAATTAGTTAATAGTTGAAAGTGCACAGCAAAAAGGAATAATATACTTGCCAATTTGAGTAATAGCCAGTTTAAGTGATTTTAACAAATAAAAACTCACCATTTGGAATTTTAAAAATAATAAACAACTCTTAAGTCAAATTTGAGATCTAAATTGAGAACATTAGAAAATTCAGAAAGTACTATTAATAAAAACACACCATTGCCCAAACAGACTTTTCCCAGAGGCGAAGTCATTGCCTACAACACTTATAATTGCTAATCTGGAAAAAATAAAAACAAACTATTTGTGTTTAACTAAGGAAGTTATAAAAAGGGCAATAATAAAGTTTATAAAGTTTGTCATACCTTTTAAAATGCTTCCCCATTAACAGGAACTTTTAAAAATCAGGACAAAATTATATTTATTATATGATTAAAACTTTATAAAACAAAAGTCTCCATGGATTCAAGTATGAACAAGACACAATATTATCACAGTAGTGGGGGCCTTGAATGGTTGAATTTGGAACAATGGTTTTCCTTGTCCTTTTCCATATTTTCTAACGTTTTATAATGAGCTTGTGTCGCTTTTCACTAGGAAAAGACTATGTTTTCAAGGTGAGCTAATTTCCCCAACTGGATTCTGGCTGGGTTGGGGAGTCTATAGGCCGCCGAGGAACGGCTGTCAGCTCCATGTTCTCTGCCACTGCCTGACTCCCTCCCTTGCTTAAGATGTGTGTCCCCACTTCCACATGCCAAATGCACCACAGTACCAGTGATCAGGGATGTGGAAGCCGAAAGAAGGAGAATTATCTGCTGGCAGTTCAGGACCTTCCTTACATCCCTCACAGGTGCTCAGGAACCCTGGGCAACCCCTTAAGCCTTCGGATCAGTTGTTACTGGGCTGATATCTAAGTCCGTCCTGGACAGAGGCATTGGGTCAATCACTGTTGGCAAAGTAATGGCTATGAATGCTCTTCTCTCCCCGGTGCTGGGGTGACTTCTTACCACATGTGCAGCGTCGCAGGTGCTCTCTGCAAGCAGGCTGCACCAAGGCCAGGCAATCACCTCTAATGACAAGCATCACATCCGCTGCTGGGAGTCCTGTCAGCTCTGAAAGTCCAATGCTTGGAAATGCCACCTAGCACCTCTGGGGCATGAAGTCATTGCAGATCAAGAGTCAGATGCTCCTGGCACCCCGCTCAGGGCCCAGAGAGCCCTGGGCTTTTGCTTGGACATGTGGCCTGAGAAAAAGTGGAGCCCAGGCTGTCTCTGCATGGAGTGCACTGCCTGGCTCCAGAAGGAAACAACTGCTACGGACTGGATTGTGTCCCTCACAATGCATATGTTGAAGCCTAACCCCACCACAGTGTGACAGTTTTTGAAGATGGGCCTTTAGGAGGTAATTAAAGCAAAATCAGGTCATTAGGGTGGGTCCCTAAACCAATAAGATTGGTGACCTTATAAGAAGAGGCAGATCTAGGGGCGCCTGGGTGGCTTAGTCAGTTAAGCATCCAACTTTGGCTCAGGTCATGATCTTGGGGTTCATGAGTTCGAGCCCTGCATCGGTCTCTGTGCTGACAGCCTGAAGCCTGCTTCATATTCTGTGTCTACCTCCCTCTCTGCCCCTCTCCTTCTCACACTCTGTCTCTATCTCAAAAAAAAATAATAATAATAATAAACATTAAAAAAATTTAAAAATTAAAAAAAGAAGAGGCAGGTCTTTACCTCCCCCTCTCCCACCCCCCACCTTATATCCCGGGCCATGTGAGGACATCACAAGAAGGCAGCTGTCCATAAGCCAGGAAGGGTTCTCACCAGAAATCAAACCCTGCTCGAACTTGATCTTGAAATTCCCAGCCTCCAGAACTGAGAGAGAATATGTTTCTGTCGTTTGAGGCGCCCAGTCTATGGTAGTTTGTTATAGCAGCCTGAGTGATCCAAGACAATATCCTTCTTAATTGGGGGGCATGCAGATACTCCACCCACCTACTCAACAGGCCCCAGAAAGAAGTCTTCCCCCGTTCATCCCTCCCTCCGTGGTCAGCCCTTACCTTGGGTCCTCCTCCATCCCCACCTGGAAGCCCCTGCAAGTTCCTCCAGACTCGCTCCACCCCCAGCCAGGAACCTAGTCCTGTCTTGTCACAGCATCCTCAGTCTTGATACAGGCCTGGTACTTGTTAGGAGGTCAGCAAGAGTGGGAGGGATGCATAAGTAACCAGGCGCTCCTGCCAGGGCATCCCTCCAGCCAGGTGTGAAGAAGCAGAGGATGCTCTTCGCCAGCAATCAGCAATCACCCTTCCGGTGTCAGTTCTTCTCTGTTTTCCCTGTTCCACTGGTCCCACAGCCACAGGTGGCGGTGCCGTAGCCTTCTGGTTCAGCACAGTCTTAATGAATGCCGGCCATGGACCCTTGACTCTGCTAACCCCTCAGCTACAACATTGAACAAGACCATGGTGAGCACCCCGAGCAATAAGCAAACAAGTGCTTGAAGTGATGATAGCAGATAAAATTACAAAGAATTTAAAAAACAGGGGGGTGTAACATCTTTACAACATGTGAGGAAATCCCGTGGCGCTGAATCATGTCCCGCGCAGAGCTCTGCATTACCTGATGAGATGGGCTCACGTCTGAGCATTAAACCTCCCTCCGGATGCACCGTGTCACCCCTCCTGTCTCTCACTCTGCCTCTGTTCTGTCCCAAAGCCCATGGGACAAGGGCTACCTCCCCCCAACTGCCTTGTTTGCTTCTCAGCAGCCCCCCCCCCCCACTCACCGTCAGGCTAGACTGGGCCCTTCCTCCATCACCTCCACAGCCGTTAGAGTAGCTGATTTTATGTGCTTCAGAAAGGTCTATTGCATTTCTAATGGTGAAAATATTTTCTTCTTCGAGGAAATTGGAAGGCTTCTATGGAGACTGTTAGAATATAACAGCAAGTTGCACTATAGGTTTAAACGCTGTGAAGAGTCTATGCAAGGTCTGAGAAGAGAGAAGTCAATTGCACAGAAAGGCAGGGTTTGGGGGGGAAGGCAGGGCAAGCCTTTCTGAAGATGTAGTATTTGAGCTACATCTTAAACAATGAGTGGGGGTTGGCCAAGCTGGCAAGGAGGAGGTAGAAGAGGGCTTACCATGCATTAGGAAGATCAGAAGCAAAGGCATGGGTCCATGAAATTTCCAGGGCTCTACGCTAATATCTGTTGCTGCCGAACAAGTTACCCACAAACTTAATGGCTTAAAAGAACACACATGATCTCACAGTGTCTGTAGGGCAACAATCTGGGCACGGATTAGTTGGGTCCTTGCCCCTCAGGGCCTCTCACAAGGTGGCAATCAAGGTGCTGGCCCGGGCTGGGGGCTTATCTGACGGCGTGTAAGAGGGACCCATTACCAAGCTCACATGGTTGTTAGCAGACTTCTGTTCTTCGAGGGTTGTTGGCCTGAGGGTCTTGGTCTAGCTGGCTGGAGGCTGCCTTTGGTTCCCTGCCAAGTGGTCTTCTCCAACATGGCCACTGGTCTCATTGAAGTGTGCAAGCCAGGAAGGCAGCAGAGACTGCTAGGAGGACAGAAGTGACACCCCATCACCTTTGTCATACTCTGATACAAGCAAGTCGCTAGATCAGCCCACACTCAAGGGGAGGGGATTCTATACACAGGTGACTACCAGGAGGTGGAGATCCTTGGGGACCCCTGAGAGTCTGCCCCCCACAGCCCACTTGGGGAACTGCAGGCAGTCTCACTCTAGGGAGGTGGTGCAGCACCACCAGAGGTGGAGGTTGATGGGTACAGGCCCCAAGGGGCTTCAGAAACCATGCCGAGAGCTAGGGCATTGTCATGGAAAAGGTGGGATTCCTTCTCTTGTTTTAAGGCATCTTTTGGATTGTCAAAATCACTTCAGCTTCTTTAGTTCCCCGAAATCCCCATTACATTTACACACACTGTACACCGTCAGGTTCCATCCCCTTCCCATGGGCCCACCCTCTGATGGTAGTGGCACATCCGTCATTTAGACATACCTAAGTAAGACTCAAACAGATGCAGATGACATCTATTAAATCCCCAGGCCCCAAACAGGTGACACCCCCATATCCATCACCGAGACTTTGGCAAGAAGTTGTTCCTGGCGGTCTGAAAAACTAGAATGGATGAGGGGAGGAGAGGGAGTAGGTCAGGCAAGGACTGGAACGCCTCCTGGGGACTCAGCCCTTCCCTCCAGTGTCTGAGCTGTTCCGAGTCACCGTGCTGTCTCTAGGCCTCTGTCGATCCAAATCTATCATCGGCTCCACTGTTCAGAGAGAGGCCCCAGAAAAGCCCAAACTTCCCAAACCATAACCAGCTTTCCCTGAGGAAATGGCCTAACGTCATGATCCCTCATCGCTGGAAATGTCACTCGATTATGGTTGTCACAATTAGGTTTTCACCTAAGTTGAAAAATGTCCACAGTTCTGGCTTTTAAAGGTTTTTACTGGCTTCTTTACCTTGATCACTTTTCCCGCACGTGTAAGAGTGTGTTCTTGCCAAACTCATTTCTCTGTGCTTAATAAAGCATTTTATGGGCTACTTTTTTGGCAGGAAGTCGCCGTCCACCATCCTTTGATGTGTGGACTCTGCGTGGACAGAACTAATACTGAGTGAGCATTACCCTTCCAAACGCCACTAGCCACGTCCAAAATATAACCTCCCAGGTTCCATCTGGAAGCCCTGAGGGACTCTTCCTGTGATCCCTAGATCCCTCTGGCTTTGGTCCTTGCCCCACCCATTATTAATCTCCCAGGGAAAGGAATAAAAGCTGTGATAATTCATGGATTTTGATGATTTCCACTCAAGTGCTTCTCGTGACCACACTCACTGGTTACTGCGCATCCATTTGGAAGATGGCCACCTTTTAAAAAGGGATCATGACAACATTCCAAATGCAACAGCTTTGATCTCTCAGCCAGAAGACATCTGCTCGCCTGTTATGACATTTTTACCTTCTAGGTTCAGGCCAGAATTGTCCCCCAGCTCCCCAAGCATGTCTCCCTGCTGGAGTATCATTCCTTCTCTATTTCCTTGGCTTCGTGTTATCACCTTCTCCTTCCAAAACTTTTGCCTCATCCCTCCGTGAAATATTTTACCTAGGGCAAAGAGAAATTGTGCAGCTGACAGGCGACTATATTGTCTTTGAAGTGTGCTGGCTCTAGGCTAGCCCCTGGCCAGAGAAACAACTTACTGGAATTACTTAGAAGTCTCCTCTCCACTTTTGTTTCCTTCTCTGTGTTTATTCACGGGGGAGAATGTCAGTGATGTGGAGGAAAGGCACCAGAAGCCTGTTTTCTCCGTGAATCAGTGGAGGATGCATTTTCTGCTTCCTCCCCTCCCACAAAAAGCCAGGATATTGAACGAAGTCTCTCTTTCCTTAATGACCTCCATGTCCAATCGCCTCTCCTTCCTAATCCCCAGCATCACCCTTGTGTGGGAGAAGCACTGACGTTTAAATCGGGTGTTATCCACCTACCAAGAGAAGCCTGACTAGAATCGCCCTGCAAAGAAACATTTCCCTTTGGGTTTCACCTGCATGCCTGCTCCCTTTGCAAAATATGGACAAGCATGGACCCCAGTGGGTTACAAGGAGATTTGTTTAACTGCTTCCAAATTATTATTTGCATGCAGAAGACCTTGGAACAAAAGCCCCTGTGTGTGTAAAAATGCCACAGGATTAAGGTTTTATTTGGATCCCTTCTGAAAAGAAGTGTGGTCATACAAATAGCAAGGCCACCTGAGAGCTAATGAGCTATCAAATGACCTAATAGACTTGGCAAAAGAAACCTAATCTGGCACACGGCCTCCATTCCCACAGTACCCTGCTCAGTTACGCTACACGACTGGCCCTCATTTCTCTGCGTGTCGTGCCTTTGTCTCCAGGAAAGGGGTCTGCAGCCAGGTCTTCTGGCAGAGCCAAGAAAGATAAGCCAGGGAGGGGGACCGTGCAGGAAAGGAGTCAGTGGGTGCACAGTACCCGGCACTTACAAGGACCCGGAAAATGTTACTCAATAAGCCATTCAGGCTACCAAGGCATGACCCGCCAGTTACCGAGATGAATAAAACTGGAGTCAAGATCGAAGAAATGGCCAGACCACACAGGAGTTATGGACACACATGCACATCTGACAAAAGTATTTATTTATAAGGAAATAACAAAGACAAAATTCAAGAGGGTTGTTCTATACGAGGAGAGAGGGATGGGGATGGAGTGGAGGATATAGGTTTTTGTGAGTTATTGTCAATATTCTACTTCTGGGTTCATTGGTACCTTCATGGGCGTTCGCTAGAGACGGAATAAATAGCAAAGCCATGCATGAACTGAAGGTGGTAATGTGTCATGAGCCCAGAATGGTCATTAATCTGATCCTGTGCACTGAAAAGATATAAAGTAATTCCCCAGGAGCTAAAACTTTTCTTTTTCTGGAATAATTGTCTCTATCACTTTACTTAAAGAAAACCTAAGTTAACACCTGCTTAACTGAGAAATTTTCTCCAAAGCTTTTGGTGGATTTGTTCCCCAGCAGTCAGGGAGGCATGGCTGCTGTGTTTTGTCCCTTCCACACGACGCACCGAGCAGCACGTGGTTCATGGTGTCTGGACCACAGGGTCGAGTTCAGGAGAGACTGGACTGGAAGATGCTGGGCGGGGTGCCTGTGACAGCTAGCCCAAACATGACCCAGATGCCTTGGCGACCCTGGCACTTACTGTCAGCTGTCAGAGCAGAGTTGGGAGTCAGACCCAAGTTCAAGTCCCAGGTCTGCTGCCACCAATGAGCTGACTTGAGGCAAATCCTTTAGCCTGACTGAGCCTCAGTTTCTCAAACGTCAACTGAGGAGTTTTAGCTCCCTAGGGCTGCCATAATAAAGGACTACAAATGAGGTGGCTTGAAACAACAGAAACCTATCCCCTCCCAGTTCTGGCAGGACCATGTTCCCTCTGAAGGCTCTAAGGAAGGACTGCCTTTGCCTTGTCTAGCCCCTGGTGGCCTCTAACATTCCCTGGCATTCTTTGGCTGTGGCAATACCTCTGTCATCTCCGTCTTCATTGTCACCTGGCATCTTCCCTGTGTTTCTCTATATATTTTCATGGCCTTTTCAAAAAACAGTTATCTTTGAAAGAGCACAGTCGGGGCAGGGGCAGACAGAGGGGGCAGAGGATCCCAAGTAGGCTCTACACTGATAGGCTCACAGGCTGACAGCAGCGTGCATGATGTGGGGCTTGAACTCACCAACCATGAGATCATGACCTGAGCCCAAATCGGAAGCTTAACCAACTGAGCCACCCAGGCGCCCCCTCATGGCCTTCTTATAAGAAAACCAGTCATTGGATTTAGGGGCCACCCTGATCCAGTAGAACCTCAACCTAACTAATTACATCTGCAAAGACCCTTTTTTCCAAATAAGGTGACATTTTGAGGCTTTGGATAGACGTGAATTTCAGAGGCATACTATTCAACCCAATACGTGGAGATGAGGAGGATATATATATAACAAAAGGACTATTAGAAGAATTAAATTAAATAATGTATATAAAGCAGTGTTCATCATCATCCACCATCTCAGAGAAAAGATTCTATTTCTGAAAACACTCCACCCTGCTAGTTAAGGTAACCAGAAGTGAAATTGTCAAACGGGCCTAGGTTCAAACCTTGGCTGGCCAACCTCTGGCAAATTACCTAACGTCTCTGAGCCTCAGCTACTTTATTCACGCTACTGGATTAGGGGATGCATGCACACACACATTTATGTACACATATGTGTCCAACACTTAACACTGGCATTTACTATATGCCAGGCACTGTGCTAAGAGATTTACAAATACTATCTTCGTCAGTCATCAGAACAACCCTGTGAGTTAGGTATTTCTATTATCTCTATTTGACAATCAAGGAAATTAAATCAGCAGGTATTTAAGACAGTTGCCAAAGGTCACATAGGAAATAAGTGGTGGAGCCAGAATTCAAACCCTGGCTGTCCGGCTCCAGAATTCCTCCAGTATTAAAATAGAAGGTTTAAATAAAATGGTCAGTCAGTTCTTTGGATACATGAAGCAGTCAGTAAATGGTGGTATAGTAACTATGCTCCTTCTCCCAAACCTTTCCCCTTTGCTGACCTCAGGATGGCCTCTCCTCCCTCTCTCAGTTCAGATACCCTGTTGACATTAAACCAGAGCCAAGTTTCCATGTTTAAATGTTCAGACTGCTCAAGTTCCATTCAGCCTCCTGGGGTATCTTGTCCTCTTTTTTATCTTGTTCTTACTCTCTCCAGCGTCCTGTGGCCATGGTGGCTGGAAGGGTCACGGAACGGGAGGATGCTGTGGCTCTCTCTGGCGACTGGTAAACTGTGGCTCTTCTTTGCTGGGGTGGGGACAGCGTTAAGCAACAGACTGTAAGACATAGCTCAGGGACCTCTTCCTAAGGGATGTCCACTCATTAGCCCAAGAACTTGTGTGCTGTCCTTGGCGTAAAGTTCCTGGGCAGATCCATTGTGGAAAGTCACTATTAGGGGAGAACATGGAAAATTCTCCCATGGAGATTGTGAATCCATGATGGTGTCAGAGGCAGGTGGAGTGAGCTAACTCCTGAGCCTCCACCCTTGGGGGAAGTGGGTTCCCAGCCAGGGTGCCCCTCCTATCACCCTGCCCTGCCTACTCGGAGGCTTTCACACATGGCTAGTCCAGTTTTCTGGGACTTGACATCAACTGCTACCTGCTGCTAACAGGTGCAACAGGAGGCGTAGAACCCTACCCCAGCCGGGTTCTCGTCCTGCCTTTCTGGCTATTGCCAGAATCCACCCCCACCCCCCATGGACATGGCATCTGTCACAGAAAATCCACCATTAAGAAAGTGTGTACCTCCATACCTAGGACAAGAGAACTAGGTAGATCCAGTTATAGATTGAGCAATTTCTGGCCCAATGTGTTCACCTTCCCCAAACCAACCATACGAGGACAGGCTTTCTCCGAGAGGTAAAGTGAGGGACGGCAGTTGGCAAACTGGGAAGCAAGCTGCTTCCCCTTTTGGGGTCCCTCCCACCTCCATCCTGGGGACCTGGTGCCCTTGTGCCATGTGGAGGCATCTACCCGCTGAAGCAGCCCTCCCTTCCCTCCTCTCTTCTTCCCGAGGCATACCTTTCGTGACTCGCCCCCAGCCTTCTGGGGGCTCCTGTCATTTTGGTAGTAGTGGACATTATTAAAGGAACAAATCCCAGCTAATTTGCCAACCGGCTAGCTGACTGCACCTCCCAGGTGCCATTATGCCTTCATCCAAGTGAAATGCACAAAAGATGCAGCTAGTGGAGTATCTTTAGGTAATTCCTAAGTTCTCTGCTGCTCACCTGTGGGCTGCTAAGATGTATACAGAGTTTGCACTTGATGCTGGGAAGTGAGGGTGGGGGCGCCGTTTCTATGAACTGGTTACTAAGCCCACAAAAACACGCTAACAGAAGTGATCGAATCTTTGTGCTGGGAGCCAGGGGGAAGTTGGACACGCAATTGCATCCCACGCGTGCCCAAGCTCCAGGGTGAGGTCACGACTCAGATCACTCACCCTTCACGAGCTCCCCGACATGTGCCCCCTGCAAATAACTCTCCCAGTCCCTCCTCTGCCCGGCCCTGACCCCAGCCATCCCCTGCGCAGCCCTCAGGACTGGGCTGTTCGCGTGAAATGGTTGAAGGGGATGGAGAGGTACAAAGTTCCAGTTATAAAATAAGACACGAGGATGTCAACGATACTATAGTAAGTTTGTGTGGTGACAGCGTGGTGAGCATTTTGTAATGCGTAGAGTTGTCGGCTCATTCTGCTGTACACCCGAAACTAATATATTGTATGTCAACTATACTTCAATTAAAAAAAAAAAAAAGACTGGGCCGTCAGTGACAGGGCTCAACTCAGCCCATACGTTTTAACAGAGATCCGAGGCTCCTAAGGATTGAAATGAATTGTACCCTCTGGGAAGCATAAATTATAACCAATTTTTTTTTCCTATCTGCACTCACTTGGCTTGCCGTTCACTTCTGTCTGAAATGCATGGAAAACCTCAGATTCTTCCTTGCCTAATACCCTCCTCATGTGTGTTGCTATATTATGAAAGCAGTAAAAAAAAATTCGTATATATTATTTCTCCATTCCAAGTTCCCCACTTAAGGGGGATTGTGCAATATTTGTGTTCCACTTATATGAGGTGCCTACAATACTCAGATGCATAGAAGGGAGGTTGCTAGGGGCTGGGAGGGGGAACGGGGAGGTACAGTGTTTAATGGGAACCGAGTTTCAGTTTAAGATGAAAAACTCTGGAGATGGATATGGGTTATGGTTGTACAACAATGGGAATATACTTAATGCCACTGAACACTTAAAAATGGTTAAAATGGTGGCTCAGTTGATTGAGCGTCCGACTCCGATTCAGGTAATGATCTCGCGTTTGCGAGTTTGGGCCTCACGTCGGGCTTGCTGCTGTCAGCCTGTCAGCGGAGAGCTCACTTTGGATCCTCTGTGCCCCCTCTCTGCCCCTCCCCTGCTTGCCCTCTCTCAAAAATAAACATTCTTTAAAAAACGGTTAAAATGGTAACTTCCACATTATGTGTATTTTACCACCAATATATAAAATGTATGTTAAATATATGCATAGGCTCAACTCTTCTCTAGATATGTAACTAATTTCAGACAGTTTACATTTTACTTTTGATCTCTCCCCCCCCCCCCCCCCCTTCATATTGTGTTCTTTGGTTGGGGCCTTTAATCTCCTGAATATTTTCTGGGTTTGGGTTTTACAGAACCAAAAAGAGTACGACTCCAGGAAAAAAAACCACGGCCCTCTCTTCCTTCTTCCTTCCCCACAGCCACTTTCTTCTTGGCTGCTTTTAAGCAGAAAGCTTTCCTAGTTAAAGAGAAAGTCCGTGATTTTCAGTGGTACATTTAATAATTCATAAATCACGAGAGGTTCAAACAGGTTCAAAGTTTAAAAGTTTAAAAGTTTTGCTAAAGCTTTAAAGTTTAAACTGTCAGAGGCTTTGACAAAAAACTTTTCCTGTCTGGAATATTTAAGATTGTTGTGCCATATAATATTCAGGACTCTATTATATCCTTCTCTCCCAAAATGTTTCTCCTAAGAAAATCCAGGCGCCGTTGGCTTCAGGCATTTTCCTTTGTGGCCCCGAGGCCCCGGGGTCCTGGAGGCCAGCAGGTACAGGGAGCCGGCCCGAGGCGGGTGGGGGTTCTGACATCTGCACTTGGGGGAAAAGCACTTAGTTGGCCAGAATCACCATTGTGTGGGGATTTCTCTTTAAAAGAATGGAAATTGTAAAATGAGATCCTGGCAAAAGTGTGTAATGAGGTCTTGGCGGAAGACAGTGAGTTGTACATAATCTGCTATTTCAAAATCTGGAATCAGAGAGGCCAAATCTTCCGCTGGCCTCCAGCTGACCTCTAATTTTTCAGGCATAATTACTGTATTTGCATGTGCAATTGAGTGTGGTGTCAGCCACCCACGCCAAAGCACTTTTCGGAGTTTATTGGGACAAGAACAAACACGGTCGTTTCCACTGCAGACTGTGTTTGACCAAGCAAGCACACAACATGGAGGTCATGTCTGATAATCTGGCCTTGGCCCCTGATGCTGCATATACTATGTTGTTTGATAACGTCACTCCGTTTCTCAGAAACCTTCCGTGGCTCCCCCTGGCCTTTCAGGTCAGATCCAAGGACTTAGTCATGAAATTTCAGTGCCATTACGCCTCACATCAGATACTCACGGCAGACAAGCAACCCGCCCTCCTTTCCCCACCTGCCTTGCCACGTGCCACCGGAGGTGGCACTTCTGGTACTTTCTGTTTGCTGTTGTCCACAGCTGGGAAGGGTTGCTCTCTCCTTTTCACTAAACCCTTCTTTACAATTTCTTCAGAATTCTCCTCTTCCTTATGGTTCCACAAGACATTAGCACCAGTGCCAGGAACAGCTCAGCATAATCAAAATCTTTTCCTAGTTTCCAGGATTTGGTGACAGGATGTTGTAAGATGAGTCCATGACGTGAACGTAGTAACACTGGACTCCCAACGCTGGTTTCCACCGCGGGACACTGAGGAGCGTGTTTTCGCATAAATCGCCTCCTTTCATCCTAACATCCTCCCATCCACGACTTCACCTGAGTCTTCAGACCTAGGAGCTCTGCTGGCCACTCACGGCTCCTTATGAGAAAATGCACCATGGGTCTTCAGGACTCTCCCACGTGGCCTCTGGTGGCATCTGACACGAGCCAGAACTCTCTTCTTGAATCTTTCTGTTCTCTTGTCTTGTGTGCTCCTCCTCCAGCCACTCTCCCTGCAGTGTGCGGTGCTCCGCATGGCACATTCGCAGCCAGCCTTCTCTCCTCCGCTGCTGCCCCCAGCAAGCTCCTTCCCCTGGGGCTTGAGCTGCAACCCCTCTCCTAGTGGCCCCACACCTGGGTGCGTACTCCTCAGCTCTCTCGTGGGCCCCGCACCCCCTTTCCATCTCCCCACTGCCTCCACACACAAGAATCCCACAAAGTCAACAACCACGATTGATAGTCAGCCATCTAAGATAGAAACCAGTAGGATACTCACCCTGCAGAACAGCCCCCTTTCCCACAACCATTGGAAAATCCAATGGAAAATCCATCCAATGAGAAATCCATTGGAAATCCATCCAATGGAAAATTGATATTATGTTTTCTTTCTGCTGATGCTCCTTTTGTGTGTCCTCTTTAGTCAAGTACCTGGTTGTGCAGAGTAGAAACCTCTGTCACCCCTAATGTCTTCCCCCCCTCGACTTTCCCACCTGATGGAGAACAACCCCCATGACCTTACAGCCATCCTCTCCTTCTCCTCCATCCCACTGTCACTTCTTAATTCGATCTGTCATCACCTCCTGTCATAACATCACAATGGCCTCCTCTCTGGTTGCTCTTCTCTGGCCTTTCCTGCTTCCAAGCTTCACAAACATGGAACAGTCACGTTGCTGCCTGTGGATGGTACCCTTTCTCAGAGCTGCGGCCCTGGAAACACAAGCCCCTTCCCTGTCAGACGCCCCTTGGCCTTATCAGCTACATATTCTGCCGCAACCCTCCTCCTACTCTCTCTCCACTCTCTGCTTCAGCCAGACCTACCTTCCTTCTTTCCCTGAGCATGCAGCCTTGTTCATGCCTCCGTACCTTTACAAATACAGGTATCTCCTATCTGGGAGGCCTTCTCCTACTTTCTACCTGGTGAGACCCCATTCATCCATTGGACCTAGCTCACCTCCACCATGAAGCCCCCCACAATTCCTATCAGTAGGGAGATACTCCCCCTCCCTCACTTCTAGACCACAGTGTTCTACACACACAGCCCCTCCATTGGTCATGCTTGTCTTACCTGTGTGACTCCAGACTGCTTATCTCTGATCCCTCAGCACCTAACATAGGGTCTGGCACTGGTGCCAATCTCTTTTCTGAAGGAATTAAATCTTGTGACGGCGAGTGACATCCTCTGGAGAACTAAGTACACTCAGTATGGGAAAGCACAGTCTCCAATCTGGATTCTTTGTCCTCTCTGGTTGCAACCTGCTATAATGTTCACTATTCTTAAATGGGGAGTGTGAACCATTAGAGAGAAAAGAGAAAAATTCTCATTTAAATGACTCCTCTCTCCCCAGCAGACTCACATACTTTCTTCTGTGGGCTGTAAAATCCACTTATGCAGTGGCACGCATTTTAGTTATCATGGGTAACATTCTGGTTTCTACCAGAGTGGATGCAAATCGTTTTATGCTAAAACCATGCAGATATTCATATGGTTCATAGAGAGCTCTGTAGTTAAGCCTCTGTTCTGGCATATGAATTAAGGATGTCTTAGGGAAACACAGGCGCTGGGATATTTGTGGGTAGTTTGCTTACATCCATGGGGAGATGGCTTAACCTTGTACGTGTCAGGCTTTGAAGACGGAGACCAGGGTTAAGTCCTAGCTCCATCAGAACGTGACCTGCGGCACATCACTTCATCTCTCTGCCTCAGTTTCTTCATCTGTAACGTGGTAAAGGTGATACCTCACAGGGCTGCTGTAAAAATTAAATGAGATCACGTCTTTAAACATTTATCCCAGAAGAAACCCTCAATCACTGCTAGTAGGCACCTGAGTGCTAATGATTGCCCTGACCATTAGCACCGTAAGTGCTTTATATACTTTGTAACTACACACACACACACACACAGAAATATGTAAATATATATAATATGTGCGTATATATCTATATATTTATATTTGTATATTTATAAATATAGTATATTTATACACATATTGGCTATGACAACATATAATCCTACAACAACCCTATGATGTAGGAACTATGATTGTCTCCACTTTACAGGTGAAGAAACAGAGACAAGTTGGGTAACTTGCCCCAAGTCACACAGCTAGTAAGCAGCAGACCTGGAATTTCAACCTAGACAATCAATCTGTAACCAAAGTCCATGCTCCTAACACCCATTAAAAGGCCTCATGTTGCCATCAAGTCAATAAATGCCAACTATCATCATCACCATCATCATCGTCTTCGTCATGGATGCCACCCTGTCTATGCCATACTACGAAAGTGCTCTCGCGAGGCTGGCTACTCAGACAGCTCTCGGGTGGTAACTTGGTTGCACAAGCAAAACGATATTCATCTTGCAGCCTCTGAGGCTGCCCCGAAGGTCTATTCCATGCAACTCTAATACTTGGGTGGTAAAAAGTACTGTCAAGGGAGGCCTTGGGATTCTGAAAGAGTGAAGCCAGGATACGAGCTGGCCCGAAGTCAGAGTGTGTGGCCCTGGAACAACTTCCTCCCATTTGCCTGAAGTCTTCCCTCTCTTAGCTGGAGAAAGAGCCCAATGGATTCCTGCCTCCCAACCAACCCCAGCCAGACTGGGATTTTGTAATCGTGTCTGTCTCGGATGACGGCCCACAGAAGTCAGACGTGGAAGCGCTCACTTGGGTTGTCCACACATTCCACCCCTGAGCCAGGAAATGAGAACTTCTAACCCAGTGTCACTGTGTTGCTGTAAAAATCACATCTATTTGTAAAATATGCAAGTGGACTTAAATGTATCTTGATGTCATTGGCTTGTTTACCAGAAGTTTCATTTAGCCTGTGTTTTCTTTTCTTCCTTGTCCTTTTCTACCTCATTTTCCCCCAACTCCATTGCAAAGTATGATTTTGGTCTTGGCCCTATTAAGGGTCTTTGTCCTCTGTTATCTGTGTAACACATGCTTTCCCGAAATATTTTTACTTTGGGAGTCAGGTAAGTCTGCCTTTCATTTCTGACCCTGCTTCGCATTAGGCAAGTTGCCTTCTTGAAGCCTAAGTTTTACCTATGTAAAATGGGTATAATAAAGAACCCAATTTGATAGAGTCGTTGTGAGGATTATATGCAATCATTAACAGTAACTAACACTCACTGAAAGTTAACACATGTTGATTGCCATGCTAGGTGCCTTTTCCCAAGCTTGCAGACAAAACTACTGAGTAAAGAGATTATAGGAGCACCTGGGTGGCTCAGTCGGCTGTCTGACTTTGGCTCAGGTCATGATCTCACAGTTAGTGGGTTCAAGCCCCGTGTTGGGCTCTGTGCTGACAGCTCAGAGCCTGGAGCCTGCTTCGGATTCTGTGTCTCCCTCTCTCTCTCTGCCCCTCCCCTGCTCACGCTCTGTCTCTCTCTCTCTCACACACACACACATAAATAAATAAACATTAAAGAAATTTAAAAAAAAAGAAAGAAAGAGATTATAATGTTCTATTTGGCACCAAGATGCATCAGGCACGTCTACCCTGATAGGATGGAACAAAGACCATCTCCTCAGTCAGACCTCTGCACACAGCATCGTCCACAAAACCCTACAAAGAAGCTATTGTTCCTTTCCCCGTTTCACAAAAGAGGAACAGAAGGTAAGAAAGTCACTTGCCCAAGGTCACCCAATGGATAAGTGGCAGAGGGGGTACACATAATCACCATGTGATATAACAATACTGAACAGCGGCAGTAACAGCAATAACAGTTAGCGGTTATTGAGCACTTACCATGTGCCAGGCACAGTTATAGGAGCTGCGTGTGGATTATTTCATTTAGTCCTCATACCAACTCTGTGAGGTAGATAGTCTTACTAAGCTTGTTTTACAAATGTGTAGATTGAGGGGAAAGAGTGGTAAGTGACTTGATGAAGGTCATGTGGTTGGTAAGTTGACAGAGCCAGACTTGGAACTGGTGTTCCAAATTCAGCACTAGAACCTCTCCTACGTTGTATCTTTAAAAATGAAATAATTGGGGCACCTGGGTGGCTCATGGGCACCTGGGTGGCTTAGTCGGTTAAGCATTCGACTCGTGATTTTGGCTCAGGTCATGATCTCACCATCATGAGATCGAGCCCCACATTGGGCTCTGCACTGAGCATGGAGCCTGCTTAAGATTCTCTCTCTCCCTCTCACTCTACCCCTCCCCAACTCACGCTTTCTCAAAAAAAAAAAAAAATTAAATATGCATAAAAGGGCTTAGCCCAGTGCCTGGTATGCACACGTGCATACACACACACGCGCGCACATACATTTTTGTCATTGTTATCACCAGTAAAATGATAGTCAATATTTAATATTCTTCTGCTTTTCCAGGCATCTCCACTCATCTGTGAGATGTGAATGTCCAGCATGAATCTGAGTGGACGGGAGCCCATATTCTCTGATTCATTTGATCTTTGGTCACCTTAACTGCCTTCTGCACATGTCAACAGCAAGACCCCCTTCCTAACCCAGGTTTGATATCACCCTGAGTTTTCTTTTCCAGAAGCCCTTCTACTAAACTGATTCTGAAAATCACTTTTCTTTCTGCCACAGCTTTGCATTAATTTTTCATTGCTGTAAAACAAAACAAAACAAAAACAAAAAAATTACACCAAATTTAGTAGCTTGAAACAACACATGTTTATTATCTCACAGTTTCTGGGTCCTGTGCTCAGGATCCCGCTAGGCTGCAGCCAAGCTGTTAGCAGAGCTGTGTTCCTTCTGGATCTCAGGGTCTTCTTCAGAGCTCATGTGGTTGTGGGGGGAAGTCAGGTCATCATGGAGACGGGACAGAGGGCCCCTGGTTTCTTCCTGGTTAGAGGCTCTCCCCGCGGTTCCCCGCTTTGCGGCTTTCTACACGGGAAGCCCATGTCCCAGCAGCTTGCTTCTTCAAGGCTGGCAGGAGCGCCTCTCACCCTGGTCTGCGAACAAGTCAGGTCATTAAGGATCACCTTAGGGTGTGTCCACCACAAGCTCCTTGCCTGCTTGCCTCAGTTCCCTTTTTATTCCCAAAGAGGATTATTTCGTCTTCATTTTCATCTCAACACAAAAATACTTTCTGTGTCTGCAAATTCTAAGATCTGCTCTTTCTTTTTTCCTCACCTGTAAAAAGGTAGAGCCCAAGTCAAGATCTCTCCTTTTCTCTCCATTTCACCCAAAACCATAGTCTCTTCCTTTCCAAAACCTTTATTGGTATGTAACTTACATACCATAACATTAAAGTGTACCACCCAGTGGATATTTATAGACTTAATGAATCATCATCGTAATATCAATGTTAGAACATTTTTCATCACCCCAAAAGGAAACTTCCAATCACGACACCCCTTCCCCTCCCGTCTCAGCCCTGTGTAACAGCTAATCTATTTTCTGTCTCTATAGATTTTCCTGTTCTGGACATTTCATATAAATGGAATTATCCAATATGTGGTCTTTTAGGACTGGCTGCTTTCAGTGAGCATCAGTTTGTAAGTTTCTGAGGCTCATCTGTGTTGCAGCATAAACAGTATTATGATGGCCATATAGGATGTTTAGAGTGCTATAGACAAAACAGCGAGGAAATGAAGGATGTTTACTCCCAAAAGTAGGGTGAGGAATAAGTATCTTTATTCATTTTCCACCTCACAAGTTTTGATAGGAATTTACTCTACATAGGGCCCTGGAGGGAAGAAAAGGTACGTAAGATTCAGCCACTGTCCTTAAGGAGCTTGGGCTGTAAAGACAAAAGGCATAGTTCTGATTTATTCCTAAGCATCAAGGAGGGGAAATGCACAGTGAAATTTCAACTCACTGGGGCAAAACAGAAGCTAAAACTAGTCTCTCAAACATATGAATTGTTTTTTAAGGGAAAAAAAAAATGTTAACCAGTATTCCTTGCTTTTAGTTACGTGGAGCTGAATGATTTTTAAAAATGGGCCAGGGGGTGTTCTGAGAGCAATCTCAGGTCAAGCACAAGGGAACAGACTGGCTCACAAGTCTATTAGGAGAACTCCGGGGGAGGGGCAGGATTGTGCCCCGGGCTGGTGTTCCCTGTCTGGACATCAGCCCCAGGGATCCCATTCTGCAGCCAGGCGCTCATCAGCATATGCTCCAAGCCTGGAGGAATTTCCCTGCAATGTAACGATTTTTCATTTGCCCAAAGGTCAGCATGTGAATATCAAAAAACACTTCTGATTTAGACAAGCTGAGGAATGATGAAACTAACCGGTTTCTATCAGCAGGAGCGAACCTCTACCCGGAACTTTGGATATTTCACAAAAAGGCAAGTTCAAGCAAGAATCCTTAAAACTAAGAGGTGTCTATGGCATCAGCTGAAGAGAACAGTAAGATGGTGAAACACTTACCACCAATGTAATATTATTAGTGTTTCCAAACATTCCTCTGGGATAAGCAAGGCTGTTGCTCAAGATTTGCAGACAGGGCCCCACGACTTCAAACTCCAATCATGGAGCAAGGCCAGAGTCTCAGCGATGGGACCAGTCCCTCCCACGGCCAGCAGCCTGGGCCTCCCATCACCAGCTGCTGGCTACCTTGGAGCAAGGCTGTCTTCAGGAGCAGGCCTAGGGTAGCCGCAGGAAGATTCCTCACTCCTAAAGCCCTCTTCCACCTGGCTTGCTGATCTGAAATTCCACCCTTCAAAATTTATGTCTTTGCTCCAATGCAAATACTCCTGGGAGAAGAAACACATCTTTTATCAGCCATTTACACCTCAGTGCAAATGTGTTTATCAGAGCCTCTGCCAAAACGTCTGTTTTAGAGGAGAGGAGGCAAAAGGAACTAAGAACAAAAAATGCCTGAGGATGAAGAGAAAGTAATCGAAAGTCTCAAGAAGACAGAAAAGGACCACAAGGTTGCACCAAAGGCAAATAAACCTAGGTTCTTCCTGGGAGGGCTTCCTGAGAGGACTGACAGCTTACCCAGACTTGTTGGGATCGAATGGGGGAAGAGTGGTGCACAGGAATTGCTGAGACTCAACACTGAGCCTCTGGCTGTAAAAGTAGGGATTAGGGTCTGGCACCTGACTTTTCTGTTGTGCTTGTCTTCTCTCAGAGGGACACTCTCACGAGGAGCAGCAATGCCCAAACAAAGGAGGAGGAAGCCAACACCTGTCTCACCCATCATGGATAGTGCTTTGTTCCGCTTTACTACACCGCCAAGAGCCTTGAATCTGCTTAATTACACACAGACTTTTTGCACCGAAAGAGAGTAGTGTTTGTCTAAAAGAATGTGATCTTGCACCCTGTGGGGGTGGGGAGCCCTGCCCCAGCACTCACACTGAGCTACTGTCTCAGACCTGTCAACAAGGTGAGCCCCAAACCTGGCGAGATGATTGCTTGCTTGTATAACACGATGATTTCACAACACTCACAAGAGATTAAAACTCAGAGCTGTCCAATTCCACTGGACGTCAGGGAACTCTGTGAGAAGTCGTTTCAGAATTAATTAACTGCATTCAGAAAAAATCCTCTTGGCTTCCTATAGCTGGTATTAGTCCAGAGAACTGCAATCCTTAGCCAGGCCTCTCTGAAAAGCTCAAATTTCCCAAAGGTATAGTCAGTTTAGGTGACTGGTGACAAGTCAAGCACAGTTGGACTGTGTGTGCACGTAGACCAAACCTAGGGTATTGATCAATAAAGGTGAATCAGGGGCACCTGGGTAGCTCAGTTGGTTAAGCATCTCACTCTTGGTTTCTGCTCAGGTCGTGATCTCACGGTTCATGGGTTCAAGCCCTGCATCAGGCTCTGTGCTGACAGCACAGAGCCCACTTGGGATTCTCTCTCTCTCCCTCCCTCTGCCCCTCCACCACCCGTACTCTGTCTCTCTCTCTCTCTCTCAAAATAAATTAAAAAGAAAACCATGGTGAGTCAAGGGGGACATTTAATATCAGCCCTAAATATGTATATATCCACACCTTAATCTTTTTTTAATTTTTTTTAATATTTATTTTTGAGAGAGACAGAGACAGAATGCGAGTGGGTTGGGGCAGAGAGACAGGGAGACACAGAATCCAAAGCAGGCTCCAGGCTCCGAGCTGTCAGCACAGAGCCCGACACGGGGCTCAAACTCACCAGCCGTGAGATCATGACCTGAGCTGAAGTCAGACACTTAACTGACTGAACCACCCAGTCGCCCCAACCACACCTTAATTTTTAAGATTTAGATGTTTAGATGGTTCTTTTCAAAAAAGATGTGAAGGGCTATGCTCAGTGCATGGGGGTGAAGGATTTTATTTTACTTAAAAAAATTTATTCTCCTTACTTTCATTTAATCAAAATTACAAAATGTTTTATGAACAATTTTTCACATAATTTTTGCTCTTTTGACATTGATTAATTAGATAAGCATTCTTTTTTTTTTAAGGGTTTAAATATAATTTATTGTCAAGTTAGCTAACATACAGAGTATACAGTGTACTCTTGGCTTCGGGAGTAGATTCCCATGATTCATCACTTACATACAACACCCAGACTCTTAAATACAGAGAACAAACTGAGGGTTGATGGGGAAGGAGGCAGGGGGGAGGGGAAAATGGGTGATGGGCATTGAGGAGGGCACTTATTGGGATGAGCACTGAGAGTGAAGGATTTACACAGGATGCTGCCCAAGTAATTTCACCCACCAAAAACACAAAGAACCTGCAAGAGGAAACTCCAGCTCTCTTTAATTTGCCTGGCATCTGATTCTCATTCTAGAGCCTGCAGCCTTCTGGACTTTGAGGAGGAAAATGCCTACCTTAAGAATTACAGTGTTAAAAGATCCTCCTTGGGGGCGCCTCGGTGGCGCAGTCGGTTAAGCGTCCGACTTCAGCCAGGTCACGATTTCGCGGTCCGTGAGTTCGAGCCCCGCATCAGGCTCTGGGCTGATGGCTCGGAGCCTGGAGCCTGTTTCCGATTCTGTGTCTCCCTCTCTTTCTGTCCCTCCCCCGTTCATGCTCTGTCTCTCTCTGTCCCAAAAATAAATAAAAACGTTGAAAAAAAAATAAAAAAAAAAGATCCTTCTTGTAAGTGAATATTTAATGAACTGCAACACCCATCACAAAACACTTCATATGGCTTTAGTTACTCCACGAGCCAAACTATGCCTCCAGCATACAAAATGAGACCTTGCTCATCTTTTCAAATGCCATGAGAAGCCTATATCAACAGGACTCCCTCCTTTTTTTCCCATGCTAGTGCCTTTTTTTTTTTTTACCGTATTTATTTATTTATTTATTTGGTTAAAAAGATTGGAGAATTTAATTGTCTTTCTCTTCCTAGAGAAGATTGGTTCTGAAATGCTTTTTAGAGTGTGTTTTGTGGCATCTGAAAGTTCCCTACCTCCCACACTCAAGTTCTAAAGTTTGAAAGAATACATCATTGCTAGTTTGATGTATGGCCAAGACCGAGAACACAATGCAGGGAGTGTAGGCATATTTCACTCCACAGTGGACTCACAGTCTTTCCTTAGACATGGTTTTAGCATAAAGTAAATTGTATTTCCAGGATTGCTGCCAAACGCAACAATACAAATAACGATGACCAAAAACAGCAAAATGCGGGTGAACCAGAAGTGATGATATTTCATAAGGAAATCCCATAAATGTTCTTAATATGCTTTGGATTGATTTGAAGATTAATTAGTTAAACCAGGTTGGCAAAGTCCCAACATATAAAACTGTACTAGAAGAGAATTCTATGGAAACTCAACAGGGATACAAATAGTGATTTAATACTTCTTAATGCAAATGATGAGATATATTTCAACAATCAATGGTTCTGAAAATGAAATTAGAATAGTCTGATTTTTTTTTTTTTTTTGGCACTGGCTAAATACTTAATAGTGACTATTTTCCAGACTCTCTACATTACTCCAGGTTTGGATTATAAGGATTTCTAGCAAATCATCAACACATCAGTATCAAATCACTCATAGAGCATCCATATAAATTTGCTTCCCTACTATTCTTCAACTGAGTTGGGAGTAGGGAAAAGAATGAAGATTTGTCCCAGGGACTTTGCTAGGCTCTTCCATGAATTTCCCAGGTTCTCTTCACAGCAACACTGTAAGATGGATAGCATTATCTCTATTTCACAGATAAAGAAATTTAAGTTCCGAAAAGTAAATTATTCAAGTTCAAACATACTATAGCTTTCAGAAGTGGAAAGGAAATAAATAAATAAAAGAGTATTTCTCTATGTATTACTTTCCATTATTCAAGAAATTCAAGTGAAGGTACTGGCTTATTTTAAAACTGCTTTAGACTTCAGACTCCCAAGCTGTGCTCCTCAGACAGCAGAACTACTCTGAGACTGAACCATGAGGCTCTCAGCATTACGGCTTTCCTGTGCAGTGTTTCACCAAAATGAGGGACAAACGATTTTAAGCGGTACTATAATATGATATTATATCACTGAATTAAAGTTATTCTATTTGTCTTCTGTTTTCTCAGTTGAGGTAAAATTCACCTGACATAGACTATTTTAACCATTTTATTTTGTTGTTTTTAATATGAAATTTATTGTCAAATTGGTTTCCATACAACACCCAGTGCTGCTCCCAAAAGGTGCCCTCCTCAATGCCCATCACGCACCCTCCCCTCCCTCCTACCCCCCCGCCCCACTCCCCATCAACCCTCAGTTTATTCTCAGTTTTTAAGAGTCTCTTATGGTTTGGCTCTCTCCCTCTCTTTTTTTTCCCCTTCCCCTCCCCCATGGTCTTCTGTTAAGTTTCTCAGGATCCACATAAGAGTGAAAACATATGGTATCTTTCTCTGTATGACTTATTTCACTTAGCATCACACTCTCCAGTTCCATCCACGTTGCCACAAATGGCCAGATTTCATTCTTTCTCATTGCCTAGTAGTATTCCATTGTATATATAAACAACTTCTTTATCCATTCATCAGTTGATGGACATTTAGGCTCTTTCCATAATTTGGCTATTGTTGAAAGTGCTGCTATAAACATTGGGTACAAGTGCCCCTATGCATCAGCACTCCTGTATCCCTCGGGTAAATTCCTAGCAGTGCTATTGCTGGGTCATAGGATAGATCTATTTTTAATTTTTTGAGGAACCTCCACACTGTCTTCCAGAGCGGCTGCACCAGTTTGCATCCCCACCAACAATGCGAGAGGGTTCCCGTTTCTCCACATCCTCTCCAGCATCTATAGTCTCCTGATTTGTTCATTTTAGCCACTCTGGCGTGAGGTGGTATCTCAGTGTGGTTTTGATTTGTATTTCCCTGATGAGGAGTGACGAGCATCTTTTCATGTGCCTGTTGGCCATCTGGATGTCTTCTTTAGAGAAGTGTCTAATATTTTAACCATTTTAATATGTACAGTTTGGTGGCTTCTAGTACATTCGCAGTGCTGTGCAAACAGCATTTCTCTTTCAATATGTCAGACTGTGTCAAGGAGAAAGTCTCAGCTTAGTGCTATTATGTCTCTAATAGCTCTAATATTTGATAATCTCCCTTCCAGGGAAAAAGACAAAGCAAGCTCATAGCCCTTAGTAAATAAGCATACAACTAGAATTTGGTAACATAGATTTGGTGTTTCATTTGCATTTATTTTTTATTTACCCTGAATTTCTACTTATGTAGTAACAAAATTTCCTTATCAAAAAATATTTAAATAAAATGATGAGTTGATTTAAAGAAAACTTTTAGGTAAATAATAGCATCGGTGGCACATACGTATGGCCAAAAAAATCACAAAGGAGGTACATGAATGAATGAAGTTCTAGAACCACCCTCTGGAGGTCAGATGGAAAGTGACAAGGAAGGAGGACCGGGTCATGGGTGTTTAGAAGGAGGAGGCTGAGCAGACTGAAATAATTCGTCAAAATGTCACAGGAATGAGGGGCTAGGACTTGGGAAGGTAGACTCTAATGGTCAATTCTAGAATGTGACTCTTCTTTCCTGGTGAAAGTCCACTGTCCCGGCTTGCCTTCCACCGGGGGTCCTAGAGGTATCTCCACTCTCCGAGTTACAGAAAAATACCCCTTCTGAGAGCAGGGGCACATCCACTTGCAGACTGGGCAGAGAAGGAAGGGCAGCACACTCTCTCCACAAAGGCCAAGCTGAAAAGAAGCTCAGAGGCGGGCCAAGGGAGCTGAAAGAGGAGGCCACAGCTTCACCGCTGCACGGTGCCGTGCAAGGAAATGTTCAGCCTCCCAGAGAGCTGCAAAGGAAGGAGGGAGAGAGGAGAGGTGGGGCAGAGACTTGGAAGGTGATCCCTAAATGGAGTGCTTGTCCTTTTGGCCTCAGGCTTTCTGATGAAGGCTTGTGGTTGGAGCAGCGGTGTGGGAGGGCACATGTGTAAAGAGTTGTCTCCCCTCCCATAGATCTGCTCCCAGGGCCCATTTGTGCAAGGAACTGACGGCATGCCTCAGAAGTGAGGCTCTGCTGCTGGAAGAGCCTTCTCCACCTACAAATCTGTTTCTAATGATTCACCATTTGTAAATGGAACTCCCATCCCTGGCTCTTCATTAGTAAAAGGTTATCGAAAAGAAAAATGGAGCACCCATCTGGAGATAAAAATCCCTGATGCCTAACAGATTGTCAGGAAGATTTCCAGCTCACCAGATTTGAAGACAATGCAAGTACGCGCGCGCGCACACACACACACACAGTCCAGAGCTAGTCGTAGCTAGAATATTCTTTCTAGCTACCCAACATATATTAGACTATCTACTGCATGAAATGTAAAGTTCCTCCTTTTAAAATGCAAATTATACGAAAGACATAGCACATGAAACCATCAGTCCGGTACAAATTAGTCTAGGTGATGCCTTTTCCTAGCACCTTTGAGAGATCAGAGGAAAAATCAGATCTTGACCCATAGAAATTGCATTTCCCTCCAGTTACTCTCACCTTTCTATGTTTTCCTTCCTGCAAAATTTGTCTTAAGAGTTGTTCATTATCCCGTGTCCACCTCATCTCCTGAGCTCATTCCTACCTGGCTAAGTCACCAGTGATATCACATGGTCAAATCCAAGGGCCACATTTCGGTCTTCCTCCTCGACTCTTGGCAGCATCTGACACAGTTAAATTCTCTAATTTGAAACATTTTCTTATCTCGGCTTCTGTAACACTAAACTCTTCTGATTCTCATCCAACCTCACAGGCCACTCCTTCTCAATCTCCTTCCCATCTGCTACTTTCTACAAGGAGGAGAGCCCCAGGGCCACACCTAGGCTCTTTTCTCCAACTGGGTGAGTGCCTCTGGTCCCGAGACACCAGACACCATGCCGAGGCTGACAGTTCCAAATTTCTATCTCAGATCCTGACCCTTCTCCTGAGTTCTGGACTCAATATCCACCTATTTACTTGATATCTCTAATTTTATGTCTGAGAGGCATTTCAAAGTTAACCCATCCTCAACAGCACTTTGATTTCCCCTCCCATATTTCTTCCTCTGTCTTCTCCTTCTCAATAATGGCACCAACATCCAATCAGTGGCTAAAATAAAACCACCATATCTTGCTAAGACTATTGCCTTCTAGCTGGTCTTCCTACTTCTCTTTCTCTATTCAAAATTCTCCGATGGCTTTCCGCCTCAAAATCATCGTATCAAAGTCCTGATCTTAGCCTGTGATTTGCCCACCCACCGACTTCTCCATGACCTCATCTCCTCCCACTTCCTGTCCACACCCCTCCCACCATAGTGCCTAAGAGCTGCCCCTCCAGCATGCCCCTCACATGGTTTGTGAGTTCCACCCCACGGCCTCTGCACTCGCTGTTTTCTCTTCCTGGGGCACCCTTGCCTCAGATATCTGTGTGGCTTACTTCCTCACTTCTTTGCTCAAATATCATCCCATCAAAGAAAAATCCCTGATTATCTTATCTAAAAATAGCCATCCAAGTCCCTCTTTATCCCCTCACAATGCTTTGCTTTTCTTCACTATCCCCACCTAAATAAATATGTGGTTTATTACTATCTGTTTCTCTCCACTAGAGTGTAAGATCTGGAAGAGCAGGGACTTGATCTATTTTGTGCACTACTCTGTCCCCAGAGCCTAGAAGAGCACCTGGCACATAGCTGGTGTTAAATCAATATTTGTTGAATTCTCTAATAAATCTTCATTTCTCTTTTCCTGGCCTCCTCGTGTTCAATCCATCTGAAAAGTCATCCTTTCATGTCAATCCCAAATACATCCAATTCTATCCTAGTTTAAACCACCATCATATCTCGCTGGGGCTCCTGCTTCATGGCCTGAGAGGCATCCCTGTTTTTTCTCTAGAATCCATTCTCCAAACTGCAGCCAGTGACTTAAAAAAAAAAAACCAGAAACAAAAAACACACAAATCAGGCCCATTAATGTTAAAACCCCATTAATGTTCTTGGAATAAAGTATAAACCTTTAACCCAGGGCAAAAGGCCACGCATGACCTGGCACCATGACCCCTTCCTTGCTCACTAAGCCTCCATCACACTAATCATTGCCTCGAACACACCAAGTGTGTTCCTGCCTCAGGGATTTTGCACATGCTCTGCCTTCTGTGCAGATAGCTCTTCCCTGGATAGCCACATGACTGGTGCCTTCTCTCTATCCAAGTCTCAAGTGTCACCTTCTCAAAGCAAGGCTCCACCCATTCTCTTTCAGTTTGCTATTGTGCTTTATTTTCTTCATAGCACTCATAAACATATTGTTTATTCACTTGTATATTTTTATCTGCCTTCCCCAGCAAAATATTCAGCCCTGTCCAGCATTTATTCCCAGTATGCTATATACATCTCAGTATTATTATTATTGTTATTTGCACATAGGTAGTTATTCATCAACTATTTGTTAAACTGGATTAAATTTGGTAGCTCTAAGAATTTTTTCTTGGAGGGGCACCTAGGTGGCTCAGTTGGTTAAGCATCCAACTTCAGCTCTGGTCATGATCTCATGGTCCTTGAGTTCAAGCCCCACGTCGGGCTCTGTGCTGACAGCTCAGAGTCTGGAGCCTGCCTCATATTCTGTCTCCCTCTCTCTCTCTGCAATGCCCCCCCCCCCCCCATACACACACTCTGTCTTTGTCTGTCTCTCAAAAGTAAATAAAAACATTTTTAAAATTTTACGAATTTTTTCTTGGGGCGTCTGGGTGGCTCAGTCAGTTACATCCAACTTTGGCTCAGGTCATGATCTCATGATTTGTGACTTTGAGCCCCTCATCAGGCTCTCTGCTGTCAGCACAGAACTCTCTTCAGATCCTCTGTCTCATTCTCTCTCTCCCCGCCCCCTCTTCCTCTCAAAAATAAATAAACATTAAAATTTTTTTTAATTACCTGAAAAACTTTAAAGAAAAAAAATATTTTTTTTCTTAAACAGGGGCACCTGGGTGGCTCAGTCAGTTAAGCCTCCGACTCTTGATTTTGGCTCAGGTCATGGGTTTGTGAGTTCAATTTCCACATTGGGCTCTGTGCTGACAGTGCAGAGCCTGGCTGGGATTCTCTCTCTCTCCCCCTTCGGCTTTTCCCTCACTCTTTCACTCTCAAAATAAATAAAAATAATTTTTTAAATAGAATTTTTTTAAAAAGATTTTTTCTTAAACAGGAATTTTTTTTTTAAGTATAATTGTTCTAAATCTTGAGATGATTAAAGACATCATTATTTACTCAAGCTAATAATATTAACAAACAACACTAAAACCTCAGGGGCTTAAATCAATCAAAGTAGATTTTGCATTCATTTCACTGCTTAATAAAGGTGTTATGTGGGCAGCGATCTAGACAATTACTCCAGGCCCCAGGTCTCTTCTATCTTGTGGCTCTACCATACTCTACCTTCAAATCTTCTACTGGGTTTTCTTCATCTGACTAGCCAGCATGCAAAGAGAAAGAGCAAGCCAAGATCTCCTCAGGTGTTGGAGGCCAGGCCCAGGAATGGAAGACATCACTTTTACCCAAATTCTATTGACCAGAACTAATCATACTGCTCTGACTTAACTGCGAGGAAGGCTAGGCCTGCCTAGGAAGACGATTCAGGATTGGCAAGCATCTACCCAGTCCCTGCTCCACATTTTTATGTTCTGCAGAGACCACCATGACTTAGTTGTCTATCACATGAATGACTTTGGCTATCACCTTTTAGGCACTTGGTGTTCACAGGGCTGACAAATCATCATCCTCAGCAGACAAGGGAGACCAAAAGGTAGTGTGCTTCTTGGCCCTATCAGAGCAGAGGAACATGAAACTCTGCCAAAACAAAGCTAACCCCTGCAACATGTGACTTCACATTTTTAGCATTCATTCTTGGGAGGACCATATTTGGGGCTCAACGCCAGCCATCAAATCAGCCCAAACTTACAGTCTTCAACAGCTAACTTGAGTCTCTGAATTTCAAGGCCTAGTTTCTTGCTAAGACAAATAGATTTTGAGAGCCACAATTTTAAGGTAACTCATCTTTATGTAGTTTCTCCCTTTTAGCTTGTCTTAGACCTACCCTAACTATTTTTGTTTGGTTATACACAATATTTTATCATAGATCTTTAAGATAGATGATATTTTATCCAATATCATGGGAAACAGACTGTATGAATCAATTATAAATAGCTCAGCCAGGGTGAGAACAAATTCCAACAGATAGCTACCCTTTGGAGCTTCGAAAGGAGTGTATTTGAAAATATTCAAATTTTTTGTGAATTAAATCTCATGAGAGTAGATCTCAGTAAGGACATTTTTACTATGTTCCTTTCATTTAATATCATTCTCCTTGGGCTTAGTCTGTGATCTGCATGTCATAATTGTTTCACTTAGGTATGGAAATTACAAGTCCATAAAGATAAGAAACGAAGGTATATTTAAGAACAATTGTCATATTTTGTGACTGAAATGAAAAGATTTAAACCTTAAACCCACTCCAAGAACAAGTAGGAGGGCATTACAGCAAAACACGTGAAATAAATGTGTTGAGTCTTCTATGTCTGAATTTGTTGATCTAATCACATTAAATACCAAATTGCATCCAGCTAGACCCATGTAGGAAGAGAAAACAAATAAAACAGACCAGTTGAGGAGAGATGAGGTATGTAAGTAAAACAAATATAGAACAACCTTAAAGCAATCTTCAATTCGTTTGAAGCAATTGGATAAATACAGAGCATAATCAGAAATACTACATATAAAGGACAGGTCACCGCGGAATGGAGTGGTGGTGGGCAGTCTTGAAGTCTTGAAGGAAAGACATCATGTGGAGGTGAGAAGAGGCTCTCCAGGGAGGGTAGAGCATAGGCAAAGACATGAAGGTGGAGACATGTGGGTAAAAGAGAGACGAGGACATGAAGAAAAGCAGCTTGCTGAAGTAGGGCATGTGCAGTGGGTTGCTCTGTGGGAGAAAATGGAAAAATATGATTTATTGAGCAAGATTCATTGTTAACAAGCTAAGGAGTCCAGACTTGAAATAATCAGAAATAAGGCAATGGCGTAGGGTCTTAATCAGGGGGGAGATGATGAAAGCAATGATGAATCTGGCAACAGTCTGTGGGATAAATTGAAAGGGAAGAGACCAGTGAAGAGACGGCTGTAGTAATTTATATGGGACTTGATAGGGACTTGGCTCTGAGAGGTGGCACTGAAACTGAGACCTGGGTACAGATCCAAGAGACTCTGCAGAGGAAGGAAAGATGCTTTCAAATGACTGGATACAAGGAGTGACGGAGAGGGACGGAATGAAAAGCCGGAACCCAGGGCACGGCGGTGGCACCAAACAAGAGAAATTAATGAAGTATACGAAGCATCCTGCAGAATAAATTTTGCAATATTTATTACCAACTTAGTCATCGTGGAAATTTCTTTTTAATTTCTTATTCTAAGACACATGGTTAAAATTAAGGTTAATATTCTTGTTGGCTTAAGTTTCATAGAACTTTGAAATTCACCAAGTTGGGGGGATTTTGAGCATACGCATCAAAATAGTATAGAGTTGCCAGATCATGTTTTCATTTATAACAGAAGAGCAGAACAGCACTACATGGAATCAAAACATATTTTGCTAGGGGAGGCAATCAGGGCTTAAAATCACAATGGTTCTTGAATATGTGTAGCTGGTCTAAGATAGCTAACGGCTCTTTTAGATACCATGTAAACTTTTACCTGACATTTTCTGCTCTGTAGTTACTTCCATAGCAAGTAGAAAGAGGTGCAAACTGATGCCAAAATCCACAGAAAGAGACACTCCACCCAGAAGAAGGTAGACACCAGGAAAGATGTTAACAAACTTGGTGAAAAGCAAGGCATGCAAATATCAGAAAAAAGAAATGTCCGTATGTGAAATGGAGGTAAGCACGAAGATCTGTCAGGAGAAAATGGGAGGGAAAGGCAAAAGAACGAGCAAGCCCTCCCCAACCGTGAGCGGAGGAGTTAGGAGACCGCTGTGGTAAACAGAAGTGAATTGGAGATACAAAAATTAGAAATGTATGCATTAACATGAAATAAAATAAAATATTTAGCAGAGGGATGTTAACCTTTGGCACCATCAAAAGTAGAATCTTTTCTCAGATTCATGAACCTCCAGTTTACTAGAAAAGTGTTACCTTCCGTGTCTGAGCAAAGGTAGCACGACTCACGGTGCTGTGGAGGGTGGGAGAGAGCCAGTGGGGAAACAGGTACGTTCCTCACTAAAATAATTATGTTCCCAAAGGCAAGACTTACAAGTAAGTAGTTCCAAACCAGTAATCCCACTTCTGGGTATATATCCAAAGGAGATAAAGACAGGACCTGGAAGAATATCTGCCTTCCTGTGGTCACTGCATCATTATTCACAACAGCAAGACATGGAAACAACATAAGTGTCTGTCAAAGATGAATGCATAAGGAAGAAATGAGATGACAGGTAGATGATAGATAGATAGATAGACAGACAGAGATAAGAGTATCATTCAACCATGAGAAAGAAGGAAATCCTGCCATTTGCAACAACATGGATGGACCTTAAGGACATAATGATAAGTGAAATAAATCAGACAGAAAAAGACAAAGACTGTAACAGATCATTTATATGTGGAATCTAAAAACGCCAAACTCATAGAAACAGAAGTAGAGTGGTTTTTAACCAGAGGTGGAGTGGGGAGTGGGGGAAATGGGGAGGGTAGAAACTTCCAGTTATAAGATGAGTAAGTTCTGGGGGCGCCTGGGTGGCTCAGTTGGTTAGGCGGCCGACTTCAGCTCAGGTCACCATCTTGCGGTCTGTGGGTTCGAGCCCCGCGTCGGGTTCTGGGCTGATGGCTCGGAGCCTGCAGCCTGCTTCCGATTCTGTGTCTCCCTCTCTCTCTGCCCCTCCCCCGTTCATGCTCTGTCTCTCTCTGTCTCAAAAATAAAATAAAAAACACTAAAAAAAAATTTAAAAATGAGTAAGTTCTGGGGCTTAGTCGGTTAAGTGTCCAACTTCGGCTTAGGTCATGATCTCACAGTTCATGAGTTCGAGCCCCGCGTCAGGCTCTGTGCTGACAGCTCAGAGCCTGGAGACTGCTTCGGATTCTGTGTCTCCCTCTCTCTCTGCCTCTTCCCTGTTTGTGCTCTGTCTCTCTTCGCTCTCTAAAAAAATAAATACACGTTAAAAAAAAAAATTTTTTTTTTAAAGATGAGTAAGTTCTTACGATCCATGGTGATTATAATTAATAGAACTGTATTTTATGCTTTAAAGTTGCTGAGAGAGTAAATCTCAAATGTTCCCACCACACCCAAAAAGAAAACACTGGTCCTGGGATGTGATGGAGGTGCTAGCCAACACTATGGTAGTAATCATTTTGCAATGTATAAGTGTATCAGATCAATACACAGTACACCTTAAGCTTGCACAATATATATATTTTTAATTTGAAAGAGAGAGAGAATGAGCAGGGGAAAAAGCCAGAGGAAGAGAGAGAGACAGAGAGAGAGAATCTTCAGCAGGCTCCATGCTCCAGAGCAGAGCCTGCCCTGGGGCTCAATCCCACCACTCTGGGATCATGACCTGAGCTGAAATCAAGAGGCAGATGCTCAACTGACTGAGCCACCCAGGCGCCCCAACCTTAGGCAGTATTATACGTCAGTTACATCTCAATAAGCCTGGTAAATAAATTGAATTAAATAGTTTCTAAAATTTGGATGCTTAAAGGACATTATAGAAGGAAGAAGCTGGGAATTTCTTTGGAGTTATGGTACATGTCACGGATTTCTAACCAGGCTCTATTATCTAATCTCCCCTTCTTGCACAGTAACAGAACTTCCAAATGTTAGCAGGACACATGGTTGCCTGAAATAAAAACTAGATTTCTTAGCATCCATTGCTACAGAGTTATATCCATCTGACCAAGTTTTGGTCAATGGATTAAAAGAGGAAGTGGTATGTATAACTTCAGAACATGTCTTTAAAAGGAGGGAGTCCAGGGGCACCTGGGTGGCTCAGTTGGTTAAACATCCAACTCTTGATTTCAATTCAGATCATGATCTCAGGGTTGTGAGATCGAGCCCCATGTCAGGCTCTGTGCTGAGTGTGGAGCCTGCTTGAGATTCTCTCTCTCTCTCTCTCTCTCTCTCTCAAAAGAATGAGAAGAAAGAGAAAGAAGGAGAAGGGAGCTTGCCCTATTCTTCTGTCTTTTGTATTCCTGGTCACTGACATGTAAGTGTGATGGCTGAGATTAGAGAAGCCAACTCAGACCTCAGTGTGAAAGCCACATGTTGAGGATAGTGACACAAAAGCGTAGGAGCCTGGGTCTCTGATGATAACGGAGCCGTCATACTAGCCATAGATAATGTTTACTTAAAAGCAAGATAAACTTCTATCTTGGTACGTCCCTGATAATTACCTAATAAAAGTTATCTTTAGGATAACTAGAACTTATAAAGGCAGGACAGGCTGAATTCAAACCAAATTGGTATGAGGCTTCTAGCACTAGAAGCTGACCAGGTCTTTGCAAAGTAAATATTAGGGTACTTCTGATCAGTGTGAATAAACATGAGTTTTAGCTTGACATTGAGGGGAAAAAGAAGAAAATAAAGTAAGGCAAGCACCTCGGTAGACAACTGACCCAGTGGGGCTTGGGGAAAGTGAAGCGAACATACATAGCACCTTCTGCTTTGCCACACATAAAACAGAAAAGGAGGATTCGGCCCTTGCGCTGAAAGTTGGAGGACTTTCCAAAGCAATTTTTAGGAGAAAGAAGGTCAGCAATGCACTGAGCGCTGCCCAGTAACAAGCATGGAAGAGGAGGAAACGCGTTGCCCAAAGACACTGTATATGTGGCACAAAATCAACAGCAACCCTGGAAAATTCTTGCAGAAAGAAAGTACAGTCGGATTTTTCTAGGCAGGAATTTCATGGTTAAGTCATGACTACGTTGCTATGGGGCTTTACTATCAGCCAAAAATCTGTGAGATGAAACTAAAAATGTTAAGTGAAAGTGAAGAAACCACAACATCAAGTAAGGCGGAAAAATGGCAGACCTCATTTTATCACACAAGGGGAGGCACAGCCTGGGGACCAAACAAAAGATTGCTCCTTAGAATTCACAAACAAAGGAACCATCGTGGTCATGGCTTTGAGTGTTTTCACAGGAATCACTACATTAACAGTTGTTACAACACAATTTAGTTCCACATTCTGGAAGAAAACTTTAAAAATCCATCAAGCAGTTACCCAACTCTGAAAAGGGAACTGTAACCAACCCACAAGCAGTACATTGGGCCGGGGCGGAGCAGGGGGAGGGATGTTAAAAGGAGGCACATAAAGGGAAATTAATTGAGAAAGCTAGTTTATGGCTAAAACATTACTAGAAATCCAAAAAAAGTATTTGCCACGAATAAAAAAGATGTTTCTTTTAAAAAATCATATAATAACTGATTGTTAATAACAAACAAAAACCGCCTCTATTTTAGGAGGAATCTCTCCCTCTCTCTCTCTCTCTCTCTCTCTTTAATGTAAAGATTGACTCAGTAAGAGGAATAAGAAAACAGAGTTTGAAGGACAGGTGTAAACCAGAAACTGGGCAGCAGAAAGGTCTGCCAGGAAGCTTCAAACACAGGGGTAAGAGATGAGGGAAGTTCGGCTGGAAGCCTGCCCTTTTGATCATGGTGCAAAAGATTTGATTGAAGCTGAAAGTAAGAAGAGACTAAATGGAGTTTTTAGGGAAACTCTGTCTCCCAAATTCAGTTTGGAAGTACACTAATGGGACATATTAAATGCCCAGAATGTTCTAGACAAGGTTGACAGAACAAAAGTCATCAGAGCCAGAGAGCAGCTACTCCAGAGTGCTGAAGGAACTGTTACCCAAAACGTGCAAGAAGCCAGCATCGATGTGTGACTATCAGACTCCCAGCAAGAGCCTCGTCCACATGTGCACACGAAAGGGTAGATTGACTTACAGTACAGGTGAACTAGTAGAAGATAAAATCAAGCAGAAACCCTATATATTTTCTAAATGTGGCAAAATGGGGGCGGGGGGTAGCAGGAATCTCACTAAATTAATCTATAATTTTAGAAGGGAAATATACGTAGGGGTGCCTGGGTTGCTCAGTCAGCTGTGCGTCAGACTCTTGATTTTGGCTCAGGTCAGGATCTCACAGTATGTGGGTTCAAGCCCTGCATTGGGCTCCACACTCACAGCGTGGAGTCTGCTTGGGATTCTCTCTCTCCCTCTGCCCCTCCCCTGCTCTCTCTCTCCCTCTGTCTCTCAAAAATAAATAAACTTACAAAAAAAAAAAAAAAGGAAGAGAGACATAACAAAAAAAGGGAATTGATGGACATAATTCATAATTTAGAGCCTCAAAATTCTTTACATGGATACCTGAACTATAATGGGGCTTGTTTTAAAAAAACAAAAGAAAGGGGCGCCTGGGTGGCACGGTCGGTTAAGCGTCCGACTTCAGCCAGGTCACAATCTCGCGGTCCGTGAGTTCGAGCCCCACGTCAGGCTCTGGGCTGATGGCTCGGAGCCTGGAGCCTGTTTCCGATTCTGTGTCTCCCTCTCTCTCTGCCCCTCCCCCGTTCATGCTCTGTCTCTCTCTGTCCCAAAAATAAATAAAAAAACGTTGAAAAAAAAATTAAAAAAAAAAATAAATAAAAAAACAAAAGAAAACAAAAGTCAGACCTCACTCAGGCCTTCCAAAATACAGTAAAACCTTGGATTGTAACTTGTTCTGCGAGTGTTCCACAAGACAAGCAAACATTTCTCATAAATTTTAACTTGATAAATGGGCAATGTCTTGCAATATGAGTAGTATGTGATGCGAATGTCACATGATCATAACTGAGCCAATGGTTCTTGAAATTTACCTTGATATACAAGTGTTTTGGATTACAAGCATGTTTGGAACAAGTTATGCTCACAAACCAAGGTTTTACTGTAATGTCGTTTTTCTTGATGGTTTCTCAAGGACCTGCGGGAAGATGTGATTTTCTTTCAGTCTCTCTCTTCTCCGTGAACCTTCTCCCTGAGACAGGCCTTCTCCCTCCTTCTCCACACCCCAGTTCCCTCTGAGGGCTGCCCCTTTGCAGACCTTTCACCCTCTCACCCTCCCCACAATCTGGGCCATTGTACACCCCCCACCTCACCCCCACCAGCCACCCACACACCCCCCGGAAGGCCAAAGCTATCTCAATGGCATTAGCATGAGAAAAGTCCCCGTTCTTCCAATTCTACTTCTAATTCTGTATGCTCTTGGGAATACTCAATTCTCGCAGTCATAGCTATGAGATAGAAAATGTGTCAGATAAAAAAATTCTATCTTTACACACGTGGCAAAAATGATAACAACAGGTAACACCTTTATAGCGTTTACTAATGCTTTCTGTTGCTTAACTCCTTTCATCTCTCTCTCATCCTCATCACCACCACCATCATCATCACCATTCCCTTTTTACATGTGAAGAAACTGAGGTCACACAACTTAATTAGCAAGACAGGTGTCTGAACCTTGCTCTTTAGTCTGGCTCCAGAACCCACATTCTTTTTTTTTTTTTTAATTTTTTTTCAACGTTTATTTTATTTTTGGGACAGAGAGAGACAGAGCATGAACGGGGGAGGGCCACAGAGAGAGGGAGACACAGAATCGGAAACAGGCTCCAGGCTCTGAGCCATCAGCCCAGAGCCTGACGCGGGGCTCGAACTCCCGGACCGCGAGATCGTGACCTGGCTGAAGTCGGACGCTTAACCGACTGCGCCACCCAGGTGCCCCCAGAACCCACATTCTTAACCACCACCATAGGGACTCGCCTCTCTCCCCAGTAAGATTCTCTTGCTGAGTTTCCTGTCTCTGTGGACGGCACCCCTACATATCCACTAACCCCCTTGCCCTCAGTCCCATCCACTAGGTGCCTGGGCCTGCATGGATCTCTGCAGCAGCCTCTCCCTGCCTGTGTGTCTGCACAAGCAGGTACCTTCACGCTCACACACACACACACACACACACACACCATATTTTCAGCACATGTAGCCAGAGTGGGGGGTGTCCAGCACTTTAGCTAACAAGATTAAACACACACATACACACACAGCAAAAACAAAAACAAACAAACAAAAACAAAAACAGCCCCCAAACCAAAAACAAGGAGCACATAGATCTACTTTTTAAGTTATTAAAACAAAAATGTTGAATGTGTTGTGGAGTGTTATGAAACTAGATCTCAACATTTCTGAATGCCTGAGGGTGAAATTAGGGACAAAAGGTATTGGAAATCTTCCAGAAACTTGCTTCCTGCGGCTCTAAAAGTGGAAGTAAGAATGTGTCTCCTGGGCAGGCTGTTCTTGGCTCTGGGAGGGAACAAGTTAATGACCTCAGAGTAGTGGCCACTCAGGGTCCACGTGGTAGTGGTTGCTGGAGCCTGTCCCAAGCCAGCCCTCTCAAGATCACTAGCACCCAGGAAACTGGCAGTGAAAATAGTGGATTTTAAAAGTAGAATGTTGGGAGTAGGCCAGTTCGGCGTGGGAGTTTGCACGTGTGTTGGGGGTGGGAGGGTCTCTGTTTGTCAGGGGAAGGGCAGGTCTGACAGGAGTTGAGCCTCTTTACCCTTCAAACAGTAACCATGTGCCGCAGCAGTGACCCAAAACAGAGACCCAGACACGGCTTGTGTTTTGGAATAAAACCAGCATCAATGAAGTGTTCTTGGAACTCAGCAAGGTGGTTCCTCCAGCCTGAAAGGTCACCTGCGTTCTGTGTCCAGCTTAAGATGAGAGATACAGACAAGACCCTGTAGATTACTGGCCACATAAGGGAGAGAGGGGAGCTTAGAGAAAGAAAGAGAGAGAGAGAGAGAGAGAGAGGACTTCCTGTTTATCTAGGCATGTGGAGAGTAGAGAAGGTCTTATCTTCAAAAAAAGATGAAATGTGATCTTATTGGTCCCTCTGTGTACATGAAATGGGTCCTATCAATTATACTGGCTACTATGACAATTATTTCCCTCTTCTCCCCATTCCTTCTGTGTGACCATGGCTTGAGACTGGGGACTCCTTCGAACTTTCATGAGTCAACACTGTATATCACTGTGACCCTATTCTGCCATGACATCATTTCTTCATTAAAGGGAGCCGAGATGTTCATGGTCCAGTCAGGTCCTTAAATTTGCAGAACCACAAAAAGCATTTTATCTATTCACTCTGTACAGTCTGGTGGTTGGGAAACCAATTCACACTAATTAAACCCACAAGAGGCTGATTTGTACACTTGGAGGACAACGTGGCAAATTACTCAGAAAGATAAAACTGACCCAAAAAGCAAGAACATGCATTTAGACTGGACACTGTGTTTGAGATAAGTCCACCCCAGAAGCCAAACAACAAAGCAAAGAATTGCCTCGTCAATATAAGATCAAAGCAAAGGTGTTTGTATTTTGTCACATGATAGTTATAGAAAGTCCTGGTAGGGGCGCCTGGGTGGCGCAGTCGGTTAAGCGTCCGACTTCAACCAGGTCACAATCTCGCGGTCCGTGAGTTCGAGCCCCGCATCAGGCTCTGGGCTGATGGCTCAGAGCCTGGAGCCTGTTTCCGATTCTGTGTCTCCCTCTCTCTCTGCCCCTCCCCCGTTCATGCTCTGTCTCTCTCTGTCCCAAAAATAAATAAACGTTGAAAAAAAAAAAATTAAAAAAAAAAAAAAAAGAAAGTCCTGGTAGACTGAGAAATTGGTCTTCCATCATAGCTATGCTTGAAAAACCAAGATGAGTATTTAGACTGAAATGTCCCTTTCCGTCGAGGGTGCCAGAATATCACTGATAAATTCTTATGGCCCAACCTTCATTTTCCCATTGTCAAGGAGACTAACTCTCGTCCTATTTGTACTTGTCACTGTGCTTAGAATTGTTAAACTTACAGGTAATGTTTATCAATTATGTTTTAATGAGTAACTTAAATTGGGGCAAATTAGTCTAAGTAAGTATCATAGCATAGCACCTAGAGCTGAAAGGACACCAGCCATCATCTAGGTCTCTGGTTTTCCAATTGTGTCTCACGGATTCAAGGGGCTGCTGAATTGGGCAGCTAGAGGTATGAGGAGTAGGGCAAAGAGACAGGTGGCAGCTGACCACCCCTTTGTAAGGAGTTCGGATTATTCCAAGTGCAGAAATCATTATATGTTTTAATATAAAGTGACAGGATGAAGTTTGTTTTTTATTTATTTTTTAAAATGTTTATTTATTTATTTTTGAGAGAGACAGAGCACAATCAGGGGAGGGACAGAGAAAGAGGGAGACACAGAATCTGAAGCAGGCTCCAGGCTTTGAGCTGTCAGCACAGAGCCCAACGTGGGGCTCGAACCCATGAACTGTGAGATCATAACCTGAGCTGAAGTCAGATGACTAACCGACTGAGTCACCCAGGTGCCCCTGACGTTTGCTTTTTAAATAAGAAAGTGATTGGAGGAAGGCAAGAGTAGAAGTCAGGAGACCACCTGAGAAGGTAGAGCCTTTGTCTGGGGGAGAGTTGATGGTGTTGTGGATCAGGGTAATAGCAGTAGAGCCAGAGAGAAGAGGCGGATTTGAGATGTGGTTTAAAAGTAGAACAGATAGAGGGGTGCTTGGGTGGCTCAGTCAGTTAAGCATCATCCAACTTCAGCTCAGGTCATGATCTCGCAGTTCACGAGTTCCAGCCCCACATGGGGCTCTGTGCTGACAGCTCAGACCCTGGAGCCTGCTTCGGATTCTGTGTCTCCATCTCTCTCTGCTCCTCTGCTGCTTGTGCTCTGTCTCTCTCTGTCTCTCGAAAATAAATAAACATTAAAAAAAAAAAAAAGGAGAATAGACAGAACTTGGCTAGTGAGGGAGCAGATGTTACCAAGGATTCACTCATTTATCTATCCTGTCCAGAAAGTTTATTGAGTGCTTACAATGGGTTAGGAATTGGGCTAGGTGCTCAGCTAGACAGCCAATGCCCTCCCCTTCCTGGAGTTCATATTCTAGCACAGGGAGACAGACAATCCATGGGCACACAAATAGGTAAAATATTAACATGCTTGATAAATCAATTGTAGGGCTCACATTGTTTCCCTCCTCCCAGGAACTATTGTCCCGCACCACCTCTTGTCCAATCAACCAGCTGTCCAATCCCTTGAAAATCATTTCAAATATTTTGCCCAGTTTTTTAGTCTGTAAGATAAAAGGGTGAATCTACTCCCTGTTACTCCATCATGGCCAGAAGTGGAAGTTACTTTTTCTTGCATGAATTTGATATAAGGGATAAAGGAAAGGGAGGAGTCAAAACTCACCACCAGGTTCTGACTTTAATGGTTCAGTGGATGGTCATGAGGCAGGAACAGAAGGCTCTGGATTTATTTTTGTACTTCCTTTCTTCCAGTTTCCCTCCCTCCCTCCCTCCGTCCCTCCTTTTCTTCCTTCCTTCCTTCCTTCCTTCTATCCTTCCTTCCTGGGTATGTCTGTTTAAAAATATGTTTTGTTTTGAAGATGCTTGAGAACAGAACAATAGCAGAAAAGATGGAAATCAAGAAGCTAGTTTGGGGCATGTTGAGTCTGCAATGCCTGTAAGACATGTGATACCAGAGTTCAAAGAGCAGAAATAGACCAGAGACGCCCTGTAGAAGCTGGGTACACAGAGATACAGTTCCCCGGGAAGAATCTGGTGGCAGGAGCAGATTTGTGGAGGGCCATCTGCACTCAGATTTTCTGATGCCGTTTGAAATGTCTATGAGACATTCAAATAACAGTACCAATTAGGGTGTTCAGTATTGGCATCTGGAGCTCAGAAAACAGAGCTGGGCTGCAGTTATAAATGTGGGGCTCTTCAGCATGTAGGTATCATTTAAATCATAAGGACAAGGTTACCCCAAAAAGGGGAGAGAAGAGAGGGAGAAGAGAAAAGGGGAAGAAAGAACAGAGCAGAAGAGAAAAGATAAGATGAAAAGGCCCAAGAACAAGTCGTGGGGAATACCAGTCATTAGAGGCAGCACAGCATAAGAGAAACCATCAGAGGATAACAGAAGGGACTGGCCTTTGAAGAAGGAAACCAGACAGTGGATTTTCAAAGGAGAAGAGTATTTCAAGAGGGAATATCAATTGGTTCAAATGCTGCTAAGAGTCAAGTAAGATAAGAATTTGGAAAGATCCATTGGATTAATTTGGAAGTCATTTGTGAGCTTATCAAGAGCAGTTTCAGTGGGATCATAGAGGGGAAGGTGGACCAGACTCCACTAAAGAATGAATGGGAAGTAAAGAGCAGGTAGCATGTGCAAACAGCTCTTCCACGGAGAATGGGAAAGTGGGGTAATCCTGGAGGGACTGATGAGTTAGCAGAGGTTAGTTGTTTATTTTTAAGACACAGAGCATATTGGGATGATGAAACCAAGAGGTTAAGAATGCAGAGAGAGGGATTAACCAAAGAGCAACGCTCCTGAAAAAGCTCCTGAAAGGTCCAGGATCCGGCTCACTTTCTTTTTATTATTATTATATTAGAGAGAGAGAGAGAGTGTGCATGCGAGCACACACAGCAGGGCAGAGGGGTAGAGGGAGAAAGAGAGAGAGAAAACCTTAAACAGGCTCCACCCTCAGTGCAGAGCCCAACATGTGGCCACATGGGACTTGATCCCACGACCCTGGGATCATGACCTGAGCTGAAATCAAGAGGCAGACACTCAACCAACTGAGCCTCCCAGGCACCCCTAGAACTCACTTCCTAATGGTCCTTACCACAGTCTCTCCGTCAGCCTTTGCTAACAGATCACCCCCCCCCCCAACCAGTTGAGACCTCTCTAAATACAGGGATCATGTCCTCAATTCTCTTCTGAGCCCATGTGTGGCATGGCATATAACAAGTGTTTGAAATATTTCTTCACTAAATTAATGTATACACAGTTGGAAGTGCATACACAAACGGATGAAGGAAGTTTATCTGGTAAAATCTGCCCTGAAAAGTGAAGCAAAGATATCTATGTATTTAATTACCTCAAGATCAGAAAATACTTTCTGTACGGGCCCCTGGGTAGCTCAGTCAGTTAAGCATCCAACTTTAGCTCAGGTCATGATCTCGCAGTTTGTGAGTTCGAGCCCCACGTCCAGCTCTGTGCTGACAGCTCAGAGCCTGGAGCCTGCTTCAGATTCTGTGTCTCCCTCTCTCTCTGTCTCCCCCCACCCCCCTGCTTGTGCTCTGTCTCTCTCTCTTTCAAAAATAAATAAAGATAAAAACAATTTTTAATTAAAAAAATTAAAAAAAGAAGATACTTTCTGTAGATTCTGGTTAGTGTTCCCAGAGTGGAAAATAAGCACAATAAAAACAAAATTCTTATTAATTTTTTAGAGACATGCAATGTGGTTTTTTTCCCCCAAATTAATCACAACTGATGAATAGCTACTTCCTGTGTAGATCCAAAGGCTTCTTTCAGCATTCTAGGGCAAAGAGTAATTGCCGTATTTTACATCTGAAATCCAATCTCATTTATCAAAAACCACTTCAGTTTGGTAAGTGCTATATAATTATTTCCATTATTTCTATAACATCTCTATATGTTGACTTAGTATTATTATGTCATCAATTCTCAATCATTAGATTAGTGACAGAACCAAATTCTGGAGGACCCAAAACAGTGAATAATAAATAGAGTAGGGACAGCAAGTTTGTCATCCCAATTTGGGCTCATTTGGGCAAATAGCCCATGTCAACACACAGATGACAGAGTTTCAGCTCAGAAGCTCTTTGGGTGGTGAGCGATCTGCTTAGGATGTTTTTCATTAATGAGACTGATTCACCAAGCGGATCAAGAACTGATGGAAAGGATAGAGCCCCCCATAAACAGAAGGTTATACAATTCAAAAACATAGCAAAGGCAAAATTGGACTCAGAATTTAGAACTAAGAACTAGAACTGAGAAATTGCCCAGTCCTTCTCCCTCATTTTACACATGAATATAAAATCCAGAGAGATTGCATAACTTGCTCTGAGTCACACGAAAAATTAGTGAAGCGTCCTCCCAACGAATGACGTCTCACGTAACGAATGACGTCTCACATCACTCCCAGGCCAGTGTGCTACACCATCTTGCATCCCCAAGATGAAATTCTTCGGCATATTTGCATTCTTCTGCAAAAGAAAGAAAGAAAGAGAAAAAGAAAGAAAGAAGAAAGAAAGAAAGAAAAAGAAAGAAAGGAAGAAAGAAAGAAGAAAAAGAAAAATCTTCAAATTCTAACGGACAGTTAAAAATGTAAAGAATAAGTTGAAATCCAAGACACATAAGGCATTAAGAGAAAATTCAGATTGTTAAAGCTTATGATACACTACGCACTTTCCCAGCTGTTAACTCACAAAATTCTTTCAAGTCTCTGTCAGGTTTTATTCCCTCTTACAAATGAGGACACAGAGGCTAAGTAATTTACCCCAGGTCAAAAGCAACTAGACAAGAATTTAGGTCTACAACGCTGGGTACACTTCTCTTTCCATTATATAACATTTCAAGCTAGGTCACATCTTCCAGCCCAGACAGATCATAACCTGAAGCAATAAAAGACTCAAAGATGTTATTGTGCAACTACTGTTGGCAATCTTGGTGGGGTGTGAGGTAGGGGGAGACATGAACAAAAGAGGCCAGAAAACTAGAAAATAGCTTTTGATTGTGAAATTTGAGAAAACCTAGATTCTGGGAACTACAATTCGGTCAAAGCAAATTCCTGATGTCAACCTGTCAACCTTTGGCAAAAATCAAGAATGAAATTACTAAATATATGGTTTGTGAACCACTTAGAAAAGAATGCTGTGATCACAGGGAGCCAACATGGATTCACTAAATCATGATGCCAAAACATCAAACATATCCACTAGGAATTAAGGTTAAGTCTATTGGGATGTCACTGTGGTCAAAGTGAAAATATGCGATTAAGATAACAGGGCAGTTGGATATATTCACAATTGGTTAAAGTTGCCAGTGACCTGTCATATAACCCTGCCTGATATAATTCTATTAAAAATTTTAGCAATGTTTTTTTCAACTTTGAAAATCCTCAGATTTGTGGATAATTTGAAGTTTGAAGGCAGATGTCATATGATAAACACCAATAATAATTTTGATAGACTGAAATGGTCAACCCCTCCATTTCAGATTTAATAGGAAAAGCATAGCTATACATTGAAGTAAAAACAAATAGGGGCATCTGGGTGGCTCAGTCAGTTAAGCGTCCAACTTTGGCTCAGGTCATGATCTCATGGTTCATGGGTTTGAGCCCCACATCAAGCTCTGTGTTGACAGCTCAGAGCCTGGAACCTACTTTGGATTCTGTGTCTCTGCCCCTCCTCAGCTCATACTCCATCTCTCTTTGTGTCTCTCAAAAATGAATAAATGTTAGAAAAAATTTTTAAATAAATAGATGGGTACATGACAGATGATAGACAGACGATAGATGATAGATAAATAGATAGATAGGGAATCACATAAATTCCAAATGATGAAAATCTGACTTGATCAAAATTTGTTAGAGAGAAAAGACTGAAGTTTAGTAAAAGACACAAATTCAGTACATGCCAATAGCACACAGATGCCCTACGACATAATGAATAAGAGCTTGAGCTTGAGCATCAACAAAGCTGGGTTCACAGTCAAGTGCACCACTTAATATCTGTGTGACCTTTCCTTAATTTTAAAGCCTCAGCTTCCTATTCTATAAAATGAGTATTATACAATGTCACACTGCTAGTAATAGAACTTGGATCATAATTCAAGTCTTCTGATTCCTCTGCTGTTTTTCCATGGAGGGCTACTTTCAAATAGTTTAAAAAGATGTTTTAGAAAAAAGAATTGAATCATTCTTTTATCCTTAGAGGACCAACCAACACCAGATTAACAGAGGAACGCTATCAAAGGCCAAGTTCAGCCCTCTTCTTGGGAGAACATTGTACCTGATGGGCTAACATGGAATAGACCTCCCCATGAAGCAGAGAAATCATGGAGCACTGAGCAAACCGGCAGCAGGTGTCTGATCAACGATCAGGAATTCTGCTGCAGTGATTCCAATGAGGATGAAAACTACCACCAACGATCCCTGAGGTCTCTTCAGCTCTCAGATTCAGAGATTTCTCCAATGCTTGGTTACTATGATTTTGCAACTGATGTGAAGAAAGGTTTTTGTGAAAGAATGTATTGTCATTGATTTTGCTTTATGGAAAGTCAAATTTACCCGTGTTGGAAGCGACCAGGGAAATAGATCCCTTTTCTCAGCATTCACCTGAGGGCTAACATAATAGAAAGCACAAATGATTCTGAAGTCTCCCACAATTCCAAATGGCTCATGAACAATGGAGACTTGCACCCCTATGTTCTGACAATTACTTTTCCATCTTTTGGCAAGTTTGTGAAATATCACTGGCACACGCTCCCTTGTGAGTTTATCTGCTGCACTGTGCTGTCCCCTGCTGCAGATGCCCAGCTTCCTGATGCTGTCTCCTGTTCCATCCAAAGCAGAAATGGGCAGCTTCATTTTCCCTAAATCATTAGCTTATTTATTCACTCCCTCAACAAATAAAAATGACATGCTACTTATAAATAGTTCCCATTTAATGAACACAGGCCACATGCCTGCAGCTTTATACATTTTAGCTCAACTAATTGCCTAAATAACTCTGGGAGATTTACACCACCTGAAGATAAAAAAAAAATCAAAATTCACAGAATCAAATTAATCCGCTCAAGATTGCACAACTAAAAAGTGGTGAGGCTATGGTGTTCTCATTCTACTGCATTATTATAAGTAAGGCATTGTGCTGTGAGCAAGAGGGGAGTAGGAGAAAATCTCTTCTATCCAATCACTCCTGAATAGTGCATATTACATGCACACAGGTAACTATATTAGGAATGGGTACGTGGTAATTACATAATATACTCTGGACAGAAACATGATTAGAATAGCCCTCTGGGGAGCACCTTGGTAATATACATCCAAGGTCTTTAGACGTTGTAACGGTTTGTTTTATGTGTCAGCTTGACTGGGCTAAGCGATACCCAGGGAACAGGTAAAACATTATTTTGGGTGTGTCTGTGAGGGTATTTCTGGAAGAGATTAGCATTTGAATCCATAGACTCAGATACCAGCCCTCATCTGGCATCACCCAACCACCGAGGGGCCCGAACAGGGAGAAGAAGGGCGATTTTATCTCTTTCACTTCTTGAGCTAGGACGTGGGATATCCATCTTCTGCCTTTCTGCATCAGAGCTCTTGCTCTTCGGGCACTGAGCCCTGGGACTTACACCAGCGTCCCCACCACCACCCTCCCCACTCTCAGGCCCTTGGCCTCGGACTGGGATTCACACCATCAGCTACTCTGGTCTCAGGGCTTCGGATGCAACGCCACCCACTCTCCTCATTCTTCAGCTTACAGACAGCAGACGCAGACACATCTCAGCCTGTATAATTGCATAAGCCAATTCCCATAATAAATCTCCTCTTATATATCTATACTGACTCTGTTTCTCTGGGGAACAGTGACTAATACAGAAGTCCGTATTATTTGACATTAAATGGTCACTTCTGGTAACTTAACTTCGCGGCTATGATGTAGTAGATTGTAGCAGACTAGTACTCCCACAGAAAACAGCCAGAAAAGCTGAATATAATATAAAAGTGTAAGTGTTTGAGGTGGTGAAAGAGCTGCTTGGGCTGCCAGGACATGAGGACTCAAGATTCTAGAAAGAAGAGGTCTCTGAGGTAATCCCAACATTTTGCATGCAACCTCTGTTTCCCGGTGACATTTGTTCATTCTGGGTGCAGGGGTAGAAGGGGCTGAAAAACTAGATAAAGGACCACTGCTAAGAAGCAGGAACTCAACCGATATTTCAAGCGATCCCAGGGGATTGGGGAGACAAATTAAAACTGGAGGAGTATGCAAAAGGGAGAAGCTTCCAGTTATAAAATAAAGAAGTTCCAGGGATGTAATGTGCAGCATGGTGACCATGCTGAACAGCACTGTATTATATATTTTTTGAAAGTTCTCATCACCAGAAAAAAATTATCACATGCATGGTGATGGGTGGAAACTGGACGCATCGTGGAGATTATTTCACAATAAATATATACAACTATCAAATCATTATATTGTGGCCCTGAAACCCATATAATGTTATATGGCAATTATACCTCAGTTAAAACAAAACAAAGTTCCCCCCTCTCTTAAGTCACTGGGGCTGCTATAACTGAATACCATAGACGGGGTGGCCTATAAACAACGGACACTGATTTCTGAAGGTTCCAAAGGCTGGGAAGTCCAAGTTCAAGAGCCAGCAGATCTCATGTCTGGTGGGAGCCTACTCCTCACTGACAGCCATCTTATCACTGTGACCTGGCATGAGGGATCTCTCTGGGTTCTCTGCTATAAGGACGCTAATCCCATTCACGAGACCTCCTCCATCATGACCTAATTACCTCTCAAAGGCCCCACCTCCAAACACCAGCACATTAGGCTTCATATGAATTTGGCATGGGAGGTGGGGGAGGGAGGGGACACATTAAAAAAATAATAAAAATTTTAAAATATGGGGTGCCTGGGTGGCTCAGTTAGTTAAGCCTCCGACTTCAGTTTAGGTCATGATCTCACGATTCGTGAGTTCAAGCCCCGTGTCTATCTCTGCGCTGACAGCTCAGAGCCTGGAGCCTGCCTCGGATTCTGTGTCTCCCTCCCCTCCCCTGTTCACATTCTCTCTTTCTCTCTCTCTCTCTCTCTCTCAAAAATAAATAAACACTAATTGTTTTTAATAAGTAAATAAATATTTTAAAATACCATAAAATTGGGGAAGTATGGTTCTCAGGCAGCTAGGACGGAAACAACAGTGTCCCTGAGAGAATGGAGGTACAGAAAAATGAGCCCAACATTTGACAATGACATTTTGAGGCACTTTCCAAATTCTTAAGCTACACAGAGAAAGAGACAGTAGTTTCACTGTGCTGAAAATTAAAGAAAAAACAAAACAAAAACTGAAGTTTAAGTCCCGCCAGGAAGGAACTGCCGTTATAAACGCTCCAGGTCTTAGTCGGGACATCTGCAAGTGTCCGCCACAGAGATGAAGAACAAACCAAAGACAGACGATCCTCACAGAGGCCACAGCTCAGTCTGAAGACAGCCCTGCTTTAACTGCCAATTAGAAGAGAGTGTGAATCCTTTCTGGAAGAAGATCATTTCATCCAGAGTTTCTTATGTTTTTTTATACAAAATGTCTGGTCTTTAATCAATAGTTACCAGTCACGAGAAGAAACAAGACTAAAAAAATAAATCGGCCATAGAAACAGACAAGTAACCCAGATGTTGGCGTTATCAGAGACCGGAATTTGCATGTTCAGAAAAATAGATAGCAAGGTGGAAATTAACACCAAAAGGGAAGAAAGAGGACACAAAATAGGGCAGAAGCAGTATATGAAGAAATAACATCTTAGATGTTTCAAAAACTCACAAAAGTCATCAAGGAAAAATCTAAACTGTTCTAGAACCTAAGGAGGATAAACAAAGAAAACCACACCTGGTACAGCTTCATAAAACTGCTAAAAACAGAGACAAAGACAAAAGTCTTAAAAACAGCCAGGGAAAGCAGACACATTACTTTCAGCGGAGACAGAATAAGACCCCAAACAAACAAAAAAACAAAGAAATGCCATCTTTAAAGTGAAAGAAAGGGGCGCCTGGGTGGCGCAGTCGGTTAAGCGTCCGACTTCAGCCAGGTCACGATCTTGCAGTCCGTGAGTTCGAGCCCCGCATCAGGCTCTGGGCTGATGGCTCAGAGCCTGGAGCCTGTTTCCGATTCTGTGTCTCCCTCTCTCTCTGCTCCTCCCCCGTTCATGCTCTGTCTCTCTCTGTCCCAAAAATAAATAAACGTTGAAAAAAAAAAATTAAAAAAATAAAGTGAAAGAAAATAAATGCCCACCTAAAATTCTGTATCATCAACTGAAAATAGCCTTCAAAAGTGAAGATAAATTAGAAACAAATTTTCAGGCATATAAAAACCAATCAGATAATTCCTTGTCAGCAGACTTCCGTTAAAGGAAATATTACGTGGTGGTGGATGTTAACAAGGCTTATTGTGCTGATCACTGCATAATTTATACAAATACCAAATCATTATGTTGTACACCTGAGGCTAATATAAGGTTATATGTCAATTACATCTCAGGAAAAAAAGTGGGGGAGGGGAGAAAATACTGATGAAAATTCTTAGATAAGGAAGACACTACCAGATAGAAACATAGAAGTGCAGGAATAAAAAAGGTGAATTTGTAACATTTAATCTTGATTGCATCAAGGAGCAGTCAAAATGTCTTGTAGAGTCTGCAATGTATGTAGAATTAAAATGTGTGCCAACAATAACAAAAAGAGGCAAGAAGGGGAAATTAGTTAAATTATTACTCAAGAAGCATTGTTTAACGGGCAATGGTGAGACTACAGATTATCTGATATGCAAATAAATCAAGGAATGATATTTTAATCTCTACACCAATAACTAAAAGCATACATAACGAGCTCATAAAAGGAAATGTGAAATAATAAAAAAAAACTTGATTAAAAGAAAATAAGGCAGAAAAGGAGAGAAAAGGAATCATAAAACGCATGAACATAAAGAAAGCAAACATAAGATAGATATACACCAATTATCTCAGTAATTACATTAAATGTAAGCAGAATAAAAGCTCCAACTGAAAAGTTCATAGTCAGTCTGTAACAACCACGAAAACAACAGCAGAACCCAGACAACTCTGCAGCTTAGAAGATACACATCCTAAATATGAGGGCGTGACTCCAAGTCCTCAATCACAGAGAGATTGAAAGTAAAACAGGGAAAAAGATTAGCCATGAGAATGTTAACGAAAAAGTACTATAACTACATTAATACCAAGCAAAGAAAACTTCAAGGCAAGAAACATTACTAAAGATAAAAGACATTCATAATGATAAAAATGTAAATCCATCTAATTCTAAATAACATAGCTTCAAAAATTGAAGAACTGAAGGAAGAAATGCACAGTGAGAGGAGACTTTAACAAGCCTCTTGTAGCAGATGAGGTAAAACAGGCAAAAATAAATCAATAAATTGGTAAGAACACAGGAGATATGAATGACAAAATCAACAAATCTGATTTATTTGACAAATGCAGAATACTCCACCCAACAGTAAAAAGTCCTCAATCATTCCAAGTACACATGGAACATCTACAAAAGTGGCCTTATGCTGCCGATAAATAAATTCTTAACAAATTTCAAGTTTTAAAAATCTTTCAGAGTGTATTTGCTGACCACAGTGAAATGCCCAAATGTTTGGAAATTAAGCAACTCACCTTTAAAAATAAATTAATATTTAAAAAAACTCACCCTGAGTCAAAGAGTAAGTCACAATAAAAACTGGAAAACATGTTGAACTGGGGCGCCTGGGTGGCTCAGTTGGTTGAGCATCCGACTTCAACTCAGGTCATGATTTCACAGTTCGTGGGTTTGAGCCCCGCATCGGGCTCTGTGCTGACAGCTCAGAGCCTGGATCCTACTTCAGATTCTGTCCCCCTCTCTCTCTCTGTCCCACCCCTGCTTGTGCTCTGTCTCTGTCTTTCAAAAATGAATAAACATTAAAAAAATTAAAAAAAGAAAAAGAAAACATGTTGAACTATATACTATAATGAAAATATGACCTCGACCTGTGGAATGTGGCTAAAATTCTGGTTAAGGAAAATATGTAGTATTAAGTGCATATGCTAGCCAAAGAAAGAGCTGAAAATCAAACAAGAAGTTAGTGCAAAAAGTGGCAAATTAAATACAAATAAGTAAGAAAAATAAAAAATAACATGAATTAAGGAAATAGAAAACAAACGTACGAGAGAGAAAATCAATAAAGTTGGTCCCTTAAAAAGATAATATTTATAAACACCTAGCAAGACTAATCAAGAAAAAAGAATGCAAATATTGTCCAAATCCAAATGGAATGTAAAAGGAAACATCATGGCAGATCCTTGGATTTAAGGGATCCGATCAGAGGCTCCAGGTGGCTGGGTGGGGCCCACGGTGACAGGTGCGAAAGACGTCACTGTCCCTGCAGCATAGAGGCAGGTCTGCAGGGCGCACTCACCATCACCAGGGCCTGGGTAAGGACTGCCAGCCGGCCCCCCTTTGCCCACAGACTCGGTGGCCTTGTTAACAGACCAGCTCAGGAATCTCCTTCTCCAGGCCTTCGCTCGCCCCACATCCTAAAGTCCCCACTGAGGGGCACTTGTTCACGTCCTTGCAGCCCAGGCCCCTATGTCCAGGCCAGTGAGACGCTCCTGGGTGGGTTCCCTATGCCTGTGTGTGATGGGGTATGGGAATGTTAAAGGCGGAGGGACCACCATGTGTAAAAAGCCTTAGAGGTGAGACTGAGCCAGAAAGATTCAGGAAAGCTGGGGGCCTTCCTGTGTCTGCAGGGAACAAGGCACAGTCACATTGAGAATGGTGGGCTGGGGAGTTGTACTTCCATTCTCAGGGCCCTGGCAGATTGTGAACAGAAAGGGGATTCAATGAGTTAGAGTTGTAAGAGTTTTCCAAAAGCTGCACAGAGGAAGAACAGCTAGAATGGTGGAGACACTGAGGCACAGGAAGGTTGATCGCTTGTGAGAGGTCACAGAGCTGGTAAGGGGTGGCACTGAGGACTGAAGCACCAAGGTCAGTCAGATAGCTTGAGGTCATCTGGCTCCAGGTTGGGCAGGGGTACAAGGGAGGCTCGAGCCCATGGAGCCCAGCCATGGTCACCTGCCACTTCCCCCAAGTTCAGATGGCTGAGGAAGAACTTGTGGAATGTGCACAGGGAAACAGAGGGTTTCCCAGTCCTTCCCTGATCCCAACCGCATTCATACGGTCTCTGAGATTATGGTGTCCTGAGACTCTCCACCTGCTATTTTCCCAAGCCTTGGGTCTGGAGACTCTAGAGAGAGCCCAAGTCCAGGGTCCTGAGTCCAGGACAGGGGTTATGGGGAAGGCTTCCCATTTTTGGCAACCAGTGCTAAAAGGTGTGGATGTTTATCCCAGGAACTGGTAGCCGGATGTGCACATTCTGAGAGGTAAACCTGAGCTAGGTCTGCTCAGGAAACCATAGGTCCCCTTTCTTTCAATAAAGAGAATAAGGCAAGAGTGAGGGCTGTAATAGCTGCCTGAGAAGTTGGGCATCTATTATAGAGATAATGGGAGGTTTGGATCAGAGGAAGGAGGAAGTCTTGCCCAAGTACAAACAAGCTCCATCTGGCTGCAGGGCTGGGAATAGACCGTGGGGGGAAGGGAAGAGGCCTGGAGTCCAGGAAGAGGCTACTGGAATAGTCCAAGTGAATGTTGGACAAGAATGGCCTTGGAACTGAGAGAAGTGCTTGCATTCTGACTTCATTTTTTAAAGAAAAGACAGCAGATTTTTGGATGTTGTAGGAGACAGAGATGAAAGGAGGAGTCAGAAATGACCTCAGAGATTTTGATCCCAGCAGCTGAAAGGATTGAGAGCTCCATCAGCCGGGGTGGGTTTAATGGCCTGAATTGTGTCCTCCTAAAATTTGTATGTAGAAGTACATGTACCCCAAAATGTAACTGTATTTAGAAATAAGGTATTTGAAGAGGTGATGAAGTTAAAATGAAGCCTTTAAAGTGAGCTCTAATTCTATATAAATGATGTCCTTATAAGAAGAGGAAGAAACACAGGAATGTATGCTTGCAGAGTAACAACCCTGACAAGAAGCAGAACAGGATGCAATTCTTCAAGCCAAAGAGAGAAGCCTCAGGAGGAGAAACCAAATTCGTCCACCCTTTGATCTTGGACTTTCAGCCACCAGAACTATGGAAAAGAAAAAAAAAAAACAAAAACACAAAAACTTGTTACCTTGTTTAAGCTTAATAATAATAATAATAATGATAATAGAGGATGCCAAGATGATTCAAAGGACAGACTTTTAAACAAATGATGCTTGGAAAATTGGATATCCACATGCAAAAGAATAAAGTTGAACTCTTACATAAACCATATACAAAAATGAACCCCAAATCAATCAAAGACCTACACATAATAGTTAAAACTATAAAACTCTTAGAACAAACAGAGGGGAAAAGCTACATGACACTGGATTTGGTAATGACTTCCTAGATATGACACCAAAAGAACAGGCAACAAAAGACAAAATAGATCATTTGTACTTCATCAAAGTTTAAAAGTTCTGTGCTTTAAAAGACACTATCAAGAGAATGAGAAAACAATCCACAGAATGAGAGAAAATATTTGCAAATCATATTTCTGACAATGGGTTAATATCCAGAATGCATAAAGAATGCCTACAATTCAACAAGAAAACAAATAACCAAATTCAAAAATGGGCAAAGGGCTTGAATAGACATTTCTCAAAAATAAAAAAATGTACAAGCAGTCAATAGGCACATAAAAGATGCTCAACATCACTAATGTTGATCAAACCCATGAGATATCAACTTCATACTTATTAAGATAGCTATTATAAAAAAGAAACAGACAATAACAAGTGTCGGGGTGCCTGGGTGGCTCAGTCAGTTAAGCGTCTGACTCTTGGTTTCGGCTCACGTCATGATCTCACAGCTTGTGAGTTCGAGCCCCACATTGCGCTCTGTGCTGACTATGCAGAGCCTGGTTGGAATTCTCTCTCTCCCTCTCTCTCTGCCCCTTCCCCACTCATTCTCTCTCTCTCTCTCTCTCTCTCTCTCTCTCTCTCAAAAATAAATATTTTAAAAAAATAAAAGAACAAGTGTTGACAGGATGTGGAGAAATTGAGACTCTTGTACATTGCTGATGGGAATGTAAAATGGTGCAGCCACCATACAAAACTATTTGAAGGTTCTTTGGAAAGTTGAATATAGAATTACCATGTGATTCAGCAATTCTATTTCTATGTACATACCCCAAAGAATTGAAAGTGGGGACTCAAACAGGTTCTTGTAAACCCATGTTCATAGCAGCATTATTCACAATAGTCAAAACATGTAAACAACCCCAGTGTCCATCAACAGATGAGTAGATAAACGAAATGTAATATATACATACAAAGGAATATTATTCAACCTGAAGAAGGAATGAAATTCTGGGAAACACTACAACGTAGATAACTTTGAGGACATTATGCTAAGTGAAATAAGCACAATACAAAAGGACAAATATTGGATTATTTCATTTACATGAGATACCTACAATAGTCAAATTCATAAAAGACAATGGAATAGAGGTTACCAGGGGCTGAGGGGAGACGGGAAAGATAATTTATTATTTAATGGCTACAGAAATTTCTGTTTGAGATAATAAAAATGATCTGGAATTGAATAATGATAATGGTTGCACAACATAGGGACTATACTTAATGTCACAGAATGTATACCTAAAAATTGTTTAAATGATTAGCTTCATGTGAGACATATGATACTGCAGTTTTTTAAAAGTTATACAAAAAAATTCAATCAAAATAATTCACTATATTTACAGAATGAAGAAGAGAATTCATAACCATTTCAATAGATGAAGAAAAACCATTTGATAAAATTCAACACCCATTTGTGATTTTTTAAAAAGTTTTAGCTTACAAGGGATGAAAGGGTGCTTAACTAAATATCTTAATTATCTAAAACTACAACAAATGTAATACCTAGCAAATATTGAAAGCCTCCCCCTAAGATTGAGAATAAAATAAGAATGTTCACTATCACTACTTCAAGTCAACATTATTCTGGAACGCCTATAAATCAAGAAAAGGAAATAAAAGTTTTAGAAATTAGAAAAGAGAGATAAACTTGTCATTATTTTAGATAACATGATAATATGCATAGGAAATCTAGAAACATTCTATAATTGAAATTACTAAGGGAACAGCAAGGTCTCTACTTACAAGATGAATATATGAAAATCCTATATACCACCACAAACAATTAGCAAATGAAAGTTTTTAGGTGATAGCATTTATAATATGATTTTAAAAACTGAATACCTAAAAATAAATTTAACAAAATGTGAATGAGACCTGTACACAGAAAACTATATAACATTATTGAGAGAAATTAACAAAAACCTAAATAAACTGAGGTATATACCATGTACATGGACCCAACCCAACATAGATGTTAATTCTTCCCAAATCCATCTATAGACTCAATGTAATCTCAATAAAAATCCTAGCATGAATGTGTGTGTGTGTGTGTGTGTGTGTGTGTTGGCAAATGATTCTAAAATTTTTATGGAAATACAAAGGGCCAAGAACAGTCAAGGCAATATTAAAAACTGAAGGAAAAAGTTAAAAGACTTGCCTTTCTAGATCATGACATATCAGGCTATAGAGATTAAGACAATGTCATTTTGGCACAAAGATAAATAGACCAATAGAAGAGCATAGAGACTCCCAAACCTACTCACGTCTGTAAGGTGACCAGACTTATGACAAAGGTGATACTACCACATACTAGAAAAAGAGTGGTCTTTTTCCATAAATGATGTACTTTCAATTGGGAACCCAAAAGGTGAAAATCAATTTTTACCCCATACCAGACACAAAATGCTATTCCTAGTAGTTGTAGATTTAAATGTACAATAAAACAGTAGGGCTTCTAGAAGAAAGCATGGGAGAATAACCTTGTAGGTAGAAACAAGCTTAAATGGGACACAAAGAGCAATGTAGTCTAGAGGTAAGAGTGTATATTCCAGACTCAAACCGCTTACGTTTGAAATCTGATTCTACTCTTGGACAAGTTTTTTGTTTGTTTATTTTTTAATTCCAGTATAATTAACATACAGCGTTATATTAGTTTCAGGTATACAATATAGTGATCCAACAATTCTATATATTATTCAGTGCTCATCATGATAAGTGTACTCTTAATCCCTTTCACCTATTTCCTCCATCCCCCCACCCACCTCCCCTCTGGTAACCACCAGCTTGTTCTCTATAGTTAAGAATCTGTTTTTTGCTTTGTCTCTTTATTTTCTTTGTTCACTTATTTTGTTTCATAAATTCCACATGAATGAAATCATATGGTATTTGTCTTTCTCTGATTGACATATTTCATTTAGCATTATACCCTCTAGATCTACCCATGCTGTTGCAAATGGCAAAATTTCATTCTTTTTACGGCTGAGTAATATTTCGTTATGTGTGTGTGTGTGTATGTAGGCATATATATATGTTTATATATATGTCTATATATATATATGTCTATATATATATGCCTATATATATAGTCTCTCTCTCTCTCTCTCTCTCTATATATATATATATATATATATATATATAAACACACACATACATATACACATACATACCACATTTTCTTTATCCATTCATCTATGGATGGATGCTTGGGCTGCTTCCATATCTTGGCTATTGTAAATAATGCTGCAATAAACATAGGGGTGCATATATCTTTTTCACTTAGTGTTTTCATTTTGAGTGGGCAACTACCCAGTAGTGGAATTACTACTACATATGCTAATTCTATTTTTAATTTTTTTTCCATACTGTTTTCCACAGTAGCTGTTCCAGTTTGCATTTCCATCAACAGTGCATAAGGATTCCCCTTTCTCCACATCCTTGCCAACACCTGTTGTTTCTTGTGTTGTTGATTTTAGCCATTCTGACAGGTGTGAGGTGATATCTCATTGTGGTTTTGATTTGCATTTCTCTGATGATTAGTTATGTTGAGCATCTTTTCATGTGTCTGTTGATCATCTGTATGTCTTCTTTGGCGAAATGTCTGTTCATGTCTTTTGCCCATTTTTAACTGAATTGGTTTTTTGGTGTTGAGTTGTAGAAGTTCATTATATGTTTTGGATATTAACCCTTATCAGATATACCATTTGCAAATGTCTTCTCCCATTTGTGGGCTATCTTTCCTTTTAGTGGATGGCTTCCTTTGCTGTGCAAAACCTTTTTATTTTGTTGTAGTCCCAATAGTTTAATTTTGGCTTTGTTTCTCTTGCCAAAGGAGACATCTAGAAAAATGTTTCTACAGCTGATGTCAAAAAAATTACTGCCTATGTTTTCTTGTAGGAGTTTTATGGTTTCAAGTCTCACATTTATGTCTTTAATCCACTTTGAGTTTATCTGAGTGTAAGGTATAAGAAAGTCCGGTTTCATTCTTTTGCATGTAGCTGTCCAATTTTCCCAGTACCATTTGTTCAAGAAACTATCCTTTTCCCATTGCATAGTTTTGACTCTTGGGCAAACTTTTAGCCTTTCTGTGCCTTGGTTTCCTCATTTTTAAAATGAGGATAGCAATAGGCAGAAGACTAGTGTGAAGATCAAATACAGTGATACATGTAAATTGCCCTAGAACAGCGCCTGACACATAGCAAGTGCGTAACAAGAGTTACTATTTTTATCCTTTACATGAATACTAAGAAGACCTCCTCTGAGGGGCAGGTACTTGTTTTATTTTGTGTAGAAACCTTATGTTCAGCACTCTGATACACAGCACAACCTCACTTGGAGATAGCATTTTGGTGGCACTGCTTCACAATCCACAAGCATTTGCTGAACACCTGCCTGCTGTGTACTAGAATCAGGTTGGGGCAGGAGGAGGAAGGTGGGGAAGATGCTTATGCAGGAAGCAGCTGACACATTTCTTCCCAGTTGCAGAAAGCTTCCCATGTATTGGGGCAGGAAGATATAAGCCTGAGAAATTACTGGAGAATGTGACAGCACATAAATGAGGAAGTGCTCGACTTCACAAAGTAGATTAGGAAACATGACAGCATGTTATTGGTGTTAACTACACATACAGATGTGAATGCAGTGAGGAGTTGGGGGAGGGAGAAATCAGAGTCACAGATGAGGCAGTGACACTGAGTCATGAAAAACAGTCATGAATAGTTGCCCTGGAATACAATCTATAAAAGGTGACAACCCCCAATACTGGCATGATTTGCTCTATTTGCTTAAGAAACACCCAGACCTGGAATTGCTCAGGCAGGGATTACAGGTTTGGACAAGGGAGCTCTGGCAGGGAGAGGAGAGAGGAAGTCATCCTGGGGACACCCACCCACGGCCCTCTCCCCACTGACATCAGCCCTCTCCCAGGGCACTTTGTCAAATGATAACTCTAAGAAGCCCTTTGTATACTGCTATGGCACTGCTGATCCATTTTCAGCAAATAAAAATGTATGCATCTTCTTCCCACTCCTACCTTCTTATTTAACCAACTTTGGGGGTGAAACCAAATGCTGCTTCTCACTACTATCCAGAACCTTCCAAAATAAGATGACTAAATCAAAAAGAAATGAATTTTGAGTCCACACTCTGGCTAACCTTGGGAACACAACCCCACATTCATTCTTAACTTCTCCCAGGCTTGCCTGCTTGGTATTCTGACCTCTACCTGATTTAAGCAGTTCAAGTATCAGGTTGTGGATTATCCAAGCCCCATCTCTCTCTCCTTCTGTTGTTTTCATGTTTTGCTCTTCACCACTTATTCTAGAATATCCATTAGAGGATAATGGGGGGGGGGGGCGGGATGGCAGATTGAAATGCAATTAATTAAATGTCAGGGAGAAGGTAGAAAATATCTGAAGTCAGGGTTTTTACATTTTTTAATTAGTATTATATTATATGTGGTTGTCCTTTACCCAGCCTCTCTCTTTCCCAATCTTTCTTTAAGTTTTCCTCCTGCCTATCTTAAACCATGAAGGTCATTTGGGCTCAGATGTTGCTTGGTCCTGGATGAGAATAATGGACTATGCAACATCCCCGTTAGACATGCTTTGTGAGAATTTGTTATTGCAGATAATTTCTTTGATTACTGAATTCCAGATGTAATGAAAGAAAAACACATTTGAACCATTATGTTCCTAGACTGTGAGATCTATACAACTAAAACTTCTTTCAAAAGGAGCAAAATCATCTTCTACCCTCCAAACATGTTCTTCCTCTTTTATTCTAAAAATGTCTCCATTGGTAGCACCAGGCCTTCAGTTGCCTAAACTAGATAACTGGGAATCACCCTTAACTTGTCCCTTCCCTCCACCTTCCACCCCAGCCATTACAAGTCCTGTTACATTCACTTGCTGTTCATTTCTGGGTGTCCCTGCCTCCCCTCCTTCTTTAGAGGACCCGCCCACATCCCCCTCACCAGTCTTCACCCAATGGCTGCTGTAGTCTCGTACCCTGACCCTTGCCTGTGGTCTCCCCCTCCAATCTGTCTTCTGCACAGAATCATCTATCTCAAATGAGAATATATATTCAATCAACAGCTCGGACAGCCTTAAGGATGAAGGTCAAAGGCCCTAGTGGAGCATGGAAGGGCTCCAGAAAAGCCCCTCTCTCCAGGCTCTTTGCCTACCTTCCCAGATTTGTACTTTCTTTGTAGTTGCCCCTGAGCCCCTTCTGTTTCTCATCTCCACACCTTTCTCACATCAGAAGTCCTCCTTGACCCATTCTCTGCTGTTTGTACCTAAGTCCTTTCAGGTACCCCAGTAACTCCCTTCTCTATGCTAGCTTATAACTACCAGTTTATGTGGCTGTGGCTTCCCACTCTTCAGGGACTGTCTTGCCTCTGCATCACCAACACCTAGCTTGGCACATAGCAGGTACTCAACAAATATTGACTGGATACATTGGATGGATAGGTGCATAGCTAACAGGTATATTTAAATACTTTAGAAGTTAGGTATATAAAACATAACATATGAAAGAATAAAAACAAATATGTTTTTGAAGCTTTTGCATTGCTTTGGATCCAGAGCACAGAACCAGTCCTTTGTTCTTCCCACAAATCAGTGGCATTCAGCCAATGCATTGGATTGCTTTTGCTTCCTGAATAATCAGAGTAAACATCTATTGCATTACTTGTTAAATGCAGGTGCTGAATGCTTTGCCTTTAATCTGCAGAACTATCTTATAAGGTAAGAACTACTGTTACATCTGAGGAAATGGAGGCTTAGTAAAATTAACATGTTAGCTGGTTGATATTGGAAGAACTGGGATTTGGAATCTGACCCCAAAGTTCATGCTCTCCACTACTGTAATTTCTACAGGAGCTAGGGTCAGAAGACCATATATTGGTGAAAAACATGTAGAGTTGAAATTATTCCTGGAAATTCCTTTTCATTAGAAATCTATACCTCTCTGGCAGGAAGGTCAAACATGTGTTAAAATTCATAGGCACACACTCATAATCCAGTTCCTCCAGGAACAAGTCAGGTGCCAGGTCAGTCTTCACTAAAATCTTATACATATTTGACTTGTCCCCTGGATGATCATTGTAGTACTTGATGCCACGGCTTGATGATTTTTTTCTCCCTCAAATCTTCATGATCCCTGCTATACTGAGCAAGGCCATAATTGTGAACCATGTTGGAGATGGACATCCCATCTCCCAGGAAGCTCAGTATAGCCAGCTCTTGCCCTAGAGTTGAAACTAACAACCACTAGGCATTCAATGAGGATAATGACTTGTGTGTGGAAGCCATGCTGTATGGGAATAAAAACCACTAGAATCACACTCAGCAAGATGAGTTGTTTTCACTGGCGGCAAGGAAGAAAATCCAGTTGTGAGGTATAAATTCCTGTAACCCCATACTGTCTTCCTGTGGGACCTTGGGTTGAATGATAGACCAAACTGTCAGCTCTATTTAAATGTGTGCATATTTGAGTTCATGTAAATTAAATACACAGATGGAATGATTCCATTACATCTGGAACCTCCCATTACCCTGAGGGTCAGAGCATCTGATATGGGCAATGATATCCACCTTTTTAAAGTTTATTTATCTATTTTGACAGAGAGCACAAGTGGGGGAGGGGCAGTGCAGAGCCTAATGTGGGGCTCGAACTCATGAACCGTGAGATCATGACCTGAGCCGAGGTCGAATGCTTAACCAGCTGAGCCACCCAGGTGCCCCAATGATATCCACTTTTATTTTGAGATCTCAGTCTAACTGACCTGCAGTTTTTCCTTTCCTCTGGCCTAAATCTCTTAAGCCTGCATCTTAAAATGGTCTCTACTTGCCTTATTCTTCTCAGAGGTGGAGAACTGAAACCTCATCCCCAGAGGATCGAAAGACGTACCTGCAACTCCTAAAATTTACTCGTGCAGTCTGTATTTCTTTCCTTTGCAATCAGATTAAATCAGATCAGATGTTTACAGTTTCCTTGAACCATAGATGATAGATAAGTAGATAGATAGATAGGTGGTAGATAGATAGATAGATAGATAGAGGCAGAACTGAAAGTATGGGCCAATAAATGCTTTTTAAATTCCTTTGAGAAATTTTAAGGAAGACTTCCGTTTTCTCATAGGAAATTATGATTCAAGCCTTTTTTTTTTTTTTTTTTCTGTTTACACCCAATAAACTATGGCCAAACTCTAACTAAAGTTAAAGGAGGTCAAAAACAAAAGGGGTGAATTAGCATAAAGAAATCATCAACTCTCACAGAACACAAAGACTACAATGTAATCTACTCTATGATATTTTGGGGGAGGTAGACATAGTAGCTTAGCAACACATATTTACTTCCTGTTATAAAAAAAAAAAAAAAATGGGTCCTATAAAGTGAAGAGTTCCTGCGTGGTGAATCATATACTCAGCTACAGTATTCCTTACAAAATTATGTGTAGAGCCCTAGGAAATAGAAGAAGGAAAAATGAATGTCAGTAACAGCAACGAGTCCAAAGTTCCTAGCAGAGCCATCCCAGCGCAAATCGAGGTGCTCCTGGTGCTGGTTTTCAATGCCATGGCTCAGCACAGCTCAGGGAGCCTACCCAGTGGCAGAAAGAACTGGCTCCCAGAGGCTCATTTCGTCAGGCCACAGGGCACCAAAGCTAGCAGATAAGCCTCGACCTCCCATCCCACGTACCCCTCCGGCTGCATGCTGCATTCTTCAGCCTCCACAGTTTTAAACTCCTATTTATTTGTTTGCTTTAATTTTGGTAATATGCATTTACATCACATTTACTATCCTAGCCATTTTTAGTGTGGAGTTCAATAGTGTTCACTACGTTCACAGTGTTGTGCAGCCATCACCACCATCTGTCTGCAGTTGCAGAGCTCTCAAGTTGCAAAACTGAAACCATGACCATAAACGCTCATTCCCCATTCTCCTCCCGCAGCCCCCAGCAACCACCATTCTACTTTCTATGCTATGGATGTGACTTCTCTAGGTACCTCCTAGAAGTAGAACCAGACAGTGTCTGTCCTTTCGTGACTGGCTTATTTCACTTAGCATAATGTCCTCAAGGTTGATCCATGTTGTAGCCTGTGTTGGAATTTCCTTCCTTTTTATGGCTGGTTAATAGTCCACGTGTCATATTGCAGAATATTTGTGTGGAGGAAGGGGTGTAAGAGCCTGGTTAGTAATTTGCCTGCTCCTCTCACCCGCCATGGGAATGATGAACTTGATCCCAGGAATATCACTTTGTGTCTATCACTAATGGGGCCACAGAGCATCCAGAAAAAAATCCCCCATCCAATATATTATGAGACCATGTTAGACTAGGAATTCCAAACTAGGGTCCATAGACCCTTAATGAATCCAGGGATGGGCTCCAAGAAGTTTGTGAGCTTCCTGGAACTTGAACCAAAATTGTAGGTCTTTGTTCTTTTTCTGGGGAAAGAGTCCATAGTTTTCATTTTCTTTTCAAAGGGGTATTTGACCTCCAAATGCTAAGCATCACTGGTCTCAACTGCATTCCATTAAACTGAGAGCTGGAGGAATTGTTATGGTCCCTTCCGTCTCGGTGCACAGGTCCACGAGGATGGCACGTGGTCTTCTCCAATACCTCCAACAAGGGAAACTCTCCACTGTACCCTGAACCCCTGGAGCACCTGCTTGTGCAGCCAGCTGTGCTTGGTCTAATTATTCTTGAGAGTATGTAAGAAATTATTTCTGCAATCACAGTAAAAATTTAATACTCAAAATACTTTCACTAGATTCAATTTCCAACGAATGTGATATGGGAAGTAGAAAAGGCATACGAAGAACGGTCCCTGATCTCGAGGAACATGAACTCAATCATGTGAGAGAGGCAGAGCTTGAACACCACTGGTGAGCACTATTCTTGAACTCAGCACCACTCGTGAACAGCACAGAAGCCGGGGGTGCAGCACTGACCTCAATTTGCTAGAGGAAATTTCAGAGAATCACAGTCTGTTCAAAATCATGCTGCCCCAATGGAGAAAACTCCTATCCACGCTATGGTCTATAAAGAGTCTAGGTTCTGATACAAATAAGCATGTTTTCACTTCTTCCACAAGTAAAACCACATAACTGACCTCATCATCCTTTAAAATTTGGCCACCAGGAAGCTCAGAGTCCTATTTCAGTCTCCACAATGGCAACTCTGGAAATCCAAACGATCACCACATATTTGTTTTGTTATCCAGCTTTCTCTCTTTCCCCATACTTGACCTTGAATTTGTGTTTTCTGTGGTCTGGATTCTACTTTTAAATATATATTTCTTCCTTTGTGGTGTGTTTTTGCTGTGCACTGGCCCAGCGCTTTGAATGAGATTTGTTGTCTGTGATACAGGCAATAAATAGGAGCTGGGGTAGAACTAGGAGACATGATTGATGCCTGCCATGCTGGCTATTTTCTGCTTCCCTCCAGGTAGACTCCTCACCCTTCACCCTGCTCTTTTTTTTTTTTTTTAATGTTTATTTATTTTTGAGAGAGAGAGAGACAGAGTGCAAGCAGAGTGGGGACAGAGAGAGAGGGAGACACAGAATCCAAAGCAGGCTCCAGGCCCTGAGCTGTCAGCACAGAGCCCAACACGGGGCTCGAACTCGTGAACCATGACATCATGACCTGAGCTGCAGTCGGACACTTAACAGACTGAGCCACCTAGGTGCCCATTCAGCATCTTTCTGCCAGGCTGTGGACTGGCAGTGGCTATGTCTTTTACCAAAGTCCCCTGCTCTTATCCGACAGCCTTCTTCTATGCTCATAGCTGTAGCTTTCTTGGGATTTTAATCACTGGTCCCTCCACTTGCTGCTTCAGTGCTAGAAGTGGTAACAGTTCCTCCTTTCTTCTTCTACTGGCCCCAGGGTGTGCCCCACTCCTCACTGGTTCCTTCGAACACACCCATATCTATGTGGGTACTGCCCCTGCCATCTCCTCAGTTACTCTATTTGAGTGAGAGCTGGGAAAGTGGCTAACTAGTCTAGCAGAATGAGTTGGGGTTCTTGGCATTTCTCCACACACTTGGCATTTCTTCCAGTCACATTGATTTCTGTGTATTTCTGTGAAAGCCCCAGCTCCTCCTCACCTCTGGATCTTTATACATTCTTTTTTTTTTTTTTAAGTTTATTTATTTAGTTTGAGAGAGAGAGGAAAAGTACAGTGTGGGGAGGAGCAAGAGAGAGAGAAAGAATCCCAAGCAGACTTTGCACTGTCAGCTCAGAGCCCAATGTGGGGCTCAAACCCACTAACAAAACCATGAGATCATGACCTGAGCCGAAATCAGATGCTTAACCTAAGCCTGAGTCACCCTGGTGCCCCTATATCTTTACATATTCTTTTTCCTCCACCTGAAACCCCCTTGTTCCATCTCAGCCTCCTTGATTCTCTTCTATACACTCATGGGGTCTAGTTGATGTTACCACGCAGACTTATCTACTGAGCCATCATTCTTTGTTTCTGAGTCTGTCCCCTCCACTGAGCTGTAAGGGAAGTCTTGTGCCTGAATATCTGTTGTGTTCTAACAGCTGGTGTTTAACAAAAAATGGCTGAATGGATGAATGAATACAAGAGTGAATACAAGGGTTTGGCTTTTCCATTGTGCAGTGCTGCCTCTGGGCTGCATCTTAGGTACTTGCCTGTCTAGGGGCTAGAGCCCAGAGCTGGCCTGGTGCCGCCTAGAGAAGGCAGAAGGTGGGATGGGCTGTGTCCATGAAGGGCACCCAGGGGGGCGTGGTTGAGAGTGACTGAGGGAAGATAAAAGATGAGGAGGGAAGGGAAGGTCACTGTCGGCACCTTACTGAGACTCTTGGGCTTGACCCTAAAATAACTGAAGTCATGGGGCGCCTGGATGCCTCAGTCAGTTGAGCGTCCAACTTCAGCTCAGGTCATAATCTTATGATTTTTGGGTTCGAGTCCTGCACTGGGTGGGCTCTGTGCTGACAGCTCAGAGCCTGGAGCCTGCCTTGGATTCTGTGCCTCCTCTCTCTGCCCCTCCCCCACTTGTTCTCTCTCTCTCTCTCTCTCTCTCTCTCAAAAATAAACATTAAAGAAAAAATTTTTAATAAAAAAAATCATCATAACTGAAGTCACTCAGGCTCCAAGGAGCAAGATGACACATCAACAGTGACCCAGGAAAAAGGAGTTTGGATATGGATGTGGGATAAATGGGGGGTGGTAGTTGAGCCATGAAAGATAAGGAGGAACATGGCCATGGTGTGTCCCTCCAAACTAACAGCTTCCCTCCTTTTCTTGTCTCCCCAAAGTTTCCCTTAGCCCCCGGTAGCCATGACGACCTTAGCCACAGCTCTGAACTTCAAGGCTACAGTATCAGGCCACTTTTGCATGAAATCAGCATCCATTAGTAACTGAGAATGTGGCCTCTGGTATCACAAAACCCTCACTGTGAGTCCTGGCTCTGCCCCTCACCCACCAGGTCACCCTGGTCAAATGATCCCAATGCTTCAAGAGGCTGCTCTCTCAGCTGCAAAGTGGGGACAGCAATGGTACCCACTGCCTAAGGTCTTTTGAGTATTGTTTTTACATGTAGAATGACAGCCCCACTACCTGACACATGATACAAGTTTTACTGGTTTTATTTTATTGCTGTGATTTTATACTTAATTTCTAAAGTAACCCACCACAGGGAAATCAGCTAAGATCATAAACAAAATATAGAAGTTCTACTAAATCTGTCCATCATACTCCATTTAAGAAGGGGGACTTTAAAAAAAAAAAAAGTCAGACAGGACTTTAAAATGGTACATCACAAACACCATGGGTACTGTTTTACTTTGTTTTTTTTTAATGTTTGTTTATTTTTGAGAGAGTGCAAACAGGGGAGGGGCGGAGAGAGCGGGACAGAGGACCCGAAGCAGACTCTATGCTGACAGCAGAGAGCCTGATGTGAGACTTGAACTCACGAACCCCAAGATCATGACCTGAGCCAAAGTCAGATGCTCAACTGACTGACCCACCCAGGTGCCCCCTGTTTTATTTTTTTAACAACAAAAGATTATAGGTTTTGAATTCCTACCACCGTTGGACCTGGGTTCAGCTCTTTTCACACATTATCTTAACTCCTCACAACAAGCCCCAAGTTCAACATAATTTCCCCCACTTTGAAGAAGCAGAAACCAAAGGGAGGCTTATTGGGTTTGCTGAAGGCCCAAAATGACAGAAAAGAGGGTCGGCGCAAAGGTCTGTGCCTGTCCTACGGGGTCACTGTGCCTTCTCAAAGTGACATCCGCAGCGTTTCCAACATTATTTAGATGCAGTTGCTATCAAACACGTGAAACTCAACGGCTCTGTCTGTTAGAAAACGCTTGTGTGTTTATGAAAAGGAATTTGCTGGTTGGTGTAAGTGATGAGCTCCGAAATGCCGACCTACGACATCCATTGCCCTGTCCAGAAACGTATTTTAAATTCTTCCCTGCAAGTTGAACATCCGTCACGTTGGCCTCCTTTACCTGCATAAGCCAGGACTCTGCAGCATGTGGGGCACATTTCAGCCCCCCACTGTTGCTGGCATTGGGTGATCAGCTTGCTGGGGGGACTCGGGGCCTGAGCCTGTCCCTGGAACATCTCAAAATTCTTGCCTCCATGTGTAATGTTTGGACCATTCCTGACCACCGTCACCCGGCCTGTACCACATCCTTGACACGTCTGCAGATACTCTGGGCGAGGTGGGGTTGAGCGAAAGAAGTAAAGCCCAGAAGCAATTGAGCAGTAATAGTTTCAGCCGTACACAAGTGCTATTTTGGTAGCTTGGCTTGTACCTGACAAACGAGTAGGAATTCTGAGTGGAAACATAGATGTCTATTAGTATGAGAAGTCAAGAGAGGAGTGGGCCCCTCATAATGCCCACTTCGTTCTCAGCCAGAGTATGCCATGTCCAAACCCAACTGCCACTTTCATTTAGTTTGTCCTTAAAATGCCCTACAGGAAAATAAAAGACTCATTATGATAACACACAATATAAGGCCTACAACATACACCCGTGGACTGCGATTCATAGCAAACCAGAGAGGTCAACAGAGCTGATATTACTCCGGATGAGGAAACTGAGGCACAGGAGTTAAGTCAATTAGCCAGGGTCATGGAACTAGTGAAATCAAAACTCACATCCAAGATCTAGTTGGTCTGAACCCAAGTCCAGTGTGTTTTTTCCTTTATCTATCTACTTATCTATCGATCAATAAATACATAAGTAGATAGATGATAGATAGATGGATATAGAGATATAGATATAGATACAGATATTTTGTTAAATTTTTTAAATGTTTATTCATTTTCGATGGAAAGAAAGAGAATGAACAGGACAGGGGCAGAGAGAGAGGGAGACACAGAATCCGAAGCAGGCTCCAGGCTCTGAGCCATCAACACAGAGCCCGACGCGGGGCTTGAATTCACCAACTGCAAGTTCATGACCTGAGCCAAAGTTGGACACTTAACCAAGCCACCAAGGTGCCCCTAGATCTAGATATTTTTGTTACCACAGCCACCAGTGCCAGAAGCAAAGCTTCCCAGAGAAAATTTGGGGAAGTACTAGGACAGGGTGCTAGAGCGAGACAGACTCAAAGACCCCAAGTAGCAACCCTATAAATGGCTGTTTCCATCTGCTTCACTGAGCCTGCCCACCCTGCCTGATGCTGTGGCCTTTGCCTTTTTCTGCTCAGGCAGCCACTGTCCTCGACAGACCCACTGGTGTCAGGGGCCACAGGGCTGCAGGTTGTATTGCCCCAATTCGAGGATGGCTCATCCTCAACACCATAGCTTGGCCACTTCCTGCTCCTGCCCAGCTTCTCACACGAGGAAGCAAATAGCTTTTTCCCCAGTTGACCAAAGAACAAACTGAGGCTCAGAGACAGGAATACTGATTGAGCCCAAGGTCACACGGCTGGTTCATGGCATAGCTGGGAACTATGACCCAACAAAGGCAGCTCTTTGCTTATCTCCAGGTATCACATGAGCACACCCCAGGCCCAGTGCAGGGTAAGGGAGGCCTCGAGGCAGCACAGAGGCGTGGTGCACCGGCCTGGGAAAGGGGCCCAGCTTTCCTGGCTTCCAGTCTGGGACTCCTGCCAGGGGGACCATGCCACTCTCCCTCAATAAAACAATCTGGAAGTGGACAGCGGATCTCACTAACACCAGGCAGTCAGGTGTAGGGGTATTTTCCAGATGAATATTAGGGGAAAGGGAGAAAAGAAAAAAAAAAAAAAAAAAGAAAGTTCAGGTTAATGCAGAGATCTATGGCCCAAAATACCAAAAGGGAAAGTACGGTAATTCACAGAGAGCTTAAAAAGAAAACAAAGGAGGGAAAATTGAAACAAAAGCTATCTCACTGACAATCTGCCATTTCCTTTTTTCCAGTTGCTTTTTTTCCCTCTTGGGAAACTGGCATCTGTCTCTCCCATCACCCAGCACATAACATGTAAAGACAGGGCTTGAATCACTAGGTCTAATGAAGCATTAATAGAATGTGACTGTGGAGCCCAGACATCTTCCATCCCCCGAAGTTCACCAGACTGGCTCAATCCACGGCCAGGCGAGGGGAGTCCCACCTGCTTTGGAAGCAATTTATCGACACTCAGTGATTTACACAAGGCCACAAGTTTCAAAACAGGCCCCTTTCCTGAATTTTATTGCCTGGCTCCATATTGTTTGACTAAAAATAATTTACTTTCCACAATATGCCTTTCACTGAGCTCTCATTTAGCAACAGCAAGGTTAAAATGAGAGCCGAGAGCTTCGCATAAAACAGATAAATCATCCAAAAAGAAGAAAAATCTACCGTAGGTCATTCACCTTTTTTAAAGTTCGAAAGAGAACGACAAAGGTTTCTTGAACTTGCTAAACTGAGCGAGCACTTAAAAGAGGTCTTGTGACAAGGCAGATGGCTTCCACTCTGCCACCAAATGGACGCGTGATTCTGTTTTCCTTCTCAATGGCTGTCGATAAAATGGACACACCCTCAGGCAGCATTGGCTATCACACCAACAGTTGGTGTGGTAGGCAGGATTTCTAAGAATGGCCCCTAAGATTCTTCCCCCTGATGCCAGAACATGCGAACATGATGAAATATCGTATCATGTTATGTTATGTGGCACAGTTGACCTTAAAAAGGGGAGATTATCCAAGTTAGTCAGCATGGTCACATGGGCCCATAAACTCGGAGAATGTTCTGTAGCTAGAAGCAAAGGGGAAGGTAAAAGGACACAGAGGGACTGAAGCCCAAGAGGGACTCGATACACCGTCGCTGGCTTGAAGATGCCGGAGACCATACGAGAAGGAAAGTGGGAGCCCCTAGTTGCAGAGAGTGGCTGGGCTGACAGTCAGCAAGGAAACAGGACCTCAGTCCTACAACCATAGGGAACTGGATCCTGCCAACAAACTGAAAGGGCTTAGAAGCAGAATCTTCTGGGCTGCCTGGGTGGCTTAGTCGGTTAAGCATCCGACTTTGACTCAGGTTATGATCTCCTGGTTTGTGAGTTGGAGCCCTATGTCAGGCTCTCAGCTGACAGCTCAAAGCCTGAAGCCTACTTCGGATTCTGTGTCTCCCTCTCTCTCTGCTCCCTCCCTGCTCACACACTCTGTCTCTCTCTCTTTCTCTCTCTCAAAAATAAAAGTAAACACTGGGGCGCCTGGGTGGCACAGTCAGTTAAGCGTCCGACTTCAGCCAGGTCACGATCTCGCGGTCCGTGAGTTCGAGCCCCGCGTCAGGCTCTGGGCTGATGGCTCGGAGCCTGGAGCCTGTTTCCGATTCTGTCTCCCTCTCTCTCTGCCCCTCCCCCGTTCATGCTCTGTCTCTCTCTGTCCCAAAAATAAATAAAAAACGTTGAAAAAAAATTTAAAAAAAAGTAAATATTAAAGAACATTAAAGAAACATAAAAGTAACATTAAAGAAATAAAGAAGCAGAATATTCTGCAGAGCCTGCAGGCAGGAGCCCAGCCAGATGACATCTCGACCTGAGCCAATGAGCAAAGCCCAGTTATAAGGAGCCCACTTACACTCCTGACCTACAGGACTTTGGCATAATAAATAGGTTTTGTTTTAAGCCATTACGTTTGTGTTAATTTGTGACGGCAGCAATAGAAAACCTATGCAGTTGGCGCCAAAGAATCATGACAACACCCAAAGATTGGGGTGGAAACGAAGAAAAAGAAAAAAAATCAGGGCAGGACTATGGAAAGGAAAGAGCGAAGACGAGATTTTAGGCTAGGACTCTCTGAACGGCCCCTTACTGCCATTTCAAGTTCTGATCTGGTTAACTCAGATCCTCAGAGGACTAACAGGTAACTAGAGAAGTCTCTTCTGATCCCTAAGAAGAGGGTTTTTTCTTTCCAAACAGTGACTTTTTCTGCTCCTAACCAATGAGTACCAGATTTTTATCAGCCAGGAAGCTCTGCCAGGTGTTACATGAAGACAGGAAAGGCTGCAGGGAAATGCCCCCACAGTCCGGCCTTCGGGCAGAGATACAGTGCCCCGGGCAAAGACAGGAGCCCCCCACCTCCAAAACCCTCTCCCCTGGCTCCCTGTCCCTCCAGCCACTAGCTCCTCTCAGTTTAGTCCACAAATGCTTCCTTTTTCTATCAGCTTTCTTCCTTGTCACAATCTTGGCCAGATTCAATTTATTTTCTTAGAGGCAGTCACAATAGTTACAAAATAAATATTATTTGGGGGAAAGGTCATTATTTTAAGTTTATTTCTTTATTTTGAGAGCAGGGGTGGGGGGGGAGGGAAAGAGAGAGAAGGAGAAAATCCCAAGCCGGCTCCGGCTGCCAGTGCAGAGCCCCACGCGGGGCTCGATCAGATCATGACCTGAACCAAAATCAAGAGTCAGACACCTAACCGAATGAGCCACCAAGGTGTCCCGGAAAAGTCATTTCTGAATTGTACACTCTTCCTATTCAAATCCCATCTTTTCCTTGATGTCTAATCAATCTGAAGTAAAATGAAAGCAAAGGAAGAGGATGGGTGGTTTCAAGAGCCTCATGAAATCTAGAATTTCAGATTCTCTTTCCTATAGTTCATCTAAGGGCTTTTACCGGCTGAAGTCAGCCAAGGACTTACCTTACTCTTCACGTTTATTCAAGCTTTCGTTTCACTCCAACAAATACGTATTGAGGGTCTCCTACCTGTGCTAGGCCCAGGTACTAATGGGATTCGCTCACAGCATCGAATCTTGGCACAAATAATTCGAACACAATCGCCTGAGTTGGGACTTTGGGAAGAGTATTAACAGAGATCTATAGCCTCAGCGTCACTTGCCCCAGGGCAACGGAGGAGTAAAGCCGCTGAGAATGCAGGCCACAGGGGATCCCAGCAAACTGCAGAGCACACGTCCCAAGCATTAAAGTCATGGCATCACCACTCACTCCACAAACCCTGCTTGCACCTTTTCTCTATGCGGGCACTAGGTGGGGGGCTCCACATAGGCTGCACATAGGCTCCACAAAGGTGGCCTTGGAAAAGGAAAGCTGCCTGTGGGGTGCCTGGGTGGCTCAGTCAGTTAAGTGTCTGACTCTGGATTTCGGTTCAGGTCATGATCTCATGGCTCTTGGCTTTGAGCCCCCATATTGGGCTCTGCACTGACAGCATAGAACCTGCTTGGGATTCTCTCTCTCCCTCTCTCTCTCTCTCTGCCTGCCCCTCCTCCTCTCTCTTTCTCTCTTTTTCTCTCTCAAAATAAATAAACATAAAAAAAAAAAACAAAGGGATATTCTCTTTTGAATAGACTTCACTTGTTTAGAGTAGTTTTAGGTTTTACAGTGGATAACCTTCTAAGTAAAGTAGGGTGTGTATGGTTGCATGTATTTTCAAGTAAGGAAAAGAAGAGTTTTGGCAACAAGCCAGGAAGGCAGTGGCAAGGTAGGAAGACAATAATCCTAAACCGAACTAATATTAAATAAGAGGCCTCAGCAGCACCTTCCATGCGCGTCTGGCTTCCCTCGTCTTTCACAAGATCATCTCGTGTAACGACATGAGGCCGGCAGGAAAGGAGGCTATGAAAATGAAGTGAGATCAGTGCCCACTCCGCAGCAGACCCCTGGGAAACCAAGGCTGCTCCTGCCTGCAGTGGAGGATGCTGAGCCCTGCCCTAAGTCACGCAGCAGGAAGGAGCCAAGCCCGCCAGGATCCCAGATCTTCTCTCCCCACACCCACCACTCTCCTTCAGTCATGCCAGCTCCCACGTCAGTTTCAAGACCCACATGATTCTGGGGCACCTCGGTGGCTCAGTTGGTTACGTGTCCAACTCTTGAATTCAGCTCAGGTCACGATCTCACCGTTCGTGAGTTCGAGCCTCACATTGGGCTCCACACTGACAACGTGGAGCCCGCTTGGGATTCTCTCTCGCCCCCTCTGTCCCCCTCCCCCACTAAAGCTCTCTAAATAAATAAATAAACTTTAAAAAAAACAAACAAGACCCACATTATTCTAATCCCATATATTTCATCCCCTGAGGGACGTGGGGCACCATTACCTGCAGGAAGCCGCTGCAGACCACACCTCCTTGATGCCCACACAGAAAGCCAGCAGGATGGTCTGTCTAGAGCTAGAGACTGAAGGGCTGTCTCCAGACACTCAGGACAAGCACCAGTGGCCAGAAGGGCATCTCTCTGGATTCTCCTGTTGAATCATCTGGACGAATCATAAACATTCCCAAGGGCTTGTATCTAGAATGGCCTAGAGTTCACCTCTGTGGAGATGCTTTATCCTCTTTCGAGGATGCATTAGAAACGCCAAAGCACATTCAGGGAAGAGAGCAGGAACCTGGCTGCGCTATTCAGAGCCCCCTACAGGCCGCCCAGGCCTCTGAGAGCCTCCCCACCCCCTGACCCTGTGTGTCCAGAGCACAGGATGACGCTGCCTTGCTGGACACCTTCCGTCACCCCCGAAGCTCAGGAGGTTCCTGGTGACAGCTCAGGATGCACAGGCCCTAAAATAACTGATTAAGAGGTGGGTGCTATTTCTAAAAAGTACAGCCTGTTCTGTTTCGAATGCCAGGGGAATATGTCATGTTATCCGTTTCCATCGCAAAAGGATGCTTCTCTGGCCTTTAGAGGACCGACTCCCAATGCCTACTTCACTAAGTAGTTCCTGCATAAGTTGAGGCCAGGACTACCAACCAGGTGAAAGGTAGGAGTTTCCCCTTAGATCCCAAGTGAAGGAGATTTGAAAACATTCAATCAAGAGAACAGACATTCCAGGTTGACAGGTTTGCTGTGTGGGAGAAGGGACCGAAACCCTGAAATTCATAGGGCTCCCAAGTGGCCTGAAAGGGTGGAGGACAGAGATTCATTCCCAGGCAAGAAGAGCAGCTCCTTTGCCCTGAAGCATATGACAGGTGCCATCAAGGGAGGGAAAAGTGGCAAAGCCCTTTTTCCCAAAGGGGGAAGAACGTGTGTGACCCAAGACCGCCAACCACAGGCTGGAAGTGGTTAAGAACCAACTCGAAGCTCGGGCTGCCTGGGTTTGGATTCTAATTCTGCCACTTGCTAACAGCGGGCTTTGGGCAGGACACCCAAACCGTCCTGCCTCTGCAGAAAGAGGTCAATGTTAATATCTAGTGTGTAGAATTGTTACAGGGACAAAATGAGTCAATGTTAACATTTTAAACCTTTTTTAAAGGGCTGACACATTAAAAGTACATGTGTTTTAACATAAATTTAAAAGTTAGGCTGCTATCCTGACTCCAGAAGGATTTTCATCTAACCACCACATACTGCTGCATCTCTGTGTCCATAAAGCCCCAGCATCAGAAATCTATTCACGAACCGACTCTTCTAAGCCCCAGGGACTAACAATACAGTGAGTGATGCAGATTTTTAAATGCTTTTTTAAAAAATGTAAATAGGGGCGGGGCCCCTGAGTGACTCAGTTGGTTAAGAGTCCAGGTTTGGCTCAAGTCATGATCTCACGGTTTGTGAGTTCGAGCCCCACATCGGGCTTGCTGCTGTCAGCTTAGAGCCCGCTTTGGATCCTCTGTCCTGATCTCTCTGCCCCTCCCCTGCTCTCTCGCTCTCTCTCTCTCAAAGATAAATAAACACTTAAAAATTTTTTTTAATGTAAATAGGGGTAGCTGGGTGGCTCAGTCCAATAAGCGTCAACTCTTGATTTCAGCTCAGGTCATGATCTCATGGTTCGTGAGATCAAGCCCCAGGTCAGGCTCTGCGCTGACAGGAATCCTCTCTCTCTCCCTCTCTCTCTGCCCCTCCCCTGCTCATGCTCTCTCTCTCTCTCTTTCTCTCAAAATAAATAAATAAACTTTAAAAAAACTTTTTTTTTAATGTAAATAAAACAATGGCGGAGGCTGACCTGTCAATAGAGCTTAGGTCATTTATTCAGAGCCTTCCTATCTATCAAAAGGCAAAAGAATGCCTGTAGTTTGGGGAACTCTCCTAAAAATAAGTTGGACGGGGGAGGGGAGAAAAAGAGTCTTTTTTCTCAATCCCCAAATATTTCAAGCTACATAATAGATTTCAGAAATTATTATAATTGTCAGTCTGCATCTGGAGCAGAAAGAAACTTTCCCTGTGACAATGAAAGGGAGGAACATCCTTGGGTCGAAAAATGTCAAAGGCTCTGCGACCTGTTTCAGTGTTGCAGGGGAAGAATCTTCATTCACGGCAGAATAAAAATGGAGCTTCTCTATGCAGGGACACATTATGAGCCAAATTTCAACTCTGGGCTGTGGGAGGCACCTGTGAAAACAGACTCTCCCACCTGGACCTGCCAAAGCCCGGAGTGTGTGCGACTGTTGCCATCTCTGGAGAGCGGGAGGGGTGGGGGGAGGTCGCAGGCAGGCCTGGGGGTGAGACTCTGTTCACAAGCTGGGACTGAGAGCGGCTTCACTGGCACTTAGAAACGAGCCCCAAACACAGCGCTGGTTCTGACTACAAAAGTTCCCATCCCCCCACCTTTATTTAGTATTTTGTTTAACTAACTGTTTACAGCTACAAGGATCCCCACCGCAGGAATGCTCTCTGCCACCTGCAATGGGGAACTTTTCTAGGATTTGGACGTTATCTGTGCTGGGACACACTTGTTACCACTTGAAGATATTTAATGAGAGAAACAGGAATATGTGTTTTTCTCAAGAGGAACATCTCAGGAACATAAAACCGAACACATATGCGGAGGAAATGCCTGTTGGGCTTCAAGAGGTAAAAATGAATAAGAATTGTTTAAAATCGTGAAGAAGAAAATAACCTTAGGTTTAAAGTAGGTGTGACAAGGCTTTCTTTCCTCATCAGTGAGAACAAAGTAAACAGTAAATAATATTCTTTATGCTGTTTTACACACACTCTTGTGAACACATACACAATGGGAGGCGATTCGTTCCCTCGTTTAGCAAATATCTAGTTGGCACCGGCCACGTTCTAAGTGTTGAGGATCCGTCAATGAACTCCAGGGATATGTGGCTGCTCTCCTGGCACTTACCTGTCATGGAGAAAGACAACAAGCCAGTGAAGCCTGTGGAATTTTGGACAGTGCTCAGTGCTCCCGAGGAGATGAAACAGAGAAGTGGGACAGAACCTTCACCAGAAACCGTACCCTGCTGGAACCCTCAGCTTGGACATCCCAGAGTCTAGAATTGTGCAGAAAAAAAAAAAATTCTGTTGCTTAAGGCACCTAGTGTGTGGTACTTTGTTATGACAGCCCAAGCAGACTGGAGTTGGACACCAAGGAGGGGGATACTACTCTAACGAATACCTAAAAATGCGGAAGCAGCTTTGGAACTGGGTAATGGGTAGACGTTAGAGTTTGATGGTGCTTGCCAGAGAAAGCTTAAATTGCCACCAAAGGACTGTTGTTGGAAATGTGGATGTTAAAGGCAGTTCTGGTGAGGTCTCAGAAAGAACAGAGGGGAGCTGTAGAGAGAGTCTCCATCTTCTTAGAGAATACAGGAACAGAATGTTGGTAGAAATGACATCACAAGCCTTTCTGGTGAGGTCTCAGGCAGAAGTGAGGCACAGGTCATTGGAAAATAGATCTTTGCCATATGGTGAGAAAGAGCCAGGCTGAATTGTGATTTAGCATTCTATAGAACGTAGAACTTGCCAACAATGAAGTTGGGTATTTAGCTGAGGATATTTCTAAGCAAGTGCTGAAGGTATGGTGTGGTTTTCTCTTACCACTGAAAGAAAATGAGAACAGAGAAATAAATTGAAGGAATTTTTTTTTTAAGCAAAAAAGAACCAGAACTTGAAGATTTGGAAAATTCTCTGCCTATCCGTACTGCAAAAAAAAAAAAAAAAAAAAAAAAAAAAAAAAAATGAGAAGAAAGTGTTCTGAAGAGAACACAAGGGTGTGGCTGAAACATCATTTGATAAGGAGATCAATATGGGTGTGAACCATGAATTTAATCAGCCACCTTGGAAGCAGCCAGAAAGAGATGGGATTATACCAGCAGAAATACTGCCAGGACAAGGGAAAGAAATGAAAGATAAATGAAGGAAGACTGTCAGACTTCTTGGATTCCACAGAACTGGACAAAACTGCTGTTTGGCTGCAAATGCTCACTATTCTTTTTTTTTTTTTTTTTTTTTTAGTTTTTTTTTAACGTTTATTTATTTTTGAGACAGGGAGAGACAGAGCATGAATGGGGGAGGGTCAGAGAGAGAGGGAGACACAGAATCCGAAACAGGCTCCAGGCTCTGAGCTGTCAGCACAGAGCCCGATGTGGGGCTCGAACTCACAGAGTGCGAGATCGTGACCCGAGCCGAAGTCGGCCGCTTAACCGACTGAGCCACCCAGGCGCCCCTATGCTCACTATTCTTAAAGAAAAGGGAACAAGGACCCCAAAGGTGATTCAGAGATCATTAGGGCCACCTCCATCTCAGTTTCAAAGGGTGGGGCCACCAACGTGGTTTCAACAGGCTGAGCAGCCACCAGCCAGAACCGTGGGGATAGGACCCCCACCCAGCAGTGCGACACAAGCAGGGACCCCTCTCTAGGGCCACAGGATGGGCTGGAAGGCACAATGATGAGCCAAAGAGGAGGATTTTTGTGGCTCAAAATCTAATGGAATTTGCCTTGCTGGGTTTTGGTCTTACTTGGGATCTGTCACCTCTTTCCTTCAGATCCCTCCCTTTTGGAAAGGGAATACCTATCCTGTGCTGCCCCACCACTGTATTTTGGAAGCACTTAACTTGTCTGGTTTTGCAGGTGCACAGCTGGAGAGGAATTTGGCCTCAGGATGAATTGTATCTCCAGTCACACCCATACCTGATTGACATGATATTTAGCTGATAGAGACTTTGGGGTTTATAGGTGACGTTGGGATGAGTTAAAAATTAGGGGGTTGTTGGGATGGAAAGAATGTATTTTGCATATAATAAGGGCATGAATTTGGGGGGGGGGGGGCAGGGGTGGAATGCCATGGCCTGAACTGTGTTCTCCTCAAATTCATGTTGAAGCCCTAACCCTCAGCGTAGCCAAATGTGGAGATGGGCCTTTAGGTGGTAACTGAGGTTAAAGGAGTTCATAAGGGTGGGGTCTTCATCTGATAGGATTAGTGTCCTTATAAGAAGAAATACCAGAGTGCTCTCTCCTTCTGTTTCGTCCTCCCCTTCCCCACTTCTTCCCCTCCTTCTCCCCATGCTCAAAGGAAAGGCCATGTAAGGCCAAAGCTACCATCTGCAAGCCAAGAAGGAAAGCGTCACCAAAAACCAAACCCTGCTGGAAACTTGATCTTCCCTTTCAGCCTCTGGAATAAAGAAACTTAATTTCTGTTGTTGAATCCATGCTTTGCTATTTTGTTATGGCAGCCCAAGCCGATTAAGACAGGCCTGCACGCAGGAGCATACCTACTAAGTTTGTGGAAAAGCAACGTGATCAGTGGGACTCAGGGTGAGAGAGAGGGAAAGTGGTAGAAATGAGGTCAGAGAGGAAACGGGTCAGACCATGTGGGGCTTGGAGGGCTCATTTGTCATTCATGAATCTGTAGGGAGTTATAATCCATACGTGATGCTGGGGATATAACAGTGAACAAAATCCTCAGGTAGTAACAAATAATCCCATAAATAAATGTGAATAACATACCAATAAATAAGCTATTTAAAGAAAAATTAGAAGGCCCCTGAAGGTTTATAATAAGGTCACCCAAGCTGGGGGAATCATGGGGCATTGGCGATGTCTCCTTGAGGACAAGACATCCCTGCTGAGATCTGGGGGTTACTAGGATTTAATCAGGGAGGCAGGGATGTAAAGGGGGGAGGAGGATTTCAGGCAGAGGGGAAAGCTTGTGTAAAGGCCTGAAGTATGTGGGACACCAGTGTTTCCAGGAGCTGAAAGGGAGCCAACATGACTACAGAGAGGAGATTCGTGATCCAGGGGTGAGTGGCATAAATAAATCTGGAAGAAAGGCTGAACAAGATCTAACAGGGCCTTGTAAATTATGCTGAAAGATTCTAAACTCGAGAGCAAGGGGATGTCAGGAGGATTTTCAGTTAAAGAGGGGCATCATTTTTCCATGTGCATTTTCAATGGCAAATGGATTGTGGGAGCAAACATGAAGAAGAGAGCCCTGTTGGGAAGCTCTTGCAGAAGGTCCAGATGAGAGGTCCCAGCAGGTGGGTCTGGGACACTGGTTATTATGTATTACCTGAAGCCACCCACAAGTGCTGTCATTCAGTTCCTAAGCCCAAGCCTGAAGCAGTGAAATGGATCATAAATGCAAAGGAGTGAGCAGGGCTGAAGCAACAGGCCCCAGGTCTCAGAGAGAGCCGCACAGGACATTCAGTGCAGCCAAAGACAATGAGGGGCAGAAGGTCACCTCCAATAGTGAAAGGTACATTGGAAGGACAAGAAAAAAGCTAGTGCCTACTACTGCCTGGGCTGAAGCTTTGAGCAACCGACAGGCCCAGGCAGACAAAAGGGCACAGTTACCACGGGTAACTGAGCCAAGCTGCCTGCCAGCTCTGTAACCAGATCTGTGATAGCTCCAAATCCCTGCAGGACCAAAGTTCTGAAAACCCCTTTGGAACCTGGCTCTGACCTGGGGACCCCAGAGAACTGGTGGAGGAAATCTCAAAAACAGTGTGTGTTGTGGGGGCAAGGGGGAAGCAGTGGGGACAAGCCACAGTAAGAAAGGCTAATTCAATGAAAGAAAGCCAATGAAATCAGCAATCAGAATAAAACTCACGCCAAACTAAATTTACTTTATAGAACACAAACTATATCATTTAGAGGGCTCAAACAATGGAATAACTTTCATTTTAAAAGTATAAGAATATTTTAACAACAAAAAAAGACAAACAAGTATAAGAAACTATGAGACAGAAATAGTAAGAAATGAAACATGAACTAATGGATGTCAATAATCAAAAATCTTGGAAATAAAAAAGACGGTCATTAGCATAACAACAAATAACTGGGATAAACTCTAGACTGAACCAGAGAATGAGTGACAAGGAACGAGTCCTGATGAAGGTCAGGCCTGTTCTCTCTAAAACTGTCAAAGGCAGGGGCCTTAAAGAAGGACTGAGGAATTGTTCTAGACTGGAGAAGACGGAAGAAACATGGGACCTAAACGCATCGTGTTTCTGGATGAGATCCTAGACCAGAAACCAAAAGCAGACGTTAATGGGACATACGGCAAAATCTGAACGGCATCTATTGGCAATACAGCAATGATTTATCAATGTTGAGTTGGAAGTTATTTAATGATTATATGGTGAAGTGCTGGGGAATCGCACCCCAGAATATTTGGGATTTAAGGAGCATTATGTCTGCAGTTCATTCTCAGATGGTTCGGAGAGACACTAATGGTAACCATTAGGAAGAGTCAGGGGTGTGGGGTGAAGGAAATGGGTGACGGTGGTAAAAAGGTACAAACACTCAGTTATAAAATAAGTAAGTCCTGGGGATATAATGTCCAGCACTGTGACTATAGTTAACAATACTGTATTGTATACTTGAAAGTTGATAAGAAAGTAAATCTTAAAAATTCTCATCATGGGGCACCTGGGTGGCTCAGTTGATTAAGCATCTGACTTCGGCTCTGGTCATGATCTAACCATTCGTGAGTTCAAGCCCTGGGTCAGGCTTTGTGCTGACAGAAAGAAGCCTGCTTCAGATTCTCTGTCTCCCTCTTTCTCTGCCCCTCCCCCCCTCAAAATAAATATTTTTTTAAAACTCTCATCACAAGAAAAATCATGTAACTATGCAAGGTGATGGATGGTAACTTATTGTGGTAATCATTTTACAATTATATTCACATATGAAATCATTCGGGTGTACACCTTAAACTAATACAATGTTATGTCAATCATATCTCAACAAAACTGGGAAAACTCATCAGGGAGAGAGGGAAATGGTGATAGAGCACACACAGTGAAATATTAATAGTTGGGGAAATTGGGCAGGGAGATTTGGGAGTTCTTTGCACTGTTCTTGCAATTTCTCTGGAATTTTTAAATTACTTCAAACTCTCTATATTATAAATAGAAGTCTTAATTATATTCGCTACTATGACCCAGCATAGCCTTAAGCATGAATAGCAGATTCTTCATACCAACAATTCTTAATGAAACAAGAAAACATGTGTCTTACTACCTAAAAACTATTTCTAAAACCCAGAAATAGGACGTCACCACTCTTCCTCTTGAAAGTAAGAAAGAAGGAAAGAAAGGTAGGAAGGACGGAAGGACGGAAGGATGGAAGGAAGGAAGGAAGGAAGAAAGGAAGGAAGGCCCAATTAGGCTTTATCTCAAGAAAAGAAATAAGATTGCTGTCTATGCTTATCAATTGTGAATTGATTTTTTCTGTTTATCCTTCAGAAGGCAAGACCTCCTTAAAGAGTCAGGAAGGTTATGGGGTGCCTGGGTGGCTCAGTCCGTTGAGCGTCCTGCTTTGGCCCAGGTCATGATTTCACAGCTCATGAGTTCGAGCCTGCGTCTGGCTCTGTGCTGACAGCTCAGAGCCTGGAGCCTGCTTCAGATTCTGTGTCTCCCTTTCTCTCTGCTCCTCTCCTGCTCACACTCTGTCTGTCTGTCTGTCTCTCTCTCTCTCAAAAATAAACATTGAAAAAAAAAAGAGGAAGGTTTGACTATCAACTGACTAAAGTTGAGGGGAAACTGCCTTATTGTTCTCAGTTATTCACTTCTCCCCATATTCATGACTTTAATCACCTCTTGTGGCTTTTTGGGTTTCTTTCTTTCTTTCTTTTCTTTCTTTCTTTCTTTCTTTCTTTCTTTCTTTCTTTCTTTCTTTCTTCTTTCTTTCTTTCTCTCTTTCTTTCTTTCTTTCCTCTTGTTTTTTTTTAAATATATAGTGTTAGTTGTTTTAAATTAGCAATAATAATAAAAGTGAAACTTTTATTAAATGCTTACTATATAAATGAAGTCTTCATGTGACTAACTTTTCTTACAGGAACGTAGGGAAAATTAAAGGCAGAGAATTTACATCACAAGAGCAGGATACTGTTTAAAGTATTCAATATCCTACACGTGGTTTATATAGTGAGGTCCGTCCAACTTTGTTGTTGTTTTTCCTTCTGTGATAACAGAGAAATGGCAGACAGCACGTCTTAAGAGTGACATGGGTAAACGCGAGCGCTTCCTGAGGAAGTGACGAGATGGTGAAGAGTCTGGGAAACAAGGCCTAAGAGCATGAGTTCAAGGAAGTGAAGGTGTTTATACTAGAAAGAAAAGTCTTCAAGGAAACACAAGAACTGCTTCCACATCCCAACAAGACTGGGCTTGGAAAAGGGATTACATTATTCTGAGTAGTTCAAAAGGACAAACTTTAACCAGTAAATGAAATTCATAGGATGGAAGATTTGGGACCAAAAAAAAAAAATGGAAAACACACCAATGATTTAAGCTATCTGACACAGGGTGGCTGCTGCCCTACAAGTATCAGAGCTTTAGAAAAGTGATTTTTTAATTAAGGAAAAAATTATACCAGATGATATCAAATGCCATTCCAAGTCTAAACTGCTATTATGACGCCTCCAAAATTATAATAGCTTTGATTCACTACACTACTGAATACTGAAAATTTTACTTTATTTTCTTAATTTGTTTTTGAGGGAGAGAGAGAGAGAGAAATAGATGGAGAGAGAGAAAGAGTGTGAATACCAGTGGGGAAGGGGCAGAGAGAGGGAGAGAGAGAATCCTGGGCTCCATCCCACGACCCTGTGATCATGACCTGAGCCAAATTCAAGAGTCGGACGCTTAACCGACAGAGCCACCCAGGTGTCCCTGAAAAATTTACTTTATGTATAAATCTCAGAAACATACCTGTGATGAGGTCAGTCCACATGTATGTGATAGTTATGAACTCCCAAATACACAATGGACTGAGTGAGGATGAGAGGCTCTTACTGAATTAATGATTCATCATTTGGCAAAGAATGGGCCTTTTTAAAGAAATAGAATGATATTTAAAGTCTATAAAATAAGCGTGTGTTCAGCCGCATAATATTGATTTCTTGTACATCTGTATTAAACATATGCATGTTTAAATGGATGTTTAAACATATATATGTTTAAAATCACTATCCATTCCTAAGCCTTAGCTCTATTCTCTACTGGGGACCTAAGAGCTCTCATAAAAGAGATACTTTAGGGGCGCCTGGGTGGCTCAGTTGGTTGAGCATCTGACTTTGGCCCAGGTCATGATCTCATGGCTCATGAGTTTGAGCCCCATGTCAGGCTCTGCGCTGACAGCTCAGAGCCTGGAGCCTGCTTCGGAGTCTGTGCCTCCCTCTCTCTCTCCCCCTCCCCCACTCACACTCTGTCTCTCTCTCAAAAATGAATAAATGTTAAAAAAAAAAAAAAAGAGGTACTTTATAAGACGGGTGCACGGCTCGGGCAAGAAGAGCCCCCATTCTCAGCCTCAGGAAAAGCTGAGCAGGACCGAATCCATCTATGGGGTAATAATTACGCTTCAGAGCCAAAGCCTAGGTTCCCCCCAACACACACCCATGTTCTCTAGGGAGGTAGACATGATCTACACAGAGTAAGGGAGAAAAATTCCAGAGACATAGATATGCCAAGAAAGGTCTTTTTTTTCCCCCTTTATGAGTCAGCAGCAGTTTGAACACATGCTTTACTTTAACTCATTAGAATGCACCTCGGGACAAGGCGGGTGGTTCTGCCGGGAAGGGGCAGTGTGGGGTCCCCCCAGTGGTGCTGGCATGGTTCTGTACCTTGATTTAGGGGGTGGTCATCTGAATATACATGGTGATAATGCTGAACAGAACTACACACACACACACACACACACACACACACACACAAGCATGTTAAAATGGGTGAAATCTGAATATAATCTACAGCCTGGTTCACAGTTCTGTACAAGGTCAGTTTCCTAGTTTTGATAATGTACTAAAGTTACACAAGTTGATACCTTTGGGGAAGCTGGGGAAAGGTCAAAGAGGGCTCGGTAGTATTTATACAGCCACTTATGAGTCCATAATTATTTAAAAATAAAAAGAACAAAACAAAGGAAGTAGGAAGAGGAAGAGGAGGAGAAGGAAGAAGAAGATAGTGGCGCTTTAGTCACTTGCCTCAAAGCTGAGGAAGAAGAGGGAAATATGAAAGGGAAAGGAAAGAAACCCCCATAAGAACTGGATTGTCTATTTCCTGGATCCCTTAGTTGCAAAGAGTCCTTAACTGGACCTGTTTCCCTAGTCTTGTCTCCTTTAACTCCATGTTCCTCTTGGCCACCAGGTATACTTTTTAAAAAATCTGGCCAAGTCTCTGTCAAGCTTGCCCATCGTTCATAGGGCAACTTGTCTGTACTGCTCTCCTCCACCCCGCGGACTTGGCCATCCAGGGATGCCTGAACACACTCTACCTTTTTTTTTTTTTTTAATGTTTATTTATTTTTGAGAGAGAGACAGAGACAGAGAGAGACACAGAGAGGCAGAGCGTCAGTGGGTTAAGGGCAGAGAGGGAGGGAGACACAGAATTCAAAGCAGGCTCCAGGTCCCGAGCTGTCAGCAACAGAGCCCAATGCCGGGCTCAGACTCATGAGCTGTGAGATCACGACCTGAGTCGAAGTCGGATGCTTAACTGACTGAGCCACCCAGGCACCCCACACTCTGCCTTTTAACATCTCCTCTCACTGGGAGCCACTGCCTGGTACACCCTTCCCTTCCTCCTTAACCCGACTCTTCCTCCTCTTTAAAGTCAGCAGCTCAGTACCTGGGATTCTGAGATGCCTAGTGGTTGGGCTAAGTCTCCCCTCCTTGGCACTCTGCTTGCTTCTGTCTCTGGATATTCACTGCTGTCTGGGCACCGTCCACTCAGAGCAGCAGCCCAAACAGTTGGAATGCAGGCGGGTCACAAGCATCAGGTTTGCCTGAACCAAACACTCGAAGGGAATTTCAGTACCCCTTCTTTGTAGCCCTAAATTCTCCATGTTGTTTTGCAATGAAATATCCGTGTCTGGTCTGCTCCCTGGGCCGAGAGCTTCTCTGGACCCGTAGTGCCTGGCAGAGTGCCCTCCACAAGGTTGGTACACAACAAATCTATGTTCAGCTTACCTCACCAAGAAGACAGACAACCAGGTCAACGTGTTGCTTAGAAGCAACTACTTCCTATCCAAAACTAGGACGCAGGGCAAGCAGCCTTTTCCCAAGATGTAAAAAGGCAGTCAGAGAAATCACTGCGCCCAGAGTCGGTGGAGACCAAAGGAAGTGTAGGATGGAGACTGGGGTTGAGTCAGAGGGAGGCTGTGGAGGCTGAAATGGCACAGCTGATGGTGTGGCTCCTGGCCAGGATGGGCAAGATGGTCAGCACAGGACAGCGACCAGCCACGCAGCCAGGGAGAGGGCTCCTCAATCTGGGAACCTAACCAGAGCACGGTTTTCCTGAACACGAAGAGGGAAGTGTGTCCCATAACAGAGAATTTCATCAGATTCAGGAATGTGCGGATGAAGAGTCACAGCCGCAGAAAAGCAGGAGCAATTAAGGTAGAAAGCTACGTGCATTTCAAAAGCCACGAACGAGCCCGGCAGCTGGCTTGAGTCAAATACGGGACAGCAGTGGAAGAAGACCCACATCAGCGAGGATGCGTGGAGAAGCCCAGGAGGGGGTTACATGAAGGAGAACCAGGCCAAGAGTTGGCCAGTCTCTCACATTCCGGGGTGATGTCAATGTCACAAGCAACTCTTCTATAGTTTCCTCAGAGTCCCCCAGTTTTATTTGGATGCTTCTCGATTTAGACTTCCAAGCTTCTGAGTGGCAGATTCTCATCTAAGTTCTATAAAAGGAGAAACGATATAAACCAGAGTGGAATCAGCCATCATCTCAGCCTGATTTCAATGCCTTTTTTATGGTTGCCCATGACTGAATCATCCGGGCCTCCAGGTTCATGGACACTGGCTTCCCAAGGGAGCTCTAACTTATGAGATTCTAAAGATGCAGGCCTCAGCTGACCTTGCAAAGACTCAATGACCTGGCTGCGGTTTGCACTTGGTGAAGTCCTCAAGTGAATGTGGTTCAGGAAGTTGTTGCCGAGGGAAAAGGGGACAATTCAGACCCTTGATGCTTTAAGAGGACCTGGAACTCATTTTTTCACAAGTATAAAGTCTTTGGGGCCTCCAGGGCAAATGAGGCAGATAAAACCTGCTCCCCTTCACAGCCCCTTCTCCTTGAAGGCTGCCCTAGGCATTCACCGAGAGCTGAATATTTCATTTGTACAATTATATTCTGGAAAGGAAGGGTCCCAACCGGCACATATGGGTCTCCTCCTCTCCTCTCCCTCTGTTTCCCCAGCTCTTTAGGATACTAACTCTGAGCAGGTGCATGCACACATTGTATGCAGTGAAAAGTGGGAATAGAGAAGAATGCTCACATTAATTGAGTACCTATTTTGTACTCTCTCTGCCCCTCCCCTGCTTGTGCTCTCTGTCTCTCAAAGAATGAATAAATGTTTTAAAAAAATTTTTAAAAATAACAAGGAATAATTTAATTTTTTTAATGTTTTTTTTTGAGAGAGAGAGAGAGGGAAAGAGGAGGGGCAGCAAGAGAGGGAGACACAGAATTTGAAGCAGGCTCCAGACTTCTAGCTGTCAGCAGAGAGCCTGATGCGGGGCTCAAACCCACTAATGGGAAGATCATGACCTTAACCGAAGCCGGATGCTTAACTGGCTGAGCCACCCAGGCACCCCTTTTTTATTTAAATAATTTTTTTTAAGTTTATTTACTTATTTTGAGAGAGAGAGAGAAAGCACAAGTGGGGGAGGAGCAGAGAGAGAGGGAGAGAGAGAATCCCAAGCAGGCTCCACACTGTCAGTGCAGAACCTGATGGGGGCTCGAACTCATGAAGCATGAGATCATGACCTGAGCTGAAGTCGAATGCTTAACCAACTGAACCACCCAGGTGCCCCTAGAACAAGGAATAATTTTTAAAAATAATAAAACAAGGAATAAAAGCAAAGAAGAAAGATAAATAACTCCCAAAAGATCTGTTTCAGTTCCATTTGGATACTTTCATGGTCCATTATTTTCTAAATTCAGGGAAGCTCTGTGTACAAGTACCTCTGCCAGGTAGCATTGCCTTTGGCTTGGAATCAGAGGCAGCTGGGGTTTCTGCATCTCTCAAGAAGTTTCTGAATGACAACCTCACACCAAGGCAAAGAGGTGTTACCCTGAGATCTCTAGCTGTGGGAGTTGGGGAGAGCGTTAGTACAGGTCTGCTTTTCAAATATATTTACATTCCAAGGTAATGGATGGGCAGTATCTGGAAATTAGTCATGGGAAATGTTATTTTTGGTAAATGCCAACCTCCTAACCAAAACAGCTCCTTTTCCCTATTATCCCTCAATAGCTAAAGAAGAAATGGGGTAGGGGCACCTGGGTGGCTCAGTCAGATAAGCACCCGACTTCAGCTCAGGTCAAGATCTCAAGGTTCTTGAGTTCGAGCCCCATGTCGGGCTCTATGCTGACAGCTCAGAGCTTGGAACTTCCTTCAGATTCTGCATCTCCCTCTCTCTCTGCCCCTTCCCCGCTCACACTCTGTCTCTCTCAAAGGTAAACAAACATTAAAAAAAAATTTTTTTTAAAAGAAGAAGAAAAGGGGTAGGTGGTGAGGTGAGGGCATGGAGAAGTAGCCCAGATTATTTTCCACCTGGCTTTGTGCAGTAAGCGGCATAATAATAAGGGCAAGAGTGCTTCAATAAGAGGCGCTGATGAAAAAGGAGTTCTTACAAGCAGGTCCATCTTTGGGCCTAGTTTGTGATTCTTAGGCTAAGATTAAAAATAATCCCTCATGGGGGCGCCTGGGTGGCGCAGTCGGTTAAGCGTCCGACTTCAGCCAGGTCACGATCTAGCGGTCCATGAGTTCGAGCCCCGCGTCGGGCTCTGGGCTGATGGCTCGGAGCCTGGAGCCTGTTTCCGATTCTGTGTCTCCCTCTCTCTCTGCCCCTCCCCCGTTCATGCTCTGTCTCTCTCTGTCCCAAAAATAAATAAACGTTGAAAAAAAAAATTAAAAAAAAAAATAATAATCCCTCATGGAGTGCCTGGGTGGCTCAGTCAGTTAAGAGTCCAACTCTTGCTTTCAGCTCAGCTCATGATCTGACGCTTTGTGATTTTGAGTCCCGTATTGGGGCTCCCTGCTTGAGAGGGAATCCCTGCTTGCGATTCTCTCTCTCTCCCTCTGCCTCTCCCTCTGCCCCTCCCCTACTCTCTCTCTCTCTCAAAATAAATAAATAAACTTAAAAAAAAAATCTATTAAAAAAAAGATCCCCCTGATAAAGACTCAGGAAGACCCTTGTGTGAAAGCCCCGCTCCCAGACCATGCCTTACACCTAGTCGGTGAGGTTTTGCTGAAGTTCAGAGATCAGCCTCACACAGGAGGAAAGGACAGAGGACATGGAGAAGTGCCTCCTGGACAAGGGGCTTGAGGCGTACTTGAGATTGGTTGCCTCCTGAGAGTCCAGAGGGCCTCTGTGTGGGTCTTGTCAGAGGCTCACTATCTCAGAGAACATTAGACCTTAATGATTCCAGCGCCTTTATTTTATGAATAAGGACACTGAGGCCTGGAAAAGTGATGTGCTATGTCCAAAGGTTTAGAACAAGCTGTCAGCTGGCACTTGGGGCGGGGGGGGCGGGGGGAGCCTTTTCCCAAATTTAGATCATTGATTTGGGCTAACCAATTTTTCTGATCCTGAACATAGGGGCTGCTGCCGGCTACTGTCTTATACCAGACGACTACCAGTGGCCTGTCCTGTCTTCTGTCAAAAGTATCCCAAACAACCAGAAAGAGAGTTTGGAGAGAAACACTCAACCTTGACTTTTTTTTTTTTTTTTTTTGTAGCAAAATGAAAAGAAAAAATAAATAAGTAGCCCAGCATCTCAGTGACCAACAATTTCTAACACGACTGTGTAGAGTATTTGTAGAGAACGATTAACAGAACCATTTGGAAAGTTTGGTATTGTTTTCCTAAAGGCCCACGCGCTGCCCTGCCCGGAGCCAACTGTGAGCTTGAAAGGCTTTGCCCTGACACTTTCCACTTCCTGCTCATCCTCCTGTTACCAGGATGTGAATGGGGTGCGGAGGATGACAGAAACTTCCTGCGGCCGCAGAGCGAAGACTGGGCTATTCCAAGCTGGAGGAGGCTCTGTCCAGTGGAGACGGGGAGGAGGAAATCTTGTTTCCTCTTAAATCACCCAAGAGGTGGTACAGAGGGATGTGTAGGAAATCAGTTAATTGTTGCTGAAGTCACAGTCTGTTTCTTAAACAGAGGATCACAACTCCAGTTACCTTAGAGCTGAGACGTGGAGGGAACTGAACAAAAGTTTTCCTCAGCCACTTGGAGAATAAGCTGCATTTTGGCCTAGGAAGGTCATGAGGCACCCCCAGCTGTGAAGTCCGGAACCGGGCCAGGTGAATGCCTTGCCTTCCCATAACCAAAACCTAAGGGCACCCCACTTAGCTTTTTGCACTGCCAAAACCAAGCAGGAATGAAAGTCTGGTTTTGAGAGCTGTTGTGCTATCATTCAAACAGGACCATTCACCATGCTAGGGAGGGGGCCTAGGGAAGGAAGGCATTTGGGAACCATTGTTAGCTGGAGAAAAAAAACACACACACTGTAAACATGCATAAATGGTCAGGGTAACTTAGTTGCCTGAGATCCTGTTGAGAACTTTTACTCATTACTCTTGTTATTGTTATTGTCGGAGACATTCCCTCCTACACATCCTTCCTTGCTCCTGGCAGGAGACATGTCTTGATCAAAAGCAAAGAATATTCACTCTCCCCTTCCAATTATGAAAGATGGGGTTGGTCGAAGGTGAGGGGGGAAAGTACACAATCAGGGCAGTTTTTCATCATTAGTAAGGAATGGGGATTTTTATAGGCATGAGCCAAGCCGAGTAACTTCATCCAAATAGTGATGTCTGAAAAGGAGATACAAGGCCCATGCTGTAGAAAGCTATGAAGAGCAATTTAGGATTATCCTTCAGCAAGGGAACATGGACAACATGCTTTCTATCAAACCCACAGAGACCGGATGCCATACACAACCAGGGACTGAATACTCTTGGGTAGGAATTTACATTAAAGTCAATATAAACCGGGCAACCAGAAACGGGACTGCATTTTTCCCCCTTTAAATCAGGGCTTCCTCCACCCTTAATCTGCCATCATTGAATCCGTGAGATCGTGAGATCGAATGTGGACGTTCATCCCTCAAGGCTTGGGTCCAAATGCTACAACATCCTCAAGACCCTCCCTGGATTCCCCAGTCAAAATAAACGTCTTCCCTGGATGATCCCATAACACCTTCTCCCTCCTCTACAGAGAGCTTTGCCTGGTACAAAATAAGCACTAAATAAATGTTCCCTCGATGGATTACTAATCCCGCAAATCACAGAATGAATGAAAGATGTCAGAATCGCGGACACGTCTTTCAAAGTGAAGGCACAGCTTTTGCACTATCAATGCGTTGGGAACATTTATCCACTTCTGGAAATATTTTCAAAAAATAAAGATTGTACTTTGAGATTTAAACTTAAAAATCACACTCAAAGCAAGGAAAGGAATACTTGTCACTTATTCTTTGAGTAGTGGTAGAAACTAAATATTTGCCACGGCCCTTCTGCCTCATCCCACCCTCTGTGGCGGGAGCCCGATGCCATTATCGGGACCATGCTGCACCAGTGTTCTCTCTTTTCATTGAAGAAGTGGCGAGGGTTTGGAGAACTGCCTTCCTTTCCTCTGACCCACCTCCTTTTCTGGTGCCAACTCCCATTCAGAGGAGACTTACAAAGAATTGTTTGTGCAGGGAGTGGCCCGGCCTTCCCTTTCGGTCCCTGCGCCACCCCCTCCTGTGAGCTTTACCACCTAATTCCCAGCAGCTGGCTTTGTTGCCGCAACAAATGGGAACTCTTTCTTAATGTGGCACAAAGGTGTCTGTAGGCAGCCAACCATGGCACACCGCTGGCCACAGCTGGCTAACTGTGGCTTCAGAGACTTGTTTGTGCTCCTGTGTGACTAATACTTACCTACCCGCTGGCTGGCATGAGACCTCTCTCCTACTCATCTGGCACTTGGAACACAATTGACTGGCTTCCCAGCCACTACCAAACTCATTTATAGCCAAGGCAGAGGGACCGGGTTTGGGTGGAACTGAAGCACAGGGCCTCCAGGGGTCTCGAGGACTCAGGGACATCAGGCGTGTTCTTCTCTTGAAGGCTGATGCCCGCTCAGCTGGCTAGGATAACTTCTGGGTGGTCTGAGCACAAGGCAGGGAATAGATAAGAAGGCCTTTAACCTCTATAGTTGCACAAGTCTCTCTATTTGCAAAAGAATACTATATCTTAAAAAAGGAAGCTAGGTTTAAATCAGTCAAGAACTTAGAGTGATAGGCAGCGCCTGACAGGCTTTGGGGTTGACATAATTAGTAAATAAACAAATGAGCGAGTGATTAGATTTATGAATGGACTGATAAGGAAACAGAAGCACAGGGGAGGCAAGCAGTTCTCTGCATTCTAGGAATTTACCCAGCAGACCCCCTCTATACATGTAAAATGACTAATGCACAGATTACATAAAATATCGTATGTCTGTGGTCTGGAATACAAGGTTAAGTGGCTGTTTAAAAAATGAAACATCTAGGGGTGCCTGGGTGGCTCAGTCGGTTGAGCTCCTGACTCTTGATTTCAGCTCAGGTTATGATCCCAGGGTCGTGGGATCAAGCCCCGCATCAGGCTCCACACTGACTGTGGAGCCTGCTTTTAAGATTCTCTCTCCCTCCCTCTGCCCCTCTCCCCTGCTCCCACACTTTGTCTCTAAAATAAAATCAAACAAACAAACAAAAGAAAGAGTCTCTGAAAGGATATATGTGGGATTGGCAGCAATGGTTCCCTTTGGGGAGGCAAAATGGGTGGCTAAGGAACAGATAAATGGGGAATACACCTTTGCATGGTGTGTTATTTGCGTATTTTGTAATTTTGTGCCATAGGTACATGCTACCCAGTATTCTGGCCTAGAAGGATTAAAGCCTAAAAGAACTTGGAAAATCAAGTGGTTTATTTCCTTCAACACCCATATACGTGATTCCCCTTCTGGAACATTCTGTCTTCTTGGGAGCCGGTGTTCTGAGGCACCCACAAAAGCACACTCTCCCCTGCCAAAAAGACCAAAGTGCAGCTCCTGTTGTCTCAGCAGTCAGCACCCAGTGACAGCCAGCCTGCAGGCCACACTCTGCACAAAATAAGGAGACAGCACTAAAGTCAAACTATCCCAATACTGGCTCTGAGCAAATTATTCTGATCATTATTTGTCAAGTACCTACTACGTGCAGGGGCGGGCAGTTCACACCCCCATTTGTCTCATAAACGTGTCAGGATCACTTTTAAGAAATCAGATTAATACAACCTGATGCAATGTCTATTTTTAATCCTACCTCCTTCAAACCATGGGTAGTGGGTAGAGTCTATCATCTACCAAAATTCCCCTCCTCTGGGGCCGCCTGGCTCATTCGGTAGAGCACCCGACTTGGGCTCAGGTCATGATCTCACAGTTCATGAGTTCGAGCCCTGCTGCTGTCAGCATAGAGCCTACTTTGCTTTGGGCCCTCTGTCCCCTTCTCTGTATGCCCCTCCCCTGCTCACTCTCTCTCTCTCAAAAATAAAAATTAAAACATTAAAAAAAAATTCCCCTCCTCTGGACAAAGTCACAATTTTATGTATAAGTCCATGACTGATCTAGCTATGTAGCTCCTAAAATAATTGCTCTAAAATATTCCTAAAATTGGCCAACATTTCAGGAGTCCCAGAGGAAGGACCCTTCTGTTCCTGCTGTGCCCACCCCAAACCAAGCTCTGAGGGGTGGGTTGCTGCTCAGCCTCTTCTCTGGACTCCTTGCCCCTCCCAGCAATTCTTTCTTCTTCCCTCTGTGCGCCAGTGACGAACAGAAAGATTCATGATTCACTCCAAACCTTTTACGTTTCTGCCTGTATCAGTCCCACTGGCAAGACGTCTGCCCCTCTCTACCAGGGTGAGGCCTGCTGTCAGGGCTGGCCTAAAAGCCCTGGGAGCTTTCTTTTCCTAGCCAGCCACCAGTCCTAGACAGCTCTCCTGTCCCACACTACCAGTCCTTCCATGATATCGACTACTCCTCCTTTGGCAATTCACTGTGCGCTATCCTGGGCCAGATGACTCTTCCCTTGTTGTGAATCCCAGGACTCGTGTTTGCTGGTAACAATTACGTAGGCCCTACCAAGGGGAAAATGAAGTGGGCTGGCACGACAGAAGTCATGTTTTGGTGGTATAGCCTGGCGGGGAGGTGGGAACCTGGTCGGAAGCCCCAGGGACTTTTCACTGCCTTCTGTGATGAGGAAGAACCGTGGAGAGGAGAGGAAGGGGTGAGAGGCAGGGCAGCTTTGACTCCACAGATCATCCCCCGCCTTGTCAGCCCTCCACAACCTGAGAAAGGAGTGGGTCTCGTGGTAGACGTGTTGTGCTCCACCCATGACCCACCCCTTCCCATCCCCACTTAAGTGGCTTTCAATCCCACAGCAGCGCCCCCAGGCTCTTCCTTGGACAACCACCCTCAGTCTACTGGAACCACATTACCCAAATAGCAGAGAGCCAGAGGGCCTGGAACTTCTTCCCCCAGGGCAGCCCTGCCTGGGGACTGACAGGTGCTGGGGTAATTCTGAGGCATAGATTACATTCAGGATTCTTCTGCCAACCTATCCCCTGAGGGACTTCTGAAACCACACCCTTGCCTGGGGGACCTCTGTCTCCCCATCCTGCTTCTCCTGCTCCCTTACCTGTCTCTCCAGGGTCCATGCCCTTGATAAATCATGTGCTGGAGGTTTTCTCTAAGGTCTGCTTCTGGGGAGCTTGACCTAAGACAGGCAAGGTGGGGGCTTGGGGGAACGCCCTTTGGCACACAGAGAAAGGAAGCAACGTGGTTTTGTGTTTTGTTTTTTGTTTTTTTTTTTAATTTCCTAAAATATCCAAGTTCTTTTGTGCTTTGGGAGCAGTGGCAACACTAGGAGACACAAGCTAACAGGATGGTGCTTTGACTTCTCTTGTCCTTCCGTCTCATTAACTAAACGATTGTGAACAACCAAGGTCAAGGGACAGGTATTAGACTTTCCTCATAATCATGACCTCCACTGGACTCTCCCTATGCCAAGCACTGCGCTAGGTGGAAGCCCATTCTCTCTCTTTTATAATTCCTCAGAACAACCCCACATAATAAGACCCCCATTTAATAGATTTGAAACCTGAGACAGAGAAATGAAGTCATTGTCCTGAGGTGCCACAGCAGAGATCAGGCCTGCCTTCTGTTACGTGCAAGGTTTTGTGGGGGGTTTGGGGTTTTGTTTATTTGTTTAATGTTTATTTTTGGGAGAGAGACAGAGCACGAGCAGGGGAAGGGCAGAGACAGAGGGGGAGACACAGAATCCGAAGCAGGCTGCAGTCTCTGAGCTGTCAGCACACAGCCCAACAGAGGGCTCAAACCCACAAACCAGGACATCATGACTTGAGCCAAAGTCGGACACTTAATCGACTGAGCCACCCAGGCGCCCCTTGTTTGCTTGTTTTTAATTAAGTAGGCTCCACGCCTAACGTGGGACTTGAACTCACGACCCTGAGATCAAGAATCGCATGCTCTCCTGACTGAGCCAGCCAGGTGCCCGTTATGTGCATGTTTAACCATGAGTCTAGACTCTGTCCATCATGTGCCATCCTGGGACCTTCACATCATCCTTGCACAAAACTCTACTGATTGCTCTGCATGGGAGAGCCCTCAAAATAATCAGAAACAGCCCTCAAAACAAGACTACAAAATGAAATAACTGATTTTACTAAAATCTAAAGTAATCTAGTTGAGGAATAAACGTTAAAAAAGTTTAAGTCATGGACTTCCATCATTGCTCCTGTGGCCTCTTAAAAAGACACAGGTAGGAAGTAGGTCTGAGGTCTCCAGGGCTGATCTGATTTAAACTTTGTAATTTTACAATTCCCATATTTCCCCTAGTTCTACATAAGGTTTTTGTTGTTGTTGTTGTTGTTATTGTTGTTTTGAGAGAGGGCTCAAGTGAGCGAGAGGCAGAGAGAGAGAATCCCACGAGGGACAGAGAGAGAGAGAGAGAGAGAGAGAAGCAGGGCTCGTGCTCACCCGACGTGGAGCTTGAGCTCACTGAATGTGGGACTCGAACTCATGAACTGTGAAATCATGACCACTAAGCATCTGCAGTCAGATGCTTAGTGACTGAGCCAGCCAGGCACCCCAGTTCTATGTGGTTTTACCTTCTTCCCCTCTGCCCTCTCAATAGGCCAGGTAAGAATTTTTATAGAAATGTTCTCTGTACACTTATAAAAAGTAAGAAAGAGGATGGAACGCTGAGCTTTTCTGGCTATCAGGAAATGGTATCTACTTTATAAAACCAAGCTCAACACATATGGTTGGTCATATTAGGAAATAGTACTGCACAGTACCACAACAGTACCCCATGTGAAATTCTTCTTAAAATAGATTAAACTTCATCCCTTTGTTTGCTTTGTTAACAAGAGAGTAGCTCCATGCACTAGCTTATTAGGTGGCTATAAATATAGTTTAAACACAGCACAGCATCATTATCAAAAATACTGAGCATTGTTCGTCTAAAAGAAAAAAGAAAAGAAGGCTCCATTTCATTTATCAAGCTTGCCTCCCCTCTTTTTTGATATTTTTTTTTTTTAATTTTTTTTTCAACGTTTATTTATTTTTGGGACAGAGAGAGACAGAGCATGAACGGGGGAGGGGCAGAGAGAGAGGGAGACACAGAATAGGAAACAGGCTCCAGGCTCTGAGCCATCAGCCCAGAGCCCGACGCGGGGCTCGAACTCACGGACCGCGAGATCGTGACCTGGCTGAAGTCGGACGCTTAACCGACTGCGCCACCCAGGCGCCCCAAGCTTGCCTCCCCTCTTATGTATCTTTGTTTGGGGGCTCAAATTGTAGGTATATCAAATAGGACTGAAGTCCTTCTCTTCCATGTGCAGAAGCAGCAGCACATGCAGGCGGTGGGGGGGGGGGGGAGGCAGGGCTGGGGGGTTAGGAGGCAGCAGTGTGCCCAGGGAACAGTAGCGACAAGGGACACTGCAGAGATGGAGGCGTGCCTGGTGGCCAAGCTGGAGGCAGGAAGGGAAAAATGGCAGACCACAGAGGCAGCTGCCCAAAGAGGCAGTGGAAACAATAAAGAGATTAATGATACCCAAGAGGGTTGAACAAGTAAGTATATGGGAGCCCATGGGAGCCTATTTCTCATCATCAGAGAAGGAATCTACAAACATTGAAAGGGAGAAAACCATAAAGAAAACTGAGGTGGGACTAGATTTAGATGTATCAGCGAGCACTCATTTTATAAAACATGTACAGAAATAGATACGGACATATGTGTGCATGTCTGCATATGGACCAGATCCTGGGTTTCTGAGCACCAACCTCCACCAAAAGGAACCAGAGAGCTTCCTGGAGAAATGGCTGTTTCCTAGACTGGGGCAGTGAACTGGGAATATGTTGCTCCAGAAAATAAGGAAAAGCTAAAAAAATGAATGATGGAGTCATGACAGGAGCCAGTTTGAAGATGTTCCTTCTGGTCAAATGTCACTTTGAGCATCAAAAGTAACTAATGATAATAACAATAGTCTCTTAAATGACGGGGATCCATGCATCTCTTCACATATGTATATATAGCAGATAAATGCTTACGGTAGAATGTCAGTAGTAGGCAGAAGGAATGATAAACCCAAAAAACCATTATTTGATAACTGTCATAGTGGTGGTTGATTCAGAAGGGAGCCATCAGTGGGGACAGGCTGGTGAGAACAGGCTATTGTCATCTCCTCACAAAATCCTTATCATTGATGAAGGGAAAATGGGAATTTTTGGTGGAGAAACCAGGTGATGGAGAATAACATCTCCAGTGGTTAAATGGCTAGCAACTTCTCAATGCATAGCATCATTTCTAAAAGATTCCTGCCAAGAATGTGTGACCTTAGTCCGGGCATTAAGAGATATCAGACAGACCCATTTTATAAAATGAAAGTCTCATACTTTTCCACTCAAGATCCTGAAAGACAGGGAAAAACTAAACCATTCCAAATCAGAAGAAACTGAAGAGACTTGGCCACTAACTGCCACATATGACCTTGAGTTGCACCCTGGACAAGAAAGAAAGAGGGGACATAGTGGGGACAAGTTGACAATGTGTAAATGGAGTCTGTGGAGGATGGAATGATATATGAAAGTGACCGGCATGCTTGTATGATGTTTATATAGGAGAGTGTCCTTGCTTTGGGGAAATACACACTGGAGTCATCAGGAATAATGGAGCAGCGTGTCAGCAACTTGTTCTCAAGTAGTTCAGAAAAAAGACCATATATTAATTATTTATATATGTATAATATGTACAACCAAACTATATGGACAGAGAGAGAAGGCAAGAGAAAGAGCCTGCAAATACAAAATATTAATAAATGGGTACTCTGGGTGAAAAGGATATGAGATTTCTTCGTAATGTTCTTGCAACTCCTACAATTTTAAAATTATTTTAAAACAAATTATTTAAAAAAAAAAAAAAAAAAAAAGATCCAGGGCACCTGGATCCAGGGCACCATCAGCCATGTGTCCAACTCTTGATTTCTTGGCTCAGGTCATGATCTCATGGTTCTTGGGTTCCAGCCCCACGTCGGGCTCTGTGCTGACAGCTCGGAGCCTGGAGCCTGCTTCGCATTCTGTGTCTCCCTCTCTCTCTGCCCCTCCCCCACTCGTGGGCTCCTGTGCATGTGTGCTTTCTCAAAAATAAATAAACAAAAATAAACATTTAAAAAATTAAAATAAATGCATTGCAAAGTATCTACAGTGTATTTCCAACTGGCTCCCTCACATGCCAAACCTGATTTTATATATTAATATTGTGCAGTAGGACAAGCAGGAGCTTTGCTATCAGACAGACCTGGATGCAGACACTAGTTAGAGCTCTGTGTTTGTGGGCACATTATTGAATTTCTGAGCCTCAGTTTTCTCAGGTGTAAGATGGGGATAATCACACATGTCTCACAGGTTGTCGAGAAGATCAGGGAGATCATTTGCAGAGAACACATCATGTGGGAGCGGACTACGCGGGGTCAGCGGTCGAAGCAAAGTTCTTATGAGGAGTTCACTATTATTTGGGGTTTACACTGCACATCAGTGACTTTGAATTTTCACCCCTGAGTTTGCCACTTAACACTTTGTGTTTAAATAAAACAAAGCAACCCAAAAACTGTTGCAAATAGGGATCAGGACCGTGGTATACAGAGATTCCAATGTCCAGTGAGACACCCACTGTTTAAACAAATTCATAACCTGCTGAATGTTGCTTATTTACCTTTGCTTGGCAGAAGGTGCACAGCAAAATTGCCTCCATCCACTTCTGAAAAAAGTATCCATCAGCCACAATCCCTCTATTATATCCTGAAATTTCTTATATTTCAAATAAAATGTCTTGCCTTGTGATAGGCTTTCAGTATTGACCAATATTGACTTGTGAGTTTTCTTGACTCGTGAGCGCCTCAGATCCCATCTTTGTAACCACAGAGATATAGCCAGTAGTGGGTCCAGGACATCTGGTCAGGAGAAGATGAAGTTAAAAGCGGAGATTTAGGGAACTTGTCTTGAGGGAGTGTTTTTATAGCAAACACACCTTTGAGACAAGTTTAAGAAAAACAGCAAAGTTCCTTTGGAATTTCATACAGAATTGAAAAAGAACAATTGTCCAGATCAAAAGACACTGCCAGCCTACCTCTATCTCACCAGCTGAATTTTAGACACTTCTAGACTCAGCTCTCAGTCAATGACCAGGCAGAGTCCAGTCACGATGCCTTCACTGTGCTATTATGTGTTACCCTATCTTGAGAATCTTACATGCAAAAGCAGGAGACAAGACCGAGAGGTGTGAGAAATAAAGGCAAATATAACCCAAAGAAGGAAGATAACTAATCACAGCTAAGCAGTCCAGGGAGGAGCAGGTCGCAGGCATGGCTTCGGGGACAGGGCCAGCTGTGGAAGATGTGTGGGGTGGGGGGCGGAGGGGGGGGGGGATGTCAGCAGACCCAGTGCTCTCTGTTGCTTGCAGCTATTTGAAAACAAAGGGAATGGGAAAGGTTATTTCAGATCCTCTCACCAAGACAGATGGTTAAAGTATCCATGAAGAGCCCTCTCAATTTTTTTTTTTCTAAATTGATGACCCCTCTCCAAGGAGTCTACATGGCTGAGCCGCCTGTACATTCCCAGGTTCAGCCTTCATTCTTTCCAGGGACTGCTGACAGCCTCAACGTGCATATCTATGAATTTTCTTCCTTCCAATAATGGAAGCAGGAAAAGCAGGCTTCTGGAGGTTTGGGCAAGTAGATTTGATGGCCAGGCCACCTCCAATGGCTCCTCTCCATGCATGTTTCTGGTCTGTGGCTGCAGGACCTGGCGCCCTGTGGGAGTCACGAGCCTTCAAGGTCCAGCCTCTCAGGAGCCACAGTAGGTCCTCGGAGGACCTCTGAGTCTGCAGACAGACTTCTTGAAAGAACAAAAAGGTCTGAGCTCAGAATATTCTCTCCTATCCACAGAGGCCATTGTCTAGATCTGAAACACTTAACTAACTGATCATTCATCATGAGGTTTTGTGGGCAGTACTCCCATACAAACCCTCAATGCCTTTAACTTGGATTGCAGATGTCAATGTGTGAGAACACTGGTTCTGAACACCAGGAATGTGTTTCTCTCAGATTGGAGGCCGGGGAGGTGAAAAGAGAGAATTATGCAATGCAAGCTATCTCCCTCTTCTCTTTCTTCCTTGGATTTTTCTCTATCTTGAGTAAAGTTCGGTTTTCAGAAGATCAAACCTGGTTGTAAACACAGCCTTTGAAACCTTTGCACTTTCCTGCAGAATTTATGATTTGTTTACATTTGAGGCGAGGAGCAGCAAGAAGGGTCATCCTGAAGCCTTTGGGAGACGACTCAAAAGAAAAAAGGGAATGCGGGACACATGAATAAAAATACTTCCTGGTTCCAGCCATGATTTGTGGGTGCAGAATTCTCCCAAAGAGGGAGGTCGTGCCCTAAGGAAGTTGACCCAACCGGCCCTTTGTAACCATTAAAATAAGCCCCTGAGATCTTAAGAGCATTGTCAGGAAATCCACAGATTTCAGGATTTGGAAAATATACGAGAGAGAATTTAAATTTAAGGCAGGTGCCTCAGTGGCAGTTTGGGGTGTTGCCAGCCCGAATGCCTTCTGGGAGCTAAAGAGCACTGGCCAGCAAGCATGGTGTGGGACCTTCCTTGAGAGGGAACTCAAGTGCTGTGGAGACCAAGCCCACAGTAGACCTTGGAACTGCCCCGGCCACACAGTGCACACCTGAGATGAGAATCTTCCAAATAGGAACCCAATCGTGAACTGTCCTTGTGGAGGGGACAAAAGTCAGAGGCCAAAGAGAATGGCTTAGTAGGAATCAAATCATCCAAGATTTTTTCAACATAAATCACCAAAGATTTAAATTTCTCCCTCACAATTACAGAACTATTGGTCATCTCAGTAACAGAAGTAGTAATTAATATAAATGAATGGATAAAAGAGAGGAATTAAAAGACCCCAGTTCTAGTAAAAGCTAGAACCCTCTACCTACTCATATCCACCGGGGTACAAGACCTCCATCAAATAACACGCCCAGCCCCAAGCTTCTCGCCAGTGATATGGGAACACTGGCACTTGCACTCAGAGTTGCAATGAGGATAAGATGGTGCATGAAAGGTCAGTACAGAATGTGCTGTGAAAAGTTAGTCCTATAAAATGTAAAAAGTTTATTACTAATAATGGTGATGACGGCTGTGAAATAAACTATCAGTTCCTACTTTAGAACCAATGGGTTTTAGAGAGGGAAACATTCCCCTCTTAGCAGGTCCACAGTGAAGGCACCCAGGAGGACAGCGGCCGCTTCTGCAGTTCAGCCTCTGCCCACATGGCTGTTCTTCATTCCAGGCAAAGTGTGAGGCTTCTTTCTTCAGGAGGAGTATTGAAGTTCCGGCCAGGATCAGGCATCGCCATGTTAGCGGAGAGCATCCCTGGGGTGGGGTCAGGAAAACTGGGCTCTGTCTCAGACTTTCTCTGCAACTGGGGGGAAGTGTTAGGTCTAGAATAAACTATAGGTTTCCTACATCTTCTCCAATACTGAACTCCTTTGATTCTCTATCGGGTGATAAGTAGATAAATTCAAAAGTAATAAATAGTTGACTTCAGGATCATTTTTTATTGTTAAGTAACAAAAGGGATGACACAGATCTATTGTGAATCAACACCAGGCAAGAATTAACTTGGGTTTTGTTGAAAAGACTTCTTTAGTTACTTTGTAACTCATATCTCCGCTAGGTTTGTCAAGCCATTCTTACAGGCTATACTTCCAGTGTGCCGTTTGAAAGACAAGATTAAAAATCTTTAATCATTGATTTAAGGAATTTGAGTAATACTGTTTGGCCTTTTACCAGGCATCTTAAATATTTGAGAGAGAATGTGTCAGTATTTGGATTAAATGAAAGAAAGATGAAAGATACATGTGCCCTGTTGGTTATTGAGCTGTTCCCCATTTCAGAAAGGAAGTAGATTTGGGGGCACCTGGGTGGCTTTGGCAGTTAAGCGTCCAACTTTTGGTTTCGGCTCAGGTTATGATCTCACGGTTCATAGGTTCGAGTCCTGCATCGGGCTCCACAGCTGGCAGCATGGAGTTTTCTTGGGTTTCTCTCTCTCCCCTTCTCTCTCTTCCTCTCCCCTGTTTGTGTCTTTCTCAAAATAAATAAAGAAACTTTAAAAAAAAAAAGAAAAGAAGTAGATTTTGTTGCCAGTATTAAGCCGCCCTGGTGCCCAGCAGGAAGAAACAGATGAGGAAACAACTTGAATTTGCTTATGTTTTACCCTCCTTAAGGCATCTGTGAATCCACTCATGTATGGTACATAAAGTTAATTGGATTAGGTCATATAAATATGGAGGGAACTGTTGCTTATGGGTTTAGATTGTATCGTATCATTCTAAAACACAAAGGAGTGGGGTGCCTCGGTGGCTCAGTTGGTTAAGCATTCAACTTCGGCTCAGGTCATGACTTCACAGTTTGTGGGTTTGAGCCCCCTCTTGGGCTCTGTGCTGTCAGCTCAGAGCCTGGAGCCTTCTTCAGATTCTGTGTATCCGTCCCTCTCTGCCCTCCCCCACTCGTGCTCTGTCTCTCTCAAAAATAAATAAACTTTAAAAAAAACCACAAAAGGGGCGCCTGGGTGGCGCAGTCGGTTAAGCGTCCGACTTCAGCCAGGTCACGATCTCGCGGTCCGGGAGTTCGAGCCCCGCGTCAGGCTCTGGGCGGATGGCTCAGAGCCTGGAGCCTGTTTCTGATTCTGTGTCTCCCTCTCTCTCTGCCCCTCCCCCGTTCATGCTCTGTCTCTCTCTGTCCCAAAAATAAATAAACGTTGAAAAAAAAAAAAATTAAAAAAAAAAAAAAAAAACCACAAAGGAGAACACGAGTGGGAAATTGTAAACAATAAAGCGATATAATAAAAGAACACTCATTTTGATCTTTGATCTACAGCCTGCCAAACTTCTAGACAACTGAAATGTCCAAGCAAACCTGAGAAAATTATAAATGACTTCCGAAATGTTTCAGTATATCAGGTTCAGGATTCATTTTGTCATTGCCTAGTTTCTGAAAAGCCACATCATTCATTCAGAAGTGCATTCATTCAGAAGTGCGTTCATTCATTCATTCATGCCTAATAAGCCATGTGCTGGGCTGTGCAAGGTCCCTGCTGGGTGAGAGGGGCTGGCCAGTCCATCCCACCGACTTGCTCTCGGTGCACCCATGAATGAGAATCTGATGGTATGCACTGTGTTTTAGGAAAGCAGTGTGGCAGAGAATTCTTCTGCTCTCCGCTCAGATTCTCTCACATGACGGGGTTATTGAAATAAGGAAGATGAGGACAAAGAAGCTGTTGACTCCCCCCAAGAATATGAAAAGTTAGTCAGTTAGGGCAGGCAGGGAAAGAATGCTAACAATGGAAAACTCTCACTTTCCGAGCCCAAAAGACAACCCTGTGTATGTCTTTTAGTAAAACATGTTCCCCAGAATAGACTGAGGGGTTTTGTCTGCCTTGGGCACTTCTAGAAAAATGCGTGGCACTTACGAGATGTTCAAATTTTGTTGAATATTGATAAAACATGGCTATTAAAGAAGTAAAATTACAGCTTGGTCTTGGAATTTAGTTGATTAACTCAAGGCCCCAAGCTCATCCAGATTCATCAGATGCTTACAGCTGTATCTTACAGATAAGGCACTGGAGGCCCAAGCGCACTATAGTGACTATAGCATGAGCACTGAACTGGGTGAAACGGAGTGTCTGCATTTAGCGAGGGGGTCCCCTGTAAACCCCTCCAGAAATGAAGGAGGCTATGCAGTGTGTTGGTCAGGACTGTGGGTTCTAAGTGAATTCAGGACTCACTGTGACTAATTATTGGCCCAAATGTCTCTGAGCTTTAGCTTCTCATCTGTAAAATGAGAATAATAATAGCACCCACCGCAGTGGATTGTTGTAAGAATAAACGAGGGAAGGCATGTAATCCTACTGGCCCTGCAAAATCAAGAAAAGAAAGACAATTCTCTGCATACAGATATGTTGTGCTGTACATGCAACCTAAGCTAGCCCAAGGAACCTTTGTAGCTCTTGCACACCGCGAAGAAATCATAACCATCATCAGAAGCCACCGGGTGCATCTGAGAGACGTCAGAGCCAACATCTGCTGATGGAAGGGACCCTCTACTGGGTATCCTCCTAGTCACTGCCTCTCCCTTTGACACAGAAGCCAGGAAATTGAGATCTGGGGAGGATGGACAATGTCTCAGTCTCCCCAGCAGTTCCTGCTGCAAAAACCCGGTTGGGGTGGGGCGGGGTGGGGGGAACGACCACAAAAAGTGACAAAAAGGCGAACTGGATGAAGAGCGTAATTGCAGGATATTCTTAAACTCCAACACTAAAGCAAAAGGATTATTGAATAGCATAAACTTTACGTAGCACTTTGGAGAAGGCTCATCAGTTTTCATTGCACCTGCCTGCAGCAACTTTAAAAATCTTTATTAGACATTTCTCTGCAATCTTCTCATCTGCCACTCCCCTCCACTACCCCAAGGATTTCTGTCTCTGCTTCTACCCAAGGAAATTCTGGTCCTGCCTGGCTCTTCTCTCTATTAGATTTTTCCTTTTTCAAACTCCCAACTTTCAATTCTTTATGCCTCCTCTGTGTAAAGCTGATCACCCTTCCCCCACTACTTCATAGTCCAAATCTGGCACATTTCCAAAGATGGCACCAGCAAGATGGTGTCCATCTAATGGCATCCAGCATTGCTGGAAGGCAGCTGTGGTTACAGATAGCCAAATTTCTCCCTATACACCCTAACATATTGCTTGGATCCCATAGTGAACATACATATCAGTCAACCCAGTATCCATCTGACCCCTTTTCAACTGAACCCGTACTCCCCTTCTAGTATCTACCCTCCTTCATGCAGTCCAATGCTTTAATGGAAGCTGACCTTTATCCCAGCTCCAGTGGTGAACCCTGAATGATCTGAGTCAATTAGAGTATTCCCATCACCTTTGCCAAATTTCTTGTTTCAGGGATGGCTGCGTGACTAATTAGGGCTAATGAGAAGTGACAGGGGACTTTCTGAGTTTCTGAGAATGGAATTTTCTTGCTCTTCTGAGCAAGCTATAGGATGCCAGCTCTCTCCCACTGGACACAAAGAAGGAGCCTTAACCCTGACTGCTACCAACTGTCATCCTACAGCCCAAGATGAAGCAGCCTTGGGGTCGGCAAAGGGAAATGACTCACAGAATCTGGGTCTTAAATAATGTCTAAAACAAGTCCACCTCTGCTGTCTGGTTACTTGACCAGTTACTTGTTTCAGCCAGCCACAGTTGAGGTTTTTGTTTCCTGCAGTCATAAACATTCTGAGGGGCGCCTGGGTGGCTCAGTGGGTTAAGCCTCTGACTTGATTCGGCTCAGGTCATGATCTCATGGTTCGTGAGTTCGCGCCCTGATCGGGCTGTCTGCTGTCAGCACAGAGCCCGCTTCTGCCTCTCCCCGCTCCTTGTGCTCTCTGGCTCTCTCGACATAAATAAATAAGCTTAACAAAAAAAAAAAAAAAAAAAAATTCTGAGATAAGCCCCATTGTTTCTTATGTACTGATCTTAATATCCAACTAAACCACAAATTCTTGAAGGACAGAGACTTAGATTTCTTTTGTATTTCCCACAGGCCTTGGGACAAAACTGCATAAGTGTAGGTGTTTAAGTATCCAACAATGGGCTCTTTTGTTATTACAAGATCCTTGAAGTAAGGGTCCTTGGTTTTCAGACATTCACTCTGAAGTATTGGAGTTCAGACTCCCATCAATAAACAATTATTAATGAAAATAATGGCTCTGGATATTCCGGAATTTTAACCATGTGGGAGTCAGAATTATAAATTACATCTCGGCCTGAGAGAATTTGAACATCTCTTTCCATCTCATCCTCTATATTCCTAAGAATCCACTTCCCACACAAGCAGAATCTGGTCAAACCCCCAAATCTGTAAAATCTTGGTGGTTTTTTTAGTAAATGTGTTGTTGAATTTGGAAGCATAGATTTTAGTGAACATATTAATGAACTTCGAAGAAATAACCCTTTTAATGAAAATTCAACTGAAAATTCTCCAAGGTCTAAGAGAGAAATAAAAATTAGTTTAATCAAGCAACCAACCAGCCAGTGAGTGGAAGCTCCTATCCTTCAAGTTGTAGACTGTATTGTTTCAGGAGCCATACAACAAACAAAACATTCAGAGGCCACCCAGGACTTTTGCCAAAATCACAGCACAGTCTGTATTCCAAGAAGCAACTCTGACCAAATTCAGTGGCAATACATTTTTACTTGCATGGAAAGCCTACTCAGAAGCCACACACCTCCACTTGAGGCCTTTAGTAAGACTCTACCGCATGAAAGGACCTGGCATTTATGCTGATTTTAGAAAAAGAAAGACATGTTTATTAGGATTTCTTACAACACATTAAAATTCTTTGCTGTTAATCCAGGACAATATCGTGGTAATTTATGTAAGATTTCCTGCAAATTTCAGTGATCAACCTACAAATTTCCAACCAAAGCTCCAAGTCCTCTCTTGAGCCTTACTCTATCCCCTCCCCTGCATCTAGAACTTTCAGCTGTCACTCTGAGGGCTCCTGAAGTCCTCTGTCTCCAAGAAGCAGTCACTGACCCCCTGAGAGTCAGGGACATTTTCAGGCACCCTATCTGAATTCCCCGTCACTCAACACCCCACAGGCTACATTTACCATAATGGAAATACTTTATCATAGGTATTTATTAATGTTGCCATATGTTTATCTATATCTCCATTGTATTATTGATCACCAGCTTCTAAATGGCAAGGATCTTGTCAGATTCATTCAAGCTGAAAGACAGGGAGAACCACAAGGCAAACGGAGCTTTCATTGTTATTTCTCCTTTGCTCTTTTCAACTTTTCAGACCTTTAGTGCTGCGGAATACCTGTGACCTCAGGTCATCCGCTTCGTCTCCTACCTTTCCTCTTTCAAAATGGATCTGTTCCTTCCTCCAGCACCTCAAAGCTCTGCTTTCTGCTAAATTCAAATAAGCTGCATTATAGTGAGCATGCCTTACGATGTTATCCCATCCAGTTGGCATAAAAGCAGGACAAATGATGGGAATTTGAGGTAACATGACAAGGAGCCAGGGCTGTTCCATCAGGCGGGTATCCATTTATGCTGCCTAAGTGTTAAAGCCAGACTTGGTGAAGGGCCTGCCATGATACCCCACAAAAAGCGAAGCTTTAATAAATGTTGTTGGAACAAGAATCACTTCCTGTACATACTTCTTTTCCTGTTTATAAGGCACTTTCACACATATTATTTTGTTAATGATGATGTGATGCACACACGTGTATGAAAACAGAATCCTAGCGTCCAAGTCCCTCGTTAAGCATGCCACTTGCATATTATACAGGGCAATGATGCCGTTGGCAGTTATTTTAAAGGCAATTTTTACAAATTTAAGGAAACTACTGTTTTGTTTGTGGGTTCATTCTTCTATCTCCCCTAGATTGGCAGAGAGGGACTTGAAGGTATTCTTGTCTTATTTTCTATTCTCTATCTCTAAACTATGGCCATCCCCATACTTGGAATGTTCGTGGGAGGGAAGGAGAAGCTGTTTCTTCCTGCTAAGAAACCTGATCGCAAGACAAGCAACATGTCAGGAAGCAGTGCTCTTCAGAGGAAATGCTTAGGACTCTCTGATCCTCAGAGACTACAAAAGGGGGATACCCTTCCTCATCCTCTCCCTCAGGACCCCACATCACCCCATCTAGGGTGGGATGAGAGAAGAGACCTCAGGGAGAGGTGGAAGGGGGGGACCCGGGAAATTGGGGGTTGATTTCCCCAGGCATCACCGGCCTGTTAGACCCAACAAGAGATGAGTTTCCAGCCAGGACCTCTACACCTTCACACAAACATAAACATCCCATGCAGGGGTGTGCCTGCCCAACCTCCAGGTGGGACTGCCATTCCTTCCTTCTCCCCAAACACGCACGGTCACAGCTCCCTGGATTCCAACTGGGAGTAGGAGGCAGAGAGTGGAAAGGCAGGTCAATCAGATACTTAAAGATGAAACATCCCAGGTGTGAGGCCAGAGGCCAGGTGGCTCTGCATGAAAGAAAGGTGGCAGTTTTTGTTTATCTAGAAAATGCAGGAGGGGAGGCCTGGCATGCTCAGAGAGCTGTTTCTCTATTCTTTTCATCCAAACTGAAAGTTCAACGCCTCAAATCACTGAAGAAGGATGGATTTCACAGCATTTTGTGGATTTAACAAATTCTAGCCACTGTCTACCGAAATCTTACTCTTTGCAAAATACCCCAGGAGATATGAAGGCAAGTCGGGTTAGGGTTACAGATGAGGCATTCAAGGGAATTCAAGAGTATTGTGCACTTCACTTTTTAGTGTTTCCAAACTGCTTCACTGGATACTTGAGGTTCCATGGTTAGACTACACAGGGAAATGCTACATATGATCCCCCCTCATGAAAACTCTCAACGTCTGTGAGCATATGCAGTGCTTTTTGGATAGATGGATGGATGGATGGCTAAATTAAAATCTTTATATCAAAAAGACAAGAGATAACAAGTGTTAACGAGGACGGGGAGTAAAGGGAACTCTTATGCACCAATGGTAGGAATATAAATTGGCAAAGCCACTATGGAAAACAGTATGAAGTTTCCTTGAAAAGTTAAAAATAGAATTATCATGTGATCCAGCCATTCCACTTCTGGGTATCTAGCTAAAGGAAACAAAATCACTATCTTGAAGAGATATCTGCACCCCCATGTTCACTGTGGCACTATTTGCAACAGCCAAGACATGGAAATAACCTAAATGTCCAGTGACTGAATAAAGGAAATAATAAAGCCATTTAAAAAAAAAACGACAACAAAGAAGGAAATTCTGCCATTTGTGACAACATAGATGAACTCTGAGGGCATCACGCTAAGTGAAGTAAGTCAGAGAAAGACACGCACTGTATGATCTCATTTTTACATGGAGTTTAACAACATTGAACTCACAAAAACATAGAACAGACCGGTGGTTGCCAGGGGCACAGGCTGAGGGGGCAGGGGCAAGAAATGCACGAAGGTGGTCAAGGGGAACACACTTCCAAAGATGAACAAGTCCTGGGGAAGTAACACACAACATGGTGACTGTACTTAACAGCTCTGTATCTTATACGTAACAGTTGCTAAGGGAGAGTCGATTTTAAAACTTCTTAACACATACACACACAAAAATTATAACCATGTGACGAGGCACCTGGGTGGCTCAGTCAGTTGAGCGTCTGACTTCGGCTCAGGTCATGATCTCACAGTTTGTGAGTTCAAGCCCCACATCAGGCTCTGTGCTGACCGCTCAGAGCCTGGAGCCTGCTTTGGATTCTGTGTCTCCCTCTCTCTCTCTGCCCCTCCCCCACTCATGCTCTGTCTCTCTCTCTCTCTCTCTCTCTCTGTCAAAAACAAATAAACATTGAAAAAAATTATAACCATGTGAGATGATGGATGTGTTAACTAACCTTACTGGGGTGATCATTTTGCAATATACACATATATCAAATCACTAGGTGTACATCTTAAACTTCTACAATGTTACATGTCAATTACATCTCGATGAAGATGGAAAGTAAAATAATCACCTCTAGGTGGTTGCCACAGGTGTGCCTGCCTGGAGCCTTCAGGTCGACAACAGGTCTCTGTATGAACTCTAAGTGACAACTAGGGCAGCCACCTCAGAGAAAACTGATGCTCTTTGATGTTTCCAGTCAGCCACAACCTAAGATCTCACGCATGTCTGTTTGACACCTTCAAGCTAAACAGGCCCAGAAGAGCTAAATAACAAACTCAGCGTCAGGGATAACAGGCACTTACCTGAAAAGTGACACATTAGAAACTTCTCACAATAGGGGCACCTGGGTGGCTCAAGTGGGTTGGGCATCCGACTTCGGCTCAGGTCTCATGGTTTGGAGTTCCAGCCCGAGTCAGGCTCTGTGCTGACAGCTCAGAGCCTGGAGCCTGCTTTGGATTCTGTGTCTCCCTCTCTCTCTGCCCCTCCCCCCACTCATGCCCAGTATCTCTCTCCTTCAAATGTAAATAAACATTAAAAGAAGGAGGAGGAGGAAGAGGAGGAGGAGGAGGAGGAGGAAGAGGAGGAGGAGGAGGAAGAGGAGGAGGAGGAGGAGAAGAAAGAAGCTGCTCACAATAAACCTGCTCTGGGAGAGGATGAGATCATTTTAAGTAGATTTCTAGTAAATTCTACAACCAACAATTAATTTATATTTACATTTATGTATATATATATATATATATATATATATAATTTTTTTTTTGAGAGAGAGAGAGAGTAAGTGAGGGAGGGGCAGAGACAGAGGAGAGAGAGAGAATCCCAAGCAGGCTCTGTGCTGTCAGCGGGCCCGACTTGGGCAGAACTCACCAACAGTGAAATCATGACCTGAGCCGAAATCAAGAGTCAGACGCTTAACCAACTGAGCCACCCAGGTGCCCCCTACAACCAACAACTTCAAGATACAATCTCAGAGAGATGGGGATACAGACTTCCCATTTTTATGAAAGTCTGCCTGTTCTCACATCCTTATGACTTTCAGAAATTGATCTTCTGAACTTCTGGGCTTATCCATGTCAAGGAATGCAGTCAGATGACTGAGTTCAGTTCCACACTTAATCTGGTCATCTAGATTAAGACCTGAGTCAGGAACCTCTGGATCGTGGCACACTGCACTTCTAAATGTTCTCTCAGCCACTAATTTGCTGACATTTCAAAGAAATGATACCCACAGAGTGGATCTGAACACAGACCTTTACTTCCCAGGGTCAAAGAATCAATTGAGCAAATGAAACCATGGAAGTGGATGAAAACAAAGTGGAGACATGACACGACATAAATATTTGAGTGTCAGCCTCTCAGTTGCTCACAGAACACTTGGACAACAATTGCCTGGCTCTCCTCCCTATGGCCCCGTCACCCTGCTCACTCCCTGCACTGGGCTGTGCCCAGAACAGAGCTCTGAACGCTGCACCCACAGCACCCACACCCATTGCCTTCCCTGGTCCACTCCCCACTTAAAATAAATATCTTGCACAACAGTGTGCATGTACATAAGTCACTGATCTATACACTCAAAACTAGTTAAGATGGCAAGATTTATGGTATGTATATTTTACCACAACTTTTAAAAATTAAAAAAGAGGGGAGCCTAGGTGGCTCAGTTGGTTAATAGTCTGACTTCAGCTCAGGTCATGATCTTACCGTTTGTGAGTTCGAGCCCCACTTCAGGCTCTGTGCCTACAGCCTGCTTCAGATTCTGTTTCCCTCTCTCTCTGCCCCTCCCCCACTCACTCTGTCTCTGTCTCTCTCTCTCTCTCAAAAATAAACAAACATTAAAAAATAATAATAAAAAAAGAACCAAGAAAAAAATAGTATCTCTATTTCATAAATGAAGCAGAGACATGAAGTCACTTTCCCAAAGTCACACAGTAATAATAGTGGATATACCAAGAGACTCTAAAGACATCTATAGGCATTTTATGTAATTTAATTAAAAGGTAATTTAAACACTTATGGTTTGTCTATTAGCACTTCACAAAATGCTCACTCCTGGTAAGGCCCCCAAATCTGCTGGCGATTCCAATCAGCATTATCAGGGCAGCATTATCTGCAGCATTTCTGGGGCAGTTATAGCATTCCAAAAATGACTCAGAAGTGCCAACTCTCTTTCAACTCTCACGTTGGAACATTTCTGTTTAAATGCGTCACGTGGGCTTTACACGGTGTCTAATGGATGCTTTTAGCTGACTGGGCTTCCCTTTCCTTCCCTCTTCCAGTCCTGTTGCCTGAAAATACCTGAGGCTGCCATTTCTGGGCTGCATGTGTTGACGATTTCACCAACACAAAGTCCAACGGGTTGTCTGGAATTTTAACAACACAAGAATGATACCCACGAGACAGATGATAAGAAGAGACGATGAAGTCAAATCACTGAATACTCATAAAGACAGGAAAAGGATGAGATTGCACCAGAAATTACTATCATTTCCATACCTGAGAGACAGCATTGCCCTAGACAAATTCGTAACGCCGAGCTTAAATTCTGATTCAACAACTTATTGCCTACACTCCCTTGCCCTCTTTAGCCTCCGTGTTCACTGTATCTACTATATCTATATCTACTTCGCAAGTTGTTACGAGACTAAAGCGAAAATATATTTTAAAGTGCTTGCCGAACTATCGAACAACATGTAAATAGTTATAGGTATCCCTTCTACACAATTTGTCTTTAAAAATTCATGAATTCATAAACGTCAACACATTTCAAATCCAAAAACAGACTCTACATTAAAAAGAACCCATTTGTTGGCATTTGGGTGGCTCAGTCAGTTAAGCGTTTGACCTTGACTCAGGTCATGATCCCATGGTTCATGAGTTTGAGCCCCGCATTAGACTCTGAGCTGTCAGCACAGCTGGAGCCTACTTCAGATTCTGTGTCTCCCTCTCTATCCACCCTTCCCCCACTCGTGCTCTGTCTCTCTCTCTCTCTCTCTCTCTCTCTCTTTCTCAAACATAAATAAACATTAACAAAACAAAACAAAACAAAAGAACCCATTTGTAGAAACATTTTACTCAAATGGTGTTTTAAAACCTGATCTGGAAGGCCCTTACCAGATAGGATTTTGATTTCTATCCTATTTGTAATCCCTATTTAACTAATGAAAGACCTTAGCTTAAAATTACCAAGGGAAGTTAGGTATATATTACTAATATCTTAGAATAAAGTAAAAAAGGATAGCAGTTTACCCTTGGTTGATGTTGCGGAGAATGGACAATCCCAACAAGAGATTTTTATACTTGAAATATCCGCTATAAAGTTTACCCTCCATTCCGAAACTTCAAATATTAAAATGTAGAAATTATCAAGGAGTTCCAGTCCCACTGCTCAATGTCACTGAAGGAGTACCCCAGCCATGTCTTTGTGTCACTCCTTTGTCTAAAGCCCTGAGTTCAACTTGGGACACAAAATGTATCATGAGGTGTTGTTCAAGTGTATAGCATCCCCATTCAAGCACCTACTTGAACGTCATTTCCCAGCAGCAGAAGCCCCAGACGCGTCTCTGAAAACATAGGTGAAAGCTCAAAATGACCCCTTTCCTGTGAAAACCTTTTCCTTAGTGGTCTTCCCATGAAGCCCCATTCATTTCTAGCATGGGTTCTACCTCCAAGAACATCTACTCACATCTTCCAATTACCAACACCTCACCACGACAACATTCTGAGTGCCAGCAGAGCTCTCTGTTCTCCATGGAGCATGCAGAGGCATGGCTCTTGCCTTGAGGGCTTGTGACATAAGCAGGACAAGAAACAATATTTAGATAAGACATCAGATCGAGAGGCTGATAAGATTCAAGTGTGAGTTGTTCCCTTCCCCCTCTTCCTCTGAAGGTAGCTCTTCAAAAAGGAGCCAGGACAGAAAAGAAGGATCATTCAGAAGAGACCCTTCTGGGGATGGGGTGATAGATGTTCTCAGGGAGTCCAAGGGGTGGATTGAAGCTGAGAAAAGATGGTTGGGAAAAGAAACAGGAAGAAAAGAGGGCAGAAGCATAAGTAGGAACCAAGGAGAGATATTTTATTTTATTTTTAATGTTTATTTATTTATTTTGAGAAGGAGAGAGACAGAGAGAATCCCAAACAGGCTTCCCGCTGTGAATGCAGAGCCCAAGGCTGGGCTCAATCTCATGAACTGTGAGACCAAGACCTGAGCTGAAATTAAGAGTCAGACACTTAACTTACTAAGCCATCCAGGCACACCTGAGGAGGGATATTTTAAAGGAACTGAGAAAGTATTTCAGACAGCAGCCCCCATGAGATAGCTTGAAAGCAATTGAGAATCTCCCTCCAGTGGGAACAGATGCAGAAGACTGGAACCATCTTTCCAGCAACTTCCTTTCAATTGTTACTGCTGGTATTTCCTTAAGAAAACAATTTCAAAGAAGATAAAGTACCCACACACTAAAATGTTCCTGACTGTTTCAATACCAGAAAATCTAGAAACAATCAAAATGTCCATCAAAGAGATTGGTCGATCCATTGAGGGTGTCAGTGTAGTAAGTATTGTGCAGACACATTGTGAAAATGATCATTATTAAGATAATATAGAAGCATGGAGAATATGCAGGGTTAATATTAGGAGAAGACAAGCACACTACTTGGGTGTTACAATATTCAATAAATGGGTATGCTACAATGAACTTGCAATAATGCCAAACAAATGTATACGGTATTTGTAGACAAAGACTAGGAAAAATGCAAATATAAAAAAAGTACTACAGTCACATTAGCATGGTAGTAGTATAGGTTTTTACATTTTTTTCAAACGTTTTAAGCATTTTTTTACATGCATCTTTTCAGTTTAAAGCTCCTCAATGTCTTGGTGGTTTTGTTAATGGAGACATCCTTCCAGTGTCAATGTGAGTATGGCAGAGGAAGTAGAGGGATGAGAAGTTGTTCTTTTTAAACATCCACCTATAGCCTACACTGCTTTAGCAGGCAGAGGGGGTGCTAATTAGTCCTTCTCACATTTGCTAGTGAATAAGCCACCTGGTGGGGTAGGGGGGAACCAGTTGAAGTATGGAACACAGGTCACTTGGGGGGCCCAAGTGAGTTGCTGGCTTGGAAGGGAAGCTGTGAAAGCCCAAGATGCTAAACAGCCACTGGGACCATTTGCCTCCAATTCTGATAACCCATCTTGTCAGCAACAGCCTAGCTCCCCTGAGGCCACCATGGTTTCACCCAGTTTCCTTGCTGCTCAGATGAGACCTAAGCTAGGCATCTCTCAGCCAAGCTGAGCCATTTCACTCAGCTTTGTTTTCCCGGGTATTTTGTTCCTTAAAAATTAGCAGTATGGGGGCACCTGGGTGGCTCAGTCAGTTAAGCATCCAACTCTTGGTTTCGGCTCAGGTCATGATCTCACGGTTTTGTGAGTTTGAGCCCCACGTCCGGCTTCGTGCTGACGGTGCAGAGCCTGCTTGGCATTCTCTCTCCCCTGCTCTTTCTGCCCCTCCCCCACTTGAGCTGTCTCTGTCTCTCTCAAAATAAATAAACTTAAAAAAAAAAAGCACTATGGATAAAAATAAGAAAGGCTTAGTTAAGTGCTTGGCCTCAACAGCACAGACAAATAAAAAAAAAGTCCTTTTAAAGAATCATTTTGGGGGCACCTGGGTAGCTTAGTCGGTTAAGCATCCAGCTCTTCAACTCAGCTCAGGTCTTAATCTCAGGGTTGTGAGTTCAAGGTCCACACTGGGCTCCATGCTGGGCATGGAGCCTACTTAAATAAAATTCAAAATAAAAAAATAATCATTTTGCTTTATTGTTTTCTGCCCAGATCCTAAATCTCTTGAGAAAGTGCTAACTTTGGGGGAAATCCCACAAATGCAAACACACAGGGTTAATTTTCTCCCTTGATGGCTACCAAGTTAGCCTATTTTGCTAAACTAGCTAGTGTTTAAGCAGCACAAGCCCCGTGAGACTTAGGGCTTGGACGGCCAGAAACCCTGGGATGGGGAAGAGTCCCAGGAACCGTGGCCCATGTCACTCATGTCGCCCAGTGGCACCCAGCTGAGGCAAGCCACTCCACTCACTGAATTTCTCTTTCTTCGATACAGAAGATAAGCATCCGGCCTCTCCAATACCATCATTCACCCATCCGTCTACCAGATGCTGTCATGAGCATCAAATGCGATACAGGAATGAAAAATTTTTAAAAGCTTTCCACGTGTGTTAGTAACATTATTAAATAAATGAAAACACAAGCAAAACACATAAAAGGGTGTGTTTCAGGCATGTGAACTGCCCCTTGAAGTTGCCAGGGAGGGCACAGCTTGGGAACTGGGCTGGAACGTCTGTACACCGAGATCCAGGACAGCCCTGTGCCAGCAAAGCCTTTGAAAGAGCCACCAGATCACAACCATCTATGGAAGAACAAAGGGGAAAACATGGCCCAAAACAACAACAAGAAGCAAAAGCCAGCGCCTGGCACTTCTGGGCAGGTTAAAGCCCATGGTGGGAGCCTCCAGGCTCTCATGACTGATCAGCACGTCCCGAAAGGGAACGGCACGTCCCCTGCCCCCTCCCACCGACTCCAAACCAGGGGCTGCTCACTGTCAGCGGTGTGGGCCCCTGAGTCACCCACACGTCAACGCCCTGGGTTTCCCTTGGATCCTCTCCCAGCGGTGTTGCCAGATGATGAGATCATGGCACTTGACAAAACCCTCTCTTTCAAAAGCACCTTTTATCCAAATGGATAAAAAAAGAATTTAACAGGCTTTATCTTTCTGGCTGTCCCATCTTTGGCAAGGCCTACAGCTCACATATTCAATTGTGTTGGGTTGTTGTTTTTTTTTTTAATATATATTTTTAGAGCGGTTTTCAGTTCACAGCAAAATTGAGTAGAAAGTACAGAGAGTTCCCATACACGCCGAGAGTTCCCATACACGCCGGCTCCCCACACGACCTCACTGTGGACATCCACACCAGAATGACACATTTGTTACAGTCAGCGAACCTCCTCAGCACCCAGAGTTCAGACTTTACAACTAGATTCACTTTCAGTGTTGTGCATTCTCTGACATACTCGGTTTTCAAGGAAGGAAGTAGGCAGGAGGAGAATGGAAATTCACAACCAGTCAGTAAGCAAGGACTCCGTGCTCCACAAACAAAACTTCCCTCTCTCATGACATCTGTGGAAGGCTTTTCTTCAACCATCAAGCAAGGGAACCCCTGAGGTGCATTAACATGCAGGACACGTTTAAAAAAAAACAAAAAAACAAAAAAATTAAAAAACGGGGTGCCTGGGTGGCTCAGGCGGCTAAGCATCCAGCTTCGGCTCAGATCATGACCTCACAGTTCATGAGTTCCAGCCCCGCGTTGGGCTCTGTGCTGACAGCGCTGAGCCTGAAGCCTGCTTCAGACTGTGTCTCCCTCTCTCTCTGCCCCTCCCCCCTCCTCAAAAATAAATAAACATTAAAAAAAAATCTTTTAAATCAAGTTGTATAAACCAGTGCTTCTCAAACTTTCACATGAATATGCAACCTGAAGAGTCTTGTTAAATCCAGATTTTGCTTGAATAGGTCTGGGGCGAGGGCGCCAAGATGCTCCAACAAGCCCCTAGGTGACATCCGTGCTGCTGGACATTGGACCCCACTTTGAAAAGTGAAATTGAATGTGAGGTGTGTTGGAAGGGGAGGGAGCTTTCAAGTTGAGTGGATTTGGGTTCAAATCATAGCTCTGCCACTTACTGGCTGCCCAGCCAATGACTGTATCTATAAAAATGAGATGATCAAACTGACCCTGCAGGGTTTCATGAGGTATTGACTGCAAAGTTCAGTTCAGAGCTGGAACTCAATGAACTGAGCAGTAATTATCATTATTTTTTCCCCACTGCTTTTATCACTGTTATATCTGATTTTGATAAATTTCTCCTTTACCTATCTTTGTATAAAAAGCATATTAACAACTTTTAGACAAAAGCTATACATTTTTTGTAAATATTTCACACTTAATCTCGATAAGAATACCTCATAAAACCAGATTAGCATGAGTTAATAGACTCGTGTAACCCAGAATTTCATATCTTTATAAGTGTATTTATTTATTTTGAGAGAAAGAATGCAAGCAGGAGAGGGGCAGAGAAGAGAGTGAGTCCCAAGCAGCCTCTGAACTGTTGGCATGGAGCCTGACGTGGGGCTTGATCTCACAAACTGTGAGATGGTGACCCGAGCTTAAAATCAGGTCAGATGCTTAACCAACTGAACTACCCAGGGGCCCCTAATCCAGAATTTCAAAAAGACGCCCCCAATTTTTTCTTCTACTCTAGTTTTTGTGAAAAGTCAAAAGAAAGAGTTTTCTCTCTACCCTTCATCTTTTCCCTCAAGGCCCTGTCTGCATTCCAGTCTTTCCCACCTGGCCTCACACGTATTCATGTGAATTACATAATGTTAGATTTAGACAAAGCTTTGAGAGTTCCCAGCCCAGCTCTCTGATTTTAATAAGAAAATCAACATCCAGGAAGATTGGGTTATTTGCCCAAAGTGACAGTTACATTTTCTTAGAACCAGAAGAAATTGGGTTTAAATAGGTTAAATTAATTAAACAAGGAGACCACTAGACTGAGGTAATTCTAACACCTTAACAGCCTATGTAAGAAAACCAAAACCAAAGCCTATAATGCCTCAAGGTTAAGAAATCCAAACCTGGACAACCAATCACAAATGCCCAACTAGGCTTTCCAAATAAAGCAACAACTTAAGCCTTAGCCAATCCAATGATTTCCTTGCTTTGCTTATGCATCTTCCCTATAAAATTCTTGTCCTAAGACTTAAGGAGCACTCCTAGCCACTTCCAATTTGGTGTGGCCCAGCTCCAATTGATTTTTGTTCAAATAAACTTGTAAAATTTGCAACATGCCTCAGTTTATCTTTTAACCTTTTCTTTTTTCCTTAATGTTTATTTATTTTTGAGAGAGAGAGACAGAGAGAGACAGAGAGAGACAGAGCGTGAGTAGGGGAAGTGTAAAGAGAGAAGGAGGCACAGACTCCGAAGCAGGCTCCAGGCTCCGAGCTGTCAGCACAGAGCACGATGCGGGGCTCAAACCCACAAACCGTGAGATCATCACCTGAGCCGAAGTCAGACGCCCAACTGACTGAGCCACCCAGGTGCCCCTTTTAACATTTTCTTTAAGACAGCTTTGCACATAATAAAAGGCAACTCTCATGTACAGGGGACAGTTGGGGGACAGTGCTTCGCAACAGCACCCTTGGAAACCATACACAAGTATAAAGGCAAGCCTCTAGATTAGCGGTTCCCAGGATGTGAGATTTCACAGGCCAGAAAAAACAAAAAGAGATTGTAATTGGGAACGTTACCAATTTTTGACTTTGTCAAGAAAGAACTTTTTTCTGTAGTTATTCTCATTCACCATCACCATTATCCCATAAAAGGAAATAAAATATTTTAATTCCAAAAAAAAATAGAATGGACATAATCCCACAATAGAGGACATTTCTCCCATTTTAGGTTTATGAAAAATTCAATTATAGCCACTATTTTTCTCATTTTATTGCAAATGAGTAATCGGAAGTGAACACTGATTCTTAATCTACTTTGTGTCATACGTGCCTTTGAGAACCCGAGGAAAACAATGGAGCTTTCCCCAGAAAAAATGTACATACCTAGGTACACGCAATGTTTTCAAGAAAGTCCAGATATGTGCAGGTCCCGGGTCAAGATCACCTGCTCTTAGCTGGTGATTTCGTCTCCACCTGACTCACTGGTGACTTCATCCTCTGGTCATCTTTAATGGATCTGCGATCCTCCGCAAACTGCAGGAGACTCAGGGCAAGGTCCTGTTTTCAAGCCCTAAGGCTATCAGAGCTAGCCTTCAGCACAGTTGGTCTGAACTTTCTGAGAGGAATAAGAAGGAGTTTCTTCTTTTGCCTGGCCCCTGCCCATTAATGATAATGCCAAATACAAGAAGATCCCCTCCCCAAAAAGCCTCAAAACCAAAAGTTCCTCTGGGTCCAGGACCAAAATGCCCCACTTGGTGGTGTAAGGTCATGGGATTCTGGGAAGTAGACTGAAAAAAAAAGGTAAAGGTCATTCTGAAACAGAACCAGATTTAGGTCCATCTACGTCTCATATCCAGATCATTCTCAGAGCCCTGTGGAAAAGGCAGCAGAAGTTAGGAAAGCTAAAATTGGTCCAGGTTCAGTCCAGTGGTCAATGGTATCGGAATGGGGCGGAGGGCACCTAAAAATCCCAGAACCAGTGTCTGGTAACACCCACGAAATGATGAACGGGCAGGTACACGCATACCATGACATATGTGGGTGACAAAAGCATCACAGCCTGCTTTTGAGTGATGAACAATGGGAGAAGCTTCTCGACCTTCAGAGGCAGGTAGACTATCAGTACTGCTCAGAACGGCTTCTCAGCCATGTCTGTCTTAATATGATCAAACCTACCTGCATCAATCCATCCACCCAGCTTGTAGTTCCTAAGGTCACCCATACAGAACATATAATATATCATTCTACAGTATCCCTGTGGAGAAGACCAGACAAGGAAAAGTGATCTTTGTTGCAAGCCTCAACGCCTGTGCATTAAAGAGAGGAAAATCACACTTGCAACCTCCCCTTCCACCCCTCTCCCCCTGAAAGAAAGGCATTTGCTTCTTTCTTAAGTATGTAGAATTCCTGGCTCTGACACCTGCAGAATTTAGGAAGATCAGGTAGCTAAATGGATGCTATTTACACATATAGGTCTCCCTAGATGGATTATCAACCTGCTTTTTTGAAAACAAAGATTGGGAAAAACCCTTAATGGTGGCTGGGGTGGGGGAGAGGCTAATGAGAAGGCTTTGGGGAAGTAGGGAATCCTTCAAATCATTAAAACCAACTTTTATCTGGAGCGCCTGGTTCGTTCAGTTGGTAGAGCATGTGACTCTTGATCTCGGGATTGTGAGTTCAAGCACACTTTAGGCATAGAGTTTACTTGAAAAAATAAATAAATAAAATAAAATAAAATAAAACCATTTCTTATCTGGAGAATGCCAAAAGAGGTGAATATTTGACATATTTAAATATAAATGTATGGTAGATTCAGACACATGAGTATTGATTATGTAGCCATAGGTAACTGAAAACTCCCCGGAGACCCATGAGGGATTAACCCCATTAATGCTTTATTTCTTAAGCTGGGTGGTGGGTACCTGGGCATCTCTTTATTGGTCAAGTTTTTTTTTTTTTTTTAAATGTCTATTTATTTTTTAGAGACAGAGAGACTTTGTCGGGGAGGGAGAGAGAGGGAGACAGAGGATCTGAAGCAGGCTCTGGGATATCAGTGCAGAGCCCAACACAAGGCTCAAACTCAAAGTCAGACGCTCAAACGACTGAGCCACCCAGGTGCCCCTCTCATTATTATTCTTTAAACTGAATAAATGCAGATATATATGCTCTTTTGATTATATATTTCATCAAAATAAAATATCTAATTAAAGTCTTCTCTATTTCCATTGCCTTCCCTACCTGAAGTTAACAGAAGGAGCCAATTAGTGGGTCAGATTTGAGAATGTATCTTTTCTTTGTCTCCCTGTAGGCCTCTCCTTCTGAACTTCTTTCCTCTGTGTGGCTTCCTGTTTCCTGACCCTGCTGGAATGTGAGCAGCAAACCTTTGAGAAGAGAATTTGTGAACACGACTCAGGCTAGTCTCAGTCTTTGTATGTTCAGGAGTGAGGCTGAGCCACAGACCAGCCTTCCTGCCCTCCACTGCCTGGAGGGAGACACAGATGAGGCCAGGGAACAGAGGTGCCCCAAGGTGAGAGACAAGAAGCTGGCTATTGGACAGGCCAACAAACTCCAGCCTCTTGGAGCCCAGCCCAGCACTGGAAGGGATGCCAAAAGGCACAGGCTCTACAGAAACAGTTCATTCAAAGCACCTTTACTGCCCTTTCTCTCTCCTTTCTCATTCACCATATAAATGGCAGCCATCAGTTCAGATAGAGCCGCTTGCGTTTGAGGCACAGGGAAGTGTCCACTGCAGGGAAAGATTCATGAGAAAAGGGAGCTTGCCTTTCTACTTTAGAAAAGAAGAGCAAGGAGCCCCAAATCCTTGGCCCCTGGGTAAAATCAACCCTGTCAGAAGTAGCTTTGTTTGCTTCACATGAAAGTGGAGTGGGAACAAGTGGCTGGCCATGTAGGCCAGCCCAAAGAAGCCATGAGCCTAAGGTCACACGTGACACTAATTCCCAACTGCAGCCATTTGGGGAATGTCAACTAAAATCACATTCGTAATGTAGTAAAATGACCCCCAGCCACAATTAGAGGAAAGAATAATTTAGAACCTATCTTCTTTGAAGAGCAGAACAATTGAAAGAAACTGGTTAATGGTAACTACCGGCAAGCTAGAGCTTGAATGAAACCAGGTGGAAATAGAGGGTGAGACATCTCAGTCCAGCACAAATGATGCTATAAAGAAAATGGTCAGACCCCTGTGCTCACAGGGTTGGCCTTGTGCTGACCAAGCCGGCCTTGGGCTCCAGATGCACTGTGCCTTCCCCATTTTTTGCAGATGGAAAAGAGGCTAATTTTTAGTTAGTTATCATTACTTACCATTATTCTTATAGCTGACGGTATTCTAAGTCTTTAGCTATAAAGTAGCATTAAAAAACCTTTTTGTGTTTCAAAAAATTTGAAGCCTTTTGTGGCCTTGGAGAGATCATGTCAGGGATGAAAACCATGACAGGATTAAATAATTTGAAGATGTCAACTTCAATCCTGGGATGCCCATCTCCATCCAGACTTCTCCCAAAATTGTTCTCAACTGAAGTTTCTAGTTTTAATTACTTTCATTGCTAAGGTACTTGAGAATAACAAAGCAAATCAAAACTATTTCCTGTAATGATTAATCACTTCTTCCTAGAATGGAAGAATTGCTAATTCCTACAGTACAGATTGTCTGCTTTACAAGTAAAGCAAAGCACTACTTGGCCTAACCTCCCCTTTCTCATCTGACACACCTAGATGGTAGCCACACCCTGATGTGGGGTTTTGGTTTCTTTGTGTGGGGTTTTTTTTGGGGAGGGGGCGGCGTTTAAAGCAGATAAATTCTTTCACACCTCTGAAAGTGAGCCTCTTGCCTCAGATGTACTAATGGCACATAGGGCCCCAGAACTTCAGAAACAATCAAAGGGAAGAGAAAGGAGCTCATCTCTACTTCAAGTTCAGTCTGTGTCAAGTATTATGCTTGGCAGTTCACCTACAGCATTTCATTTACTTTCACAACAACCCTAGAAGATACCCCATTACTCTCATTTTACAGATGAGTCAACTGAGGCTCAGGGAAGTTAAATAGCATGACCAACGTCGCACAGCTGGTAGGTGGAAAAGCCAGGGTTTAAGTCTCAATCTCAGTCCAAAGCCTTGCTTCTTCCCAATATACTGTTCCCTACATGTCAAGAAAGCTAATACAGAGCATGAATCTACCTAGAGCTTGGCTGTGAACATGTCTTTTTTCTTTTTTTTTTTTTAATGTTTATTTATTTTGGGGAGAGAAAGAGAGACAGAACATGAGTGGGGGGAGAGACAGAGAGAGGGGACACAGAATCCGAAGCAGGTTCCAGGCTCTGAACTGTCAGCACAGAGCCCAACGTGGGGCTCAAACCTACAAACTGCAAGATCATGACCTGAGCTGAGGTCGGATACTTAACCGACTGAGCCACCCAGGTGCCCCAACATGTCTTTTTTAATGAGACATATTTTTTAAAAATATTTTTTAACTTATGTTTTTTTCGTTTTTTTTTTTTTATTTAAAAAAATTTTTTTTCAACGTTTATTTATTTTTGGGACAGAGAGAGACAGAGCATGAACGGGGGAGGGGCAGAGAGAGAGGGAGACACAGAATCGGAAACAGGCTCCAGGCTCTGAGCCATCAGCCCAGAGCCTGACGCGGGGCTCGAACTCACGGACCACGAGATCGTGACCTGGCTGAAGTCGGACACTTAACCGACTGCGCCACCCAGGCTCCCCTAACTTATGTTTTTTTAAGTTTATTTATTCATTTTGAGAGAGAGTGTGTGTGGGAGAGGTAGAAGAGAGAGAGAGAATCCCAAGTAGGCTCTGCACCATCAGTGTGGAGCCTGATGCGGGGTCAAACTCACAAACTGTGAGATCATGACTTGAGCTGAAATCAAGAGTTGGCCACTTAACCAACTGAGCCACCCAGGTGCCCCTAAAAATATTTTTAAATCTAAAAACACCTCTCAGGGCACCTGGGTGGCTAAGTCGGTTAAGCGTCCAACTCTTAGTTTCAGTTCAGGTCACGATCTCATGGTTTGTGAGATTGAGCCTGAGACATGATCACGGCTGACAGCACGGAGGCTGCTTAGGATTCTCTCTCTCCCTCTTTTCCTCTGCCCCTTCTCTGCTTCCACTCTCTCTCTCTCTCAAAATAAATAAATAAACTTCAAAAAATAAAAATAATAAATAAATGTACCTCTCAAGTACTGATTAGATGAATGACATCATCACATCATAGTGATAGTGATAAAAAGACATCCCTTTTATGGTTAATAAACATGTGATGTCAATTTTTAATACTGACTGAAAACATGGAGCCATTTCCAAAAAAAGTGAAGCAATCGCAAGCTGTGAATTCCTAACAAGTCTCTGCAAATCTTCTACCAACACAAGAGGAGCAGAGAAACTCAGTGTTAAAAAGGGAGAAGAAAACTTCAAGTACACCAAGGCTACATGTCCCCCTTTACAGACAAGTTAGCTGAAGCCCAGAAGAGCCCAGTGACTTGCCCAGAGTCGCACAGTAGACCATGGCAAGCTGAGTTCAGAACTCAGCAGTTGAGTGTGGACAGCTCCTGCACTTCAGGATAGCACCCCTTCTACAAAACTTTCCCCACCCAGGAAGAAACCTAAGAGAGTTCCCAGGATCAATCTAGATGTTGCTCTGAAGGTATTTTTTAGATGTAGTTAACATATAAGCAGGAGATGCAGTAAAACAGATTACCTTCCCTAATGTGGGTGGGCCTGATCCAATCAAGGGAAGACCTTACAAGCAAATACTGAGGTTTTCCAAGGAAAAAACCTTCTTCAGGAATACAACATAGAAATGCCCAAGTTTCTAGATTACTGCCCTGCCAAATTGAGACTCAAGACTCCAACATCATCTCTTTTTCTTTTTATCATCATTCATTTCTCCCACCTCCCACTCCCTGACTCTGGCAACCACCAATCTATTCTCTGTATCTATTAGGTTTTAGGGGAGGGCTTTGTTTTTGTTTTAGATTCCATATATAAGAGAGATTATATAGTATTTGTCTTTCTCTGCCTAACTTATTCCACTTAGAATAAGGTCTTCAAGGTCCATCCATTCCATCCATGTTGTCACAAATGGCAAGACTTCCTTCTTTTTTATGGCTGAATATTCCATCATATATATGTGTGTGTGTGTATATATATATATATGGATGTATGTATATAGATGTATAGATATATCTTCTTAATCCATTCATCCCTCAATGGGACACATGTTGCCTCCATATCTTGGCTATTGTAAATAATGCTGCAATGAACATGGGATTGCATGTATCTTTTAATGTTTTTGTTTTCTCCAGATAAATACCCAGAAATGGAATTGCCAGATCACATAGTAGTTCTATTTTTTAATTTTTTGAGGAATCTCCATCCCGTTTTCCATATTGGCTGCACCAATTTACATTCCTACCAACACCATGCAAGGATTCCCTTTTCTTCACAGCCTTACCAACACTCGTTATTTCTTATCTTTTTGATAATAGCCATACTAACAGACGGGAGATGATATCTCATTGTGGTTTTGATTTGCATTTTACTCATGATTAGTGATGTTGAGCACCTTTTCATGTACATGTTGGCCATCTGTATATCTTATTTAGGAAAATGTCTCTTTAGATCTGCCCAATTTTTAATTGGATTTTTTGTTTTATTGCTGCTGAGTTGTATGAGTTCTTTATATATTTTGGATATCAGCCCATATCATAAATACAATTAGCAAATATTTTCTCCCACTCAGTAAATTGCTTTTTCATTTTGATAGTTTCAGTTGCTATACAGAAGCTTCTTAGTTTGATGGATCTTTGCTTTAGTTGTCTTTGCTTTTGGTGTTTGATTCAAAAAAATTATCACCAAGACCTATGTTAAGGAGTTTATCACCTATGTTTTAGGAGTTTTATGGTTTCAGGTCTTACATTCAAGTCTTTAAATTCATTTCAATTTTAATTTTGAGTTAATTTGTGTGTATGGTGTCAGATAGTGGTCCAGTTTTCCCAATACCATTTATTGAAGAGTCTGACCTTTTCCCATTATATGTTCTTGGATCTTCTGTTGTAAATTAATTGACAATTTATACATGGGTTTATTTCTGGGCTCTCTATTCTGTTCCATTGATCTATATGTTTTTATGCCAATACCATACTGTTTTAATTGCTATAGCTTTGTTGAAGTCAGAAAACATGATGCCTCCAACTTTGTCCTTCTTTCTCAAGATTGCTTTGACTCTCTGGGGTCTTTCCATGGTTCCATGCAATTTTTAGGATTATATGTTTTATTTCTGTGAAAATGCCATTGGAATTTTGATGGAGATTGCATTGAATCTGTATATTGCTTTGGGTAGTATAGACATTGTAACAACATTGATTCTTCCACTCCATGAGTACAGAGTATCTTTCATTTGTGTCTTCTTTAATTTCATTAATGTCTTGTAGTTTTCAATATACCTGTACAGGTCTTTCACCTCCTTGGGTAAATTTATCTCTAGGTATTTGATTCTTTTTGATGCAATTATAAATGAGATTGTTTTCCTAATTTCTATTCCTGATAGTTTCTTATTAGTGTATAAAAACACAACAGATTTTTATGTATTGATTTTTGTATCCTGCAACTTCATTGAATTCATTTATTAGTTTTTCGATGGAGCCATTAGGAGGGTTATATATATATATATATATATATATATATATATATATATATATATATATATCATGTCATCTGCAAATAGTGACAGTGTTACTTCTTCCTTTCCAATCTGGATGGTTTTTATTTCTTTTTCTTACATTATTGCTCTGGCTATGACTTCCAATACTATGGTGAATAAAAGTGGTAAGAGTGGGCATCTTTGTCTTGTTCCTGATCTTAGAGGAAAAGCTTTCAGCTTTCCACTATTGAGTATGATGTTAGCTGAGGGCTTGTCATACAAGGCCTTTAGCTTGTTGAGGTACATTCCTTCTATACCTCCTTTGTTGAGAGTTTTTATCATGAATGGGTGTTGATTCAACATCAACTCTTTTTTTAAGTTTATTTGAGAAAGAGATAAAGCATGTGTGCACATAAGTGGAGGAGGGGTAGAGAGAGAAGGAGAGAGAGAATCTCAAGCAGGCTCCACACCTTCAGCCAGAGCCTCACACAGGGCTCCATCTCACGAACCAAAGTGTGAGATCATGACCTGATCTGAAATCTGAAATCAAGAGTCGGATGCTTAACCAACTGAACCACCCAGGTGTCCCAATCCAACATCAACTCTTAAACTTAGTTATCAAATTGCTGGCCTGCTGTATGGATTTCAGACTTGTTATCCCCCACAATCACTGCATGCCAATTTCTTAAAGAGAGAGAGAAGATATATACACACATAAATATATATATACATATACATACACATACACATATACATACACATAACACGGTTCTGTTTCTTTGGAGAACCTTAATAGATGGAGAATGAATGAATGATGTTCTTCTAGGCTGCATATGGGAAATAAAAAGCAACTAAATTAGTTAGTGTCTATCTCATAACTACCACCATGCCCAGAGTTACAAAAGCTGCTCTTCCCTAAACAAAGCTGAAGCTGGTGAGGCTAAAGCTGATGAGAGGGCTATGAAGTGGTAATATTGCTGTCCTTTCTGAAAACTGAATACTGTAGCCTGGAGAGTTTAAGTAACTTGGTCAAGCCACAGAGTTGGTGTTTGTAGTCAGGATTCAAACCCATGATTGCATGACTCCAAAGTCCACAGTCTTTCTACTTCATTACACTCCTGATTTATTTATAACATCATGAAAAGTCAAAAGGGGAGGTCTCAGGAAAAATGGAGTAGGCCATGATGTCAAATGCTTCAAAGAGGTCAAGGAAGGAAGGTTGAACGGAGAAGCAGCTCCCTCCCCTGCCCCAGTCCAAGATACAGCCACCAACCAAGGCTTTCTATGGTCAGTTCTAAAATAAAAGAATCTCTCACCCATTTGTAAAGGAAAGGAAGCACCTTCTGGAACTTCTCCTGGAAGGACTCAACTAGAAATTTCACCAATGAATCTAGAGGTATCAAAAAAATCAGAAATGTTTGTGTAGACTCAGGTATGAGACAAAATGTAAATGGAAGAATAGAATAAACAAAGAAGTCTTGGTAAAGGCATATAAGGAATAATACATGTGTAAGAAAGAGCAAAGGGATGATGAGTTATAGAAATGTTAAATATTATGTAATCTATGCCAGTGTGTTCCCCACAGACCAATTGGTATTCAGTATGGCTTTATAAATGATAGATAATATATAACTGGTGTTCCCAAGATGATTTTCCATGACTAGGACGGCTTGTGTTTTAAAAATACAGGGTGCTCTGAATTAAATATAGTGGGTTTACAATGCTCATTTGACTGGAGTCATTACTCTCAGCCAGCCTAGCTACTGGTCATTGACCAGCTGATTGGAGTCAGAGATCTTCCCTTTGCCAGATTCAACAAGAAGGCAGCATAAAGAATGCAGTCTCTTATTTACAAGCTGTGAGGCCTACAAAAACTTTGCAGAGTGTATCTGTCCATTTGGTGATAAGTGATCTCCAGGGGCTAAGAAAGGGAAGCTGTTTGGGTTAGCAAGTGTAGGTGTTTGTCCTGATTTCCTGCTCTCACAATGCTTTCATTTATTCCAGCAAATGCAGCCTGATGATTCATTGGAGACCAGTGGTCATTTGTGCTATTCCCTGGAGGTAACTCAAAGTTGGTGTCTGGGGACATATGCAATCTTTGAAAAAACTTTACTGGCCTAAGTCTCAGTAGTTTGTTAATTCCTAAACTGATTAATGAAGCAATGCTCAGAGTAGTAGAAGTTACTAACCTCTGCCAAAAGTCAAACTTTTGCTCACAGTGTTTGGGTCTCGAGTTTCATTTAGTGACCTCTCAGCCTAGCCCAGCCAGAGCCAAGACCACTGAGTCAAGAGTCTGGAAACCCAGGGTCCACACTGGCTAGCAGGACTTAACCTCTTAAGATTCAATTTCCTCCACTGGACCTCAGCCAGGTCTCTTCCATCTCTAAAGTTAAATGAATCTATGGTTTAAGTGAAGAAGTACATTAGAAGGTATGTATTTCCTTATCCAAGTAATACCAAGAGCAGGGCTTCCCACCAACACCCAAGCCGCCAGCAATGCAAATAGAAACTGCATATCGCCCCAGAAAGCACAAGAGAATCAACCAAAAAAGATATGAAAATTCAGGATGATTCTTGGAAACAAGCTTAATGTACACTTAGCAGATGTAACAACCAATTCGAAAAATTAGACTAACAGCAGAAAGTGTGAAACACCTGGGGATAAACTTAACTGGAAATATGCACAGGATCTAAATGAAAAGTTTAAAATGTGGAGGGACACAAAGAATATCTAAACAAATGAAAAGATACTTCATCTTGGACAGGAAGACTTAACAAAATTAAGATATTAATTCTCCCTAAATTAATTCAAAATTTTAATATTATTCCAATAGAAATACCAAAAGGATTTTTAAAAACTTAACAATTCTAAAGTTTATATGGAAAATAAATAAGTGAAAATGTGATCAATTTCTCATTTCTTAAAAGATTAATGAGAAGGGGTTAGCCCTCTCTCTATATTGAATAGTCAAAGAAATTTGGTATCAAAGCATGAATAAACAGATCATTGGTACAAAATAGAAAAATCCAGAAATAGAGCCAAATATATATAAAAATTTATATTATATATATCCACATAAGAATTTATACAAGAATACATGTACATATGAGAATTTACATATTTTTTTAATTCCCATTTTCAATCAGTGGGAGGTAAATGGATTATTCGGGAAATGATGCTAGGACAATTTGGTTGCCATTTGGAAAAATATAAGGTTAAATATATACTCTACATGTTACAACCACCAAAAACAAAAATTCCAGATGGAAACAAAATGTAAACCTCAAAAGCAAAACCATGAAAGTACTAGAAGAAAACATAGGATTAAAAAAATAATCTTAACAGTGAGAAGGCTTTCCTAAATATTATACAAAATTCCAAAGCCATAAAAGAAAAGATTGATAAACTGAAATACCTTTACAAAAGAAAAGATCATCATAATTTTTTTAAAAGTATAAACAAAGTCAAATGAAAAACCAGGAATAAATATCTTTAAAGTATATTTCAGACAAAAGGCTAATGTCCTTCATATGCAAAGAGCTTCTCAAATCAATGAAACCAATAACCCAATAGAAAAAAAATAGGTAAAGAATATGAACAGAATCAGGCAAAGAGTTCACAAAAATGGAACTACACAAGGCTCTTAATCATAGGAAAAGATGTTCAACCTCATTCACAACAAGATAAATGCAAAACAAAACTCAGATGCGAAAATGACAAAGATCAGAAGGATAACAAAATCATTTGGCTAAGGGAAAACACGCATTCTTGCACACTGCCTATGAGAGTGCAAATTGGACCAACCTCTGTAAGACCAATTTGGCAATATCTATCAAAATTAAAAGTAGAGACACCCCTTGACTCAGTAATTCCACTTCTAGAAACTCATCTCATTGGTATATTTGCATATGAGTGAAATGACACAGATAAGGGATAATAATTGCAGCAGTACTTGAAAAGCAAAAGATTGGAAACAAATGTTCAATAGGGCATTGATTAAATAATGAACTACCCAGGTATACTAAGTGCAAAAAGCAAAATGCAATGTGTGTAGTATGCTACCACATGTGTAAAAAACAAACAAAAAAACGAGTATATATATTTGCATATGCTTGTGAATGCACCAACAGTCAATATGTATAATCAATACAAGAAATAAGAAGTTACATCTGGGAGAAGAACAGAGTGGCCTGTTAGAGCAGGGGTTAGAAGGGCATTTTATAACTTTCAAATTTTGTACTATTCAAGAAATTTTAATTAATGCAAAGCCAAAAAAAAAAAAAAAAGCATTTTTCAGCCTCACACAGTACCTGCAGAATCAGATTCTCTGGAAAGGAGTCAAGGTCTCTGCAATTTTAACAAACACTATGCATGATTCTCAAGCAAACAGAAGTTTGAGAACCCCTGACAGAGAGCATCATTAGTAATGCACACTTATCAAAATAATAACAGCAACAATGACGTAAGCACCACGAACACTTATTTAAAAAGATAAAGCCTAAGACATCACCGCCAACATCTTGCACAAGTTTTTTTCCGAAAAAAATTCTGGCACAACCAAGCATAGAAAGATTTGACACCGCAATGAAGTATTCCTTGTTCTCTCATGTGCAGTTTCAACTACAATTAATAATTTTGCCTTGTTATACTTTGCAAAATGGTTTACCTTAATCTTTCAAGCTAGGTAAGAGCATAAGAAGCCTTACCTGAAGTTCTGTGAAAAGAAGGCAAGCGAATTGCTCCTACACCGCACAACACCTCCATGACTTTACAGCTAACAACTACACACTACCTTCCACATTCTAAAGAAACCTGTAATAGGAACAAACAGACATTGACAAGGGGTCTTCCATCTAGGCTGGGCATACCTGTGCTGCGAATCACAACTATCTCTGAGATGCTAGGGGAGAGATGAAAAAACCTAGCCTTAGTTCTCAGGCAGTCCTGGCTTCCCTTCTGCATTCTTCAATTTCTTCTCCTTTAAATCAAGATGAAAAGACAATATGGCGGAGAGATTAAGAACATGTGCTATGGAGCCGGACTGCCAGACTGCCGGGACTCAAATTCCAGTTGTGCCACCTTGTAACCTTAACGTCTCTGTGCCTCTGGAGACACTATCTGTAAAATGGGGACAGCACCACTTCATTCACCTGGTATGAGGATTACATAAATCGACATACGTGCAGCACTTTGTATAGAAACTGGTGCATCGCGCTGGATAAATATTCGCTATTACTGTTTTAGACTAGTCTTGGAGTGTTAAAGGAACTGAATTCACAAAAATAAGAGTAAAAGCCGGGGAAAGGGTGGAGAGACAGGGAGGAAAACTCCTAATGGCTAAAGAGAAGACACAGAAGGCAAACAACAATGAAAAGTTGGTTGTTTCCAAGAAATAAAAAACCAACTACAAGATATTGAAGCAATGGGCCAAGCAAAGCAAAGCTGTTTTTTCCTTGTTCTGTGGACTGCTCAGCTGCCAGACGTTTCCATTTTCCGGTCTGGGTCCGTATCGCTGTATAAGTTTTATATCAGGGGCCCCAGACCAAGCAGGTTTGGCATCGGGGGTGGGGCAGCACCTCTCACAAAGCCCCTAAGTTCACGAATACGACCAGGATTCTCCCCCTCTGTGGTCTGAGGCAACAGGGGGACGTGGCCTCCACAGATCAAGACTTGAGGTGGTGAGGGAGCCAGAAGAGAGCTAGAAGGACATTCCAGGTCCACCAGCTTCCCACAAACCCACCATCACCCTTGCATGTAATCTACACAAGAGACTGTGGGCAGCGAATGCAGATGGAAGGAATCTGTGAGCAACCTTGCTGCCTGATTTCTCCATTTTATGGCTGATCCGGAGACTGAGGTCCAGAGAGAGGAAATGTCTTTGCCAAAGCGAACCGCTGATGACTGAAATATAAGCCCTTCCACTAATTAAACATTATTTCACCTTTAATTGCTATATTGTAGCCATTTTTTAAAAGTTGATTCTTTAAAAACAAGCAAAAACACAAAAAAGGGTTCCAAGCAAAATAAGTATCTCTTGAACTAAAACAGTGACATCAGCTGTGGAACGCTCACTTCCCTGTGCCGGCTGCTGGGCAGGAAAAGCTGTGCAGACCCCCTCACCCACCAGTTCTCCAGTGCAGACGTGGGAGATGCCAGCGTCCTTGGTGGGAGCGTGGTCGCTTGCTCTAACGTCTAACTCAGAGGTTCGATGTGTATCTGCAACATCCTAACTTTTTCCTTTAGAAGCTATTTGTAAGTATCAACCATAATTTATTTTATCCAAAGTCCCTATGAATTTACTTAGGCTTTCAGCCTACTAATAGCTTACATTTGAACCAACTGAAGACACCATGTGATTCTTTTCCTCTGCAGGTCCTACAGGTGGCTACCACCTTCTCCCTGACCCCCCACCACCCCCCACCACCTCCAGGGACCACAGCAGAAGAGTCTGCTTCAACTGCAGCTAAAGATTCAAGCAGCACAGGACCCATCTCGAAGCCTCAAGTGGCCAGAGCTGTAGGTACCAAATTTTTACCACAGACCCTGTTTTGAAAGATGTGGTCTGGCAAATTTATCAATATTTGTTTCTCATTTAAAATAATCAGATTCATACCTTACTGCCCATTAAAGCTTCCAAACAACAGAGGATAGATAAGGAGTCTTGCCAAGCTGACTTGACATTTCAGACCAGAAACAAAATGCATTTTAATCAGCAAGAGCTGCCTTACCCTGCGTGAATGTTTGATCCCTGCTCCCCCATCTTGCCTCGCTTATACACACACCTATTATCTCCTTCTCAGAGTCACAGGATCTGAAGACCCCATGGAAAATGCCAGTACATAGAACTTAAGGCAGCAAAGCTACCACACTGCCCCCAATTAAAAGCAGCCTGGAATCTGGCATGGCCACCAGAGACATGCTGTATTGCCCTCCTAACAGTCAATTTATCTATGATCTGAAATTACATCAAATTTCCCAAGGACAGGGGAAAACACTCCCCATGAGCAGCAAGTTAATTTATTTGCAGGGGGAAATGAATGGCTCCCTTTGCTTTCCTGACTCTCCCATAGGCACCAGGAAACAACACAAAGTGACCCCGAAGAGAGACCCCAGACAGAGCCTTCAGTTATGTAAGACGGGCTAAAATCAGCCATGGTGACAGAGGACAGGAATTCTGCAACCCACAGAAATGTGTCTGAAGATTTTAAGCTGAAGTGCACCATCTATTTAAATGCACTCCCTTTTGAGGGGCCCCTGGGTGGCTCAGTTGGTTGAACGTCTGACCTCAGCTCGGGTCACGATCTCGTGGTTGGTGAGTTCCAGCCCCTCACCAGGCTCTGTGCTGACAGCTCAGAGCCTGGAGCCTGCTTCGGATTCTGTGTCTCCCTCTCTCTCTCTGCCCCTCTCCCACTCATGCTCTGTCTCTCAAAAATAAATAAAAATATTAAAAATTAAAAACAAAATTATCAAGCTTCTTTATGCAATCACAGGTGAGAAAGTTACGATTGAAAAGGCCCCAGATTAAGGGATTTTGTTGTGTTAGGACAAGGAGCCCCATTTTCCCTTGTTCTGACCCTTGTAATTTATTTCATGAAAGCCAGAACACAGAGGGGAAAGAATTATATTTAAAACAAACAAACAAAAACAAAAAAACAAAAAAACAGAGCCTTAGGAACCCAATGTTGTCTTAGGTTTGGAAGGAGCAACATCTGAGACCACCCCCAGAAAAAAGATTATTTGGAAGCCCCAATAAGAAAAATTCATTTTCCAATCAGAGCATGTTAACTCTTAACAACTCCCAACCCACCAGAAAGCACTCAAAGTAATGAGAACCGAGAACCATAAAAGGGAGGAGGGAAAAAAGGAGTCAGTTGGGATAATGATTTTCTTCTGCTGTCGCACCAACCCTGTTCTGTAAAAGCCAAACTGAGACTGGTGTCTCCCAAGGGTGCTCCCTCCCTCCATCTCTGCCATCCCTTGAGCTGGGGATCCCTCATTTCACTTACCCCAGCTTTTTTCAAGCAGTACAAGTGAGCCAAGGGGCACCAGACCCTCACACACCATAAACGTTTAAATACCCCACAGGGAGTAAGACATTCAAAACCCTCATGTGGTAAGAGCTCCTGTCACTCCCCCTTCAAAGTCAACTCTTAGTGCTTACTACATGCCAGGCACTGCTCTAGGCACTTCACATGGACTATCCTAGGAGTTATATGTTAATTGGCCCTATTTTACAGGTGAGGAAAATGAGAATGGGACAACTTGCCCAAGGCCACAGACCTCCTGTGTGCAGAGCAGGGACCTCAAGCCTAGTGGTCTGACTCCACACCAAGACCGTTGCTCTAGCCCGCTGTACAGTGTGTGTGGGCTTCAGGGACCTCCCCAGACACACACACTCCCCAGCCTTGGGTCTCATTGGCAATACAACCCACAACAAAGCAAGACTTCCCCTCTCTTGAAAGACTCAGATGGGCTCCCACAGAATAACTATAATCATACACGAAAAGAAGAAGTGCCCCCACACTTAAGGAGCCAAAATGAAATGCCACCATTGAGTTATGAAACAGTCTCCTGGTTTTCTGAAACCCAAGACTGTTCAGATCCTTTTCCCTCTTCTGCTGAGTGTTAAGGACTTCAACCTCAGGTGAATGTGGAGGCTTGGTGGCACTTTGCAAAAGCAGGAACTAGAAAGGAAAACCATTCTGTTGCTGGGTCTTAGAGTATATTTCATTCAGAGGGAAAGAAACTCTGGACTTTTTAAATGTTTTTAGGGATTAGTCCTAAATAGAATGCTTACAATCTCAGACAGCCATATAATACTGGGTCCTTTTCACTTATAAAAGTTGTCCCCAGTGCAAATTGAAAATGATAACGGACTGCATGTGCCAACTTCAAATAAACCAAGGTATAAAGCAGCTCCAAAAGGACAATTCATTGAAAGGAAAGCCAACAGGCAATTTGCAAACATCACATGCGCTTGTTTTATAGGCGTATCTCTAGCCACATACAGTATCAAAATGAAACTAAAAGGGAAGGAACTCACTGTACAGAAGACAAAACAATACCCTTTTTATTTTTAAAACTCTGGTGAAATAGGTTTCCATAGGACATCCCATTCTTAAAAAATTTAATGTAAACCAACCTGCCTGTGGGTCAGTCACACGATAGACTTCATCGTAGTGTGTACAGATGCCTAGAGTATTTACAAACGTTATCTGTTAGGTAGTAAAGTTTTGTTGAATTTTTTCCAGCACAAATTCCACAGTAAAATAAAGAGGGGATACTGGTGTTTTTCTATAAAAATTCTTAACAGATGGATAAAGGCAATTTTCCTGAGAGAAGATTTGTTCTTGAAATATTTCTCTTTAACAACTGGAAATATAGAAATGGGATGTAGTTGTAAAAGAAGCATAAGAATGTCTAAGTTAACATTTTTCTTTTAAATTATTTAAGTACCATTAAGTTAAAATGTTTACATTCATTATAAAAAATGTTGTTAAATCTTATGCAAATGATTTAACACTGATTGCTGCAACGCAAATTGCACTTTTTAAAAAAATTATTGTTTACATGGAAGAAAAATATCTTGTTTGCTACCCTGTTTACAAATCCCGACTGACCTCAGGTCAGTCCCACAATGTGAACTTTGAGACATCAGTCACAGTGTACGTTAAGTCATAATGCAGTCTTGCACACGGAGTAATATTTTTGACGAGAAACCTCACGAACTGACTCAGCCTCCAGAGGTGTGTACCAAATGGCCTCAAGTGGTCTTCTCCATGAAAGCACGTGAAATTCAGGTGTGGAAAAGGTACGAAGAAATTCTGGAATAACCAAAACCGATCAGAAGAAGCACATGATTTGGGGCAATACACATAAAACCCTTTTTAAAAAAAAATCTCTCAATATTCCTTAGCAGGCAAGGCCCCGGTCCTAGTCCCAGTTTCTGGAAGTGGCACAGAGGACGTCAGATGCCCCGGCACACCCAGAGGCAGGCTGGCTGGAAGTGGCCGTGTCCAGGAGGAGGTGACGTGCTGTGGGCTGCACTGGCCCTTCCCTGGAAGCCCTCCATCTTCTCTCTGGCTCTTCAGAGTCAGGGGCAGGGTGGTAAGGCAGAGCAAGCCTCTTGGGAAATACATCTCTTTCGAAATAAAGGCACGGAAATCACGCGTCAGAGGAATGTTCTGTCAGCATACTCGCCCTGGTCTGGACGGCTTGACAAAATCCCCGCAGCGGGCTCAGGCCAGGGCGAGGGCGCACCAGGAATCCTGTCTCACCGAGGATGTGACTTCGGCCGGAGAGGCCAGGCTGACGCCTATGTACAACCCATCTTGACCTGAGTACTTGAGCTCGCTGTTCTCAGGATTAGTGCTCTCTCCTGTGCCAGACATCACTGAGGTGCCCGCCTGGCGGAAGAGAGGGATAGAGGGGGAAAGAGAAGGGGAGAGACAGTTATCGATCAATCTGTCAGGCGGCACCATCTTGCAAGCTAAGCACATGGAGACAAAGGAGATGGGCAGGGGGGCCCAGGCAAGAGCTGCCCACCATGTTGCATGGTGCCACTGACCTACCCCTGACCACGTAAACTCTTAGAAACATTCTCCTGTGAACTTGAGAACTCACAGCAGTAATTCCTGGCAAGATGCACAGCTGGACAAAGGTAGGAAAAAGGAACTGCGGGAGGCCTATTTGTAAAACGTACCAAACTCTCAGCTCTCTGGCAGTGAAACAAACCACACTGCCTAGGTAAGTAGGTCTTAATGACGCCCACACAATCTAATCATTTCAAAAGAGAAAATGCGGAGCCCCCACCACCACCACCCCCCACCCCGGCACACACACAGCACAGCTACAACCTTAGCAGTTATGCCAAAGTCTAATATGGAAAGCCACACAGCTCAGCGAGGCATGATAAATGAAATTTTTGAGCACTGACTTCATGGAAAATGAACCCACGTGTACACAGGTTTAGTATCTACCGCATTTACCTGAATTCTTTTCAAGGAGAACCGGCCATTTTGAAGGCAGACCACATTATAAAGAAAATGCTAACATCTTATATCTGTCATGGTGGTGGCAATCATTTGTTGAAACAAAAGATCACTCCTCTTGTTTCATTCATTCCTTCCATCCAAATGAGAAAGGCCAAATAGAAAACATGGTATAATTTAGTAGAATCAAACCAAAATAACTAAAATCATGTTTAGACTACAGTTTAAGAAAACAGTTGCATTTGACTTTTTTAAAAAATTCTAAGCATGGGGCACCTGGGTGGCTCAGTCCGTTGAGTGTCTGACTCTTGACTTTGGCTTAGGTCATTTTCTTGGTTTGTGGTATCGAGCACCACATCGGGTTCTGTGCTGAGCATGGAGCCTGCTGGGGATTTTCTCTCTTCCTTCCTCCCTCTCTCTGCCCCTCCCCTCCCAAATAAATAAACACTTAAAAAAAAATCTAGCCATGACTAGCATGGTCCCCAGGTGTGGCTCCTGGGTGTGGCCTGGTGTGGCTCCGAGGACAGGGGTCAGTGACATCAACAACACCCAGAAAGACAGTGCCCCGTCCACACACAGTGCCCCCAGAGGTTGAGAAGCCCCAACATGTCAACACAACATGTCTTCCTGCCTCATCCTTCACCACTCTGAGTTCTAGAACATGCCCCCTCTGGTGTCGGAACTCAGCCCACACACATGCATCAGCCACAACTTAGACCTGCAGAACATTCTGCTGTCCCCTCCTGCCAGGTACAGGAAACACAGCTGTGTTTCCCTTGGGATTTGTATGCATGCTACACTTAGATAAGGACTTACAAGATCTATAAGGACACAAGGGAACACGCAGGGTTCCAGGGGAAAGAACAGGGTACAGTGACAGCTGGCATAGCTTAGAAGTCTGCACGAACCAGCCTTCCTTCCAACTGAATGCTAACCACCCCATCCACAGGGCCCTCATTTCCTTCCAAAGAGAAAAAGACAAGAGGAAAGACCACTACTCTCTCAAGCAAGCCCACACCTTTTTGGAGAAAGAATGTAAGCCACTGTGGCTACAGAGGGGCCACGGGCCAGCATCCCAGTGACAAGATGTGGCACCACCCCACTGAGAAGGGCAGTCACCTCTGTGGTCTTAGGCCTGATAGCCTGGAACTTGGCCTTACTGTCACACAATTGCTGAATGAGGCTCACTGAGAAAGTATCAGAGCCCAGAGCAAGCTCAGAAGAACTGCCTAAGGTGTCAGGTCTGAGAAGGACACCTAGGGGACAGGGCCTTGTGTCAGTTAACGGACCAATGCTGCTTCCACGGTCTGGATGAAAGCATCATGGAAACCCAAGGCTGGCATCTGGGAAAACTGAGCCAAGGGGTAGAGTAGACCTCTGCATGACCTCTGTAACTTACTTAGAAGTGATTTTGTAAACCTAAAATCACTTCAAAGTAAAAAGTTTATTAAAAAATAAAGATAGAGGCTCCTGGGTGGCTCAGTCGGTTAAGCAGCCGACTTTGGCTCAGGTCATAATCTCACGGCTCATAGGTTCGAGCCCCGCATCGAGCTCCAGCTCAGAGCCTGGAGCCTGCTATAGATTCTGTGTCTCCCTCACTCTCTGCCCCTCCCCTGCTTGCACTCTGCCTCTCTCTGTCTCTCAAAAAGTGAATAAAAACGTTAAAAAAAATAAAAAATAAAGATAAAATAATAAAAAATTAAAATGTAGCCATGATCCCATACTTAAATCATGGCTTTTTCCTTCTAGAAAGCTCTGAAGTTCATTATTTCTTCCTAGCTTTCAGGGTTTAATCCCACAAATCACTGGATATTTGTTTTTTTGACACAGCTAGAATGTTTTGTGCTTTTCAAAACATCCATTTGTCTGGCTGAGCTGATGTTATATCTCCTTCAGAGAAACACGGGGCACCAGACACAGGCTGAACTGAATGAAAGGTATGCTGAGCCCCCTTGGCTCCACTTGGAGGCCTGGAAGTCAGAGTGGTTTTGCTCTTTCTGGAAAAAAAATCTTGTTTTTCTCTCCAATCTTCACAATAACCACATGAGGCTGGGAAGGAGGGTCGGGCCATGGGACTTCCTATCTGCCCATCTCCACTTCCTCCCAAATGGACAGACTAAAGCCAGCCCCTCACAGCTAACCAATCCATCCCTTTCCTGGCAAAAAGGTGGGTTTGTAAAAATGCAGCGACAACAGTACTGCCACACTCAAACTTCTTTTTAAATTAACACAAACTTAGGGGCACCTGGGTAGCTCAGTCGGTTAAGCAACTGACTTTGGCCCAGGTCATGATCTCACAGTTGGTGAGTTCGAGCCCTGCGTTGGGCTCATTGCTGTCAGTGCAAAGCCTGCTTTGGATCTTTTGTCCTCCTCTCTTTGTGCCACCCCCAACTCTTGCGTGCTCAAGCTCTCTCTCAAAAATAAATAAACATTTTTTAAAAATTGATTAATTAATTAACATTTTAACATAAGACTTAAACTAAGGGCTTTGGGTACGTAAGAAAGCAAACCTCACAAAGTCACTGAGATGTCAAAAACTTAGAATTTGAAATAGCTGAAATAATCCTGTCAAACACACCAACAAAACTATGGATTTGGTTACCCATATAAATAGAGTAAAGTAACTTTAGTCATTAATTCCAGAAACTCCACTATGAGCAAACCCATCACAGACCCAGATTTAATCCCCCCCAAAAATAAACAAAAGGGTGATACTCCATTACTCCGCATTTTAGAAAGGAGCTATCATACAACCAACAGAGTGGGCACACTTATAAGTGATGGGTCACACCCAATTCCATATTGATCTACCTATTCCCAGAAAAAAGCACATGTGCATTTCTCTGACTAAATCTGACTTCACCACAGCAAGCCTTTCTGAAAGAAAGAGGGTACCCACCCGGATCGGCCCAGGAAGCAGCCTGCCTCACATGGCCAGACAGGCTGAGATAGCAGAGGGGTCGTCACCACCACAGGTCAGCAACAAGAAACATTAGCAAGATGTTTATGAGAGCCAGGCACTGGATCTATGAGCCCAAGGAGACAGACGCTCCCTGGGTGAGCTCCCAGGCCACATACATACTTGAAAGTAAGAATGGTCAACTGCCCATCACAGATGATAAATGAGTGGCTGAGACATTGGAAGGGAGCAGTAGGTCAAAAAAGGAACCACAGAGGGGAAAGGATTCCGGGGGTGGGCCACACGCAGCCTGCAACGCTGGGGGCCAATATGGACGGACTTGCAAGCATTACCCTGCTTCAGCCGTCTACTGAGTGAGGTCACCTCTCCGAGCCTCCTCCTGGGGAAACTAGAAACTAGCCCTCACATCACCCATCAAGTAGGGCTGTGACAATTCAACGTTTGCAAAAGCATCAGCATGGCGCCTTGCCATGGTAAGCATCAAGGGAAGCCATTATTACTGGTGAGGAAAGGGTATTCGGAAGGGGAGGCATGCAGGGCACAATCTCAAGCAAAGCCAGCTGAAACGGAAGGATTAAGCAAAAGGGGCAAGGGCACAATGTGGGAGAGGTAACCGAGAAGGCCTCATCTAAAACTCTCTACGCCTCAGGTTCCTCACCTGGAAAATGGAAGCTAAAAAAGACGCATCTGTATCCTGAGGTTATTGCAAGAACTCAATTCATTAAGATACATAAAGCCTTTACAACAGTATCTGACAACAGGAAAATGACAGAAGCAAACAGCACTATTAGTATTATTTTATTATTATTGTTAAGGAGCACAGACCTAATTTAATCTCCCCACCTTTGCCAGGTTGGGGAGACTTACCACCATCACTTGGTGGGAGCAAAGGTGGAACTCATTCAGAGCTAACTGAAAACCACCTCAACAATGACCATCTTTTTTTTTTTCAAATGCTTATTTTATTTTTGAGGAAGAACATGAGCCCAGGGGGCAGGTAGGGGGAGACAGAGGATCTGAAGCTGGCTCTGCGCTGACAGCATCTAGCCTAATGCGGGGCTCAAACTCACGAACCATGAGGTCATGACCTGAGCCAAAGTTGGACACTCAACTGACTGAGCCACCCAGGTGCCCCAGCAATGACCTTCTTCTAATTGTTACTGACAACTCTTCAGAGAACAAAACAAAACAAGGTGCTTCTTTAGCCCTTCAAAAGGCTCATGGGCCTTCTTCAAATAAACCACATTAAAGAAATCCTAATACCTTGAACATTATTCTTAACACCTGAGCAATAATCCTAACAGCTACCAACTGAAATACCTATTGTCTTCTTTGATCAGTCAAAAATGACTCCTACGTCAAAGGACAGGCAAATCCCAAATTACATGAGTGATGAGTACCTGAAAAACATCAGCTCATTTGAAATCAAAAGTGACATCTGACTTTCTCAGAAAAAAAAATGTGCTTGTGCCCAACAACTGAGACCCTTATTTGTAGATGGGGATACACTATTTCAACATGAAATACTGCAGTGCACAGCTTTCTTTTGTATGTCAATCATACCTCAATAAAAAATTAAATGTTTATGGAGCACCTGGCTGGCTCAGTCAGTAATTTTTTTTTAATGTTCATTTATTTTTGAGAGAGAGAGAGCATGAGCAGTGGAGGGGCAGAGAGAGAGAGAGAGAGGAAGACACAGAATCAGAAGCTGGCTCCAGGCCCCGAGCTGTCAGCACAGAGCCCAACGCGGGGCTCGAACTCACAAACTTCGAGATCATGACCTGAGCTGAAGTCAGACGCTTAACCCGCTGAACCACCCAGGTGCTCCTAGAGCATGAGACTCTTGATCTCAGGGTAATTAATGGGTTCAAGCCCCACATTGGGAGTAGGGCTTACTTAAATAAAAAAATAAAATAAAAATAAAATAAAAATTTTATGTAATGATACATAATGAAATCACGTGATAAGATCTGATGAGACTCTGATAACCCCAGTCCCCTCATCCATGGCCGGTGCAGCTATATTCTGGTACATGCCTTAAGCAGAGCCATCAAGAACTTCATATCCTACTGAGCTCTGTAATTGCACTTCTGGAGATGTGTTTACAAGGAAAGAATTCAAAGGAAGGGAAAGGCTCCTCATGGGAAGACATTCATGGCACAGTTATTTACAATAGTGGGAATCACGTAAATAATCTAATACCGAATAATACGAGATGGTTTGGAAAAGCAAGGTCCATCCGCTCAGTGAACTATGATGCAATTATTAAAAATAAGATCATGTGGCAAAGTGGGAAAAATCCTATAATGCAATGTTAAATGAAAAACAGAAGGATATAACTATGTCATCAGTAAAATTTATGCACAAGCGAAAGTATTTCAGGGGAACCCAAGAGAGGTAGGGCCAGGGGACCATCTATCAGCCATCTATACCTTCCTTTGAATATTTTAACTGAATGGAGTAGTGCTGTCTAACTTTGGGGAAGGTTGAAGACATTAGCACCAGAAATGTGATGCAAAAGCACTTGAGGGATGAGCCAGCCTGGAAAGAGTCAAAAAGTAGCAGGGGAAAAAATAGAGAGGAACCAGAGAGGAGGAAGTAACAGAGAGAAAGGAGGGCCAGAAGGGACATGTACCCCTGAAGTCACCTACCTCCAAGCCACCTAGCATCGGTTGGAACCTAGCCAGCCACGTACACGTGAAACATGGTCGCATGTAAGTTAAAACACCAAACAGTCAAAACCAGTATTCTAACCATATGAGAAATCTAGAATTGGCACAACTCTCCTTTAGAAACCTGGCTTGTCACATCATTGTTCGTCTTAAGTGTCTTTTCCTCTTTAGTATATTCAACAGCTACCTATCAAGATCAGTACAATTTGGGGGGGAAATCAGAGAAAACTTAAGACCCTAGACCCAAGGACATGCACACAAAATTACAAGCATAAATTTCAATTGGCTAATGTTTTCCCACATCTAGTTGAAACCTTGAAAGGACTTTAGTTCAGCAAAAGCAGGTATTTGAGTCACCTACACCCATCTAACCCAGCCAGTGTTTCTGGACAGAGGCAGAGGGGAGCACCTCAGATTGCCCACAGCTGAACCATCCTTCCTCCTTCTGGTGGACAGTTCAGGCAGGCGGAGGTCCTGGCTCTTTCTCTGATCAAAGTACATTCTGAGGGTGGGGCCGAAATCTGTTCTGTGTTTCCATTCACAGCTTATCTGCCCTCCACCCTCCTACAGACAACTGAAAATGGAGGCACTTCCTGTTGAAAGAATGTGTTATCAGCACCAGACTCAGCCTGGGCTTAGCACTGAACCCAGGCCAGGCTAGGTAGGAGACCTGGCAGAGCAGCTGGGCTGGAAATCTCCCTCTTAAAGGAATAAATGACTTCAGGGACAACCAGGCTGCTGCAGCCAGGACACGGAAAATATCCACTAGCCTGTGAAGCAGACACAGCTCACCTGTAGGTCACATGGACTTTTTTCTTTTCCTGTGAGAATAATTTTCGGACATATATCTGAAAAGTCAAGGATTTCTGATCTGATAAACTCGTAGAGTCAGTGGCCAGCAGTGTCTGGCTCACAGTGGGCTCACCCACCCTGTCAGTTCTCTTTCTCGGCCTCTACTTCACACACACCCTTACAGGCATGCCCAGAGACCCCTCCTAAGGCAGCGTCGGCTGGGCAACCCATCAGAGCTAAGGAAACCCTTACAGAACACAGCCACCCCACAGAAGAATAACACAGGTCCTCTAGCTTATGAATTATAAACATAAATTTCATTTTTGAGGAAGGAAACCAAAAAGGAGTCAACTGGGGTGTGTTTAGTCCTCCGTGCCATAATCTCTCTCGATGGAGCCTTGATCTGAAGAAACAAAACACTGCACCCCAGGCAGGTTGAGGGTGAGTGTGTGATCATTCCCAGAGCATGAGACTTTGATGATGATCACACTGCCTCTTTAACTCGAATTCAGACTGTCGGCTTCCATGGCCTCTGATCTGTCCTTCCTACACATCTAAGTAAGCTTGTGGTTACGGCTTTTTCTTGTGTGAGGGGAAGCCAGCCATCCCTCACTGCCAACGCTCTCTTCTCTGCTTTTGTAACCTCTAGGTTAGGCTCTTGCAGTGCTTTATAGCGGCCTGCCTCAAGTTAAAAAAAAAAAAAACAAAAAAACTAATCCCAACAAAGGAGAAACACTTTCAGATAAATCTGAACTTCCACCCTAAAAACTACACTCATTGCAGTTTGGATGGAGGTCATAGGACCAGACACAAAAGTGACTCACTAATAGTTTAGGAAGTGGCACAAGATACAGAAACACAAGAGTTCTGTCTCCATCAGGACCCATGAAACCCGTCTCCAGTAACAACTCCAAGCAAGAGAACATAGCGCCTTCTCTCACAAGCAGGGAGAGTCATGATCACTGCAGCCAATGACCTAACTCAGTTTTTAGCAAAATATTTTACTTATTTCCTTGTAATTTAACAAGCAAGTTCTTTAATGGAGAACTCACTGGCTGTCCCCTTGGGCCCTCACGCCCCTTCTGGGCCTGAGTAGCCCAGGTTATATCCAGACCCGAGGACGCTGCCCTTTCCAAGTAGGTAAAGACAACTCTATACAATCTAACCTGGGCAAAGGATCCCATTGTTTCATGCATCTATGCACCCATACCAGGTTTGTCACGGTGATGAAAGGCACGCCCAGTGTTTATGAGTGCCCTGGGACTATCAGTAAAATGTTAACATACAAACATAAATGACAGGGGCTGGGGTGCCCCACAACTTGAAGTCACCAGCATTCTAAAGAAAAAGTCTATCTTCTAAAATGAATCAAAATGGATGACTCTATTCTAGTTGTCAAATTAGGTGGCAAAGGATCCTGCGGAAAGATTTAAAACCTGGTAAATTATGATCTTTTATTTAAAAAAAAAAAACAACTGGTTTTTCAGATTGGATGAGTATCCTCATCTCCCCATTTCAATCAGAAAAAGCAGACCATGGTCTGAGAACCAAGCAGCATTTACAAGAAAGCGTTATGAAAGTACTGTCACAAGGAATGAAAAATTGTGGCGATCAGAATAAAATTATTTAAAATGTAGTTACTTTGTTAACACAATAGCTCTAGATCTCTTAAAGGAAAGTAAGGATTTATTTCTAATGCCTTGGGATAAAAAAAAAAATGCCACGCAAATAAAGCACATCACTATTAACTTCCAAGATTATATATTTAAATAATACTGTTCTCCTTGAGCTTCAAAGAGGTCTGCAGGCATCTCCCACTTATGCTACACAATGCTCTTAAGGACCAGATGGTAGGAATTACTTTTCCCTTTTAGTAGGAGGAAAACAGAGGCTTTACAAAACCTTGGCAGCTTTACTACAGTCACACATAGGGCTGGAGCTAGTGCCTGGATGCCTGAATCGATTTCCTTCCAGCTGCTACTCCGTGAACCTCAGACTAAACTGCAGACCATACTAAGGCTACACCATGAATCAAGCAAATAAGCTTAATCAGAGCTTTAAATTAAAAGTGTCTGTACTTAATAAGATAAAAATATGATTCTGGCACGTGTGCTCTGGTGAAACCAGGCCATGCTAACAACACCTAAAACTGCAGCACAGCAAGTAAACAGGCATTTGAACATCCTCAGACACTGACTTGAAACTCTTTACTCACAGGACTGCAACAGTACACTGAGATCAATACCTGTCGTTTATTTGTTCAAATCTTTCTTAAAATCTGAAGTCAATAAAATACTCTGTGCTCAGTCCCACAGATCCCAAGTGCTGGGTCTGGTGCGATAGGTAGCTGAATTATGAATTATCACATATGCCAACGCCTGTCTTCGTAGATGCTTTTTAAAGTTATTAAAATTTCAGAAAAAATTAACAGGTAGATCTCAACATGAACAAAGCAAACAGACTGTATTCAGTTCATATCCATTAGATCTTCATATCGCTAGTAACCCTTTTGGCAGACGCCCATGAAACGCATAATAAATTACTTTTGTTCCAGTAAAGGAATTCATTTTCTTCGAAGATTCATTTAGCAATAACATTTCAGAGCATTCTAAGCCAGATTTCTTAAATTTGGGCATGTTTTCCCGTAACATTATTTCATGTTTTGTGACAATTTGTATATTCTTACAGAGGCCCGGGTTGGGGGGTGGGGGGGCAACTGCAAATAATTTGTAATCTACAGAGAAACTCTGTGTTCTGAAATGAAGCCTTCTAACCCGAGGCTATATGAGAAGGTGTGTGACATTCTCCCCACACTTATGCTCTACCTAGTATTCTGGCTTTCAGGTTGTGATGATGAGTCACTTATTAAATAAACCACAGTCCTGTGATAAATTGGGTGGACAAATATATCATAAACTATTTAAAGAACGATACAGTTGTGCTGTTTCCTAATATACAGATAAAGGCATTGGATATTAATGTAGCGCAATGCATTTTTAAGGACTCCTCACCATCCTCCCCATAACACACAGACCTGCGCGCATACACACACGTGCACACAACACAGAAAGAGGGAAGTCTGGAAGAGGCCTTGAGATCAAAATGAAAGTATGTAAACCCCACACGCTTACGTGTTCCTTGCCAGGTTGGTGTGTGACTTTCACAGTGAAGGCCGATGTGGTCAGACAGGAACGTGAGTTATTAGAAGGAACTGAAAGAAGAAAGGGAGCCTGGCACATAGGGAGCATGAAGATAAAATGCCAACAAAATATTTACGTTCATGGCTTGTAGCAAGAGGCAAGTGGGATGTTAATAACTGTGATGATTGGTCAGCTCCCTGGGAGTAGTAGCAGGCCGGAGACCTCGGTTCCAGTCCCAGCTTCCACACTGGCTGGTTTTGTGACCTTATGGAGTCACTGCGGATTCTGGTTTGTAAATGAGGCAATAATGACACCTAACTGCAAGACTCTCACAGACCCTTGTGGGAGATTAATCACTTTTCAACTCTGTTTTTATTCATTTAGAAAAGAGTATCGTAGACTATAAACTCTGAGGGAAATGGACACTTGCCTATTAAATGCTTTTCAATGATTTCATAAAAACTAACTAAAGGCAATTGGAACATTCTTAAAAGTTCCACCTAACTTGGCACTCACTGTGTATCAGATCGAAATCACACCCTTAAAAGGCTGTTACTATTGCAACTTTGTGTTTGATACTTTAAGAGAGCTTTTTATAATCACATTAGGGACATCAACCACAGTAAATTTCACTGCCTGTTATTCTTTTATTACCCAATTGACATAGTCTTAGTACCGTAATATATTGTATTTAGAAGTACGATATTGACAAGAAGATTTGTATAATGTGCCTTATGTATTTGGTCGCAAGCAAATCACTTCTCTGGCACCGTTTTCCCACCCGTTTCGGCAGGATGATTTCTGACGCTCAAACCACTAATGAAAATTGGTCAGATTTCTTTAAGAAAATATTATTTTTTCTCTCTGAAGATTTCAATATTGCATAATATCACATATTAATCTAGTATGCCATAATGATAACACTGATGGCCAGACCCGGGTCCAAATCCAAGCCCTGCCTCTTAACATATACACAACCTTGGGCTTGTTACTTTGTTCCGAGTCTCACGCCCCCCTTCACAAACCGAAAATGGAGATAAAACAACATACGTAGAGTGATAATTATGAAAGAGAAAAGGTACCTAAAACACCTGACATGTACAAGTACTTAGAAGCAGACTTCTGCTTTGCTATGTCCAGTATCTCATAAATGATGAAGAATGGAAAAAGGAGAGACTTCTCAGAAGCAAGAGTACAATGATAAAATGCAAGGCTAACACTAATACCCAACTCTCCTGCAACCTAAGGACACCTGTAAAATATTCAGCTTAAGAGATGAGCAGTAGGGGCACCTGGGTGGCTCAGTTGGTCGAGCGTCCAACTCGGGCTCAGGTCATGATCAGTTCAGGTGTTCGAGCCCTGCGTCCAGCTCTGTGCTGATAGCTCAGAGCCTGGAGCCTGCTTCAGATTCTGTGTCTCCCAATCTCTCTGCTCGTGCTCTCTCTCTCTCTCTCTCTCAAAAATAAACATTAAAGAAAAAAAAAAAAAAAAGGGTGAGCAGTAATTTTTTGTCCTGCTCCAGGAGCCTCCTGAACCAGAACTGCTCTGCAGAGTCCAATTCTTCTGAAGGAAAGCAACTCATACCGTTTTTGTAAGTCCTTCACGAATGTACCTTTCAGCTACTTAACTATTGTAGGAATAGTTAATAATGCAGGATCTATTATTTTATGACCAATCATAATGCCATAGTAAATCCAGTGTGAATAATTACTTGGACAAAAAGACAGTGGAGTATAAATTTGCTAATAAAGAAGCTGTGATTAAAGTGGTGTTTTCCGATTTGCAGCATAGGATGCGAATATCAATACACAAATCTACAAAAAGATTTTTAAACATTAACCACTAACCTACAAAGTACATAACCTTTCTCCAGAATGCCTTAAAGATGTTAACTGTTGTCTTAAATTGTTCTTCAGAAGAACATCCAGATATCCTAACAAGTGTCAGTCCCTAAATCACTGCTGTAGCCACAAGCACTATGAGGGCACATTAACTCTTCCAAACCACTTGTAGCCCAACATTTAGCACCATGCAGCTCAGAAGTACTTCTGACAAGGTTGTTGAATAGAGTTATTACCAAGGAGTGACTGCAGTCGGGAAACAGGTCTAGCTAGGCACCTAGCATCCCAGAAGAATAAATGAGGCAGGAATGAAGACACCTATCTCACATCGAGAAAATGACCAAACACAGAGTAAGGCCCACCCTCAAAAACACAGAACCAGCCAGCATCAAATCTGAGATGAGGTCCTTGCCTCAGTCTAAGGAGGTGTGCCTCTCATCGTGGAAGCTGTCTACTACCAGCAACAAACCACAGAGGTGAGGAAACATTTCCTATCCCCAAGACACCATGCCTAACATGTCTCCATTCAGAGGAAGATTCACCCGGCAACCACCACAAACCGTCTTGCCCTGAGAAGCCCTGGAGACAGAGAAACTAAACCCCAGGCCTACATCACATGCCATGAGACCAGAGCACGACACTAGCTCCAAGGGAGGGTTTTTCTAATTACGAAGGGAAACCCTGCTTGTAAAATGTACAAGCGGGAGCATGCTAGCATTTGTTTACATCAATTATCAAAATACGCCATTAAGAATGCTTTAATTGTTGGACTCCAGCAATCCAGAAAAAGAAACACATTTGTCACTAAAGTTGGGTGCTAGACCAAGTCCATCATTTAGAAATGAAGGTACTTGGTGCCCTACTATTGATTTGAGCCAGTTTTCAAAGTGTACTTGCACTCAATTCACCGGCCCCATCTCCTGCCTTTGGCTCCACACCCTACACTCTGTGACACTGGCCACTGAAACTATGTCCTTGAAGTACCTCAGATACCATGCTCTTCCTTCTGGAAAGCTCCATCCCAGGGTTTCCCCTGCAAAAATCCTACCCAACTAATTCAAAAGTACTCTGTGAAGCCATTTCCAACTCTGAGGTTGAATCAACAGCTCCCTCCTTTCGACTCCTACATACTCTACTGTGTCGTTCCTTTAACGCACTTCCACGTCTAACCAGCAGTGAGATCTGTCTACACCTGCTCCCCACCACTACCACCACATTCTAAACAATCTGAGGTCAGATACCTTATTTTACTCCATTGTGAACAGGGCCTCCCATAGCACAATACTATTTAAATGGAGTAATGACCATAAAGCAAGGATTAGTGAGATATAGCTCATCTCCATTTATTTCAACATTATAGAATTTATGAGGACTTCAACATTTGCAGTTTTAATATAAACTTAAGTAAAAAGTTTTTAAAGTTTTAATATAAACTTAAGTAGTTTTTAATTTTTTTCAGTAATTAGTTACAGAACTACCTCTAGGCAGGCAAATATGTTCGGTGATTTCTTATTCCCAGACATTAAGTCTTATTGCTGATTTCAACCCCAAATTAACCCTTCCTGTACCAAAGGAAAGTAAGAGAAATACTTTTGACCTATAAAATTTGAGGATAAAGAGATAAAGCTTATATATATGTACATAATAAATATATATTACATATATAATATATATACCTATTACATATACATATCATATAGGTTTTACATATAAGTAAAGTGTTCTCTAGTTTTGCTAATTTTCAGCTACAAGTCTTAGAGGAATAAGAATATTTTATACTTATTAAATTTTACTTGGGAATTGCTAAAATAGAACATGTTCCCCTATTTCCCTCCTAAATAATAAAAAACAAAACTATAAAATGTAATTTAGTCAATAAATGGAATTCAATGAAAGATTTAAATATTCTCACAATCCAGAGAACATATATATATATATATATATATATATATATATGCCAAAGAAAATCTGTTATCTATTTAAATTAACTAAATACATATTTTTCAGTAAACCTACAGGTGTAAGAAAATTTTAGCATGAAAGACTTTTCTTGGAAAATGTATCTTTAAGTTCAAAGGGTACAAAAATCAAGTTAACACATTTCTTAACACAAGAATTCCAAAGGAACAAACAAGACAGGGGCTATTTTATTATTTTATTTTTTAAATATTTACTTTTGAGAAAGAGTGAGAGAGAGAGAGAGACAGAGCATGAGCGGTGGAAGGGAGACACAGAATCCAAAGCTGGCTTCAGGCTCCGAGCTGTCAGCACGAAGCCCCACGCGGGACTTGAACTTACAAACTGGGAGATCATGACCTGAGCTGAAGTCAGACACTTAACCCACTGAGCCACCCAGGGGCCCTGTGGGCAAGGGCTAACATATACACCTCTAACATATAACCCACCTCTAACATATACACACCACACATACAAAACCTACAACAAAGAGAAACTGAGTCATAATAAAGTAGCTGGGTCAATGACCTGATGACCATCAGAAGGAATGTCTCCTTTCACAAGAGATCTAGTTAAAACACAAATTAGCAACAAGTATATAAAAAGCTAAGACATTGCAGCTTTACGACAAATAAGGAAAGAAATGAGGCTTCAGAGCACCGCAAAAATGATTTCTGTGGCACTTAGACACTTATCAAGGAAGAATGCCAAATGCTGCGTGCTAGGAATCCTGCCCACTCCTTCACTGCTGTTGGGGAGGGAACCCTGGAGCTTTTGCTCACAGCAGCAGCTTCCCTCTCTCCAGAATATTCAGCTCCTGCTGGGCTAGCTCAGAAACCAGCCACAGACACCTGGTGTCCCCACATGAACATGCCCACATGCAGGACAGGGTAGGAACATCAGGATTTAAGAGGAGCCTGTTAGGGGCGCCTGGGTGGCTCAGTTGGTTAAGTGTCCGGACTCTTGATTTCAGCTCAGGTCATGATCTCACACTTTGTGAGTTCAAGCCTTGCATTTGGCTCCTCTGCCCTGACAGTGAGAAGTCTGTATGGGATTCTCTCTCTCCCACCTCTCTCTGCCCCTCCCCTGCTTGTGCAAGCTCTCTCTCTCTCTCAAAATAAATAAGTAAACTTAAAAAAAAAAAAAAACACTTTAAAAAAATAAATAAAAGAAGCCTGCTGGGAATGCGTACTGATCATGTCCTACACTTTCCCAGGGGGGAATTAAAAGGAACAGCAGGTTTGACGTGGACCTTTGCAACAAACATTCTGACTTCCTTGCTGTTACAATCATTAAGATGGACAAGCAGTTATGTCGCCACTTACATCTCAGGTGGCCCCCAGTTCCTGCCTTCCACCGGGAGTATGCCTAAGATTGTCCTTTGTTTTGTAGCTCCGTTGTCCCAATTAAAGTGAAATAACCCTGAACTACTAACTTCCGCCACCTGTGGGCCACAGGGGCCACTGGAGATCAGTGGGATGGACCCATCATCAAAGGAGCCCACCAGGGTGCCGTGTGTACTAGTACCAGGCACAGCCCGGCTTTGCCCACATAACATTTCCCTCACCTGTGGCACTTCCCCAACTCCTAGAAGCATCCAGTCACGACACCGGCTCCCTCCAACATCACAAACTGTGACCAAAATGGGAAAAGGACACATCTTGTCAGCGCAGCCACCTTTCACAAATGCTTTGGCCAGCTGCTCACAGAGGCTCCCCCAGCGTGGTCCTCCTCACAGCTCTCCCAGCCCCTGGCCGGCCGCACACACCCAGGGAAGGCTCTGAAGGTTCTAAGGGGCCACTGAGTACACATAGTGGCACTCCTCGGCAGTAACCCGGCAAGACCATTCAGGTCTACAACAATTATTCCTGGAGAGGGACAGTTTCCAAAGGCAGCCAGCAGATTGCCTTCTGTGCGGTAGGCCTGGTTCCCCACAACAGTCACGTCAGGTAGGGGCTGCTGGAGACATCCGTGATGGACTAACCTTCGAGAGAACCCCGAAAGCCCGGGTGCCTGTGGAGCCCAGGTGGGGGAAGGGTGGGAGGTGAGTCCCTACAGAGGGAAGGGAGGAGGGCAAGCAAGCTGTAGCCCCGGCCGTGAGAAAAGGTGTCACAGAGGCTTGGAGGCTGCTTGGGCTCTGCAAGCTGCCCCCTGGTCAGGTCCACAGCTCGCACGGCCCGGCTCCCGCGGAGGCTGCACAGGCTAAGGGAATGCTGGGGGCTTGCTGCACGAGACTTTGCACGGAACTGCTCTCAAACTCCACCAACCTCCACAATCCTTACTGCTCTGCCTCCTGGCCTCTAGCAGGGAATAGAGCGTTCCTCCAAAGGGCACTGACCGGCAAGCCACCTCCAGCATGCTGAGTCCCAGGTGAGAGATGCCCCCTGAAGCACCCAGAGCTCAGCAGCAGAGCTCCCGAGGTCCCTCTTCCAGGCAGGCCAGAGCCGCAGCCTGTCACTGACTTCCCATGGCTCCTCCCCTGGAGGACAACTGATCAGACTTGCAAATGGTCCCTTCTGGTCAAAACCATGAGAGCAAAACGAACCCCACTCACTGTGGTTCCAAGCCCCCAAAGCCCGACGAGGGGCAAACACCTGTATTTCTGTGCCATTTACCACTCACATTTGGCTTTTTCCATGCTTAAGCTCACCTTAACAAACAAAAGTGACCCGAAGCTGGCAGCGAGCTTCATTTCAGCTGGGAGCGACTGACATCACACTGAAGCCGAAAACCTGGCTGCTACCCTAGTGCTTTCAAAAACCGGTTCATCGTTTTGCCGTATGTAGGTAGCTACTACTACATAGGTGTGGCCTAGGACTTAGGGTGTAATAAAGAACATTCTTAAATAATCTTTATCTTTCCATTTCCACACAGGTAAATGTTCTGTTTACCAGTTTGGACCCTTAAAATTACACCTAACCCTTCTGTTAAAGAAAAAAAAAAATCATACACCAGAGTCCACTTTCATAAAGGCTAGAAACGTTCTTTAACATCTATCTATAACAAACAAAAAACAATGGAAAGGCTTTTTGCCTTGTGAAACTCAACAGACTTCTTGTGTGATTAAAGCAAAAAGCAAAAGCCCAACAGAATTTGGGATGGAGGACGAGAAATATCAAATATAATTTTAAGCAGCCTAAAAAACTTCTTTCATGTCTCATTTTTGCTTATTAAACCATTTGAAATATGACGAAGAGAAAACAGCTCTATGGTTCCCAAACCCCGGTCAGAAGACACCTCGAGGGCAACAGTTTCAATTTCACCTGGGGCGCTCGCTCAAAAACACAACTTTCCAAGCCCCACCCCCAGAGACTCTGACTCAGAAAATCCAGGGTGGGGCCCAGGAATCTGTAGCATTTCAAAGGACCCCAAACAGGGCAAAGCTAAATGTGAAAAACAATTACTAAGTAAACAGGGATTTTAATGCTCGTGTTTTGACTTAAACTAGTCTCGGTGTAATCCTTAAAATCACCGAGGCCCACTCACTGCCACAGTCCTGCAGCCCAGACCTCTTCCGCTGTGGTCTAGGGTGAGGCCTGGTCATTTTTAAAGAGCATTCTGGGTAAATGTGGGAAACACTCGGTAAATGTGGGAAACACTAGGTGCTCGGCAGTTGAGAAAAACGGAGTTTCCGGTCACAGCTTTACAGAAACTGTGATCTTCGCGAAGACCCTTGCATCTCTACCCTCAAGAGCAGTAATTACTCACAACCAGAACTGCTCCCTGGCTTGCGGCAAGGCTGAAATGAGCCTGGGTGCCATGAAGGTGAGTTAGAAGAAGGCAAGGCAGGAGGGCAGTGGATAAAGGAAGATCGGTGAATATAGCAGCACAGCACAAACTGTGATGAACTTTTCTTGGGGTAAATGATTTTATTAAAAAAGAAAAGCGGGGGGAGGAAGAGAAGAGAAGAGAGAAGGGAAAAAAGATGGGAGTCTCTCTATGATAAGCAAAAGCAATTTAAGTGCCATGGGCACTGAGATCTATAAAACCTCTGACTCCTAGTTCTCCTGGTCTACGTTAGAAATACATATATATGGCAGCTCAGATAGAAACCTGCAACTAAAACTCTGGAAAGCACTTCAAAACTTCTTGCTTTTACTTGGGTTAATTTAACCATAAAAAATGATACAGATCTTAATTAAGAGGTTTGTAAAGTACTTACGTTTGTCATTCTGTTGACATTCAAATGTAATCTCCTCTAAAAACTATTCTTAGGTATCAGCTAACTAAACCGAACTGTTGGTTTAGATTATTGTACTACCAGATAAGATAAAATTTGAGATAATAGACTAGAGAGCAAGCGCAACCCCCTAGCTTAGAATGAGTCTACATACTGCTTTAACACTTACCCCTGAGGATGTCGGTTGTGTTGTAGGGGAAGTGTTTTTGCTGCAGTCATCTGAGTTAGAAGAGGTGGAAGTTGGAGTCATAGGAACAGAATTATTGCTACTACCTGCAAATCAAAATTAACCTCATAAACACACACATACTCTACTGTTCAAGTTAGCAGATGCTTTACAATCAAATAGCATTTTACTGTATTTACCAGAGCAAGCTTTTGACTTATTTATGTTCTTAGGTTTTCTTTTCCTGGTTTGAATTCCCTCTTTTTTCATAGCAAGCGGTCGAGGCACCTAAAAAAAATGTTCATATAGGCCTTAAGTTTAACATTATATGGAAGAAAACACAACTTTTAACTAAAGACTCAACATCGGTACTGAAAGCCCTCATTTATAAAAGAAGCTGGCATGAATTTCAGTCCAATTTTGATACATGCGCAACAGATTCCAACCTGGACAAAGGCTACACTTTCCCGATCAAATGCAGATTCCCTCAGAGAGAATGGGGTTATTTGCCAGGGAAAATTTATTCCCTCAACTCACTGTTTATTGTTTTAAACAGCTTCAATTACAGTAAAACCAAGAAGTACATATTTTTATTTCAAAGAGATCATGTGTTCTCTCTCTCCTACACATACAAGGTTAATTTCCTTTTTAAGATTAATGTGTTTATAATATTTCGTGCTATGCTTAAAATGAGTAACAGAATGTTGCTAACTATAACTACCAAATATATTATTGCTCCTTTGCATAAAAGTACTTGCTGCATTCCCCAAATGTCAAAGATATAGTTATTGTGCATTTCTAGTTGGTTCCATGCCTTTTTTTCCTTTGAATATACAGTTTTTTAAAAAGGTTACTACCATGTTGTTGACTCTAAAATGCACATTTTTCACATTTTAGTATTTCTAAAATTGGGATGTCTTACAATGGATGTGTGTGACAGTTCAATTGGCAGTATTTTTTGTTTCTTACTAGTATATGAGATAATAGTTTATATTATAATTAATAACATCCTAAATTCAAAAACATGTACATAGGAAATCAGATTTTTCACTTTCATCCCCTCTCCTTGGCTGATTTTTTTCTTGACTAAAACCATGTACAAATAAGACCCTAAACACGTATACACATGAGCAGAATATGCGGCATACCCCATGGAGCTTCATGTAGAGTCCACAAGCATTGCACACAGGTTCGCCTTCAGCATTTCTGCGCCACAAAGTGGTGGTTGTGGTGTGGCAGTTGGCACAGGACAATCCAAGCCGCCGGGAGGAAGGCTAAAAAGTAGCACAAGACAGTAAGTGCACAGGTATAAGTGATTTTATGTATATGCTATGTACATCCATGCAGCGTGTCCCTGTCATCAACAAGCATGTACTTTATTATAAATCAAAGGTCCCTTGGGAAAAGAATTTGAAGGGTAATTAGATTGACCTTTCTGGACCAAGAAACTGGAGTTTCAGGGGCAGTGCTCCATCCCACGTGTGTGTTTGGTTTGCTCCAGCATATTAGCGTAGATGATAGAATAACCAGAACGAAGTCACAATGTTGGCCAATAACTGTGCTCACTGTTGTCAGAGGTCTGAGATAGAAGTCATGAAATGCAATCACAAATCACAAATACCTGCCAGTGTTCTTAAGTGGCTTTGTGCAGTCTCCACTTCACCTGGAAACTAGAGATAACCACGTCTATTTCTCAGATAAATCCAGAGAAACAACCCAAAAACTTTAGAAGGGCCTATATATGTTATACTGATAGGAACGGATCTTGGAAAATGTACAATGTTTTTATAAAGAAATATATTTTAATACATGTCTTATAATTATCACGGTTGACTGCTGAGCTTTTGTATTATTCATTTTACAAAGGATAATTTTAATGCTGGCATTACCTTACATACAGTGATAGGGATATATTTTCTTCACCCTATCAGTACAATACCCAACTTTTGTTCATACAAAGGATTAAATGGTATTATCAGAAAGGGCACTGTCATTCTGATTTCCATGTTCCCTTTATGCCTATAATATCTTTAAAGGGAATTCATCTCATCTAAATTATTATGTGTAAGTTATAAAGAGATTATTTAAGCTAGTAAAAGTTACTCTCCAAAATGCCAAAATCTAAATTTGTTATTGAATTACCTAGAGAGGCAACTAAAAAACAGTGCCATGACTTCAGTAAACAAGCTGTGAGGAAAAATCCAAGGACCAAAATAAGTTGAAAGTTAACAGAATTTGGGAAGTTAGCTACATAGATTAATTTCACAAAGGAATAGTTTTAAAGAATGTATAACAAAAATATGAATTGAGGGTGTACTGAATATTCAGATGAAAGGACAGATTTTTCAAATCCTTTGCTGGCAAATTTAAAAGATAAAACTGAATTTTCCATTTACAATTCACATCCTATTGTATCACTTTCACATTATTCTTTATAGACAAGTCATAAAAACAAAGAGACACTGGTAGTAAGCCTCTTAGCGCTACAACATTTTTAAGAAGTCAGTGCTAAGAAAAAATAGATTTGACTTTTGGTTGAAGTGAATATGCTTAGCTGACAGGCAAACTATTTGGGGAACTGCTTTGCTAAAACAATAAAAACACAGAAAATCTTACGCATCGGGGTTTTTTTTCTTTTTTCTTTTATGGTTAAAATAAAATAATTTCCTAGGAGAGCACTGCTTTCTCTGTGTAAATGTGAAATCATTAAACAAAGGACAAGAAGGTTCATTTTATAAACAGGTCATTTATGACAGTTTCCAGTGGAATTTGAAGCCAACGTGAAGTAAACTTGTTATCAGAATTTGCCATTATAACAAAGAACTTTATGACTGTCAACTGCAAATCATAAGTGAAGCCAGTCTCCATAAACATGTGAAATGAAGGTGAATGGGTTATAAAAGTTCCTTGTAACAAATGATCTCAGTTATATTCATCACTGACAAGGAATTCAAGTTACACCATAAATCTCTTATTTTGCAATATATTACAAGTTCAAATTCACAGTGATTGGTTCTGTACTGCTGGCTAAACAAACTTGGGTTCAACATTCTGAGAACTAAGCTAGATCCATCAAAACCATAAATAAGAAACTCACAAGAACTAATTGATGAACACGCCCTTCCATTGGTATCATTTATAACCCATTTACAAAGCACAATGGCTGACCTTGGTCACTGCCAAAACACCTGCCACACAGAAGGAAAACTAACAGATTCAGAGATGTTAAAAACTCTTTTCTGCTAACAGTTATTTTTACCAGTAAGTGTGCAAAATGGCACAATCTAAATATGGATGTTACTATATCAAATTTAGAATGCAACTAGAACCCAAAAGGCTACTATTCTATCAGTATTTCCTTCAATCTCAAGAAAATGTCGTCTTGCTGAACTCAGCTAGTATTCAGCTCAGTGTGCCTTTCAAAAAAAAAAAAATCAGTTTCACTGTTCATACACGGAAACAGGGAACTTCCCTGGAATATTTTCTGACCACTACTTTTTCTTTTTTGAATATGATGCGTAAGAAATGAAAACCATAGGGAGTCAGACGCTGAAGTTGAGGATGCCCTTTGAAGACGATTGTTAAGCTGCAGGAGGCTATATAACAAGTTTAAGGCACATACGCACGTTAAATTAACCTCAGCCACTTTATTTTAAATGCATTAAAAACAAAACAACCATAAAACTAATTGCTTCTCTTTAAGGTGTCAGACTTCCATTGTGATGCAATTTCACCCTAATCTATTTAACACAAACAACATGTGTAGCATTTGTTCCTGCTAATTAGAGTATAACAATTAAATAAATTACTTGGATACTTAAGACGTCTGGCATCTCACTGTAAAATATTTTACTTTAAAAGGTATTAAGAGCCTGAGTGCTTGGTTAAACAAATGTTAGCCTTACAGTGGGGCCTGTGAACATTTTCATTTATTCTCTCTAATCACTACGGCAGTAAATGCCCTCTCCTAAAACCACACCTAACAATAAAGGATTTTTCCCTGAAGAAAATCAGAATTCCCATAATTTAAAACGTAGTTAAAAATGTGTTTGGATTGGTGAAAATCCCCAACTTGAGAAGAACATGACTGCATTTTTCTCTCAAGTTCTATGTAGTTTTCTGAACAGCCAGATTTCAAAATAACTAAGGTTAAATTTTCATCAAACTCAAAGACAATCCAAAAGAGGGATGGAAATGGGGGCTAAAATCTGTCTCACTCCCAGAAGAGGTAGAAGGGACCCAAAGGTATAAGGAACAAAATCAAAGGAACCCAGGACGAGGCTGTGGAGAGTAAGGGAATGTGGATTTGCAGTTGTCATGTTCTATGGAGGGTGAGGGGGTATAAACCAGCACAGTTTTCCATAATAAAATCCAAACCACACCAAAGAGTACACAGAGAAAAAGATCTTCATCTGACCTGGGTCGGTATACTCAGAGGTTACAGTCATGACCAATTTCTTGTGTCTCCCTCCAAAATATTCTAGGGCATTTACAAGTACATCTAGATTTATATAAATATTGACTTTTGTGTATTTTGAAAATGGTAGCTCCCTACACCTTCCCCCTCCCCCTTTTATAGACATCATTTCCTACGTGTAAATGTGGGGAAAGGCTGTCTTCGTTCCCCAGACGCTGGTTTCGGGACGACCTCCACTCGGGCGCGCGCGGGCGAGCGCTCAAGTGGCCGAGGAAGGAAGGGGACAGCTGGGTTCCCGCGCTCCGGCAGACCCTGGCGGCCCCGGGCCGCGCCGCACCTGTTCCCGCGGGGGGCGCCCGGGGCGAGCCGGAAGCGCCCGGGCGGCTGGAGGAGCGCCGCTCGGGGCCCGGCCGCAGGGGAGGGCGGCGCTCACACTCACCACGCGCTTCTGCGGCTTGATGAGGGGCCGACTGAGGCCGTTCATCTTGCTGTAGAGGCCGCAGGCGTTGCACAGGTAGTGGCCGGTACCGTCCCGCCGCCACAGCGGCGTCTGGATGGAGCCGCAGTTCACGCACTCACGGCTTTCAGGCAGGTCCTCCAGCAGGTCTGCGACGAGAGCGGGGACAAGAGGCTGGGTGAGGTCGCGCTGCTCCCTGCCCTCCCCGGGCCCCCCCGGAAGACCCCCGGTAGCCCTGGCCGCGTGCTGGCGACGCGCTGCCCGCCTCCCCGCCCGCGCCCTTCCCCACGGATCTTTCTGCTCCGCAGCCAAGCCAGGAGCCGGCTGTGGTCACTATTGCTCTGGTTCAGCATTTGTCCAATACTTCTGCAGCCCTGGGAGTGACCAGTAAAACCCCAGGAAAGGAGCAGGAGGATATGGTGCTGAAGGCTGAGTCCCAATCATCCTCCTTCTGTCTCCAAGGACCTCGGAATTGAGATGAGCTGTGGGGAAGTCACTTTGGGTCCCCTGACCCCTCCTTTGGGGCTGTTCCCAAGCGTTTCAAAACTGAAATCTATCTTAATTACAGTGTGCCACTTATCAAAACTGAGCAAGCCATACAATATCAACACGGATCACTGACCCCTGCAGCAACCCACAAATATCCTGGGACAGAGTAGGGCCCAAGTAATTTTTTTATTTCTATAAATCCCAAGTCACTTTTATTTAAAGTATTTACTATATCTGCCCCCTTCCTTTTCTTAAAAAAAAAAAAAAATAATAGACAAGTGAAATGAGAAATACTGTTCTTGAGCACTTTATCGATTAGAAAGTGACTCAGGTCTCCTAAGGGGAAAAAAAGACACCAACATTAACACACAGAGATAAATGTTAAGTTTTATGTTCATGCCACAAGGACCGAACACTAAAACATTCTGACTTCCACGTGGGTCTAACTGCTTCTATCTGCAAAATTTCTACAAATGATTGCTATTTTACTGATTCAAACATTATTAAAACCATTTCAGTGCTAAATAAAACTGTTTCCTATTTTCCTACACTAAAACTTCAATTCATGCAATCGATCTAAATTGTGTTTATGTCATTTTGCTATTTGGGTGGTTTCTGGTGTTTACAACTAACCTAAACCTGTTCATAACCAAAAAAAAAAAAAAAAAATCTTGAAAATAAATGGTTGTAACATTTATTACATCTGCTTAAATTGATTACCTATGAAAAAAATTGATTAACTATGAATGTACAAGTACTATCTAAAATGAGATAGGTACAAAAGACAAATAAAATAAGATAGGTACTTATTAATTAAATAAGTACTTTTAAAATAGACTTTGTTAAAAAATAAAAATATCCTTCTGTTTAGGGTTATTTATAGAGGATTTAAATGTCCGAATTTGGCTTTCTTTAAGAAGCATTTCTGAATCAATTTTTAAAATAAATAAACATTACATTTTAAAGTTTTATTTGAAGTTGTGTGCTAGCAAACCTTTCTATTCCTTCTCATTCCCAAGCAATTTACAGCTTGTTTCTACCACTCTACTTGTAAAGATATTTAAATGTGTCTTTGGCATGAATAGTTTTTAATTCCATTAATACTATTTGCCCTACAAAACAAGTCTCCTTCCTCCTCAAGAAATAAGTTTAAAAGAAACTAGCATCCTACATAACTGGAGTTCAAAGTTGTCATGGGGATACAGCAACTTACAACACATCACAAAGATTTATTCTTCTCCGCCCTAAAAGCCACTATTGACTACGGTAATCAGTAAAATGCTCAGGACTTCAAGGACACTGAAGTTAAACACGGTATTTGTCTTAGTTGTTGACTTTAAAATGTTACCTATCAGAGACCCTCTCGATAGAGGAGTGGGGCATTCCCTGGAGAACCCAGCCCTATGCCTGGCCTCCTTCCCCCAGGCTGGAAACAATAAAGACTCCCAGAAGACAGCGTGAACACTCCAGGTAAATCTCTTTAGTCATCTGAAAACCCAAAGACAAAACTTAAAGTCCACTCTGGATAAATAAAATTTCCAAAGTTTGTTTATTTTTAATTAAATCAAATCTACAGCTCCCATTTTCTCCCTACCGCTTACCCAGCAGCTACAATCCTTTGACTAAAATAAGAAAACTTTTTTTTTTTTAGCAATTACAAAATCTTGATTGTGCTAGACATTCATTCACCAGTTTCCCCATCTACCCTCACCCCCACAATTCATTATCGTCTCCCAATGCGATGACTTGGGATCCCCGGGGGAGAAAAAGGCTGTGGGGAGAGGGGCACAGCCAGTGAATGCCGTCGCAGGACCCTGAAAATAATGGAACACAATTCGGGAGCTCAGGAGGGCGCTGGGCTCCAGGACTGTAGCGCTGTGAGGACTCCCCCCAGGACTCCCTACCACCTACCCACCATCAAAATCAGGGAGAGGTGTATGGAGCACGTTCCCAGAGGCCTCCACACTGTGTAGGTAGAGAGAGCTCAGCGCTAAGGTTTAGCCCTGCTGTCTGCCTAAATCTATTAAAGAGTGCCTTCAAAAATAGTCTGTTTAAAAAAAGAAAAAAATCGAAGCGGAGAGGCAGGGAATCTAGCTAGGAAGCTGGGAGGAGAGGTTTTGGAGGTCAAGGTTTCTCTAGCAAGAGAACACCTGTGAAGACGACCGAAATGAGAGGTCTTTTGCCTCCCCCAACCCCAGACTGGCTGATTCTCAGTAGCTTCCTGACTTAAAAGACTCTATGCAGAAGCTGGGTGTTCCCAAGCCCTTCCTAGTTTTGGGTTGTTGTTAGTGAAAGTTAGTGAAAGGATAAGCTAGGTTTAAAATGAAATTTGTAACTTGCCTACTATTGCACCTTACTGCCTCTGAAAAGCTTTTCTATACAAAATAAGTTTCTTTAAAACATCCAGTGACTCCGATTATGACTTTTGGGCTACTTCTCTTTCTGTCCTGTGAAATGCTGGAAGACTAGGGGAAGAAGGGCATGGAGACTACACTAAGGTGTGTCAGGAGATAAGTAGAGCTGCAGGATCCAGCTCCCACTGCGTTGCCCCTACCCAACCCTACACACTCTTTTGGATTCCCCTCTGGATTCCCGACTGACAAAAGCCTCACCCTAATCACCACCCCCCTTCCCATGCTTTGAAGATTCCTCACCTCCCAGTCTCTCAGCTCCAGCCAGGGAGCCAGCCACGGGTTCCTGTGCCACAGAAAGGGTGACAGCGCTCTGTCTCAAGTCTATACTCAACAGGGCCCTCCCTACCCACTCTACACCACAGTGAAGACAGTCTCCAGGGCCAGCTTCCCAGAGGAAAGCAGAGGGAATTTTGAGACCAGAGCCTTAGAAGAGGTAGAGAAAGAGAGGGAGGGCTTGTTACCAAATAACCCATTGCCCCCTCCCAGTGTTACCAGGAGGGCTTTTCAAGTCAGATCCTTCACTTTCAGGCCACTGCCATTTCCAGTGTGTCTTTTGAGTACAAGGTTGGCAATTCCTCAGTTGATCCTAACTAAGTAGGGGCCCCAGAAGACTTGTCCCAAAACCGAGCACTGAGGCTCCCAGGAAAAGCCCAGACCTAGGGTGTGAGGACACCAGTTAGGATAATTTAAGCTGACATGCCTCCTGCCTCTTTGCCACCTCAGTGACTCCCACACCTCGCCTCAAACAAACAGCCCCCCCCACCCCAAAAAAAGTTCTGTCTTAGGAGTCTGTCAGTTTATCAAACGGGTTAAACACAAAGCGAGAGACCTGTAAAAGCACCACAAAGTACCCAGAACACTGCAGCAGCTGAGAACAGAAGCCAGAGTGGTCAGGCCAGGTTAACACAGTTCATAACCTCCTCTGCTTGAGCAGAAAAAATGGGGTGTTTCCAGGTATTTTTACAACTGTGTTTTCCCAGTTCACCCAAAATTGCCCCCAGACATTGGAATGAAAGTATGGGTGGCATGGAAAACTGGTGAAAAATCGGTAGGCTGAACTCTGGAGGAAAAACAGATGTGGGAGTGCCAGGATCCCTGGGTCCCAGCCTGGCAGGGGCAGACAGGGGCAGCAGCCCCAGACACCACGGCCCAGGTGATGTCCAACCAAAGGGCCTCTCCACCAGCTTTCCCTCGGGATAGTCAGAAGGCTGACCAGCCCAGGTATCCCCCTCTTTTCTCCCTCCCACTGCAGGGGAAGCCAACTTGGTCCTTAGGTCCTTTTCCACTGTGGGGCTCTTAAATACTCTCCTTGAGGAAAACACAATTCCTCCCCTCTGGAGAGCTGAACTGGGTGAGACTGTGTTTTAGGAGAGGGTGAATCAAGGGCCCAACACTCCCCTAAACTTACCCACCCCAGTAGAGTCTCCTTCTCCCATTTAGGCAAATTAGGGTCTGTGACAGATCTCAGGCCCTGTCAGTTCCTTCCCTGGCTTTTTTTTCTCCAATTGCCCACCCCATTCACTGTTAAAGTCCCTCGAGCTTCTCCAAGGCACTGAGATGAATACGCGCACCTTGTCTCCTTCGTGGAAAGGAACTGAAACAATCCGCAAAATAGAAGCACTTCATCAACACTGCCAGACTCTGGGTGGCCCTGCCAAAGTTCTGCAAATCCGGCCTGGGGCCAGGCGGACCTCTAGGCACCCAGACAGAAGAGCTCTAAAAACAAGGCCCAAGTCAACCAGCTGCTCCACACCCTCCCACAGGCCCCAGCGCTTCAGGCCCCCGGGCTGCGGCGCGCCCCTTACCTGCACTGGGGCCCCGCGGGACCGGGAGCGGGGCTCCGGCACGGCTCTGCAGGCTGTGCAGGACTGGGGTCTCGAAGGGTCCTGCGGGCCAGGCGGGAGTCAGCGGCGCACCCACGTAGGGCGAGTAGGGGTTCGGGTGGTGGTGATGGTGATGGTGGTAGGTCCCGTTCAGCGGCCGCGCGGCCGACAGCGAGCTGTACTGGTGCTCGCGGCCGCCCATGGCCGCCAGGCTGCCGCCGCCGCCGCCGCCGCCCACGCCGCCAGCGCCACCGCCACCCGCCGCCGCGTAGCCCCCGGGGTCCCGCGCCGCGCCGTTGGCCACGGGCGGGCTGGGCGAGTAGGGGAAGCGCGCAGAGACGTGCGCTGCTGCCGAGCCGGCGCTGCCGGGCCCTGCGGCCCCACCGCCGGCCGCGCCGCCCGCGCTGCCGTACGGGGGGCTGTCGGCCGAGGCCTGAGGCCAGCCGGGGTGCGCGCCGGCGCCGCCCGCGTGGTTGGCGGGCCCGCTGCCCGCCCCCTGCAGGTACGGCAGGCCCGGTAGCATGGAGCCTACGCGGGTGGTGGGCACGTAGACTGGGGAGCTGGCCGCGGCCGCGGCCGCTGCGGCGGCGGCTGCCGAGTGCACGAAGCCGCCGGGCGCGCCGTCGTAAGCGGCCGGCCCCTGGCTGGAGAGGGCGGCGAGGGTCTGGTACATCTCCTCGGGCTGCTCGGGGGCGAAGGGGCTCAGCTTGGCGCCGCGGCTGGACCACAGCAGCTTGCTGGCTGTCGCGGCCTGGTCGAGGTCAGTGAAGAGCAGTAGGTCCTCCCAGCTCGACAGGGCGCTCCCGGGGCCTGCGACCCCGGGCGCCGAAGGTCCGTGGGGAGCCCCGAAGGGATGCGAGGCGTATGGGCTGAGCAGCAGCGAGCGGGCCGGGGGTCCCGCCGCTGCCTCCGTATCGAGCTGAGGCGTCCTGCAGTTGCTGGCGCCGCCGGGGCCACGCTCCCCACCCCGGGAGCAGCAGGAGGAGGAAGAAGAGGAGATGGGGGAAGGCGGCGTGGAGGGCTCCCGCGCTGGAAAGGCTCCGGAGTCGCTGGCGTCGGCAGCCGCGGCCCCGAAGCGCTTCGGCAGGCACCAGCCGCCGTCAGTCAAGGCCATCCACGGTCCGGCGCCTCTCCAAGCTAACTTCTAGTTCCTGAGGCGGGGTGAGGGGAGGCAGGGACGGGAGGAGAAATCAAAAAGGGTTACAAACGCGCAGGCCACACATCTCACTCTACTGCCTTTTCTAGCTAATGAGATTTCTCAAACATCCCGTTTCTGCCCTGGGCGCGGGGTTTGGGGGAAGGAGAGGGCAACGGAGCCTGGGCAGTCTCCGCCGGGTCCTCCCAGGACCGGGATATCCGCCCTCCCGTGCCTGCACCACTTGGGTCCCCTCGTCCTCCCGCCCACCCTCTCCGCAGCATCCTTCATCTGCGGCGCGCTAGATCCCAGGGTGACGAGAAGCCTGGCGGAGGTTTCCCTTCCGCCCCAAAGTGGTTCCCTCTCGGCCGATGACACACAAAAGAACTTTTGAAGTAGTTGTGCTGGTCGGCGCTGCCTTGTCCCGCCTCGCTACACGTGCCCCTAGCCCGGAGTGCCTCCGTGTGAGGTCTACCCGCGTGAAAATCGTTAGCGTAAGCAAGGCAACCTGTCCCCGAAAACGAAACCGCCGCGTTCTCCCACACTGGCTTTCCCAGAGCTTCCCCGACTACGCTTGATGGGACGCAGTGCGAGCTCCAGAGAGAAGCGCAATTCAGCCCAGGGAAGGTGGGGCGCCGGGGCGGAGACGACAGTCTCTGACCTTCCGGGCCCAGGCACTGCTGGCTGCCCGCGGGGCCCGAGTCTCACGCCCAACACTAGTCCCCGTGGCGCCGCACACCTTAGACACGGCTCGAGTTTGCACCACCAGCGCGTGCGCTCACGCCGGCTGAGCCACCCCCTCCCACCCTGTGGTCATCCCCAACCGCGGAAAGGCCAGACCGTTCCGGAATCGGACGTAGCGGGGTGGAGCGGAGCACAGAGGAGGGGGAAATGCAGGGTTGGGGGGGGGGGGGTGCGTGTGAGACCGCCCCGGAGCCGAGGCCACCCCAAAGGGGAGAGCAGGAAGAAAGACGGGGAGACTCGGAGGGAGTGGGGAAGGGAGGCGAACTGCAGCCGGGAGGGCCTCCTCGGAGCTACTTTTCCAAATCGCTTCGTCTCATCGGAGATAACCATACTAAAATTAATGCCCACACACAAACCCGGGCCAGATAGCAAGAAAGAAGTCTCTCTGCTCGCCTGACTGCCGGCTCCCGCCCCTTTGCGCCAGATAACTCGGAGATAAGGCTGTGCGCAGATAAGCGCTTCAGGGAGAGGAAGAGACAGCAGAAGTTGGTCCGCGGTGTCCCAGGAACCTGGGAGCCGCTACAGTCGGCCGCGACAGGAGAAGGAAGACGCCCTCAGAGCCGACCGCGGCCCGCAGAGGGCCGGAGAGTCCGGGGCTGAAGGGCCCGTGACGGGTGGGGGGTAGGGAGAGGAAAGAGGGGAGCCCGAGCAAGAGAGGAAGCAGCCGAACCTCGGGTGCGCGCTGCGCATGGAGAACCGCCACCGCGGAGACCGCTCTTGAGCGCGGAGAGAGGCTGAGGGCGCCGGCAGGCAGGCGCGAGTCCGGGGTCTGCCCGGCGCTGCTGGTGAATAAAAAGGAGAGAGGAGGCGCCTCTTACTGCTCTGCCGGAAAACTGCAGCCTGCGCTCCTGATTGGACTCACCGAGCCTTAAACAAACAGCGCTCGCCGAAGGGTGCCAGGCTGTGGGTCGGAACTGCGCTGCGCGAGCAGCTGGGCGCTGGAGGTGAAGAGGAGGAGGAGGAGCAGGAGGGAGTGAGGGGAGGAGAGAAAAGAGGGTGGGGAGGGGACCGCGGGCGGCGGGGGGAGGGGAACGCGCCGCCAGGGCAGACAATGAGCGCCGCTCAGCCTCCGGTTGTGGGCCGAGCCCAGAGTACCTTCCCGGGAGTGGGGGCGAGCCCTTCGAGGGGGCGCAGAGCCCTGGGACGCCCGGGGAGGGGCGGAGGTGGAGGAACGCTTGACCTGGCTGGCGACCCACACCCATCCAGCGGCGCAGCACTTTCCTCCGCCCCCAGTTACACACGCACTCACGGGGGCGGGTGGGGGGAGCAGTGGCTGTGCAAAGCCCCGCGCTGCCCCCGCGGCGGGAGGGATGCGCCAGCTTTCGGGTCAACGTGCCCCCCAGAATGAGGGGGAAAGTGCTTTGCTCTTCGGGCCTGCCCCGTTCTTCTGTCCACGTTAGAAGAGTTTTTGTTGTTCTGCAGCTGTATGGGACTGACCTTAAACTTTCCCCGACCTCTTCTCGAGACCCTGGGGCTCGGGTCGTAGTGGCCACCGGGGATCGAGGATCCAAATATATGGAAAAGAAGGAACTCCAGTGCCCAGCTTCTTATCTCTACCCTGCTTTTAAGAAACAGACTATAAATTCCCAGGAGGTTTCGGGAGTTCACGTCTGCACTCACCAGCTAACCTTTGGGAAAAACCTTTTGATTCGGGGTCCTGGTGTACTTAAAGGCTAGTCCCTGAAGGTGCGCGTGATGGAAAAAAGGGCTTCCACCCCAGTCGCGCCCCAAGATGCTCTCCAAGTTTTGGTGTCCCGTTTGCTCTGAGCTTATCCTGGAGAATTTCAGGTAAGTCTTGGATAAGTCATTGGAAAGGGGGAGGGGGGTCAACTTCCCTGGACCCAGCGGGAAGTACCGCTTCCCCACCCCCACCCTCACATACACACCCCTTCTTCTCTCCCTCCAAATGGTTATCACAACTGTGTACAAACTGATATGGTCCTGAGCCGGCAAAGGGACTGGAAATGAACGTCGCAGGGTTATCAGCGCCGATCTGTCAGCAGCGAGGCGCGCGGCCGCAGGTTGGTCCGCAGGAGCTGTGATATATGTCTCGCTCCCTTTAGCGCACAAAAACATTTCTTCCGACAGACGTGACCCCAGAAGGCCGCGGAGAGAGAATTTTAACTAGGGCAGGAGGAGTTGCTTTGTGAGAATGGATTTTACAATTTTTTTCCAGGTAAATCGAAGTAAATGATTTTCTAAAGGTCAGTCTCCCTGAAAGCATTTGGGCGCGCTCTCTCTCTCTCTCTCTCTCTCCTTTTTTAATATTGTGTTTTTCCAGTTGGAAAAGGAAGACAAGACTAAGAGAGTTGAACCGGGGTAGGTAGGGACATTGTAAAATATGGTTTAGAGAGGTCGTGAGACTGAGTCGCTGAAAGTATGTTTCCTCACTATAATAGTGAGCTGTGAACCTGTGTATTGTAAGGAGAGAAGGGGACAGACCCTGGCAATGAGGGGGAGGAGGTCGCCGAATCGAGGAAGTCGAAGAGAGTTCTTTTTTTAATTTTTTTCCGTTCTTCGTTGTAAATTGCTGCTAAACACTTCTGACTTTTAAATTGCTACTAAGACGGTCCATAAACCGTTCTCATCCAATTTAGTCACTTTTATTACATTCCTCTTTGCTTCCCCCAATCACTGTGGCGGTTCCCAGTTTCGATGTGGCCACAATCGGAACCAGTGAAGGTAGAAAACTCTGGAACAGAGATCGGCAACCGGAGCAGGATTCAGGGGCTTTAAATTTTAACCTGAGTTCGATCGAATGGGACTGGCAGAAGAGCTGACCTGGCGTCCGCCTGCCACTTAACTCCGACCAGGGCTGAAAGCTACTTTCTTTTGGGTTTTTCGTGAGTTTCCGACCAAGTTTTTAACAGACTCAGTTTTTTCAGAAGCTCATTTGTAAGCAGTTACAGAAACGTTGTGGACATTTGATTTTCTTTGGGGCCAACTGTTGCCAAGTGTTTCTCAGTTTTACTCTTAAAAGCAAAGGTTTTTGTTGTTTTTTTTCTTAATTCATATCTCAGTGAGGTGATTTCTAATGCGGACGAGTTTTTAAAAATCCTCTGGCTAAGTTAGATTCCAGGATGTGAACGGCCTCCAAGCCTGAGCCCTGAGAAGACCCAGACCCGAACCTGATTCCTGTTGTGTGTGTTTCTTTATATTAGGAAGTATGAAGGTGTCTGAATTTCCTTGGACAATAGCTAAGCCCCCAGGGACGTGCTTTCCCCGCAGCTCCGCAGCAGCTGAACGAGGGTGCACCGGCCCTGACACCGCTGGGACAGACCGTGACCGACCCCACAACGTGCGGTCTCAAATGGCTGGAGAAGGCGCCCGGGATTTTACCTTCCAGATTCCCAATCTCTTTTTAACATTGCCTAAAACAAGGGTGGGCAGTTGCAATTTGCTCCTTTGCACGGTCACAATTTTTTTTTGACTGGTTTTCCAACTAAAGGAGACAAGGGGTAGTAAAATGGTTTTTCTTTTTTTTTCTTTTCAGTTCGCTTAAAAATAAAACAAAACCGTTTAACCCGTAGAGTTTATCCAGACAACAAGCTAAGGCTGCCTGACCCATCCAGTGTACCATTTCCCCAATGCATTGGATTTGGCCCTGGGGAAAACACCCCCGGAAGTAGTGGCACATTTTCAAAGCCACCCCTAAGGGACCCTGGGTCCCGCGCTTCCTTGGAGCACACCAGCTGGTCCAGAAAGGAGGGCAGAATAGGGATGCGGAGGGAAGAAGTGCACCCCAAACTAGGGAGGAACCCGAGAGCTGGAGAAGTTCCCCCATAATTCCCCAGTGAATAGGCTGCTAGAAGTTCTATTCTCTTCGCGGTTTTTTCTTTATCTTTTTCCTTTCCTTTTCCTTCCGTCTGTCTCCTTTTTGAGGAGATTTACTAAACTGAAACGAAATTATTTCTCCCCGGACTATTTAGACTCGAGGAGGGGCCCCTCTGGAGTGAGCCTTCCGTCCTCAAGCCGCCCTCCTCGCCCTCGGAGAGGTGCTGGCTCCGTAATGCGACCTGTCCCCAAGGCTGATTTATTTGGGCTGCGCCACACTACTATTTGCGATTCGAATCCAGCCGGAATCCGGCAGCCAATTGGGCAGGGGGCGGAGGCTTTGCTGCCAAATGCGAAGGGGTGTTTGGGAACCCAGTGGTGCTCTGTTTCCAGAGGAGGGCGAGACCCGGGTGAGGACCGAGAAACGACACGCCTTTACCCGCCCCCCGAAACCTTAAGCTCAATAAGTTGTCAGTTCACAAAGCTCCCGGCTGCTCCAGCGAGGTTTCGGAAAGAAAGAATACAAAGAATACAATTTCTGATTTAAAACGTAGTTTTAAATTGAGAGTTTTAAAAAAGATCCCTGGGGCCTTCTTGCCGTTACCGTATTTCTTGCTGTCCCTGGGACGCTTTTGACGAAGGACACGGGTCGCCCCGGTGCCCCCACCCCAGCCAGCATCCTGCCCCAATAGTCGGGTTGGGGCGGCCTGTCCCCCGGACTCAGCGGCTGCCAATCCAATGCAAGCGCGTCCAGAGAGTCCAGGCGGTGTTTGGGGTGGGGGAGGGCGGGTTGTCTCTCTCTCTCTCTCTCTCTCTCTCTTTTTCTTTAATTCGCGGTAGCCCAAAACACTCTTTAGGAAAGTCAGGTGGTGGCGGCGGGAGCTCGAGAACTGCGCAGCCTAGAAAGCCGGGTCGCCCCCACCCCCCACCCCCCGTCCGGCTCCCCGCCCCCTCGCCTCGCCCCGCTGGTCACCAGGAGTTGGGAACTTGCCGCGCCAACGCCGGGCCAGGGCGGTCGGCACCGAGTCCCGGCGCGCGCGCGGCTGCTGCAGGCCCGGCCCGGCGGCCCCTCGCCCCGCAGCCCCGGGCCGCCCCCCGCGCACCGCCCAGGGCCGCCAGCGCGGCGCGGAGAGGTCACCGCGGTGGCATTCCTCCCCGCGCGCTGTTTACGTGACTTAATGTACTTCATACGCCGCGGGTAAGTTAGGGCCGCGATAAGCGGGCGACCAGAGAAGGGTCGCTGTAAAAGCCCCACGCTGGGCGCCTCCTAGCCCTCGCCTCATCCATTAACCTTTTTACTTTCTTCTTCCCTCTCTCTTTTAAAGCTTGTTATCTAGGCCACCCATGACCGACGAAAGATCTTCCCTCCCGGCTTCTCCCAAGGCCGCTTTAACCCAAATAAATTTGGCTATTAAGGGCCAAGATGCCTGACAAAAGATCGAAAGGTGTCTATCCGTGATCGCTTAAAGAAGCGGAGGAAAAGCTTGTGGCTCTCTGATCCCGATAAAGACATTCCACCCGGCGCCGGCCTCCCTTCCCGCGGCCTGGCTGCGCCCTGACACCCTGAGATCGCGGCCTCACTGGCGCACACCTCCACGGGCCCGGCGGGACCTGTGTCCGCTGCACCGGGAATGTGGAGGTCCCCAGGCTGCCTGGGTCCCGGGGTCCGTGGAACTCCAGGCCGGACGGAGCTGGGCTCCCAAAACAGACACCCTGCACTTGCCAGAAAAACTAAACCGAGCTCAGTGGGGCCTGAATTACCGTCCCGTTTTCATTATTTTCTGATGTTGAATAATTCTACCTTCCCACCCCCCACTCCCTGGGGTTTTGCCGAGGGGCGATGTTATTCCATATCTCTGGTTGTCTGGAGCAGCCCTTCTTTGGAACCCCGGTCAGAACCGATGGGTGGAACTGGACAGCTGAATTAGACTGAGGCCAATGCGGCGGGTGTGGACTCGCAAATGAAGAGCGTGCAGGTGGGAGGCAGAGGTCCAATCCCTCGGTCATCCCCAGGTTGGCTTTGGTTATGAAATGCGGTGTTTATTATCATTATTAATTACTATTGGCATAACTACACAAAGCCTAGGGCTGCCAGCTGGGCCGAGGCCCTGCCCCTGGGGTGATCCTTTTCACTAAAGCCAGGCAGGACTATCCACTTTCCTGATCCAGGACTGAAGAGGGGGGCTTGGGGAGTCAGGTGCCACGTTTTGGAGGTCTCCGCACTGAGCCATTTCTTCTTCCCTTAAGTAGATGTAGCATTCCCCCGGACTCTAGTCTCACCTAAGCCTTTTCTGCCACTTTGCAACATGGGTAGTTAAGAACCTTCAGGGGTGGCAGGTTAGAGAGACAGCGCTGGCTTCCCTGCAACGGGGATTCATTCCTCTTAGATCTTGTGCTGTCCCCTTCTGTTCTATGGTGAAGCTGGAGACAGGACTCTGAATTCCAAAGGCAATCTAACATCTTCGGTTTCTGTCTGTCACCTCATGCTGGGTCCCGGAAGTTAAAGATGACTCCCCTTTCTCATTGCCTTCCTCCAAATAAGGTGAACTCCAAAGCCATCCACCTCATCTAATCCTTCCCCCTCATCCAGCCACCCCTCTGGGGTGGGGGGTGGGGGGTATAGGAAAAACCAGAGCATCAGAAGGAAAGGGATCATTTCTGCTCCCCCAAAGGTGAAAGAGACAGAAATTTCCAACACACTAGACATGAAAGACCTGAATTTTGCTGGTATCACTAGATGTGCAGATAATGCCAATTCTAGGGTCAGAGTCCAGATGCCACTGCCCCAGAGCTGTCTCAGCTCAGAGACCTTTCTGTTTCTCTTTTCTTGGTTGGGGGGGAGGGGGTAATGTTGCTAAGAGGGAGCAGAAAAGGAGATGATAAGCTTTTGGAGATTTGCTAAGTAACTAATACTCCTCCTTGAGTCAATTAAAGGGGAGAGAAATGCCCCCAAAATAAAAAATTACTGCATTTGCCACCCAGAACTATGACCTCTGCATTCAGTTATGTTGCAAATATGCAGAGAATCAGGACCGAGAGTTGTCTACCCATATGCAGCCCTCCAGTTTCCTGCGCTTGCCCAACAACACTACTGAGTATATATACTGCACAAAGAGAACTAGAAGAGTTAGCTCCTAGTTTTGAAGTGTTTACAGTCTAGAAGTTTGGGACTTCTGTGGAGCCGGTTAGGCAAAGTACCACAGACAGTTTCAAAGATGGAGGGAGGTGTTTGAGCCTTTCCCTAGAAGAGTTTACCCAGGCTCATATTGTCTTCTAGGCTTCACAGTGAGTTTGTAAAGAACCGAGTCACTCTGGCTCACAGACTAAGAGAATTGCCTGGGTTGGAATCTTGATTCTGCCACTTTCTAACTGTGTGACCAGGGCAAATTGCCTAACCTCTCTGTGCCTCAGATTTCTCATCTGTAACATGAGGATGATAAAAGTAACTCCCTGACAGGATTGTTTAAGGGGATTAAAAGATTTCTTAAATGGAAAGTGCTAAGAGTACCTGGCACATAGTAAGCACTATGTTAAGTGTGAACTATTATTACCAATATCTATATTGTAATAGACTCACATATACTATACCGAATTTCAATTTCTTGTGTGACCCAGCTGTTCCCTGGAGCGAATTAATTTCCAAGAAAGAACTTCTTTCAGCACCCATTCAACTTTGAGTCTTGCCATTCATTAGAGGCCTCAGGCTTTTTCTAGGTACCAGCACTGAGGATTTTATTTATTGCATTATGGTAGGAAAGTGTGGGCTGAGACAAACACAGTTCTTTACTTGCTTTTGGTTCCTTTGAAGAAGAAACGTTCCTTGTTGTTCTCCCTTGCAAATCCCAGCAGCAGACTCCAGCCTCTTCTCCAGGATGAAGATAGTAATCTTGAGGCTCATCCCTTGAGAAAAGTATCCTGGTCGGCAACAGCACACCCCCCTCTCCCCCCTTCTTTCTGGCAGCAGATAGGAGTGAGTTAACAGATGGGGCCATGAAGGAGGGGAACCTGTGGACTGGCATTAGATAAAAGGGTTGGGGGGACTAATTAAATTGACCTGGTCATCTGACTAGGTCACCTCACACTTTTCACCTTTAAGTTTGGTATCACTATTTATGCAGGACACTTATTTACAGTCGTATTTTGTTAAGGAATAGAATATCAAAGATCACTCATAAGCTATCGAACACATTATTGATAGAGGAAAATCTAGGCCATTTCAGACATTTTTCAACTAATTTTCTTTCTGTTGTTGTCGGGGTTTTTCCCCCATATAGCACCCCATCTTCTAAAACAAGATCTAAACTTCAATAATGAAAACTTAAAGAGAGAAATCCATGGGACAAAACAAAGAGCACCGTTCTCTAGATAAAGTGACAGAGAAAGAGATTTGTTTTTCAGAAGGCACAGTCTGGGGGGAGCATAAAAGTCTCCTCCTGCCTGCAGGTTTTCAGCGGCGTTTGTGCCCAGAGCCTGTTTTTCTCTTGTCTCTGACAGTCCTGATCTTCTCTATATTTGATTTACTGAGTGCTGTCATTTCTCTGCTCTTTACTTTCACAATCACACATTCAAACCTGATAAAGTTCAAGACCCTGAATACTTGCAGCTTTCCCAGATTTACAGTCCTCCTGCCCCCCACTCCGGCCAGCAGCCCTGAAGCTGATTGAATCCTCATGGACAGAAGCCTTGGGGGATCAGCAGAGAGCCAGCCAGTCCAAGAGGGCTGGGTCCATGGAGTCGATAGCCCCCATGCCAGCTCCGTTAGCCAAAGCAAACTTTGGTGGCTTCCTTCCTGGAGAAAATGATGGTCAACATTCTCTCATGTTAGTTTCAACTTCCGGTTTGTAACCTGCCCACCGGCAGGTACAGGAACTGTAACTTGCAAAGTTTTAAATTGGTGAGAATTGGATGCAAAATCATGGTGAGCTTGCATCAGTGCCTGATTTGCCTGGAACTACTAAACAGCTTTGTGATCAAGGGCAAGCCACTTAACCTCTCAGTGCCTCAGTTGCTCCATCCATAAAATGGTAGAAATATTACTTTCCACAAACATTAATCACAAACTAATGACTTGAGCCCTCCTCCCTGTGTGTAGCTCTGTCAGGGCCCCAGGAAAGACTGCTAGCATATGTCTGATCTGGCTCTTTGGATTCTGTCAGGTTAAATACAAACCTACAAGTTAATCTAAATACTATACCAATGGGCTAAACAAAAGGAATGATTCATCTCCAAAGACTGGACAGTTAACTCAGGCTCAAGTTTGCAAACCACTGAAATGCCTGGATGGAAGATGCTATCTAAATAACCTATTCTTTGTCTATAAGTGTATAATAAGTAACTTTAAATCACAGGATACTGATGAAAAGCAACTACTGATGATGAATATTCTTATTTCCCATATGGTTACTGTATGGGGACTTCACATTTACTAAATAATTATTTGGACATGATTTAATATTTTTAAATGTCTTGAGCTCTCAGAATTTTCTGAGTAAGGTAAACATTTTAGGCAGCAGTGGTTTAAGTAGGTCTTTAAAAAAAAATCACTGTTTCAAATCCATGAACTAAAAAAGGTGTGATTTTTTTTCCTTTTAAAATTCATATTCTAAAGAAAGCTAAACTGTCATACTATTTAAAGGGAAAACTGTGCTCACCTGTTAAGGAAGGAAGCAGAATTGTTCCTTACCTTCTTCAGAAGTTCCCCCCCCCCCAATCTGTCAGGATACATCCATTAGAATATATTACAGTGTTGCTTTTTCTGGACCATAATAATATTCACCTCTACAGAGGTGAATAAAAATAGCAACTTGACTTAATGGATATCAAATAACTTTCTGGATACTCCTAAACCAGATTACTGCTCTGTTTATAATACCACAAATTAAAGGCACGCAATTATCCAACAAAAACAGTGTGAATATTACACCATTTTTAAAGGCTGACTACCACAGAGCTGGTGCCCAGCCGACTCCAGCCAAAAACCACAGTGTGGATCCACAAATAAAGCTGTCAACCTTTGCATTTCAAAGGCATCTTTCTGTAAAGAGCTCGGCCTGCTCTGAGCAGCAGTGAAAAAGCCTTGGTGAATAGGAAAGAGCCTACCCAGTGGCTGAGCTGGTGGGCAGCACAGAATATATCCTCACTTTAGCACTGTGGCCAGACTAAGCACACGTGGAGGTTGAGAGTGTGGAGCTCTGGGTTCAGATCCCAGCTCTGCAGCTTGCTCTCTGGTTGTGTGACCTCAAGCAAGTTTTTAAATATCTCTACCTCGCATTTTTCTTATCTGTAAAAAGGGGGTGGTAGTAACAGTAGCCATCCCCAAAGAATTGTGAGTTGGCTAAGTAAGTTGATTTTTATAAAGAAGAGTGCCTGGCTCGACATGCAGATTTGAACTGTTTGATAAATAAGTAAAAACACAAATTTCTACTTAAGGCCAGCTCTTAAGGGGAAAGGAGATGAGGAGGAAGAGAGGAGGTATTAAGCGCTCAAAAAATTAGGTAGGAAGGCGATCAAAGGCATAAAGAAAACTAAAGATATGGGAATATCCAACGTTTCCTTCTGCAGATTATTTAAGATCATAAACTCACCCTTTCTGTATGTATAGCACCTTCCAATATGCTGTCTTCACAATGACAGATATGCCAACAATTTGATCTATGAATGGACTCATAGGCTTTTGCCCAGCATGGCATGTTTACATCAGAGGCAAAAGTGAAAGTTGCAGAGGCAATGAACCTCTTCCAGGGTACAAATGTTTGAATGTCTAACAAATGAAAAAGGTTCTTCTTTCTGGCAGAGTCAATAACCTTTCTCACTTGAGAAAGCACTGCATGATGGCTACAACTTGGCCTGGGGTTTCCGCACCTGTTCGGTCCTCATGAGCTCCCCAGGTTGTGCCCACAGTCACAACTGACGTGATTCTAGTGACTGTAAAATCCATCCCCAAACCAGCAAAGAATGCCACAATGTGTCTCAAACACAGTGGCCCTCTTCTTCGTCCACCCACCCCCTTGCACCCCCCAAGATTATGGCTGCCCCCTTTCTGCATAGGCACTTTGTGGTCATTGTGACATATAGTAAATCACCGGTGGCTTGTCTTTACTGCATCCCTGTATTCCTCTAATCTGTGAGACCTGAGGGGCACAGATCATGCCTCATTCATTTTTATCTCCCCATTAACACACACAGTGTCTAGCACAAGTCACTCACTAAAAGCTTGTTGAATAAACTGTTGAGTGTGATAATATTGAAAATTTCAGATACAATGCTCCAAACTCAAAGCATAAAGTCCAGCATTATCAACACCACATCATTTCACATTAAAAACAATGATATCTCACTCACTCACTCACTCGCTATTTATTTATTTATTTATTTATTTAGAGCGAGTGAGAGAGAGAGAGAGAGCATGAGCAGGGGAGGGACAGAGAGAGAGGAAGAGAGAGAATCCCAAGCAGGCTCTGCCCTGTCAGCACAGAGCCCCACATGGGTCTCGATCCCATGAGCTTTGGGATTGTGACCTGAGCCAAAATCCAGAGTCAGATGCTTAGCCGACGGAGTCACCCAGGCATCCCAAAACAATGATCTCTTTATATGACTTCCTAAAATTCAATTTTTTTTCTACTCCTAAATAGAGTCCTCAACCAGAATGTTTGAACAGCTACTTTCGCAGGGGATTTTATATTGGCTATAGCTGATTATCAAGTGATATGTACATGAGTCATTTTCTGATCCAATAATCCTAATACAAACAAATTGTGACTACAGCTTGTGAGTTTGTGGAAATTTTCTACTCCTTAAAGAAGCTATCTTGGGACTATCATTGCAGCTGAGGCTTTGTCTTAGTTTTTATGGACTATTTCACAGTATTCTACTACCTTCCAACTTTAGAGTACTTTCCACATTTTTCTTCCTAATTCAACCACTTAGAATATTATATTGCCTGTGTTCAGAATTCTATATTAGCCAATAATTTATTAAGCCAATTGGAAAGAGCACTTTTTTTATTTTTTATAATTTATTTATTTACATCCAAGTTAGTTAACATATAGTGCAATAATGATTCCAGTGATTCATCCCCTGTTTAACACCCAGTGCTCATCCAAACAAATGTCTTCCTTAATGCCCCTTGCGCATTTAGTCCATCCCCCCACCTACAACCCCTCCAGCAATCCTCAGTTTGTTCTCTGTATTTAAGAGTCTCTTATGTTTTGTCCCCCTCCTTGTTTTTATATTATTTTTGCTTCCCTTCCCTTATGTTCATCTGTTTTGTATCTTGAATTTCACATATGATTGAAGTCATATGATATTTGTCTTTCTCTGACTGACTAATTTCGCTTAGCATAATACCCTCTGGTTCCATCCACATAGTTGCAAATGGTAAGATTTCATTCTTTTTGATTGCCAAATAATACTCCATCATATGTATGTATGTGTGTGTGTGCATATGTGTGTGTGTGTGTGTGTGTGTATATATATACATATATATGTGTGTGTGTGTGTGTGTATATATATATATATATATATATATACACACACCACATCTTCTTTATCCATTCATCCATTGATGGACATTTGGGCTGGAAAGAGCACTTTAAAAGAATTAATGGCACAGGGCACGTGGGTGGCTCAGTCAGTTAAGCATGTAACTCTTGATCTCGACTCAGGTCAAGATCGCAGAGTCATGGGATCCAACCCCAAGTGGAGCTCTGCACTGACAGCATAGAGCCTGCTTGGGACTCTCTCTCCCTCTCTCTCTGCCTCTCCCCTGCTCATGCATGCTCTCTCTCTCTCTCTCCCTCAAAATAAATAAATAAACTTAAACAAAGAATTAATGGCTGGGGCATCTGGGTAGTTCAGTCAATTAAGTTTCTGACTTTGGCTCACAGTTTGTGAGTTGGAGCCCCATGTTGGGGAGCCTGGAGCCTGCTTCAGAGTCTGTGTCTCCTTCTCTCTCTGCCCCTCCTCCACTCTCTCTCTCTCTCTCTCTCAAAAATAAACATTAGAAATTTAAAAAAAAAAAGAATTAATGGCTAATTGTTCAAATCAGGAAGAATTCGTTAAACATTAATGTGGCATCTCCATTACCATGAATGTGAAGCAGAAATGCAACTTCCTTTTTCAAGTCTGGCCACATGCTCCTCTTTTGTTTCCATTGTGCCGATATTAAAGAACAGATTCCAGGGACATCTGGGTAGCTCAGTCAGTTAATCGTCCAACTTCAGCTCAGGTCATGATCTCATGGTTCATGAATTTAAGCCCCACGTCGGGCTCTGTGCTGACAGCTTAGAGCCTGGAGCCTGCTTCAGATTCTCTGTCTCCTTCTCTCTCTCTGCCCCTCCCCTGCTTGTGCTCTGTCTCTCTCTCTCTCTCTCTCTTTCAAAAATAAATAAACATTGAAAAATTTAAAAAAAAATAAAGAACAGATTTCAGTCTCAAGAGCAATGCCTTTTGCCATCAGTTATAACATAAAAGAACAGATTTATGACTGGCACACACTAAGCTTTTGCTTAGAAATGCGAGCCTGTTTGGATATCTCAGGTTTCCATAAAGCTGACAAATCAAAAAATGAGTTTGCTGTGGGAAATAAGGTATTCTGTGCATAAATATTTAAAGGCAAGATGTGAGTAATATCCTAGAATTTCAAAAATGGTTAAAATAATGATGGCAAATCTTCAACTGCTGTGAAAACAAACAAGATACAGCTTGCTGACCAGGAAATGCACAATCCTCAAGTGCCATACTATTCAAGAATGCTGCCCTATTACAGGGTTTCACTTTTACTCACCTAAAATGAACTGGTAACAAAGAATCATAGAATGATAAAGCTAGAAGATACCTTAAACTTCCTCTGATGTGACATCCTGGTGAGAAACCTGAGATCCAGAGGGTCCCCAAAAGTTCATTTGTAAGTTGCTTATTTGGAAGTTGGAGCAGATATTCCCATAGAAATAATATGATAAGTAATGGTTAGAACCCAAATCTGTCCTTCCCCCTCTTTTTATACAGTACTGTGTATACCTGAACAGTATTACCTTCTAGTGTTGTTCACTGCATGTGTTTTGAATCTACATTGTAGGTTAATATTAGCAGTATGGTTCAGTTAGTAGAGTGTGCAACTCTTGACCTCAGGGTTGTAAGTTCAAGATCCACATTGGATGTAGAGATTACTTAAAAATAAAATCTTAAAAAAAAAAAAAAAAGAAGAAGAAAAAGAAGGAAGACACAGCCCCTAGACATGAACCTTAACATGCTTAGGTAAATGATACCTCCACCCCTCTGTGAAGAGCTAGAATGTTTTTGGTTCTAAGACACAGACATCTTCTCTAAATGCATTGAACAGTGAGGATACTCATGTGTTCGTGTAACTGGAAGTTCAGAGTGGGGCAAGCTTCAGAGTCATTTTAACCCAGGAGCTCCTGCTCCATTTTTCCGCCACTTCCTTGTATGTGCTTGCCCCCTTTGTTGACTTCATCTTTAGGTCATTCTTGTCCGATGGCAAAAGGACTGCAATGGTTCCTGTACTTCCTGGAACAAGGAGAGAGAGAGAGAGAGAGAGAGAGAGAGAGAGAGAGAGAGAGCACCCCAGCCATAGGATCTCAAGCAGGAATCCTGAGATTCACCTTGATGGGACCTGTAGGTCAGATACCCTCACCTAAACCACTGCCCTTAGCTTGGAAGTGGAATGGGCTGATTGGAGTAAGCCAAGATCATCTTGCCTCAAAGTGCGTGGGTGATGGTGTCAACTAAAATGAAAATGTGGGTCTGTTGAGATAGGGATAGAGGAGAAATGGGCAGAATACCAACAATATCCACTAAACCATCTTTCCCTTTGCCCCCAGCCCCAGCCACCCAGGGAAGGTATTATGGAGCTAAGAAAGCTAGATGAACAAAGGCAGGCATACACGTGTGGGGATCAGAGGATGGAAATGGATGTTTTTGCTTCTGCTCACTTCACCCTAAAGTACAATCGACTTCCATCCTTTAGGATCCCCAAACCAAAGATCCCCACTCTCTTTTCCAAATCCTGGCTACTTAAACCTTCACTCCAGCTTAGAACCTTTGGATCAACCACTGCCACTAGAAAGGAAAATGTCAATAGAAAAACATATCTTTTCTTGCATCATTTAAAAGTGGTCACGCGTCTTTCACCTTCCATTCCCACTCCACTTCCTTGTTGAAGGGAAACATAAGGGCCCCAGAAATATGACTTATTCTTTGTCTCCTGAAAAAATAGCTTTGGCATCCATTGGCTTCCCAGCATGCTTTGGGACAAAACTATATTAGCTTTTAGTTCACTTTTGATGGTCTGTCTTTAGTCAATCATGCACTAAGATTACAAGGTTAACCATGAGAGACTGTCTAAAGAAATGTACAAAGAAAGGGGGGTCAACACTGCTTTCCCAACTACCCTCACATTAATAAAAGCACATTACCCCAACTCTCTACAGAGTATCCTCTTTTTGACTAATGGCAGTTACAGTGTTTATTCATGAGCCATCGAGCTGTAAAATGTAATAAATAGGCTTGTGATGGAAAAAGAAGCTGGAATGGGATTCAGGGCAATCAGTGAAAACACAAAATAAAATAAAGGGTCAATCACTCAGGCTTCTCAGTAAAATTGTCCCACATAAAGATTGATTTCAGTCTCACTCCCACTGTATTCTAAAAATCCCACTTTCTAAAATGGTGGTTTCCCACCACACAACTGGCTCAGAGCCCAGAGCTCAATCTCTAGAGCTTTCCACAGAGTTCCAAGTATTGCAGCCTTTGCTTGACTGGACACCTGGAAATAGAATTGTCCTACCAAGGGTTAAATTTTAAATAGTTAAGCTCTTCTTTTGCAATAATAATACTTTACATGTTTGTAATGGCTCACAGTTGTTTTGAATGCTGACTTAATAAAGAGATGTGTATGTCCGATATTTAGGAACTGAAGGATACCTTTAGGAACTGATCAAAGTTTCCAGTCTGACACCTGATCTACCAGTCTTGGAGGTGGAATCAGCAGATGCAGAAAAAAACAAGGGCCAGAATAGAATTTTTGTTTATGATAGTGGCAAATTGTTTTTGGAAATTTTTGTTATATATTATTTTTGAAAATGAAGTTTTTGTTTCAGAGTGAAGCAAATCTGTTCCTCAGAAACAAATGCTAATATTTTTTCATTTTTATTTATTTTTTAAATGTTTATTTATTTATTTAGAGAGAGAGAGAGAGCATGTGTGTGCGTGCAGGTGTGCAAGCAAGAAAGGGACAGAGAGAGAGAGAGAGAGAGAGAGAGAGAGAGAGAGAGAGAATCCCAAGGAGGCTCCATCCGCACTGTCCACGAAGAACCCGACTCGGGGCTTAAACCTGCAAATCGTGAGATTATGACCTGAGCTGAAATCAAGGTAGGACACTTAACAGACTGAGCCACCCAGGAACCCCTAATTTTTTTTATTTTAAATTTTTATTTATTTATTGAATGTTAATTGTTTTTTAAAGTACTCTCTCCTTTTGACTAGTTTCCAGCCCAGATATTTTTTTCCTTTTCACTAGCATGATTTTATCTTTTGTAAAATAATGTGGGGGCATGAATAAAGTGACCACAACCAACATAATAATATTAGTTGTTTTGTGTTATTAATCACTCTGGTTGGGGTACTATTGCTCTTTGCTGTATCCCAAAACCTTTTTTTTTTTTTTTTTTTAAGGGCTAATGCTCTCTCTTCACTTTACACTGAGGTTTCCAGGCGTGTTTTCCAAATTATCCACTCCCCTGTGATTTACCCTACCCTTCACAGGGGCCCAGAATTAAGTCTGCAGGAAAAGGCTAGCTCATTCTCATGACACGGAAGGCCGTTCAAAAGGAAAGGAGTAGTTTCGAAACCCTTGTTTCTCAACTGTCAGCATTGAAAATCTATGGAGCAAGTGGACTTCAACGGATATAATCTTTTCGGAAAGTAACTTGATAATCAGCTTTACTAGTTGGAGAACTTATTGTGTAACATCACAATGGTGGCAAATTGTACAGAATTTATATGACCCACAGCAAGGAAATTATTAAATATAGCATATCCACACAATGGATCATTCTATTGCCGTTAAAAAACATGTTTTTGAAGAATATTTAATAAATGGAAAAATGCTCATCTTTATGGTGTAATCATCTTTATGGCTGGCAAGATAAGGAAGGGCCTTTATTTCCTCTGTGTGTGTGTGTGAGTTTTTCTATTTTACAAGTTTCTATAATGAGCATGTATTATTTTTTTGAAATAAGAAAAAAAAAAATCCCAGGAATTCAGGAAGGCCCAGGCTGGGCCCTCACCCTGGATGTGAATGAAGTCTGGCTGTCAGTGGGTCAGTAGATCAGTCAGCAAATATTTATCCAGTGCTTACTTTGTGCCAGGGACAAGGACAAACACCGGGGACACAAATGACTTAAAAATAAAACAAAACAACACTTACCAGGAGGGGTACCTGCTCTGAGGCACTGAGTTCACAGTGAGTCTTGATTGTGTGAGCAAATGCAGATGCTTGCTGTCCCATCGGTAAATGCTAATTACTGGTGCCTTAAAGAAAAGAAACTAGTTCAACAGACATATTAGTAACTTTTTAAAATCCAAGATACCGATCATCAGAAAGTCCACCTAATCTAAAATTTCTTTCTCCTACATGCTATTTTTAGGAAAGAAGATAAATAACAAGGAAATAAGATAATGTAGATATAAATTTTTTAATTAGCTTATTTCCTACCTCATGTTTTAATTGCACCATGCAATGAGAGTTGCTGTTCATACTAACATACGATACTGTCCGATTTTAAAGAATACTCTCCCTTCGGGGCACCTGGCTGGCTCTTGATCTCAGGGTTGTACGTTCGAGTCCCACGTTGAATATAGAGATTACTTAAAAAATAAAAAAAAATTAAAAAAAAAAAAGAATACCTTCCCTTCATCTTTGTGCTTGGATTCTTTGAAGAATGGTGTTTAAAGGGTAATGTTCAGTTAACCAGAACCTCTTAACCATTCTGATTAAATGGAAGATGCCATATTTAGAATTTAATGAGGAATCATGAGGAATTCAGCTTGAGATGAAAACAGTCAATGAAATTTACATCTGTAAGAAGCTTATGTTTAAATATTATTATTATTATTATTTGCAAGTAATAGAGTAGATTATAATGGTGAACAGTACAAAAAAAGCCAAGAGTGATAGTCTGATTGATAATAATTTTGTTCAAAACTACATCTTCTCTTGAAGACATATCATGTTATCCATATACAAATAGAAGTAATATACTTTTTAGACCATCCCTGATAGGAAGTAAAAAACCTCTAGGAACTGGAAACTAGTTCCAGTTGTGCCACTATCTGATCCAGGCAATGTATCTACCTCCTTGGGGTTCATTTTTCTCATCTGTAGAATTGAAGTGGCAATTGCTACTTCTTTATTATTTTACAGTAATGATTTAAGAGTAACTAATATATGAAAGGGCACCTGGGTGGCTCAGTTGGTTAAGCATCCTACTTTTGCTTTTGGCTCAGGTCATGATCTCATGGCTCTTGGGATCGAGCCCCTCATCAGGCTCTGTGCTGACAGCATGGAGCCTGCTTGGGATTCTCTCTCTCTCTCTCTCTCTCTCTCTCTCTCTCTCTCATTCTCTCTCTCTCTCTCAAAATACATAAATAAACAAATAAAGGGTAATGTATGAAAAAGTGGGTGTGGTTCCTTGGCAGAATGAGCTATAACTAGCCGAGGAAGATTCAGAAAATCAGGAGCCAGTGCAGATACGTGAGGGTGCTCTGTCATCTCCAAGCCCTTGGCAGCCCCCTTGTGTCTTGATAACAGGCTGACACAGGCTGAGCACTAGATAAATATTCTCTTCTTTTGCTCTAATGGAAGGATGACCTAGGGCTATATGGGTTACAGAAATCTATGAAACCTGTCCAAGGAAATTACAACTAATAACAATAGAATGAATAACAAAAATAGTAAAATCATCACTTGGAAACAGTAATAATTGGTTCAGAGAAGTATCATCAACAAAAGCTAAAATTTGTCAGTGAAAGTGTAATGAGAAACAAGTCCCCACAACACTAAGAGAAAAATAGTAACTTTACAGTAACAGAATCTGACTGACACCACCTTCACCAGGTGATTAAAGTTAACATTACTTGTAATGGGACAGATGTACATCATGTGCTTCCCACAGAGATGTTCTGAGAAGGACCCAACATCGATATGGTGCTATGAAAAGTCCATGAGGAGATGAGATACAGGACAACTCAGCTGAGGGTCATTCTATAAAATGATTGGCCAGTACTTTTCAAAAGTATCAAGGTGTGAAAGGCAAAGAAATATTGAGGAAGTTTTCTAGATTAATAAAGACTAAGGAGACACAAGGGTTAATGCAGCCTGTGATCCCTCATTGGATGTGGAACCAGAAAAAGGACACAGTGGAACAATTGGTGCGATCTGAATCAGGTCTATAGATTTGATAAGAGTATTGTATCCATGGTACTTTTCCAGTTCTGATCATTGTACTGTAGTTAGATAAAATGTTATCTTTGAGGGAATCTGGATGAAAGGTATATAGAAATTCTTGGTACTAACTTTCTATTTTTTAATTTTGGGGGATACATTTAGAAAAAACACTGTCCAGGATAGGCAACTGGATAGAAATTTCTTAAAATTATTTTTGTGAAGTGATACTCAGGAAATAAACAGAAATCTGACTTACTTAATGTAACATGTCAGGGTATCTCAAAAGACCCCTTCTTAAAAGGAATTAAAGATGGAGAAGATCATTTGAGAAGTGGTTTTCATTTCCCTTTGCCAAACAAAGAATCATAGAATCTCATTGCTGGAAGGAACCGCAAAGGGAATATTGATAACGAAGAAACCAGCCACAACCTTAACATCCAACAACAGGGAATCATTTATTATGCTTCACGCACTCCATGGACTGAAGCAACAATCTAAAGTTATCTTTGTGAGAAATCATGTAGCAAAATAGAAACATGCTTATACCATAATTGTATTCCTTTAAAAATCAGGATGTGGGGTACCTAGGTAGCTCAGTCAGTTAAGCATCCGACTCTTGATTTCAGCTCAGGTCATGATATCAGGGAAAAATAAAAATAAAAATCAGGATGCAAAATATATGTACACTCTCTATAGCCAACTACCTAAAATATGCATACATGAAGAAAGACAAAGGAAATGCATGGTGAATTCAGTTAAGATGGTAGAATTGTGGGGGTGCCTAGCTGGCTTAGTCAGTAGAGCATGGGACTCTCGATCTTGGGTCATGAGTTCGAGTTCCACATTGGATGTAGAGATTACTTTTTTTTTTTTTAAGTGGAATTGTGGGAAGATGTTTTTCCTTTTTCTATTTTACAAATTGCCTATGAAATTTTAAATTGCAAATGTTTTTATAGAGAAAAAGTGAAAGTTCTCTTCATTTTGAGCGAAAATTTATCCTTCTATATAATAAATCCTAAATCAGGGGAGCCTGGGTGGCGCAGTCGGTTAAGCGTCCGGCTTCAGCCAGGTCACGATCTCGCGGTCCGTGAGTTCGAGCCCCGCGTCAGGCTCTGGGCTGATGGCTCAGAGCCTGTTTCCGATTCTGTGTCTCCCTCTCTCTCTGCCCCTCCCCCGTTCATGCTCTGTCTCTCTCTGTCCCAAAAATAAATTAAAAAAACGTTGAAAAAAAAAATAATAAATCCTAAATCTGCTTTCACACAACTGCCTTGCATACACCCGCTCCTCAGCCATAGATACTAGAGACCTCACACACAATGATGTGGCCCAGCCCCTGGGCCACTGTGCCCGACTGCAACCAGCCTTCCTGGGCTCTTACCACTTTGTATTTGATGTAAGATCTTTCATGTTTGGGAGATAAGTTTTGGGAAAGCCCATGTGAGCAGCCTTAACTTCATAGCATTTGCCCAAAACTCATTAGACATTGTCTCTATTCACCTTTTTCATTTTCATTCCTCCCCTGGGGCTGAAGCTTCACTCCTTTGCTGGTTGTCACGCTTACAAACTGTCTGGTTCTCACCAGTCCCACCCCCACTCCCAACTCTTGGGGGCTGAACTCTATTTCCAGGGGATGAGTTTGCCCAGGCTGCTGTAACAAAGCACAACAGACCAAGTGGCTTAAATAACAGAAATGTATTATCTCATAGTTGTGGAGGCCAGAAGTCCAAAATTAAGATGTCAGCAAGATTGGTTCCTCCTGAGGGCTGACAGTGAAGTCTCTGTTCCAGGCCTTTCCCCTTGGATCTTTTTTGCATGTCTCTTCACATTGTCTCTTCTTTATGTGTCTCTATGTCCAAGCTTCCTTCTTCTTAAAAGGAATAGTCACTGGATTAGGGCCCACCCTTATCTTAACTTGATTATATCTGCAAAGACATTATTTCCAAATAAGGTCACATTCTGAGGTACTGGGGTTAGGACTTCCACCCTGGAATTTGTGGCAGGGGAGACACGATTCAACCTATAACACTCACATCCCGAGCTACTGATAGAGTATGGCTTCACATGCGATTAGATCACCTGAAAGCATCAACATGCCTCTGGCCTGACACTTTCTAGAGACTTCCACTGTTAAATTTTTTATCAGATCCCTTTGAACAGACCCATGATCCTTTGGCTACAGGGGGTTATTAACCTGGCTAGAGGGCTATCCCCATGGGTGAGTCGAGTGTATCTGCCCATCATAAAGAATCTATTTGCCTTATCATACAAGTTTCATTATTACATTTGTCAATGGAAAAAAAAGGAAGTACTGTTTGATTCTCTATAGTCCTATTGTGCATATTTAAATAGTTATGGATAGTACTATTGTACATTTTTAAATAATTATAAAAACATTTTAATTTTTTTGTCACCCATTTATTTTTTTTTTTTTTTTTTTTTAAATTTTTTTTTTCAACGTTTATTTATTTTTGGGACAGAGAGAGACAGAGCATGAACGGGGGAGGGGCAGAGAGAGAGGGAGACACAGAATCGGAAACAGGCTCCAGGCTCCGAGCCATCAGCCCAGAGCCTGACGCGGGGCTCGAACCCACGGACCGCGAGATCGTGACCTGGCTGAAGTCGGACGCTTAACCGACTGCGCCACCCAGGCGCCCCTGTCACCCATTTATACGACAATTATTTTTTCTTGATAGAGATTATTGAGCATTTTAAGAGGTCATTTAAAAAAAAGTTTTTGTCAGGAACCACATGTGGCTGTTTCAAGCATAAAAATGGATATGAAAATCTTATGTTCATGAGATCAGGGTCAGATTTTTCATTAAAAATTGTGGAAGGGGCGCCTGGGTGGCGCAGTCGGTTAAGCGTCTGACTTCAGCCAGGTCACGATCTCGCGGTCCGTGAGTTCGAGCCCCGCGTCAGGCTCTGGGCTGATGGCTCAGAGCCTGGAGCCTGTTTCCGATTCTGTGTCTCCCTCTCTCTCTGCCCCTTCCCTGTTCATGCTCTGTCTCTCTCTGTCCCAAAAATAAATAAACGTTGAAAAAAAAAATTTAAAAAAAAAAATTGTGGAAGAATTTTGTTGAGATATTTTATACAAATGTGCAATTTAGGGGTGCCTGTGTGGCTCGGTTAACCATCCAACTCTTGATTTTGGCTCAGGTCGTGATCTCACAGTTCATGGGATTGAGTCCCACATTAGACTCTGCACTAATAGCATGAAGCCTGCTTGGGATTCTTTGTCTCTCCTGCTCTCTCTGCCCCTCCCCTGCCCTCTCTCTGTCTCTCTCTCAAAATAAATAAACATTAACAAAAATAAATCAAACATGTATAAAATTAAAAAAAAAAAAAAGACAAATGATGGGGCACCTGGATGGCTCAGTTGGTGAAGTGACTTTGGCTCAGGTCATGTTCTCACAGTTTGTGGGTTCGAACCCCGTGTCCGGCTCCGTGCTGACAGCTCGGGGCCTGAGGCCTGCTTCAGATTCTGTGTCTCCCTCTCTCTCTGCCCCTCCCCCACTGGCGCTCTGTCTCTCTCACAAAAATAAACATTTAAAAAAAAAAAGACAAATGTGAAATTTAATTTTTCCTCATTACCTTCTGGCCAAATGGTATATAGTAATGTTCTGATTCTCTCCTCCTAAATATTCATCTTTATGCTCTTCACTGGGCTTCTACTTAGTTCCCCTATAACACACATGAATCGCCTTCCCCACTTCATAGACATGCTTCCTTTGAAGAGGGCACAGGTTTGATTTCCTCACTATGTGTAAGTCTTAAGTCTCATCCACAAGGTTTCAATGAGAACTTTATGTTTACACCTGATGTTATAACAGTTACTTTGCTTGTTACCTATGCCTTGTGTGTTTGTACACAGACATCTAAGGCACCAACTATTGTTTCTGGCCTCCTTCCCAACTGTTTTCTCACGTGAATCACGAAACACCTCCCGCTCCCTTATTCTTTCCGTACTATGCCTATTACTCTTCAAAGTAACGGGATTCACAGGTTCACCTGGGTGCTTTCCTCCCTTCCCTTATTTATTCTCTTTTCAAGCTCCATCGGTAAATTATTATTTATCCAGTAAACACCTGAGCCCATTATTATTTCCCAATTTTGTGAGATGCCCTCCATCCCAAATCAGAAGTCCATAATTTTTATAACATAACTATCTAGAATTAAGATAAATCCAAATATAGTATAAATCCAAATATAGTAAAACAAAACCATCTTCATGACCTGCCACTCATGTCTCAGACCTTCTTGCTTTCAAACTCATAAATGGCAGTAAGATACAAAGGAAATGATGGACTGGGCTCCCAAGTCACTCACTTCCACAGGGGGCAGAGTGATCACTTTTCAAAATCCTGGGTATTATCTTCAAAAGCAGCCAATCTCCCTCACTCACTTCAGCCAATCCCAATATCCTGTCTGGATCTGCCCCATTTCTATGCCTACTGCATTGCCTTAATTGAAACTCTCATTATATTCTGTTTGAAACATCGCAGTGATCTCTTTTACAGGTTAGTCTCCACGCTGCCATCAGAATTATTGCTGGATGCCTCTCAAAAACTGTCCGTGGCTCTCATTACTACACAGTGAAATTTACTGCCTTTGACAATATGGCCCCAGGCCTCATCCTACTTTTTGTGCCAATAATCTTGTACAAAAAGAGAAACTTGCAGTTCTCTGAATGTATCATATATGTCCATGCTTTGGGGCCTTTTCCCATTCTCTAATTACCTAGCTATTACGCCATCTTTCAAAGCTGATTCAGAGACCCTTCTCTGGTCTGCCTGCTTCTCTGTACTTAGCCAAGGTTAATCATCCTTCCTCTAGCTCCTCTTTGAGCTCTCCCACTATATCTCTGTTGCCTGGCAGACAAAGATTGCATCAATATTTTTTTTCCATCTCCACCAGCACTTGACCCAGAGCCTGGCATACAAGAACTTGATTATTAAATTTCCAAGAATCTGTGAGCTAATTACTCTTACGTTGGTTGCTTGAAATTAGCCATTATGGAAGTATTTATACCATGGAAAACACTACAATAAGAACTTTTTTGAGAGAGAGAAAGGGAGAGAGAGAGAGAGAGCTGCTTCTTAAACATTTACCAGCACACCACTGATTATACAAATGATACATGGGTGCAATAAAAATCAACAGTCCCATTTAATAGCCGCCATACGCGACCCCAATCTCTTTCCCAGAATTCATCACTCTGGTGTGTATCTTCCAGACCCCCTTTCACATGTTTTATGTATTATAACAGGTGCTGAGTTTAAGCCTGTGAGTTCATTGCCCCTTGTCCATGAAGCTTTCTCTGGCTGTTTCTGACATCACCTTTGCAACTCCTCTGACTTCCTTCAGCACCTACTGCATCATTTCCAACTTCTTTGTGCCTTATGTTAGTAAGACTTTAAGTTGTTTGGAGAGAGTGATCATGCCTGAATTATCTATGGAAAAGACCCTCATTCAGATGAGTAAGTTCAGGGGATCGAATGTACCTCATGGAGACTGTAGTTAACAGTACTGTGTTCTATACTTGAAAGTTGCTAAGAGAGTATCTTAAATGTTGTCACCACACACACACACACACACACACACAAACGGTAGTTATTTGAGGTGATGGCCTTAGCTAACCTTATTGTGGTAATCACTTTGCAATATATACATATATCAAATCATCATGTTGTACACCTTAAATTTATATAATGTTATATGTCAGGTACGTCTCAATAAAGCTAGAAAAAAATGAAAAGAACAGATCCTAAAAATGTCAGTTGTGTAGTTCTTTGATTCAAAACCTACTAGTGCAGTCTGAATATACCATTAGATTTGAAGGTATGCAAACAATAATAAAAATGATTGGAGTTTTTTCCTTGTTTCTTATATAAAAGGCAACTCTGATTTTCTCAGGGTATTGCAGTGTTTGGGGTGAGGGTTAAAAGACAAGGGAACAATCCTGTGTTTCTCTCTGTTAGCATGTCTTTAGGTAGTTAAGACTTTATCCCTCCTTGCTCCCCTCTGCCAGCCTGGAACCATCCAGTATAGGAGAGAACTTCCATGCTCTCAGAAAACAGAGACTCTATGCCTTGCAGTCTTTCTCTGTGGGTATGGAGCTACCATGTGACGGTAAATCTGCAGCTGTGCCCAGCAAGACCCTGTGTACAGCCTGAGGGCCAAAGTGAGACACCCAGCTTGGGTAGCAGACCCAAATTTCAGAAGAGGTCATATCTAACGAGTCCAGTGCAGCTGAATTCTTTATGTCCTCCAAGAAGCAGAAAGAGGAGGGAGTCTTCCAGCAACCCCTGCCCCACTATCTACCACAGTCCCCCATAAAGTGAGATCACCACACCATCCTATCTGAAAGACACTAAGAAAAAGGCTGTAGTATAGAGTAAGGCCAAGCGAGGCCAGGCCTTTCCACAATAACATGATGCAATTTGGATATCCATGGTGAGGTGATAGAGGTCACAGCTCACAGTTCTGATGAGTTGTTTTCTTAAGTGTTGAATGAAAAAGTTCAAGCGAATGTGAGTATACATGGGAGGACTTAGTCCTCTTAATTGCTATATGACAGAGGCAATTAAATCTTCCCCAGAGATGAGAAATTGCAGATATGGCTACCCTGTACCTGCAATCTCTTCAGAGCCATATGGAAAAACTAGGAGGTGGTGTTCTCCATTGAAGGAGAAATGAGTCCTGTGTCTTTTTAAAAGTCTTCCTGACATTCCGAATGTCTTTTCTTCACTTCTTTTCAAGTAAGTAAAGAGGGTTCATTCCCTTTCATTCAAAACTTTGCTGTAACGATTTAGGGTAATTATACTATAAGGCTCACTTCTGGCAGATTCCAGGAAATGGGAAGCAAGTAATTGCTAGAGGGCAGAGGCCCCAAGAACTCACCAAGGCCAGGGGCCCCCAACATCTGCATTACCAATACCCGGGCTGACACAGCAGCAAAGCCAGTCTGGCAAATTCAGTGCCCTTGACTCACCAATAGACTCTTCAAGTGGGATCCCTGACAGCCAGCAGCCCTGCAGCCACTTTATTTTTCTTTCCCGAATGGGCATAGGCAATCGCCTCACTGATTTCAAAAAGCAATTTTAGCATACAGCTCTGGTGTGGTCAGCTTCAATATCTCCCAGAGCCAGCTGTACATTGTAGATGTGTCTGGTGCGGGCACGTGGGCTTCCCTCTGCTCGGAATCTGCGGAAGAGGTGGGAGATATCACGGTGTTCGTTGCACTATCCTTTCAACTTTTATGTAGCCTTGAACGTTTCCAGGAAAAAAGGTTGAAGGAAAAAGAAGAACTGAAAAAGGTCACTAAATTTCTGACTCACAGTACCTAGGATATTAAGTCTGATGAATTTGGTCCTTCCCAAAGCACAGCAGCAACCCTACCAGGATCTAAAAGCCCTTTGAATGTAAAGGTGGTTCTGTCTGCCTGACTGAGCACCAGACGGGGCGGGAGGGATGGGCTGGAGCCACCAGGTGGGGACAGGACTACCGGAGTAAAATATCCCAACTTCCGTCAGGGGAGGGGGTCCCCCTGGAGCCTCGGGTCTGCCCAAGGAAAGCTTGAATAAGGACATTGTAAGTGGAGCAAAAATCTGAGCTGCAGAGCTGCACCTGCCCCACCCCTAGGAGCAATGGTGCGCTACAATTGCTCACAGGTGCAGCCCCGCCCCTGGGAAGTGGCCTCCAAGGACATCAGCACCTCACCTGGTTCCACAGGGCACCACAGATCTCCACCACAGGGATCACTTTCCCAGGTTCAGACCCCTCTGCTACCAGACTGCACCTACTGATCTGAGTGAGTCCAGACCTTCACCCCACTGCAGCCACATCTTTGACCTGGCCATCCGGCCACCATACCCCCCCACTTTGGAGACTGGGAGCAGTTGAATCGTTCGCCACTCGAGAGAGTGAAAATTCACAGCCTATCTTGGCTCCCATTTCAGAAATCTTCAGGACTCAAATCCTTCTTCTCTTTCATTTAATGTCAAACGGTGACCTTGTCCCAGCAACCTGGCCCCCCAGCACCCACAAGCCCTTCCTCATGCAGTTCCTTCCTCCAGATAGTGAATCCTAACACAGATGTTTTCTGGTGAATGTTATCTCTATTCCACACATGAGAAAACTGACATGTCGAGAAGCTAATAAGTGGTAGACCCAGCATTTGGAACTGGTCTCTGTTTCCAAAAACTGCCCTTTATACCTTATGTGAAAGTGTTTTTTCCTAAGTAAGTTCATTTGAAGTGGAATGAGTAACTTGCGTTCTGAAATAGTGTTGAAAAGTAGGCAAAATTTATCCTCCTGAAAGGGTGGCATTTCTGTTCCCTTGAAAAGACCCACATTCTGTTCCTTTTCTCGACATGGTAATACTGTCCTAAAGGGGCGAGGCCAGTAATATCGCCCCCAGAACACCCAGTTCTGTCAATGCTGCCAGCAAGGGCTGGAGTGATCCCAATAGTTCTTCCCCAAAGTCTCTGGGAGGCGCCAGTAATGGAGTTGAGAACAAAGTCACCTGCACTCCCCCGGTGACTCTGACCTTTCCTCTGTGTCCTCAGTTGAACCATTAGACTGTTCTATTCCTTAGCTCCCAACTTACAAAATGGCCTTAATTATGTTTGTGTTAGATATTTTGCCAGTCATCTGGAGGGTAAAAAACTGGTAATAAATATAAAAATATGTTAAGGCTAAACATAACTGTATAGGTTTTTATTTTTTTTTTAATTTTTTTCAATATATGAAATTTATTGTCAAAATGGTTTCCATACAACACCCAGTGCTCATCCCAAAAGGTCCCCTCCTCAATACCCATCACCCACCCTCCCCTCCCTCCCACCCAATTGTATAGATTTTTAAATGTGCGTGTAAACATTATTATAGAAATCACAAGCTGTATTAAGGCAAAGTGTAAGCTTTATTTTCTCGTGCATAGCCAGTCACCCAGATGGACATGTGACATGCTAACAGTGAATATGCATGGTTCTGGAAATGTAGGGGTTTGCTTCCCTTACTGTACTTCCCCATATTATATAGCTCTTTTAAATTTATATTAATTCTAAAGTCAAAAATGAAAAAAGAAATGTGTTCCCTAAATACTAAGTGATAAGTGCTGTGCTAGGGATGCAAAGATAAATAAGGTAAGGTTTTGTTCTCAGAATACAGACTAGCAAGGGAGGCAGACATGTAAACCATCTATGACTAACTAGAAAAGAATGTAAATGGCTTTTATAAAAAAGACAAAAAACTTACAAATTGATGACAGTTGTATCATACAAGTAGACAACTTTTCCATCTCCTGAAGGAAGCTGCCATTGCTCAGAATATTTTGGGAGGATTCCAGTTTGAGAATTGTATTCAGATTCAAAGGCTCCCTTTCTGAGTGTTTTCAATGGCTGAAAATATTCATCCTTTAAGGATAAATTCAAGTTTTAAAGATTGTATTCTTAATGACCTCTACACGCAACATGGAACTTGAATTTACAACCCCAAGATCAAGGGTCTCATGCTCCACCAGTGATCTAGCCAGCAGCCCCTAAAACATTTTCTAAAGAGCCTGGAACATCCTGTCATATCAGAAAGAAAAAAAAAAAAAAAACTATGGAGGAATATTAGGGTCGTGTCAAAAAGACATGAGAGCCCATCTGGAGGGACTCCTACCGGACAAAGATGTGTCCATTTGTGCATCAAAAAGGGTAAATGCATTGGAATGAAACACAGCAAATGTGTTTAAGTCTTTGAAATCATGATACTAATAAAGAAACTCGTTGTTCGCCTGTGGAAAATAGCAGGGAACAAAGTCATTATTTTGAAAACTAGTAGACAAAGCATTTAATGTGCCTTTTTCCTATATAAACAGTATCTCGGGGGAACTAAATAGGTGAGGGAGAAGATTCCCTTTATTAAGAGATTCCCTTTATTAATAGAACTCATCACAATGTTTGCAAGTCCTAATGAATTCATTGTCCAGGCAATGACCATCAATGGCTACAAACAGCATAAAAAGAGACAACCAGACATTATGTACCTCCTAAGGGAAGTATACATACTACCTATGAAGTAATCTTGATTTTTAAAAAAAATATCTGCATCTTATCAAGTCTCAGGTACTGACTATCAATTTGTAGGAAAAATCGAGGGTATTGAACATGTTCTAAAAATACCACAGGAATATAATCAGTACATCCAGGCTATAGGAACCGTATAGGACTAACAACCACTGTCTTCAACATGATCCACAACAATAAATGTACAGTGGAAAAGAAATTAAACAAAAAACCATAAATTAAGAGACATTTGAGATGTATCAATTGATCACAATTATGGACTTATTTAGATCTGAATTTAAGGAAAAAACCACTGATATACATTTATGACAATGAGAAAATGTGAATGTTGACTGGATAATTAATGAAATTAAAGAATTATATTTTTAGGTATGATTATGTTATTGTGCCTATATTTTTTTAAGAGTTCTTATCTTTTAGAATGCATACTGAAATACTAATACTTTTTATTTCTAAGACACCACTGGCAACAAGGTTTGAAATGATTCTTCAAATGTCTGGTCAACATAAGCATTTTTAATGCTGGACAACATTATTTGCATTAACGACAGTCTTACGTGGCTGGTAAATCTATTATGCAGATAAATGCAAAAGAGAAATTTTCAGCACATGCAGCATTTTCAGGATAAGTTTTGATCTTTTCAATGAGATGCATTTTTTACAAATCAAATTATCAAAGATTAAAGAAACAAAAAAATAGCATCAGTGAAATTTAAATCAAGTAAGCACAATCATATCTCGCTGGAGCGTGTATTGGAGCAGCCCTTTAAAAAAGCAATTTGATAATATACATTAAGAGTTAAAAATCTCTGTGCTCTCCAACCCAGTAATTCCACATCTGCAAATGATTTGAACTCTAGAAAGAAATTATGCACCAAGATATTCATTGTAGCATTTTTAATAATATCCCTAAATTTAAAATTACCCAGTCCTACAGGAGGAAAAGGGTTAACAAATTTTGATCCAACAATATACATTAGAGATTATATTTATGATGAATCTCTAGGAACACTAAATATGCTTTTTTATGTTAAGTAAAAAAAAGTGAGATATGATATTTTTACAAGACTTAAAACTATGTAGTTTTAGTTATAATGTTTAATTTTAATTTTGTTTTATATGTTCAAAATCAGATACCATATAAAAGAAAATGGTAATTTTGAAATGTTGCTTTTTTCCCACTCAGCTTAGGGGGAAAAATTAACTCTTTATGAATACCTTGAAAACAGTGTCTTTTTCTTTGTTAAATGGCATTTTATGAAGTGACATTTACACACACAGAAGAGTATAAAACCATGGATTTATTGCTCAATAAGTTTTCTCTAAGTGAGCACCGACATGTACACACCAGAACAAGAAATCAAACATTTCCAGTACCCCAAAAGCTCCCTCAGGTCCTCTCAGTCACCACAACACAAAAAAATAAGCAAACTTCATCATCATAAATAAGTTTTGCCTAATTCTGAGGTATATAAGTGGGACCATGAATATGTACAGTCGACCCTTGAGCACCATGGGCTTGAACTGTGAGGGTCCACTTCTACATGGACTTTCTTCAATAAATACAGTACAGTACTGTAAGTGTATTTTCTTTTCCTTATGATTTTATTCATAACATTTTCTTTTCTATAGTTTATTGTAAGAATACAGTGTATAATGCATATAACATACAAAATATGTGCTAATTGACTGTCAACAGTAGGCTATTAGTAGTTAAGTTTTTGGGGAGTCCAAAGTCATAGGTGGATTTTCCACTGCATGGGGGGGTCAGGGCCCCTAACCCCTGTGTTGTTCAAGGGTCAGCTGTACTTCTTGATGTCTTCCTTTTTTGCTTAATTTACATTTGTAAATTCATCTACATTGCTACCTTTAGCAATAATTCTTTCTGATTGCTGTGTAGTGTTCCCTTATGTAAGTATAGCATTTAAATCTATTCTATTGATGGACATTTTGTCTCTCTAGTTTTAGGCTGTTACAAATGGTGCTTCAATAAGCATTAATTCTTATACATGACTTTTGTTGCACAAATGTACACATTTCTATTGGGTATATACCTAGGAGAGAAATTGTTGGTTGTAGGGTATATGTGTGTTCATTTTTAGTGAATTCTGACTTAAAGTTTTCCAAAGTGTTGTGCCAATTTATACTGTCATGAAAAGCGTATGAGAGTTCCAGTTACTCTACCTCCCCACTAACATTTGATACTATCAGTCATTTTAATCTTTGTTATCCCAGGAAGTATGTAGTGGTATGTTATTGTGGTTTTAATTTGCATTCCCCTTATGAATAATGAGTTTGAACTCTTTTCCATATGTTTATTAGCCGTTTGAATATCTTTCTTAAAAAGTAAACTCTAGGGGCGCCTGGGTGGCGCAGTCAGTTGGCGTCCGACTTCAGCCAGGTCACGATCTCGCGGTCCGTGAGTTCGAGCCCCGCGTCGGGCTCTGGGCTGATGGCTCAGAGCCTGGAGCCTGTTTCCGATTCTGTGTCTCCCTCTCTCTCTGCCCCTCCCCCGTTCATGCTCTGTCTCTCTCTGTCCCAAAAATAAATAAACGTTGAAAAAAAAAAAAAAAGTAAACTCTACACCCAATGTGGGGCTCAAACTCACAACCCGAAGATCAAGAGTCACATGCTCCACTCACTGAGCCAGCCAGGGGCCCCTTGAATATCTTTTTTAGCAATATGCCCATTCAAGTCTTTTGCCCATTTTTCTATTAGATTGTCTTTTTCTTTTTAATTTGTAGGAACTTTTTAATATTCTAGGTAAGAGGCTTGTGTCACTTTACTGCAAGTATCTTTTCCCAAGAATGTCTTGCCTTTTCACTCTCTATGCTATGTCTATATTGGGTTTCCCAAAAAATCATTATGTGGAAAAAAGACAGCATAAATAATCTCAAAATACAAACAAACAAATTTCATTTTTTTTTCCATTGGTGAAAAAATCTGTGACATTCCCCTTCTTATTTTTGCTTCTTTCCCCACATTTTTATTTATAATTGTAAAATAATAAAACTTTTTTTTAAAGAATAATTATAGTAGAGTCCAATGATGAAACCATTAAATACTAATGATGATGATAAAGCAGAAGGGAAAAAATCTGGGAAACAAATTTGATTTTATCATTGAAATGAAGAAGGAGTTTCTGTTCTTATTATTAGAAAATAGAATTAAAATAGAGGATTCCTAAAATTCCACTGGGAAGTGCTCAGGAGATAATACTGTGGATGGAAGAGAGAGCCTTGAAGGCAAATTGTCTACGGGGAGTTGTGTGCTCCTCATCTTTCCCCACTTGTCTAAAGAGCAGGCACCTACTGGATCATCACTTACCTGATGTGACATGACACAGGGCGCTTCAGCAAGCCTGTGAGTTACTGTGTCTTTCTTGGGATCAGAAGGACTTAAAGCAGGTGGCAGTCTGGTAGGTGAGAACTCTCCTGGTCAAACTTGAAACACTTGTCAGGACACTGGATCAAACTATTATCTTTATATATTTATATATTCATGTTGGGACCATGAATTTAAAAGAATATAGATGCAAGTCTACTTTCAGTATTCTTTTCTGAACGTGAATTAGAAGATCCGATTACTGAGGAGGAAACCAGTGGAAATGAAAACGATTTGGATGTGTGGTGAGCTGCACTGTTCCATTGGGAGTGATTTTTACTAACGTCAACCTCACCCATTTGTGCTTGGACACAAGGCACAACTTCCTTCCTTCGCCATTCCTAGAGGGTATTTTTATGTCTTCTTTTGAATGGATTTGTTTTATGGGGGCACAATTATTTTCCTACATTACTTCATAACTCTGGGAACATATTCTTGACCTGGAAAATTCTTTTTTTTTTTTTTTTAATGTGACATGAAGTGTTTTTGGAAACTGCAGGTACCTGTGAAGAAATATACTAATTCTGTTTAGTTCTGTTTTCCCTTCCCACCCCGCAAATACTCAAAAGACATTCAAAGATCTCATTTTTATCTTTCCCAACCATGTAAATCTATAGAGTTTCCAACTGTAAAACAGGCAACACGAGACACCTTTGGATGATGCATGGAGACTTAAGTTTACCTTCCCCATGCATCTATGATCATACTAATACATTTCTTAAAACTTCCATGTTTAAAGGGTCAGGTCAAAGTTCAGCGTTGTCCCCCAAATAGGTGAACTGCTCTTTGAAAGTGTTTGTTTATGACCCTGGAAAGTATTTGGGAAGGATTCAGGGTACAGGATAGCCCAAAAGGGCCTGGGTCCTGCCTAGCACAGTTAAAGGCATGAACACCCTCCCTGAAGGACTGTACTCATGTTTCAGGGATACACAATGTGCACAGTTACCTGGATCTTGCCCTGGCTCCCCAGCCCCAGCCTAGGAGGTTCTGGCCATGCCCCCTCTCACATTCCCAGCGCAACGAACAGCTCCCCCACCCCTTTCCTCTAGTCTCCCCTCCAGCCTGACCAAACCCTTCCTTCCTACCTAAATACTCACAAAGCACCAGCACAGACTTCGGAAGCTGGAAGTCACATGACCATGGTGACTTTGCCACCCTTTTATATTCCTTACTAACGTCCACTCTGAAGTGTGGTTTTGTTTTTAATTTGTTTTACCTTTTACAACATTTCTGTAACCGTGACGAGATCAAACCTTGTCGCTGATCTAGCGCAGCCAGCCCTCAATGACAGGGTGTGACAGTGTCCTCTGTGTGACTCTAAGATTCTCCTAAATGCCCTATACTCTAAGTGACGTCAATGCTGGCAGCAATTAAGCTAAGGCAGTTTGTGTCTCTGGTTTTCCTTTACAACATTGCCACCGAGACATCTGTCAAACTATATACAGTTACTTAGAGGGGCAACAACAGATATGTTTTGGAGGAAAAACACACTCTGGAGACCCAAACCCATCTGAGAGTTTCCCCATATATTCCATCTGGGCTCTTCCTTCCCAGGCTGCTCAGAAAAGCAGCAGAATAAGGGTTTAATTTCCTATTTTATTTTATGGACTAACCGTGAAAGAAACAACCTGCAACGTCAACAACAAAAAGTAATTGCTTGAGTCTCTGGTTCTCTCAAGACTTAACTTCCCCTCCCCTTCTTTTTTCTTGTGTCTTGCTCTACAGAAGCACAAGCTGAACCCACTGAAAGATGCACCATCGAGAAGAACAAATAAGTCCCTAGTTCCCACCTCTTCTGATTCTCCAGCCGTCCATCCCTGGAGATTCTTTCTCAGCCAGGATGCAATCTTCATCACCGGGAGAATTTGACCCTCTTCTTTGAAACACTTCAGGGTGTGGTGGGGTTTTTGGTCTTTGTTGCTAAGTACAGTTACTTAGATGCCTCTTGCAAGAGAAAGGGGCTGTTTTCCTCTTGACTTTCTTTTCTACTGAAGTGACTGGAAACAGGTGTACAGATTGGGACATGAGATGGTGTAGAAATCCTAGTACCGTGGACCATGCAGGAAGAATCTCTGGGTGAGGGAAGGGTCGCTCTTGATTCGCCAGAGTATCCTGCATCGGCTTGTGTGTCATCCAGCATGCATAGTGCCAAGTTCTGCTTCCTAAGCCTTTCTCTTCCTTAGTGAGTGACAGATAGGGGAGGTGGATGAGGTGAGATACCTTTCTATTTGGGTCAACACCAGTAAATTAATTAAGAGTAAGCAAGGTGTTGGAGGTTGGTTTCCAAAAGAAATAGTCTGTTAGAATCATCTTTTTCTGTTTTCAATTCATCAAAGAAACCATAAAATCCCTGAGATTTTGAGCTCTCCAGATGATTCTAACAGGCAGCCAGTGTTGAGAACCACTAGTCTCCCCCTCCCAAATAGACACCTGTCTATCAATAAGGCTTTTTTTTTTTTTTTTTTTTTTTTAGTAGGCTCCATGCCCAGCATAAAGCCCAATGTGGGGCTTGAACTCATTACCCTGAGATCAAGACCTGAGCCAAGACCAAGGTTGGACATTCAACCGACTGAGCCACCCAGGCGCCGTTCTATAAGGCTTTTGAAGAAAGTGCATTAAGTCAGTCCCTTTGCTTGGAATATATTCAAATAGGCACTACCCGAAACTCACTCCAGACCCTGGAGCCAGCATGTTAGGGAAGCAGCTGTCCCTGACAGGGTGTTAGGCACCCACCTCCCTGTTTCCCATGAATATGTTCATACAGATGAACTCTGTTGCAAGTTAACTTTAGACCAAAAGGGAGAAAAGCTGTCTCACAAATCCAGAGAGATGTGGACGAGCACGGGAACATTTGCCTCCTGTCCCTGATCCCCTAGACCGGGATGCTGAGTACTATGAGATAATTCTGTGTGTATAAGTTGTAGGTCTTTTACAAGGATCCTATTCATTTGAACCCCACAATTTTCCCTTTCGGGGATGCCTTATGGGTAGGTCTTCAAATGCAGAAAGAGTCACCATATAGGTCACTCCAAGTGACATATATGTACATATATCTCTCCCACACACTCAAACTTAATGACAAAAGTCCAGCTAAATCTGAATTCATTAGACCTCAAGGAGGCCATTTGTCTCTTAAGGAAATGAGCCTTACACAAAGCCGCATGCCCCTTCGGAGCTTCTTTGGTGGAAACAGATTCCCCACCCTCAGACTGGATGCCCAGAGTGCTGTAGCCTGATGACCCAGGGGGATGCCAGTTACCCGTAGGTACAGGGCACCTCTGGTGTGGCCATAGCAGGCAGGCAACTGCAGGAATCTGGTCTCCTCACTACAGGGTTCAGCTGTCACACCTGCTATCTTTATTGTTTAGATATATTAATGGTTTTCTTTCATTCACTCACATAAATCAAAGAGGCCCACATGTTCCAGATAACTCTAGATAAAGTGTGGCAGCCATCCATCCAAGGCAAGCCATAGCACAGTGTAGGAAATGCTCCCTGCACAGCAGCCTCACATCTCAGACTTTCGAGGAAATTCCCAATATATTTATAAAGCAGGTGCCTGCACACATATAATGCTAACTATCGGTTAACACCAGTGTGAGGGCCTTTCAATCCTCAGTGGAAATAGAGCCATTGAAAATATATACCTGAAAAGAAATCAGTTTGATTTATACGATCCCTGACATGTATTTAGAAGTGTAACAGAAGAGCCAACCATATTTGTTTACTAAAAAATATGCCAACGGGTACCTGGCTGGCTCAGTCAGTAGAGCATGAGACTCTTGATCTCAGGGTGGTGAGTTCAAGCCCCAAGTTGGGCACGGAACCTACTTAAAGACAAAAAAAGCCAAGAGGCGCCTGCGTGGCTCAGTTGATTAAGCACCTGACTTCTTGATTTTGGCTCAGTTCATGATCTCATGGTTCGTGAGTTTGAGCCCCAAGTTGGTCTCTGTGCCACCATTGCAGAGCCTACTTGGGATTCTCTCTCTCTCTCTCTCTCTCCCTCTCTCTGTACCCCTCCCCTGCTCATACGCTCTTTCTCTCTCAAAACAAACAAACTTTTTAAAAAATATATGAAAAAAAGGCCAAAACTCTACTTTTGTGAAAATGCACTTTTAATATAGCCAAAAGTATATTAAAATTTACAATGAATTGAAGACTCACAACAACCACACTTATCCATGGAGGGATAAAACACTGACACTGGAAGGTCTATCCCTATCCTGTAGGATCTGTTCCCCTTGTCTTAGAGCTTGGGTTCTGCACAGGAGGACAGCAGTTTCCAACTCAGAGGGGGATTTCTGCTGTCCAGATGCTAAGGCTGTCTTCATCCAGGTGGGAACTTTTCAAGTACTGATGGCAAGTGCTGGCCACGAAGGCACAGGAGGAGGGTAACTGTTCTCACTCCGTCACTGCTCCTGTCACTCCCCCACAACCAGAAGAAGCCCACCCATTCCACCTCCCTTGATGAAGGCCCCACTGATCCTTATGATGTGAGGGTTCTTAGGGTGACAGTAGAGGGAGTGCCTGGTTTCAATTTGGGGACACATATCTTTCACGAAGGCCATACTCTTGATGGCTGGGCCTGAGCCACTGCATTACCTCCTCCCATGGTGCAAGTGAGTATCCTGAGTCAGTGAAAGGTAGGATCCTAACAGAACAAGAGCAAGCAGGGAAAGGGCAGGCAAGCCAAGCTCACAGAAGTAGGGAACTGCCAATGGAAGATCAAGTGAGGACCCTGGAATTCACCCTGAGTTGGGGACAGGTGCATGTTCACCAGAAGAACCAGATGTCTGCTTGAAATTCCACAGAGCCACAAGTGAACTAGAAGTAATGCTGGAATAATCAACAGATAGAGTAGATGGCAAAAATGAGATACATCTATCTCTAATATTTACATAAAAATTTAATAATTTTTTTAAAGTTTATTTTTGAGAGAGAGAGACAGAGTTTGAGCAGGGGAGGGGCAGAGAGAGAGGGAGACACAGAATCCGAAGCAGGCTCCAGGCTCTAAGGGGTCAGCACAGAACTCGACGCAGGGCTTGAACTCATGAACCGTGAGATCATGACCTGAGCTAAGTTGGACGTTTAACCGACCAAGCCAACCAGGTACCCGTATTTAAATAAAATTTCAATAATAACTTCAGAAAATGTCCTTTCTCCAGGCTCATTGAAATGTTTAACGTAAATGTATCTCTCCAAAATCTAAAGTGGGCAAAAACATCTTCATTTTGCCGTCTTGAATCCACATCTTATCTTCAGTGTTTTTGTGCCATCTTTTGAATGTTTATTAAGTTGCCTTCTCTGTTACACAATCAGAGCGTTGCAATGGTTTTGTTGTTATTGTTGTTGTTAATTTAAAACATGATTTATAGTTGGGGTGCCTGGGTGGCTCAGTCAGTTAAAGGTCTAGACTTCCACCCAGGTCATGATCTTGTGGTTCATGAGTTCGAGCCCTGTGCCAGGCTCTGTGCTGACAGCTCAGAGCCTGGAGCCTGCTTCAGATTCTGTGTCTCCATCTCTCTCTGCCCCTTTCCCCACTCATGCTGTCTTGTTCTCTCTCTCTCTCTCTCTGTCTCTCAAAAATAAATAAACATTAATAAATTTTAATGATTTATAGCTCATTGGCTTACAATTTTAATGTCTTTTATGAAAAATATTAAAATTAAGCAATGACTAATGCTTTGCTCTTGAGCAAATATGGCTCCCAAGAAATCAAATGAGTTATCTAATGCAATTTTGGGTATTTTCCTTATTCAGTCAACTGGACTTCATTTTTCTAGCTAAAAATCATTTTAATTTACACACACATTTATGTCTATCATTTAAATAGATATATCGTGATATGTCTATCATTTAAATAGACATATCGTGATATGTCTATCATTTATGTCTATCATTATTTCTATCATTTATTTATTTTTAAAAATTGTTTTAATGTTTATTTTTGAGACAGAGAGAGACAGCATGAACGGGGAGGGTCAGAGAGAGAGGGAGACACAGAATCCGAAGCAGGCTCCGACTCTGAGCTGTCAGCACAGAGCCCGACGCGGGGCTCGAACTCATGGACTGCGAGATCATGACCTGAGCCGAAGTTGGACACTTAACCGACTGAGCCACCCAGCCACCCCTATTTCTATCATTTAAATGTCTATCATTACGTCTATCATTCTAGACATTTAAAAGCTTAAGAAATGTCATCCAAAATAAGGCACCGAGGTTGATAAGAAGGACTCTCAGATCTAGAAAAATGAAGTCTGAAGGAAGACTAGAATAATTATTCTGAAGTTTCATCTTACAGAGGAGGGTAAAAAGGCATCAGTGGAAATGGCACTGTCTGGGGCGCCTGGGTGGCGCAGTCGGTTAAGCGTCCGACTTCAGCCAGGTCACGATCTTGCAGTCCGTGAGTTCGAGCCCCGCGTCGGGCTCTGGGCTGATGGCTCAGAGCCTGGAGCCTGTTTCTGATTCTGTGTCTCCCTCTCTCTCTGCCCCTCGCCCGTTCATGCTCTGTCTCTCTCTGTCCCAAAAATAAATAAACGTTGAAAAAAAAAATTAAAAAAAAAAGAAAAAAAAAAGAAGAAAAAAAAAAAAAAGAAATGGCACTGTCACACAAGTGGCTCCCTCTCGCCCGGGCCAGCGTGGTCTGCTCCACTCTCCTACCCTGCCTTTGGGGTCCCCTTCGAACAGGCTCCTGGCTCCCCTTCACAGGTTACCTTGGGCACCTGCTGAATGCAGGGAGTTCACCAGATACTGTGAAGTCCCTTCAGCCTCCTAAAGCTCTGGTGTGTCCGCAGGTGGTTGGAGCTTTCCTGACAGTCTTGACCCAGCTCTGGAAGGTGCTGGCTGACTTGGAGCCAGGGCCGGTGACAGAAGAACCTGGTGCCTTATATTCACCATCACGTCTCATCTTTACTGCACATCTGTGAGGAAAACACTGTGCCTCTCCCTTTACAGATGAGGAAACTGAGCCTCAGAGAGCTCAAGTAACAGGCAAGGCCACAGGTTTCATTAGTAGGAAAGCCAGAATCCCAGTGTACATCTGCCTGACACCAACATCCATGCCTCTCCCACCCCACACCTCCTCCTTCCACCCAACCCATGAACTGGGTTCAGGCTCCCTGAACTTTGAACTTTGAACTATTGTTGTTTCCTTGAACTATCTCTAAACTTTCCTGAGCGGATCCAGCACCTGATGTGATGGCACACTTATGCTTTCCCCTGTTTCCTTCCTCTGTTCTCTAGGTGATTCCAGTGGTAATGGTGGTAGTTGGTGAAAGGCAATGTGAGTTGAGGAAGATGAAGTAACTAGGCAGAGCCAAAGCAGTTTATGCCCCAGCATCTGGGGCTTTCCTCTCTCTCCATTTCAGGAGGAAGTGAGATGCCTCCAGAGGCAGATGTATGAAGGAGCAGACCAGCAACCAGGGCTGTGACTCACCACTTCCACAGGAACCACACCTGGGCAACATCCAGCCCAGTCGCCACTCACCCTAAAGGCCTTCTTCACCATGTGAAGGGGTTAGCAGGCCTGTGTCAGATCTGCCTACCACCATAAGATGGGTAAGCTTCCGACGCCAGACTGCAGGGCAGAATTCCAAGGTGCAGGAAGCTCCACTGACCCAGAGCTAATGCGGGTGATCTTGGGAGAAGCCTGTAGAACTTCATGATGGCCTGTGCAGGTCATACATGGGGAAAGTGGGGTTTGCAGGTGGGGGCCACAGAGGAAGCATGACCCACCCAGGTGACAGTGGGAGACTCAAATTCCCAGCAAACACTTGCCCTAATGCACACAATGGCCTCCCTTATAGGCCACTGCAAGAGCTCCATTGCCTGAAAATGGAAGGAATGAGAAAAGCCTGGTATGGAAAGCCAGGAGGAGCCAGCCCTGCCAAGGGATGAAGATGTTGTTTGTACCAGGATGGGTCCCAGCAGCACCATCTGTTGGTGAGCTCACTTCATTGAGAACATCTCACATGAGATTAGTCAGGTGTTGTTAAGAAAGAAGGAGAGAAAGAAAGACAGACAGACAGACAGACAGAAAGAAAGAGAAGGAAAGAAAGAAAGAAAGAAAGAAAGAAAGAAAGAAAGAAAGAAGAAAGAAAGGAAGAAAAGAGAAAGAAAGGAAGAAAGAGAGAGAGAAAGAAACAAAGAGAGAAAGGAAGAGAGAAAGAAAGGAAGAAAGAAGGAGAAAGAAAGAAAGAGAGAGAGACAGAAAGAAAGAGAAAGAAAGAGAAAGAAAGAAAGAAAGAAAGAAAGAAAGAAAGAAAGAAAGAAAAGGAAGGAAAGGAAGAAAGAAAGAAAGAGAGAAAGAAAGAAAGAGAAAGAAAGGAGAAAGAAAGAAGAGAGAGAAAGAAAAGAGAAAGAGAGAAAGAAAAGAGAAAGAAAGAAAGAGAGAAAGAAAGAAGAAAGAAAGAAAGATAAGGAAGGAAAGGAAGAAAGAAAGAAAAGAGAAAGAAAGAAAGAAAGAAAGAGAGAGAGAGAAAGAAAGAAAAGAGAAAGAAACAAAAGAGAAAGAAAGGAAGAGAGAGAGAGAGAGAAACAGAGAGAAAGAAAGAAAGAGAAGGTGTTCAAGGACATTTCCGGTGCAGGATTGGTCACATGAGGCAGCTACAAGGGAGCAATAGGGGCAGGAGCCCCGGGGCCTCCCTGGGGCCAAGCCAAGAGCTGCATGGGCTGCAGACACAGAGCTCTGCAGCTCAGGACTTTGCTTGACAGAAATTGACCAGCCAGCACAGGGAAATCTTTGGAAACTTTGGGCTCTCTGAAAGTTTCTGGATTATCTTTCTCCATATCCTACATGTTCTTGCCCATCCCTGCTTAAAAATATATAAATACATATGCAATGTGTGTCTAGAGATTTTGTTCATTTTGGGTGAAGGGGACTGGGCCAAGAAGATCGGATGCTACAAAAATTGTGTCTGCCGTGGTGCTGGGGATGGCCCTCGCTGGAAAGAAAATGCCAGGGAAAGTGTCCTGAGAGACACCTTCAGACTAACTGTTTTCCCACTGATGAAAGAAATACAATCTAACAATTACCAGGGCTCCTGGGTGGCTCAGTCAGTTAAGCATCTGACTTTGGCTCAGACTCTTAGTGAGATGATCTCACGATGCATGAGTTCAAGCCCCACACCGGGCTCTGTGCTGACAGCTCAGAGCTCAGAGCTTGGAGCCTGCCTTGGATTCTGTGTCTCCCTCTCTCTCTGCCCCTCCCCCACTTGCACTCTGTCTCTCAAAAATAAATAAACATTTTTTAAAAAGATTAACAGTTACCATCCTGTGGGCCAGAACATTCCACAAAATGAAACTTCTTTTTTTTTTTTTAATATAATTTATTGTCAAGTTGGCTAACATACAGTGTATACAGTGTGCTCTTGGCTTTGGGGGTAAATTCCCATGATTCACTGCTTACTTACAGTACCCAGTGCTCATCCCAACAAGTGCCCTCCTCAAATGCCCATCACCCATTTTCCCCCCACAAAATGAAACTTCTTCGAGATCTTTTGTCCCTATAAAAGAGTGTTTTGGAATATAGCATATTTCCTCTCAATTTTATCCAAAGAAGAAATAAGCACTGAAATAGGAAAAGCTTAATTTTGCTAATACCCAGGCATAATAATGATAGTAACTCATACACATTTTCATTAGAATAACTTTCAACATTGATATAACTTCGTAGCTAACATGCTCAGGTTATCTTCACTGTCTCCTCCAACTCCAAGGCTACCTAAGCAATCGTCTGAAGACACCAGAGTCATTCCTCCTGTGTACAAGCCTCAATGGCTGCCCAGTGCCTACAGGAAAAAGGCCAAGCTCTTTGACCAGGCCCGTCCTCCTGCCCCAGGCTAACTTTCACATCCTCTTTCCACTGTAGCTGAAATAGATGCTGTTCTTTCTTCCTTGACTTTCACCATACTGTTCCCTATTCCTAGAATTGCCGTTTCCCCCTTATCTGCCCCCCCGAATGCTCATCCTTCGGGATCCGTTCAAATAGTGCCCGTTTTCCTGATAATTTCTCATTCCCAATGTCAACTATTCTCCCTTCTGGGTCCCCACTTTATAGCTTAGTGTGTGTACCTTCTAACACATTCAATGATTTGTTTGCCTGTCTCTGACAGTATGTTGTGATCTTAACAAACAGAAGCTTGATGTTCACCAATGGATACCTCTAGAACCTAGCACAGGATATCACAAGTACTGTCTAAGCATCGTTGTGCTGTAGAATGGGGGGGAAATACCACCTCTCAGGATTTCCATGAGATTAATATCATGTGCGTAAGAGGTCTAGATGCCTAGAATGTAGTACATACCCATTAAAAATATTGATATTACATATTTGTTAAATGAATGTTTGTATCTTACTTTATCAAATTTTACTCATATGGTCGAGAGGAAAGTTCAAGTGTTTAAATTTCTGCAAAGCTGTTGTGGTAAAAGAAGATAGTTTGGAGGCAGAGCCTATGAATGAGCTCTGGAAAGTTCAGGCCTCTTGTCTGACTCACTTTATCCCTCTTTGGCTCGGTTTTCCATGCTCTACAAATTAGCCATGAGTGTTAGTCACTGGCCCACACCACAATGCAAGCAGGTCCAGGGGAACCAGTTGATAACATTTCTGGAGTTCCATCAGTGGCACTGAGGACTCACTGTGAGGTAAGGACAGTGGTGAACAGAAAAATAAATCAGTATCTTCCTGGATCTCAAAGGACCTGCCCACAATTTCATGTGAGCAGCAGAGACGTCACTAGGGACAATAGCTCAAGGCAGGATTTGGTGCCTATTATAAAAGAAATACAAGCAAAGCACATTCACAGCCCAAGAGAGGGAAAGAGGAATTTTACTTGAGGGGTAGGAGGTAGGGGCTCAGGGGTATTCTGTGCCTGTCCCGTGCCCTGGGTGTTGCATGCGTTATCTCATTGAGTCTTAGTAATATTGTGAGGGAATATTATATCGGAAGGCGCTGGCTCCACGGGCCTTGTTTTATATTGTCTACAGACTCCTGCTGAAACGACTTTGGTGTGTAAGAAGGGTGTTAGCCCATCTTAGAGATGAGCACGGAGACTGGGGGAACCCACGTAAGTTGCCTAAACCACATTGATAATACACGAAGCTTCAAATGCGTGGCTCTCTGATTGTGGTACCAACTCTGTATTGCACCAGCCTGATCCCCAAGTGAGCTGGGAAGGCTTCACAGAAGCAGTCGTGAGGGTTCCAGGTAGAAGGGATCATGTGGGAAGAGACCCAGAGGACAAAGTTTGAAGAAAGGGTATAACGTATGGGTATGTGTGGGTGACTGGGGTACGACAGGAGGGAATTACGGCTGGAAAAAAGGCTGGTAGGCTACCAGGCTAGCTAGGGCCAGGTAATGGAGTAATTTGAGTTTCCATTGTAAAAAAAATGTTTTTTAATGATGATAATGATACTCCAATAATAATACTACTTTGTGATTATTGTAGTGACTTTCTGGGGAACGACTTAAAACCATTTCAAGAACAAGTGGGTGGCTCAGTCAGTTAAGCTTCCGACTCTTGATTTCAGCTCAGGTCATGATCTCATGGTTCCTGAGATGGAGCCCCGTGTCAGGCTCTGTGCTGACAGAGCAGAACTGGCTTGAGATTCTCTCTCTCCCTCTCTCTCTCTGCCCCTCCCCTGCTTGCACTCTCTCTCTCTCTCTCAAAATAAATAAACATTAAAAAAAAAAAAGAGGCATTTCAAATCTGTGATGTCAAATTCCTGCTGCCATTTACCCTATTTTATGGATTGGAAAACTGAGACAGCAAGCATTTTTGTAACTTGTGCAAAGTGGTAACACAAGAGGCACCTTGAACACCTAGTCCCTGCTAATCTACAATGGTCTATACAAAACTTAATAACATATGAACCCAGTCTCCTAATCTGTAAAATGGAGGCAATAACATCTAAAGGGTTGTCTTGAAAGCTTTTCAAACTTTATCAGATAGGGGCGCCTGGGTGTCTTAGTTGGTTAAGCGTCTGACATCAGCTCAGGTCATGAATCTTACAGTTCGCAGGTTCGAGCCCCACATTGGGCTCTGTGCTGACAGCTCAGAGCCCGGAGCCTGCTTCAGATTCTGTGTCTCCCTCTCTCTCTGCCCCTCCCCTGCTCATGATCTGTCTCTCTGTCTCTCAAAAGTAAAAAAAATGTTAAAAAAATTTTTTTTTGGTGGGGGGCCTGGGTGGCTCAGTCGGCTAAGTGTCCGACTTTGGCTCAGGTCATGATCTCATGGTTCATGGGTTTCAGCCCCGCATTGGGCTCTGGACTGATAGCTCAGAACCTGGAGCCTCCTTCGGATTCTGTGTGTCTCTCTCTGCCCTTCCCCTGCTTGCATTCTGTCTCTCTCAGAAATAAACATTAAAAAAAACTTTTTTTTAATTTTTTTTTTTCAAACTTCACCAGAAAGCGAGAGGTAGGATGTGCAGATAGGGAGATAAGCAAATATTTTCTCTAACCCTGGAAATGTCATTAGGGCCCTTTGGAATAGGGTTCAAATATTCAGAAAGATGTATCTGAAAGAAAGAAATCTGCAACCCAGTGAGGCTATGCCGGGGGGCACTCGGGAGAGGAAACCACCACCTTTGCACATCTCAGCCACTAACAATGACTTTTCTTGCTGAATGTGCTACTTTGCTCCTACTAGTAAAATCTTGTCAAACAGGAAACAGGTTTTTAAGGCAACGGGGTCCCTGTGAGTTCAAACTTCTGCTTTCAAATGTTCTTACAAGATGCACAATTGGCACAGGCTTACAGGAAATATTTAATTGGAATCGGAAGGCGCTGGCTCCACGGGCCTTGTTTTATATTGTCTACAGACTCCTGCTGAAACGACTTTGGTGTGTAAGCATCGGTCACTCATTTTTATATATGCCAGTGGGGAGTGAAACCAAAACAGACTCCAAGGGTGCTTCGGGGGCACAAGTGCAGTCTCCACAAGGTTAGGAAAAGAAAGGGGGTGAAAAAGTGTCATATGAGAATTACTCTTAGAAAAGAGAAGGGCAGAGACTGAACTCCAAGTGACATATTTATGAGCTCAGTATCGGTTGCTTGTGCTGATAAGCGTTGGTCATTCAAGGAAGGAAAAGTCACCTTTGTGTATATAAAATATACAAGATTCATAGTCTGAAATGACTGAACAGGAAAGCATTAGGTAAATAGAGGATATCCCTTAAAGTATAATGTGAAAATTAAATTACTTCAAGAAGGAAGAAAGGAGGTGTTTCTTTCGGAGTTAAATGTTGAGAACGCTAACGACTTCTTAATTTGAGATCAAGGTTAACTGGCTTTTAGCCTTTTGTGGCCCGGTTCTGAGACAGCACGGGAAAGAAATTCCTCTTCCCCCCAAATAGCCCTTCAGTCTGCCTTGTGTGTGCCCTGTGCCTGGCTTCAGTGTGACAGGAGAGGTTTTACAGTCAACTGGATGGTTTTAGGCTCTCATGTGCCTCTAACTGGCTCGATGAGATTGGACAGATTACTGGAGTCTCCAAGTCTCCATTTCTTTATTTGCAAAATACGGATAATAGTAGTGTGTGTCTGCTTAGATTGCATGAGGATTAGATGAGCAAATGCACTTCAGCTGCTTGCCACAGAGCCCGGCATTTAGCAAGTGTTCTGGAAAGGTAAGCTGTTGCCATTTTGTACCATAGACCACTGGTTTTCCCAGAGTTTTCCAATTTGGGCACAGCCCAGGGCTTGACAAGTATGCCAACTGAGAGTCAAGAAATTGTTTCAGTTCCCTCAAAGGAACAGGTTTAATTTTAAAATCAACGTCCCAGTCGAGAACACTGTGATAGACGAGGATGGGGGTGAGGATAGGAGAAGAGCATTTGCCGGAAATTCTAGCGTGGTTTGGTTTCCCAATCCCTAAAGTACCTTGATCCACGGAAATGATCCCCTTCCTCTCCCCACCCCATGCCTTGGTTTTTAGAATGCCCAATGGCTTCTGGATTAAGTCTCCCAAAGTAGATAAAGGTCCTTCTGCCCTACTCCAGATCCCCTTAAACCTTCCCCCATTCCTTATTCCTTACTTCCTCTAGGAACCTGCAAGATTCTGTTCTGATAAGCATATCTCCGTGAGCAGTCAGGCTTTGCATATCTCAGAACCCACCCTGACCCTCAGAATATCCACCCCCATAATCCACTAGCTGACCTGTCCCCATTCAGACACAATTGTAGGTTCCTGTGTGATGATGGTTTGTGACAAAATGTTCTTCCCTCAGGGTGAGTTAGACAAGATATTCTCAAAAGGAAAAAAAGACAGGAAAAAGGCCTTATCTTTGTAGAATTTTCTATCACACAGGATAACCTCCTGTCAATTTGCATCCACCATGTATACTCTTAGGAGCCCCCTTGCAGTGTCTCCTGCTTGTCAAGGAGCTGACTGCCCAGAGTAAAAGACATTCACAGAAGCCCAAGCCTCATATCTGTTGTAAATCCCCTTTTCCCTCCTCAAGCTCCTCTCTGTGATCTTCTAACGTGTCTGGAGGTGGGGGAACTGGCTGGCTCAGTTGGTGGAGCATGTGACTTCTGATCTCGGGGTCATGAGTTCAAGCCCCATTCTGAAGATAAAGATTACTTTAAAAATAAAATAAAATACATTTCTGGTATGACCTTAAGTCTCTGCTTCACAATCCCTCTCATGGAATTCGCCGGAGATGAGAACCTCAGAGGCATCCTAACCCTTCCCTTTATCTCATACTCCACAGTCCATCGGCAAACTCCAGTTTGCCTCCATTTATTTCCACCACTCATACGCTCATCCCCTCCTTCGTTGCCGCCCTGGTCGGAGCCACCACCACCTCTCACTTGGTTTCCTGTAAGTGTCTCCTAACGGGGCTCCTGGCTTCCACCCTGCCCTCTTGAGTCTGTCTTCACACAGCAGCCAGAAGGATCCTTTTGACACCAAGTCAGATCATGTCATTTCTCTGCTCAAAGCCCTCCAATGGCTCCCCCATCTCATTCTGCATAAATGGTGAAGCCCTATATGGCTCACAAGGTTCTCACCACCCAACCTCCAGGTACCTCTCTCATCTCATCAGTGGTTCCTCACCTTGCTCGTACTTCTGCAGCCATGCTAGTCTCCTTTTCGCTCTTGAAACATGCCAAGCATAGCCCTACCTCAGGGTCTTTGCACATTCCAACTGTCTAGATGGTTCTTTCCCCAGATAGCCGCAGGACTTACTCCCTCACCTCCTTCTGCTCTTTCTTGAAATATCATCTTAATGAAGCCTTCCCTGACTGCTCTATTTAAAATTGTAACTCCTGCTCTCATATCTTATGTATTCATTTTCTGATTTATTTTTCTCCATAGCACAAGTCACCATTTAACTAGTATATATTTGTTCATTTATTTGGTTGACTTTACATCTCACTTCACTGGACCCCACTGGAATGTAAGCTCCAAATGCTCAGGCGTTCTGTCTGCTTTGGTCTGGTATCTCCAGTACCTAGAACAAGGGCTGGTACCCAGTAGATGCTGTAATCATATTCGAGCACAATAAATGAATGAATAGGATGAACACCCTTCATTCAATGCCTTGGTCCTGTGCAGGATGGACATAGTCATTCCAGTGAGGATGGGAATCAGACAGAACTGGTCTTGAAGCCAGTCATCCCCCTTGAGCAAAACAAAGGGGACGATGTAGCTGTACCACCGTGAGCAAAACATCTGACCTCAAAACCTTAGCTTCTCATCATTAAACTAAGAATGATACCAGTATTCACCTCATAGGATTGTGTGGGCAAACAACTGATGAAAAGTGCTTTGTCCAGTACTTCGAAAGTGCTAGATATATTTGCTGTTATTATTATTCTCAGATGTCATAAACCCCCAAAGAAAAACTTCAGCCACAGAGTGAAAGCAAGAGAGCAGAGAATCTTTTCTGAACTAATTCCCAAATGGAAGAGTGGCTGCAACAAAGGAGCCCATTGGATTTCTCACTGGAAATTGCTGCATTCTCATTACTATAAAGTACACCATCAATAACTTCCTTAGAGAAGCAAAAAGGGGCCTGGCAGGAAGTAGAAAAATATTTTCCAACCACTGCAGATTACAAAATAGACTCCCAGCATTAATCAAGTGTTTTTTTTCTTCCAGTGGGGTAATCTCGAGTACATGACACAAGATAAACACCAAGCCATGCTCCATGAAATTGATGAAAGGATGTTGTTTATTTTTATCACATCTATTAGACTTGAAAGATATCCTTTACTTCTCAAATCACCATCAGTGTCCGTGTTTATTTCTGGCTTGCTGAGGGCTTTCACAAATAATAAAAGGCTGGTCTTTCACCTCTGGCAAGCTAGTCACATGCCAGAGGGCAGAGGGTTTCCAATGGTTGGGGCATGGTGGGACACTGCACTGATGTGTTGGGGTTTTAAAGCAGCTTTTTCGGGGGGTTTACCAAAAATTGAAATTCTGTACGATTCAGAAAATGGCAGTGGTCCTATCTGCCAGGGGAAGCCATCAAGTCTGCGTAGGCTGTTCGGAACCTGATGTAGGCATCTCACAAGTGGTAACGACATTGCCCATAATTCAGAGGAGTTTGGTGCTCTGCCTCCGTCTGTGCTACAAGCAGCTGATAAATAGCCCTAATAACCCCCCTCTGGCTGCCTCTTGCGCTCTGCCCTTCCCTCCCAGTACTGCTGTCTTCCATACTGGAGAAGTCTAACGAATGTAGAGGTCATAGCAAGAACAATGGAAGGGTGCTCATGCACTGTAATTCTGTCCAGCAGTGCCACTGCACATTCATGCATGCCGTTCCTTGTCCCGGGGTCCTTCTGCCCTATTTCTGAGCTGAACGGGGGATCAGGGAGTTGTTAGGCAGTGAAGATTTCTCCATCTGGTATCCTTTACTATCCTCTTACTATCAAAAGTATCAAAACTACTATTAATTCCAAATAAAAGTAAAACCAGGGTCTCAGACTTTTTTTGTTAAGAAGAGAAGTTGGCAGGATTTATGATGGAAAATGTTCAAGGACAGGTGCCCTAGGAGGGCTCAAAATATTCTCCAAATCCTAAGCAACAGGCATGGTGTGACTACAGTACTGAGGGCTAAGTAGGGTTAGCTCTTGGTACTTGGAGATTTTTCTGTGTCACCATCAAAGAACATCTGCTGTTACATAGGTATTTCCACAAGTTCCACCCCCCTCCCATTACCGTTTTCAGTAAATGTCCTTCCCCCAAAATTAAGTCCAGTTCCCCCAATCCCCAGCACACACTGTACCCTCGCTGGTGTCATCATATCTCTCCAACATACTGCTCATCCAAAAATCAATACTTCTAGGTTTTTACACACAGTGAGGATGGGAGCAGGTACCTGGGATCAAGCCCCCCAGGAAAGCCACTGTCCCCAACACACTATCAATTAGTGAATCCCCCTAAAGATACCCAGACTGTTCCCAGAAAGGGTCTCCCCCACCCCCGGGGTGGGACGACGACCAGCTTAGCGGTCTGAAACCTGATTGTCACCACTTCTTTGGAGTTAGGACCACACTAAGGGATAACCAGTCTGACAAAACTAGTCACTTGCTCTTCTAAGCAAAGGCCAGGTCTTTGCATTTAACCTGGAAGAGAAGGTCACCCTGAAGAAGCAAGACATTCTGAGAAATAGACATTCTTTGCTCATGCCTGGGAAGGCTCCCGTCCCTCAGTGAGAGACAGTTTATTTTATTTTTTTATGTTTATTTATTTATTTTGAGAAAGAGAGAGCATGAGCAGTGGAGGGGCAGAGAGAGAGAGAGGGAGAAAATTCCAAGCAGGCTCCATGCTGTCAGCGTGGAGGCCAATGAGGGGCTAGAACTCACGAACCAAAAGATGGTGACTTGAGCTGAAACCAAGAGTCAGATGCTTAACCAACTGAGCCACCCAGGTGCCCCGAGAGACACTTTATGATTAAAACAACTTTTACGACTGATAAAAGGATGATTGAAATTTCCTGATCATGCTAAGAATGCAGCGACTTGGAGAACTTATGCTAAGCAGAGCTTCTAACTTTCCCTTTCGTTTCCTAATGCTCCTGGAACCTATAACATTTTGGGATGAGCCCTGACTGCTGCAAAGCACATTAGACTCATTCAGCAGACCTGGGAATGTCTCTCGTCCGTCCCCAGCCTCTGTGTCCCCGGCTGTAAAATGGAGACTGGACTTGATGGGCTTTAGAATCCCCTCCTGCTTCAAAGTTTTGTGATTTTGCAAGAGTGGTTCCTTCCCCTGTTAGGCTTTTTGTCCTAGAGTGAGGTCATCAGAGTAGTAACCCGTGGCCTCTAGGTTCTTTTTTTTTTTTTTTTCTTTAAACGTTTATTTATTTTTGAGAGAGAGAGAGAGAGAGAGAGAGAGAGAGGCAGACAGAGTGTGAGCCGAGAAGGGGCAGAGAGAGAAGGAGACACAGAATCTGAAGCAGGCTCCAGGCTCTGAGCTGTCAGCACAGAGCCCAACATGGGGCTTGAACCCACGAACCGTGAGATCATGGCCTAAGCCGAAGTCCAGCTCTTAACCGACTGAGCCACCCAGGCACCACAGGCCCCCCCCTCCTCCCCGGGGTTCTAAAAAGTCTTCTCCAGGGGCGCCTGGGTGGCGCAGTCGGTTAAGCGTCCGGCTTCAGCCAGGTCACGATCTCGCGGTCCGTGAGTTCGAGCCCCGCGTCAGGCTCTGGGCTGATGGCTCGGAGCCTGGAGCCTGTTTCCGATTCTGTGTCTCCCTCTCTCTCTGCCCCTCCCCCGTTCATGCTCTGTCTCTCTCTGTCCCAAAAATAAATAAAAAAATGTTGAAAAAAAAAATAAAAAGTCTTCTCCAGAGTTGCATGTCTACCAGGCTCAGAATGCCTGCCCCACAGGAGTCAACTCTGCAGGGCCCAGTGGAGGCCCCTGATCCCCCGGGGAGGAGGGAGCTTCCTGAGTGTCAGTGCCCTGCCCCAGGGGACATTCTGCAATTACTTTGGCATCACCCCTGGTTTATTGATGAGAATCCTGAGATGGGTCCTCAACTTGTCTAACAGCTTGGTCATTTAATCATACCCTCTTTTTTTTTTCTTTTTTTTTTTTTTTAACTACCAAGATTTTCCCCCGAAACTAAGGGTGGAGAGTAGCTGTGAGTCAGAGGTGCAAGAACAAAGGACACCATCCCCCCCAGAGAGGAAATACAGAAAAGATTATCCTTTTTCAAAGGTGCAATAATGAAATACTTTCCTTCCCCTGGACAGGCAATTTTATCAGGGTTCACTGCAGGGGGAACAAGATGCTATTGTCTTGATTTAATTGGCATAATATCTCCCTTTCCTCCAAACGAGAGTTCATACATCTGCTAAGTGCTTTCTTCTTGAGGATGAAATCCTTTTCAACTTCGCACATTTCCTCTTGCTCAGGCCTCTCACCGGGCTCCAGAGGAGAAAGTCCTTTCTTCTGCCCAGTGACGGCCTCCCGCGTTGAGCTGGTGGGTGCAGGTTCTTAGGGCTCTGTGGGACTCTCTCTGGTCCTGTTATCTTCATCACTCACCTCAACACGGCACGGACACTAGACTAGTCCACAAGGGAGCAGGCTCTCCAGTTCCTACAAAAGTCATAGAGTTCCCAAACTGGATCTTTGCTGAGACTGTGAAGCTGTTGTGAAGGGAGTCCAGGAACGGAGAAGGAAAGGAGGAGAATTCTGCCAGGAAATCCTGATCTTTTTGTCCATTGGAGTGGAAGAAAAGGAAGAGTTGAGTAATTGACGGAGTCCTGTTGGCCAGAGCTCGCATGACCACAGAATTGGTCCTGTGCAGGATGGACATAGTCATTCCAGTGAAGATGGGAATCAGACAGAACTGGTCTTGAAGCCCATCGTCCCCCTTGAACAAAACGATCTACCTGTGGTCCCTCTTCCTTAGTGTTCTTTCCATACACAGGCCAGCTGTCCCCTTGACCATCAAAGTCAGGTTGGCTGCATCAGGGCAGGGCTGGCCAAGGGGCCACTATTGTTATCCCTACCACCTTCAGGCTCAGAGAACATGGAGGCGAGCATTCCAGACACCATAGCTGCCTGCCTGCCCCTCTGGCAGCCTTATTTTCAGAGGCATTTGAGAACAAAGAAACTCAAAAGGGGATCAGGTAGTGGGTTGGAAGGTGTAACCTCACAAGGAGAACAATGGGAAATCCAAATATCAGGCAGACGGTATCGGGAGACACTTGCATACAGAGCCACACTTTGTCCTAACTCTAAGCTTTCTTGATAACTGAATCCATGACTAATGCACCTCCCACCCACCCACCCCAAATCATGCATATTGTTGAATGGGACCCTTAGACGTCAGGGTAGAACTTCAACCCAATAACAAGTTAATAAATTCCTAAAGGTCAAATTAAACTTACTCATGGAAATGCTGTTCATTCCCCACCCTCCACATCCTCCCCATTCTGTGACTAGGAAAAGAGGATTAAAATCTCTAACGTTTCTTATCAAGAACTTCTCTAACCCAACTTGTTATGACAGTGCTTTGGCATGTGGGTTTCAACAGCCCATCCGTTCCTGCTGTGCCATGAAACTTACAGAAAAACCAGGTCTCGGGGTGCCAGGGTGTCTCAGTTGGTTAAACGTCCGACTCTTGATTTTGTCTCAGGTCATAACCTCACAGTTGTGAGATTTCAGCTCAGTGTGGAGCCTGCTTTGGGATTCTTTCTCTGTCCTTGCCCTGCTCATGTGCAAGATCAAGTGCAAGCTTGCGGGCACACACGCATGTGCTCTCTCTCTCAAAATAAATAAATAAACATTTTTTAAAAGGAAGGAAGGAAGGAAGGAAAAGAAAGAAAGAAAGAAAGAAAGAAAGAAAGAAAGAAAGAAAGAAGGAAGGAAGGAAGGGAGGGAAAGCCTGGTCTTGAATCAGGCTATGAAACCCTACATAAGTTACAGGTTTAACTGTCAAGAAACAAGAGATTCATAGTTGTTTTATTCTTGTGGTTTTAGGTTTTTTGAAAGTCCAGAAAGCTCAGAAAGACTTAGTCAAAAATATCTCTAGAAGTGGGGGAATTCCTAGCATTATTTTTCACCTTTTCCATTGGCGAGCACCTTTCCTCAAAACTGAATCCCACAAAAGATCCTTCATACCTCCAGACAAAAAAAGACACAAGAAAATAAAAACTAACTCAAGAAAAGAAGCCTTTTCCCCTCCCCCATTTTGTCAGAAGAGTATGATAAACACTCATTTTTAAATTTTAATTCTGGAATATAACGTTAGATGCATTATAAGCAGCCCAGGATAAAATCAGTGTGTTAGCCCACCATGACCCAGGTACTTTGGTCTGGAGGCACTTTTCCAAAGCTCTCATGAGTCAAAGAAAGTTCTGCCTACCAAAGCTCTCAGACTTCTGAGTGGAAAGGGATCTTTTCCTTCAAAGCCTTTTCCAGCCTGTGTGAGCAGCTCAAAAAGCAGAGTGATGGTCACCTTGTTTTATGAAGACCCCTGAGCCAAGAATGACTCAAGACTAGAGGCTTTCATCTTCCACAATGGTGATCTCTAGCCCCCATTCATATTCCAACACACAAACACACAGATGCACCAACAGCTGTCAGGACCCATGAAAAGGGATATTGGCTTAGAATGGAAATAAATCTGAGTTGTAAAATATGGGTTTGGACTTCCAGATATAAGACGAAGATGTCCTAGGGATATAACGTCCAGCAAGGTTGACTATAGTGAACAGTATTACATCGTATATTTGCAAGTTGCTAAGAGAGTCTATCTTAAAAGATCTCATCAGAAGAAAAAAAAATTGTAACTGTGTGTGGTGATGGATGTTAACTAAACAAATTGTGGTGATCATTTTGCTGTGTTAACCTATATCAAATCATTATGTTGTACACCTCAAAATAATCCAATTATATCTCAATTTTTTAAAAATGTGGGCTTGGAGCTGAGCTTCATTTCATGAGAAGGATGTTGCCCTCAGAGCCTTTCCCCTCCAGCAAACCAGAGGTGGAGGATGGGTGGGAGGATAGGGAGGTGCTAATTTCCCCCAACCAAACCTCACTAAGAAAAGTGTTGACATCCACCTGAGACATAGCTCCAAGATGAAAGGAGGGAAAGGGGAGTCCGTGTCCTTGCTCTGAGTCAGTATTTCACTAAACCACTCTGATTTTCTTCTCTAATGCCTTTTACAGTTAACATTTTTCCAATGGCTTTCAATCAGGCCTCTGGTCCTTAGACCACCACAAGTGAGCCAATGGGTAAATCTCTGTCTGTTTTGCCCATCTGACCGAGACTGAGAAATGAGAAGCAAAATGGCGGACAGAAGGACAGAAATGAAAGGTTGACCTCCCAAACCACATGACAAAATGTATCGACTTTTCTGCATTTTAACCGCTGATTGAAAATTCATTTTGCAGCTCTGCCCATAAAGAGACATTAAATATTTTGCAAAAAGAAAAAAAGCACAGTTATTAGATCTGAGAGCCAAGTCCTATTCCAGAATGAGAACTGTAAAGTTACCTGATAATACAAAGGTAAACAATGATGAAGAAAGATGAGGTCTCCACAGCCACGTAACTGCTGGGTGCCACTTAGAGCCATGCAGTCTGCCCACCCACAGGGTGGCCAAAAACAGTGTCCTCTGGTGCAGAGCGAATGAGCAATTCAACCTTTCTAGGCAGTTGGCTATCCATCCTCTACCAGAGAAAAGGCTGCCCTTTGATTCCTTTCCAAAATTCTGAGTTGTTCATGTGTATGTATTTTTCTATTGCCACTTACTTTTCTACCACCAAACAAAAGCCAGAATTTTTCTATCCTCTATCTGTCTGTCTATGTGAGTGCATAGGAGACAGAGAAAGTGGTATTACTTAAAAATGATATTTCATGGGATGCCTGGTGGCTCAGTTGATTAGGTGTCAGATTCTTGATTTAGGCTCAGATCATGATCTCACACTTTGGGAGATCGAGCCCTGCATTGGACTCTGTGTTGACAGTGTGGAGCCTGCTTGGGATACTCTCTCTCCCTCTCTCTCAGCCCCTCCCCTGCTCACTCATGTGCACACACTCTCTAAATAAATAAATAAATAAGCAACATTTTAAAAACATGATATTTCAGGGGCTCTACGTGGTTCAGTTGGCTAAGTGTCAGACTCCTGATCTCAGCTCAAGTCTTGATCTCAGGGTCATGAGTTCAAGCCTCCTGCTGGGCTCTGCACTGGGAATGGAGCCTACTTAAAAAAAAAAAACAAAAAACAAACAAACAAAAAAAAAAAAACACATTTTTTTTCGGGAAAAAAAATTTAAACATCAGATTTTCCTTCTTTTGTCTTTTTTTTCTCCCAGTACCTTTCTCCATGAAGACTGCTTTATTCTGCTAACTCTTCTTTTTCACAAGCTTTGGCCTTTCTGCTGTCCTTTAGGGCACAGTCACAGCTTGGTTCTCCTTTTGCTTTTCCTAATAACAAGGATGTATTAGTTCCCCTTTTGTAGACACCTAGAACTACCACTGACCTCTTTCGTCGTGAGGTTAAGACTTTTATTTCCTCAAACTATCTTCCAGAGTTTTGTTTTGTTTTTAAAATACCCCTGAAATCATAGAAAATTGGCTTATAATCCTAGACATACTGTTCCTAGTCTTTATGTCTTGTTTATTAAAAAAAGAAAAGTGGAGAGGGGACAGGTAAGAGGAGAAGTTTCGATACTTAAGAATAGATCGGGTTTCAGCTGGCATTTCTCTTTTCTATCCCATTGAGGGTTTTAACATCTTGTTTCCAAAAATGTGTTCTCAAGGGAGGTTCACAGTAAATTGTCAAATGCTTTTGATGCTCCTCTTAGCAAGTTCCATAGTTAACCGATGTATCAGGAGAGTTTATAGCCAACATTTGTTGCGCTCGCTGTTTGTCTCTACAACTGGAGGCAATGGTCCTGGTCTGTGTGCCAGAGTGATGGGGAAGCACCAGAAGGCTGGGTTGGTGGCCCCAGAAGCAGCTCCGTCTGCTCAGTCTATGAGTGATTCACTTAGCTTACTGGGTCTCTTTTCTTCATGAAAAATGGACTTTCTTTCTGCCTACCCACAACTGAAAGCCTTTGCAAGATTTAATAGGAGAGTGCTTCCAAAGCTATTAGCAAGAAAAAGCAAAAAAACAAAAAAGTGGGAATCATTAATGAACTCATTCAATGTGTTTCATGTGGACCTAATGTGTGTCAGGCACCTACCCAGGCACAGAGATGAGGAGACAGGTGGAGCCTGGCTTCTTAGAGGTCTTGCTGTGTCATCCAGTGGGCCTCCATCAGGTCAGAGAAGGGCACGGGGACAGCCACAGGGGGAAGACTGGTGAATATCTCCAGTGACCCCTGCTATGAAAGCAAGAGAAATTCTGCATGTGAGCAATGGTCCTGCCTTTAAACCCTCTGAGCTATTATCCCTGTGAGTGTGTTTATCATTATCAGATGATTATCAAATATGAAATCATCATTATCAATTTTAGGTTGGGAAAACTTGGGCACCACAGCCTGAGAGATGACCATTCTGATCTGTTGTGTGTCCAGGCACCCTGGTGAGCCAACTGAATTTATAACAATTGATGTGGGATCATCAGCCAGTTCCTCTTGATAACCCCAACCTATCGTATGATATGAGATGTCAAACTACTCACTTCAGAGAAGAGTCTGATTTTGAGAAAACAATGTAAAAGATCATTTAAAGAAATAATGGAAACTCAGACGATTCGTTCCACAATACAAAAATATTCATATAAAAGTGATTACAATACTGTAATATAATATAAAATAATAAAGAAAATACAAAATGTAAAGAAAAATAAACAAATTAACCTGCACTTACCTTTGAAAACCTTCATGGCTGGTGTGAGGGAGACAAGAGAGAGGAGGGTTATTGTATAGGACGGCTTTCGCTGTCACTAATGGAATCACTGGTATGTATTGGCTCAGTGGAATCTTATTACTTTTGTGCAAGTTTAACAAGGAACCTATCCAATGACACTTGCTTTTGCCTCCTTTTGAGGGTTTTGTGGAGATGTGACATTGCATTGTCGTGAAACAGATTCTTCACTCGCATTGCTCCAGCCGTATTCGGGTGGTGCTTTCTACAAAATTTTACACTGTTTCCCACATTTTACACATCTCCCTGATCTCATTTGAAGTAGGAGTTCCTCCCTCTTTTGGTCCTCCTCCTCTGCAGATGAGATGCAGACATAGACTTCTTATCAGGTCTTGCAATTTTGGCCACTCGCACACCTCATTCATATTTCTCATTGATTTCTTCTTAAATTCCACTGTAACCATCTCCTTCTTCTTACTGCCTTTCTTGTCAGCCTTTTTCTGCATGAGGACTATTGTATATGCTCACATGGATGTTGACTACAGTATGGTACTCCACTCTTGCCATATACTGTATTGAATGTAACTGGCAATAAGGCAACAGAGCAAAGGGTCTATATCTGCAGGCAGCCTGACCTAGAATGAAGCAAAGCATTCCCAAGTTTACTGTTGTATGGAAAGCAAAGGACTGTCCATAGGTGCTTCGAAGGGACAAAAAATACATTAGTGCCACTTGTGAGCACCTTCCAATGTTCTGAAAAATCACTGCTTTCTGCCAAACATTGTAGCCTGAGACTGAGCATCTGAGCATGGGAGACAATCACACACAATCCCACAGAGAGAGAGAGAGAGAGAGAGAGAGAGAGAGAGAAGAACCATTGGCTCAGTTGTGATCATGTGACATTTGGCATCATGTACTCCTCATATTGCAAGACGTCACTCACTTATCAAGTTAAAAGTTATCAGAAACGTTTGTTCGTCTTGCAGAACACTCACAGAACAAGTTACTCGCAACTGAAGGTTTTACTGTATTTGGAATCCTTGACAAGAAAGGTTTGCTTTTTCTCCCCTGGTTTATTTACATCAGTACGGGCACATGGATATTTATTTTACACTTTGGGTGATAATTCTATACTACATTATTTATTTATTTTGTTGCTCAAATTGTTCCAGTTTTGGCCATTGAAACCTCTTTCAGGTTGGTTCCTGTGTCCCTTTGACATGCCTCCATCCTCTTGTTTGGGTTTGCTTTGCTTTAGCACTTTTTTACTTTCCAATGCTACGAGGTGCTTCAGGCTTATCCTCTGTTTCCCTGCCACAGCCTGAACACTGGCCTTTCTCCAAGGAGCTCTTGCTCCTTTACTGGAAAATGGTATTAGATCTGCATGCTGGGCTCACCTATCATTTTCTTCCTACTCCAGGCATCACCCTTAACTCTCAGTAACTCCTCTGCTGAAACATCTCTGTAGCTCTGATTATCTGCAGAACAAAGTCCAGGCTCCTTGGCCTAGCATCAAGGCTCTCTCGCAATTAGCTCCCAGTCCAGCTTCCCCAGGCTTATCTCAACCCCCAGAGGTCTCTTATGCCTCAGCCAGATACCTTATACTCACGGGGTCCTAAACTCTCCTTACCCTCTCCTGCCTCTCCAGCTTTTCTTATACGATTCCTGCCACTTGGCCCATCCTTTCTCTACAGATTCACCGTGTCAAAATCTGCCCCCACGGCACAGGATGATTGTCCTTATCCACTGGCCTTCCAAGTCTCCGCAGCAGGAAATAATGACTTCATCCTTTGAAATCACAGAGCTACCAGGTTTACATGTGAAAAACTTGAGCAATCTACAAATTATTTTGAGATTTCTGGTTTCATTTTGTTCTCTTACAACCCATTTTGCAAACGGAGAAATCAAAGCCCGAGACGGTAAAGTGACTTTTCTAAAGTTACACAGCTAACAAGAGGCCAAAACCAAGATTAGAACCCAAGTCTTCTGATTCCAAACCCAATGCTCTTATTATCAGTCCACCTGACCTTGTGTTATCTTTATTTGGACACCTGTGATCTCTTACTTGATCATAGCCTCCGTAAGGAACAGGGGCTATATCCCACATATTTTTTATAGGACTCCCAGCACCTAAAAACATGTTTAAGTATAATAGGGACTTGATGATCATTGACTAATAAATGAATAAACAAAATCTCTCTAAAACAAACAGGACATATCAATCTACTATTCCACGAAGAATTTTGTGATCCTGACATCTCTCTCACCTAAATGATTACTACCACCAACATTACACTCTCTGTGTTTAGTTTTGCTTTTATCTTTGCCAACTTTACAGGCAAAAACAAGGTCACATTGTTGTCTTAATTTGTGTCTCTTGACTACCAGTGCCTTTGAACATTTTTCACATATTTACTGGTACTGGATAATTTTTCTATTTCACTTCCCTGTCCATTTTTCCATTAAGGCAATAGTGATTTTCGTAATGATTGAAAAGAGCTCTTCATTTATTAAGAACATTGATCCTTTGTAAGCTTTTTTGCAAATATTTTCTTCATAGTTCAACATCTCTTAATTGTGTTTATATAATTTTTAGTTTTTTTTAATTTATTTATTTTTATATAATCGCTACACACAAATGGGGCTCAAACTCACAGACCCCAAGATCAAGAGTCACAAACCCTTCTGACCGAGCCAGCCAGGCAGCCCAATTGTAGTTGTATTTTTAGATGTACCAACTTTGAAGTTTATGGGACAAGGGTCGATCACACTATAATTATAAGGAAAAAAAACTGGAAATGGTATAAACACCCAATAATAAGGAATAACTAAACAAAATACAGTACATCTGTGCAACCAGCAGGCTATTCACTCATTTTAAAAACATGTTGTTTTTTTAAAATTTTTTTAATGTTTATTAATTTTTGAGAGAGAGACAGTGAGACTGCGAGTGGGGGGAGGAGCAGAGAAAGAGGGAGACACAGAAACCGAAGCTGGCTCCAGGCGTTGAGTTGTCAGCACAGAGCCAGATGCGGGGCTGGAACTCACGAACGGTTGGCGAGATCACCATCTCAGCCAAAGTCAGATGCTTAACCAACTGAACCACCCAGGTGCCCCTAAAAAACATGTTTTTTAATAAAAATAAAATACTTTCGTGCCTTCTACTGACTATTAGATGAGAAAGCATGTAATTATATGTATAGTATGGCCCCAATGTAAAATATATACTCCATTAGAAAAAAACGTTGAAGGCAAATTCACAAAATGATTAGCAATGGTTACTTTTGGGTTATGGAATTGTAGGTAATCTTTAATTTCTTCTCTAAATATTTCTGTTTTCCAAATCTTCTACAATGAACATATATTTACAAAGATGGAAAAAATATGTTTTTTAAAAAAAATTTTTAATGTTTATTTTTGAGAGAGAGGGAGAGACAGAGTGTGAGCAGGGGAGGGGCAGAGAGAGGGAGACACAGAATACAAAGTAGGATCCAGGGTCTGAGCTGTAAGCACAGAGCCTGACACGGGACTTGAACCCACAAACCATAAGATCATGAGCTGAGTCAAAGTCAGACACTTAAACGACTGAGCCACCCAGGCGGCCCAGGGAAAAAAATATGTTATTAAACACCATAAAAAAGTGTGTGTTTAAGAGGCATGTTTGAGGGTGGCAGGGTTATTTGGAAGTGCCTATAACTTCCATTTGCCAAAGAGAGAAAAGCGAGGACCAGGGCAGCCAAACACCTTTCCCAAGGTGACACAGAAGTGTAAACTCTGTAGCCCTACGTTTCCAGAGAGCTGCTTGGCAGCCCGTGCCCCACCCCCCAACCTCTCAATAAATATATTCTCACACATCAAAACATGGGACACATCTAGATAAGAAAGCAGGCAGTGTTTGTAACGCTCTATGAGAGTAATCAAGTAAAAGATGTGGAATAGACTGCAGATTCCCAGAATCAGCGGTGTCCTCATACCCCAAATGTCACCACAAGCCAGCATTTACCATAAGAAGCCAAACAGCTGTGCCTCCTAGTTATCAAGGCATGTCACATTTCTCAGTGACCCCCTGGGGAATTCATAACCTGCTAATCCCAGCCAGAGCATTCTTGGAAATGCCACCTGCCCAAGCCAGCCCTTCTGAGAACAGAGGCATGGATCACAGTCATTGGTGAGGGAGCTCCAGAAGTTATTTAGGGATGAGTGTTTCTCTGGGAACAGGGCTGCCTGGTGAGCATCCCCCAGGGGAGTGTGGCTCTGTCCGCACTTAGCACAGGCGTGAGCGAATTCCCTTTCCAGTACCCTGGCCTTCCCTCCTCCTGTGGCTTCCTGGTTTTCAGAGAAGAAAGTCCCAAAGCAGGTTTCTAGACACTGGGAGCCAGGGAATCTTCTCACTCTCCCCTCCTTTGCTTTAAAGCTTAAGGGTGGGGAGAGAGTGGCTGACCGCTGCAGGCTGTTCCCCAGGGTCTGTGTCACCGACTTCTATCCAGTCTATCCAGGCAATGGTGACAATGGGAACCTCCGATGGGCGATGAGGGGTTCCCACAGAACATGAGGAGGAGGAAGAGCATTTCTCTTCCCCTTCCTCTCTGCAAATAGAGCGTGCATCTCCTCCAGCCCCAGCTCCTGCACGATAGAACCCCTGCAGATCCCGCTTCCGCTGGATGACCCCAGCCTCTACATGCAAGGAATGCCACCTCCTTCTTTTGTCCCTCCAGCCTGAGGCAGTGGTGGCTTCCTGCTGTAGGTAACCTCTTTGGCTGCCTCGCTGTCCCTCGTTTGGCTTCTCAGCCATTCCTTGACCTACATAAGCAACTCCTGGCAGTAAAGTCCTTCTGTTGGAAATACTCAGGGTTGTCCTGTTTTCACTGGTTGCACACTTGCCCTGGCAAGAAGAGCAGATACCACCTCAGTGTCCTTCCGTCCTGCTTTCAGCCCAATATCCAAGAACAGGAAGAAATTGGACAGGAGGAAACGGCTTTATGGGCAGGGAAGCTCACGTTTGGAGTGCTGGACACCACCACGAGGCTGCACGTACCACCTCCCACACGGAGACATTTTGTACCCTACTCACAAGAATTGGGCAAGTCATGGTGACTAAACATGGTTTTTAAAGCCTGTCAAGATTTTTCTTCCAAACCCCGGAAATATCAGTTCTGGGGCTGACTGTGTGGAGACTTTCGCCTGACTTCAGTCACCGCAGAGTCACCCCTACTGAATTTCCCCCTGGGGAGTCACCTTTGGCACCTTCCCAAGCTGGGGGCCAGAGGTTGTTCGGTAAAGGTTCGGTGTGACCTCATGGGGCAGGAAGGAAGGCAGAGGGGTCAGGGAACCATTCGTGATGGCCAAGTACACTCCAGAGCCTCTGGAGGATGGAACCAGGGGCAGCCTCCACCGCCTCCAGCATCGGTAGCCCTGAGAGCTGGACTTGGGGCAAGGGGTGGCCCCTGGGCGCCAGCCATGCTGGCTCCGGGCCATGCACCAGGGAGACAAGGGGACCCCTATTCCTTGACTGTGGTTCTCCTGGGCCAGGAGGAGCAGCAAGTACAGGATCAAATGAGTTTCACCTCCTCTAAAGTGCTCTGCTGACTGAAGACGTTTGAAGCCAAGGCCCAGAGGGCACATTTGTCAAGCTCTCAAAAAATAGAAACCAGGATCAAAGCAGAAGCACTTTCCAAATATAAACATTTGTCACCTACATTCACTTTTGATGTGCCCCATTTTGAATACATTTCTCCATTATAAGGACAGCTTAATCTTTCCACACACACACTTGGGTCCTTCAAATGGAGCCCAGGGACAATTTGGGGTGGGTGGGGGGAGGTGAGAAAGGAAGTTCCAGCCAGACAAAATAAAAGAGAGGAGGAGAAAAATCCTCCAGAAGAGGGAAACAGGAAGGGAAAAAGGACATTAACATTTATGGAGCCCCTGGCATTTTATACATTACCTCATTTTTTCCTGCAGATTAACTCTGGAAAGAGGGCATCATCATTCCCATTTTGTAAAGAGTTTAAGTCACGTACCCAAAATAGCTCAAGCTTGTTAGAGTGGAGTCAGAATTTCTTCCTGGCTCTGTCTGAACCTGCAGTCCCTTGCTGTCACCTGTAATAGATGACCTCAGCTAAAGAAAGCTAAGTGATGTCCTGTTAGCAGAATGTATCCTGGATGATCAGTGCCCACACACATCTATGTACCTAGAAAGGACCTGCCTTTCAGAACTGGAAAAGCACTTCTATGGTTCCCTAATCCAGCTTCTACCCAAGGCCTGCTGCCCAATTTCAGAAGCACCATGCAGTGGTTCTACATCTAAACCACCTAGCTTTGGGGCGCCCAGGTGCTCAGTCGGTTAAGTGTCTGACTCTTGATCTCAGCTCAGGTCATGATCTCATGGTTCATGAGTTCAAGCCCCGCATCAGGCTCTGCGCTGATGGCATGGAGCCTACTTGGTATTCTGTCTCTTCCTCTCTCTTCCTGTCACCTGCTTATGTGCTCTCTCTCTCTCTTTCTCAAAATAAATAAATAAACTTCAAAACAAAACAAAACCAAAAAAACCCGCCTGCCTCTGCCACGTTTCCACAAAATGGCACAAAAAAATCTACATCTCTAAAATAAGCATGTACTGCCTTCTACCGATGCCGTGACACTTCCCTCATCCAGAACACCTGCTCTTCGCCCATCTAAACCCTATGCACTCTTGAAGGCCCAGCTCAAGAATCGACACGTTCCACGAAGCCTTGCGGACCATTCTAGCCCCTATGGACCATCCACTCTCCTTTTGAATTCTACTGCCTTTTATCCGTTCACAAGTTGCTGGTAATGAAGAAAACAAGCAAGCGCAGAGGTTGACTGGGGAAGGAACTGGCGTCACTGCGAATTCGGTGGAGTCATTGCCATGACTGGGTTTTCCCACCGGCCTTAACAAAGGAAAAAGAGAAACATATTTTCTCTTTCATAAATCACGAACCTTGAGAGCCTCAATTTCTAAAAGAAAAAGAGACAAGGAATTAGGATCTAGAAAGAGGAAGATGGGGCAGAGGTCGGGAGGAGGATTCTTCCAACCCATCTTTCTGACCAGGCACTGGTTCTGGTTTCAGCCTTTCCCAGATGAGAAACCTTCCTCTCTTTGCTTCCTCCGGTCTGGGAACCAGCCTGCAGGCTTATTTGAGTCAACCTAGAGAGCTTTACCCTCCCTCATTGATCTACTCCTCTGGATGAAATTGTCAGATATATAATTATGACAAGAGATCAGGTTTAATTTACGAAATTTGGTAATTGTTGAGCATGGTAAATCATTTTTAAAGCAAACACACTTACAGTCTTAGAGATAAAGTTCATTCCCCTGTGATGAGATTGTTTCATGGAATGCTACTAGGTCCTGGGCAGAGTTTCAAAGCCGTTAAGTTACCCTAGGTGAGACAGAGCTGCTGGGGTTTATGGGAATGTTGGCACCCAGGTGACATGTTGGATAATCTTTAACAGAGGAAGTCTGGTGCCTGCTCTTTGTTTCAACCCCACTTTCGTATTTGAGAACCCTTGTGATATACTTGCTATTCACAGCCACATTTTGGACGGTCACGAGCAAGGGCTGGCATTGGATGCTGAGCAAATAGAGCGTCCCCCCACCCGAGTCTCCCTCCCTGAAAACAGACAAAACAAGGGCAGAATATACTCTCCACTCAGGAATATTTTGCAGAGGCAGGGGAGTGCATTTTCTAAAACATATTTTATGTAATTTGCTTAGTTTCCTGGGCAAATATGGTATATTTGAGGCTTAGGACACGTTTTGCAAGTTCCCCTGCTGGTGTCACACAATGTATCTTTTGTAAAAGGCAGTTTCTCCAGGAGGACATAAACTCTCATCCAGACAATTTCTTGAAGATTAATAGAAAAAGACGTAGGAGACAAGTCAGTGTTTTCATATGACACTTCATAAATGTCTTTTCTGAGATGCCAAGTGATTTTAATGGAAAGCTTTGAGTCTGCCTCTCTCCTGCAGGAAGAAATTCTTTTAGATACATAGAGGGACACCTGGGTGGCTCAGTCCATTAAATGTCTGACTTCAGCTTGGGTCATGATCTCACGGTTCTTGGGTTTGAGCCCCACATCGGGTTCTGTGCTGACAGCTCAGAGCCTGGAGCCTGCTTCGGATTCTGTGCCTCCCTCTCTCTCTCTGCCCCTCCCCCACTTGCACTCTGACTCTTTCAAAAATAAATAAACATTTAAAAAAAAAAGGTACACAGAGACTGAATGGGTGGCAAAACCACGAATGGCTAACCCAAGCATTACTTTTCACCTTCACTTTACCAAACACCAGCTGAACTTTATCAACGGCAACAATATCTAAGATGACTTTGAAGCCACTGTCTCCTAGTGCCCCTGTGGTGAAGATGAGGTCTAGTCCCGTCTTGAGGCCACTGGTGAACACATTTTGATTGAGCTGCTCAATTCTGTTTGTCATATTAGTTACCTGGAAGTCTTTTGAGAGCAAGGACTATATTTCCAGCACTACCCTGCACTCCTTTATGATGGGCTCAAAGACTCCTTACTTAATAATGGATTGAAATGAAAGTCCTGTTTGTCTCGTTTGCAGTTTGGGGTTTTCGGTTTTTGCAGACTTGAATGGTCATTTAGCATCACGTCTTGCAAAACATCTATCAAGTGCCATTCTGGGTTAAACCCAGGGATACAGAGATACGTGACACTGAGTCACTGTCATCCAAGGGCTCTGTGGGGGCAGACAGATTGGAAGCAGCTATGAAAGAATGATAGGAAGTCCAAGCAAGGAGTAGAGAGGGTGGCAGGGCCCCTCTCCCTGGAGGGAAAACATGGCCAAACTCGCCACTGGGTACCTGGGCCTGAGGGGGCTCACCCTTCTCACAGATGGGGATGCCCCCCCCAGACAACATTAACAAAGGCTGAGGCCTGTGGCTGGTACCAGTGGATGAAGCCAAGAGGGGCAGGAGTCAGCTGTCACACTGTACGTGTGAGCCCACAGACTGTGCCCTGAGCACGAGAAAACCAGCACCATCCCCTTTGCCCCTGGTCCCGCAATGCTCACCAGTGCTCCCCAGGGGGATGAGAGACACTTTGAGCAGCTAGGGGGTGGGGAGCCAGACCTACAGGTGTGGACACCTCTGAAGGATCAGCAATAGAGACCCAGCACAGCAGAAATTCAGCAAACGTTGAACTAGATGCCTGTGGAGAATAACAACTTCCCCAATTAGCAAACTTTCTACCAGCAAGTGACTTTGCTATCAGAGAGTAGAGGTCATTTGGAAGTCATTTAAGGATTTCGTTCCTTGGCAGGTGGGGGGGGGGGGGAATCATTAGTCAGCAGTTTGATAAAAATAATAATAATAAGTGTACTTCTTACATATCATGACATAGGTGAGTCCTGAAATCTCCCGAACTGAGATTTTGTGCTTCCTCAGACTGTGCACCTGCTAGGCTCACTTACCCTTATGTGTCAAATGAAGGATTGAACTGGGTGATCTCTGAGGTCTCACTCTTAATTTATTAGCTTCTCTGCCCTAACAAATTGTTTCCCCAAAACCCTCCATCAGCAAAGCCCAACATTGGCTATTCATTCAAGCATTATTTGTCTTCATCACTAAAGGCCTTTCTCAAAGACAAAGAAAACTCAGAGGGAAGAAAAAGTAAGGAAAAAGGAAAAAAGACCCAATAATCTCCTCACCCAGATATTTCTCCATCATAGTGCTTTATGTAAAGAGTGATTTTCCTGTTATATTTAGATTACAATCAAACTGTAAAAGAACTGTTATCTCTCTGTTCTTGCTTTTTACTTTAAACTCTGAGACCTTTGTCCTCCTGTATTAGAGAAGCTGTAAATACTACAAGAGAATGTTTACATTTTAAAAATCCATTTTCCTTGATCATTTGAAGAAGGAAGAAAGAAAAAAATCTTCGTACGAACACAACTAATTCATCTTGACTTTGTAAAACCTCTTTCATTACGTTCTCTACAAAGTCACCTGAAGGCCACCCTTCCATTCAACAGCCCTTCGTGCCTCCCAGGGGCTGCCTTTCCTCAGGGTAATCTTTCATTTCTCTCAGCTTTTGTCATTGGTTTGTGACATCTCTCTCTCTCTCTCTCTCACAGTCTCTCTGTCTCTGTCTCTGTCTCATCTTTAGCTCTCCTGTCCTTGACAAGCCTGGAAAAGCTGAAAGCACTCTCAAGTTGGGAAGGAGAAAGGCATAACCAGTTCTTGTAACTTTGGAACAGACCTTGGGGATGGCGGGGGGGGGGGGGGGGGTGGTGCTTGCAAGCTTGTTGGGTTCTAAATTTGTAACTAGTGTTAGCGTGGTATTTATTTCCAGCATTTTAGAAAAGGGGCTTCGTCGTCTTAGAATTAGGAAATAGAATTAGGAAAACCCCAGTCTAGTTAAGAAATCAAACAGCAGCTCTCACTTGGTCACTGGGAAAGCAAAATACCTTGCCAGAGAAGCCTTTGATGGCCATCAAAAGGTGAAGTGAAAGACAAGCAGAGGAAATCCAAGAGAGTGTTTGGCAAGAGTTCGGGTAAATTTCGACCCTCCCAGGAATAGATTGGTGAAGCTTTGTACTTATGCTCCACCCGTGCACACGCTCACGGTGAGAACACTCCAGCGATTTAGCTCAGAACATCTGCTGACACAGAGCACCGACTCTGGCAGGAAAGAGCCATGTACAAATCACATGAAATGAATGGAGACAGTGGAGGCAGGATCACAATGAAGTCATCACCACTCCTCAGTTGCCAAACTATTCCAGTCCTCACTGCCAAGGAAGTGACTCTGGAGAAGGCATTTCTTATCCATTAAACACAGTTGGAAAAATTTGGAGGTTAGCACTACATGATGAGACCTAAACGGAAACTTTCCTTCATTCTAAAGTCACTTCTGTAGATGTCACAACTTATAGAGCCTTGATAGGTCAAATCGATCCCTTTATCCAGAAGAAAATTTGTGCCCAGTTCATGTTACCAAGAGTATTATTAACAAGACCCAATTCTGTCAACCTCATCATTACACCTGACCCTATGAAAAGTTTTGTTCTTAGAAGGGAGGGCAGAGGAGAGAGAGAAAAGAGACAAAATTCAGCCACTGCCCCCAAGAGGATAAAACAAAAATAATTATAACAGAGTGTAGAATGAGACCATGGATAAATGAGTCTGGCACATATTTGGTGCTCAATAAATATTTGTAGATGAATGAGGGATTAAATGGTAAGAAAATAAGTATGTTAGAAACACAGAAGACAAAGGGATTGTTCCTGACTGGGGATATCCAGGGGCTGACATTTGAATTTGACTTTGAAGAGTGGGTAGGATTTCCTGTGATAACACGAAATCCATTCTAGGTAAGGGAAGAGTGTGAGGAAAGGGTCAGGAATAAAGAATGCACATTTATAGCAGAGTGGCTAGTGGTCTGTCGGGATAGAATATTTTAAAAGGAGCAGTGGGGTGCTCAGGTGACTCAGTGGATTAAACGTTTGACTCTTGATTTCAGCTCAGGTCATGATCTTGAGGTTTGTGAGATTGAGCCCCACTTTGGGCTCTGTGCTGACAGCACAGAGCCTGCTTGGGATTCTCTCTCTCCTCTTCTGCCCCTCCCCCACTTGTGCGCGCACACGCGCTCTCTCTCTCTCTCAAAATAAATAAACTTAAAAAAATAAAAAGAAGCAGTGGAAACTGGTTACAGTTATGATAGGCAACTTTGAGTTTGGAAAAGGAAGCTTCAGATGTCACAGCAATTGGGACTTGGGAGGACTTTTTTTTTTTTTTTTAGGATAAAGTCTATGAGGTTCATCAATTGATCAGTCTATTTGCAGAACAGTGCAGTTCACTGCCGTAGTATCTTCATATATGCTGGCCAGAACGATTCCACGTGCATTCCAAGGTCCTCAAAATAATCCTGTAAATTAATGTTTGAGCCAGATTGGACTTACTGCAGTCAATGTGACCCACATCATGAAAGGTGAGTTAAGAGGGCAAAACAGAGGGGCTCCTGGGTGGCTCAGTCAATTGCATCCAACTTTGGCTCAGGTCGTGATCTTGTGGTTTGTGAGTTCGAGCCCCACGCCGGGCTCTGTGCTGACAGCTCAGAGCCTGGAGCCTGCTTCAGATTCTGTGTCTCCCTCTCTCTCTGCCCCTCCCCTGTTCATGTTCTGTCTCTTAATAATAAATAAATGTTTAAAAAAATTAATTTAAAAAAAAAGGAGGGCAAAATAGAAAAGGGTACAGCCTCTTGGCCAGCCCAGAGTGGATGAGGAAGGGAGGATCGAATCCCCTGACATCCCATGGGAATTTAAAAGCAGCTGAAGTTTCCACTGACTTCAATTAAGTAATAGTGATTAAAAACCTACAGTATCTGGGCATTCTGATCTATGCTACTGAGTGTCCTCCAGAAGCAGATAGTCTACCCATCACAAATAACCATAATGAGCTATCATGAGAGTGGCTCAGAGTGCCCTCCAGGGCCCCATGAGAGAACCATCTGGACTTGCTGCCTTAGGGAATAAGGTATGAAGTAAGCAGCATCTCATAGGAGGGGGTGTGGTCAGGGGCAGAGAGGACCCTCCATGAGGAAGACCGGCAAAGGTCTAGGGCAATGGTTCTTGACACTGGCTGCATTTTAGAATCACCTGCGAGGCTTTCAAAACTACTGATGCCCAAGCTCATCGCAGAAATTCTTATTCAAATGATGTAGGGAAGGTCCCAGGCACCTGTATTTAAAAGCCTGATGATTCTAATGCACAGCTTGGGGTGATAACTACTTCTGTAAAGCAGGAGGGGCACGCTGGGGACTTCTGGGGAGAAGAGAGCTGCACTGTACAGAGTTGGGCATAGGAGGTGAGTAGGGGGGACAGAACCTGCAGACTTGGGGACACCGAGGTATTAGTGGGCCTTGGTACTAACCCCAAGTATTAAAGGCATTCTTCTCTTTGGCCAGATTTCTTTCTTGTTGTCTAGGACAAAACAAAAGGAGAAGCTATTGTATATATCACAAACCTAGAGAGAATCCTAAGCTGGTACTTGTATAACATATTTCACCACTTGTCCTGACAGATCCTTCCAATCAGCCCTCGAAAATAATAAGGAGATAAGAGAGATAATGCAGAAAGATATTTCATTTTGTCTTAGAAAAAGGAGAAAGAGCGTGCATTAGAAGAGCACTAGAGAGATGAGCACCCTAAAAAGTGCTCTTTCCTCTCTCACCAGCCCCCCTCTCCCCAAGACCAGATAACATATAACAGAGCTTTCCTTGGAGCAATTGTTCCTTGATATTCCAGAGGAACCAGTATGTTGGTCCGACATTAACGGTGCAGCAGGCAGTGAGCGCAGCCTATACAAATCACTCAGCAAAATATACTGAACGTCTGTTCTGCGTGCCAGGCTCTGGTTTTAGGGGCTTGAGGACACAGCACTCAGCAAGTCTTGGTCCTGTCCTCGAGGAACTTGCCACCTGATGGAAAAGTCAGACGTGTGAGCTGACGCTGAGCTTCTCACAGGGCTTGGGGTAGCCCTGGATTTTACTGGGGCACATGGGGGACACACCCCAGCCAGGCCAGGGAGACCAAGTAGCCAGAAAAAGAGTGGGGGTGAGTATATATTCATTCTATTCTGGGCAGAGGAAACAGCAGGAACTAGGGTATATGGAATCTGATAGAGGACAGAAGATGACCAATTTTCGGAACTAGAAGCAGTTCAGTTAAATCTGACAAAACCTAGAATTCTGAGGAAGAGCTTGTTTTTTTAAAATGAGACTGGAGAGGGGTGCCTGGGTGGCTCAGTCGGTTGAGCATCCGATCGGCTCAGGTCGTGATCTCACAGTTCGTGGGTTCGATCCCTACATCGGGCTCTGTGCTGACAGCTTAGAGCCTGGAGCCTGCTTCGGATTCTGTTCTCCCTCTCTCTCTGCCCCTTCCCAGCTCACACTCTGTCTGTCCCTCTCTCTTTCTCTATCTCTCTAAAAAATAAATAAAAATTTAAAAAAACCTTTTTAATGAGACTGGAGAGAGAAGCAGAATGAAGATCTTATGCAGTTGGAGGTCAAAGTTTTCTAAGTAGGGAAATGACATGGTCAAGGCTGTGTTTCGAATCCTAAGTCTGTGGTTTGGAGGCTGGGTGGGGACTGGAGTGGGGGACGGGAGCTGCCAGGAAAGAACCAGAGGTGCAGATCCATTCACCTGACGCTTACAGGCACTGGGTTCATCGAGGGGGGAGTAGGACAGACGGGGCTGACTTTCAGTGAGCCTCCATCTTGGGGGGAATTATTTTAAAATATTCAACAAATGATCACACAAATAATTGCAATTATGATAAACATGAGGAAGGAGAGGTACCGCGTGCCAAGAAAAACATATAACCAGGGGGCCCCAGCTGGTATGGGGTATCAGGAAGAGGCTTCCTGAGGAAGTGATATTTAAACCAAGACTGGAGGTTGGTTTGGCAAAAGTAAGGAGGCAGATGAAGTGGGAGGGTGGGGGGAGGGGGGCTGTGGGGGAGCAGGTAGCAAAAGGAAGCACGCGTGCAAAGGGCCTAGGGGAAAGAACAGCCTTCCCCCACAGGGCCCAGCACAGCAAAGCCCAGGGCATGAGACCCAAGTGGGCACAGTGAAGCCTGAAAGACAAAGAGCCTGACAGGCAGGACCTCCTGGCCATGGTGAGTGAACACTGTGGTCTTTAACCTGAGAGCAAAAGGTGGGTTTGAGGGCGCAGGGAAAGGCACATTCAGATCTGAAAAATACTCTGGCTGCTAGGCGAAGAGAAATCAGTGGGTTTGGGAAGTGTTTTTTGTTTGTTTGTTTTGTTTTTTAAGATTTTCTTTTTAAGTAATCTCTATGTCCCACGTAGGGCTCAAATTCACAACCTTGAGATGGGGAGTTGAATGCTCTACCCACTGAGCCTGCCAGGCACCCCTGGTTTGGGAAATATTAAAGATCAAGTTAGTGGGGCACCTGGGTGGCTCAGTCCGTTAGGCAACTGACTTCGGCTCAGGTCATGATCTCACAGTTCGTGGGTTCGAGCCCCGTGTTGGTCTCTGTGCTGACAGTTCAGAGCCTGGAGCCTGCTTCGGATTCTGTGTCTCCCTCTCTCTCTGTTCCTCCCCTGCTCATGCTCTGTATCTCTCTATCTCTCAAAAATAAATAAATAAATAAATAAATAAATAAATAAATAAATAAACATAAAAAAATAAATTAGTTAAAGATCAAGTTAGTGAAGCAGCAACTTGAGGGAAGGAAGAAAATTAAGAGAGAGCAAGATCTGAAAGCTGAAGGGAAAATGTCAATTGTGAGGTCAGGCGAGATAGAGACAGAAAAGTATCTGCTCCATTTTGCCCCAGGCAAGCTGTAAGTAGGTGACCTTGGCCAGAGCAGTTCCTGGCTGAGTGGTGGTCCAGACCAGATTCCAGTGATCTGAGGTGTAAATGGAGGTGAGGAAGCATAGACTGAGTGTAAACAACTCTTCTCTGAAGCAGGGCCATAGAGAATCAGAAGATAGCTTGATGGCCCCTTGGGAGGGTCAAAAGAAATAATGCCTGTGAAAGGGCCCAGGTAACCAAAGTGTTCATTATTCTTAGAGCAGGAAGTAGAGTCCAAATCCACATTGCCAGTAGCTCTCTTCCCTGCGTGCCAAGTAGGGATTGTGGGTCCACCTTATGACAACATTGAGGCCGAGACAGGTACTTGCTCTGCCTGTTATCAGGTTCATCATAATTTAACCCAGGTGTGTCCACCTATGAGGCCTGCGCTCTTTCCACTGCCCTGCCTCTGTATATAGGGAGGCATCTCCTGGGAACCCCCAATGCCCGTATGATTGTGCCTACGGTTCACTCTCTGTATACTCCCGTAGGCCCTGCAGTGGGAACAGGCATGGAACCTGGGTTCAAATCTTGCTTCAGCACTTATCTAAGAGCTTTATTTTCATGTCAGGCGAAAGAAAAGACCCTTATCAATTATATGAGGAAAAATTAATCATGGGCTTAGGTGGGGGGAAATGTTTATAAAGCGTTTTGTCCAGGGCTGACACAATAAGTGCTCAGAATTAATAAATGTTAATTAATAAATGATAGTTACTAGTATTTATATTGCTCCTCTTTCAGTGCACCCCAGCACATGAGCCCAAACCCAGACTAGCTCTCTGACACCATAACTGATGAGAGCAAGGTGCTGTGACAAGGCCCGTCACACCTGAGATAGGAGCTGTTGTAGGCCCAGACCCATGCTGGCCCCACATGGGTCACTTCAGGCAAGCCTCCTGACCAAAAGCATCTCCTTTGCCATCACCTTCTCCATTGGCAGACCAGGGCCTTGGTTCTTGGAAAACCTTCCCCATCTTCCAGAATCCCAATTTAAATGCCATGAGGGCAGGACAGTAGCCTCTGACAGACAGAAAGCAGGCAAGAGGCAGAGAAAAATCAATCGTGCCAGTGCTAATAATGCCAAAGTTCCAAGGTCATGTACTCTAATCCTACACCATCCTCATTAGATTTGGGTAATTCAACACTCAAGACACTCCAAAAAATATCATGTAAAATTGACAATCTCCCCACCTCTGCTCTTTTCTGTATCCTATTCCCAGGAATGACAAGGGGTTCATTTGGTATGTATCCTTCCAGACCACTTATATTATATTCAGATATTTGAGGTGATACCGTTCAAATTTTTCACCAACTCACTTCCTCACCCAACACCATGGACATCCTGCCATGTTGGAAATACAAATCTACTCCCTTCCTATTAATAGTCACATCATTTTCTGTGGCATGAATTTTCCTGGGTCTTTTAACCATCAGCTCCAATATTTTGCTCTCAAAAACGGCATTTCTATGAGATCTTAGAATCCCGGAAGTGAAATTTTTTGGTCAAGCCCATTTTTAAAAGCTGTTCCTTAATACAAGAGTGCCCCCTGAAAATGCTTTGCTTTCCTTTCCAGGTCTGGAGCACAAGGACTCCAGATCCAGCTCCCTCTCCACAATTCCTAGGCACAATTGTGATGGAGCACAGTCTCTTGAGGAAAACGACACATCAACCAAAATAAGTAAATGTTGTCACGAACGCTTTCTTAATTGGTGTCAAGAACACTTCCCATAATGCATATCGGGAAGATTTCTATTTAAAATGAGCAACAGTCAGTTGAGTGTGGGACTCTTGATTTCAGCTCAGGTCATGATCCCAAAGTTGTGGGATGGAGCCCCGTGTCTGGCTCTCTGTTAACAGCACAGAGCCTGCTTGGGATTCTCCCTCTCCTCTTCCCCATTCCCTCTCTCTCTCTCTCTTTCTTTCAAAATAAATAAGCAAACTTAAAAGAAATTCTCTGTCTCTCCCTCTGTCCCTCTCCCCCACTAGCTTTCTCTCTCTCTCTAAAAAATTTTTTTAAAATTTTAATAAAATAAAATGAATAAACAATTACAGAGCACCTGTATTTGCCACCTCTGTAAAGTGCTGAGGATAGAAAGGCAGATGACGCCATGTCTGTCTTCATTTGTTCACAGTCTGGAAGGAAAAGCAGATCTGGTCACAGTGGTAAAGTTGTAAAGGGGCTGCAGGAGAACATAAGATGGCCAGAGACATGGAGCAGCACCAAACTTAAGCAATTTGGTGTGTGATGGGATGGGATAAGGAAAGAGAAAGGAAGGAAGAGGCCAGATCCTTAAACCCTCTGAATGCCATATAAGGACTTTTCTCAAAAACTATAGAAACTGCAGGAAATAAAACCTTTAAAAGTGGGGAATGACATGAAGATTTTCATTTTAGGAAATTCACTTTGCCCACAGGGAGGAGAGTGGATTGAAGGGAGGCCCAACCAGAGACAAAATGGGCTCACATGTCACAGAGTTCTGTATATAGGGACATGATAAGGGACCCTCCAACCAAATTGGAGAGCTTTCAAGGCACAAGAGTGGTGTGGATTTTGTGCCTTATTCAACTGGTAGGTTGGGAGCCAGGGGTTGAGATTCTAGGGATAGTTTTTTGGAAACCGTCCCTTTTAGGTGACTAGGGAATATACTGATTTTACTAACACAGTGCATTTCTCGTGATGAAGACTGATCAACAAGGAGCTGAAGTAGATCTTGCACTCTCCTGAAAGAAAGGCATGTAAGAATTGACAAGGAGTAAGTACATACTAGGGCAGAGCCCAGGGTTAAGGACAGTCCCTGGAAGAAAGTAGGAGGAGATTCAAGACTGACCTGGCTATTGGGCTCTGGCCTGGGGTCCTCTCTGACCCAGGGCCCTACCTCCTGATCCAGCTGATGGCTTCCCTTTACTCAGTTTGTAATCCCTTTAAGCAGAACAAAGGGCCTGAAATTACCACAGCCTTTCTGAAGGGGGAAAATAACAGCCAAACAACCTCTGAAGGTTTTCAACAAAAGAGACCATGGCTACAGTTAAAGTGATTTTGGAGAAAGATGTGTTTCAGCCCCACAGATTTCACTGTCATGTGTATTTTGGATGAGCTTGGATGTCCAGTTTTCGAGGGACCCAACTCTGAAAAACATTTACCCTCCACTCACTGCAAGGAGACAATGGGCCTCTCAAGAGATCCGATGCCTCAAGTTTTCCCTCTGCCCCAAACCTGGTCAGAAACTTGTTTTCAGGGGCCCGGAATGAGCTCACCCTCCAACGGTGTAATTCAGTATCACATCACCAAGAGGACCACAGGAACCTTCAAGCCTTGGCCAAACACTCCTACCACACTCCAGAGACTAACAGAGGCCAGCATTGTAGTTCCCATCCCCCAGAAGAATCAATAGGAGTCTGCGGCGTAAACAGATCCTCCTCTGCTCCGATGAAGCCACACAGGAGCATCTAAAGGAGTATTAACAACGCTGCTTTGTGAGGCTGCTGGCATGGCGCCATCTTGCTTCTCAATCCCAAGAGGCGGTGAACAGTGCTGGATGCATGTTTGTGTGTAAGCCTCACTACACATTTGGGAAATGTCCACAAGCTATCTGAGTAGTTCATTTGGGGCCGCAGGTTCACCCCGGCAGAGGCCAAAGCCCCACATTATGGCACAAGTGTTAACTCTCCTCTCTACAGGGACCACTTTTTTTATGCAGTGGCCCTGTGTCTGGTCTCCTTTGGATGGAGGGAACCAAAAGTAGGTGAGTTGAGGCAGGAGCATAGGGGGAGGCATCCTGTGTCTTTTTCTACCCTACAAGCCTTACACAAAGACGTTCCTTTAGGCAGCCAGTCTGTGCCAAGTCAATTCTGCTTTCATACCTCTGTTTAGAGATAAGAGGTAATGCTTGGGAATCACATAACCAAGTTGCGAAATGAACCCAATCAGCTAAAATTGACCATTTGAGATGCCAAAGCGGGAGCTAGCTTGGTAGATCCTCAATGGGGCTCCTGTTTTTCCTTCTTCTCACCCAAGAGCAGTCCACCTCTATCAGCCTCTGGTTGGCAGGACCATTGGCTAAGGCTGGAGGATGCCAGGGCTTGTGCTCAGTCAAGTGCACTGATGTTCAGTCGCCACCTTTTTGAGAGCACTGGGGTTAGCTAACACCGGGAAACCTGCTTCTGACCCTCCCATCAATGCAGGCAACAGATCCATTGGCAGACGACACCTGCCAGGATGTCAATCACCCAAACTTTAGAGTTTTAGGGGACAAAGGCTAGAAGGTGACGGGCACATGGATCTCTGGTCTCCTGAGTACTACCTGCTAGGACACCCACATCTCAGAAAAGCATTATGTGTGAGAATCTTGCACTCAGGACCCACACTCAATCCATTCTTGATCCACTTCCTGAAATAGGTTGGGAGGAAGCCCTTACCCAGGTGTGGAAGCAGAAGCTGTAGGGGTGTGCACCCCTGAGAGAGAGCAGGGTCTCAGGCTGATGCTGCCAGACCACTTCTTTGAATCTAGTCCTGCTTACAGACTCACTTCCTCCTGACACCACAGCTGCCTCCCCACTCCAGCCTGCCTTTTCTCCCAGCCAGTGAGGCTTAGAACTACCGGGCCAAACACTGGCTAAACACAGTTCATCACTGAAGCTGTAATAGTGTCAGAATCAGCACCCACATTACCACATCACTGAGCTGATATCACAATGTTTAGGGCATCATCAACTTCATGGAACTTGGGCTCAGAGGTAGAGGCCCCCATAGCCCCACAATACTGTGTACAAATATCATTTGTTGAATGAATGAATGAATGAATGAATGAATAGGAAAATAGATGGATGAAGAAAGCCTTTCCTACCATCAAAATTGAACGAATTAGGGGCGCCTGGGTGGCGCAGTCGGTTAAGCGTCCGACTTCAACCAGGTCACGATCTCACGGTCCGTGAGTTCGAGCCCCGCGTCGGGCTCTGGGCTGATGGCTCAGAGCCTGGAGCCTGTTTCCGATTCTGTGTCTCCCTCTCTCTCTGCCCCTCGCCCGTTCATGCTCTGTCTCTCTCTGTCCCAAAAATAAATAAACGTTGAAAAAAAAAAATTGAACGAATTAAATGTCAACTCCTGCACAGAGCTAACTTGAATGTGGTTCCCTAGACTGGGAGTTGGGTTGGGGGCAGGAATAGGGAGGTAGGTTTCAGGCTACTTACCTTGTCCTTGTAAACACAGTACTACTCATTCATCAACAGGTAGATACCAGCTAATGCCAAATTTGGATAGGGAGTCTGATGGAGATTCAGAATCCTCTTCCTAAGATTGGCTGCAAGTGGCAACTCACTCAAAGACAAATAAAAAATGAGTGGCAGAACACCAGTGCTCACCTTCCTTTCTCCCAGATTCTGTGGTCTTGACCATGACCCTTCCCTGGGTTTAAGGTGGCTCTGCAAGGCTTAGCCACTCTCCTGTATCCTTATTCCCATTCCCTCTTAGCAGAACTGGATTCTCCCCTCAATTATTCAACAAGACTTTTATTTATTTTTTAAACATCTTTTAAAAAAATTTTTTTTTAATGTTTTATGTATTTTTGAGAGTGGGAGTGGGGGAGGGACAGAGAGAGGGAAACAGAAGATCCAAAGCGGCTCTGCACTGACAGCAGCAAGCCTGATGCAGGGCTCAAACTCAAACTGTGAGATCATGACCGGAGCTGATGTCGGATGCTCAACCAACTGAGCCACCCAGGAGACCCTCAACAAATTGTTGAGAACAGGGGACCCCAATCTGCTCAAATACTACTTCTTATCATTAATACTATAATTCCACAGTTTCCATGCACTGAAGATCCTCTCATACAAACTGCATTTATTAAATGACACATCTTTGCAATCAGCATAGATGACCAGCGTCACTACATTCGGTAGATGCAATTCTAACCCAAAACAAACAACAACAACAACAAAAAACCCTGAATTTCTTTAAACTGTGCATCTCATCCCGGGTCAGTACATTAATTTTTTTGCCATTTGTAATATTAAAAATGACTTCAAGAACTTCCACTGACTGCCCTCTGCCCCCAGTACTACCTAGAGATTCCAAGTAAGAACTAAAGACGATAAATTGAGCTCCTCTTGAGGGAGTGAAGTTTTTGGAGCTTGCAGAATGGGAAGAATTCTTTTCTTCTGATTTTCTGGGATAAGAGAAGCTAGTGGGCTCAGAGATAGATCTTGTGGAAAATCAGTCTTTCAACTCCCCAGCCTTGAGGTTGGACCAAACCAAGTTCTTTTACATATCGGTCTTCCCCTCTCCTCATTCATCAAGGACCAGGTGCCAGCTTGCAGAAGGGGGACCCACAGAAGTGAGCTCACTTCACTCCCGGGTGCCCCCAAATGCCCCTCCTCCCCTTGGCCCTCTTCTTGCAAGAAGAATTTGTGCCTCCGGTGGGGGTAGTTATAGTAGTGGAGACATTAGCAACATTTAAGGCCCTCTTATCTGGCCCTAACCTACTTTCCAGAGGAGTTTATCTCTCCCGGCCACCCCACCCACACTACTTTTTTTTTTTTTTTTTTTTACAATCAGTGGTCAAAGGGAAAATCAGGGGGAGGGGGAGATATAACTCGAAAGGCATAGTTAGTATGATCATTTCATATGTGAAAAATGAGAAGAAATGCCTATTGCTGTCCCAATATAAATTTCAGAAAGAAAAGCTCAACAAAAGCTTGGCCAATGGAGATCCACAGAAGATAACCAGGGACCAGCCCAATTTAAAGTAGATCAGTATCTCTAGGGGTAGGGGTGGGGGGAAGGGCATAAGATTCTTATGTTTATCAAAAGGGGGCATGGTTTGAACTGGGCTTCCTTCTCTGGCCAGGGGGTCTACTCCCAGTCCGCAGGCAGACCTTGCATATTCTTGCCTCCAGCACTTACTATGTCTGCACTTTCCTCCAGCCCTCCACCCCTGCTACTAGCCCACAGGCTACCCCAGCTCCAGGCGCTCTCTGAGACCTCTGCCTTCCTCTGAATGCTGTGCTGGTTGGCCCTCGGCACACATTTGCTGCCTGGCATCGCCACTCCTGCTGGCACTCAGGGTATCCTCAAACACTGTTGTGTAAGTGTTCATGATTGGTTTCTTCAATCTGACTCTTAAATTATTCAGCATCTTAAGTATCTTTCAAGTCCTAACAATAAGCCCCCAGAATAAGTTCAGAACTTTTTTTAATGTTTTTTAAATTTATTTTTGACAGAGAGAGAGAGAGAGAGAGAGAGGGAGCATGAGCGGGGGACAGGCAGAGAGAGAAGGGGTCAGAGGATCCAAAGCAGCTCTGAGCTGACAGCAGCACAGAGCTCAATGTGGGGCTCAAACTCACAAACCAAACCATGAGATCATGACCTGAGCCAGAGTCAGACTCTCAACAGACTGAGCCTCCCAGGCGCCCCCAGAACTTTGGAAATTATTTCATCGCACCCTATATGTACCTTTTCCTTAGTAGCACCAATTTCTATCACTAAATTTTCTCATATAATTATGTGTTTAAGATTATTTTTTCCACCGGACTGCAGGAACTTCCTTTGTTTTTGTTTTCTGATGTTTATTTTTGAGAGACAGTGAGCGCGAGCGGGGGGGGGGTGCCGAGAGAGGAGGACAAGAGGATCCGAAGCAGGCTCTGCACTGACAGCACAGAGCCTGAATCACCTGGGGCTCAAACCCAAGATCATGACCTAAGACAAATTGGGAGGCTTAACCGACTGAGCCACCCAAGTGCCCCTTCCTTTGTTCTGATCACCAGTATAGCAGAGTTGGTAGTTAACTGTTTACTATGGGCTTGCTATATATACTCTGGGCCAAGTACTACATGCAAGGAGCTTTGCGTACGTTATTCCCTTCAACCTTATGAATTAGATGTTATTTCCAAATATTTTGCAACCTAGTAAATCTAATCTTTGGGAAGCCACCCAAGGCCACCCAACAAATACATATGGAACCAGGATTGGAACCCCATCTACCTAATCCCAGAGTCTTTGCACTTTTCTCCTATACCACCTGTGTCTTATCCCCTTCCAGACTTTGTTTTTCTCCTTTCTTTTTTATTAATTATTTTTTCAGATTCTCATTCCCAGTCTCTCTTCCCTTTCTTAGGCTCCCAAGCATATGTGTCTTTGTAAAATACTTTGTGCCCATTTGGGTACATATTTTGAATCTGCCTTAATGTTAGTAATTTGACACCTTGTTCTGTTTCTTACTGTTTCAATCAATTCTATATACCAACATAAAAATATATGTTGGTACATCTATATCAAATTCTTTACTTCTAAATGCTGCACAGAATTCCATAGTTTATATCCACCAATGCTGACTTATCTTGTTCCCTAGTGTTTGGTACCTGCTTCTAACTCCCACTACACACATATCCCAGTGATCTCTCAGTTCCAATGTAGGCGGGCTCTGTTTCTCCATGAGCACGTCAGGCAGGCTACATGTGGGGATGTGTGGCTGGCCTCTACCCTCTAACTTGGACTGTGACAGGCAGGATAAGAAGTGCTCCACTAATCCCTTTTGACTTTGTGCCCTCAGAATTTGAGTCTCCAAGGACACTTTCTGAAAGAATTTTCTACAGCATGGTAGAAAATTCCCACACATACCTATCCCATACATGCTATTAAAAGTCACTATAGGGGCGCCTGGGTGGCGCAGTCGGTTAAGCGTCCGGCTTCGGCCGGGTCACGATCTCGCGGTCCGTGAGTTCGAACCCCGCGTCGGGCTCTGGGCTGATGGCTCAGAGCCTGGAGCCTGTTTCCGATTCTGTGTCTCCCTCTCTCTCTGCCCCTCCCCCGTTCGTGCTCTGTCTCTCTCTGTCCCAAAAATAAATAAACGTTGAAAAAAAAAATTTAAAAAATAAATAAATAAAATAAAAGTCACTATAACTTAGTGGTTATGTGAGCAGATTCTGGAGACACATGACCTAGGTTCAAATTCCGATTTCACCACTTACCAGCTGTACTCAGCTCCTACCTGTAAAATGGGGATGGCAACGATAATAGTACCCACCACGCAGGGCTGTTGCATTTACAACAGCGCTTGGCAGTAGTAAGTACTTAATAAATGTTGACCTTCGTTGTTCAAAATACATGCAGATTCTGAGACACAGAACCATATAGAAGGCCTCTAATACTGTCAGAATAGAAAAGCTAAGACACTGAAAAGGAAATAAATAGAAACAAATGATGTGTCTGGCTACACCAAAGAAGCTCCCTTTGTAATCTCTAATGGCAAGGCCTTTACAGGACCATTGTGGTCTTCTAAGACCAAACACTTACGTGTAAACAACAGAACCCCCAAAGAAATCTGCTCCTTCTCTCTGTCTGGCTCTGGGAATTTTACAACAAGTTCTGGCTGCAGGAGGACCCTTTCCTCCTGGTGTGTGAGATGTTCTTGGCTGTCACCACTGGGTTTTGACTTCTTTGTCACTTTCTGATGCTGGAACCGTTGAGAAAGCTGGATTCAAGAGAGACAGGGTCAGCCCATGGGAACTTGGCTGCCCCTGGCTGTAGAGAAGAGATTCTCCTCCTTCGTGTCTCATGCCTCGAGAGTGACTCAGTCTTGACAGCGGTTTGGGCCACAGTTACTAGGCAGCTCTGCTAGGGTCAAGCCTGAAATTTATGGCTTGCTTGTCCTGGACCCAGGCAATACTTTCTCTCCCCTTGAAGATGAAAGGGTGGTTATTTCCCCGCACTTCCCCATCTCCTGCATTTTGTGACATGTAGGCTTCTGCAGTGACCCTCTTATTTATCTGGAGAATTAACTTCTAAGGGATACACTCATCTCCCCGACCAGCCGTAGCTGAGAGCCTTGAACTATAAGACCCTACATGGACAATTGGACGGCTTTCTGAAAAACATCTTCACATTCCCTCTGGTTCTTCCCAACCCCCCAACTGTTATTTGTATGAGAAACTCCATGGAAAAAACTTTGAGTGGACAAAGAAAAGCCAAGCCTTCCACAAAGTTATAAATTCCTTGAGAGAAGGGCTCGCCTCTTAGATTTCTTTGATCCCCTACAGCGCCTAGCACAGTGTCTTGTATATACTAGATACTCAAATATTTGTTGATTGATAAGATTCCGAGGCTTAGATCAGAGTGACTGGACGACATTTGCCTAAGGAAAAAAAATGAATGGTTTCATACACAAAAACTCTTAATACTTCTTATCAGGAGTCGTCGAAATTCTAATTTTTACACTAAGATACTTAAAAAATAATAATTGCTATACCTGTAAAACATTTTGTAGGCCTTGGAATCTGCTTAGTAAAGGGAATTCATTTGTTTATTTGTTTCTTGACAGACATTTGTCAAGTTCCCAGATGTGTCAGACGCTTCTTCTGGGCATTAATAAAGCAAAGATAGAAACACTTCCTGCCCTAAATTCACAGAGGGGAGGCTGGCAGGCCAGCAGGCGATTAAAATATTATAAAGTAAGCACTCTGATGAGGGCATCGGTAGATTTACAGAAGGGAGAGAAGCTGAGGTTCCAAGGCTCAGGAGTTCATCTGGAGTTGACTTGGTATCATGCGGGGCCAGAACGCCTCGGCGTCACCCATGAGCTGGGACTGAGACCTAGGGTCCTTCGTGGCCTGCAGAGTAGCCCCAAACCTCGGGGAAGCCACTGAAACTACAGATCGCAATTCGATTATTTAAAACTCACGATAACAACACCAAAATTTACCGAAAGCATTGAAGTTGTGGTTTGACAAACAGAAAGCAGAAAAGGGCTCATAAATACAGAGAACAAACTGATGGCTGCCAGAGGGGAGGGGGCTGGGGACATGGGCAAAATGAGTGAAGGGGAGCCGGGGGTACAGGCTTCCGTTACGGAATGAATAATCCTGGGGATGAAAGGTACGGCACAGAGAATATGGTCAGTGATGTTGTGAAAGCGTTGTATGGTCATAGATGGTAGCTAAACTTGCAGTGAGCATAGTATAAGGTATAGAGTCGTTGAATCACTGTGCTGTATGCTTAAAACTAATGTAGCAACACATGTAACTGTACTACAATAAAAAATAAAGTTACAGTTTGAAAATCCTAAAGCATTTACAAGTAAATTATCTGGGGGGGGGGCGGGGAAGAAGGTCAGAGGTCCCTGGGTGGCTCAGTCGATTAAGTATCTGACTTCAGCTCAGCTCATGATCTCACGTCCGTGAGTTCAAGCCCAGCGTCAGGCTCTGTGCTGACAGATCAGAGCCTGGACTCTGCTTCGAATTCTGTGTCTCCCTCTCTCTCTGCCCCTCCCCCACTCACACTCACACTCTGTCTCTCTCTCTCTCTCTCTGTCTCAAAAATAAATAAACATTAAAAAAATAAGAAATAAAAGTAGAAAAAGAAGTTTGCTAACAGGACCTGCCTGGGAGAACTGTTGCAGGGATACATTTATTTCATGCACATAAAGGTGCTTGAACACCTGGAAGAACTACCCAAATGTCCGTGCCATTTTGAAATCAATTAGTGTCCTATCTCCAAGGTTAAAGCCAAAGCCAAAGATGAAAAGCTGGACATTGTTTCTTTTCACTGCTTTATTTTTGTACAGGACAACGTGACCCAGAGTTTGGCCAGATCTCAGGGAGGAGGTTAGGATGTGGCTGACTTTGGATAAATTGACAGCTAATCCACTCAATCCACAGTGACAAAAAGGCATATGAACTTGTCTCTGCGCTAATCAGATGGATTGGAATTTCATTTGACAGCCTGATTATTCGGAATGTGCCATTACCTGCAAAAATAAAACAAGAGAGCAAAGCAGAAGACCGCCTTAGATTCCAAGCCCACAGCACGACTGAGACAAAGAGGCCTGCATCCTTTTTTCCAGATCGAGACTAGAAAAGTCCTTGTGTCTTTTCCTACTGAGGTTTTCCTTGTTCGGGTATCAACACAGGCCGCTCCCAAAGCGATTCTTTATTCTTGTACCTTCGGTATCAGAACTGAAGGGATGAGCCCCTTAAAAGTAGGTCAGATACTAACCAGCCAAGAAGAGAGAAAATTAAACGCAGGCATGGAAGCCAATGACTTGTTTGTGCTCTCCACCCTATTTGGTTAAAAAATAGTAAAGGACAAGGGAAATAGGCTTAAATTAAATCAAATGGGCTTGCCAACATGCCCCCATTTTCTCCATTTCCTAATCCTTTTATAAATTCCATTGAGATGGGATTTGCTTTTAGACTGATTATGTGGCTTAAAAATCAGCATAATTACAAGATATTTGTTGAAAGGAAATTCCTCATTTTGGCTGTTTGGTTTCCTTTCCAGTATTGAGTGGTGGATGACCTGGCTGGAACCAGTTCCATCTGGGACCTTCCTCCTTCCCCAGGCATCTCGGAGGTAAAGAAGTCCTTCAGGATACCCTCATAGTTTTCAAATAAGGAAACCAGGACCTAGAGAAGCCAGGTGGTTTTCCCAGCAACTCAGTGGCAAGGCCAAGAATGGGACTCTGTGTGTGAGACAGTTCATTCAGTAACGCTAATTATTGTTCATGTAAAGCTAGAAAACGGGATCTTAAAAAAAAACAAAGTTTAAATATAAGAACACAGAGCTGATATTTCAACAGTAACATAAATCAGTTATTAATAGCTCCCTTTGATCAAGAATGGGGCTCTTGACCAAAGAATTTTGGATATGGAAAGCAGAGGCTCCATACCTTTGCTTCCCTTTTGGCCTCGGGATGGATCTTCTGGAATTCCGGGCCAGGATTCTTCTTGCTCTTTCTCTGGTCCTCCAAAAAAATTCCAGAATTTCTAGCATCAATCATCATTATATTATCAACAACTATCACCTGCTGATTAACATAAATGACCTTTGTAGGAGGCCGAAAGAGGGAGCAGGATAACATTCCCGCTTTCACAGAGATTCAGTCTGGACAACGTGATCTGGGATGAGGGGAAACATTTCCAGTAATAGTAGTAATAATAATAATAACACATCTTATGGATCCAGGTGTTAAGTGCTTTACTGATTTGTCTCTTCTAACCTTCACACTAAACCCCACACCCATTTTACAGGAAAATGTAAACTGCAGAGTTGTCTGGCCTTGTGAGAGACCTGGTCCAAGTGGCAGACAATCTTATCTTATACCCCAGAAAACAGTTTTTCTTAACAAGGACACTAGGTAGGAAACAAAGCCCCTCTTCACAACACAGCTTCACAGTCATTGGATATTTTAATTATATTTAACAATATTCCCTTTGTATGCACAGATCCATCAAAGAGCCTTTTAAAATGTCTTCTTTTTCTTAAGTAATTTATTGAGTATGTATAACATTTCTGAGTGCTAAGCACTCTTCTTATCTTTCAATCCTCACAATAACACAGAGAGGGAGGTATTGTTATTATTACTCCCATTTTACAGATGAAGAAACTGAGACACAGACAGGTTAGGCAACTTGCCCAAAATAACACAGCTCATAAGTCACGATCACAGCTTCAAAAAACAGGCAGTCAAGCTCCTGAGTCCAGGCTTTACCCACCACACTGTACGTGCCTGTGCACACAGTACAGCTGCCTGGGAAAAGGGAGACCCTAACTCCTGCCTGCGGAGAAGCAAGAGAGCTTGTCCAAGGGCACACAAGGGTAGCCTCCTAGTTGTTCTCATGCCTGTTGCCTTCTCCACGGCCCCTTACAGGCTGTGGGTTGCCAGTTGTTTCTTAGTAAAGAGAAGCTGAATTGAACGAACCAAAATGTTGGTGAAGGTCAATGTTGAAAGAGGTGCCCTTCAGTGTTTCTTTTTGCATGTTTCTTCTGAAAGTAAACAGACATTTGGATCACAAAAAGCGGCTGGGAATATGGAGCAAGGACAGTCACGGTACACAGAAAAACTCAGCATTATTGAGGCTTTTTCGGGTAGAGAGTGTTTGGGGGTTTCTTCTTCTTCCTCTTCTTTTTCTTCTTCTTCTTCCTCTTCCTCTTCCTCTTCCTCTTCCTCTTCTCCTTCTCCTTTTTTTTGGGAGGAATTGGAAAATAGCATACTGTATCATCCATCAAATGGGACTTTTTCGTTATTCCCCTATAACACCCCACACTTCCCAGTTGATTTCTAAAGGTTTGAAATCATTTCATCTTTATGAAACAGGATTTTCTTATCAACATTTTTAATCATCGTGACCGATTTGTTTTGATACCTTCAGAAAACGGCTTCACGATGTAAACCAGAAATTCACTACCCAGAGATTCACTAACAATTGGTTGACTGAGTAATTTCGTAATTATCAGAATATCCATGAATTTGAATACAACATTTTATTCACATTCTAACTCGAGTAGGAGAGGCAGTGGGGAATCAGGAGTGGCTGGTTTTATTTCTAACTAAGCCACAAACTCGGCAGTATGTCAGGGATAATAATTCTTACCTACTTCCAACTTTATTCCCAGGATGCTGGAAATGACTAAGACATCAGACAGTAAAATATAATACCCAGGAAGTTAAACAGTGACTTGTATGTGTAGACTCTTAGGAAAAAGAGACAGGAGTACCTGAGAGAATTTACTACAGCAAGGCCTCACGTTTTTATTGGCTTTTCATGAGAAAGGTGTGGAATGGGGAGAGACACAGTGGAGTTTTGGCTTTAAGTTGATGCCTGAATACATTTAAGCTAGGCAACCAATAGGGGAATTGAATAAGGAGGTGAGGTAGGAGAAGCTCAGATAATGGTGTACAGGTTAATAAATACGAGGAGGAAGGGGAGCCTGGGTGGTTCAGTCTGTTAAGCATCTGACTCTTAGTTTCAGCTTAGGGCATGATCTCACATTTCATGAGTTTGAGTCCCTCATCAGGCTCTGCACTGCCAGCACAGAGCCTGCTTGGGATTCTCTCTCTGTCCCTCCCCTGCTCTCTCTTTCTCTCTCTCAAAACAAATAAACTTAAAAAAAATAAGTATGAGGAGGAAGAATATTTTATGCGAATGTAGAGTTGGGAGGGGACAGATGGGCTTGGAACATTATGTCAAGACTGCAGTTGTAGTAGATGGCTTGCAAAAATTGCTGAGATTATTCCCCCATTTCTGTTCATGTACTCCCCTTTGTCTTTGTTTTGTTTTGTTTTGTTTTGTTTTGTTTTGTTTTGTTTTCAGTAGGCTCCATGCCCAACACGGGGCTTGAACTCGCAACCTCAGGATCAACAGTTGCATGCTCTACTGACTGAGCCAACCAGATGCCCCCATACACACCCCTTTGCCAATCCTCCCACTGAGAGGTGAAGTGTATTTCCCTACTCCTTGAATCTGGACCAGCTTTGCAACCACTTCCTTTGACCAATAGAATGTAGCAGAAATGACATAGACTTCTGGGCCTAAGCCAGGAGACACCCTACAGCTCCCACTCTTGCCCTCTTTGAATGCCACCCCTGTGAAGAAGCCCAGGCTAGCCTCTTCGACGGTGAGAGACAATGGGCAGAGAGGCCCAGGAGCTAGCCAACACCAATATCAGGCATGTGAATGGGGCCATAAGACAGTCCAGTCCCAGCCTATCTACCAGCTGATATAGTCATGCCAGTGACCCCAGATGAGGCTGGCAGAAAACTGCCTAGCTGAGCCCAGCCCAAACTGCCGACCCACAGAATTGTGAGCAAAGGGATGGTTAACACTTAAAGCCATTACATTTTGAGGTTTGTTAAGCTGCCATAAACAACTGATCTAGAAGTTGATACTAGAAGTAAGGTCTGCCATAAATAACCCCAAACTCCTAGACACATAGTGAGGAAGCTGCCAGAAGAGACTGTAGTCTCAGGAGCAAAAGGTTGCCTGCAATAACTCAGAAAGTAGAAAATGTATCCGACAAGCTGAGTAAGGAAATTCTCTCCTAGAGAAAGAAATAAGCTCAAGGAGAAACTGTTCAGTGTGCAAGCAGAATTAGAGGGAATATAGGGGCACCTGGGTGGCTCAGTCAGTCAAACATCCGACTTCAGCTCAGGTCAGATCTCATGGCTCGTTGAGTTCAAGCGCCGCGTAGGGCTCTATGCTGACAGCTCAGAGCCTGGAGCCTGCTTCAGAATCTGTGTCTCCCTCTCTCTCTGTCCTTTCCCCACTTGCCCTCTGTCTCTTTCTCTCTCTCAAATATAAATAAACGTTTAAAAAAAAAAGAGGGAATGTAGAAGGCCTGCTACGTGCTTGGTTGAAAAACAAAATCATTTTTCACCAAGTGTCTCCATTTGGCAAAAGAGTCTCAGAGTGATAAATGCCTTCATGAAACCAAAGATGTCGCTTGAATACCTTCTATGAATACCTCAGAAAACTCAGTAGACTGTCTCAACTGGACAAAAGAACTCCCCAAATATATTTTTTTTAAGTTTATAATTTTTGAGAGAGAAAGAAAGAGAGAGGGCAGAGAGAGAAGGGGAGAGAGAGAATCCCAAGCAGGCTCCACACTGTCAGTGCACAGAGCCTGATGTGGGGCTTGAACCCATGATCTGTGAGATCATGGCCTGAGCCCAAGTGGGATGCTCCACTGACTGAGCCACCCAGGTGCCCCAGGAACTCTCCAAATCTTAAAAGCATTTTCCTGCAGCTGCTTGATTCATGGCCCAAAGTGAAGAGAGGTCTATCTACTGGAGTGGACTGCAGGCTGCCGTACCAGAAACCCACACCGTTGTTAAGGGGGGCATACCGTATCACACTAAAAAGGAGAGAGTACATTCAAAACAGAAAGAGTCTTCTGGGTCCCCAACTTTCTAGGGCAGGAAGCAAGCTGAGAATGCTATTCAGCAATTCTTAGAGGAGAGGAAATAACATCTGAGAAAGTACAGCCAAGAGCCCAGAGGGGAGAACCAAGAGTCAAGAGGAACGGTGAACTGAGATACTACTCCCAGGGAGCAAAACTGGGTCCTAATGAGGAAAATTCCTGCCCTTACGGTAGAGGAGCCTGAGAATATGTGTCCAGCTGGGTCTCAGAATTGTCAAGGACTCACAACTGTCACGTGCCTCTAGTTTTCCCTTTCTGGGTGGGGGTCCACAGCATTGTCTGCATCTCTCACCATAGTATATTTAGGGGCAGAATGGTGCAGAGTCATAACTAAAAATACACATTCTCTGCACCATTCTGGCCCTCAGTGCACTGTGGTGCTTTGTGTGATCTACCAGAGGGGCCTCATCCAGATCTGGCCCTATTTCGAAGGACTCTCAGACTTCAGGCCAATGGGATGAGCCTTTCAGGGTTTTTATGGAGAAGGGATGTGATTGATTATGGCCGGAGGTGGACTTTGGTAGATTATTTGCAAAAAAATGGACACAACAACCTCTCCCATATCTGGATGCACATCCCTTTGCAGCAGGACGTGGCTGTGGTTCCCATCAAGAGGTAGAGCCTATTTTCCACGTTCTCAATCTGCAAAGGCAATTTGTGGCTCACATGCAACATTCAAGTCTAGGCTTTCAAGAGGCTTTGCAGCTTCTTGGACTGCTGCCACCTTGTGAGGAGGCCAGGCTAGCCTCCTGGAGGATGAGAGGGCACGCAAAGAGCCGCACCAATGCCATACATGTGAGTGAAGACATTTGAGACCCCCTCATCCCAGCTGACCCACCAGCGGGCCCAGGCATGACCAGCAGAACTGCCCTGCTGAGCCCAAACCAAATTGCTGACCCCCAGAGTCACGAGTAAATAAGAATGGTTGTTTGAGGCCATTTGGGTTGATCTGCTACACGGTAGTAGATAGCTGATATGAGGGTAAATGTCTATCACAACGCTAAAAGGCTTTCTCACCTTCCTTCAAGGTAGTTCCTGGCTCACTAGGAAGTGAGCAAAATCAGGAGGGGCTCTGCCCCAGGTGTGGTTTCAGTTTCTCTGACTCTCCCCCTGGGAGGGAGGAGCATGTGCCCAGGTAGCTCTCCATTAACTCCTTTTGAGACTCAAGACTTCCTCGGTAGTGGGTAATAATAACAGGCTGAGCACTTATTAGTGTCAGACATGGATGCCAAACGTCTTCCTTGAATCATCTCGTTTAACAACAGGTCCTATTGTACCTATTTTTGAGGTGGCTGATACCGAGAGAGGTTATTTGCTGCAAGTCAAAGCTAGCCTCACCCCAGAACCTTAACTACTGTGCCAGAGCCCCTGAGTCACTGAACACGGACACCAGTGTAGAGGCAGAGAGGAAAAGGTGAGCGGTGCAGGGCTCAGAGGTGCTCCCGGTTGCATATGGAAAAAATGTTCGGATGGTCCCTAACTTCAAACAGTCTTCTCTTTTCTACAGACTCCGATACCCCCACCCTGGTTAATTTATCAGTTTTCTGCAGCTGTAATATCTTTTGCAAATGACTTCTATTTTTTTTATTTTTTTAATGTTTATTTATTTTTGAGAGAGAAAGAGAGAGAGAACAAGCAGGGGAGGAGCAGAGAGAGAGAGAGAGGGAGCCTGAGGATCTGAAGCAGGTGCACCGTCAGCGCAGAGCCCGATGTGGGGCTGGAACTCACAAACCGTGAGATCATGACTTGCGCCAAAGTCAGATGGTTAACTGAGGTTTGTAAATGACTTCTAAAGCTTTATTTTAAGTTCAGAAACTCTGGGGATCCCTTTTGTAACCACCAGGTAAACCGAACGCAGGTCAGCACAGACTGTGGAAGAAAGACAACAAGCAGCTCATTTATTTCTCCAGCTCAAACTCCTCACCAACTCCTTGTCACACTTTTGTTCTTTTGCTCCTAGCAACCCACCATCAACTAGAAAGACAGCCACCTCCGTTTGATGCAGCAATTAAAGTCACAATGTGGATTCAGAATTCAGAACAAAGGCAGAGGCTTGTGTACTTGCGCCATAGCGAACTCCATAAGGCTCTCGTGCTGGCAGGCTTTATTTTAAAGAAACTTGATATAGAGTATAACCGATGCTTCTGGCTGTGCTGTGGGTCAAGTTCAAGTTCTCTGACATACAGCTCCCAGGGAGAGGAGCAAGAAAGAAATAGGAGGAGGGAGGAAGTTTAGTAGACTTAGGAGAAATAGGGAAAAATCAAAATTAGGAAACAGACAACAAGGGGATAGTGGGAGAAAAATTAAAGGAGGTGGGAGCAGAAAGGATTTATTTAAAGAAAACAGTGAAATAAAGAAACAAGAGAAAATATACAACACTGGAAGCTACGGGAATGGAGCAGAATGAAAAATCGGGCTTTAGTAATGTGGCAGTTAAAGATAATATTAAAAAATCAGTCACGAGGATGTAATGTCCAGCACTATGACTCTAGGTACCAACACTGTATTCTATATTTGAAAGTTGCCGAAAGAGTAGATCTTTAAATTCTCATCACAAGAAAAAAGAAATTTTTGTCATTGTGGGGTGATGGATATTAGCTAGACTTACTGTGATGATCATTTTGCAATATGTACAAATATCAAATCATCATGTGGTACACATGAAACTAATATGTATCAATCATAGCTCAATTAAAAAAATTTTTGAGCTCTGTTCTCTAAATTTCTCCCTCCCACCACAAGGCACAAAGCTAACACGAAATACGGATCTCTGCAGAACCGGCATCCTCCACTCCCAACACATGCACACACACACTCGCACACACACACACACACCGCATACCATATGCACAAGACACGTACCACATACACAACACACATAACCATATACACAACACAACACACACACACAACACACATGCCATGCACACAACACAGACACACACCAAACACACAACACATACCACCTATGACACAAACAATACACACACATACAGCGATAGGAATGGGTCAAGGAGCCTAGATTCTGTGCAAGCACGTCTTGTGGTCAGTTCCCTGACACCCCCGTCATCTCCAAGAGACCCACAGCCTTTCAGGTCTCCTTAGCAAAGGACAGACATGCTAGTCTCTGCCGAGCCCTGTGATGTTGTCATCTCCCAAACATTTTCGTAAGATAGCAAGTTAGGGACCAGTGTGTTCAAAGGGAGGATTTAGTTCTATTTACAGATTCATATCAGTGGGTGGCCAACTTAGTTTGAATCTTGATAGAGGACAGGAAAACAAGAAGGCTGGCTTGCCCCAGCAGAGGTTTTCAAGTATCCATTTGGAAAATACGTGAAATATTTCCAGAGGAGTCTGTCTGTCCGTTCCAAGTCCTATAGGAACCATGGTTAACACAGGGTACACTTCAGATTTTACTTTTCTGAGCCTTCAAACAAATAAGAGAAGATCCTACAAAGAACCTGTTAATAAATACTTTTTGGTAGTTTAAGGAGCTATTTTTGTCTTTTCTCCTTTAAAAAATGTGTTTTCCCAGAATGAATGAAAAAGAAACACAAAGTGTTATATACCAAAGGAGGGAACTAAATACAGCGTCTTCGCCCTTCCAACGTTTAATGTCGGCAAAGTTTATACACTTTCCATGTTGGATTGTGAGATACCCGATTTACCTAAATTGTTTACACTCTCCAAATGTCCAGAAAGCACAGCAAACCAAATAAGAAATGCTAACAAAAAGCAAGAAACGGTCCTGGTGCCTTTATTTCATCTGTCATACCACCATCTTCCACCCATGTCCATCCCCAACCCTGGCTTCACTGGAAGAGACAAAGAGGGGTCTGGGCGTCAGATGAGATTCTGCCTTTATAACAGAGCAAATAGAGAAACACCTCCACCATCTGGGTCCTACCCAGAGACGTAATTGAGGTGCTTGTGCGATGCCCAGGTTCCCATTGGCCTCAGCAAACACTGCCTTATTCATCACCATGCTCGTGTGAGCAAAGGGAACAGAACCACTAGGATCCTCTGTTCCACGGGTGGAAAAACAAACAGAGTGGCAAGGAGCTGTGGCAAAGGTCACACCCCCAGTTGGAAGCCCAAACTAGTGCCAGAGGGGCAGACTGCTATGGGCCCCAGGCGCATCCAGTATTTTCACTGTGAACATCTTTGCCACAAGCATTTTCACACCAAACATTTTGCCACCTAACTAATTGGCTATGAGGCAGTTTTGCCCTAAGAGATAAAATCACGAAAAATAAAAGAGGGATATTCATCAAAATGGGCATAATGGAACATGAAAAATGAATAACAAAAGCAAAAAGACTTTATTGCAAAATACAAAATATTTTAATGCACTTAAAATGTGTGTAAATTCATGGTAATACTGCTCAAATGACCGATTTTATTTTGTGGATTGTACCTAAGCACGGTCTTCAACGTCTTTCATTCATTCATAGTGTTACACATTTTTTGCTTGCTGATTTCTCTCTTCATTGGGCATCTTTCTCTCTCTCTCTTTTTTTTTTCACTAAAATTTCTTCCCTCATGGAGCATCTGGGTGGCTCAGTTGGTTGAGCATTGGACTCTTGATTTCAGCTTGTGTCGTGATCTCATAGTCGTGGAATGGAGCCCCACATTAGGCTCAGCACTGAATGTGGAGCCTGCATAAGATTCTCAATTTCTCTCTCTCTCTCTCTCTCTCTCTCTCTCTCTCTCCCTCTGCCTCTCTCCCTGGCATGTGCGCTCTCTCTCTCTAAAAATAAAAAATAAAAGATAAATAAATAAATAAATAAATAAATAAATAAATAAATAAAATTTCTTCCCTCATCAAGGGAAGTATCAGTTTCCAATATCAGGATGTTTATTTGTAACTGAGCTTTGTATGGCGTTGTGAAAGCTTTCTACACTATCGTTTGTTGTTGGCATATTGTCACATGTTCATTAATGATTGCAAAGTTCGATGGGAAATGTGCATTCAAAACTCTCTGCCACGGTATAGATCATGACGGTGGCTAAGATTTATATAAAGTGGGAGTGTTGTGTCAATGGAGACATGACACCCAACCGTCAGCCAGTTGATGAAACCAACAAACTGTCAAACCAAACGGTTAACCGGGTTTTTTTCTATCTTTTATGGCAAAGTTGCATTACAGCCAATTCGTTATATGGCGAAAACATTTGTGGCAAAGATGCTTACGGCAAAACTCCCTAGAACCAGGTCCGGAACCCCAGGGAAGCTGGAATTGAAATGAGCGGTTGCTAGCAGCATGAACTCCTGTTACAAGTCCACACCTTGGGATTCATTGCTTGCTCCATTCCCTCAGTGATAAGGCAGCCCCGTTTCAGAGTGCCCATTAACCCAAAAGTACAGAAGGAAGAGAGTAAGGGAGAGAGGAACACTGGCATTTTCCTGCAAGCCTTTTAAATTTTCTCATGCCACAGGAAGCAAACATTTTGTGTAATTTTCCAGTGGCCTTGATTAAACACGTTTGTAATTCAATACAACTGTAGCTTGAAGAAATTAAAGGCCATGCCAGTCTTATCAAATGTTTGGTCCCAGAAAGATTAAGCACTCAAGACGTGCCCAGCTTACTTCTGTGGAGTCTATTCTTTCAGAGTGTCCCCTCCTTTGTTTAGTACGCAAGGCCATTTATAATCTGTCCCTGATCTACCTTTCTCACTGTCCCTGTCACTTCCTGCTTACACATATCACTCATGCCAGCCATCCTCTGGTACAAGCCACAGACCTTCTGTGTAGCCTTCTGACCATTTCCAGCTCTCTCTCACATTCTCTGCTTATCTATATCTGGCTCTTTCTTCAGAATCTAACAGACACACTCCATCTTGAAGAAAACTTCCTTCACCATCTAGTCCTCTGAACTCCAAACATTTGTCCCAGTCCAGGTCAGGTCATTCGTGTAGGAATACATTCGGGCAGCACCCCTTGCCAGCCAGTGACTTGGGTGTGTCCTCGGCCTCTCTGAGCCCCTTCCTCCTTAACATGAAATCACATACCCTTCTCAATGGAGTTTTGTGAAGATGAAGCAAGGCGGTCTATGAAGGTGCCCGGTGCAGTGTCTGGAACACTGGTGGGCCCCTCGTGAACGCATTTTCCCACTGCCTGCGCCAGGCACAGCACTAGGCACAGGGAGAATGTGTGCCTGACGTGGCATATGGGCAATGAGTGGACTTGTGTAAATTTGAGCAAATTTTTAAATTTCTCTGTGTCTCACTGTCCTCATCTTGAAAACGGGGTGGTTGATAACATTTCCACGACAGCCTGTATTATAACCTTAAAGGAGTTAGTAGCCAGAAAGGGCTTAGACTGTTGCCTGGGGAGTAGTGAATGTTCAGTAAGTCTTAGCCATAATGCAGATGCAGGCAGAGGGAGTAGCATGGTGAGCAAGACAGATGTGGATTCTGTCTTCATAGAGCGAGTAGAAGATAAGACACAAATACATTTGTGCTACAATACAACCCATTTGGTATTTGACATATGTTATCTTGAGTTGTCAGTTATCTATTTACATGTATGTCTTGTCCCCTATCAAGATGGCAAATTTATTGAGGGAGGAGGGCCTGGATCCAATTCTGCCACATCCCCTATGCTGTCCAGAGTGTCATGTATATGGCAGGCATTCGATAATATTTATTGCTAATTACCTAAAAGATTGATCTTTCCTCTGCAATGAAAACTTTATTATGAAGATCCTATTCATCAGTGAGGATCTATGGCTTTCTCTCTTAGTGTGTTCAAAGCAACGTGTGAAAAATTAACACATAATTACTCTCCTGTGGACCCCAGGACCTCCGAGTCTCTCCCACCTATAAATTCATCATCATGGGGTTGACACACCTAGAGCTCAGACACCATCAACCTGCAGTTAAAGCTGGTCACTGGTCCTCCAAACGGCATTTTTCCAATGAAGCAACAACAATAACAACACATTATCCCACTTAACCCTGACAATACCCTATGAGGCAGGGACTGTTACCATCCACATTTTATAGGCGGGGAAATTGAAGCTTATAGAGCCAAGGTTATTTGCCCACAGCCACACGTAAGTGGTGGAGCTGAGATCTGAACCCAGGCAGTCTGGGGAGCATGCACCCCTATGCCAGACTGCCTGGGCTGGTGACAAAAAGACAGCTTGGCCTCTTCTAACAAGAAGGCAGCAACAGATAAGAACCAACGGCAAGCCCCCAAGGGAAGATCTTTATGGTGGAGACTTCTTTTCTCACAGCCATGGTCACAGGTGGCCATTTTCCCATGGGGCTTATGGCAGCTGGGCTGTTCCTACTGGTCTGGGAATCCTGTCCAAGTCTCTTGCTTGGGGCCCCCACACAAAGCCCTCACCAAGAGTCCCAACCGGGGCCTCCCACCTAGGGCTCCCCACCCAGGGCCCTCACCAAGGTCCCCCACCCAGAGTTCCCCACCCAAGGCCTCCTATCCAGGACCCCCTTCCAAGGCCTCCCACCCACAGCCCCTCAGCCAGGGCCCCCCACTCAGGGCCCTCTGGAACAGAAACAGTGATCCACCTCTTCTTCCTTCCCTTTGTACTGTCTCTTCTTGGTAATTTTTTTTTTTTTTTTTAATTTATGATTTTCAGCCCAGCCGGTTGTTAGCCTGCTGTGTTTGGAAATGGTAGATGATTAAACCTCCCGACCAGGTGTAAATGCAACCTTTGTCATCCTGGAGGCTGGGAGAATTACCTTGTTGGGCTGCAACCTACCTCTGGCTCCAAACTTTCTGCCCTAGCAAGACCCTCTTACGGGCCAAGGTCTACGAGGCTTAGGTCTCCCAACTGATTTCCCTGCTCTGAGCCCAGTTCAGAAGCGAGACATTTCAGATGTACCACATAGCCACAAAAACACTGAAGAGAGCCAAAATTCAGGGGAAACATCAAGCCTTCTCTCTCTCTCTCTCTCTCTCTCTCTCTTTAGGGAATTTTTGCCAGGTAAATAATAAAAATATGTAATCATTGACTAGGTCTTTATACCTGACCGAAGGTACGTTTGTATTTCTGTTGCCGGTAAATATTCCCACCAGTCCCTTAGCCTCGGTAGCCACCCTGTGGCCCTCAGAGTCCTCTTGTCCACTCGTCCACTCAGATGTGGCTTCTGGCTTGAGTCCTAGGGAGCTACGGACAGATAGAGAGGCCAGAACAAGCCCCAAAGCAGCAGCTGAGGAGGCCACTCCTAGAAATGGGCTTACGAGCTCCCCTGCTCAAGGAAGCCCCTACAGTTAGCCGCAGGCCTTGGTTGTGGCCCTTGGCGGGGAGAGACCAAGCCAGGATTCCCCTGCCATGCCATTGCTAAACCCACAACAGGAGGTCCGGACCTGCGTGCATTAAGGGCATCAGTGGCCCTGTGCTCCTGCAGAATCAGCCAGAAGCTTTGTGTTGACTTTTTCAGGCCGAGTTCTCACCAACAGACATGGGCTTCAGGAAGGTTACTGCTGAACAAATAGCATGTAGTGAGTGCGTTTTCCATGCACGTTCCCAACGTGCTGAGCTTGGCTACTGCTCAAGGTGAGCCAAAGACAGCCAAACCTGTTCCCAGGCCGCTTTACTTTGTCAAAGTCCTCTTTCAGGAGCCTGGGGGCTGTCACTGGATTTCAGTATCATTTGGGCAGAGAAGTAAAATTCTACTTGGGAGTTCTCTAAGGGCAGTAAATAAATGTTTGTCAAAGACAGAATGAATAAATCAATAAATCAATTAACATGTGTTTAGTGAGCCGTCACCTTGAGCCTGGCCCCGAGTAACTCCCTGTGGAAGATTTGCCGACCCTCCAGTGGCAGCAGACAGATTGCAGAACAAAACCAACATCCACGGGATCACTCGAAGCCGCCCTACGACACACGACTATTCCTGCACTTAGAAATTTGCTTTCACTTTGTCCTAGTTCGGTCTTTGCAATTTACATTACAGGTCATGAAAGTCTTTGAATTTTGCAAAGGCTTTTGGTTGAAACCAATAGCATGTTAACCAGCAGCAGGGTGGTGATGTTCTGTAGCAACGGCAGGCATGTTCAGTGTGCAAGCAAAGCAGGAGATAAGAGAATGGGTTGGAGTGGCCTGTCAGTGAGCCTGGGTCACAGATGCAGGAACAGGAGACAGGATGGTCTCAGGCAGCACGGGGAGCAGCGAGAGGGAGGCTATCTGAGACTGCAGACAGCCCCAACACTGCGGTGAAGGGTTTTTCTCAGCGGGGGAGAAGGAGTCAATTCTAGAGATATCTTGAAGAAGCAAAGCCAGAACAGAGACAGAATGGCGATGGGCAGGACTTCCAAGACAGCGGGCAGGGGAAGGAGGTTGGCACACTGACTCTGTCCTGAGAGATGGGGTGGGGGTATGAACACAGTCAGGAGACATGGGAAGCGGTGACGACAAGCAGGAATGGGACCCGCACCGGAGGTCTACTGAAATCTCGGCCCCTGCTGTCCTCTGAGAGGCAGAAGACTGCCACACTCCACTGCTTTTGGCCTCAGGATCTCCTTTTCTCTTTGTTCTCAAATTCGCCTCATTTTAGCCCAGATTTATCTCCTACTCAGCCTTTCCTCCTCTTCTAATGACTGATTATTCATGTTTGAGGAAGAGATGATGTCGCTGAAAAAAAAAGATACACTGATGAGATTTGTTCTCAACATGGAAAAGGCAGCCTCAGACACCATGGGGAGGTTGGTCTCTGAAAGTTTCGAGAATCCGTCTCCAAAAGGCCACTCCTCAGAGCACACCAGGTTTTTATACAGGTGATGTTTGAATGAAAAGATAGATAAGGGTGTTCTAAAGAAGGAAAGAAGGGGAAAAGAAATCACCTGAGGTGGTATTAGGAAGGAATGTGGGGCATCCATGGCAAGTAAGGGAGTGGCCATGATATAGGCTTGGCACAGTCCCCAAGAATGACTTCTGCCTGTAAAGTCCTTGTACTGGGTAGGAAGTAGATTAGGAACAACAGATACCAGCCTTGTAGTGGCTGATTGGATGGATGGACGGATGGATGGATGACTGATGGATGGAGTGATTTTAACATTCATATATTGATTCAGGCGTATTTGTGCCAAGTACTGTGCTAGGGTAGGGGCACCCTTCAAGAAAAAGAAAACACAGTCACTGTGCTTTGGGGACCCAAAGTTTATGTGAAGAAACACAAGGACAAATAATCCCAACAATGTTAACTGTCCTGTAAAAAATGGTATGGTAACAAGGGACTGATTCTTCCTGGAGAAGGTGGGAAAGTTCTGTGGATGAGGAGACATTTGAACAGAATCAAGGAGAGTAATAGTATGCATGTCGGTGTGCATACATGCACACACACACAAACGCACACATAAACACACACATATGCACATGCATAAGCATGCACACACACACAACACACACATATATACACACATAAACATACAACAAAGATTCACGCACATAAACACATGCATATGCACATAAACCCACACATGCATAAACACACATACACACACACATGCACACACACATATACACACACACAGCAAAGATACATGTAGAACCCACCAAGTCAAGGGATTTTGGAAGCACAATGCAGGCCATAGGCTCGGTATGCGCAAAAGCAGGAGGGTATGACAGAGTCTGTGATGTTCTCAGAGAAATCAGAAAAGTTGTCAGAGGCTGGAACACGGTGTGTGAGGGGAGAAAGTCAGGGAGGAGACAGGTGGTCCTGTGATGCCATTAACTGACATCAGGTACACAGGGGAAGAAACTTGTTGGCAAAATAATGAATCCTGTTTGGGACAGGCTTTTCCGTCACCACCTGTCTCCTCATCCTCCTCCCAAAGCAGCTGGAAAGACCCTTCCGAAGCCTTATCATTTGATCTACCACATTTTCCAGAGAGCAAAATGGACAATTGAGCATGAAACAGGATTGATCTCACCAGAGAGTTTCAGATGCCAGCATTTTAATTTACAGCCATCCTTCACTTTGGGAAAGGACTGCAAAGTGGTCAGTAGTCAGTCCTGTCCTAAAAGGTAGCACTCCTAAGTCTTTTGTTTAAAATTATTAAGACACTCTGGCAAAGGGACAAGCTGACATTCTAATACATGCTATACATTTGACACGTGATGGTGGACATTAAACAAATGTTTATCAGATGAATGACTGTAATGACTTTGTGCCAGGCCCCGTGCAATATGCTACAAGGGAAGTACAGTCCCTGCCATCAAGCACTTCGCAGTCTAGTGAGGAGGACAGGTGTGTAAACAAATTGTTACAGTGAGATTGCTGTCATCTAGGAAAAAAAACAGACACAAAATAAGAGCTCTTTATTGCTGAGGTACAAGGGGCAAGAGGACGTGTGTCCCAAGCCTTCGGCAGGGCCCAGGGTGCCAAGCTGAAGAGTCTGATCTTTATCAGGGAGGCAACACGGAGCCACAAAAGAGTTTTAAGCAGAGGAGTGACATTATCAAGACTGCATTCTGAAACGGTCACTTTGGTGGCTGTGCAGGCAATAGCTTAGCTAAAGAAGACTGGGGAGAAGATAGGCCAACAGGGAGGAGGTTATTTCATATGTACAGATGATAGACGTTGACTTTCTGAACCAAGGGGACACCAGGAGGGGACAAAAAGGAAGGCACACATTTGGGAGGTGTTTGGAAGGTAGGCACAATGGAGATTTGTGATGGATCTGATACAGGAGGTAAAGGAGAGGATTTGTCAAGGGCCCCCCTGGTTTCCTGTTTGGGTAACCAGGTGGTTGGTAAAATACTACCAAGAGAGGAGATCAAGACAAAAGGCAATTTGAAGTGGGAAGGTGAGGATAGGAGGGAGAAGAAAGAATTCCAAATTGGACACGATGAGTTTGAGGAGCTGAGGGCCATGTCCATGTACATGGAGGGCCAGGGAAGTACCTGGGTATTCAAGACATCAGAAACAAAACAGGGCCAGTGGGACCCACTCACTGCATGACCTTGAGCCTCAGAGTCTTCATCTGAACAATGAAAGAGCACACTTGTATGTGGCTCCAGGGAGCATGAAAAGTGCATCCCTGGGGTGCCAGTGGATGGCTACAAATGAGTGTTCTTTCACATCAGAGGGAGTGTTCCAGACCCATCAAAACTTTCTTGCACTGTGCCACATAGAAGAGTGTTTTCAACCATAACTTTCATGAGAAAGAGCCTCAAATGTCTGTTCCCAGGCCCCCAGAGTAGGCCTGAAGATAACACATCACTCAGGATGGCTCTGATGCCATCACTGGATCCCAGTCTGGCCCCCAGAACCCCAAACATTGCTCACTCTCAGGTGCCATTTTTAATGAGCCCCTGAAAGGTGCCCTGTGTGGGAGTCCTCCCTCTCAGCATTCTCTAGGTAACAGCCTTCAGCAAGAGGAATGGTGGTGGGTGGGCTCAGGCTGACTTCTGTGGAGCCATAGCCTTTCAGCAGCCACCTCCAGGCCTCATGCCCTCTGGACTCAGGCAGAAATAATTCACATTCTTTACTGAATTATTAAGTATCAGACATCATAAGATATCTTCATGTTTCAACAAATAAAGCTGACACAATGGAATATCCATAAACAAAACAAAAACAAACAGACAAAAACTCAACCCATATCCATCCATCCCTTGCCTCATATACAAAAGTTAACTTGATGTTTTTTTAATTATTTTATTTTATTTTATTATTTTGAGAGAGAGAGAGAGAGAGAGTACAAGTGGGGGAGAAGGGCAAAGGGGAGAGAGAGAGAGAGAGAGAGAGAGAGAGAGAGAGAGAGAGAGAACTTCAAGCAGGTTCTATGCTCAGCTTGGAGCCTGATACGGGGCTTGATCCTACAACCACAGGATTATGAGCTGAGCTGAAACCAAGAGCCATATGCTCATCCTATTGAGCCACCCAGATCCTCCCAAAAATTATTTTGAAAAGGATCATAAACCTAACTATAAAACCTTAAACTATAAAATTTCTAAAAGAAAACATAGTTGAAAATCCTGATGACTTGGGGTTAGGCAAAAATTTCTTAGGCAGGACACTAAAAACACTAACGATTTTTTTTTTTTAGGTCATCAGTTGAAACTTACCAAAATTTAAAATGCCTTTTCTTCCAAAGATGTGATTACGAAAATTAAAAGACAAGTTACGGACTGGGAGAAAATATTTGGAAAAGACATAGCTGATAATAAGAAAAAAAGTAACTTGATTTAAAAATGGGCAAAATATGTGAACAGTTTACCAAAGAAGATAGGTAAATAAACACATTAAAAGATGTTCAACATCAATAGTCATTAAGGAAATGCAAGTTAAAACCACAATGAGATAGCACCGCACACCTATTCAAATTGCTATACCAAAAAAAAAAAAAAAAAAGAGAGAGAGAGAGAGAGAAAGAAAGAGAGAAAGGAAAAAACAAGGAAAGGAGGAAGGGGGGGAGGGAGGGAGGAAGGAAGGAAGTGAAGGAAGGAAGGAAGGAAGGAAGGAAGGAAGGAAGGAAGGGAGGGAGGATACACAAAATTAATGTAAAAACATGTACAGGTATTCACAACAGTAAAAAGCTAGAAATAATTTATTCAACTAGCGAATGGGTAAAAAACCTATGGCACATGAATGCTTACTTCCAGACCCCTTCCATCCCTACTGCTTAGCAGTAAAGAGGAACAAAATATGGATGCATGCAGCAAAATGATGAGTCTCAGATGCATTATGCTAAGTGAAAGAAATTGGACTCAGAAGACGACACACCACAAGATTCCATCTATGAACCATCTGGAAAAGACAAAACTACAGGACAGAACACAGATCAATAGTTGACCGGGGCTGGGGGTGGGGGTTTGATGACAAAAAGGCACAAAGGAACATTTAAGACTGATAGCAATGTCCTATATCCCTGGCTGTGGCGGTGGTTACACAGCTGTGTGTATGTATCAGACTTCATGGAACCACCTCTAAAATGGATGGATTTTATTGTAATGTAAAATAGATCTCAATAAACCTGACTTAAAGGGGTTGGATATGACAAAAAGTACATTTCTGGGATTTCCTCTTTCACGTCCAAGATAATGTGTTTATGTACATTCCTCACCAAACTCCCCAACATGATGGGGAACAGAGTTTGTTGTTGTTGTTGTTGTTTTTATTATTTTTAAGTTTATTTATTTTGAGAGAGCATGAGAGCATGAGTGGGGGAGGGGTAGAGAGAGGGAGAGAGAATTCCAAGCAGGCTCCGTGCTGACACAGCACAGATCCTGACATGGGGCTGGAACCCACAAACTGTGAGATCATGACCTAAGCTGAAATCAAGAGTCAGACACTCAATCGACTAAGCCACCCAGGCGCCCCGATTTGGAACAAAGTTTTATGCTTCTCTTTCCACAACAGGATGGACAAACTGAGAATGGAAGTGTAATAGCTGAACTCCAGCAGCTTGTTTCTCCTCGGTTTGTGCTTCACTTCAGCCAAACATTTTATGAAACTTCACATTTGTGTGTGTACGTACACACTTCCAACCACAAGGATTTGGACCCAACATCCTAGAGGGGTCTTCCTAGCTCCACTTGTGCACTGCTGTTGGAAATGTAAATGGATACAGGCTTTGTGGATGGCAACCTGTATTAAAAGTGCTAAAAATGCTCACTTTTTTTTTCACCCTGAAGTTCCACTTTATCCTAGGGAATTAATCAGACAAGTAAGTATATAGGAAATAATAGTAATAGCTGTAAACAGTGGCAACTTACAAGGGTGATAGTTCATAATAGTTCATAGTTCATATCAAAATGCCTAGAAACACAGACTCAAGCTAAACTGGCTGGTTTGAATGCAACTTTGCCACTGTGTGACTTTGAGATAAGTTACTAAACTTCTCTGTGCCACAGTTTCATCATCTGTGAAATGGGGGTAATAATAGTACCTACATCTTAGGGTTGTTAAATGAGATAACATATGTAAAGGCCCATAGTAACCTTTCTAAAATATTAGCTGCTATTATGAGCTGAATTGTGTTCCTCAAAATTCATATATTGAAATCCTAACTCCGAGAACCTCCGAATGTGAGTATATTTGTGGATAGGGTCTTTAAAGAAGTAGTTAAGTGAGGGGCACCTGGGTGGCTCAGTCAGTTAAGTGTCCGACTTTGGTTCAGGTCATGCTCTCACGGTTTTTGAGTTCAAGCCCCGCATCAGGCTCTGTGCTAACAGCTTAGAGCCTGGAACCTGCTTTGGATTCTGTGTCTCCCTCTTTCTGCCCCTCCCCTGCTCACTCTCTGTCTTGCTCCAAAATAAATAAATATTTAAAAAATTAAAAAAAAAAAGAAGTAGTTAAGTGAAAATGAGGATATTAGGGTGGACCCTAATCCCATATGACTGGTGTCCTTACAAGAAGAGGAAATGTGAACACACACAGGAACAGAACGAAGGCCACATGAAGACAGAGGAGAAGGCAGCCACTTATAAGCCAAAAAGAGAGGCCTCTGGAGAAATCAGCCCTGCAGACACCTTCATCTCAGACATCCAGCCTCCAGAACTTGCCAGAAGAAAGAAATTCCTGCTGTTTACACCATCCAGTCTGTGGCACTTTGCTACAGCAACCCTAGCAAGCAAATGCAGCTTTTAAATCACCAAATAGGGGAACTGGTTAAGTACATTTACAACATCATATGATGATCTGCTATGCAGCCACTACCCACAATGCTCTTGGTTTATATTTACTGATCTATAAAATACAATTCATGTGAGGGAAAACTGGCTATACAATAGTATGTATAGAACAACACTTTTTTTTGTTTATATATGTGTGTGAATGTATAAGTAAATATGGGAAGCCTCATTTTCTTTGAGAGGGAAAATCTCATGGCATTTCTTTTCTTTTTGCTTATTTGCAGTTGCTAATTTTCTATTATGAGCAAAGATTGCTTATACATTACAAGGAAAAATATAGGTACTTTTGGAGCCAATCACGCTGGAGCTGGCCCCAGCTGACATCATTCAACAGGGACCCCAGACAGGATGGAGGAATGTAGGAGTCAATGGGTCCGTGTCCAACTTCAGGTTGGAAGGGTGTGGGCAGGTCACCCCCACTGGAAAAACCCAAATTAATTCTGGAGAATTCGAGGTGCCTGGGTGGCTCAGTTGATTGAGCGTCCGACTTCGGCTCAGGTCATGATCTCCTGGTTTGCAAGTTCTAGCCCCACGTCGGGCTCTGTGCTGACAGCTCAGAGCCTGGAGCCTGCTTCGGATTCTGTGTCTTTCTCTCTCTCCACCCCTCCCCTGCTCATTCTCTCTCTCTCTCTCTCTCTCTCTCTCTCTCTCTCTCTCTCAAAAATAAACATTAACATTTTTTTTTAATTCTGGAGAATTCATTTCTGACCAAAGATTCCAGCACAGATTCAAAATAGAGCTCCCCACCATTCGTTCACTGCCCAGCTCCTCCCTCCCCTATTCCTGTCTTTCTGGAAAGCCCATGAGTTATAAACACAGTGTGCCAGGCTCCAGGGGCCAGGATCAGCCTGTAAGACATTTAGATTTGCCCCTGGGATTAATGACTTCAAGAAGCGTTTGCCAGGAACTCTTCAAAGTTGAAAACAGAAGCCCTGGAGCATTAAATATAAATAAATACTTAGTCGATTGGTTTCTTCCTTGCTTTTCAAAGGGCAATTTACTTCCTGGATTATCATTACAGTAGTCTGCTCTCTCCGGAAACCAAGATTATTCAAGGGCCACAGCTCAGGGTTGGGGAAAAAGAAAAAAAAAAAAAAAATCTAAAGATCACCTTGTTATATAGTTCTGCTGTGTGCTGTATTTCCTTGTAGTTAGTTGGTCTGCATCTGGAAAGGCAGAAGAAAAAGCATTATTGTGGTGTGTGCCCCACCTCAGGCATATTGTTTCTGACTACAGACGTGTATTTGTCTCCCTTCGAGGTATATTAACTCCATTTGAGGGAGGTTAAAAAAAACTGCCCAGTTTCTCTATGTTAACAAGAAAGCAGGTGTCTGTCCCTGCAGCTCAGGTGGAGATTCAATTCAACAAACATTCAATGAGCTTCTAGAATGTGCCTGAAACTGTGTGGAGGCCACAGAGAGTGCTATGATTTAAGACCTGGTGCCCATTGTCAGAAAATCTGCCATCCATCATGAAAACTTGAATGACAGTACAAGGCCAAGGAGATAGTTATCACAACAGCGTGGGTTTTTAACTGAGGCCAACAGACGGCCCCCTGGTCTGTGACCTGCAGACGCAGCTGCCAAAGCACGCATGTGTGTGCCTAGAGACCTGCCCCCAGGAAGAGGGCCAGACAGTTCTTGCTTCTCACAGGGCTGTGGGACCCACAAGATAAGAGACTTCAGGAATAAAGGGGAGATGCACTCTGACACCTTCCCTTGCACCCTGTATCATTTTGTGGTGAGGTGGTGACCCTGAGACAGGATCGAGGGAGTGTGACCGTTCAATTCCGTTTCGGGAAGGGTTCTTCCATATTCTGAGAGACCCCCTCACATTATCACCTCCCCACAGGCAATCTTGGAGCTGACAACATTAGGTCTTGTCCTCCTGGAAAAGCACCCATATTCATGTTGACAGATTTTGGGGTGTCTTCAAAAGTGTTCCAGACTTTGCATCACTTCCGCTGCTGTGAAAAGCCTCATCGCCTACCTTACATCTGGTATTTCTCATGGGATTCTGATCCACGTGAAAAACCTGTTCCCAAAATCACAGAAGGGATAATTCACATAATCACATAATTCTAAGGTGGTTTTTCTTACCCCAAAGAACATTCCTGAAAACTCTAAGTAAACTTTGCAGAGTGATACCAGAATTACCCTAACCATCTCACAGCTGCACTTTCCCAACCCTAAAGGGAGGTGCTGGTGACAGATTGGTTCTGTGATCTCATCGGCTAGAACGGGAGACAAACCACCCCAATGTTCATTTGGGGGCTTTGTACAAAGGAGATTTCTTGACCTTGAAAGTGTTGAAAAAACTGGCCTTCCCATCTCATCAATTCTGTTTTTCATTCTCCTTCCAGCAAACAAATACCTTTTATTTGGAGATTTTCCATATGCTATTTAATTTACTTAGAATGCCTTTTCTCTTTTTGATGACTATCAGCCACGTTTCCTTCAAAATCTGGTTCAGAATGTTCCCTCTTCACAAACACTCCAGTCAAACCCGGCCACCTCTGATCACTCCACTGCTTACATTCCTTGAAGGCCCGCTAGCACCAAATCCACTGTAGACAGCGATTCGGCAGGCCGTTCATGTGACGCACACGTTATGTGCCACACACTGAAATGAGGAATTCCATTTAAATTCTACATCGATCCTGCAAAGTACAGTTATTTTTTTTAAGCTTATTTATTTTGAGAGGCAGGGAGGGGCAGAGAGAGAGGGAGAGACAGAGAACCCCAAGCAGAGATCAAGCCTTCTCAGAGCTTGGGCTCACCTAGCCCACTCTCAACCCCACGAGTTAGGGGATCAGCTTTTGGTGAACCATCCAGATGGAACCCATAATTTTTTTCTTTCTAGTTCATGTTAGCATATAGTAGCATTCCCTTTTTTTTTTTTTTTTTTTTTTTTGAGTATTGTTGACACACAGTGTTCTGTTAGTTTCAGGTGATATCCCTCTTCTGTGCATGTAACTTGCCTGCTTCCCTTGGTAAGTGATAACATCCGCTTCCAAATCCCCAGGCTAGACCCATCTCTAGGGCCCAGGGGTCAGTCTCATGGGGATCTGGTCCAGACTCCTCACCATCATCACACCCAATGTCAGGTTCAGCAAGCTTGTCCTAAAATGTGCTTCCCCACCCCCAGTAATCTTTATTTTGGTAAAAGGCTTCACCCAGTCACCCCTTAGTGTTGGGGGGGGCAGCCTCCACAGCTCTACACCCCCTCCCTTCTATTCCCCACATGCCCTCTGCCCACCCCTTCCCTGCACTCTCATCTCTGCCACCTTGGCTGAGGCTCTCAGCCCCTCTCCCCTCTCAACAGTGAGCCTGCCTTCCTCCCTGGTATTGGCTCTCAGAAGTAAGTCCAGACTCCTTAGTTTGGCAAAATTTTTTAAATAAAATAAAATTAAAAAGTCTCCAGGGCACACCTGGGTAGCTTAGTTGGTTAAGCAGCTGACTTCAGCTCAGATCATGATCTCAGGATTTGTGAGTTCGAGCCCCACATTGGGCTGTCTGCTGTCAGTGCAGAGCCCACTTTGGATCATCTGTCTCCTTCTCTCTCTGCCCCTTCCCCACTCATGTGTGTGCTCTCTCTTTCTCTCTCTCAAAAATAAACATTAAAAAAAATTTTTTAAGTCTCCATGACCCAACAACCCTGCTCAGACTTGAGATGCAGCATTTCAACAGAGTAGAAACAGGGAATTAAACTAAACTAGGAGGCTATCAGGGAAAAAGACTCACAAGTGTGCTGTGTTAAGGATGAAAAAATATAAGCTTATGCAGAACAAAATAAGAATAACTTGACTTAATGGCTATTCCCAAAAAACAACCACCCTAGGGTTTCTGACAACTGTAAATCCAACATGTGACAACAAGATGCTGTCACCATCCACAAAAATGCCGCTCCCTGGTCCTGCTCTCTGGGTGATACATTTTTAAGTGGAATGTTGGCATCCTGGAGTTTTCCCAGAGGAGGATGGCTAAAGGCAGTGAGATTCTGCAGACCTAGCCAGGTACAGAAGTGTTCATTTGTTTGACTTTCATTCAATGAAATTGAGATGTGTCCTTGACCATCATAGGCCATGCTTTAAATCACAAAAGTAAGTTATGAAACCTAATAGAGCTTCAAGATCACTCTGTTCCCCCAAGACTCTAGATCCCCCTTACCCTGTTCCACATTTCCCCATTTTCAACAGCACTTATCTCTTTCTGACATACTATGTAATTTCCTTGTTTATTATGTTTTTTATTGTCTGTCTTCTCCTGCTAGTTCATCACCTCCAAAAAGGCAGAGATCTTGGTTGGCTTTATTCAGGGATGGCTCCCACATGCTTGCAATAGTACCTGGCACATAGCAGGCACTCAATAGATAAAGGATAGAGATAGTATATATACATATATATATATATATATATATATATATATATATGTATATATATATATATATACTATATATGTATACTATATATACATATATGTATACTATATATATATATACTATGTATATATACTATATATATACATAGTATATATACTATATATATACTGTATATACTATATATATAGTATATATACTATATATATACTATATATACTATATATATACTATATATATACTATATATATACATATATAGTATATATATAGTATATATATATATGTATATACACATATATATGTGTGTGTATATATATATATATACACTACATAAATGATAGCCTAGTGGAGGCTATACATATATATATATAGTATATATATATGTATATACACATATATATGTGTGTGTATATATATATATATACACTACATAAATGATAGCCTAGTGGAGGCTTACATGGAATTCTGCCCATCAATTTTGTTTCTCTCCCTTTCAGCAAAATTGGAAAGTGTGCCTTCTATGTTTCCACCCAAACTGCTAATTTAATGTGCCTTCTATATTTTCACCCAAGTTGTTGGAAAGTGTGGAACTATAGGTATGCTGATGCATATGCCCCAAGACTGTGTACAAGGATATTCATGGTCACAGGGTCAGACAGAACAAAAGATTACCTGCCCCTGTCAACCGATAGAGCTCTGATATGCTCATGTAATAGACTATCATACAGGTTTGTTTTTTTCCCCCAAGTGATATGAAGGTACTTATTTATCAGATCTATGGGTACTGGTTTAACCTGATCTCCAAGATATATTATTAGATAAATAAAATGGATTTCTTTTTTTTTTTTTTTTTATGGCTGATTAAATCCTGCCTTTTGCAATAACATGGATGGATCTTGAGGGCATTATGTTAAGTGAAAAAAGTCAGGTGGAGAAAGACAAACACCATATGATATCACTAATGTGTAGAATCTAAAAAAGTAGGGCTCCTAGAAACAGAGAATAAAATGATGGTACCAGGAGTTGGGGGATGAAGGAAACAAGAAGATGGTGGTCAAAAGTTACAAACCCAGTTACAAAGTGAATACATTCTGGAGGTCTAATGCACAGCATGCTGACTATAGTTAACAATACTTTAATACTTTAATGTTGTATTATATACTTTAAAGTTGCTAAGAGAGTAGATCTTTTTTTTTTTATGCTAAGAGAGTAGATCTTAAATACTTTCGCCACACACATGTGAGCTCACACACACACACAAAGGTAATTACGTGAGGTGATAGAGATGTTAATTATCCTCACTGAGATAATCATTTCACAATTTTTTTTTTTTTTTAATTTTTTTTTTTTCCAACGTTTATTTTTTTATTTTTGGGACAGAGAGAGACAGAGCATGAACGGGGGAGGGGCAGAGAGAGAGGGAGACACAGAATCGGAAACAGGCTCCAGGCTCTGAGCCATCAGCCCAGAGCCCGACGCGGGGCTCGAACTCACGGACCGCGAGATCGTGACCTGGCTGAAGTCGGACGCTTAACCGACTGCGCCACCCAGGCGCCCCTCATTTCACAATTTTTATGTGTATCAAATCATCATGTTGTACCCCATAAACCTACATGACATTATATGTCAGTTATATCTCAGGAAAACTGGGGGATGGTGCAAAGTGCATAACAGCATTTATTATCCTTCTGTGCCTTTTGTAATCTGAAAAAATTATTATATCAGCCTTGCCCCTGCTTTTGCTTTTTGCTTTGGTTTCTTTGCTTGGATTTTGGTGGTTGCATTAGTATTTATTTTATGGGTTTGTTTAGGAATAATTGAAGAACCAAATATTAATCAAGCCCCACAGTATGTCAAGCAGATGCTAGAACATTTAAATATGCTATTTCCTTTAATCCTAGGACACTAGGATTAGTGACAATAGTGACAATAGTGATCACTATTTCTATTTTGCAGTTGAAGAAATTGAGACTCAGTGGCTTGCCCAGGATCACATAGCTCCTGGATTCTACTGGACCTCACCCCTCCATCCCCACACCTCTGTCAGGGCACAGTCTGCCCATGCATTTCTCTGCATCTCATCCCAGTACACAGACTATGCCACGGGCCACTCCACTGGAGCATCATGGTCTTCAAGGCACTCTGTCTTCCTGGCTTGTAGGAGCCTGGCGCAGCCTGGCAGGCTCCTCCTCCCCCCTCCTCCCCCTACCCCCCCCCTCCCCCCCCCCCGCAGAGATGTGGAATGAGGAGGCATTTTGCCACAGCCCAGTCCGAGAGCAGGAGTCTGGCAGGTTTGTCTCTCACCTGCCCAGGAAACAGAACCTTGCAGACACGCAAGTCTACCCAACTGGGAGAACAGCCACCAGTCCTGCTATGACATGCAGGAGACCTGGTGCCTGCTCGTCACACCAGCCTGCCTACCAGCAGTTGGGTTGCCTCGCCTACTTCAGGGCTACAGGGAGGAGAGAAGCCTCATGCCATCAGGGCAGCCTCAATATCAAGATGAGCTCTGTTATGTCTAAGGCAGAAGGCTGGAATTTAGTTAATTTTATCATTTTTAGGTAATACAACTGTTTTAATGAAAAGAGGTGACCTTGGGGCTGGTGGCGTCACAGATAAGGAGTGTGGACAGCAGCAGATGGGTGACCTTGTTCTGCTTATTAACGGCTTTCCTTCCCCTTTGCTCTTCCTTACCCCCTCCCTTGATTTCATTTTCTCGTCCAAGGTTTTAACACCAGGAGAGGAAGGAATAATTAGCACAGCCAAGCCTTGGGAAAATGCTGCTTCAGGGCAATCCACATGTGCTCCGCCAGATCCACGGCCTTCAAGCAGGGCCAGGCTCCCACAGGAGGAACGAGGCAGCCGGCCTGGCTCCCCCAGGGGCAGAGGATAAGGCCGTCTGCTGGGCCAGGCCGGCTGTCTGGGCTGAGGCACTCCGGGAAGTGTTAACCCAGGTGGCTCAGGAAGTGAGGGAGCACTGCTAATTCTCAGCTGTGCTAATTCAGTCTTATTCGACAAACATTTATTGAGCGCCTGTTAGGTTAGGATTCGTAGTTAGGAGCAGGGGATTCAGAGAGAAGCGACATCTGTCCCACCAGCCACCAAAGAACCAACCTGTGATTGTTTGGGTTGGTGGAGCCCAACGGGTGACCTGCCTAGGGATTGAAAGGAAATTACTGGAATAGACTAAAGCGAGAAATGAACCCAAGAACTGAAACCAGAGCTGTCACTTGGCCCCGGGAAGCCCGCTCAGAAAATGGGAAGGAGCCACACCAGGCGAGGACAAGGAGAGGCTTGGAGGGTCCAAGGAAGTTCTACGTTGTAAATATTCCATCCCATTACCCCCTTAAGGACGTCTCTACTTCTCATCTTGTAGGTGCTAATTTGTGGCTTGAAAATATGTTTTCCTGAGATAAATGTCATGTGATAGGTTGTGCGTGAGTGTGTATGTGTGTGTGCTGTTAATGTGCTTGAACAGCTACTGCCTCTAACCAGTCCTGTCTCTGACTTACACCCTGAGATGTTCATTCACCACACACTTCCATGAATTCTACACATCTAATTGGAAAACCACTGTGTAAAGTTTTGACATATTTAAAACATGAGACAACTTCACTGGCTTATCCATAAGGAGATGATATGATGTACTCTAAATATCGTTCTCCAAAAACAATCTATCCCATGTGTAAATAACTTTTCAAGTCAATGTTGGGGTAAATCCCTGGAAGTTTTCAAATAGGGGAGTTTTATTTGTTTGGCATTATTAGTTTACATTCTGTTCCACATGAGTGCCTGCACAAAAACTGTTTTAGCTGAAATATGCCTTCTCGGAGCATGCTGTCTCTTCTCTGCCTTCTAAAATAGAGTGTGCTGAACATTTTCTCCATGACTCAGGGTATTATTAATTATATAATGATAGCACTTGAACATTGTACAATACAATGCCTCCACGTGCTATTGAAGTGCATTGGGCGGTTTCCCTTTACACTGACACTGTTATTTATTATTTTTTAAATGTAAGCTTGTGTTCTTAATAATTTTTTTCTTCTTTCCCTCGATGTTAGGCTGTAACTGTTAAAAATTGCTTTTAGCATTCCAAATGTATATAGCACCCACTTTGTTGCCGATACTGATACCGATGACAGCAATGCTAACGTAAATAGCTATTTATTAGGCGGTTACCATGTACCTGGCACTGTGCTAAGCACTTCGGGAATATTTCTTCATTTAATCCTTGCAAGACTTGTATGAAGTATACTATTATTATCCACCATTTACAGATGAGGACACAGGCTTAGAGAGAGAAATTAACTTGCCCTTCTTCACACAGCTAGAGGCAATAGGGGAAGTTACACTGTCCAAATTCAGAGCTCATGCTGTTTACCACATTGCTATACTGACTCCTGCTGTGGCTTGGTCTACAAGCCAATTAAAATCAGTTACAAATATTTCTGGGGCGCCTGAGTGGCTCAGTCATTGGAGCATCTGACTTCAGCTTGGGTCATGATCTTGGGGTTCGTGGGTTTGAGCCCTGTCTCTGGCTCTGTGCTGACAGCTCAGAGCCTGGAGCCTGCTTTCAATTCTGTGTGTATCTCTCTCTCTGCCCCTTCCCTGCTCACACTGTCTCTGTCTCTGTCTCTGTCTCTCTCTTAAAAATAAATAGGGGCTCCTGGGTGGCTCAGTTAGTTAAGCGTCTGACTTCAGCTCAGGTCATGATCTCACAGTTCACAGGTTCAAGCCCCATGTCGGGCTCTGTGCTGACAGCTCAGAGCCTGGAGCCTGCTTCAGATTCTGTGTCTCCCTCTCTGCTCCTCCTGTGCTCACACTCTGTCTCTCTCTCTCTTTCTCAAAAATAAACATTTTAAAAAAATTTTTTAATAAAAATAAAAACAAATAAACATTAAAATAATTTTTAATTAAAAAAATCATTTATAAATATTTCTAAACTAAGAGTTCCTAGGCTCTAAGTGAGAATCTATGATATTCTCCAATTTGTAAAATCCCTGAGACTTCGTGGATGTCCTTTCTTTTCTGATGTCTTTGTCCTTAAGCATAGTTCAAACAGCTAAAATTGCTGACAAATTGAAGCTGGCTAACTGAGGTGTTTTGTTTTGTTTTTCTGGAATAACACCTTGTTTCTCTATTGCACAAATCCTAGAATTTGTTCAGAAACAGATATATTGAACACCTTATTTATCTTTACAACTTCTCTGAGATATATTCTTGTTAGTTGGCATTGTTATGGCAGCTTTACAACTTTCAAAATGAAGTTAGGAGCATCAAACACCAAAATGAGAATCCACAAGAATCGTGAATGTACACGCTCACCCCAACATTTCCTTGACCCATTGTCCCAAACTGTAGGACCACTTGGTCCCCAGAAGCCCCAGATCTGCTCAGATACCATTAGGCAAATATTTGCTCTCCTTTTCTGTTCTTTTCCACGTTTTTCCATTGCTTCCACGTTGCTTGCTGACGTGGGAGGCCCCACTCCAGGTGCCGAAGACAGCTTTCTTCCCTTCCGTTCCTTCATGCGTGTGCAGACTTGGTGTCTGCGATGACTTTATCTCTTCACCTTCTCAGCAAATGGCTATTCATTCTATTCTTCCAGTGTCTCAGGCCAGAAGCCCTTAAAGCATTCCTGACTCCTCTCTTCCTCATATGTCACATCCAGTCCATCAAAAAATCCTGTCAACCCTACCCCTCAAAAGACATCCAGAATCTGATTCCTTCTCGCCCACCCCTGCTCACCACCTGGTCCCAGGCCATCCTCACCCTTCTACATTGTGGCAGTGCCCTCCCAGGTAGCTCCCTGCTCCCAGCTGTGCCCCCTGGTAGCCAGTTAAGTCAGACTGTGTCACTTTTGTGCTCAAAACCTGCCCATGGCCCCAGCTAACGCAGAACAACACCCAAAGGCCCTTTGAAGGCCCCTGCCTCACCCTCGTCTCCCCCACCCACTCTCTCACCCTCCCCTCTCCTGTCACAGTGGCCTCCTTTAGGTAACAGTTGTATATGTGTCCTTCCGGAGTTCAGGGTTTTGTTTTTGTTTTTTTAATCTCAAGCTTTCGACCTGAAAATGAACGCTGTAATACTGGAAAGAGGTGCCCCGTGGTCCTCAGAAGCCTTGGCGCCTGCTTGACTTTCCTCACGTGCCCAGCAAGGGGGCCTGAGCAGCCCCACCCCAGGGAACTGGACGGTGCCCCCCCACACCCCAAGCAAGCAGGTGTGCTCCACCCGCCAGCGCCCGCCCCTCCCCTGCAGGCCACAGCAAACACTGGTGGCGACAGTCAGGGCACACTTTCTTTTTCTGTTTGCTGTAGGTGGCAGACTGCCCAGGGCCGGCCCAGCACTGGCATTTCAGGGAGAAATTCCTGACTGAAGAGACACCTAGAGAACACGAGAGACGTGGAAATCCCTACAGGTTGCAACAGTTGTCCTTCAAAGCAGGCTGGAAACAGGGGAGGTTAACAGGAAGGCTTGAAGGCTAGTTCAGGCCCAAGCAAAGCCAAATCAGAGAGCTGGGCATCTGGAGGCAGGACTCCTTCATAGGCCAGCCCCTCCTAAGGGTCAACTTCTGGGTGCCCACGCAGCCAAGGCCAAGTTCTTTCTCCTGCTTCACCACTGCTCGGCGTCCAGGGTCAGGAAGGGGTCAGCCAGCCGGCAGACAGGTTCTCCTCCAGTTTTCTCTCAGCGGCATCACACGGCACCTGCACACAGTAGATGTCCTGTGCGTGCCCCTCTGGGAAAGCAGTGAGTCAAAGCCAGCCCACTTCCTGCCCCCCTGTTCTGACCCCCTTTTCTTTTGATTAGGAACTCAGAGGCCCCGCCCCTGTTGTTCTTAAGACCCATTCCTCAGGCTATACAAACGACTGTAATACTTCCCCTTCTGCCTTCCCGTCCTTTTGGAGGGACAAAGGGGCCCTGCTCCCAGAAGCACTGTCTCCTGGAGTCGGGAGAATTCCTGGAATGGGCAGGGACCTCGCCTGAAAAAGAGAAAGGAGAACTGTAGGTAAAGGCAGAGGGGAACAAGGGGCCAGATCAAAGAGAGCCTGGCCAGGGTCAGGAGAAGGGAGTGCTGGCAGGGAGACAAATGGGGCTCCCCGAGGGGTCAGCGGAGGGACAGGCGTGCCTACACTCAAATGCACAGTGACAGCGCAAGAGCTCTTCAGGGAAAGACGGTCATTGCAGAGACAATAGATGGAAAAGATAAGAGAAGGTGTAAATTAATGGAGAAAAGGGCCGGCCATAGATAAGGGGATCTCCCTCTAATTAAAAACGTACAGCCTCCCCATCTCCAGGGTTGGTGGTGTCCCAGACTGTCCTGTGTCTGAGCTGGGGTGGGAGCTGAGGTAAAGGAGGGCAGAAATCGGGCCAGTTAATGATTAGCTCCTCGCTGAGGGCTTAGAAGCTGACTCAGCTTCGTCCACAGACAGGAGGAGTGAACCATCCAAAATTACCAGAGATGAAGTGAGCGACTCACCCAACTCTGGAAGAGCCCGGGGGAACCTCAGACCCCGCACAGGATCTTCACTTCTGAGGCTGGCCAGGACAAGTCTTTCTCTGATACTTCAGGCTTTTGTCATTGTTGGTTGGTTGGTTTCAATTCTGGTTCTAAGATTCTAAGCTCTGCCTCAAATACTGATTGAATTTGAACTTGATCTTGCCGGTTCCACACCCAAAAGGGGTGCTCGGTGGCAATTTCTGGCAAGATTCATCTGCTTATGGTCAGAGCTAATTAACTAGCAGAATGGGAGAGACGGTAGATTCTAGAGCCAGGCTGCCTGAGGTCACGTCCTGCCTTGTCCACTCACTAGCTGTATGACTTAGTACAAGATCCCTGACCTCTCAGAGGGTCCAGTGTGTGCTGGGCACCGAGTAAGCACTCAACAAATGCTAGCTGCCATCATCAGCATCATTTTAATCAGTACCATCTTTCTCCCCCAACCTGGAAGCAACGCCCTGATATAACTGCAAACCCCACTTCCCGTCTGAGCAGGCCACAGCCCTCCCGCTCCCTCAGCATGGATGCCTGTGGACATATCCTAGCATGGACAGTTCAGAGGATGAGACAAAGAAACCAGGAACTCAGATGTAAGTTGTGGGGGCAGGAGGAGGTGACTACGACACCCAGGAATACTGTCTGTAAATTCCTGCATCTTCCCTCTCTCCTCACATCCAATCCTTCACCAATCCAGTCTAGTGTACCTACACAATCAACCCTGACTCCGTCCACTTCTCTCCACCTGCACGGCTCCCCGCTCCAGTCAAAGCCACCATCATCCTCCACCTAGACTGCTGCACTAGCCCTCTGACTGTCCCCCCGACTCTGACTTCTACCTGCACCCCCTAACCTGTTTTACACACAGCATGTACAGTGATGTTTTAAAAGCTATGACTACAGAAACCACATCATTCTCCTGCGAGAGCCCCTAGCCCATCCCCGCCCACCCTCAATGGCTTCCCACTGCACTCCAGATAAAATCTCAAGTTCTTACTGGCCTAAAAGACCCTGTATGACTGGCCTCTGCCCACCTGTACAATCTCATTCAGCACCACGCTCCTCCTTGTCTACCAGGCTCCAACTTCACTGGCTTCCTTTCAGCTCTTCAAACACCCTTTCCTCCTCTTCAAAGGCCCAACTCTTTTTCAGGTCTTAGGGTCAATGGCATTTCTTGAGAAAAGCCTTCCCTGGCTACCCTCTCTAAATACCTCCCCAACTCCTCCCTCTGACTCTCTTTCACAGCATCTTGCTCATTTTGTTCACTGTGTTTGATTCTGTAATTAGATATTTGGTTTTTCCTTTTTGTTTCGGTCATGGTGCTGTACCTATGTGAAAAAAGAGGCCTTGTGTGAACAATGAAGAAAGGAGGAACGGGAATAATTACATCTCCGGTATTAGAGATCCTGGCAGGAAGGAAGAGAAAGGAAGGAGACAGGGAAATAAAGCCATCAATTTTCAAAATTTTTATTCCAAGATGGCAGCGTAAAGACATTTCCATTCTCTTCTCTTTTCAAAATATATATTTTTTAATCCTAAAACATTGAAAACAAGAAACAAACACAAAATTAGAAATCCAATGCAAGTAAAAGATGTTTAACTTCAAACAAAAATATAAGAAGAACAAAATTGATGGACAAATGGTGAGTGACTCAGCACAAAGGAAGAAGGTCAAACACAAGTATTTTTTAGAGTGTGGCGTATGGGGTAGGCATCAGCAATCCCATTAATTTTGCAAAACCCCAGAAATGTTCAGATATTAGAGGCAGAAGTTGATATAGAGGATAAGGATAAGAGAGTATACTGAAAACAGAGGGATTGTTTGAAAATCTGTGTCAGAAGCAGTCACTTCCTCACCTCTATACTGCGGTCAGGCAACTACTTCTGACCATCACCATTCCTTGACCCTGCATGTCCCCATAGTGAAACTACAGAGTCAATCTCTAGAGAAGTCAAACAGAGGAGCTTCTATCTAGGAAGTTCTACTTCCAAATACAAGAAATTCCAGAAATATATTAAAAAAGAAATTAGTTGTGTTATGGGCTGAATTGTGTCCCTTCAGAATCAATATGTTGAAATCTCAACTCCCCAGTATTTCAAAATGACACCATTAGGGTGGGGCTCTAATCCAATATGACTGGTGTTCTTATAAGAAAAAGAGGAGACAGCAAGGACATACATGCACAGAGGAAAGACCATGTGAGGACACTGGGAGAAGGTAGCCATCTGCAAGTCAAAGAGAGAGGCCTCAGAAGAAACCAAATCTATCAATGCCTTGATCTCGAACTTCTAGCCCCCAGAACTATGAGAAATACATTTTTATTGTTTAAGTCATCCAGCCTGTGGTATTTTCTTATGGCAGCCCTAACACACTAATACAGGGAGGCAGGTAATTATCCAAAAGAAAAGAACATAAGAAAACTTGAGGGCACCTGGCTGGCTCAGTTGGTAGAGCATACAAATCTTGATCTCAGGGTCATGAATTCAAGCCCACATTGGGTGTAGAGGAAGGAAAGGGTGTATTAGGTGTATTAGAAGGAAATAAGAGGAGCAGAGGGAAGGGAAGGGGAGGGAAGGGGAGGGTAGAGGAAAGGGGGAGGGGAGGGGAGGGGAAAGGGGGAGGGGAGGGGAGGGGAAAGGGGGAGGGGAGGGGAGGGGAAAGGAGGGGAGGGGAAACTTGAAGGACAAACTAAGTCTCTGGATCCAAGCACAAAGAATGAAGACAAAGACACAGAGTCACCAAATATCACAAATGAATAGAATATTCTAAAAGCTTCCAGAAAGGAACTATATGTCATATTTAAGGGGTCATATGTGAGAATGGAATCAATTTTTTCAACACCATCATTGGATGCTAGAAGATAATGAGATAATATCCTCAAAATTCTGAGTACAAATTATTTTCTACTTGGAATTTTATACCCAAACAGAAATCAAGTATGAAAGTAGAATAAAGACATATTTTTAGATATTTAAAGAGATTGAAAAAAACTGTACTCCCTAAACACTTTTTCAGGGAGGTACTAGAGAATATGTTCCACAAAAATGAAGTAAGTCAAAAGAGAATAAAACCTGGATCCGGCAAGCAGGGAATCCAGCAGAAAAGAGAAGAAATGAAATTCCTAAGATGACAGCAAAGAGGAGTTACATGACATCAGCTGTATAACCACAGGCCAACCAAGCAACCATTTCAGAGAGGTTGCCCGGCGACCTGTCATTGGCACAAATGTAAGTGCCAATGAGAGGCACTTAAATTTAAAAGTAAAGGAGCTACTGATGGGTGAAGGAAACTTCTCCATTAAAGAAAACTAAGTAGATAAAATAAATCGACCATTATTATCTCCAGGAAAAACAAAATTTAAACAGGAAAGGAAATATGATCAGAGTACAGAATTTGGTTTGGCCATAAATAAGATTTATAAATCTGTAATAATTAAAATTTGATTATGAGTGTAATCAGTATTGGGATATAATTATATTCTCAGAATAATAGAGGGAGAGAGGAATTTAAATGAGCTATTATTCCATAAGAGAAAGCCAGTGGTTTATGTCTAGAATTGATTGATCAAATATACCCATATTATTTTGAAATATGAATATAGGAGGCATCCTTCCATTTGACCACAATTGAATAATAAGTTTTGGACTTACTCTATAAATTTAAGCAGCTATGAAACTAAACAAAATATGTGAAGCAACTCTTTTTAGGCATCATACAAGAGCACAAGGTTGTGGTCATTGAGAGACGGGAAACACACAAAGAGAGCTCCACATCCATCCTAGTTTCCTGCTGGGAGTACCTCCCAAACCAAGGCAAAGGGAGGTAGAGCCAAATAGAAAGGAACAGTGTTCCTGAGTGAAAGAAAAAAAATTGATTTCAGGGCTACAAAGCCAACTCAAATTTGCATGGAAGGGTAATAGAGAGGAGGCAACTATGAAAAGAAGTTTCATAAACCTGCATGGGGGTTTCCCCGAGTCTTCAGCTAAATATTGTCATACATGCAGAGGAGATTCTGTGAAGTATAGCAGACAACATTTCTGGGAATATGTGAGGTGAACAGAGAGATTCTGGAGATTGGACAATGTTGGGAGAACTAGAGTTCTAACAAGCTGGACTGGAGAGGTCTTACTGAATATCCCAAGCATTCAGCTGAGACTACAGAAAGACCACTCTTGGAAAAAATGCGTGCTCTAGCTTAAGGCTTGGTTAGACCTACCCTAACAGAAACTTAAAATAAGCTTTCATATAATGCAACTGATTCCCCAGGAAAGTAACTACGTTCTAGAACAAAATTCAATGCATTTAAAAAGAAAACAACAAATCTAGACTATCATAGAGTTCACCATGTCCAGTAAACTATCATGAAACATTAGACATGTGAAGAAGCAGAAGCAGGAAAGCATGACACCTAATCTGGGAGAGTCTATAGAAACAAACTCACAGGTGACACAGATGTTGTAATTGGCAGGCAAATGCCTTAAAACAGTTATTATAAGTATGTTGAAACATTATAAACACAAAGATGGACACAATGAGTGAACAGATAAGGGAAATCACTGCAGAAAAATTAAAAGTATGAAAAATAACCAATCAAAAATTCTAGAACTGAAATTAGTATCAATTTCAAAATGGAAACTTCACTGGAATATAGTGACAGAACAAATACAGAACAGAGAGGAGAAAAAAAGGCTAAAAAAACTGAACAAATCCTCGGTGACCTGTAGGACAATATCAAGTGATCTTACATATAGGTAATTGGAGTCTCAGCTGTAGAAGAGAGATCAAGACAGAAAAAATTTTGAATATGGAATGGCCAAAAACTTCCTAACTTAATGAAAATATCAACCTACATATTCAAGAATCTTTACAAACCCCAACTGGGATAAAAAAAAAAGAAAATCACATGTAAGCACATCATGATCAACGTGCTGTAAACTGAACATAAAGAGAAAATCTTAAAGGCAGCTGGGGGGTAGAATAGAATGGTACATGATAAACAAGGGAACAACAATTTATCATAAGAAATAAGGTGGGGAAAAAAAGAAAAAGAAATAAGGTGAGCCAGGAGACAATGAAATGGCATAAACTGCTCTTTATGACAAAACCTAACAACTCAGAATTTTATATCCAGTGAAAATATCCTTGGGGCACTTAGGTAGCTCAGTCAGTTAAGCATCCGACTCTTAATTTCAGCTCAAGTCATGAAATCACTATTTGTGAGTTCAAGCCCTGCATTGGGCTCTTCGCTGATGGTGCAGAGCCTGCTTTTTCAATTCTGTCTCTCTTTCTCTCTGCCCCTTGTGCTCTCTCTCTAAAAAAATAAATAAATAAACTTAAAAAAAATATATCCTTTTAAAGGATTGGTAAAATGAAGATATTTTCAGACAAACAAAAGCTGAGAAAATTCATGACTAGCAGATTTATACTACAAGAAATATAAAAAGTTCTTCAGGTTGAAGGGAAATGATATCAGATGAAAACAATCTAGACTGAGGGATGAAGAGCTCTGAAAGTAGTAAATATAAAAGATTTTTATGTATATAAATATAAAATACTTTTTTCTTCATTTTTAAATTTCTTTAAAAGATAATTGGCCATTTAGTGCAAAAATAATGACAATGTCATGTGAATTTACAGCATATATAGAAGTAAAATATATGCCATTATATGCAGCAGATGTATGGTAAATAGCAACTGTATTATGTGGGTGTACCATGATCTATTTAACCAGATCCTTATCAATGGACATCCAGATTTTTTTGAAATTTTGCCATTTTAAATAATCCTACAAAGAATAGCCTCACACATGTGAATGTCCTTATAATTAATATTCTACAATTCTTACATTATACATGAGGTGGTACAATATTAATTAAAGGTACACATAAGTTAATGTTGCATAACAACCCCACTTTAAAAAAATAAAGATATAGCTAAAAAATCCAATGGAGGAGACAAAATGGGATTTTAGAATATATTTTAGTATTCCAGAAGAAGTAAGGAAAGAAGGATAAGAATAACAAAGAGGGGTGCCTCAGTAGTTCAGTTGGTTAAGCATCTGACTCTTGGTTTCATCTCAAGTCATGATCCTGTAGCTGGTGGCATTGAGCCCCACATCAGGCTCTGCACTGACAGCACAGAGCCTGTTTAGGATTCTCTCCTTCCCTCTCTCTCTGTCCCTCTTCTGCCTCAAAATAAATAGATAAACTTCAAAAAAAGGAAAAGAAGAATAAAGAATAAATGGGACAATTGGAAACAATAGCAAAATGTTAGGCTTAAACCCAGCCAAATCAATAATTACATTAAACGTAAATAGGCTTAACACTCCAGTTAAAAGGCAGATATTAACAAACTGGATAGAAAAAGCAAGACTAACTGCATGCTGTTTACAAAATAGATATAAAATATAGAAACACAATGCAATTACCAGAAGAAAGAGAATAAAAAGTATAAAGTAGTTGCCTCTGAGAAGGGAGCAAGGAAAAGAAAAACCTACTGGCTTTTAGCATAAACTCTTTTAACACTATTTGTGCACTTAAACAATTTGCTTGTAATGCCTTGAAAAATAGTTTTAGAAACTGAAGGAATTGTTCTGAAAGCACTTTACAAGTTGGATCTTATCCTTTATGATTTTGGAGTGCATTTTGAAATTGCAGTGAGGTACAAAAACAGAGGAATAAAACCATTCTACCCAGAAAGGCAGATGAATCATGATTATGATGTTATTTGTTCATATTTCTAGGCAGACAGGTGGAAGTACACCTTAACATAATGAGTTCACCAGAAGCACATAACCCCCAAAACAGAAACCAGGAGTGTTCTTCTCCAGTTCCTCATGCCAGCTGGAATCCAATGGGGTCCAGACTGTAATCATAGGTGTTCATACTTAAGCCTAGCTACTCTAGTGGTGGTCAAGTCTTACAGACATTAGAGTATAGTTTTTGAATATCCATTACATGCAAGATCCTGGTCTAGGCATTACATAAGGGACACAAAATATGAGACATAGTCCTACTCTTTTCTCTTAGTGATGGAGCACAAAAATTCCTTTGCCAGTCATTAGATGATGCAGTAGATTGTTATATTAATGGCCCCCAAAGAATCATGCATCCCTGTGTCTGTATCTTTGTATGAGCTCCTTCTACATTGACTCTATGCTTGGATATGTGGTTTGCTTTGGCCAGTGGGACATTGGCAAACATAATATAAACAGAGGACTGAAAGGTACTCGTGCATTGAGACTTACACTCTCTTTCTTGCTGCTTTTGGAACACAGTAACTTATGAAGAAGCTCAAGATAGCCTACCGGGGATACACAATCCAATCATCAATGAGCACTAACCATCAGACATAAGACTGAGGTTATTTTAACAACCTAGCTCCAGCCAAGCTGGTGAGTCAGCCTAGGTGAGACCAGCCACAGAACTGTCCCACTGGACCTAGCAAAACTTGCTGATGCACAGAATCATGAGTAAATAAAATGGTGCCTGTGTTATATGAATAAATTTGGCAAGTTGGTGATGCCACAACAGTTAACTGATACAACTGTGATTGATGATCTTACTGTCACAGGAACAGAATAGCAGACCTTGAAGCCCCATCTTTTCTCTTAAAAGATTCTAATTTCATATAAACTGAGCCATATGTGATTTCCGAAGGAGTTTGAAATCCAGGCTATTTTCCTTCAACACCTAACATGACCTGAATAGTAGGATTCAGTCCCAGACTTTTTTTTTTTTTTTTTTTTAATTTTTTTTTTTTTCAATGTTTATTTATTTTGGGGACAGAGAGAGACAGAGCATGAACGGGGGAGGGGCAGAGAGAGAGGGAGACACAGAATCGGAAGCAGGCTCCAGGCTCTGAGCCATCAGCCCAGGGCCCGACGCGGGGCTCGAACTCACGGACCGCGAGATCGTGACCCGGCTGAAGTCGGACGCTTAACCGACTGCGCCACCCAGGCGCCCCCAGTCCCAGACTTTTAAATCTCTATTTTAAAATTTCATTTAATTTTTGAATGGTAATGCATGAACATGTTGATAAATCTAGCAATTCTACTTTGAAGTTCAATCAGAGAAACAGAATCATTAGGATACACACACACACACACACACACACACACACAGATTTGTTACATCTAATTGCAGGAGCTAGTTAAGTAATCTCTGTAGGCTATTGTCTTCACATCAGTTGCTACAGTTTGAAGTCCACAGGAAGATGGAGGTAAAGTGGGGAGAGCAAGGACAAGCATGAACCCACAAGGTTGTGCCAAAATCCATGAGGAGTAAGGGGTACCAGGGTGGCTCAGGTGGTTAAGTGTCCAACTCTTGGTTTCAACTCAGGGCATGATCTCACTGTTTGTGGGTTTAAGCCCCATGTCAGGCTCTGTGCTGTCAGTGCAGAGCCTGCTTGGCATTCTCTCTCTCCCTCTCTCTCTGTCCCTTCCCTGCTCTGTGTCTCAAAATAAATAAAGATTTACAAAATAAAAAGTACTTTAAAAAATTAAAAAATAAATTAAGGAAAAAAAACAACCCATGAGGATGTACTGAAATATGTATCAATTCTCACTGCCTCTGATGTTGCTGTCCTGCAGGAGAGGCCAGTGCCCTCATCATACAACTAAACACAGAATTCAGAATTGGCCCAGAAGTCAGAAATGCTGAAAAAGGATCCACAGGAAGGGGAGCCATTGTGGACCTCACTGCGGCTTCACTCTGACAAGGGCGGCCACAGAGAAGCAACAACATACTGAGATACAAAATAGCTTCTACTTCACTTACACCATCCAAAGTTCATACAGTAATCTCTTTCAGGGCCTCCTCATACTGGAACATACAAGAAAGAAAATTCTGGCAGATACAGTTCAGCCTAGCCGTGCTGACACATAACAAAGCCGCCACCCATACAAAAAATTCACACTGAAAATGTCCCCCTACTCCCTTCTCTCTCAGTTCCCCTCCCCACCAAACAACCAGTTATCAGTCTCAGTTTCTTGTGTTTCCTTCCTGAAATATTCTATGTACATGTAAATATACACGTATATCTAGTACTTGGTGCATTTTACACAAAAGATCCTATACTATACACATTGATCAACACCTTCCTTTTTTTTTTTTTAACTAAATGAGATACCTTGGAAATTTTTCCATAGCAACATAGGAATATTTGCCCTTTTTTCCTTTAGCAACTGCATACTGTACTGTGAGGGTATAGCATGATCTGTTTAACTAGACCCTTATCAATGAACATCCAGATTTTGTTGAAATTTGCTATTTTAAATAATCCTACAAAGAATAACCTCACGGATGTGTAAGTGTCCTTATAATTAATGTTCCTTGTCAACCTGGTGTGGTACCAACCCAAGCAGGCCAGAATGAGAGACTAATGGGGCCAAACAGCACATATGGGCTGCAGCTACAATGAAGTGCCTTTCCCATACTCAGCCCACTTTAAGGTCCATCATTTGTAAATTCACTTTACACCTTCTGTGCATTTCTGACTTTTTCTGTCTCTGTCCTTGCAAGATCCTCTGCACCTTGGGCTACTGCTGAGATCATTGTGTGAAGATCCTATAATCTAACCAGCAACTTAATATTGATGGGGTCACCCTCTAAAATGCTCATCAGTGGGGCACCTGGGTATCTCAGTCAGTTAAGTGTCTGACTCTTGGTTTCTGCTTTGTCATGGTCTCACAGTTCGCGTGTTTAAGCCCCAAGTCAGGCTTGCATGAGTCTGCTTAGGATTCTCTCTCTGCCTCCTCCCCCCCTCCTCTGCTCACTCGCACTCTCTCATACGTGCATGCTCTCTCTGTCTCAAAAATTAAAAAATGAAGTAAAAACTTAAAAAATAAAATAAGATGCGCATCAGTGAAAATGCTCTTAATGATATAGATAAAATTATCAAAAACAAAGTAACATGGAAATCTACTGACAGATAAAACAAGTGGTTGACAAAGCTGCAAAATCATTTATTGTTCCACCATCTTAATGTTCCATTTTCCAATGGCAGAAATTGCAACCGTCAGGCTGCATAGAGCAAAGAAACGTGAGACCCACAAAGAAAGAAATTGCCCAGTTTCTTTTCCTAAGAACACTTTCATTGATTTTTTTCCATTATTGAGTGTTTGCTTAAAGGCCCTTTCACCCTTCATCCCCAAGGGTTTTATAAATATCACATTTGCTTCATTCATACTTTAAAGATCTGGCTTCTCTAGAAAGGAAATATTTTTCTTTTAGGAGTCATTGTTTTAAAACATAAGCATAGACTGTCTTGACTCATAGCATAATGGAGCGGAGGGGATAAGACATGTACACAAAAGAAGAAAACTGGGCCGCTTGTAATAGTACATCTCAAAGCAGTTTGTTATGTTGTCCTAACAAAATCCCTCAAAGAGGGCACCTGGTTGGCTCAGTCAGTTACACATCTAACTTCTGCTCAAGTCATGATCTCACGGTTGGTGAGTTCGAGTCCTACATTGGGTGAGCACGAGACCCACTTTGGGTGAACACAAGCCCCGCCTCAGGTGAGCCCTGCTTCTCTCTCTCTCTCTCTCTCTCTCTTTCCCTCTTCTCTCTCTGCCCCTCACTCACTTGCACCCTCTCTCCCTCTCTCCTTCAAAAAAAAAAAGAAAATCCCTCAAAGAGCAGTGAGAAAATGATGAGGGCAACCTATCTGTCCTGGAGCTTCCACCTGACCTCTTTCAGCCTTTTCTGATCCTCCAGATTCCTTCCATCCCCAACAGGCTGTGGCTTTAGGAGGCATTTACTGGACAGCATGGTAGAAGGTCCAGATTGCAGAGTCAAGATTTTTAGCCAGAAAGGAGAGCAGTCTCAAGAAATAGTGTGAAGTCCTTTGAGCCAGAACAAAATATAGTTGCATGAAAATAGGGAGAACTGGGTTGAAGTTGGATTGGAGAATCCCTGAAATGCCAGGTTTGCAAAAAGAGTGTAGTTATCTGTGCAAACATAGGCCCCAAAAGTGGCTCAATGGGAAAATGCCTGATTAGGAAATATTAAGAACCATTTTATAAATGGATACACTCAAATCTGGATGAGGAATATTAGAACTGGTTCTTGAGAGTGGCGGGTTTCCAGGTCTGTGCTGAAGTGATCTAGTGAGCAGAGCTACTTAACAGAGCTCAAAAGATTTACAAACACATTTGGGGCTCAGCAGAGCCAAAAACCAGCGGTGCTCCCCAGTCCCAGGCTTGGGCTCCTTCATGGAAAGACTGCAACAAAACTGAACCCTTGGCTCCTGGCCATGTAATGAATCAACTAGAGTGAGAAAGCCTCATGAGCTGATTCCAAACAAGCTCCCCCTGGGGCCTCTAGACTGGCTCCTAATTAATAGGCTCTTGGCCCACAAGCAAGAGTAAAAATGTTTGCAACAATAAAAGGAAGACAGCACTCACAATGGGGGAGGGGCTAACAAAGAAAGCAGAGGGGAAAATTACGATGGGAAGATGGATCCAGGTCTAAAGTTAGCTGGCTGAGCGATAACTCAAACCTTTATTTATTTGTTCAAGTCAGATGTGAATAACTACATAAATTTGATTCCTAGTTTGGAAATTCAGTCTACACAGCAGAATATGAGAAAACAACAATGTTGATAGGATTCAAAAATACAGACAAATCTCCATCAATTAATATTTTGGGAGTCTCATCTTAATGCATTCCTGGTGTAGGGACTGGGAGAGTCCACACAGAGGAAGGGGACACATGGTTGAGATTGAGAAGTGAGAAGTCCTGCCCTGGAAAGATGGCTTCTGAGCCCTAGAACTCTAAGATTTCCAAAGTTCGGAAGTCTTCTCTTTGCTTTTAGAGATGCAAGACAACAGACCAAAGAAGGCTTGGAGCTGTTGTCCAAAGTGCTGGCAGATTAGAAGTGAGGAAGCCAAGAGCAAGGAAGACAAGAGACTAATTTAGAATAATCAGGAATAAGACTTCAGAAAGTTTAGACTCTTCCATTTGTTTTTCCATTTGATGTGTTTTCCTGTTGCCCATCTTTTAGCATAAATTTTAGCTTCTCCAGCCTGATAACGCCCCTCATGTTCCAGAAAAAGTTGTAATAAGGAACGTTAGTCTTCAGAGACAGCAGTACAGTCAGTACAGACAGCAGCTCAGACTTCTGTCAACAATTGGCTGGTGTTCTTAAAATGTTTAAGTTGGGTTTTTGGAATCTATAACACTTCTTGTAATAGAAATAGTGTTACAAATGGAAATTAGGTCCTTGCACTAGATCATAAAGCTTATTTAATAAAGTTCCTAAATATCATGTGCTCATTTGCAGTGAAAAATATATAATATTGGAAATGACTTTTTGGCAAATGATGATGTTTTAACTATAGGTTACACTTGAAGTAAAATTACAAAGGCTACCCTGGGAAATTAACTTGTAAAAGTGTTTTTGAGGCAAAAGGTGTTCTGAATTCCATCTTACAACTTGGAACTTGGGAGAAAGTTACACACACACACACACACACATATACACACACCATGTGTGGCAGCAGAACATACCCACTCAGAGAATACTTCTTGTTCTGGGTGATTCCAGTAAGAAAAAAAAGCTGGTGGTTCTCATTTGTAGGATATTTCCATGTCAGGGTTTTTCAATTAAAAAAAAAAAAAGCTTATTTAATTTTTTAATTGGTAACATTCATATCTTTTTTACATTTGCTCCTAAATTCTATACCATTGGCATGTCAGCTAGGCTGACCCTTCTATCAGGAAAGATGCTGGGAACCATGCCTCTCAAGAGCTAGGTCCTGTTCCCCATTGAGTTCCTTACCAGCTGTGTGACTTTGAACGGGCACCCTCACTTCCCTGGGCCTTAATTCATTTAAATTAAAAATGAAGAGAGCAACATCTGGTATCTCGTGCCTGTAGAGCTGCAGTGAGCACCAAATGAAATAACAATACTACCTTCTTTTTGTGTAATACTTTGACTTTTTTAACATGTTCACATGTTTTATTCTCGGGCTAACTCTGGAGAAAAAAATAACTCTTTAGATTTTAACATCCTCCATGAGGCCAAAATAGGAAAAAAATATGGAATAGTCCCAGGGCACTTGGTAACTCACACAGCCAACCACCACACCTCTGCCTTTTCCCACCGTTTATGCCCTAATATAAGCTGGTATCAAGAAAAACACTATTTTTTGTTTCTTCTTCACTCCTAGTGAACATTCATAAAGGTTCTCCAATTTTTTATTGTGGGGAGCATTATGTAGCATATTATTCTCATTCAAGCACCTTTACAAATAAGTTTCCCTACATCTCCAGCAACACTCACAGGTTCTAACCCAGTTATACCCATCCAGGTATTATATGTGTTTAATGCATTCCTGTCGAAGAGCCCCTCTCCCTTTTGCCTGGTGACAACATACAGGATTGCCCTAATATCCATGATACGTTAATTTCTTGCCTGAGTTTCTTTGTGGCCACTCTCAACTCACACTTCGATGGAGACGCACCAACTGCACAAAGAAGCCATGACTCAAACAGCGGTCAGTGAGACTAAATTCAACAGTGTAGCCACTTAGTTAATCATAAATCATCTTTATTTTCTCCTACTTCTTAGAACCAGAGTTCGCCCTTCCAAAGAAAGTCCACGTCCTTCCTTTGAGTAATGGGTTTGACAACCTCAACTCAAACACAAGCCTGCCCGGTGCACAGACTTATCAGAGCTGCTCGGAATGGACAAGGGAAGGTGCAGAGGGAGAGAACAATGGTGCCCTGACTGGAGAGGCAGGCGTTATCAGCCTGCCATCGGAACAGAGCCCGCACTTGTTTTTCTTTCTGTTGAGTGTGCGAGCTGGTTCTAGTGTACGGTACCAGGCAGTGTAAAAGGCTGCTGCTGGGCCTCTCTGTTTGTGAGAGCTGTTGACATAAGGTGGGGTCCAAGTGATATAGGTTAATTCCTGCCCTATTTTTCTGATAGCCATAAATGAAAGAAACCCTCTTGGGCAGGCCCCTGTGCCCAGAGCTCGGGAGTTCCGTGTCTTTGGAGATGTTGTACGTCCTAAGAAGAACGGTGGAATAATGTGCAAGGCCACCGGAGAGAGCACGTTACAAAGAAAAGTTGCTTTCGTGAAGCATCACATACAACTGGTATCAAGGAGAAAAGGAAATAAGAACTTAAGAATGACTACAGAACTTGAACCTATGGCCGTCCAGCCAAACCATCTTCCAGTCATGAGCCCTACCAGACAGACTAAGGAAGGGCCTGACACCCACTCTTGACCTTAGCTTTAAGGCCAGAGTATGGCTTAAAATACTCCCCATTCCCCATAGTAATTCACATGACTGGTGGATTTGGGATGGATCCTCCTAGAAGTTATTTGGATTTTTCTGCGTTTAGCCTCTCTGGGAGTAATAAATAATCCAGCTCAATTAAAGATGCTTTACAGCCCACTTCACCCAATTCAGGGCCCTTTGGCATATATCTTAGTAACTAACCTTATTCTTAGCCTAAACTTCTTTTTCCTACCTCAACAATCTATTCTCTTACAGTTCGGTTGTGTATTTGTCAGCTACCTGAAATTCTGATTGGAAAGTGGTGAACCATAAGTCAAAAATATAATACTTCTAGAAAGGAGCTCTAGTGCCCTTCCAGGATGGGATTTCAGACCTTTTTTTTTTTCTTTACCAAGTTCTTTTTTTAACGTTTTCTTATTTTTGAGAGAGACAGAGCACGCGTGGGGGAGGGGCAGGGAGGGAGGGAGACACAGAATCCAAAGTAGGCTCCAGGCTCTGAGCTGTCAGCACAGAGCCCTATGTGGGGCTTGAACCCATGAACCTCCAGATCATGAACTGAGCCGAAGTAGGACTTAACCAACTGAGCCACCCAGGCACCCCCTGGATTTCAGGCAACCTTAGGGAACTTTTTTGAAGATATGATGGAGGGGCTTGGAAGTGGAACTAGGTTTTAGTGACTTTGGGAGCTTGGGAGGGGTCTAATTTCCTTGAGGTACAAATACACATCCTAATTCCAGCTCTTTTCTGAGCTAGCTTGGGCTTTGGTCTCAGGCTGAAATCCCAGCTCCTTCACTTACAAACTTGTTGGACAAGCACTGAAGCTCTCTGAGCCTTAGTTGTGCCCTTGTGCACATGTAGTTCACATCCACAAAGATCCATGCACATGAATGAGTTCATGCCTGTGACTGCCCTGGCCCAGCACACAGTGCGTCAGCGGGTGTTCCTCTCCTGCTTCCCTTCTTCTGTCTTCAAACTACTCTCTTCCTCATCCCACAGCAATGCTTTCTTTAGATGCTTTCTTCAAAATTTGGGTATCCCCCGCTTTTGGAAAGTTCATGTTATGTCACTTTGCTTTTATGAAAGACCTACATTAGTATCGCTTCTGCTAACCAAAAGAAATCCAGAGGATTTTCACTTTTACAAAAAAAGGCAAAAGCAAAAATAGCGTTCAGAGTTTATTTTGCAGGAAGCCGTTATAAGGCAGCGTGCACCCCAAACCTTGAGCAGCAGCGAGAGCAGCCCCGCCAGGCTCCTCCCAAACCACACTCAGCATCTCAGCATCAGGCTGCCGTGGCTTTGAACTGTCTGTGACCACCCGTGTTTCATCTTTTATTTAGTGCCTCCATTAGCAAGATGTGTCGTAAGGTATCAGGAAAGCCTAAGAGAGGTTGTTTTTTTGGTTAAGGGAACACCCTCAGTTTTTCCCATGTAAATTAATGGCAATTGCTCCTTCACTTTATGCCATTTCAGCTGACAAAAGCTTTCATAGGAACGTTCTACCTTCGGGGATCGGGGGAAACCAGTATATCAGAGAATCAGGCCAGAAAACAAACCTCACATATGTTGCCACCAAATGGAAAGAATAGCTCGTGCTTTGGTTTTTCAGCATGGTGGCTAATGCAGTGGTTAAGGGAACAGTTTGTGAAGCCAGTAGTTTTGTGGCTCCATTTATAAGCTCTGGGCCTTGTGCCAATTCCTAATCTCCCTAGGCCTCAGTTTCTTTTTTTTTTTCTTTTTTTTAATTTTTGTTATACATTTGTTTACTTTTGATAGACAGAGAGAGACAGAGCACAAGTGGGGGAAGGGTCAGAGAGAGAAGGAGACACAGAATCCGAAACAGGCTCCAGGCTCCGAGCTGTCAGCACAGAGCCCCACTCAGAGCTCGAACCCACAAACCGCGAGATCATGACCTGAGCCGAAGTCAGACGCTTAACCGACTGAGCCACCCAGGCGCCCCAGGCCTCAGTTTCTTCATCTACAAACTGGGGGTAGTGCTGTACTCATCATATGTGTTTTAAAAAATCAATGAGATAATCCAAATGAAATAATGATTTAACATGCTTGATACATAACAAGCACCCAGTTAATGGTAGCTATGGCCGGTATCTATTACATCATCATTATTGTGGTGGTGATTATTGTTGATTTTATTGTAGTTATTGTTACCATTATCCAGATTGGTATCAACAAGACATTAATCCAACTTCTTGAATCTCAAACTTACAGTTTTAATATTTATTGATAGCAGCAGTATTAATAATGACCTCCCCCTCTCTACCTCCCGTGGGTCATCAGCTGTGAGGAAAGTATGGATTATTATTGAATTAGGATGAGGCCTGCGCTAGGCACTTTCCATGCATGAACTCATTGAATCCTCATAACAGCCTATGAACTCAAGTACTTTTATTTTCCCATTTCACAGCCAAGAAGAAAAGGTGTACTGAGATGACTTCACCTAGATCACCCTGAAGTGGCACACGGGAGAAGTCCTGAAACTAGCTGGGCTTCAGGAACAAAAAAGGTCAGAACAACGACGACCCCTAAAATTGATCCCTGCCAGCTCCAGCATCTATTTTCTAAACTGATCATAATTTTGCTTTATTACCATCTGCTGTATATGTGAATATATCCTATTGGACCAAGTCTAACTCATAAAGTTGTTGTGACTTTTATAAAAGTTTTTGCTCTAGCAAATTCTATGTACGTGGATTCATTGTCGCTTGTGTCTCTCCTCCCTTTGCTCCCAAAGCCTGCAAGAAACTGCTCCTCCACCTCAAGATCCTCACCTCTTTTCCAACAGTCCAGGACCGGCCACCCCCCACCCCCTCCCCACTCCCAGAACTGCCGCATTCCACCTGCCACCAAATCCTAAAGGCTATTTCTCTGAATGTTATCAGGACCCAATTCCAACCAGCAATACCGCTCTGAGACAAAGTCACTTCAAAAAGGCTGCAAAGAACACTACAAATCAAGAATTCATGCAAATGCGGCTTTTATCCTCTCCAAATAGATCCATACACTGATTCTTCCTTGAGAACACAGACTCCTGAAAGTTAACATGCCTGTGAATTATCAGGAAATCTTGTCAAATGCAGATCTGATTCGTGGGTCTGGGTTGGGGCCTGAGATTCTGCATTTCTACAAGCTCCCGGGGATGCTGCAGGTCCAGGCTGGGCCCTGACCACACACCTTATCTTGACTATGCCTCTCAACATCCCTTCAAGGAAGTCATGTGACTCACATCTTACAGATGAGAAATGGGCTAAGAGAGGTTAAAAGACAGACCCAAGGTCCCAGAGCAAGTGAGTAGTGAGGGAGGGATCTGAAACTAGCCAGATCTCTCTGACTCCATACAACAAAAAAAAAGGAAAAATCACACACACACACATACACACACACACACAGAACTGTGTATGTGTGTGTGTGTGTGTGTGTGTGTGTGTGTGTGTATAATGATATTGAAGATATTTAATTATCCATCTCATTTCAATAACATGAACACTCATAAATGACAAAAGAAAACTTTCAGTCAGGCACATTGTCAGAGCTTAGTAAAAATTAAATCTGTAGGTGTGAGTAGGAATGTATGGAGACCTGTTATATGGGAAGCCTGTTCCTTTCATTATGAGCAGGTCTCATGGAGGCCTTTCCAGAAGTTTTTCCTTGAGAATCCATACTTTGCTCATGTTACTGATTAAACTTATTGGCTCTAACACCTTCTTTTCCTCTAGCAATGCAATCCCATAGAGAACCTCGCAAATTAATTAATTAGGGCATTTCCTAATTAATTTGAATTATGAGAATGAGTGTGAATAATAGGGATCATTCACAGTGAGTCATTGCCATCTCATAAAGTAGGAGGAGGATGTTGTTAAGTCAGCAAGAAAGGGGATGGAGCCTTTGCTTCCCCGAGGGGGAAAACCCTGTGCAACAGCCACAAACTGGTCCAAAATGGATGCCTTCAGGGGCCCTGTAATTTAGTTGGAATATGTGTATGGGGTGGGAGGGAAGAATAGAGAGCTACAAATTAAACGGAAAACGCAGAGGACAAAGCAGCAAATACACAAAAGGTTAGCAGAGACCAGATGCCACAGGAGCCCAGAGGGTCAGCCCCTAGGAAGTGGACAGCAAGGCACAGTGGACAGGCCCCACGTTGCCAGCCATGAAGGAAGGATGGGATTTGGGGGGGATGGCATTTCAGACAGAGGCCCAGGGAACAGGGGAGGGGATCCAGGGTATTCTCAGGAAGGAGAGGAGTTGGGGAGTGGGACCCCTGCCCAGGAGACAGAGTAGAGAAATCTGAGTGGCCCCCCTACCAAGGGGTGCGCTGATTACCTTGGGGTCTTTGCAAGCCAGGCCAGAGTGTGGTTGCCACACAGGAGGGACATGACTATGGAGAGGCAGCAGGCAGGGAAATAATTAGTAAACAAGGCTTCTGCAGTCAGGAAAAGTGGCTATGGACCCCAGGCTTCACCATTTAACAGGTAAAAAAAATGGGAAGAATCACACCTATTTGAGCTTTAAGTACTTTCATCTGTAACTTGGGCATAATACTTGTTTTTCATAGTATTCTTTCTGCAAGCCCTGGTTTAAAATAATAATAATAATAAATAAAAGAACTAGGTGAAGGGAATGCTAATGGCACAAAGCAGTGGGTGATGGGCAGCTGAGCACCTGCCAGGCTCTGAAACACTGGTCATTTTCAACTTGGTGATTCACATCCTGGTCCCAAGGTTAGTCAAGGGCACACTAGGTCAATGGCCCCATGTCCAGGATATCCCCAAGGGGTAGGGCGGGAAGAGGAGATAGAATAGTCTAGGACTTTTGTAGGGGGTCACAAGCTCTCCAGTGACAAGTTTGTCCCAGGGTGTTCCTTGGACCCTGCCCGGAATAGGAGGGGAAGGAACCAAGTTCAAACGGGGCTGAAGAGGCAGAGATGCCAGCACCTCTCCCCAGGCACCTGGCCATTGTTCTCTGTCCAGGGCCTTCCAGAAGGGGCCCGGAGAAACACAACAGGCCAGAGGGACCAGCTCCTATGGGCTGGACATTTCTTTGTGAAACATGAGTCAGGGGTCCAAGTGAAGGAAATTCAGTGTGTCTTTTTTGCTAACAGATTAGATGAACAAATAGCACAAGGTCTCCCAGAACAATGAGCCTAAAACATGGCCAGGCTAAAAAGGACGTGAGTGAGCCTGGGGCTCCTGCTCCTTAAGTACAAGGACCAAAGGCCACTTGGGTAGAAGTTCTGTGACCTAGCTGGGAGTGACCTGAAGGGGCTCAGTCCTACTCCTTCTGGGTGGATTTCAAAAGCTGCTCCAGGTTTCCAGGCTCAGAGGACTGTGAGCCTTCAATGAGTCATTATTCAGTAAGAAGTCAGATGCTGTTTAGAAAACAAACATTTCCTGCATATCTGTCCAAGTGGGACACGTTTGCATAATTACCCTACTTATCATCACAACAGCCTGTCATGTAGGTATTTTTAATCCCCATTTTACAAATGAAGATATTAAGGCTCTCCATTCCAGGGTTCCATCCCCACTTTCCCTCATGCCCAGCCCACCATTTTTCCCAAGATGCTGCAATCAAAGCTTTCTTGCTTCCTTTTTTTTCATAGCCACAGGCAACATTTAGGAACTTGTACTGACGTGTCCATTCCTGCTGTGTTAGCCCATCAGGACACACCTACCATTACTTCTTTGAACTGTCCCCTGTGCTATTCCCAAGGAGAAATATTACTGCCAATAGAAATACTGGCACATGACCACTACGCTAATAAAAATGGCTTTCATTTATTGAGTATCTACTGTGCTCAGCACATGAGTTTAGATATATGATCTCACTGAATTCTAGAATTCTGATTATAGATACTGAAACATAGAAAGATAAGCCCACTTGCCCGACGTCACGCAGGTAGTAAGTGGTAAAAGTGGGAGTGCAAGCCAGGAAACTTGAATCCAGAGCATGCACTTCTTTTTATGTTTGTTTATTTTTAAGAGAGAGAGAAAAAGCACATTTGCGAGCGGGGGAGGGGCAGAGAGAGACAGAGAATCCTAAGCAGGCTCTGCACCCAGAGCCGAGCCCAATGTCGGGCTCAAAGTCTTGAACCATGAGATCACGACCTGAGCAGAGGTCAGAAGCTTAACTGACTGAGCCCCCCAGGTGCCCCAGAGCATGCACTTTTAAGCACACCCCAACCTGTCCTCCCCATTTCCTGTCTTGATCATTTTGGAAATGCTCATAAATGACAGAATGACATTTTGGAAATGATCAAAACAGGGAATAAACATGTGACAGATTAACTTGTCCCAGGGCCTTTCCTGGGAACAGGTTTCATCATCTGCCCAGTTGCTCTGGACCAGGTATCCGAGTCATCTTGATTCAGTATGTTTTTACATATCAGCATTATTTTCTGGTAACTATGAAACAGGCAGTGTCTCACTTACAGTAACCAGTGATTATTCCATGCAACAGAATTTGAATCTATTAAAATGGTGATTATTCTTCCTGAGCTGTAGCCATTAGTCTCCATTCAGGCTTTAGCCTTGAAACACATCATGCTAAATCTAATTCTCTGCTGACAAGCATCCGTTCTGTGAACAAGTGAACTATCCAGCCTAAATAAATAGAAACTTTTATGACTAGCCACATTGTTTTCACTTCTAAACAAACCTACAGGAAAGAATGCCCATTACCAACATATTTGTCAATTGTAAATTGCCATCATTAAAACCAACAAAGTTGAAACCTTTCAAATGTTTGGAATTTAGAAATTGGGGAGTCAAGATGGGGGTTGCGAGAGGAGGTAGCAATTTTTAAGAGTACAGAAGGAACCTCCATCTAAACTAAGAAAAAAAATTCTAACCTTTAAGGATCCATGTATACTTTAGTGAGAACAGCAGGATGCAAAATAAAATTATTCTAGGGGCGTCTGGGCGGCTCAGTCAGTTAAACGGCCGACTTCAGCTCAAGACACAATTTCAGTTTGTGGATTCCAGTCCCACATCAGGCTCTGTGCTGACAGCTCAGAGCCTGGACCCTGCTTCGGATTCTGTGTCTCCCTCTCTCTTTGCTCTTCTCCCATTCATGCTCTGTCTCTATCTCTCAAAAATAAATAAACATTAAAATTTTTTTATTAAATAAATAAATAAATAACATTATTATTCTAAAATTTATTGGCATGACATTTTTCACAGAAGGTGGGAGGAAAGAAATGGAAACTGACAGGCTTCCTAATCACCAGCTCAGATCCCTATATGGACAGTGGGGAGCTCATTCCCACTGTCGGTGTGATTTCGGAGGCACATGGCTCAAAGCCGACAATGGTCCTCTACAACAGCTCTCAGGGTCAGCCCCTCCTATGTCCCCAAGACTCACCCTCCACATCCTCTACAAAATGCACAGATTGATAAAAAGACACTGTCTGACCCTCCAGCACTCTCCTGCCAGCCTCGCCATGTTTACTTTTATTCATATTGTAAATATTCCCTTTACTTAGCTGAGACCCTTCATTTTAAAGTGTTTGAAGCCAGGCAGCCTTCCGGTGTCAAAGACCCGAAGTGCCAGAAGAAGCTACCAGCTTCCCCTGAAACAAGCGTGGTCATGGTTTGACTTTGCAAAGTTCTTTGACTCATAGTTTAAGAAGCCCTCCAAGCCTAGGAGCATGGAGTTGCCAAATAGAATAAAAACAGTGACTGTTCTGTGCTGTGACACTGCTGTTTGCTCTGTGGTTCGTTGTGCCCATGAAATGGTTGATACCCTCCAGCTAGAGCAACAAGTCGCTGACCTTAAAGTCTGCACAAAACCAAACTGCTCAGGACATACATAGAGCTCTTTTCTCTGAAAGCAATGTTTTAACGTATTCATCAACACACCGTCATGAATTTTTTTTAGCTTTGCAAAGCTTTTTTCATTTTATAGAGACGTCACGTTAACAGTGAAAGGGCTTCGCACTCTGTAAGGTGTTGCTTCACTAAACCCCTTACAAAATACTTAATTATAACTCCATTTTAACGAGGTATAAGGGGCAAGCTCAAAAACCAACAGCCATCTTTAAAAAAAAAAAAAAAGATGACAAGGCTTTGGTCCACAATCAGAAGATCAGCACGTTTTACAGATATTAACATTTCCATCCTTTCCTTAATGCTTGTTTATTTAGCTGAAGGCCTATACGGGTGATGTTCGTTAGCATATCAAACGAGGGTTGTTTGTTTTTTAACTTGCATGGTGATGAATTCTATATTTTCATTCTTTGGGTGGAGGAATGGTGTTGTTTGAGGATGGTGTGGCGGAAAGAGGAAGGGTTTTGAAAACAGAAGGACTTGTCAACTTAATTCAAATTGTGGTTTGACCATTTCAGTCTTCATGGTCTGGGCAAGTTAATTTCACCCCTCTGAGCCACAGTCCATTTTTCTGCAAATTGATGCCACAGGGTTATAGTGGTGATGAAATAACATATGTTGGGGCCCACAGTGCTTCTTGTGGTAAGCATCCCTAATAAGTGGTCACACCTGGTTTTGGAGTCTCCCCATCACCCGCAAGAATCTGGTTCACGTGAGAGGCCTGATCACTCAGGGTGGTGCGGCCAGGCCCAGCATTGCAGACATTCCTTCTATTATTCCCAAATTCTTCTCATTTTTTAACACTCTCTGTCCTTTTCCCCAGGTCAAAAGAAGGGGTATGATCTCTACAATAAAAAAACAGACTTATTTTTTTCCATCAGCCTGTTGAATACTCCCTACTTGCCCCTCTGTGTCCCCCAAAAATGATGCAATAAACACCCCCAAGGAACTCCTCACCAACATTCTTATCTTTCTTGGATGAAACCGGGTTGGTCATTACAATTTTTGCAGGATTAAAAAAAATAGTAAGATCCGAGAACAAACAAATACCTATGTATTTGTGCTGTCCTTGGATTGTTATGGTTAAAAAGAGATTGGTAGTTTTAAGTTACATATTCCTTGTATTCTATCCACCTATCAAGTGCTAGCTTTGATATTTTATAGACTATGTGGTCTGACCTATTGACCTGGGTCCTGATGTGCCCATGGTCAAGCCGGAAGGGCCACCCTTCCCACTGGCTTTGCAATCAGGAGGCTGACAACCACCCAGCCGGCCACCCGTCAAAGTCCCTGCTGGTGACTCTCTCCCCCAGCAAGCTGCCTCCCTTCCCCCACTTTCCCAAATATCTTGGGCATCTCAAACAAACCAATTACACTCAGGTTGTTTAAACAAACAGCAGCACAATTCCCTGGCCCAGAGCCCCAGCTGAGGGATTCTCTCAGGTCCACTCTCACCACCTCTACCCCCCGCCCTAAACCTCTTTCAGGCAAGAGTAGCCCGAGCAGAGACAATGACTCTGCGTTAACAGTGGGCACTTTTGCGCGTCTAAATGTTTACAGACACTTGGTAAAGTGTCCCAGGCCAAGTTTCCAAAGGACAATACCTCCACACCGCGTTTGTTTAAGCAGGCAATCCCAGATAAGAGGGGGGTTGTCTCCCCTCTTCAAAAGCTAAGAATGCAAGACAGAGACTGGAGGCCATGCTGTGGGAGGTTGGGGCAAATTCCACTGGAACAGGGAATACCTGAGTCTCTCTATTTCTACTCTCCCTTCAAAAAATAGACTTACCCTACAGAGAATGGAAATCAGGGCATTGGGAGGATTTTTTAAAAGTATTTCCCAAATAAGACAACTAGGACAGGAAAGGTACAGTTTTCGATTCTGCAGCCGGCTGACCTACAAGGTACATGGGTCCTTGTGGGACTGACTAGACCTCCCCCACTGGGCAGCCCATAACATGTAATATCCCAGTCAATGCCTCATACTGCACACTTCCTGTTGGCCTGTAGAATAGAAAAAGAACCCATCATTCCTGTGTCCCAGGCTCTCCCGGCCATTTCTGCAAGGGCTGCCCCCAAACCTATAGGGACCAGCTTGCAGTTGGATGAGTACTGTCTACAATTCATTTCCTCACCCAACAAATATTTCTAGATTACCTACTGAGACCAAATGCATAACAGTACAGAGGTGGGGAACAAAGGTGAAGTCTAGACTCTCACGTATGATAGAAAGTGAAACCCACCTTCAGAGAGGAGCAAACAAAGCTGCTGGGAGTTCAGAGAAGAGACAACTTCTGGTTGAGAAACAGTAAGCTGAGTGGAGAAAGCTTCACAAGGGAGGGGCTGCAGGAGTCCATTCGGAGCAGCTGCTGTCAGTGCAGATGGGAGTCAGCTCAGCAGTCTGGCTGTGGACAGGCTCTTCCCCACACAGTTGTACTTCTTGCTCCTTCATCCATTAAAAGAGAAGTTCTTATATTTTCTGAGTCACAGAGAATCTCAACTCCCTCCAGAAAAATGAACATGTGCCAAAATACAGCACACAATTTCCAAGGATGCCCAGATTTCTTCAGGAACCTCAGATTAAGAATCCTTACAATCAAGGGGTGTCTGGGTGGCTCAGTCGGTTAAGCGTCTGACTCTTGGTTTCAGCTGAGGTTGGTGATCTCACGGTTTGTGAATTCAAGCCCCGCTTCAGGCTCTGTGCTGACAGTGCAGAGCCTGCTTGGGATTCTCTCTGTCTCCCTCTCTCTCTCTCTACCTCCCCCATGCACGAGCACTCTCTCTCACTGAAAAAAAAAATAAATAAACTTTAAAAAAAAAAAAGAACCCTTATAATTGAATGTTGGTATTGACAGATTCATTTTTGATAGGAGTATTGAAAGGAAAACAAAATCTCCATTTATCTATCCTTTACATTTTCGTTCTTTTTTTTTTTTTTTAGTTAAACAATAGACGTGGTCTATAAAACCCTAAACAAGAAAAGAAAGGGCCTCTTCCCTTTCCATATCATTTGAAAAGCCCATTGATCTGAAGAGTGACACCTTGGGAGAAACCAGAGAGCCACCCCGACTTGAGGCTGTCATATTTCTCATACAAAAGCCTCTCTGACCTTTCGTACCTTCTTTGGGTTGCGAATCCTGAAGCAAGCTTTTCCAAAGCCCAAAAAACTGATGCTCTGAAAGTGAGTTTCACAAAGGAATCTAAATCAAACTTTAGAGTTTCTCTGCTGCAAAATCTGAGAGCCATGAATCCAGGTGAAGAGATGGTGGCTGACTTCCATTCCATCAAAATGGGGGAGCATGTGGCTCCTAGACTTGCTCAGATCTGCACACCAAACATACTATGTGCATGAAAAAAGTCAATAACTGGAGGAGTGGATAAGAGGTTTTATGACAGAACAAATGGGATACTTTATACTACATTTCCTTCCAGAACACCGCATGTAACTAAAAGAGATGTTTTAAAGATTAATTTGATTTACTACTTAAAATATACATACAAGGCAAGCCCATAATTTAAAGATACTAGATTCCAAATCCTGATAACACTGAAAATACCTTTAACATTTTTTTATTTTTTTAAGTTTATTTATTTTGAGAGAGAGAGAGAGAGACAGTATGAGTGGGGGAGGGGAGAGAGACTCCCAAGCAGGCTCCACACCCTCAACACAGGTCCCCACGCGATACATGGCTCGAACTCACAAACCATGAGAACTATGAGATCATGACCTGAGCTGAAATCAAGAGTCAGATGCTTAACCAACTGAGCCACCCAAGCACCCTTAATTTAACGTTTAAGATAATTGTACATTCACATGCAGTTGTAAGAAATTGTAGAGAGATCTTGTGGACCCTCTACCCAATTTCCCTGACTGATAACATCTTACGAAACCATAGCGCAATCTCACAACCTGAATATTGACATTACTACAGTGAAGAAACTGAACAGATCTATCACCAGGATCATTCCTGTTGTTCGTTTAACCACATGTTCTTGTCTTCTATCCCACCATCTCCTAAATGCCTGGTAATTACTAATCTGTTCTCCATGTCTATAATTTTGTCATTTCAAGCATGTTATTTAAATGGAATCATACAGTATATAACCTTTTGACTTTTTGGCTCTTTTTCAGCATAATGTCCTTCGGACCCATCCAAGTTGTTAGGTGTATCAGTCATCTGTTTCTTTTTATTATATTCCATGGTATGGATGTACCACAGTTTGTTCAATCATTCACATGTTGAAGGACATCGGGGTTGTTTCCAGGTTTGTGCTATTAGGAGTAAAGCCACTATTAGGGCATCTGGTTGGCTCAGTTGGTTAAACAACTGACTCTTGATTTCAGCTGAGGCTCAGGTCATGATCTCATGGTGGTTCATGAGTTTGAGCCCCTGTCAGGCTCCATACTGCTCAGAGCCTGCTTGGGATTCTCTCTCTCCTCTCTCTCTACCTCTCCCCTGCTTGTGCACCTGCTCTCTCTCCCAAAATAAATAAACTTTTTTTTTTTAATTTTTTTTTTTCAACGTTTATTTACTTTTGGGACAGAGAGAGACAGAGCATGAACGGGGGAGGGGCAGAGAGAGAGGGAGACACAGAATCGGAAACAGGCTCCAGGCTCTGAGCCATCAGCCCAGAGTCTGACGCGGGGCTCGAACTCAACGGACCGCGAGATCGTGACCTGGCTGAAGTCGGACGTTTAACCGACTGCGCCACCCAGGCGCCCCATTTTTTTAAAAATAAACATTTTTGGAGGCTCCTGGGTGGCTCAGTCAGGTAAGTTTCCAACTTTGCCTCAGGTCATGATCTTGCCTTTCCTGAGTTCGAGTTCGAACGTCTCATCAGGCTCTGTGCTGACAGCTCAGAGCCTGGAGCCTGCTTCAGATCCTTTGTCTCCCTCTTTCTGCCCTCCTCCGCTCACACCCTGTGTCTCTCAAGAATAAATAAACATTAAAAAAAAAAATCTTTTAAAAATAAACATTTTTGTAAAAAAGGAATAAAGCCACTATAATCATCCACATATAGAGTTTCGTGTGAACATCAGGGTTGTTGTTGTTGTTAATGTTTATTTATTTATTTTGAGAGAGAGAGAACATGCACACACTCATTCATGCACATGAACGAGGAGGGGGATGGGAGGGGGCAGGGGGAAGGGCAGAGAGAGAGGGAGAAATAAACCCAGGCAGGGGATTCTCCTCCCTGACAGCACAGAGCCTGACCAACCATGAGATTATAACCTGAGCTGAAATCAAGAGTCTGACACTTAAATGGGTGAGCCACCCATTTAAACTGAATATCAGTTTTCATTTCTCTGGGATGAATGCCCGGGAATGTAATTGTCAGGTCACATCATAGTTGCATATTTAGTTCTTTAAGAAACTTACAAACTGTGGGGCACCTGGATGGTTTACTTGGTTGACTGTCTGACTTCAGTTTAGGTCATGATTTCACGGTTCTTGAGTTTGAGTCCCACTTGGGGCTCACTGTTGTCAGCACCACAGCCCTTTTTGGAACCTATCTCCCTCTCTCTGTCCCTCCCCTGCTTGCACACACACTCTCTCTCTCAAAAATAAATAAACCTTTAAAAATGGGGGGAGGGGCACCTGGGTGGCTCAATCATTAAGCATCTGACTTTGGCACAGGTCATGATCTCATGGTTCATGAGCTCAAGCCCCACATTGGGTGAGCACAGTCCTGCTTTGGGTGAACTTGAACCCCACTTTGGGTGAGCCCTGTCTCTCTCTCTCTCTCTCTCTCCCCTTGCTCATTTATGCCCTCTCTTTCAAAAAAATTATTTTTAATAAATAAATACAAACTGTTTCTGATTTCCAGAGCAGCTGTACCATATTACATTCCTGCCAGCTACATTTGCTGGTCTGCATGTCTTCACCAGCAGAAATAGTGTGGACACTACTTTTCATTTATCCATTCCAATAAGTATCTAGTGACATCTTATTGTGTTTTTAATTTGCATTTCCTCAATGGCTAATAAGTGATATTAACCTCTTTGCATGTGCTTATTTGCCATCTATGTGTCCTCTTCACTGAAATGCCCATTTTCTAATTGGATTATTTGGTGTACTTACTGTTGAGTTTTGAGGGTTCTTTATATATTCTAGATACTAGTCCTTTGTCAGATATGTGCTTTGCAAATATTTTGTCCCAAACCCTAATTTATTTCTTCATCCTCTTCATATGCTCTTTCATAGAGTGAAAGTTTTCAATTTTAATGGAGTACATCTTATCATTTTTTTAACAGATCATGTTTTTGGTGTCAAGTCTAAGAACTCTTTGCCTAGCACTAGATCTTGAAGATTTTCTTCTGTGCTTTTGCCTAAAATTTTTTTTGTGAAATCTATGATCAATTTTGACTTAATTTTTGTATAATGTGTGAGACTTAGGTTGAGGTTCATTTTTTTGCCTATGCAGTAGGCAAACCTTCAGACTTTTTATTGGATAAGGCTATTTTCCAAAGTAAGCAACTGATTCCTGGATTTGAAAGTCTTTTTCATCTGTAGTCTTAAAAACAAACAAAAAAAATGCCATCAGCTCTAAACGCATTGTTTGATGTTACCTCTTCCTGTACCAGTGAGACTGTCCTCCACATGAGAGAATTGGTGGATAAAATAGCGTGACCCATGGAAAGGCAGGGGTCTTTACTTCACTAAATATCAACTAAGGAGGGTTATAATGCATACCCCCATTTTCACCTATCAATCTTAAAGAGCCAAGCCCAGGAAAAAAGAAAGTTTAGGATCTTCTCTAAAATAGTTCCCAGTTGGTAAGGGTTGTAAAGCTGAGGAAATATTTTCCAGGAAACCTGGTAGGATCAAGAAGAGGGACAGGGACAGAAAGAGTTCTCCATTCCTTCAATGGCATTTCTAATTTTGATGACCACAATTTTATAACAGTGATCTATTAATTCACAGTGAGCTTTGAAAATTCCTCGATTGATTCTGCAGCCCAGGTGAGCCAGCTCCACAGTGCATCCTGTGATCAGTATTTCCAAAAGAACTTGTTTGTTAACTCCAATAAAAAACAGAAGCCTGTGTCCATACCCTTTACTGGATTATTCAGAGTGGGATGGGTGCTGATTCATTTCCAAAGGCTCTGATGAGCAGGCCAGGGATGTTTTCCCAGTGGAGACCCACCCCTCAGCCCCCAGCCCCTCCTGCTCCTCCCCTCCCAGGATAAACACAAAGCAGAGACCAAGCTCCCAGCGGGATGACCTATAAGTGACCCTTGGACTGACCTAACACTCTGGTCACTCTCACCGACAGATTTGTTTATCTTGGAACCTCGGAGCCTCTGCACCCAAAAGCTTCAACTCTAGACTCCAAGTCCTCCCAAGTGAGCTGTCAGTCACAGCTTAAGTGCGTGTGGGACATGATAGCCTGAGTTTATTTACCAAAATCTGATGTTTATGCTGTCCAGCAACGAGTAGGGGCCATGGGCTGCTGCATTTAGTAATTGGGGAGCCAGCTAAATGTCTCCATCAGGCATTAGCTCTTACACTAAAGAATTATCAGTGGACTCTGACAGGGCATCTCCCCTTCAGAGATTAAACGTCCCAGGGTGATCCAAATTTGGCATCTCCAAGGGAGGGGTCTGTGGTTAGGCCATTCCCCTAGAGCTTATTTTGCTGAAACATGAAGGGCAGAGCCACAACTGGGATGAGGGAGGAGTTTGGGCCACTCGCCCTGGTTCATCACATTGGGTTTGTCTGATGGGACGACAAGGAAAGTTTACACGTGCTAGTGATACCTTGATATTTACCTAAAAAAGATATAGATGCTGTCTCTCGTTTGAGCACTGGATGGAGTGATCAACAAATTCAAAGTCAAAGACAGGTGGAAAAATTTTACTAAATTACTTTTTAATAGATTTTATTTTCCCAGATACGATCACTTAAGGAACCCCAACTGACACATAGAATCTGCGCTGCTGGTCATATTTCAGTGGTAATCAATCCCAAAGGGATTGAGTCTATTCAGAGGATTGCATTCACTCTTACTCAAGCCCGCCCATACACAGTTTCTCTCCGGGTGCTATTTTCCAATGGTTAATAAGGCAAACGTGGAGAAATGAGGCCTCCTCTTTTGGAGAAATGAGGCCAAACCAAGAAAGATGACAAGGGTGATTACAGAAATGGGCTTTTTCCCCTCCTAGCAGAAAATTTCATTTAGATCTGAATTGTCAAGGAATGCTTTTATTTGGAAGACCAGATGAGGAGAGGGAGAACAGTCCCTTCAGAGGGCAGTGCAGAAAGAGGGCTCTCCTTCCCTTTTATCCCATTAAGCCCTGCTGGTCAGTGACTGAGAAGGCCCCTCTATTATCAGCCTTGGCTTAAATAAACCTTCTGCCTCTGCACCCAGCCGCCCCCCTCCAAGCTGCAGGCCCATCCATCACTGTCACCTTTGCAGAGCGGCTGCCATGACAGTTCATGATCATTAACCAGCTCTGGTGTGCTTTGTGTTAAAGTTAAGACACATCAAACACAGAAACTCCACAGTTCCTTAAAGTTACAGGAGACGTAGATGCGCTAGGGCAGACATCAGCCAAACTTGACACACAGCTTTGACAAAAGGTGAAAATGAGGCCTGGGTAAAAGTGCCTCAGTATCCCTTCTCATTTCCCACCCCCCACACACTCTGGCGTGTGGGAAACTGTGAGCAAAAGACACAGCGACTTTTGAAACCATCATTCCTGGTTGCCTTGTGAAGTGCCCCTTCTGTCAGGGTGCCTCCCCAATCCCCACAGCAGAAAGCCTGCTCCCAGAGAGAACACGCACAGGAAATTATCTCCCTGCTGTCCTTGGCACACTTATCTTCTGAGCCATTGCATAAACTTCTAACCCATGGGCTCGAATCCCTGAAGGCAATGTCAGGTAAACAGTGTCTCTCTATTTCTTAAAAGGTTGTAATATATAAAGAACAGGGTGCACGAAAGACGTCTGTGTATTTGGGTGATCCTGCTTACATTTCATGATTTCTCTCTGGTCCCACTGTTTAATTAAGACATTTGCTTTTCTTATCATGACTTTTCTGCAACAAGGCCCAGCTTAGGGAAATGACCTTGAGAGGAAGTTTGAGAAGGCAAGGGAGCTGGCTCTGCCAGCCAGTATTTAAAAATTAAATAACAAAGAGAAATAAACAAGCAGCCCACAACCACCCAGCCATCAATGTGAAGGAATATGCATGTAATTCCTCTATGCCTTTCTTCATTCAAATGACATTTCTTCGGTGTCTCCTGTGTGCCCCAGGGTTACAAGCAGCAAAAAAAGAGGGTTATAACTCTTAAGGAGCTTCGAGTCTATGAAGACAGACAAATACAATATCTACAGTGGAGATAGGCACTGGGGGAACTGAGAATGAAGAGGGTATCAGGACAGGAGGCATCAAGAAGGACTTCCAGGGGGTGTGGCCAGCTGGCTGGGTCTTGAGGTAGGAACAGAACAACAGAGAAGGGGGGGTATAACAGCACGCAAAAAGGTACAAAATTAATGATTGGTAGCATTTATTAAGCCCATACTAAAATCCAGGCAGTACGCCCAGCGTGCTATAGATCTGCACAGCAGCCATTGGCCACAGGCGGCTATTGAGCACTAGAAATTAGACTGGCGAACTGAGATGTGTCATAAGACTAAACTACACAGAGGATTTCAATAACAAAGTATGAGGAAAAGAATGTAGCATATCTCAGTAATAATTTCATATTGATTACATGTTGAAATGATAGTATGTTGGATAAAGTGGGTTAAATAAGATATATCATTAAAATTAACTTCACCTGTTCTTGTTTTTTTAAAGAGGCTACTGGAAAAAAACAATTACATACATGACTCACATTTGTGGTTCATCTTCTCTTTCTATTGTTGTAGATGGACTGTCTTTAATCTTCCCAACAACCGTGTGAGTTCTGTGCCCTGATGAAGTTCACTAATGTGCCTGCAGCACACAGCTGGTGAGTAGCAGGAAAGAGGTTTTCAAGGGTTCAGCACACATGGGCAGTGCTGGGGGGCTGGAGCATACCATGTGCGCCTAGAAGGGGAAGCGGAGGGAGTAAGAACCAACACAGCAAAGCAATTTCATTTGATACATTTGTGTGTGTTGTTGTTTAAAAATTCAAAAATATAAAGGAACAAAGTGACATGCAAGGATCCCTCAGCCCCAACCCGTTTGCCACCATTTTCTTCGTTTCCCTGAGTGGTACTCAAGGCATAACATTGATATATATTTGTATTATAGGGGCACCTGTGTGGCTTAGTCAGTTAAGCGTCTGACTTCGGCTCATGATTCATGAGTTCGAGCCCCACATTGGGCCCTGCTCTCAGCACAGAGCCCGCCTCAGATCTTCTCTCTCCCTCTCTCTCTGCCCCTCCCCTACTCATGTTCTTTCTCTCTCTCTCTCTCTCTCAAAAGTAAATAAACATTTAAAAATATAAACACATAACAAGCATATTTATACATACATATTTTGTATATGCATACATATAAAATCTTCTGTCTTGTACAAATGGTATGGCTCCTCTTTTAGCTGTTTTGTGTACAGGGCTAATAAGATTTTGCTAAGGAAATTTCCTTAGCTTTAAAAACACTTTTTTGGGGCGCCTGGGTGGCTCAGTCGGTTAGACATCCAACTTCAACTCAGGTCATGATCTCCATGGCTCATAGGTTCAAGCCCTGCGTTGGGCTCTCTGCTGACAGCTTGTTCAGAGCCTGGAGCCTGCTTCGGTTTCTGTGTCTCTTTCTCTCTCTGCCCTTCCCCCACTTGCACTCTGTCTCTCAAAAATAATAAATAAATGTAAAAAAAAAATTTTAATAAGAAAAATAAAAGCTTTTTTTTTTTGAATGTTTATTTATTGTTGAAGGAGAGAGAACGCATGAGCAGGGGAGGTGCAGAGAGAAAGGGAGACACAGAATCCAAGGTGGGCTCCAGGCTCTGAGCTGTCAGTACAGAGCCTGACGCTGGGCTCGAACTCACAAACTGCGAGATCATGACCTGAGCCAACGTCAGATACTTAACCGACTGAGCCACCCAGCTGCCCCAAAATAAAAACACTTTTGAAGCGACTTATTATATAGTGTCTGAGACCCCTCTGAGCTCAAAAATCCTTTGACGCTGGAGTAAAATTTTATCATTTGGTCTGCTCTTCCACCATATTATTGGTCACCAGTCTGATTTATTTGATGTGAAATTCTCCGCCAAGAACAAGGCCCTTCATTGCAGCATTTCTCCTATGGGAAAATAGGATTTTGCTTACAATAAGTCACTCTCAAATATAGAACAGTTCCCTTGAACATAAAATGTTCAGTTGCATAGCATTTTTGCCAAATGTATTAATGAATACAATGGAAATTGGACATTTAAACAAAATTATTTTTTCACTTAAAGAGAAGAATTAGTCTTCCATTTTACCCTGTGTATTGGTACGTTCAAATCCCAGACCGAGTTTTTTAAGGGTTCAGTGGCCTTAGGTGAACTGTTTAATCTCTCCATGTTCATTTTCTCATTGAAAACATACACATAATAGTATCTACCTCATAGGATTAGGAAGAATAAGTGAAATAGTGTGTCTAAAGGTGCTTAGTTTAGCTCCCTGAATATAACACTAAATAAATCTGATTTACTATAATTATTACTGCATAACTTGCATCTTGTGAACTATAACCTTTAAATTACTTTTTTAATGTTTTATTTATTTTTAAGAGAGAGCGAGAGTGCAAGCGGGGAAGGGGCAGAGAGGGAGACAGAGGATCCGAAGCAGGCTTTGCACTGACAGTAGTTACCGAGCTCGATGCAGGGCTCAAACCCATGAACTGTGAGGTCATGACCTGAGCCAAAGTCAGACGCTCAACCAACTGAGCCACTCAGGTGCCCCTAACTTTTAAATTATAATAGTATGATGTTATAGTTATATACTTATAGTAATATAGTATCGTAAAGTATAGTAATGTAAAAATTAATTATATTATCAAGCTTAAATTCTTAATGTTATTCTAAATGGTCACTACTCTATGGGAGTATTCTAGCATCATGTTTGGCTTTTATGCTCATACAGGTGATATTTAATATATCAGATCAATGCTTAATAAATATACTAAAGGGTATACACAGCTTTTCCATGCCATTCAAAGTCCTCACGCACAGCATCTCCTTAATGAAAACATCATACCTAAGACCAGATCAATTCTGGACACTGTTTTACAACTAAAGAAACCACAGCTACAGATCTATGGACATAATTTAAATCTTCAACAAGCTCCTCACCTAGACTTAGGAAAGTAGTCCTCGGATCCTGGTTCTAGTTTGTAAGTACCTCTAAAACAGCCTTCATGTGGCTCACGGTGCTCCAGGGCAGAGACTGGAGTAATTCAGGAAGTGAGCTGTGAGCCACAGCAGGCCAATGGTCCAGGCACGCCCTGAGAAGCCACCGCACAGCTCAGTGGCCTGTATGTCAACCTTGCCAAGAGTTATGTGGTGCAAAGTGGCTTACATAACTACTTCCTGACTTTGGGTATTATTATGTTTTTATTTACCAGCAGGGAAAAAATTACTATATTTTCTATTCACTGTATTTCTAAAGGACAAAACTAGAGCAAAGAACCAACTGCCCCAGGTTGGAGACTCCCAAGATATAGGGGCGGTGGGTCAATGTCACCCCTGCTTTCACACCCACAAGGCTGTGCTACGAGACTGGGTCTGGGAGGGGCTAAGACCTTGCTAAGGTCCAGGTGGGGGCTACTGGACAGCAGTTAGGCAGCACTAAGGATGTTTGCCCCAAAGTATTAATAAAATACTCCCCTAAGAGAGGCATCACTCTGTGGTAAGCAAGACAGAACAACCTTGATAAAACTGTAAAAAGTGGGGCAGGGGGAAAGATCCTTTTCTATTCTGCCGTCACACTGCAAACACGGCCAAACAAATAAATATGAGTTTCAGGTGGAACATTGCAGGTGGCTTGAAACCAAACCCTGAGAAGTCTGTATCCAAAAGGAGAGACGTCAAGTTTCTGAGTGAGTGACAAGACTTTTATTGACACTGTGATGTTCTATTTTGAGGTCTCCCCCAGGGCCATTGTTTATGGAGTTGTACTTTCCGTGGACTTGTGTGAGTTTGCACCTTTCCTCCCAATGGGATTTTCACAAGTCCTAACAGCATCCCCCTGAGGCAGGTGAAGAGAAGTGCTCACACTGCTTCCCAGCACGAAGGCTCTGCTGGCGACCACAGGGACAGTGGCAAGGCAAAGGGGAGACACTGCTTCTACGGTTGCCAGAGGGAATCACAAGCCTCCACCCGTTACCAGTTGGGACATGGAAGGGAGAGGTTAAAGGTCAGGAGGTGAGCGTTACCTCCCCAGTGTCCCCCCACACCCAGAACCATTCCTCCCACTGGACCAGCTCAGGGAAAACAAAGGAAGCCATAAAAAACTTGGCTTTGTAACATAGCCAATCACAAGCACTATAACACACTTTTGGTGGACCCGGAAAATAAATATAACCATTTTGGAGGCAATTTGGCAGGGGCTACCAAAATGTGAATAGGTGTTTCTTTTGAGTCAGCAGTTCTAGAAACTCACTGTACCAGCATACTTACCAGAGTATATGAAAATATTTCCCATGGCATTTATATTTACTGTAGCTTCTTTTTGTAAAAGTAAAAACTAAAAACAATCTAAATACTTATCAATAAAAGGATATACTTAAATAAATTATGGTGCCTATAAATCTATGCAGTCGTTACACGGATTGAAATTAACCTATACAGAAAGACATGGAAAGATAGTTGAGATTGTTCTAAAAACACATTCAAGACTAATAAATCATACTCTGCCACTCCTGCGGTTACGTCATTTGCATGATAATAGAAGGCAAGGATGCCTGAAGCAAAAAGAAATGAGTCTTCTAGAGTGGAATGTGTGGATATCCCGGGCTACAAGAGAAGCCTTAGTGGAGACAGATATTCCCATGGGAGGCAGAAGTCACCCAGTGGAGGGAGCCCATGTTCTGCTGACCCCTAAGGGAGGCTTCTTTGGTTGCTTGTGGGGTAAGGGAGCAAGGGTACCTCAGGAGAATAGTATCAGATTATGAATGAAGCCTAATCCTGTTTCATAACACTCTCTTCATTGCCTCATGCACCTGCTATTATTTGGTTAGGTTTTTTTTTTTTTTTTTACATGTTTCTTTATTTTTGAGAGAGAGAACCCGATGTGGGGCTCGAACTCTTGAACCACAAGATCACGACCTGAACCAAAGTCGGATGCTCAACCGAGTGAGCCACCCAGGTGCCCCTGGTTAGTTATTTTTGATTTTTTTTTTATAAGCACCCTCCAAACCATAATCCAAAATAAATCAAGCAACTGGATGATAACTCTCATTTAACCAGATGACACAATTCTAGCCCCTTTACCTGCCCACCTGCACTCCTATCCACCATGCCCTCACTCTCCCGAAGAGTTGTATTGACTATGTATATTTTAAAGTATATACATTTATTTTAGTTTTTAATTATAAAAAAAGGAGTATTATGCTGTTTGTAATCTTTTGGAACTTATTGCTTCACTTACTATATGCTAAGATTCATTCACATTGGTATATTTGGTTCATACATTTGACTGCTGTACAATATTTGTCTACTCTCCTGGTGTTTCTAGGTTTTTGCTGTTGTAAACAGTACTGTTTGAGCATTCTTGTGCATTGCTGTTATTGCTATTGTTGTTTTATGTAAGAATCACTCTTTGGTATATACCATGGAGTGGAACTGACTAGTCATACATAAAGTTTGTAAATGTCCCACGGTAGGAAATAATGCCAATCAAATTTTCAAAGTGGTTGTACCAATTTACACTCCCACTGGCCATGTATTAGAGATCCTTTCTTGAGATCTGCATCTTTCCGACATTTGGTTTGGTGAGATTTTTTATTTTTGCCAATTGAAAGGATGTAAAATGTCCCATTTTACAGGTGTCACAGTGGACTTGATTTGCATTTTGCTGATTGCTGGGAATACTGGATCTCTCTCTCTCTCTTTTTATTGAGAGAGAGAGGGCACAAGTGAACAAAGGCAGAGAGAAAGAGAGAGACAAAGAATCCCACAAGGGGCAGAGAGATGGGGGGGAGAGAGAGAGAAGTGGGGCTCGATCTCACGAACCTTGAGATGATGGCCTGAGCCGAAGTCAGATGCCTAGCTGATTGAGCCACCCAGGCGCTTGGATGTCACTTTCATATGTATGCCGACCACATGTATTTTCGTTTCTGTGCACTGCCTGGTTGTGTCTTTTGCATTCAAAGACACCAAGTCTTTGATTGGATTGTTTGTGGTCTAAGTAAATCTTGTTGCTGCCTGAAATGGAAATTCCAGGGGCAACATTTTTGAATGAAACTCGTTTTCCCCTTCCAAGAGACAGGGCCAGAGAGACACTCAGAATCGTAAGAAGCTGGTTTTGACAGAGTTCAGCTGAAGTCTGAGCATGAAATCCTAAACAGCCGGAGACAAAGGAGCTGAGTGGGGCTGGGAGACTAGGCCGGCTACGTCAAATTCTTCCCCCTTCCTGCCTCACTACCTACAGCCACTGCAACTCCCGGCACCCTGTGCCAGGGGCTTCCCTGCACTTTCCACAGCACCCTGCCAGGAGCCCTCAGCACCTACATGTTTGGTGTCGCTGCCGGTGGGAGCAGAACAGCAAGTTCAGATTTTTACCCAAGTCATTTGGCAACCAAAGCAATAGCTTCAGCGCGGCTCTCCAGCCATTAGGAAATGGATTTCCAGAGGTTTCTGAGTAGCGAGGGGAAGCACAACATACACAGACACAAATTTTCCAATCCATACACAGGAAACGGCAGATCCAGTTCTGTTAAGAAAAATAGATTGAAATTTAAGAGGAGATAAGAAAATAGGAAGCACAAAGCTCATTCCAGCTCTGCTCCAGACCAAGTCATTTTAAGCATCACAAATCACCCGTTCCTCCTATCCTGCGGCTGCAGCTCGTCCACACTGCCAGGAGCCCCGCAAAGCCGCCTGCGCAGCGGCTCTCGTTCGGATCATAAGGGGTCGACCAGCTGGCATCTTTGTTTAGTTATCAATTAATTTCCTCCTTATGACCGCCCAGGTCTGCCTCCTCATCTCAGTCCTGCAGACTCCGGTTCTCATTCCTCCCTGTTTTGCCAACACCTGACATCAGCCTGTCTTCTCTGGCCACAGGCGAGGTGAGGTCAGGGTGACCCGCCCTTGACTTAGTTCCTGTGCACTGTGTCAAAGAAGTCAAATGTTTCCTCTCACACACACACACAGTTACTATATGAGATAATGGTGGGAGTCCTTGCACAATGTGTACTTCTATGAAATCATTGCGTTGTATACTTTATTTATTTATTTCCTTTTAAAGATTTTATTTTTAAGTAATCTCAACACCCAACATGGGGCCGGAACCCACAACTCCGAAATCAAGGGTCACACTGCTCCACCAACGGAGCCAGGCAGGCGCCCAGTGTTGTATACCTTAAAAATATTACAGTTTCATTTGTTAATCATACCTCAATAAAGCTGAAAAGAAAATAAAAAGCGAACAAAACAATGACAGCCTGGGAAGGACATGAGCCACCGAGAGGCAAAGGGAAGGTGAGGCTCAAACTGACGATGAAGGCTTTGGTTTCCCTGATTTTAAATAGAAATCATAAAAGAAAATGCTTCGAGGAGTAGGGGAGGGGAGGGTGTGTATGTGTGTGTGCACGCATGTTGTTTTTATTGTGGTAAAATATACGTGACATGGAATTTACCCTATTAACAATTTTAAGGGTACAGTTCGGTGGCATTAAGTACATTTGCAGTGTTCTGCAGCCATTACCGCCATCCATCTCCAGAACTTTCTCATCATCCCAAACCGAAATTCTGTACCCATTAAACACTAACTCTCCACTCTCCCCTCCCCACAGCCCTGGGGAACCACCATTGCACTTTCTGTCTCTAGGAATCGAACTAATCTAGGTACTTCATGTCAGTGCAATCAGACAATATCTGTCATTTTGTGCCTGGCTTCTTTCACTTAGAAGAATGTTTCCCAGATTCATCTATGTTGTAGCATGCATCAGAATTTCATTCTTTTTTAAGGCTGGATGATATTTCTTTGTACCTATATACCGTATCTTGTTTATCCACTCATCTGTTGATGGACCTTTGGTTTGTTTCCACCTTTGGCTAATTGTGAACAACACTGCTATGAACATGGTGTACAAGTATCTGTTTGATAAGCAGTTTTGAAACATTTAAAATCATGTTTTCCTCCAATGCACAAACTACTGAGTACCTATCTAAGTAAAAACTGACCACCAGACTAAGTTGCCCCACTGCAATGAGATCAGTTTTAAGATAGGAACCAAAGGACTGTGCACTGCCTGGGTTCTGCACAGTTCCCATAATGCTCAGCACCAGGGGATACATCCAATCAATATGGACCGCTGGGGACACAGGGTGTCACACGGGTGCCTGCTGAGTACTAGACCTCACAAGGGTCAGTGAGGCCCAGGTTATCAGTTCTTGCCACAGCCCTGCCTTATCAAAGGGTTATTTAGCCCTTGTTTTGATTACTCAAGTACTTTATAATCATTTACTAATAGATCTTTTCCATCATCAACAGCCATCACCCAATATGTGGACATAGAGTATGTAGGGAAGGAGCCAATTTCAGTGGGGTTTATATGCAAATATGGATGAAATCACAGAGACCAAACCTGCTTTGTCCTTGGGAAATAGTGTTTCCATTTAGCCAAGCATAAATATTAAATTTGCTCTTTGGTTAGTGAAGGTGTAGTCGTGAGGCTGGCATGTGGTCATTGTACCTGATCATGGTATTAAGAACCCACTATCCAAAAGGATGGCATTAAGAGCCATGAGCCTGCACTGACTTTTCCCTATGCCCTCCCCCAAACTTCTTAGTTTAGAGCTTCTATTGGTAAGAAGGCAGTAGAGTGAGGAGAACAACCCCATAAGAGCAGATCCTCACTTGCTGAGCAACCTGCCCCCATGACCTCATACTATCATCTTCTCACTCACTAATGCCAATTATGGGGCTTTCAAATCGCCTTCAAAACTGCAATCTTCCCAGTGTTTTACTGCTCATTGGCATACGCAATTATACAGAGTTCTGAATCTATTTTCTAAAATGAGCACATGTTATATTTAAAATGAAATGAATGTAATACATTTTATTTGAATCATTATTAACATATAAAAATGACTTGCATTGGTAATCATATTAATTTTTATGCCACATATATTACATTATGCATTTTATATGCATAAGATAGTTCACAAACTTAAGAATTACTTTGCAGGTACTAGCTCTACTTATATTGTTATTTTTCCATTTTTTGGCTACAATATTCCCAATACACATTTCCATATCATACATGGAACTAGTGAATTTTCTTATGAATTCTATTTATATATTTCTGGCCTAAGGATTAGGATACCAGAAGGTAGCAAGCAGGTGCCAGAAAGTTCACTTATACAAAAATTATGACATATTTTTCCACTATCTGAAATGGAAACTGAAAAGACAATAAAAGATAGTTACTTTGTAACCAAGAATCTGCATTTTGCAGATTATGATTAGCTAAACCTTAATGACTTTATTCAATACATTCATTTGTTCACTAAGCAACTATTCAATGCCTTTTATGCATGAGGCAAGTTACCAAGATGAGTAAGAGCCCTGCCCCAAGGAACCTCACTGTCAACTGATTCTATACACCAGCAGTTGGCAAACTTGGGCCCATGGTTCCAAATCCACCTCACATCTTGCTTTTGTAAATAAAGTTTTATTGGAACACAGGCACACCCATTGGTTTATGTATTATCTGTGATTGTTTTCATGCTACGACGCAAGGTCAAGTAGCTGCAAAAAAGACCATATGACCCATAAACATAAAATAATTACCATTTAGCCTTTTACAGAAAAAGTTTGCTAACCCCCGCTCTTGAATGGACCAAAGTAACCTTAAATTTTGGAAAGTTCTGAGAAGACTTGGCCCCATTCCCAAATGCTCTGAAAACTCCAAGAAAATGCTCTTGCTACTCAAAGTGCTATCCACAGACCCACAGCATCAGCATCATCTAGGTACTTAGAAATGCAGAATCCCAGGTCCCACCCTGGAGCTACGGAATCAGAATCTGCAATTGAACAACATTTCCAGGGGATTCATATATACATTAGAGTTTGAGAAGCATGGTTCATGTTAGACAGGGTTCTCCAGAGAAACAGAACCAATAGGATGTGTGTGTGTATAGAGAGAGAGAGATTTATTGTAAGAAATTGGATCAAGTGATAGTGGGGGCTGGCAAGTCTAAAATCTGCAGAGCAGGAGGGTGGGCCAGAAATTCCTGCAGGAGTTGATGTTACAGTCTTGAGTGGAAGGCAGTCTGGAAACAAGATTCTTCTTTTTCTGGGGACATCAATCTTTTCTCTTTAGGGCTTCAACTGATTGGATGAGGCCCACCCCCATTATGGAGGGAAATCTTTATTCTAAGTCTACTGATTCAAACATTAGTCACCCCTAAAGAATATCTTCGCAGCAATATCTGGACTGGTGTTTGACCAAATAATTTGACTCCATAGTCTAGCCAAGTTGATACATAAAATTAACCATCATGTGTTTCTAGGTAGAAAACAGAGAATTTGAACCTCACCGTGTTATAGGTGGGAAACTTAGATGTCAGGGAAGAATAGGGGTAGATCTGTGACCCATATGTAGAATTGGTGAAAGTAGGTCTTTTGTCACCATCAAATACCCTCTCTTAGAATCTACCTCAGGCATACATGTCTCCTCCTAGGCCCCTACCAGGTCCCTCACGTGTTAGAAAGAGATTAACACTGGATATACACACGCAGGGACTTAAAGAAGTAATTAGAGTTATATGAGATCATACAGGTGGGACCCTGATTTGATAGGACTAGTGTCCTTATAAGAGGAAGAGACACCAGGATGTTGGCACACAGAGAAAACCCCATGTGAGGACACAGAAAGAAGACAGCTGTCTACAAGCTAAGGAGCAAGTTCTTACCAGAAACCAAACCCTGCCAACATCTTGATCTTGGACTTCCGGTCTCCAAAAACTGAGAGAAAATAAATTACTGTTATTTAAACTACCCAATCCAGGGCATGTTGTTATAGAAACCCTAGTAGCCTAATATTCTACTTAAAGTGTGGTCCATGGACCAGCAGCATCTAATAAGCAGATAGCTTATTAGAAATACGGAATCTCAGACTCCATCCCAGACCGTTGGAACCAGACTCTGCATTTTCACAAGATCCGCAGGTGCTCTGAGGACCTCTGTTCTGGAGCACAGGATCCTTTCAGGAGGATGGGGACATTTGTAAGGGATTTCTAAGGGAAGGGATAAGGGATATAGGAGAGGTGTGTGGTGGGGTGGAGAAGTTAGGAGGCTTTGCCTGGGGGCCTCTGTCTCCTCTGGGAGATCAAACATCAGTAGATGATGCTGGAGAGAACCCTAGAATCAAAATACCCAGCCCAGAGGGCTTGTCTCTTTCTGACCCTAATGATTAGAATCAGCTTTTCAGAGCTGGAGGTGATCCTTCAGAAACTATGCAGTTCATATCCTTGAGGGGACACTATTCTTGAAGTCCGCTTCATGGAGATAAGAATGTGGCCTCCTCACTCCTAATCGAAAGCATGTTGCTACTGTTAAATCAGCATGAAAATTCTAGCAAATAATTACAATTCTAATAGCCCATGGGCAGAGTTGGTTTTTGTTGTTGTTGTTGGTGGTGTGTGTGTGTGTGTGTGTGTGTGTGTGTGTGTGTGGTTTTGTTGTGGTGGTGGTGGTGGTGGTGGTGGTGGTTTCTAAATGCAGAGAAGCCAGTCCTGAGTTGGTCTTAGGGAAGCAGAGAAATCAGTCTGAGTCTCACGGACCTGAGGGGTGAACACACACTCTAATATCAACCACATGTTCTTTGCATGTCTGATAGGGATCCTGCACTTCTCACTGCAAGTTTTCTACTAAAGGTTACCATATGCCATAGGAATGTATCACCACCACGAATTGGCCATATAAGCGTAGAGCTTTAAATTACTGCACAGTCAGAGTGAGTTAATCTATGCCTTGATTATCTGTGTGTCTGGCTATCTAAAGACATCCCTGGCATGGAGCTGTAACTCATGACTGACTTGCTAATTTGAAATATAGATGCATGCCTCCCTTCCTATCCCCCTCCTTGCGTGGCGTGCACACACACACACACACATTCACACACTTCGATGTACATTACAATGGAATTTGCAAATGGATTGAAGGTATTCTCAGATCTGTCCTCCATTAATTCCTATAGATATATTGCTGCCTGGGAATTACCATGCAGCTGAAAGTCACAGAGGGGAAGCTTGTAGAAGGGAAAAGGGGGTGGAGAAGATGGTGGAGAAAGACAGATGAGAAGTAGGTGAAAATTAAGTAGCTGTTGCTTCAGTTGAAAACTTCAGCTGGACTGAAAGAAAGTTCTAGAGTGAGCGGCTCTACAGTCAAGTCTCAGCTTTACCTCTCCGTGAGTGAGAGAACCTAGGCAAGCCATTTAACCTCTGGGTCTCAGTTCACTCACCTGCAAAAATGGGAATAAGACTTTTCTTGTAGAATTCTTTCGAAAATTAAATGAGAAGATACAGAAAATGCACGTGGTAAGTTTTCAGTGTTGATTTTTTTCTTCCTTTCTACCCTTCTACTGAAACTGAGATGTTTTCCACACACGATGCTGGCAAGGTGAGATTCTTTACACCTGCCCAGTGAAAGGAGCAAGTATGGACAGACACAATAAGATGTCTCAGGGACTTTGATTGCTTTGCCCTGATTGCTCTATTTAGCTGCTCAGTATTTTTCACGTTATCAGGAAACATAATTACCACAAGTAAACAAAGGAGATTTGTTAATAAAAAATAAAAGTGAAACAACAATAATATAATTGTTCCTTGTATACTGAAAATGTACGTGATCTTTGTAGCTGAATGTTTCATATACTTTGAATTTTTTTTTAATGTTTATCCAGAATGTTTCATGTACTTTGAATGGACATCTCAAGGTCTAGCTATTTCTGTTGACATAAATTTAGAAGGTAGGGGTGCCTGGGTGGCTCAGTTGGTTGAGCATCCGACTTCAGCTCAGGTCATGATATCACGGTCCGTGAGTTCAAGCCCTGCATCGGGCTCTGTGCTGACAGCTCAGAGCCTGGAGCCTGCTTCAGATTCTGTGTCTCCCTCTCTCTCTGCTCCTCCGCTGCTCACACACTCTCTCTCTGTCTCAAAAGTAAATAGACATTAAAAAAAATAATAAAAAAAAAATTTAGAAGGTAGCACCTGCAGGTACCTTTAGAGTCAGTAGGAGATATTTTTTCTTAAACCCCAACAGTATATTTTTAGAATGTCCTTGGCAAATAGGGCCTCTCCAAGTAGAGCAGGTTAAAATTTCCTCCATTATTTCAAGTGTCAAAGACACTTAGATGAGAAATAAAGTCCCTCCCTGCATGAGGGGATCATGCTGGCTCTTGGTCAGCTTTGTGGCTCTCTGAGTGGAGGATGAGTAGTCTAACTGGACCAAGAATGATGGCCAAAGCTGTCTGATTTGTCAGCTCATCCCCGGACTTCAGGACTTCGGAATCCCAGAGCCTCTCTCTCTCTGAGGAGCTGGAGTCAATAAAGACCCCAATTGAAATATACACATGCCTCTTTCCATCTACTTCTGCCAACTTGTTCCCTAAATCACCAGAAAATAGAAATAATACTATTTATTGGACCCTTAACTACATGCTGGAAATATGTGTTAACTCATTCAACCCTCAACCTTATGAGGTAGAAAATACTGTGTTTGTTACACAGGTTAAAAATTGAGACTCAGAGGGGTGCGTGGGCATGTGCGCGTTCTCTCTCTCTCTCTCTCTCTAAAAAAAAAAAAAAAAAAAAAAGTAAACTCAGAGAAGTTAATTAACTTGCCCAAGCGCAGCCTGCTCCCCAGATCAGAACCATTTCCTCAGCTCCTTAGAGTTTTAATTTATACCTGTTTTACAAATTCATTATATTTCCTTGGTGTCTCCTTTTCCTTCAGATAAGAAGACATCCAGGATGCTTTTCAAAATAATATCCACATCTTCACCTAAATCAGAAATGACTACCCTCTTTAAGCTAAGGAACTTTAGTGATCTGTTCTATTTTGTAAACATTCTTGGATTTTTTTTGATACTACATTTCGTCTTCTTTCTTTCACTTCCCCAATCTCACAAAGCTGCCTCTGAGGCCACCATCTGCTATGAATTCACTCATTTGTTTGAATGTCCGCTGAGGGTCTACTCTGAGTCAGGCACTGTGTTCTTCCCTGGAAAGACAAATATTAATCAGTTCCCACTCTCAAGGTGCTCCCAATCTAGTGGGGACAGCAGTCATGCAAACAGACAATTTCAATGGAGTTTTATACGCTTGGAGCCACTATCATATGCTTTTATACACTCTTACACAGTTATGGTCCAAACTGGAGAAACACAGAGGATCCAGAAATGACATCAACTTGGAAGCATTAGCGAGTGGTTAACATTTCAGTTGGTTCATAATGGTTGAAAAGATGATGGCCAGCTATCAAGGTAGAGAGCAAGCATTTTAGTAGGAGGCACGATGAGAAGGCATGATAGGATCTGGAGTATTTCAGGGATCACCTGTGTGACTTTGGGACATGGGGAGCAGAAATGCATAGGTGATGGGGGAGGTGTTGTCCAGGCTGGGTATGGCAGGCCTTGTGTCCCTTGTTCAGCTCTATACTGTGGGCAAAGAGGTGCCACAGAGGTTTTACAAGGGGAGTAACATGATGAGATTCTTCTCTCTTTTTTAAATTTTTTTAAATGTTTATTTATTTCTGAGATAGAGAGATAGAGCACAGGCAGGGGAGGGGCAGAGAGAGGGAGACAAGAATTCCAAGCAGGCTCCACGCTGTCAGCACAGAGCCCCATGCAGGACTTGAACGCACAAACTGTGAGATCACAACCTGAGCCAAAATCAAGAGTCAGAGGCTTAACCAACTGAGCTACCCAGGCACCTTGAGATTCTTCTTTTAGGAAGATCCCCTGGTAGCCCTGAGAGCTATTGCCAAGAAGAGAGAAAGTGATGAGAGGGAAATTGAAGGCATGGTGATACAGTCATCCAGATGCAGGATGGGCTTGCTGAAAGGGGATGGTGGCGGGGGACATGTTTGAAGACATTTCTGAGTTAGCATCGGCAGGATGGAGTGTAGCCTGAATATGAAGGATTCGGGAGTCAAATTCAGGCCAACTCTGGCATGTCTTAGGAGTCTAGTGGATGGTGACAATATTGAATGAAATAAGGCATCTATTATAAGAAGAGTAGGTTTGGAGGGTTAGGGAATGGGGTATGGAGTGTGAAATAGAAAAGAAAAAAAAATAGGTACTGATGCCTGGGTCCTCCTCCCAGAGATTCTGGTGTAATTTGTCTGGGGGATAGCCTACATATTAGGATATTTTATTTCATCTTTCTAGGTGATTCTAACAAGAAACCAAGTTGAGAAGCACTGTTATGAAGACTGAAAAAGACAAGACAGAATTCTCAGAAACACCACAACTTAAAAGGCAAGTAGAATAGCACACCTGTCCATTTGTAAGGTGTTGATCAAATTCACTATGTGATTCCAAACTCAGCCCCGAGTTCCAGGTAAGATGGAGTAAGCATGCTCCACCCTGTCTCTCCCACTGAAAGCAGCCATAAACCCAGGGAGAATGCATGACCAGCAATTTGAGAACTCTGTGAGGTAAATAGTATCAGATGGATTGGAAGGGGAGACCAGAGGACAAAGTACCTCTGAATCCATGCTGAGTTTACCATATTGTTGGCTTTGGTGTTGCCCAGTCTAAACTTAAGATATCCTGAAACTGGAAATGGGCTCCAGAGAAACATTCTGGTTCTGGCTTAAGGAACAGGAAAGTGGTCTTCTAATGCTCCAAAGAATGGGAGAAAGTCCCTGTTTTCTTTCTGGTTTTTCTTCTACATGGAAGACTGAAAAGGGGACCCCAGGAACCAGAAAGTACTGGGACATGGTAGAGGGCAAAGACATTGGGAAAGTGACCTTATAAAATTGTTCATAAATCCCCTAAGTGGCACATGTATGAATCTGACCCTGAAGAGCATACCAATAGCTTCTAGATGGAACTATAAACTGAGATAGACCACCATCCACATCCCATACTGGCCACCAGGTGGCACACATGCAAGACAGATCTGAATAGCACTGCAAAGATTTTAAAAGTGGAATTGACTGTGGAAACCACAGCCCACAGAAGGCTGGTTGGAACTTACAATTGCTTTAAATTGTAAATTGCTTTTAATTTCTTACCAAAGTAAATAAATCCACATTTTCCATTGGATATAAATGAGACCCAGAGACTTGTAATATTCACAATGTCCAGAATCCAGTACAGAATTACTTGACATGAAGAACCAGAAAAATCTCAAGTTGCACGCTGAGATGATGCTGATGTTGGAATTACCTGCAAAAGACTTTAAAGCAGCTATTACACAAGTGACCTAACAAGTAGGGTCAAATTTCCTTTAAATTAATGGAAGATAGTCCCAGCAAAGAAGAGGAAAATATCAAGACCATCAAACAGAGATTTTAGAACTATAAATACAATAACTGAAACTTTTTTAAAAGATTTTAGTTTTAAGTCATCTCTACACCCAACATGGCACTCGAACCTACAACCTAGATCAAGAGTCACATGCTCTACTGACTGAGCCAGCCAGGCACTACCAGTAACTAAAATTCTAAGACTCACTCATGGGCTCAATGGCAGAATGGAGATGACAGAGGAAAGAGTCAGTGAATGTGAAGACAGATCGATAGAAATTCTGCAGTCTAAACAACAGAAAGAATAAAGATTTGGGGCAAAAATGAACAAGCTTCAGGAATGTGTGTGACAACATCAAAAGGCCTAACATTTGTTGAAATCTCACAGCCAAATGGAGAAAAACAACATATCACTTATAAGGAGCAATGACCCAAATAACTGCAGACACCTTTTCAGAAATGGAAACCAGAAGGAAGCAAAATAGCATTTTAACAATACTGAAAGGAAGGAAATGTCAACCCACAATTCTATATCCAGCTAAATATATGTCAGGAATGCAGGTGTAACAAATAGAGTAGAATTTGTTGCCTATGGACCTTTTCTAAAAGTACATTCTTCAAATAGAAGAGCAATGATACCAGGTGGAAACTTGGTATTTCATCAGGAATGAAGGAAGAATAACAGATATGGTGAATGTATGGGTAAATATAAGAGAATTTCTTCTCTCAAGTTTTTAAAACTGGAACATGGTTGAAAACCAAAGGTATAACATTGTTTGACATTATATATGTAGGTGTAATATAGAAAACAACTATAAAATGAAGTCAAGAGAGGATAGGCACAATGAGGAGGCAGTTTCCACATTCCACTTGAAGTGATAAAATACCATGAAAAGGTAAGGATGTATTTTGTAATTCCTAGAGCAACCTAGAACAAAAGATATTGTTTAAAGAGATACAGGGGCACCTAGGTGGCTCAGTTGGTTAAGCATCCGACTTCAGCTCAGGCCATGATCTCACAGTCTGTGAGTTCGAGCCCCTCATGGGGCTCTGTGCGACAGCTCAGAGCCTGGAGCCTGCTCCAGATTCTGTGTCTCCCTCTCTCTCTGCCCCTCCCCTGTTCATGCTCTGTCTCTCTCTGTCTCAAAAATAAATAAAAACATTTAAAAAATTAAAAAAAATAAAGAGATATAGCAGAACACACACACATACACACACACAATAAATAAAATATAATACTAAAATGATTCAAATAACCCAAAGGAAAACATGAGATGGGAAACAGAAGAACAAAATACAGAGGGAAAAAAAAGCCCAGAAAATAAATGATAAGCTTAAACCCAAACATATAACTACATTGAATGCAGTCTAAACAAAGCAATTGAAAGATATTGGCAGAATGGATTTTTTAAATCTGTTTTATAATAAAGTCACTTAAAATAGTATAGGAAGATTGAAAGTAAAAGGATGTAGCATCTATCCCAGAAAAATGAAAACTCAGGTCCACAAAAAAACCTGTATGCGAATGGTTATAGCAGGGTTATTTATAATAGCCCCAAACTGGAAACAACCCAAAGGTTTTTCAACCAGTGAATGGTTACAAAACTATGGTACATCCATACCTTGGAATACTACTTAGCAATAAAAGGAATGAGCTACTGGCACAGCTTAAATAATGTAAATTTATTGTCTCCCAACTCTGAAGACTACAATGATGTAGATAAGTCTCAAGGGAATTATGTTGACTGAATAAAGCCCATCTCTAAAGGTTACATACTGTATGATTCCATTTATATAGCACTCTTGAAATGACAAAATTATTGAGTTGGAGATAGACTAGTAGTAGCCAGGGGTTAGGGAGTGGGATGGGAAGGAGGTGGCTGGGTCTAAGCGTAGCACAAAGGGTTTTTGTGGTGGTGGTCACATGCCTCTACATATGATAAAATTCCACAGAACTAAATACAAACACACACACACATACACACACACACACACACGACTGCATATAAAACTGGTAAAATCTGAAAAAGTTCAATGGATGATATTGACGTCAATTTTCCAGTTAAGTAAGATTGTAAGATGTTACCATTGGGTGGAACTGTGCTAAATTTATCAGTTTACTAGGCTGCTGTAACAAATTTCCACAGACTGGGCAGCTTAAATAATGGAAGTTTATTGTCTCCTAGCTTTGAAGACTAGAAGTCCAAAATCAAGTTGAAAACAAGGTTGATTTCTTCTGAGGGCTATGAGGGCAAATCTGTTCTAGGTCTCGCTCTGTAGCTTATAGATGGCTGTCTTCTGTCTGTGTCTTTGTATCATCTTCCCTGTATATGTATCTCTGTGTTCACATTTTCCCCTTTTATGAGGACACCAGTCATACTGGATGAAGGACCACTCTAATGACCTCACTTTAACTTGATTACCTCTACAAAGACCCTATTTCCAAATCCTTACGTTCTAAGGTTCTGGGGGTTAGGACTTCAACATATGAATTTTGTAGGAAACACAGCTCAACTCATTATGGGTATACATACCTTTTTTTTTTTTTTTTTTTTTTACTATTTCTTACAACTGTATCTGAATCTACAATTATTTCAAAATAAATAAGATAAAAACAGAGAGGGAGGCAAACCATAAGAGACTCTTAAATACAGAGAACAAACTGAGGGTTGCTGGAGGGGAGCTGCGTGAGGGGATGGGCTAAATGAGCAATGAGCATTAAGGAGGGCACTTGTTGGGATAAGCACTGGGTGTTATATGTAAGTGACAAATCACTGGGTTCTACTCCTGAAACCGATACTATACTGTATGTTAACTAACTTGAACTTAAACAAATAAATGTAAATAAACAAATAGGTATTTAAAAAAAGAGAAAAGATGAAAAGAATTATAGTCCTACAAAACATTCTCTGATCATAATGGAATTAGACTAGAAATCAATGAAAGGAAAATATCTAAATACTCTGAAATTCAGTATCCTACTTCTACATAATTTTTTGGTCAAAGAGGTAGTTTCAGGGAAAAAAATATTTTGAAATGCGTGATAAGAAAAAATACAGCATGTCAAAATTTGTGGGATGCAGCTAAAGCAGTGCTTAGAGAGAAATGTGCAGCATTAAATGTTTATATGAAACATCTAAGCTGTGGGATATCACCAGATATCATCTATATGTTACATCTAAACCGTGGGATATCACCAGATGTTAAAATATTGAAGATATAGAAAGACTCTATAGTATGTATTATTAGATGTAAAACAGTGAAAAATCATATATAGTATGCTACTTTTAATGGGAAAGAGAGAAAAGTAGAATAAGTCACATCTGCTTGTTCCTGCTTAAAGAAACACTGGTAGGATGTGCAACAAGCTAATTAAAGTAGTTACCTATGTGGGTGGAGGAAAACGGAGCACATAGGGCAGAGGTAGGGAGTAAGATTTTTCTTTTTTTTTTTTTAATTTTTTTTAAATGTTTATTTATTTTTGAGACAGAGAGAGACAGAGCATGAACTGGGGAGGGTCAGAGAGAGAGGGAGACACAGAATCCGAAACAGGCTCAAGGCTCTGAGCTGTCAGCACAGAGCCCGACGCGGGGCTTGAACCCACGAACCGTGAGATCATGACCTGAGCTGAAGTCGGATGCTTAACTGACTGAGCCACCCAGGCACCCCAGATTTTTCAATGCATACCTTGTTTACTGCTTTCCACTTAAAAAAAAAATGAGGTGAAATTCATATAACATGAAATCAACCACTACAAAGTGCACAACTCAGTGGCATTTAGTACATTCACAATATTGTCCAACACCACCTTTACCAAGTTCCAAAACATTTCATCACCCCCAAAAGAAAATCCTGTACCCATTCAGCAGTCATTCCCCATTCCCCCTTGTCCCCAGACCCTGGTAACCACCAAGCTGCTTCTATCCTCATGGAGTTCCCTATTCTGGGTATTTCATATAGATGGAATCATACAACATTTGTTTTGTGTGTGTGTCTAGCTTCTTTAATTTAGCATAATGTTTCCAAGCTTCATCCACATTGTGGCAAGCATCCATACTTAATTCCTGTCTGTAACTGAATAGTATTCCATTGTATGGATATACTACATTTTGTTTATTCGTTTATCTGTTGATGGATCTTTTGTATATTGTGAACAATGCTACTATGAACATTCTTGTGCAAGTTTCTGTTTGAGTCTCTGCTCTCAATTCTTTTGGATATATAACTAGAAGAGGAATTGCTGGATCATATGGCAATTCTATGTTTAACTTTTTGAGGAAACACCAAACCACTGTTTTCCACAGCGGCTGCACCATTTTACATCCTCGTGGCAGTATACAGGGGTTCCAATTTCTCCACATATTTATCAAGATTGGGGCACCTGGGTGGCTCAGTTAGTTAAGCATCCAACTCTTGATTTCAGCTCAGGTCATGATCTCACAATTTGTGGGATGGAGCCCTATGTCAAGCTCTGTGCTGACAGCACGGAGCCTGCTTGGGATTCTCTCTCTCCTTCACTTCCTGCCCCTCCCTCACTCATTTTCTTTTTGTCTCTCAAATAAAAATAAACTTTAAAAAAGCCATTTATTTTAGCTGTATATTTTAGCCATCCTAGTGGTTTGTAAAGTGGTATCTCTTGGTTTTGATTTGCATTTTCCTAATAACTAATAATGTTGAGCATTTTTTCATGTGCCCATTGGTCATCTGTATATATTTCCTTGGTATTGTTTTCTTTTTGTGAACATACTACCTATTAGAAACAAAAAGTAGGGGTGCCTGGGTGGCTCATTCGGTTAAGCATCTGACTTCGGCTCAGGTCATGATCTCACAGTTTGTGAGTTCGAACCCCGCATCAGGCTCTGTGCTGACAGCTCAGAGCCTGGAGCCTGCTTCAGATTCTGTGTCTGCCTCTCTCTCTGCCCCTCCCCCACTCACACTCTGTCTCTCTGTCTCAAAAATAAATAAACATTAAAAAAAAAAAAAAAGGAAACAAAAAGTAAATCAGTTTTAAAGGTAAAAGGCAGAAGAGAAGGACAAACTAGACCACTATGGTAGACAGAATAATAGTCCCCAAAGATGTCCACATTCTAATTCCTGAAACTTGTAAATACGTCACTTTACCTGGCAAAAAGGAGCTCGCGGATGTGATTTGGTTAAGGATCTTACAATGGGGAGATTATCCTGGATTCTTGGGGTGGGATGATGTAATTACAAGGGACCTAATGAGGAGTGAGGCAGGAGGTCAGAGACAGAAAAGGAGATATGATGATGCAAGCAGAGGTCAGAAAAAGAGACAGAGAGACTTGAGGATGCTACACTGGGGTCCTTGAAGATGGAGGAAGGGGGCCACAAGCCACGGAACACAGGCAGCTTCTAGAAGTGAAAAAGGCAAGGAAACCGATTCTCTTCTGGAGTCTCCAGAAGGAATGCAGCCTGCCGACACACAAATTTTAAGACTTCGAACTTCCAGAATTATAAGCCAATATATTTGTGTTGTTTTAAGCCACTGAGTTTATGGTAATTTACTACAGCAGCCACAGGAAACTAGTACAACCACAAATGTCCTGCTCCTTCCAGAACAAAGTATCTCCTGAGCCTCCTCAACAATGTTTCACTCTCAGGAAACACAGCTGAGTCTCATGTGTCTGCTAAATCCCCCAGGGAAAAAATGAACCACAGAGGGCAAAGTTGCATTGTCCTATGAGGTGTGAAAGATGTCCGTAACAAAGCAACCCAAGATCTGTCTCCTACACATCTCCAGAGGGAACACTGAGCCCTAAGTCTTGTTGGATAAACGTACATGACAGAAAGGACTCGAAAGTCTCATAAAAACTATAAGAGATCATTACCCTTCACGGAGATTGAGCAAGACCCTCAGAAACCAAAGCCAGTGGACTCCTTTTCTATACCCACCGGCAGTGTTATTACCTTCAGGTGGCAGCTGTAAGGCCAAGAAGTTTAAAAGCTTCCCTCCCTTTCATTCCACCTCCCTTCCCCTTTCCCAGAGCTCAGCTGTAACTGGCAGCACCTGCCCACCCACAGGTCATTCATCAGCTGAAATGTCTGCATGTGGTTTTGCTTCGTGTCCATCCTCTTCCAAAGCCCCAAATATGCTTCATATCTAATGCATGTAATATGTTCACTTCATGGAGTTGGCCCATAGAGGGTAACTCCACGTGATAAAAGGCCAATATCAGGTTGGGTGGCTGGTCCAAATAGCTGATGGCCTATAAATTTTTTCCAGCTCTTTCTGCTTCAGATGGATGAGGATACCACCATTACTATCACCACCTTCATAGAAAAGACAGTTTTGGATCTAGGCCAGCTACGACATAAAAGTCCACTTAAAACTCATTGAAGAAGCACTTAAAGAATGTGCGTCTATGGCTAGGGGATGGGCCCGAATAAAACAATGTAATATTTCTTAGAAACCAAAAGGAAAGGGTTACTATTTATTGGGGGGGAGGGGGGGGAACTACTCAGTATCAGTCATAAGGAAACATTCTCCAGAATGTGGAATTTTGTTATTTAATAAGAACAATAATAATATTTACTAGGCACCTGCTGCACTAATCCTGTGACTGTCTCCACAGCATGAATTGCACACACCACCCCCTTTCAGACAGTATGTTTGGGTGGGATTTACTCACCCCCAGCTCAAGGTGGGAGCCCTGATTGGTTAGAGCCAATTCCTTATTTCATCACCTCTGACACAGTGATTGGTTCAGGGTTAAGCACCCAATGCAGACCTCAGCCAATCAACACTTGGCATTTAACAGCCATGGGTTTAGAGTATGGCAGCACATAAGGAAATGTAGCTTCATTAGAAGGAAGCCCAGAATTTCTGGTCTGCAGTTGAGGGAGAAACATTCTTTCTTCCTGTGATGAGGAAGCATGCAGTCCTGTACAGTGGGGGTAGCCATCTTACAAGAAGGATGGAGGCAGTCTAGTGTAAAGCCAATATCTTGAAGGGCCGTGGCGATCTGATTGGGTAACTAGATCAAAACAACTCTGAAGCCTGCCCTCTGAGTTTTCAATGACATGAAGCCATAAACTCTCTTTTATTTAGGCCAGTGTGTGTTAGGGTTTTCTCTGCTTCCAACTGACCTCATCTTAATTAATGCACTCACTCACTGTGTATCAGGCACTTGAGTAAGGGGCTTTCACACATTCTGTCTCAATTCATCCTCAACATGGCCCAGTGATGGAGGTTTTATCATCCCCTTTTTCCAGATGTCAGGTGTTGTATGTAACTTCCAACTATTTTTTTTTTTTTTTTACTTTTAGTTTAATTTTTTTTTTAGTTTACATCCAAATTAGTTAGTATATAGTGCCACAATGATTTCAGGAGTAGATTCCTTAGTGTCCCTTACCCATTTAGCCCATCCCCCCTCCCACAACCCCTCCAGTAACCCTCTGTTTGTTCTCCATGAGTCTCATGTTTTGTCCCCCTCCCTGTTTTTATTTTTGTTTCCCTTCCCTTATATTCATCTGTTTTGTCTCTTAAAGTCCTCATATGAGTGAAGTCATATGATATTTGTCTTTCTCTGACTAATTTCACTTAGCATAATTTCTAAGTAGTGCAATTGCTGGGTCGTAGGGTAGTTCTATTTTTAGTTTTTTGAGGAATCTCCATACTGTTTTCCAGAGTGGCTGCACCAGCTTGCATTCCCATATAACTTCAAACTATTGATGAAGGGTGAAGGCAGTCAGGATTTTGTCTCAGATCGTCTGTCCATTCAGACTTTCTTTTTTTTTTTTAGGTGTTTCTCTCTCTCTCTCTTTTTTTTTTTTTCAGTTTATTTACTTTGACAGAGAGAGAGAGAGAGTAAGCAAGGGAGAGGATCTAAAGCAGGCTCCACACTGCAGCAGAGAGCCCGATACAAGGCTCGAACTCACACACTGAGAGATCATGACTTGAGCCGAAGTCAGACACCTAACTGAGCCACCCAGGAACCCCTCATCACTCAGACTTCTGCTTTCCACCATGTTCTCTTGGCTCCTACTGTAATACCTGTGGGCACCGTATTTCGAGGAGACTCCCCAGCACCACCCTCTGCAATAACTCTACAGATAAGTCCTAGGAGAGATTGTTTCTACTGTCATTTAAGCTGTTATATATCATATCTGTCATCCTGTTTTAGTAGTTGGATATTTCTTACAAGTGTTGATAATTCACTACACAAAATAGCAATTAATAAATCCCTCATTATAGAGGCACTGCAGGAAGATCTTTAACTCCAGATCCCCTTAACTTAAGCAGAACTTAACTCCAAGATCTCAAAAGTAAACCTCTAATATGAATGTTTCTAGCTCTAATTTTTTTTAAAGATTTATTTTTAACTAATCTCTACACCCAATGTGGGGCCCAAACTTACAACCCAAGATCAAGAGTTGCATGTGCCACCAACTGAGCCAGCCAGGTGCCCCTCTCTAACTGTAAATATAAACCTGCTACATAAGAAGTCGCTTAAAATTGTTTTCCCGTTTGAAAATTGGGAGTTCGTGACATGAATCTACTTCCAGTTCAGAAAGGTCTGTGAGTAGGATCAGACTTGGAGACAAATAACTTGAACAGAAGCTAAGGGCTCTGTTCTTTGCAATATGGGGCTGAAATCATACCTCAGTAATGATGAAACTAGCACTTCTTCCAATGGGGCTGATCCTGTCCTTGGATTGTTTAGCCACAGTTCCCAAAAGAAAAACAGATAAACTAAAACTTCTCACTGCAAAATGCACATACATGCACATAATTCTCTGAACGATAGCAAAGGAGGTTTTCAGCCTGCTCAGAAAGAAAAGGCTTCAGAGGACATTGATCCAAACCTTAGGTCTACAACAAGCCCCACTCCCAGTTTCTACTTGGCCATCACCACCGATAAGAAATGTGCCACGCTTCATGAGGCCCAACCCAATTTCAGACATTTTTATCTGATCCAAAGTGCCCTGTATGTTGAACCCAAATCTGTGTCTCCCCAGGAAGCAGTCTCTAAGTTAGACAGACTTGAGTTCAAATGACTGTTCTACCAATTCCTCCTGGATGACCTTGGGCTGTTTCTCAATGCTTCCAAACTCCAGGCTCCCTAGCCATAAAAATGGAGATGGTAATTCCTACCTCCGACCATCAACATAAGGTTTTAAAGGGATAATACATATAAAATGCATGGCAACTATTCCTGGCCCAGTAAACCTCAACAAGTGACAGCTACTATGAGCGATCATGGAGCGCATGCCTGAGGCTGAGTAGGCCTGCCAGTTGTAGTGAAAAAAAAAATACAGAAAACCTTGGTGCGCCTGTGTAACTCAGTCAGTTAAGCATCCAACTCGTGATTTCAGCTTGGGTCATGATCTCGCAGTTTTTGAGTTCAAGTCCCATTAGGACCCAGCCTTGACATTTGAGGCGGAAGTGGATGACAACAGGCAGACTGAGGAGCGGGTAACGGAGGCTAGAGGCCCCTGGAGACGGGACATATCTGTGATTTTCCCCAGGTTGTGGGTGTGGGTGTCAGATCCGAGTGTCAGGTCTCCTCTGTGGATCAGCTGGAATAATGAACGAGCTGACACCTTGGACCAGGGTGACAGTTCTTCAGAGGAAATGGAGGAGGCAGCCTGCCTCCCTTAGGAAGGAGCCTGGGTGACAGACACCTTTCAGAATTACCAGCACCAATGTGTGCTCACAACCACCTTTCCCAGAGAAGGCATCCAGCCCCGGAATTGGAAGGCTGGAGAGAGGCTAGGAAACTGGAGGCCCCTCATGAATTATTAGCTGGAAAGGCACGCCACTCCCCAGCCCTTCCCCGTCAGACACTGGCCCCATTGTTGACGAGCAATTTAGCAGTTACTCTAAAGTGGCTAAAATTTGGCACATCCTCCAAGGCCTTTCCTGGTCAGATCAGGTGACCATTTCCCTGAGCCCTGTAGAGAAAGAAAGGATTACCTGCCACCTCCCCACCCCCTCAGAGGCAGGTGAGAGAAAATCCATTTAACTGACCAGCCGCTGTCAGTTTACAAATAAAACATAAACTATAAAAGCCGCCTTTGTTCAACTGAGGCAGCCATCCTGGCGGGGAGGTTAGATTAGCAATTTGTCCTTTGTCAGAGGATTAGTAGAGCCTCATTGTTTTAATGTTTATTTATCAATTTGCATCTTCTAGCAGTTTCCGCCCAACTCAAGGCCCCAACTCCCCTGTGTCCCTGCTCATTTTACTTCAGCTGCCAAGGGGCTAACAAAGCCCTCACACCCTAACACAAAACTCCTTTACTTTACTTTTCCTTCTGCTCAGGTTCAAACTCCTTGGCCTTCTCCCGGCTGTAGAGCAGAAATTACAGCCCTGGCAAAAGGGAAAAGATGATTCATCCAGACAAAGGGATCCTTCTCGTCACCTGTAAATGTGCCATCCCCAGCACAGGACTTTGCACTCCACCAATTCTGGGGATTACAGAGTCCCAGTTTTGATGCCAGTCGTCCTCAGGTGGTTGGACAGGTCTCACCACACCTGGGGGTTTCCTTTAGATTTGGCCAGGATTCTGGGGGATCTGGGAGGGGTGGGGATGACCTCTGTGAAGCCAACAATACGCTGCACTGAGCTATCTGCAGAAGCTGACCAATTATTATCACATTCCTCCCAAAAGAGGATTAAGTATTAAGCACCTAATGGTGCATGATTCTCTATAGGTAGAACTAGGCCATCCCAATACCTTCTCACCTAGAATATTTTGGTCTGGACTTTAGTGTACCCCTTTGCTTAAAAAAAATAAAATAAGTTTTGGGTCACTTGGGTGGCTCAGTCAGTGAAACATCCAACTCTTGGTTTCAGCTCAGGTCATGATCTCACGGTTCATGGGGTTGAGCCCTGTGTCAGGCTCTATGCTGACAGCACAGAGCCTGCTTGAAATTCTCTCTCTCTCTCTCTCTCTAACCCTCCCCTGCTCTCCCTCTCTCTCTCTCTTTCTCTCAAAATAAATAAATAAGCTTTAAAAAAAAGATTTGTTAAAAAAATAAAATAAGTTTTTAAGCTCTACTTTTTTTTTTCAAAGCTGCAAAATTGTTTTTCCCAATGAATTGTTATGTAGGCCCAAACTGCATGAAATAAAATAAGCAAACTGTTCTCTCACGTTGGCCACCCCGAGGTATCTCAGAGGAGTGTGTTCATTCTGCAGGACACAGTTTGAAACTTCTGGATTAAATAAAGGGAGTCTATATGTTTTCCTCTGGCTCTCCCAAATCAGGCTATGCCCTTTCCTTATCCATTTGCCCAACCTGCCATGTGTCCCACCAGATACTAACCCTGGCCCTCCTTCTATCCTCTTTCTTGCATTTTCTAAGCATCACCAGACATTCTGGAAAGATTTCTTTAACATTTTCATCACGTCACCTCTCCACCTTTGGTAAGACATTCAAAGCCCTTGATAACTTGGCCTTCATTTATATTTTAGTTTTATCCTTCGCAGACCCTTAAACAAAACCTTCAGCTCCTGCTAGTCTTAACCACTTATCCTTAAGCACAGCTTGCCAAGACCCACCTCCTTACCCTGGTGCAGGCTGATCTTCACACTGAGGACGCCAGCTTGTCCATTTGCAGCCAGACCTAGAACCACTTCAACCTTTAAAGTCCCACCCACCAAGTCTTCAAACTTTTCTGCTCTGTGGCATCTTCCACAGACACTCCGTGTGCTGGTGCATGGCATAGTGTGTCTGTGTGTGTGTGTGTGTGTGTGTGTGTGTGTGTGTGTGTGTGTTGGGGACTTGAGATTGTGAGCTCATATTCTATGGGGCTTTGCCTGTGAATCCTGTGCAGCCAGGGATGACAGTACATTTCACCACATCTATTTTGCATTTGCTTCTACCAGGTGCCCCAGGAGTAATATCACTGAAGCACTATTTTTGCATTAGTCAGTTGGCTTGGGGTGGGGGCACTCCTGGACCACATCAGTAGCATGAGTTTAAACCCCAAACCCCTGTGAGGCATCTATAGTCACAAATTCTCACAGGACACATTTTATTCCACCTATTCTAAGCCAAGCTCCTCCTTGTCTTTCTTTGCTGGTGGGTTAATTTCTCTCTTCAATTCAATCATTTCATTGAAAGTATGGCCCCCTGAGTGTCCCAGATTTATGCAGGTCCCCTCCAATCTTTGGGTAACAAAAGCCACACCTCTAGGTTAAGAAGACCACAAATCCTGTCTCAGGAGAACCCAAACATTAACTCAAATGCCAACCAGGTTGTTTTTTCAGTTTCCTCTGGTTTTTTGTTTTGTTTTGCTTTGTTTTGTTTTGTTTTGTTTGGAACTTGGGGGTTTTCTTTACATTTTATGAGTTCATTTATGCAATTTAAAATATTGGTTTTTTTTAAATCCAGAATTTTCAAGTGTTTTACAGTGAAAAGGGGGCAGAGTTCAGGCTATTAAGTTTGTGATATGTATGTGATTGTTTCTTCAATCACAGTGTACATTCCCACGTGTGTTTCTTTGAATTTTTTTTTTTTCAACATTTATTTATTTTTGGGACAGAGAGAGACAGAGCATGAATGGGGGAGGGGCAGAGAGAGAGGGAGACACAGAATCAGAAACAGGCTCCAGGCTCCGAGCCATCAGCCCAGAGCCTGACGCGGGGCTCGAACTCACAGACCGCGAGATCGTGACCTGGCTGAAGTCGGACACTTAACCAACTGCGCCACCCAGGCGCCCCTCACGTGTGTTTCTTTGTATTACACACATAGCCTCTAAAACTGTGCCAAGCACATAGCAAATTATCAACAAATGTTTGACAAATTAATGAATCAATGAATGGCATTTTTGCTCTTTCATGGAGAAAAGGCACTACTTTAGAGTCATGAGGATCGATCCTGACTCTTCCACTAACCAGCTATATAACTTTGGACAGATCGCTTCTCTGAACCTGATTCTCCTGTGCAAACTCGAGACAATGCCCACCCTACACGAGAGTAGGGAGGATTATCATGTATTTCGTTCAGTGCCTGCCTAGCACTCAGTTATCATGTGGGCCTGGAGGACGCTCACTGAATGTTTTCTACTTAGTGATAAACGGTTAGTCTGATAATAATAAAAAAAAACAACCTTCTGTTATTCATTATGAAAGTCTCGTCAACACTTGCAGCTCTAGATTGGAACCAAAGAAACAAATACTTAGGAATGTCTACCAAGAGCCATAACACATTTTCTAATTCCCTCGAAAGCCTGATCAATCAAAGTGCTTTTCTTTTCAGAAAACTTCAGAGAAGTTAAAACAACTTTCTGGGTTTTCTTAGTATGGCAGAAAGAAACATTTAAGCCTAGATCTATCTGACTTGTGTCAGTTACCATAAGCTGATTAGATTGTAGAAGGATGAGTATCACATATTCTGCAACAGCTTGATTAACTGGTCATAGGAGCAATTTAGAAATAAAGACCAAAGTTAAGCACCCAATCCCCTCTGCCATCCAAAGTCTCCACCAACCCCAGACAGCCTAACCATCACAAATGCCCACCTCCCTGAGCCATCCAGCCATCCTGAAGACCTCCAAAGCTGTGACTGAGATGTTGTCTCAGCTTCCACTTTTCTCCAAGATGTCGTCAAGGTATTTTGCCACCTGGGACGGGAGAATAAAGGTCATGGAAGATGAGAAAAATAATAGGGGTCTGTATTTCCCTCCGAATCCAGACTAAAAAAGAATCACATTAGTATGAGAAGAAGTAGTAGCAAACTGGTTAAGGGCAAGGCTGCAGATGCAGTCCGCTGTGGATTTGAATTCTGTCTCTACCACCTATTAGCAATTGATCCAAGTAAGTTACTGACCCTTAGTTTCCTTGCCTATAAAATGGGTATAAGGATATTCATCTCAGAAGGTCACTGTAAGGAATTAAATAAAATAACATGTGAGGGGCCCCTGGGTGGCTCCATCAGTTAAACATCCCCCTCTTGATATTGGCTGAGGTCATGATCTCATGATCATGAGATAGAGCCCTGCATGAGACTCTGCACTAAGTGTGGAGCCTGCTTGGAATTCTCTCTCTGCCCCTCCCCCGCATGGCTCTCTCTCTCTCTCTCTCTCTCTCTCTCTCTCTCTCTCTCTCTCAAAAAATAAACTTAAAAATAAAACCAAATAAATAAATAACATGTGAGATGCTCTTACTACTACCTGACACTTAGCAAGCATTCAATAAATGGTAGCTATACCACCAATAATAACAGAAATTTTAAGAACTTTGCATACATTACTGGGTGTTATATGTAAGTGATGAATCACTGGGTTCTACTTCTGAAACCAATGCTACACTGTATGTTAACTAGAATTTAAATTAAAAAAAATTTTTTTAAATAAAATACTTTTATCAGCCAAATGGCATCTTTAAAAAAAAAAGAGCTTTGCATGCATTAACTTATAATTCTCCTATGAAATAGAAACCCTTATTCTGGTTTTACAAATGAAAAACTGAGGCACAGAGTGGTCAGACTACTTGCCTAAGTTCACACAACTAGGAAGCAACACAGACAGAATATAAACAGACTAGGTAGTCTGCCCACAGAATCCATACTACACTATTCTGCCTACAGAACCTAGTATGCTTCTTGCCATTATCATTATCATTATCAATGTCAATACCATTAAATGGTAGTGACACGGGGGAATGCAGAAACCAATATAGGCAGGCAAAGAAGAGCTCTAAGTTCATCTGCTAGGGGGTCCTCAGACTAAGCCAGGAGATCATCATAGTGGGGGTGAATATCTGGGCACACCCAACCAAGCTTACCCAGAGAGTTCAAAGCCTCTGAAGCTAGGAGGACACCTACGTGCCCACAAATGAGATCTATGCTCCAAAAGAAAATGAAACAGTTCCACGCTTTGGGGAGACTGCTGAATAGTCCCCAAGTCCTTGTGAACAAATGTATGTTAGGTGTTATGTTAAGCACCGTGTGAGGTTTCCAAACATGTATGGCCAGGAGCTTAAACCTTAGAAGGAAACATGCCAACACCCATTAAAGTCAGTGCTTGGAGAAAATCTCTTGGTGAACATTGGATTTGGCTGACCTTGAGATTGAAGCAGTCGTGGACAAGTAAGAATGTTCAGGTCAAGGAGCACCTGGGTGGCTCAGTTGGTTAAGCATCAGACTTCAGCTCAGGTCATGATCTCCCATGTGGAGCTTTGTGCTGATGGCTCAGAGCCTGGAGCCCGCTTCCAATTCCGTGTCTCCCTCTCTCTCTGCCATTCCCACTCTTGTGCACACTCTCTATCTCTCAAAAATACATAAACATTTTTTAAAAACGTTCAAAAGGACCCCTTTTGAACAGCCATCTCACTGGCTTCATTAAAAAAAACTGGTTCACAGAGTGGTCTACTCAAGGCGGCTGTGGCAAGAGAATTACCCGCAAGCCATTCTGGGTCAGCCGAGTCACCTGGTCTGAAACAAACCAAATTTCTCACTTCCTTAAGAACATCACTGGGAAACGCCAGGGTGAAAGGTTGATTTGGAAATAGCTGAGTTTCTGGCCCTGGAATTTTTCTGACAAGATGGATTCAGGAAAAATAAATTAATCTGTGCAGCAGGGTCAGCTGTGGAATTGTGAAAGAATGCTGGCCTTCACTGCAGGAAGGGAAAGTGCTCGCAAGCCCTTCAATGAGGGTGCAGGGCTCCAGGAAACGCTGTGTCCTGGCCTCTGCCCCACCCCCTCCACCGTGGGTAATTAAACTGGGACGGGGCTGGAAGGAGGCCCTTCAGCTTTCTCTTCTGTGCTGCTCTGGACAGTGAATACTCTTGTTTACTCTCACAGAGAAATCTTGGTCTTATCTTAATGTAGAAAGAATTAAGGTTGGAGAGATTTTGTTTCAATGGAACTGAACCCAGATGCATCTTGGGAAATTCTAAATTCAACTTGGAGAAAATAGATTAAAATTATACTTGACTAAAGCAAGAACGTTAGACACTTTGAGAACAACTGCTCCAGTAGTCATTTGGTTTTTAAGTACATAATCATTTTATATTTCTTATAAACATCTATGTGTAATCAATATTTTTACTTTCCCTGCAAAATGTAAAGAATCTTAGCACTCTCCCCAATCCTTTCTCCCGTACGTTGATAACAGTAAAGATTTTACTGATAGACTGTTTAATATATTATGCAACACAACAAAACCTTTCTGGAATTAATTAAAAGTTTTACTTCTTTGCTCACCAGCATTTTCTGTATCATAAGATATAATAATACAGAATATTAAAGGTACACTACTACATGAGTGGTTTTCTTTTTTAGATTCACTTCTAATTTAACAAAATTACTTCCTTGAATCTTTTTTTTCAAAATGGGCTCATGGGTAGGACACAGGTATTTGCATTGTCTTAGTCCCTCTGTTAAGTTTTGATTATTTTAAAAATAAACTTTACTTTTTAGAACAGTCTTAGGTTTACAAAAATCATGAAGATATTACAGTTTCCTTATATCCTGCACGCAGTTTCCCCTATTATTAACATCTTACATTAATATGATAACGTTTGTTGGGAGCCTAGTTGGCTCAGCGTCCAACTTCAGCTCAGGTCGTGATGTCGCAGTTTATGGGTTCAAGCCCCACATCAGGCTCTGAGCTATCAGCACAGAGCCTGGAGCCTGCTTCCGATTGTCTCCCTCTCACTCTGTCCCTCCCCCGCTTGCACTCTGTCTCTCTCTCAAAAATAAATAAACATTAAAAATAATTTTTTAATATGATAACATTTGTTATAATTAGTCAGCTAATATTGATACATTATTAATAACTAAACTCCATACGTATTCAGATTTCCTTAGTTTTTTTTTTTTTAATGTTTATTATTTTGAGAGAGAGTGTGTGTGCATGTGGGGGAGGAGCAGAGAGAGAGGGAGAATCCCATGCAGGCTCCACACTCAGTGCAGAGCCCAACCTGGGGCTCAATCTCATGACTGTGAGATCATGACGTGAGCTGCAATCAAGAGTCCCATACTTAACTGACTGAGCCACCCAAGCAACCTCAGGTTTCCTTAGTTTTAACTGATGTCCTTTCCTCCCCCACCCCAAAAAACGCAAGAAAATTAAAACAAACAAAGTAGTAATTCAGAGTCTAAGAACTAACCTCCTTTCCCTTTCATTTTAATTGAGAAAGAACCTAGGAAATGTGGAAGATGTTCATGCTTAACCAAAGTATTTCTCTATGTTAGAATTATATTTTTGTTTATTTAGTACTGGGTTCTTAATATGTGGTTTATCCAAACCCAACAGCAAGAAACAGACAGCATGTTCAGGGAAAATGAAAATCAGCTGCTTGCTCTGGAGTTAAGATGTCCTTGGAACCATTAACTAAGCCTTTCAGCCAGGCTGCTGTGAGCAGGATGATCACAATTCCTGAAGCAAAACCCAGGACCATCATCTGGAAGGGGGACGGAAGAATGGAACAATAAGTAATTTTCCTAGCAGTTACATCTACATTTTCCCCTGGAATCTTCAGTAGAAACCAGAAACCCCAGAGAAAAGAAAGGAAACCCAGAAAGAACAATGAAGGACGTTCTAAGCTAAGAGTTGAGAGAGGCTAACTCATTTCCTTTGGAAAAGTTGTTAGTTTGCAAGACAGAAAATAATCCCTAAAATGCATCAGAATGGCTAATTTAATGGGATTAAAGAAAAAAGATGGCCTATTGATTTATCTTTCAAATTTAATAAATTACCCGGGTCAGATTATTCAACATGCTCCTGAACTAAAGAGTCAGGGTTGAGTGGATACAAAGTTGGATATGAATATGCGGGCTCCTTTTGAAAGGTTCTCTCAGCTCGCTAAATGTTCTGCTCCCCCAGGGAAGAAAGGACTGGACACCACACACCCACGACCCAAGATTTTCCCTAACGTACAGCACAACTCAATGCGAATGCCAGAATGGAACTGACAAAATGTTGAAATTGGACAGACACACCTCGTTGTTTCATATATATACATTAAAAGAATTTTTTGTAACGTTTATTTATTTTTGAGAGACAGAGCATGGGGCGGGCGGCGGGATGTGTGGGCAGAGAGAGGGGGAGACACAGAATCTGCCTGCTCCCAGCTGTCCGCACAGAGTCCGATGTGGGGCTTGAACCTACCAATTGTGAGATCGTGACCTGAGCTGAAGTGGAATGCTTAACCAACTGAGCTTAACCAACTGAGCCACCCAGGCACCTTCATTGGTTCTTTTATTTAAACAAGGATCATTATTTTCATTGAGAGAAAATTTGCGTGCATTAAAATTGACCCTTCTTAGTGCACAGTTCTGTAACTTTCGTCAAATGTATCATGTAATCATATTACTTCTTCTACAATCAAAATATAGAACAGTTCCATCAGTCCAAAATACTTCCGCAGACCCTTTTGTACACAAACACTCCCTGTCCTCAGCCCTCACAGCCATTGAGCTGTTTCCTGTTCATACAATTTTACCTTTCCCAGAAAGTCATAAAAATGAAATCATATGGTACATAACTTGTAAGCCCTGGCTTTTTTTTTTTTTTTTTTCAACGTTTATTTATTTTTGGGACAGAGAGAGACAGAGCGTGAACGGGGGAGGGGCAGAGAGAGAGGGAGACACAGAATCGGAAACAGGCTCCAGGCTCCAGGCTCCGAGCCATCAGCCCAGAGCCTGACGCGGGGCTCGAACTCACGGACCGCGAGATCGTGACCTGGCTGAAGTCGGACGCTTAACCGACTGCGCCACCCAGGCGCCCCAGCCCTGGCTTTTTATACTCAGCATAATGCACTTGAGATTCATCTATAGTAGTGTGTATATCAGGAGTTCATTTCTTTTTCTTGCTGAGTAGTTTTCCATGGGATGGATAATCTTTCGCTAGTTGAAGTACATTTGGGGTTTTTTTTCCAGTTGGGGGCAAACATTTACATAAAGGTTTTTGTGTGAACATAAGCTTTCACTTCATCTGTTAAACACCTGGAAGTGTGATCTCTGAGTTGTGCAGTAAACCTAAGTGTCACTTGATGAGAACTATGAAACCGTTTTTCCAAAGTGGCTGCACCAGTTTGCGTTCCCCCCAACACTGCATGAAAGTTCCAGTTGCTTCCCATCCTCACCAGCAGTTGGTACTGTCAGGGCTTTGGTTTGGTTTTCTAATTTTAGCCATTCTAATAGCTGTGATACTTCTTTGTGGCGTTAATTTACTAATGATGATGAACATCTTTTCATGTGCTCATTTGCCATCATAGATCTTTGGTAAAGAGTCCAAATCTTTTGCCTATTTTTTAAATTGGTTTGTTCATTTTCTTATCATTGAGTTTTGAGACTCTTTACATATTCTGGATACAAATCTTTTATCAGACATGTGATTTGCAAAGATTTTTTCCCAGTCTGCGGCTTGTCTTTTCACTCTCCTAACTGTGTTAAACAAGGATCTTTTTACTTCAAATTACATTACATTATGAAACAGCGTGGGCAATCAGTCATAAAAGGGTGTGTGGTTTGTGTTTGCTTTACTACATTTATGATAGAAACTAGAAGACTCAGTTGTCTTGCTCCTGTCACATCCCAGGAATATGCCCTGCTACATGTGGACACTCAGTAGAGCTGTACTGAGTGAACGATGAATGAAGTGTGGCGTAACCGGGGAGCACAACGGCAGATGCAGGTGGAGGGGAAGGCAGGGACCAGAACTTACTTAACTACCAGGCTCAGAATTTTATTTTTTTTTCATTTTTATTTTTTAAAATTTGTTCCAATGTGTATTTATTTTTGAGAGAGAGAGAGAGACACAGAGTGAGAGTGGGGGAGGGTCAGAGAGAGAGAGATATAGACACAGAATCTGAAGCAGGCTCCAGGCTCTGAGCTGTCAGCACAGAGCCTGAAGTGAGGCTCCAACCCACAGACTGCGAGATCATGACCTGAGTCAAAGTCGGAGGCTAAACCCTAAACCGACTGAGCCACCCAGGCGCCCCCAGGCTAAGAATTTTGAACCTTAGCCTGTGGGCAGTTGGCAAGCACCAAAGGATTCCAAACAAGGATGGAATGGAATGGAATTTGCATTTTTGGAAATCTCATACTGGAGGCAGCATAGAAAATGGATAGTAAGAGGAGTGACACCAACAGGGAGACTAATGACAAGACCTTTGAAATTTTCCAGGCAGGAGAGGATGAATACCTAAGATACAGACTTAGCAGAAGGGACAGAAGACAAGGGGCAGATACATGAGATATTAAATCGACAGGATATAATTTTGTCCCAACAGCACGTGAATTTGAAAAGCTCTGACCTATACTGTTATGAGAAAGAATGCAGCAATTTGTGGGGGACCCAATGTGCATCATATAATTTTTCCTCCTCGAGCCCGTGCAAACTTATACACACCTCCTCCTAATTAGCTCCCCAGCCAAGTCTCTTTTCTAAACAACAACAACAAAAAAGTGTCCACTTGCTTTTTCTACTTCCTCACCTCCATTTTATGCCTTTTGAACTTGATGTGTGAATGAATCACAATTTACTTTGAATCAGAAACCCAAGTACATTCTACTAGGATAACAATATTATTGAAATTAAGTAGGTCATTTCAACACGAATGTATGAAACAAGTAATCCCCTCTTTGTGTGCTGCCTAATCAAATCCTGTATGTCACTTCTCTCTGATCTGTTCAGTCAACAATTGTCCAAATGCACACAAACATTGACATTTCAAGTGTCAGGACTCAGGGCATATAGAGTCGGGATGTTGCCTTGCAGACATCTACTTTCAGTGGACTCTCCAAGAAAGCAACAGAAGATGTCAGGAGGTGGGTATTGCCCATAAATTATCATCTGGTATGACAGTAGGAAATCTTTAGGGAGACAATGATTATATTCCTAATTTAAGGGCTTTTGAGACAATGCCTTTGGCACTAGTCTTTCCTGCCAGCTATTGTTGATGGCCTGGTTCACTGTCAAGATAACAACACCTGGAGGTTCGACTGCTGGCACTGCTATTCATAACTCTGAAAAGTTACTTAATCCCCTGGTCCCAGCGTCACCATCTACAGATGAGATTGGACTAGAGCTAGATCATCTTTAAGGTTCCTGATTAAACAAGATTTTGGTTATAAACCTAACTTTAGGAGGAAACATCCTCATTTATAACCATTGACCTTAGTGAATTAGGGCAATAAATGTCTTTCTGAAGATTTAAAAGAGTGAATGCTCCTTTATTGTATCAATGGGGCAAATCAATACTTTTGTTGCTCCACTTACTACAGTTAATCATCTGGAACAAAGAGGAAAAAATCTGGTGTCTGTTAACAAAGTCCCCGTTTTAAAAGAAATATCCAAATGTATATTTGCATGTCAGCCACAACTAAATATTTTGCTACCTAAAAGTCAAACAAAAGAACCCTAATTACTCTTAAATTCTCTTCAGCCATCATTCCACCCCATTACTTATTGAATGAAATTTCCAAAATCCCCTCTAAAGGAAACTTCAACACATACACACACACACACACACACACACACACACACACACAACTCAGAGTAGTATGAACTATGCAACTTTTTTCCTCATGATACTCTCCAATTAAGAATTGCTTATAGGGTCTGTTCAATTTCCAGACTATAGAAATGTGATTTCAAGAGACATAATCTTTAGACCAAAATCCCATTATAACTATATCTACAGTTATGTAGATGTAGATAGTTAGGTATAGTGATATACAGATATAGTTATGTAGACTTTGTAATAATAAGATTTCACCAGTACTCAACAGACAAAATCCAGGACCTGAACATTTCTTTGACCTTAAGATGACATGCAGAAAAAAATTTTAGAGTTATCTGTGTCATATGGAGATACAAAGCTTTAAACATTTTTATAGATTTGTATCTGTTCACTTCTTCTCCCCTTTATTATTTTCAGGTTTCCAACATTTCTTTAAAAATTTTTCCCAGTTCCAAAATTATATAAGTATTCTAAATTTTCTCATTATATTTTTATTTGTTTACATTTAAGTATTGTATCTGGAGCTTGTTTCTGTAGGCAACGTAACAAAGGAATAATACTTTTTGTCCCATATGGAAACTGCTACTTATGCCAGTATTATTTATGAAATAAATCATCTTGGGGCACCTGGCTGGCTCAGTCGGTGGAGCATGCAACTCTCTCTCTCTTTCTTTTTTATTTGAGAAAGAGAGAGAGCATGCACAAGTGGGGGACTGAGGCAGAGGGAGAGAGAAAGCATCTTAAGCAGACTCCATGCTCAACATGCAGCCCAACACAGGGCTCAGTCTCATGATACTGGGATCACAACCTGAACTGAAATCAAGAGTCAAACACTCAACCAACTGAGCCACCCAGGTGCCCCGAGCATATGACTCTTGATCTTGGGGTTGTCAGTTCGGACCCCCACGTTGGATGTAGAGATTACTTAAAAATAAAATCATAAAGAAATAAATAAATCATCTTTTCCTCACTGAATTTAAATATTACTTCTACGATATGTCAGATTGCTATATTTGTGGGACTATTTCTGTACTCCATCTATTGCATCTAACAGATCCAAGGATATTTGTTGCAGTATTGTTTATATTTGCAAAACCTGGGGGAAAAATAGCATGTCTGTCAGCAGAAGAATTGACTAATAAGTGTTGGAATATCCATATCACAGAATAGTATTTACCTAGGAAAAAGTGAATTAATTTATAAATATCTGGACAGATTGCTATGAATACTATGCTTTCTTTTAAAACAACAGGTTGAGAATAATTATTTGATAGATAGAAACTTCTATAACAATATATTTGGGAAAAAAAGTGTTTCTATCAATTATTTCAGAGACTGATGATGAATAAAGGAAGAATATGAAGTTTAGAGGTGTCTGAACTGCTTAATTTGTTGAAATAAGCAGGCGTACACTTTAAGTATATACATATATACCATAAACAAAATGTTACATATTTTGTTTTAAGTAAAACGTTAAAATAAAACTTCATATTTCATTCCTCTCCAAAGAGGTTAGCGGCAATAGCGCACACTGCCCCACGTTAGAATAGCAATATTCTCTGTGAATAATATTCTCTGTGAACAATATTCTCTGTGAGGTAGCACAGATGTCCTACTGGAGTGAGGTACCGATTAAAACAGATCTGGACTGACCCCATGGCTAAGATACTACCAGCTAAGGAAATTGGCTTTACCCAGTGCTGCTTATTTCTAAGAATAAAGAATTCCTGAAGCAGAGCTGCCTGGTAGAGATCATTCCTGAAAAAGGAACAATCCACAGTGGTTTTATGGTGCTCTATGCCATGGAGTTTACTATTCCCCTCTCCCTAATTCTTACAAAGAGGGACTTGTCCCATGGTCTGGTCTTCATACTTCACGCCAAACACATTACCAAAAACAGCAGCTACTTTCAGGTGTACACAAACTCACAAGCACAAATAGTTACCTGAGAAGAACTTCTTTAATTGACAAATAGTAAGCTAAATAATATATACCAGGTAAAGCAGAATTGAAAAGAAAAACAGATGAATTTAAAATGTGCATTAAACCTATATATATATATATATATATATATATATAGGTATACCTATATATTGAAAAGAAAAACAGATGAAGAATTTAAAATGTGCATTATACCTATACATAAGGAAATAGTGGATTCTATTAGAGCCATAAAATAAGAATTTAGTATCATAACATGAAGACGGCAGAAAAGTTAAATATAAAATACATAAAAATTGCAATAAGGAGCACAGTAGATAGAAAAAAATAACAGAAGAAAGAATTAGCAAAATTAAGTAGAGGAACTTTCCCAGTAGGCAACAGGAAAGGATAAAGACACATTTCAAGAAAGGTTAAGAAATTTTTCTTATTATTATTTGAGAGAGAGAGAGAGTGCACATGAGTGGGGGAGAGGGACAGAGGGGGAAAGGGAGAGAATCCCAAGCAGGCTTCCCACTCAGCACAGAGCACGATGTGGGGCTCAATCCCACAACCCTGGGATCATGACCTGGGCCAAAATCAAGAGTGGGATGCTCAACTGACTAAGCTACCCAGGTGCCCCAAGAAAAGTTAAAAGAGATTTAAAAGATAAAATATATGTCAATGTCTAATAAGAGGCCCAGAAGGAGAGAAGTTGTTTTAATGAAAAACAGGAAATATGTGAAGAAATAATGAAGATAAATACAGTAGAACTTAAAAAAAAATTAACTCACCAATTAAAAGACTCTAGGAGTAGATTTTAAAAATCAGGTTTAAAAATATGTTGGCTACAAGAGAGCTACTTAAAACAAAAAGACCCAGATATGTTGAAAAATAAAAAAAAAAAAAACAGATAAACACATGCTAAGAAAGTATGAACCAAGAAAAAAAATGATGTAACCGTCTTATGCAAATAAGAAAAAAATGATGTAACCGTCTCATGCAAATATTGCATGACTCCACTTACATGAGGTATCTAAAATAGTCAAACTCATTGAAACAGAGTAAAACGGTGCTGACCAGGGGCTAGTGGGAAGAGAGATATCAGAAGCTATTGATAAATGGGTATAAAGTTTCAGATTTGCAAAATGAGAAATTCTGGAAATTGGTTGCACCACAGTCTGATATACTTAATATTACTGAGCTGTATACTTAAAAATGGTTAAGATAGTAAATATTATGGTATGTGTATTTTACCACAAATTAAAATAAAAATTTTAAAAAGCAACGGCGCTTTTTTTTAATTAAAAAATTTTTTTTCAATGTTTATGTTTGAGAGAGAGGGGGACAGAGCACCAGCAGGAGAGGGGCAGAGAGAAAGGGAGACACAGAATCTGAAACAGGCCCCAGGCTCTCAGCTGGCAGTACAGAGCCCAACGTGGGTCTCGAACCCATGAACCCGAGATCATGAACTGAGCCAAAGTCTCCCAACCAACTAAGCCACCCAGGTGCCCCTGGCACTTTTTGAACAGAGAGCAGGGAAGGGGGGGCGGGGCCTGAAGAGTTAAATCACTTCTTATCCTCGATTCTGCCTTAGTGTTAATAAATAGAAAGTATATTGAATGAGCCACGGAGACAGTTCACGTGCAAGGTGGGGGTCAACATCTGGCTCAGCATAGAGCAGTAACAAACCCACACAGTACAAAAGCTCTTCTAAGCAGGGACTATTTCTTATGCTTGTTTTATGCTCCCTGCGGCTCTGATTATGGATACACAATTATGGGTGAATAAAGGTAATATGGGCAAGTTTGCTTTTTTTTTTAACAGAAGGAAAAAACTCATAGAAAGGGGGACTATGTAAAACATATTTGGTTAGAAATCTCTTATTAAAAAAAACGCTAAAGCAAATATCTTTCTTGTTATAATGATCCAGGAATACAAAAGGACACAAAATTAAAAGCACACAATGGCTTATTGGTGCACCTGAACCAAAGGTAGTGACGTTTATTGAATTATTAAAGAAGCACTTATGATAACCTACGGTATCAGAGACGGTGTTGTGTCTGTGAAGCCTCATGTGTTGTTCGCAGGGGAACTGCCCTCCTTGCTGGCAAAAATGGATTTGACTACACAGATGAGCTTGTTCTCAAGTGCTATATTTAACAAAAGAACATGTATTTATTCCCAAAATTTTGTTAAAACAAAAACAAAAACAAACACCTTCGCATTTCCATTCCCACCAGGGAATAGAGTTTTAATGAACACACGAAGCAACTAGGTGACATCTTTATCAGCCCTCATAAACCTTGATTGAACACACAGCGATAAGGCCTTGTTTAAACTATCCTCCTGATAACAGGCCTGGAGTCGGCACCGGCCTTAGCAACCAGCCTGGAAGAGAGGCCTCCCCCAAACCCAGAGTTCAGGCTGCTAGACCTAGGGAAGCTGCAAAAGTCCAAAGCCCCAGGCAGCTGGCTTATTTGGGGGTGACAGTAGGGTGGTGAGTAGGTGGGTGCAGGCTGGTCCCCCTGTTTTCTTGGAAGGTGATTCTCCCAAACCGGCTTTGGCACCTGGGGGTGAAGAGGAGGCTGGAGAGAAAAGGGTGCTTTAAGCCCTTAGTGACCTTTAGCATTTACATCTGCAAACCCAGAGGATTCCAGAGGGGCGGTTTTAAAGGTTTTGGGAATGGCCAGCTCTGGTTTTCTTTCCACCGGCGCCATAAATGAGTGAAAGGTACAGACATCTGAAAAGAGCTGGGAGCCACAGGACTTTTCTAATAAGCTGTAAGTCTGATTTCTACAGCCCTTTTCTTTTATGCTCTAGCACCTCTGATCACTCACTAGCTACTTGGAATCCCATCCGCTGGCCCTCCAGCCTTCCCAGGCCAGAGTCCGCAGTGACCCCGACAGGCTGCAGCAGTCAGCGCTATTGATGGGAGAAGCGGTGTTCTATGAAGCGGAAGGCCTGCCCAGCAGCCTCACCCACAGGACCTGCAGCACCCCGCCCCCCAAGCAGGCTGAAGGCCCCCTTCAAAGGCATCAGTGGAAAACACTCTGCATCTCAGGATCCAGAGCACCTGGCTCTAGCCCCAGCCCTCTCCGACCAACTGGAAGTCCTTGGGTACAGCTTATAATTTCTGGAGTCAGTTGGACTGAAAAGTCTTTCAGAAACCTCAGGCCTATAATTAAATGATTCCATTTAAAAGCATTTTCCATATTTCCCTAAGCTCCCTCTCCCCCACTTTTTTGATAATATTTAATCACCACAATGGATTATCTTACAGGTCAGGACGAAGTATACGGTAATTCATTTCCTACAACACTAAGATACCAATTTTCACAATAGGCTCCAATACATGGATACTAGTAAAATTTCCCCTCTTCTCCCTCCCACTCCCCGCCATTAGACTTGTCGCCAATGAGGGCAGAGTCAGACCCTGAAGATGCCTTCCTGAGGGTCAGTAACTAGAGCTTTGGCAGAACAGTAGTGGAAGGAAGTTGTACCAGCTGGTAAATTCCACTGTCCTATGGAAAACACCTGGCCTGTGTGTGTTCGGGGACTTGTATCTTCAGATGGGTTTGCAAAGGAACTCAAGCTCTACTGACCCAGGAGGTCAATAGGAAGAAACTGGTTTAATACAGGAAACTGGTTTAACACATTATCTTTGGAGCTATACCTGCACATGTTCCTTGGCAGCAATTTCTCTTGAACATTTACATGGAATTTTATATTTGTGAAGTGGTTTCCTGTTACTTTGTCATAAATCTACATTCCCCACAACAAACAGTATGGTTAATATTATTTGTGATTTTTTTTTCTATGAAGAAGGGATTTTATGCACAGGGAGAGAGAACAAGCAAGCAACGTGACAAAACTAGTAAATACTAAGGAAAATATTTTGGTTTTTGTTTTTTGTTTTTTTTTTTTTTAAACGTTTATTTTTTTGGGACAGAGAGAGACAGAGCATGAACGGGGGAGGGGCAGAGAGAGAGGGAGACACAGAATCCGAAACAGGCTCCAGGCTCCGAGCCATCAGCCCAGAGCCTGACGCGGGGCTCGAACTCACGGACCGCGAGATCGTGACCTGGCTGAAGTCGGCCGCTTAACCGACTGCGCCACCCAGGCAAATATTTTGGTTTTATGTGTGATAGTCTTACACACATCAGTACACTGCATATATTTTCCAAACTCAAAAGGAGCTCATGAGATGTGATGACCACGGATGTGCTTCTGAGGGGATGAGGCAGAGGAGCTGAAACCCCCAACTGTCTGAGGAAGTCTCAGGTAGTCACCAAACCTGCAGGAGATCCTGGGATGAGTCCCACAAAGCAGACACAGGGGCAGTCAGCACACACATGTACTGAACCATCATGATATTCATGCATCACAAGGGGGGAAAAAGTAGATGGCAACAGAGTACCAATTAATCTAATATTATTTCCTTATACACCTCCTTGCATTCAGAGAGCCGGCCTTTTTTTTTTTTAATGTTTTATTTTTTGAGAGAGAGAGAGAGAAAGCATGAGTGGAGGAGGTGCAGAGAGAGGGGGACAGGGGATCTGAAGCAGGCTCTGTGCTGACAGGCTGACAGCAGCCAGCCCGACGTGGGGCTCAAACTCACAAACTGCGAGATCATGACCTGAGCCAAAGTCAGACACTCAACCGACAGAGCTACCAAGGTGCCTCTGCCTGCCTTAAAAAAAAAAAAAAAATGTTTATTTATTTTGAGAGAGAGAGAGAGAGAGCACAAGTGGGTGAGGGGTAGAGGGAGAGGAAGAGAGAGAGAATCTCAAGGAAGCTCCATGTTCAGCATGGAGCTCAACACCAGGCTCGATCTCACAACTGTGAGATTATAATCTGAGCCGAAATCAAGAGCCAGACACTCGACTAACTGAGCCACCCACGTGCCCTGTGAGCCTGCCTTTTCTTTTCTTTTCTTTCTTTTTTTTTTTTGACACAATTTCTAGATTTAGGGTGTTGATATAATTTTTCATCTAAACCAGGAATTTGAAAAGGGGACCATATTAATAATTATAAGTGGCATCAGCTAGGACAGGCCAAGGCAAGCAGGACATCTAGTCACCCTGTGTACACACCCGCGACACCAGTCCTATCCCTTAGAAGCCATGCCGCCCACAGCTCAACTGAGATTTTTTCATATTTTCCTCTTCTCTGTGAAAATGTAATATGTCAAGGTCAGGACTATTGTAGTTTTTATTTACTCCTTCCTTCAGCATATATTACTGATCTCCTACTATGTGGGAGGCAATGTGGTATCTGCTGGTCCCCTCAAGGAACGGATAGCACAGTGATGCATAGGTCAAGGTTAGAGCCCTGGCTTCACCTTATATACAGCACCTAGCATCTCTGAGTTTCAAGTGTCCTACTCCATCCGTTGGTGATAATAAAGTGACTACCACATAAGATTGTCATGAGGGTTAAATGAGTCCATGCATGTTAAGTGCCGGGCACAGAGGAATTAGTATGTAAGGTTACTGTAATCAACAAAACCACCTATTTCTGACTTAACCACTTCATTTATAATGAGTTTTCTCACCATAGATGTAGCTCAGTCCACAAAATATTCATTCAGCTCACTAAATGGCCACCAGATGCAGGACACCAGGGAAGATGCAATAAAGCATAAACAATGTAAAGCTCTGCGTCTTGGGAATTTTCCAGTGAATGGAGAAGACGTTCACAACTGGAAATGAAAAGAACCACATGAGTATATTTTTAAAAATCTGTGCTTTGTAATTCTGACTACACATTTGACTCATATGAAAAGCTCTTGAGAAGAAGCAGGGACTCAACCACTTTACTAAATGAGTTGCTCGAGGGGTGAAGCAAATAATGCTGAATCTTAATAAAAGAAGTGTTTCACCTGCCAGTGATTGGTGCGTGAGTAAGCTGTGAAGCCTTTGCAATATCCAGTAATAGACTATCAGTTAAGATCTCCCGAGTGTTTACTGTGTGCCAGGCATTGTACCAAGAGTTCCCTGGGTTGATTTGGGCCAAGATGGCCTTGTGGAGGAAGAGCTCAGTCTGGAACTGTGAAAGATAGTGGCATTCAGACAGAGAGAAAGAAGCACAGCTTTTTGTGATGCAAAGGAGAGAGTTTTGGTACTGCAGGTGGAGTGTGCATTTTTGCATTGGGGACAAACAGAAGACAAACAGAAGAATAAACAAATTTAAAAGTAAAACAAGCGATTTTTATTTTATTTTATTTTACACATGTCCTCTGTAGGTATTACTGTAGGTGTTACTGAAAGAGAACATTCATCCAAAAATCTTAAACTGCAAAAGGTATGGCTTACAGAGGCATAAACCAGAGGCCAACCTATATTCTGTCTTCACGGGGCTTTGTGTAACTGACTATATGTATTCATAACACAGCTACAGGGAGACTCCATGAAAACAAAACAAGAGTAAATCTGAGTAAATTCTTTCCACTTTGCCCTTCCTATCTCCTGACCTCTGCTCTGTTCCCTACAAAACCAGCGGTGAGTTCTCAGGGATCAGCCTGGAAGCAGCACTTTGGAATCTTAAATTTGACTTTTGGATAAACAAAAATAAAAGAATCAGCAATGAGAGAGAGAGACAGAGACAGAGAGACAGAGGGAGAGAGATTATTAGATTTTAAGTTATAAAAGTAAAATAAAGGCATGGCCTCGTGCAATGCAGACTCTCTCTCTAAGAAGAGTTGTATGAACTGGGGTGTTAGTTAGAAATGGAACAACTGTGAGAAAGCCAAGATTACACAGGCAGGAAATAAACCCTTCATGTCACACCATACGATTTTCAAGATAAAAATTCCTTATTGAGCCTTATTCCAGAAAAACCCAAATCCCCCTCCGCACCCTGAACACAAGGCTAGATTACACAGGTAGGCCTTTCTTGATTTGTGAGACAACTTTCCAGGCTCCTACAATGTGTAAGACCCTATTCAAGGCAAGGGGCGGAGGGGAGGAGGGGAGCACAGGCCTCCCTGTGAGACAGTCTTAATTAAGGATTGGCATTTCTTCTACCACCGTCTGCGGCAGTCTGCTTTTTGTTTTCTATCATCTCACTTCGATTAAAGTATTCGGGGTAATCCTCAGGCAGTACAAGCCTTCATTTATTGCAAAAAGTCTATACTAATTCATAGATCAGCCTGAAGCCTCTACTAATAACCTGACACTGGAATTTTGTATCATGGACTACAGTATCTCTACGTGATCCTCCTGTAAGCAGCCTTATGAATTAACCATTACCAGCATCACCGTTTTACCTATAGGAAGACTGAGGGTCGGAGCTTAAGTGGATAACTGAAGGCTATCAGTAAGTGTGGCACCAAGTTTCCGTTGTAAATCCCATTTCTTATTCTACCCATTTGGGGGAGTATTCAATTTTCTCATGTGCCTTGGAGTGAGCAAGATGGAGAGAGAAGCCACGTTTCAGAAAGTTCCTTTTGTTACCATTTGTTGACTTCTACTGACATCTGTAACACCAGCACTCACAACTCAGGGGCATCTGAAAACTCTATCTGTGTGTTCATGCTTTCATGCTGTCCCTTCCTAGTGTGGAGGATTGTATTGGCCCTGCTAATACCTAATAACTCAAGCCGCCCAGGGTGGACCCTGCAGAAGTGACCCCTCACCTCTCTCCACACAACGATGAATTGTCCCAGAAGTGCAGTAGACCAACTTCAGGAGCCAAAAGAACAAAACACAGCAAATTTAGTAATCCTGCAACAATCACAAAAAAAGCAAACTTCAAGTATTATCAAGGGCCTGGCCGAAGCGTGGAGACACTCCAGACTCTTTGGTGTGTTGGGATTCCCATTGAGACCTTCAGCCGTCCTCGCTGGCTTTTCAGTCTGTAATGTCTTACAGATTTCAGGGCTGGCCTCTGACAGCTCTGACATATCTGAACTAAGGCTAACCTCAGCCAGTTACTTGAAAGCCTGATAAGTTATACTGTACCTGTCAAAGCCTTTCTCCTCCGAGACGGTCTCTCCTTCTCCAATGGGACAACCAAAAAAAAAAAGGAGGAGGAAGAAGAAAATGTATCCTCCTCATTTGACTAGAATAAGGTCCTCAGCATAAATTGCTGTTATATTTTCCAAATCCTAATTCATAACCAAAAGAAAACATAGACCACTTAGTTGAAGGGAAAACATATCAACTCAATCTCCTCTGACTTTATAAGACTCGTTGGCCTCTCTTGGAATACAATTCTAGATTTGAGCTGGGTAGGAGAGAGCTGAAGCAATGTCCACATTGTCAAGAAATAGAGACATATCAATTTGCCCCTTCAAAACTTCAACAAGTCTCTTTCTACCGTTCCCCAGAGTGGAAGTCATTCCTGCATATTGTCACTCTCTGTCACCCACGAGAGATAACCTGGAACGCTCACCCCAGGCCCCAACACCATTTTCGCGCTCGTGCCCATTGTTAGCCCCTGAGTCAGGGTCTCATAAGGAATGCAGAAAGTATCATGGCGAATCTTTCTGGGAGGGCCCTGGAAGAAAGATCCCACGTCTCCATCCATCTGTCTGCAGTTCTGACTAGTGAGGAGGTTTTACTTTAGGTTATAGAACAATTGAGGATCTAAGGACTTAACCCTTATAACAAGCATTCGTTAGATAAGCAAAGACTTGGAAAAGGAATACGTCACAAAAAAACTGAACTCATGAACGATTTCTCCTCTTTGCTAACTATTTGCTGTCATAAAGGCCTTCAAAAGATACTTTCTTTTTGTCACAATTCCTCACCTATAAAAAGAAGGGAAGTGTATACGTTTCTTTCAAGAGTACTGAAACAGGAAGGAATTTTAAAGCTACCACAATGTAAGAATTGCATAAATGTCAAATAACAAATGATACTGTCAATGATTTATTTCTCAGCAAATAAAGTTACTCCAGACAGGCAAATACAATTACAAAAAGAAACTTGCAAAGAGGGCTTTCAGGTTAGGTCAGCACAAATATACTGACATGCCAGGGACATGGCGCTGTGGAAGACTTCCCTGCCCTCTAGAAGCTTTAACTCAAAGTCCCTCATTTTCATAATAATTTATGTTTCTTATATGACTATAGTCTTATTTTAAAACTTCAACAGAAAAGTTTTTTAAAGCATCCCCTTTTGTCTCCTCCTACCTGTTCCTGCCCCCATTCCCCACCCCCCAGCCCTATCTCTCTTCCAGAATGTAACTCCTGTTAGCTATTTGCTGTGTGACCTGCTGGGCCGCGTTCAGGGCGTTTGCATGCATGTGTGTATATAGTACCAGGCTTTTAAATACACAGTTTATTACTCAAGGATTAAGGTATTGACCCGAGGCACTTAAATATTAATGTGAACCTCTGGATAACAATTTAATCTCTGCAGCTGGCGTGTGCCCTTTTTTTACACAGAAGCTAACTCCAGGGTAATTACAAAAGAAATCAGCATTATAGTTAACTCTCAATTATCCGGGGACTCGTTTTCTGGCCTGGGAACTCTTGAGGCCTCACTGCTTTTGCAAGCCTATTCGAGGGTCCACATCTTGACTATTTTATCTCTCATCAGCATCTCACCCAGAAAGCAAACGGGCTAGATTCAAGACTCCAGGTATAACAGTCGTTCCTTGTTACCCCTTTCATCGGTGCATTCAAAAGCAGAGAATTTGGGAATTATTTTTTCTCTGATTGTCTAAAATAAGATTTAGGTTTATCTGCAAATTCTACTTACTCACACCCCACAGCGTCTTTCTCCGCTGCCCACAGACACCACAGATAATCAAGGTTTGGCTTTGGCTGAGATTTATAGGGGAACATAGCTGGATTTCCCTCTCTGCCCTGGTCTGCTAATGTCCAGTTGGCTGACGTTCAGGGCAAGATGCCAGGCCTATATTTTGGGGAAGGATCATCCACAGAGATAGGGACGGATGTGATTTGGCAGCTGTGTGAGATCTGGCATGTGATTTTACGTGCTGTGGTGTTATGTTTCTTAAACTCAGTACATGCACTTAGAAGGCTGTTCATCATCATCATCACAGAATATCCAGGCAGCACCTACTTGGCACCAGAGGCCTCCAAATGTCTTTTTAAAATAATATTTTCGTGAGAGGCCCAGGAAATGCATAATGGAGTGGCACTGCTTGGTACTAACATGTTATGCTGATACTGGCATTTTATGGGAAATTAGGATATTTTCCCGTCTCTGCAATCAGAAAGAATTCTGGGGAAAAAACACATAAGATGCATTTTTATAATCGTTTTAAATGTATTCAGTGAAGACAATAGTAGGCACATATTTTGAAATAAAACAATATTGGGGCGCCTGGGTGGCTCAGTCGGTTGAACATCCGACTTCGGCTCAGGTCGTGATCCCGCGGTCCGTGAGTTTGAGCCCCGCGTCGGGCTCTGTGCTGACAGCTCAGAGCCTGGAGTCTGTTTCAGATTCTGTGTCTCCCTCTCTCTGACCCTCCCCCGTTCATGCTCTGTCTCTCCCTGTCTCAAAAATAAATAAACGTTAAAAAAATTTTTTTAAAGAAATAAAACAGTATTTCTAATAAAAACGAAGACAAAAAAGAAACTACTATTAGAACGTAGTCTTCAGTCTTTGCCTTTCTCACTTTCTTGTATAACTCACAGATGAGGAAGAACAGTTTTTACCTTCTCTTCTGAGCCAAGCTATCCTGCCTGCTGCTTGCAAAGCCTTCCAGGAATATTTTCCACTCGAGATCGGGATTTCTGATTTGTGATGATAGCTTCTGGCAGCAGGTTTTGGGAAGAGGCATCTCCATACTGTATACTGAAACCCCAGTGCTTCACGCAGCCAAATATGTTATTATCTTGCTGTCATCAGAACAGATGCCCGTGTATCACTCAAGAGAATAACGGGGTCCCTTATATTTTTAAAAGGATCCAACTGGGTTCAGTTTTGCAGGAAGAAGTCAACAAAAATCGAGCAAATGCGGCCCCTTGTCCCTGAAGATCATCAAGTAGCTCAACACATCAAGATACATCGACAGAGTATATGGTTCATCTTCTGATTTTGGACAAGATGTTTGGTTAAGAAAAGTCAAAAGGAACATGGTTCTATCAGGAAATTGCCTTGCAGGGGGCTGAATTTCCTCCTGTGTCAAAAGAAGAGGGCAGGCACATGACCTCGAGGCCAGTTCTCAGGCTGCCAGCGGGGTTTTCCCTCGTTGGCCTTTTTCCCAGCAATAAAGTTATTAGAAGATTAGGAGGGGAGAAGTGAGCGAAATGAGAGGTCAGTGTGTTTTCGAGAAGATAGTTCGCTTTACCCAGTATCTTGTCCTCACGCAGAGAGCAGCCCCGCTCACGGGGCCACTTTGAGGAAAGAAACAAGGCTGGCACAATCACTCGAGGTGTGGGTTTGTAGCATTTTAACCAGCTGGTAACTATTTTCCCTCTTCTCCATCAATATCTAAGTTACTAAGAAAATAATTTCTTTAACTAAAAAAATAAATAATGAGAGGTATTTCTCACACTGTTGTAAGGATGAAATGAGACACTAATCTTTGCTAAATATGGTGATTGGCTATAGGGAATGATCAATAAATGTTACTTAGCTATCAGTTGCATTGGTGACAGCTCCTTTTTGTATATTCCCTTTAATTTATGAAGCAATTTCAAAGGCTATTTCACTTAACCAAATCTTTCAACACATATTTAATGAATGCCTACTATGATGTGCCAGACACTTTTCTGAACACTAAGAATCCAAAAGTGACCAGGAGAGTCAAAGACCCTGCCCTCAGAATTTATGTTCTGGATCGGGGAGAAAAACAGGAAACAAGAAAATATGATAGGGTGAGGGAACCAGGTAGGGATAGGGATCTGTTATACGACGACGTAGAGTCAGCTAGAAAGGCTTCTCTAGTAAGGAGACATTTGAGAAGATGCCTAAAAGAGGTGGGGGTGGAGGTGGGGGTGAGCCCTGTAGATATCCATGAGAAGGGCATTCTAGAGGGAGGGAGCAGCAAATGCAAAGGCCCTGGCGGTAGAAAGGTGTTTGGAACATTCAGTAAAGAGAAAGGAGTCCCAAGTGGTGTAGCCAGCGGATGGGGGTGGGGTTAGTGATGAGAGGGAGGATGCAGTGGGGCTGTTAGCATGGAAAAATTCTGTTGTTGTTTTTTATCCGAGTGAGATGCAAAGCTTTGGGAGGGCCCAAAGCACTAAAGACATTTAATCTGATTAAAAAGATCACTCTAGCAGTATTGTGAAGAACCGACTGAAATGGAGCAGCGGCAGAGGTCAGACAGATAAGACTATTGTCATAATCCCAACAAGACGAGGTGGCTTTGTCCAGGTTAGCAGTAGGAGCAGGAAGGAGCAGTCAGATTCAATCATCAGGATTTGCTGACAGGTCAGAATTAAGGAAGGAGAAACAGAAAGAAATGAATCAAGGATAACCGACACTGAGCTTTTGGATCTGGCAGTGGGAAGGTAGAGTTGCGTTTTATCAAGATGGTAAAGACATTTACTCAAAATTGTCAGACAGATATCAATATGCCCATTATATACTAGATAGATAGATAGATAGATAGATAGATAGATAGATAGATAGATGATAGATAGATAGAGAGAGAGAGAGAGAGAGTGTGTGTGTGTGTGTGTGTGTGTGTGTGTGTATCACTCTTCTTTATCCATTCACCCATCAGTGGACACTTGGGTCGCTTCTATATCTTGGCTATTGTAAACAATGCTGCAATGAACCTGGGGGTGAGTACTTTTTGAATTAGTGTTTTCATTTTCTTCAGATAAATATCCCAAGGGGAATTGCTGGATCCTGTAGTAGATCTATTTTCAATTTTTAGAGGAATCTCCATCCGGTTTTCCATAATGGATGCACCAATTGACAGGGACAGGATTTGGGAGACAGAGAAGAGAAACTGCACACAGAAAACTGAACTCCAACAGTCACCCAGAATCCTTGCATATATAAATTCCACAGCACCCCCCCCACCCCCCGCCCACCCCGCAGACATCGTGCGTTCTGTTAATGTCCTCAATTTCCAGAGGAGGAGAGCAAGGCCGCAGGGAGGCAAGGGGACTCAGCCAAGGCCTCCCACAGCCTGTGAGGGCAGAAGCAGCACTGAAACCAGGTCAGAATAAGATTCGAGTCTGCGTTTCCTACATTGCCTCTCAGGACAAGTGAAGGTCAGAGGTGCCAGCATGTAGCATGACTGCCTGCATTATGGGTTCTGGTGTGGATCTGGGTTCCAGTGCCCTTGAACCTGGATACCTCACAAAGTAAGACATTGGGGGTACGAGTGGGCGGTTGGTAGCTAGATTTGGACTACCATCTTGTCAAAAGTCAAAATTTCTAACCAGTTTACTGGAGAAGAAAGGTTCCTTCAAATATGAGCTGCAGAGTATCTGAGAGCCCATTAGCAAAGTTGGGGGGAACTCTGTCTGAATTTCTTCAGGAGATAACTCTACCTTCTCCATCCAGTTAGGGAGTCTCCAGTCCAGCTCGGAGGCAGCTGCCAAGAGGTTTGGTCCTCAGAGAGGAGACAGAACTCCATCAATCAAATAAGTATTTATTCAGTGCTGACATACCCAGAGCTGTGATAGGCCAGGAAGGAACCCTGGTCCCTGTCACCATTTTGTTTATAATCTGGCTAAACAGAGATGGACTTTCGTAAAATGCTTTGTAAGCAACCCACTAAGATTTAACTGAAGGCTAGCCCAGAATGGGTACTTAACAAATATTTGTTGCAGGAATTGTTTGTTAAAACGTGTAGGAGATCAGATGGAGGAGAGGTCCAGGGGGCCTCAGAACTGCTGGGAAGGCTTCGTGACTCAGGGCCGGAATGTGGGATGTGTGCTGGATGGAGAGAGAAGGTTTTAAGCCAAGGCAAAAGTATGAGCAAAGCTTTTATCACCACTGAGTCTTGGGAAAAGTGGATGATTGACACAGGAGGCTGTATAATCTTCGGTCTCAGTGTACACTCTCTTCTGTTGTGCTGTGGATGTCCCCTGATCATTCTTACTGATACAAAGACCCAGGCCCTCCCCCCGCAAATGCACTTTGTCCAAAGCAGAGACTGCAATACTAGGGGGTATGGAGAAATCATGTGACTTGCCTGTCTACCACTGGAGAAGTCCTGTCACTAAATGAAGGTATTCTTGTCGGTACGGGGCTGCAATCATTTCTTTGCTGCGTGCTTTGAGCAGTCTGTGAGACGGGGGCGTGGCTGAGTTTTCTAAGGATGTATACAGGGGGATATACCCTAAAGTCAGAGAAGCTGACGCTGCAGGGCTCTCACTTAGGCAGTCCCCTTCCAACGACTGGGAAGCGTCCAACGGTGTGTTCGTTGGGTCACGTTGTTTGTAAAATAGGCAAAAATAATACATTTTCACTGCAATCAGGTTAAGACCACTTTCTGTTTCCATTTCCACCTTTATTTTGTCTCTCTGCTTTGGGTGGCCATGGGGTTTTTGAGATGAGGGAGATGAGGATACATTAAAGACACATTTATTTAGGGCGCCTGGGTAGCTCAGTCGGTTAAGTGTCCAACTTTGGCTCAAGTCATGATCTCATGGCTGGCGAGTTCAAACCCCATGCTGGACTCTGTGCTGACAGCTCAGAGCCTGGAGCCTGCTTCAGATTCTGTGTCTCCCTCTCTCTCTGACCCTCCCCCACTTGTGCTCTGTCTCTCTCTCTCAACTATAAATAAACATTAAAAATAATTTTTTTAAAGATGTTTATTTGGCATTTAGTTGGATACGTTGATGTGACTTGCAGTTACCTCTGTGTGTACTTAAGTTCTTGCAAAGTTGTCCTGGAATAGACATGGCTTCTAGGAGCATTCCCATCTCTCTGGCTGCCTCATATGAGCTGTGATGCACAGGGGCAGGACCAAAGGGGGTATCACAATATGCTTGTGTCCTGCGGTGCCCGGCACCTGAAGTACATGGGGTGTGCAGGAGAAAATAGTTTGAAACGAATACAGCCAGAAGCTGGCTTGTGACAAATTCTTCCAGTCATCACACACATAAATGGAAAGGCAAAGAACACCTAGTCAAAATGGACGTTCTCTCCTGTCAAGACATGAGGGGAGAGCATTAGATATGTCAGGCAGTTCCTTCATGAAAATATGCCTTTTCCCCTAGATTTGGAGACGTTTGTAGTCTTTTTTCTAATTGATTTGTTGTGATTTACTTTCTCATTCTAAATAAAAATTTACTTTCATGTTTACATTTTTATTTACTGTTTTTCTAAAGAGGGTGCCCTAAATTATGGAAGTTCCACAGCCCCACAAGATCTTGAGCCATCTCTTCAATGTCCATATTGGCTTATACACCTGAAAATTACTCTTGCAGAACCATCAAAAACACTGATTTCTGTTTCTCTGGCAGAGAGGCAGGACATCACAATGATCGTAGGCAAGGACTCAGGCCAGACTGCCAGGGTTCAAATGTAACATAAAGCATAAACCAGAATGCTTTAGAAGGCACTTGTTAAGGATATTGTCACTGCTTTACACCAGTCATCTCTTGTTGTAAATAGTTATTCAGATACCAGAATTACAAGACATAACATTTTAAGAAATAATTTGTACTCATACTTTATAATTAGTTATATAATCGCATTTTAGCAAGTTTTAACAAAAACATCACTTTAAACTAAAAGTAGAGAATGAATGGAGTCCCTTTGTGCCCATTGCATTTGTTTCACACCACATGGTAGCGTGAGGATAGAGTTCAGGTGTCAGATGACTCAGCTTGGAAAAAGCAGCATGATACGGAAGAGAATATATGAAGGTCAGAGGTCTCTTCAATAAAGGGATGATCCTTACTGCTCCACTGCTGAGCCACGGAGTGGTCAGTGGCAGCAACAGGTCTTCAATTCACTAAGAGGATTTTACTGACCTCTCGTGGGAAAGAGAGGTTGCTGCACCCAGTGGTGATCCCAGTTTAGGGACCTTGTTTTACCAGAATTCTTCAGGGAAAAATTCAAGGAGCAGGTAGGTGAGGTATGCTACTAACTGCCCAGGTTCTTCCCATTCAACTTGAAATTCTCATTTCCAGTTACTTCTCATATCAATTTTTTTCTGACACACTTCAGAGCTCTCATCAGAGGCAGGAGGTGTTGCTGTCAGAAACATGGCCTTTGGTTGTTTAAAAAAAGGAAGAAAGGAAGGAAGGAAGGAAGGAAGGAAGGAAGGAAGGAAGGAAGGAAGGAAGGAAGGAAGGAAGGGAGGGAGGGAAGGACACAGGGAGGGAGGAAGGGAGAAAAGAAAAGAAAAAAACAATTTTGGGTTTTTTTGTGAGCTTTTTAAGTTTATTTATTTATTTTGAAAGAGAGAGACAGCGTGAGTGGGGAGGGGCAGAGAGAGAGGGAGAGAGAGAGAATCCCAAGCAGGCTCTGTGCTGCCAGCACAGAACCCCACCTGGGGCTTGAACTCACGAAACCGTGAGATCATGACCTGAGCTGAAACTAAGAGTCTGATGCTTAACCAACTGAGCCACCAAGGTGCCCCAGAGAAAACCAATTTTGGATCCTAACACAGCTACAAACTAAATGAAAGACTGTGAGAAATTTGTTTAATCTCTCTGAGCTCCCCATCCTCAGAGGTAAAATGAAACTAAAGTGTTAGTGGTTAAATCAGACGATGTATATAAAGTGCCCGTGCATGGCACACATAGGTGCTAAATGAATGCTTATGTTGCTATCATTAAACGTAATGATGTCATATTTACTCATTATCCTGGACTTGTAGACAGTTCCTTCACACTACTTTACAGAACATCTTTTAAAAAGAGAGAGAGAATAGAATTTTCTCTTCAATGAGCAATTCTCTTAGTTGAAGCCAGGTTTGACACAATCTCTGACCATACACACAGATAAAAAAGACATTTTGTCCAGGATGCTTTCTTTCCCTTGTGCAAGCAAAATTCCACAGGAGGGAGGGGTTTGGAGGGGCACAGAGAACACCACTTCTCCTTCTGGGCTCTGGTGTGTGTCTTCATTTATCTTCCCATAGGAAATGCCTAAGATCCCACTCAGAAGTAAATGCTCTTTGCTATGACTGGAAGGAAACAATCCTTATTTTCCCAACCTGCAGTTTTAGGTTCCTAATGTTTGGAGTAAAAAGCCCTCAGCATTCTTCAGAGGATGGGTTCTCCCAAGCAGGGAAGTAGTAAGATGGAAAGAAGGAACTTTGGATAAGCACTTAAGCTGACTTGCTTTTGCCCCACAGAGGGTACCTAGAGCTGGGCAACACCTCCTCACTCTTCTTTCCCTTTCTTTCCAGAGGAGGGGAGATGGGGGCTGAAGGATCACAGACACAAACTGGAGAGACTGGGTTAGAGGGAACCAATCAGTCTGGCTTGGAATAACTTGGCCAAGACCCTGGAAGGATCCTCACAACTTTCTGGACAACCTGGACCTTCCAACTCATCAAGCAGGGTAGCCCAGAATCGTGACTTTATAGACCACTCTCCCAAGGTGCCTAAGCTCTGGAATGATAAGCTCCTCTTCTTTTCTTTGTGTCTCTCTACAGAGGAATAGGGGGGAAAAGGTGTATAAAGTATTAAAAGTCATTATTAAAATATGAGGTTAGGTGGAGACTTCATACACAGTATGCATATTTGTGTTTTAAAAAAGAAACAGGGTGTCAATATATTCTATGTATTTCCTAATATTAAGATAAAAACAATGGAGAATAAACCATATTATTTACATGGGGAATGGAGGTTAGAAGGGACAGAGATGGAAGGCAGACTTCTTTGAATATATAATGTTTTGTTGAGCTCACTTTGGAATAGTGTACATATTTTACATAATTTAAAATCAAATTCAATAAAGGAATGAATAAAGCAATTCCTAATATCCAAAAGTAAAAGTAAACCTGTGTACCCAGTTGGCAGCATAACTACACAGAATGAGCTATTCCAGCAGGCTTAAAAAACACAGTAATCTGAGGGGCACCTGGGTGGCTCAGTTGGTTAAATGTTTGACTTCAGCTCGGATCATGATCTCACAGTCCTTGAGTTCAAGCCCCGTGTCAGGCTCTGTGCTGACAGCTCAGAGCCTGGAGCCTGCTTCAGATTCTGTGTCTCCCTCTCTCTCTGACCCTCCCCTGCTCATGCTCTGTCTCTCTCTGTCTCAAAAATAAATAAGAACACTTTTTTAAATTAGCTTTAAAAAAACACAGTAGGGGCGCCTGGGTGGCGCAGTCGGTTAAGCGTCCGACTTCAGCCAGGTCACGATCTCGAGGTCCGTGAGTTTGAGCCCCGCGTCAGGCTCAGAGCCTGGAGCCTGTTTCCGATTCTGTCTCCCTCTCTCTCTGCCCCTCCCCAGTTCATGCTCTGTCTCTCTCTGTCCCAAAAAAAATAAATAAAAAACGTTGAAAAAAAAAATTAAAAAAACAAACACAGTAATTTGAGTAAATATCCCTAGTGAGATACACACTAATAACAATTGCAGAAAAAATTTTAACTGTTTTCAGAAGCCATATTGTTGGTGATAACATTGTTTTTGTGCAATAAAAAAATACATTTTTTAATGGTTGAAAAGAGATGTAGATATAAGATCAGTGAGGATAAATAGCCAGTAGTCCCAAATTGGAAGTTTGTTTGAACTCATGGTATATTTTTTTTCTTAAAAATGTTTCTAGCTCTTCCCATTGAAAAGGCCAAGAAACAAAGCTTTTGCCAGTATCACACTTGTCTTGATAACTTTAGCTTTATTGTAAGCCTTGTAACCAAGTAGTGTTTGTTCTATGACTTTGTTCTTCCTCAATATAGTGTTGGCTATTCTGGGTCTTTTGTCTTTCCATATAAAAGCTTCAGGATCAGTTTATAGCAAGGTTGCAAGATACAAATATACAAAAATTAACTGCTTTTTTATATATCAATAATGAAAACTCAGAATTTGAAATTAAAAACAATATTATTTACATTAGCACCAAAACCTCTGAAATCCTTGGGTATGTATTATATAAAAAAATATGTACAAGAACCAAATGAGGAAAACTACAAAACCCTCATCAAAGAAATAAAAAATCTAAATAAATGGAGAGATATTCTATCTTAATAAAGACTCAATATTGTTAAGATGTCAGTTCTTCCCAATTGATCTATAGATTCAATGAAGTTTCAATCAAAATTCCAGCAAGTTATTTTATGGACATCAACATTTGCTTATTAGTTCCACAAGTTTTCTTGTCAATTCTTTGGCAATTTCTACATAAACAATCATATCATCTGCAAATACAGTTTTGCTTTTTCCTTTCCTACATGTATACCTTTTATTTTCTTTATTTGTCTTGCGGTATTCACTGGGACTTTAGTATAACGCTAAATATGAGTGGTAAAGAGGCGATATCCTTTCCTCATTCCCAACTTTACAGGGAAAGCATCTAGTTTCTCACCATTAAGTGTGATGTTAGCTGTAGTATTTTTATAGGAGCTCTTTTATCATATTGAGTTTCTTCTCTACTCCTATTTTACTGAAATTTTTCATCATACGTTTTCTTTTATATCACAAATTGGGATTTTGTCCAATACTTTTTCTCATTCTACTGTTAGGGTGACTTTTTCCTCTAGCATATTGATGTGATGGATTTCATCAATTTTTGAATGTTAAATGAGACTTGTATACCTAGAATAAATTCCAATTGGTAGCAGTGTATAATTCTTTTTATATTTTATTGGATTCAATTTGCTAACATTGTGTTGCAAATTTTTAAATCTTATGTTCATGAGAGATATTGGGCTATGGTGTTCCTTTCTTGTAATGTCTTTGGTAATTAATTAAGGTAATGTTGGCTCTGCTTCTATTTTCTGGAAGAGATTGTAGAGTTGGTATAATTTCTCTTTTAAATGCTTGGTAAAACTCACCAGTGAATCCATCTGGGCCTGCTGCTTTTTGTTTTCAAAGGTAATTAATGCTTCGATTTCTTTAACAGAAACGGGTATATGCAGATTATTTCTCCTTGTGTGAGTTTTGGTATATTTTGTCTTAAGGAATTGTTCCATTTCATTTATCAAGTTTGTGGGCATTGAGTTATTATCCTTTTAATGTCCATGGGATTTGTAGTGATGGCACATCTTTCATTCCTAATATTAGTAATTTGTGGGGCGCCTGGGTGGCTCCGTCAGCTGAGTGTCCAACTCGTGGTTTTGACCCAGGTCACAATCTACCATTTTGTGGGTTCGGGCCCTGAGTTGGGCTCTGTACTGACAGCACTGACCCTGTTTGGGATTCTCTCACTCTCCTCTCTCTGTGCCTCCCCGGCTTGTGCTCTCTCAAAATAAATAAGCTTAAAAAAATAACCCTAATATTAGTAACTTGTATCTTCTCTTTTTCTTACATACTCTGGCTAGAGGTTTATTAATTTTATTGATTGATCTTTTCAAAGAATTAGCTTTTGGTTTTGATTTTTCTCTGTTGGTTTTCTATTTCCAATTTCATTGATTTTTCTTATTTCTTCTGGTTACTTTGGATTTAATTTGCTTTTCTTTTTCTAGTTTCCTAAGGTGGAAGCTTAGATGAACAATTTTATATCTTTTTCTAATGTATACAATTTTGCAAGTTGCTTTGTAAGAGCTGCTTTCATGGCATCCCACAAATTCTGACAAGTTGTATTTTCAAAACATTTTTATAATTTCTCTTGAGACTTCTTTGACCCATGTCATTTAGAAGTGTATTGTTTAATCTCCAAAAACTTTGGGATTTTCTGACTAGTATTCTGTCCAATCTCTGGCTTCCAGAACTGTAAGATCATAAGTTTCTGTTGTTTTAAGCCACTACACTCATGGTCATTTTTTTCCGGCAGCAATAGGAAACCACTATGATACTCTTGTACTATACTTGTATACTGACAGCATATAAACTTTTTGAATCTCAAGTCTTTTTTTCAGTACGGGTTGGCCATGGTCAGAGCTCTCTTATTTGGTTGCTTCCCTATTTCCCTATTAAATCAGGGTTAGCATCCCCTGTAAAAGCTTTTTCCAATCTGTATGTCAATGTTCCACTCAAGATGTTAATTGGTGTTCTGTAGGAAGGAAGAAAAGAACAGGAAGGGAGGGCAATACTCTTAAATATAAGAAAAGTAAAGAATGTTTATTTGACTTGAAAATTGGCCTTTCACAAAGCTGCCATATTTGAGAATGCAAGGACCTGATATAAATAAGGTACCTAAAGCATGAATACACACATTTGATTAGAGCATTAGTGCAGAGGCAGCATTACCTAACAGTCTCATTGATATGTCACCAACTCAGTGATCAATGGCCTCTGTTCTGGATCTTGTCTTATCCTCTCATATTATGCTTATAAGGGGTGTGTGTGTGTATGTGTGTGTGTGTGTGTGTGTGTGTGTGTGTGTGTGTGTGTGTACGTGTGTGTGTGTTTAACAAAATGAGTTTATCAACTAGTTTTTTTTAAAAGAAAAAAAACCTATTTGCCAAATGATCGCTCTTCAGCAATTAACTTATCTGAAATAACTTCTGGTGTTCTACTTTAATCCATGCATTCATTCTATCTTACAAACTATCACTACTCTGTAATGCACCATTTAAAAGTTTTCACTGTCAGTAAGTTTGGGAAATGCTACACTGTAAAACTAACAAATAATTTGAATTTCTGTGAAAGATGAATGACTATCAATGATAAAAAATATAAATCAGATTTTCTAAAATGTCTTTATTTTAAAAACCTATACAGTTTCAATTTAATAAAAAATATTGCCATGAAATATCTAATTATACAGCAACAGAAATACAGTTAGAGGTTATCCAAAAATAAATTCACAATTTTAGAGTTGGAATACAGATTTTTTTTCAAATAAACAGTTAAAAGATTTTGTTTCAGATGGTTTTCCTCTTGAACATTCCAGATACACATACTGAATTTTTGAACTAGAACCAGACAACCTCTCGATGACAAATAACTGCTTCTATTAACTTGAAAAATAAAATAACTCCAAACCATTCAAATTACTGATTTAGTCACAAAACACTAAGAAAGCCAAATAAATCATTGCTTTAAAATGTATATCTTTAGAACATGAAATCTACATCTGAATTTTGAAAAGGAATAAACTCTGTATAGAAAAAGTTGAGTCTTCCTGACTGGCTGACTTATTTTCTATCAAATTTATCCTATTCAGACTACTTTCACAATATCCTGAAAGAGTGTGAGGTGTTAAAATATGAAAAGCTTCTTTGGCCCTGTAGATAGAGGTACCTTAAATGTAAACAATTGCAATGAGAGCCTTCCAGATGTGGGCACCTATGTCTTATATTGAGTTGGAGATGTATGTCCTTGTTTCTCAAAGACATGATAATTTCCTTTCCAATAACAGATTTGATACATTGAGATATGTCTTCAAATACCTTAAAAATTAAAATTCATATATACTTCTATAAAGAATACTTCAAAAGATCAGAGAAAAGCATTATAGAATGATATTACATCATAAGTTTTATTAATGGTAAATGTTTGCATTAATTTTTAAAAGCTTAGTTCTTGCTAAGCATTTTTTTTTTAACAAAAGCTAATAATAAGCAAGAATCATTTGCCATACAGAAACTCTATTCACGAGCAAGACTTTAATCAAGTGGGAGCTAAAAAACACTGGGAAAAACACAAAGCAAAAACACTGCTATGCGTCAATTAAATTGCTTTCTATCACACTGAATATATGGTATTTAGAAGGACAAGCATACTGAAATTAACAGAAAACAACTTTGTGGATTCAGGCTAAATAAGACTAGCATTAAGAAGAACATGCAATCCATTATTTCCCTTAAAAAAGTTTTTTTTTAAACCGAATCACGTGAACAAAAGTTCTTTCTTTCACTTGAGGGGAAGACAATCTGTGTTTACCAAACAGATCTTCTTTTCATTTTAAAACAGCAAACTGTATGAACCCTTGCTCTTCTTCCCAGATGCTACTTATACATGACTTTGCATAATGACTTACAGAATTATTTTTCTAGTAACAGTGTCATGGCCATAAATAATCAGTTTTTTAAAAAACAAATATCAAGTGCAAATCTAGAAAACTCCCTTTAAAGAATTACCCAAAGCCAGCACACATGCAGTATTGCTATCACACAAGCTAAGCAATACGCCGTATAAATGTGTGTGATGATACACGCACGCTAAAGACAGCCTTCTATAAAGTTTTAGTAGTGTTGCCAAGTTAATAATTCTTTCAAGGCACTGAAGAATTATGTAGATGGATTTTCCAAAATATAATTAACAATTGCTTAAACTTGTTACAAAGCCCTGAGTCAGAACTTTCAATAGCTTCCTGAAATTATAGATTTCAGACAAAATGGCATATTTGTTTCTTTTATAGAAAATTACAAGACCATTTTGCATTGTGTAGGAAAGAAGTCATGTTTATGAAACAAAGTCATGTAGACCACACAGGAGAAGTAAAACAGCCAGTAATATTATCTTTCTCACACATTTTGTACACGTCAATTACAACCTGTAATTATGGATTTTACGCACCAAAGTGACGTGACAGGTCACCCTTCCTGTACCTACTTGCTTCAATCTTCAACAAAATAAGAATCTCAATTTGAACCTCGGGTTCCCCTCTCCGCCTTAGTCACAAATAAGAATAAGAGCTGGAAAAGCAATACTCTGACAGAAAAGGAGGTAGAAAATGCTGATGTAGCAACTTACAATTTTAATTCATCAGCTCCCCTAACTCGTTCATATTTTTATATTCTAGTTTCATCCACTACTAACCATTTACCAGTAAACTGAGTCTCAATCTAAAGGCTTCCCCCTCATTGTAGCAAAGCAATGTACAAATGAGACATCATTAAATAGTTTTTCCTCAAATTTAATGTTTTAAAGAAGTACAACTATGATTATTAATACTGCTATAGATATATATATATATATATATGTTAAAGTTCCAAGGCTATTATATGATTATCAAGTAGTATCAGTATGCATTCCTATCATTAATATTCAAGCAAATAAAATTAGGTTGAGTTTTTGAGAGAAAAAAAATATTTTGAGACCATTACAAGGAGACTTAAAGACAACTGACATTTTCGACAAGGCACACATAGTCTGTGAAAATCTATTACCTTCCCAAATTCAGAGCTAACCTAATTCTAATGTTTAAAATGTGTTTCTCCCCTCCAGCTCCAAATGAAATAACAAACCCTTCCAATTAACAGACATTTAAAATCAACTCAATTATGATTTATAACAGTTGGGAAGAAGGGAAGAAATTCTGTCATCCCTCAAATTTTAAGGAACTTACTTAGTATTAACCGTGACTTTAAATCTTGCAAACATAAACAATTAAGATAATTAAGGTTGTTCCTTGATTTATATTTAACCATAATGCTATTCCACTGGGGGGGGGGGGTGAAGAGAAAAGGGAATTATTGTTCAATGGGTATAGAGTTTCAATCCTGCAAGTGAGAAAGTTCTCCCAGATAGCCGTTTAACAACAATGTGAATATAGTTAACACTACTGACCTGTACACTTAAAAGATGGTGCAGATGGTAAATTTCATGTTATGTGTTTTTACCACAATTAAAAAAAAATGTAAAAAAAATTCTATTCCAAATATTCAATTTTTACACAAATTATTACTATAACATTTTAGACACTCTGAGAGGATAGGCGCTTTTCCTTTGGCCTTTTTTTAAAGCCAGATGTATTAAACTGTATAGTTTACAAAGCAATTGTAAATTAAATGACACTAAAAACTGATTAAGAGACCTTTTTTATATTGTTCAATCAAATATACTCTCTCTGCTTACCGCTTTGATGAAATCTACACAACTTTCTTAAACCCCTTTTTTTTCTCTAAACTCAGATACTGACTTTTCTTGCTTGCTTGCTTGCTTGCTTGCAACTCCTTCGTGTCTTCCTATCCTACCCCATCACTAAGGGTCCAAAATTCATAATAAACAAAGGACAACAACTGGGCAACACATAACAAGATTGTGTATTTCTACTATGTAAAAATGACCCAGCAAGTTTATACATTTGAGTTGGACTAGTCCTAAGCAGCATGCATTTCAACATGCTAAAATTTAGTTCCTACAGGCTAAAGCCATCAAAGATACAAATTTAAGAATGCTATTTTCAATATTATCAATTAATGTTATAGCTGGTCAATTTGCAATGTTTAAAATTACAAACACTTTGTCCAAACATGATTTGGTCAGCTAAACACTGTCTAATATCATACCCTACACTAATACAAAGTGATCTTCACTTGAAAAGCCTTCTTGCTCCCAGAAAAATTCAATACATTAGTAATATAAGCAGTAAGAATGTTAAATTATGTGAACAAAAATGACTAGAATAGCACCATCTGGTAAGTTGTGTGTGTGTTTTGGGCAACAAGGCTGACAATCTTAGAGTAAAGGCGAAAATGTGGTAGGAGTAAGGGGATACAGAGAGGGAATCCAAATGCTACTTTAAGACAACTCTTCTGAAACATTAGGAAGAAATGTTATCAGTACCTTTGGATCCCTTCTTGACTACAGAGTTCTTCAAATGTACAACTGCTGCATGATAGACTCAGTGTGTGCTAAATGCTGACCATTTTTCAATGTTGTATATCTAGCCCCTGAGGCCCAAAAAATACATTTTTGAATGACTGTCTGCTGTGTTTTTTTAAATGATTCTAGGAAAAGCAAAAGCTCTTCTGAGGCACAAGATGATGAGCTGATGAGAAGGAAACATACCTAATTGGGAAAGTACTGCTGAGAGACACATAAGAGGTAGCAATTTCAGAGTTAGAAGACAGTCACTTAAACAACTCTGTTCTTAACCTTATTCTTGCTCACAAGCACGAAACAAATTTAAAATAATTTTTCAGGTGCTTGAAAACATGAAGAGAGAAACATTTTCTATTCATTAAACAAATTTCAGAGTGGTACAAATATAGAAAATGCACAAATACACAACACTATAATCACAGTGACCTTATATGACTTTTGTAATAGTTTATGTTATTGTATTTTTAATTTAGAAGAAATAAACTAGTCTGGAAAATGAAATTGCCCTTTAGGGATGTAAGTTTAAGCACAGCAAGCTCAAAAGACAAAAAAGATGTAAGTAGAGCTCTAGACAGAATTCACTGGCTGGCCAAACTGTGCATGAGTCAGCCAGGTGTTCCCTCCTCTCCAGCTGACCTAGTGGAAAAGAGATGGGCAGCCTATGGCATGGAAGGAAAAAAATCCCGACTGTTGCTATTTTCAAATCTGAAAGAAAATAAGTCTGTTTCTTTATGTGACATCATGTCAGATGCTCTTTTTATAACTTTGAAATATGGCTTAAAAAAATAGCGTCAGTGGCCCTTTATTAGATAACTGAATCCATACAAATTTTCAAATTCAAAACTTATAAAAATTTTACTATTCTAAATGCTAAATTATTTAGCTAACACAGATACGGAATCACCAAGACTACAAAATCAGCCAGCAAAGCTCACCACTGTTTTCACCAGGACTTGCAAAAGCAGCAGCCATTAAATTGCCAGGAATATTCTTAAATTTAGTTGCCGAAATGAAAGAAACAGAAAGGAAGAAAGAAAGAGAAGAAAGGAGGGAGGGAGGGAAGGCAGGCAGGCAGGCAAGAAGGAAGAAGGAAGGAATAACCAGAATCAAAAGAAAAAAAGAAAAGAAAAAGCTACAAGATAACTATCCTTAGGAGTAAGCTTATACACAGTATATAGTAGACACCATTGTAAACAGGTGATATTTTTATAATCTAGCAGCAATGACCTCAAAACACTTATTTATATGTATATTCATCCTAGACAGAGTAACATTACTCATTCAAAGGGCAGAAAATGATTAGATGCTCTAGAATCAAAAGTTTGAGTTAAAGGAAAAACTGCAGATAATCAGACATATTTCTGTAAATGTCCTGGTCACTCTTTCTAAAGTATTTATTATTAGGTTACTTACTATGTCTTGGATACTGTTGGCAATTTAAATAATATCCTCATTTGTAGATAGAGAGTTTTCTTTATAACAAGTCTTAGCAACTGAACGAAAATGGGAGGGCTTTACGATGTAGGTAGAACCAGTAACACTGTCAGAATCAACAGGAACAAAAAAAAGATTGTTGCCTTGAGATAATGCACTACCCTTCTCAGATCACTGGGGTACTACTCAGTACATGAGAAAAGCAACATGCAACCTCAGAGCCCAAATAGGGCAGTATCATTTCACTGGTCAGGTCAAGCCTGGATAAGTGACCACAGGGAAAACTGAGGTACACTTTTCATACACTTTTTTTTTTTTTAAAGGCTGGCTAAACAGAACAGTGTATAAATTAATACAGGAAAGGCAACTGTTAATGGTCAGTTAAAAGGTACTCTTTCAGTGGCCACTTTCCCCCACCTCAGTTCCCCACTGTGACTGCTTATTCTTCCTTTTCATGTCAATCATTCTGAAACTGGCAATTTGATTCAAGTTTAACAATTTTCTTTTTAAGTCTATAAATTAAGCTAAATGCAAAGTCACTACTCTCTCATTCCATGCTTCCATTTACTCTAAGAATTCAGAAACAATCATTTGCATAACTTTTTATCTTAAAAAGATAATCCTCTCTTCAGATAATCTTATCTTCAATATTAACTATGTAAAACTCATATTATAATTTTGTCATTTAATATATGTGGCATAATGGTTTGACTTGCCCTGTTCACTTGATGCATGACTTTTCTGAGTACCTGTGTCAACTGTGTAAAATCACAATAAACTGAAGGACAGCTGATCATAAGGATCTACATTTCTTGAGGTCTAACAAATTTACAAACTTTAAGAAAAATGCAATAAAAACAAAAATAACAGGACATTCTTAAAGGACCTTCCCCTTAGAAGTGACAAGTAAATTACCTATGAATTATATGGATTTGATGTTTCAAATTAAAAGAAACAAAAACAAAAACCACAACTTCAAACACTGTCTTATAGAGGGTTTTTTTTTTGTTCTGATACATTTACAGTCTAATTACACTCTAGGAAAGAAACTATGATATTAAAAATTAGTTCATTAGAACGTCCAACTAGCTTAACAGCTTCACTAAGAGCTCATGACCAAATACTTTAGCTAACAAAACACACTGAGTTTCTTAATTAATACAAAAGAATCCTTCGCTCAATAGCCTTGCGACAAATAGGACATTCACTCATTCGGTCTCCACAGAGCTGACACGTTCCATGGCCACAGAGGAAAATCATATTCTTCAAACGATCCAAACATACAGGGCACATGGTCTGGAATGGGAGATAACAAGGTAATAAATGCTGAGACATTTTATATTTTGACATTGTATATAACAACTTTGTAACATTTTCTTTTGTTGTTTTAATCTTTTGTTGCTTTAAAATGTTCGAGAAATTTTTTTTAATTTAAAAATTTTTAAATAGTTAAAGTTATCCCTTTATATAAAATAGAAATATCAGTTGTACTGTCATGTATAAAAGACACTTCATTAAATAAATACTATATAAAACAAAAAATGCAAATGTCAAAATCTAACAGGAAATGAATGAAAAATAGCCCCATTCAGTCTCATTCAGATTCCCCAACTGTGTACTATGCTGTTCTTGTATGAAAGTAACACAATACATCAGGCCTATGGGGGAGGGGGAGCAGTGTACAGATGTCTCTAAAGACACGTGCCACACACTATGATAATATCTCAGCCCTATTATCACTATCACTTTAAAAACGAGCAAACTGGGGCTTCGTGGGGCTAAACACCTCCCCATCACAGGCCATAATGTAAACTGGATCATGTGGCCCCAGAGCTCTTGCTTTGAAACATCCTTCACTGGATTACTATTAATGTAGATCCCCTTCAATTAAAAACAATTAGCCTTACTTACATATTAACAAATGTAACTTCATGAACTCAGAAAAATTTAGAAGTACGTTAGGTATACTTTGGTGAAAACACTCTAGGAAATCACATAATTTTTCACAAAAACACATTTTACGTTTTATTTTCAGAAAAACATTTTTTTACCTTACTATACCACAATACTTCATATTATGAAGTCATTTCTATGTTATTTGGGAAAAGTATCCATGGAAAAGTATCCTAAATAACATAGAAATGACATAATCAAAAAGAATTTCTAGATTAATAAACTAGGCCTAAGGCCTATACGAAAATGTAATGATCAACTTTGACAATGATCACTGTGGCAGGGAGGGGGAAGGAACTACAAATCTAATTGTTAGCCCCACCCTTCCAAAGTAAACTTTCACATGTATCTATCTTAAAGCTTGAGAGACAAAGCTGTAGAAAATTGTATACACTTTTTTATTTTAAAAAGCCAAACCAGGGGCGCCTGGTTGGCGCAGTTGGTTAAGCGTCCGACTTCAGCCAGGTCACGATCTCGCGGTCCGTGAGTTTGAGCCCTGCGTCAGGCTCTGGGCTGATGTCTCAGAGCCTGGAGCCTGTTTCCGATTCTGTGTCTCCCTCTCTCTCTGCCCCTCCCCCGTTCATGCTCTCTCTCTGTCCCAAAAATAAATAAACGTTGAAAAAAAAATTAAAAAAAAAAAAAAAAAAAAAAAAAAAAAGCCAAACCAGGGGCGCCTGGGTGGCTCAGCCAGTTAAGCTTCCGACTTCGGCTCAAGTCATGATCTCACAGTCTGTGAGTTTGAGCCCCGCGTTGGGCTCTGTGCTTACAGCTCAGAGCCTGGAGCCTGCTTCAGATTCTGTCTCCCTCTCTCTCTGTCCCTCCCCTGCTCATGCTCTGTCTGTCTCAAAAATAAATAGAAACATAAAAAAATTAAAAAAGCCAAACCAGCCTTTTAGTACCATTAAAATGGTTTCTTTCCCATTAAATTTCCAAGAGTTCAATGCAGTCAATTAGTAACTTCAGTTACTTTGAGATTAATATATTCTTAATAGCACGTGAAATTACACTGGGGTAAGAGAAAGATTGGAGATTTAAATTTTAAAAAGAGTTATTCAGATGCTTTGTCTTGGTTACCTTGACAAAAGTCAAGGACCAAGGTCCCTGCAAGAAATCCCATCAGTCCTCAGAATGAATTTTGTTATAACTGTTTAAATATATTTTTGTGATGAAATCTGGTCATGAATATTATTTAAGGGGGAAGAAACTTCTTTGGAGTGCTGAACTTGGGATAAAAGTAGAGCTGGATTATTTATTTATTTATTTATTTTAAGTTTATTTGAGAGAGACAGAGGCAGAATGAGTGGGGGAGGAGCAGAGAAAGAGGCAGAATCCCAAGTGGGCCCCATGCTGCCAGCAAGAGCCCCACTTGGGGCTCGTACTCACGAAACCGTGAGATCATGACCTGAGCCAAAACCAAGAGTGGAATGCTTAACTGACTGAGCCACCCAGGCGCCCTAAGCTGAATTATTTTTTCAGGACCCATAATAGGGTTCAAAATTATCATTATTCACAATTTTAATTCACAAATAGGAGATGAAATGCTTTTCAGAGAAGACTTGTTCAAAAATCAGTTTTATCTTTCTATAAGGGTCTTATGGGAAAGAAAATGCTAAGAGATGCTAAGAGATGCTAAGGAGCTTTAAGATTTAAAAAAAAAATTTTTTAATGTTTATTTTTGAGAGACAGAGAGTGAGCAGGGAAGGGGCAGAGAGAGCGGGAGACACAGAACCCGAAGCAGCTCCAGGCTGTGAGCTGTCAGCACAGAGCCTAACATGGGGCTCGAACTCACAAACCGTGAGGTCATGACCTGTGAAGTCAGACACTTAAGCGACTGAGCCTCCCAGGTGCCCCGGAGCTTTAAAAGATTTTTGAAACATTCTATTTTATATTAGAATGAGCTAAATATGTTCCTATTTTTATGTTGCTACATAAGAACTGGTAAATCCATGTTTATCTTTACTCAGTCACCATATAACAAGTATTACTAGGTACTAGATTTCGAAACAAAAACTAGCCAAGTCATAGAGTTTTAATCTTTTCGGATGGGTGCTTAAATTCCTAACAAATACATATGCTTAATTCTTTAATAACTATCTACTATATTACTCTATCACAAGGGTCATTAGTTATCCTATTTATTGACTATATTACTTATAAACTCAGGTAGAAAAGACAAGTGATGACTAACAACTGCATGGCAACACTGATGTGATACCCAAACTAAAGAAATAACACCCTATGCTTCTCAATCTTTTGAATCAGATTTAATTGCTGGGTCAAATGATAAGGTGGGAAGGGAAAAAAGCAGACTTTCTTACTTACCATATATGTATGGTAAGTACATTTATTTCATTGCTGCTATGAAATATTGAGTAGATAAGAGAGGACGTCTGTTGGTATGTATAAGATATAAAGAACAATATAAACCACCACCCAGCTTAAAGCATGGAGTGCTACCCTTTCTTTTGAAGCCCCTCCATATATCTTCCCAAATCCTTTCCATCTACCCATCACTGAAACCCACTATTCTAAATACTGCATTTATCTTTCCCTTGCTTTCTGTTATGGTGTGCGTGACAGAGTGAGAGTGAAAGAGAACATATGTATTTTTCCTTTCTACTGAAGTATCACACTTATATAGAAATGTGCACAAATCATAAATGTACCATTTGATAAAAGTTCACAAATTGATCAAATGCACGTAATGGGCACTTTATATCTCTCTATACAGAAACTTCCCTTGTGCCCCACCTTCCAGCCATCTCAGCCAAGAAAACCACTACCCTTGGTTTTAAACACCATCTGTACAATTTTTTCCAAATTTGCACTTCAAAATAATATCCTGCTTAGTTAATATTACAGTGACAAACTTTTCCAAAGTGTTTTTACTAATTTGTACTCCCGTATTCTAATACTGTGGACTGATCATTTCTTTCTTTTTCTTTTTTTTTAAGCAGGCTTCACTCCCAGTGTGAAGTCCAACACAGGGCTTTAACTTACAACTGTGAGCTCGAGGCCAGAGCTGAGATCAAGAGTCATTCGCTTAACTGACTGAGACTCCCAGGTGCCCCTATACTGACAATTTCTAACACAGAGTTTTCTACTCAGTCTGGTAGGGAGACAGGCACCTCACTGTAGTTTTCTTTTCTTTAATTTTCCTTTCTTCTACTTCCTCCTCTTCTTTTTTTAATGTAAGCTCTATGCCCAAAGTGGGGCCTGAACTCACAACCCCAAGATCAAGAGTCACATGCTCTACTGACTAAGCCAGCCAGGCACCCCAATTTTCATTTCTTGATTACTAGTCTGGTTGAACATTACTGGTCATCTGTTTGTTTCTTATTTTGGAAAAGGGCTGATTAAATCTTTTAATCATATTACCTTTTACAAACTATTCAAATACTATAAATGATACCCGAATGTGAATCCTACTTACTATGTAAAACACCAACAGCTTTATAGAAAAATATTAAATGCCATCCTTAGAATCATCATTTACCATGAAGAGATCATCATTACCTGCTCCTTAATGTCCTGTAACTGCTGTTGCAACTTTTGCACATCTGCATTGACATTGGTATTATCCTTGTCCTTTTGTAACACAGGAATATTTCCACTTGCTATAATACAAATAAAATATTTTAATGTTATGACTGTTTTGACATAGCAATGATTTTTTTTTATTTCTAAAATTATTACTACTTTATTAAAAACCAGACTATTACTAGAATCCCCTTAAAATTTTTTTTTCACTCATGGACAACCAATACAGTAGTGACATTCACGTTATACTCCTTCATTTATAATCTTTAAAAAGAAACAGGTTTCCACATTATTTTCTAATTCTATTTAACTCAGCTAGACAACAAACTACACACAGACTTTTGAGTTCTCCGAGGCGCTTCTACTTGCTTCCTTTGGCAAGCTCACAAACACATTCTATGCTTGTTTTCTCTGTTCCTGCATTTTACAAAGCCAAGATGGGAGGCAGCACAGCACTTTAGCCAGTTTGGGCAGCAATAATCATGAAGTCTCTTAGATGATGTTTAGGAGAACACACAAAAACCTAACCTCCTTCCTTTCTTCCCAGCCCTCCTTGTTACTGACTGGAGATGAGGAATTCCATGAAAGAAAAGATGTGATCAGTGGGTCTACTAAACGGAGGGAGCTTTTTTTTTTTTTTTTTTTTTGAGAGAGAGAGTGAGAGAACAAGCGGAGGAGGGGCAGAGGGAGAGAGAAAATTCAAGTAGGCTGCGCGCCCAGTGTGGAGCCCGATGTGGGTGGGGCTCAATCTCACAACCCTGAGATCATGACCTGAGCCGAAATCAAGAGTTAAACCTTTAACTGAATGAGGCACCCAGGCGCCCCTAGAGGGAAATTTTTTATTGCACTTTTCCTACTCTTTAGACTTTTACTCTTTTACTCTAGTTAACTTGTTTCTGGGATTTTAATTCTGCTCTATCAGTGATAAAGACAAAGAGCCCTGAGCAGAATTGGCTACACTAATGTTCTTCCTCGTGCATACATAGAACAAAGAAATCAAAGGTACCATTCCAAGCTTCTATCTAGTGCAAAGATGAAAAATATTTTTATACAGCTATAGTACTGAAAAGGTTGAAAGTAGGGGGCGCCTGGGTGGCTCAGTCAGTTGAGGTTCTGATTCTTGGTTTCAGCTCAGGTCATGATCTCGATGTTTCATGGGTTTGAGCCCCCACATTGGGCTCTATGCTGGCAGTGTGGAGCCTGCTTGGAATTCTCTCTCTTTCCCTCTCTCTTCCCCTCCCCCACTCACACTGTCTCTGTCTGTCTCATAATAAATAAATAAACTTTAAAAAAAAAAAAGAAAAGAAAAGTGCTGGAGAGGATGCGGAGAAATGGGAACCCTCTTGCACTGTTGGTGGGAATGCAAACTGGTGCAGCCACTCTGGAAAACAGTGTGGAGGTTCCTCAAAAAAATTAAAAATAGATCTACCCTATGACCCAGCAATAGCACTGCTAGGAATTTACCCAAGGGATACAGGAGTGCTGGTGCATAGGGGCACGTGTACCCCAATGTGTATAGCAGCACTTTCAACAACAGTCAAATTATGCAAAGAGCCCAAATGTCCATCAACTGATGAATGGATAAAGAAGATGTGGTTTATATATACAATGGAATACTACTTGGCAATGAGAAAGAATGAAATATGGCCTTTTGTAGCAACGTGGATGGAACTGAAGAGTGTTATGCTAAGTGAAATAAGTCATAGAGAGAAAGATACCGTATGTTCACTCTTATATGGATCCTGAGAAATTTAACAGAAGACCATTGGGGAGAGGAAGGGGAAAAAAATAGTTACAGGGAGGGAAGGAGCCAAACTATAAGAGACTCTTAAAACTGAGAATAAACTGAGGGTTGATGGGGTGTGGGGGAGAGGGGAAAGTGGGTGATGGGCACTGAAGAGGGCACCTGTTGTGATGAGCACTGAGTGTTGTATGGAAACCAATTTGACAATAAATTATATATATAAAAAAATAAATTAAAAAAAATTTTTTAAAAGGTTGAAAGTAAATAATTTTTCATCTTTCCACTTCTTTACTGAGTTACATTTCAGTTTATCTACAGTTACTCTGTTCCGAATAAATGCTATTCTATAAAATACTGACATGCGCTAGGTGAAATCTGCTACACCCAAGAATGAGATGTTAACACTTATGTAACTGAAAAAATAATTTGTAATATGCTAATTCACCAAGATACTCTAAATTTAATGTTAAAAAAAAGCAAATTTTCTTTAAGCAAGAACACAACAATTTTCTTTATATTACACATGGAGGTTTCTTAAAAAAACAAATGCTCAAAGTTCTATAATCATACTGCAAGCTAGAAAAACACAATCTCAAGTTTCCTGTGATAAGAACAAAACCCCATCTGTTCCTCTGTAGACTGAGGTCACGTACCTTGTGCTTCACAAGCCAACATTCTACTACACATGAGAAGAGATGTTCATGAAAGTCCTAACAAGACAGCAAAGTAAGAAAAATACACTTACAGATGTCATCAGTGGCATCTTCTGAACTTTTCCCTCCACAACACATAATGAAAGGCACTCTTCGTTCAACTACTGCCCGGCACTGCACACACTTCTTCATCAGGCTAGCACAGTCTGGAAAACAGCAATAGGATACTTCTTACAAGAGACAAGATGATAAGAGGGTTGGCCTTTTTTGTTCATTTTTAAATTTCACACTAAGATGGGGCACCTGGGTGGCTCAGTCAGTTAAGCTTCTGATGTCGGCTCAGGTCATGATCTTGCGGTTTGTGGGTTCGAGCCCCACGTCGGGCTCTGTGCTGACAGCTCAGAGCCTGGAGCCTGCTTCAATTCTGCGTCTCCCTCTCTCTGCCCCCCCCCCCCCCCCCCCCCGCTCACGTATGCTCTCTCCCTCTCTCTCTCTCTCAAAAATAAACTTAAAAAAAATTTAAATTTCACATTAAGATAAACATTAAACAAGTTCTATGAATACACAATTCTATCTTCTTAAAATGTTATCATCTTACAAATGTATATTCTCTAGAGGCAGCCTCTAGAAGAGAGCACCCCTTGTCATGAAAATAATGACATTTTCTAGTAATATATTAGAATAAATTGTCAAAGTTGTTTTTCTGGGTTTTTAACTGTTTTGTTTTTTTGTTTTTGAGAGAGAGAGAGAGGGCATGTGTGAGCAGGGACAGGGCAGAGAGAGAGAGAGAGAAAGAGAGAGAAAATCCTAAGCAGGCTCTCTGCACTGTCAGAATCCCAAAGTGGGGCTTAATCTCACGACTGTGAGATCATGACCAGAGCTGAAATCAAGAGTCAGACAGACGTTCAACAGACTGAACCACCCAGTCACCACCCCCCCTTTTTTTTCCACCTGCAAATAAGCACAATTTTATTTATCCCTTTTCAATATGTACACCTTTTATTTTTTTTTCATTTTTTATTTTTTTCATGCCTTGTGCCCTAGTTTTTTTTTTTTCAACATAATACTTAATTTTATTTTTTTTAAATTTACATCCAAGTTAGTTAGCATATAGTGAAACAATGATTTCAGGAGTAGATTCCTTAGTGCCCCTTACCCATTTAGCCCATCCTCCCTCCCACAACCTCTCCAGTAACCCCTAGTTTGTTCTCCACATTTATGAGTCTCTTCTGTTTTGTCCCCCTCCCTGTTTTTAATTATTTTTGTTTCCCTTCCCTTATGTTCATCTGTTTTGTCTCTTAAAGTCCTCATATCAGTAAAGTCATATGATATTTGTCTTTCTCTAATTTCACTTAGCATAATACCCTCCAGTTCCATCCACGTAGTTGCAAATGGCAAGATTTCATTCTTTTTGATTGCCGAGTAATACTCAATTGAGTATTACTCCATTCTTTATCCATTCATCCATCGATGGACATTTGGGCTCTTTCCATACTTTGGCTATTGTTGATAGTGCTGCTATAAACATGGGGGTGCATGTGTCCCTTCGAAACAGCACACCTGTATTTCTTGGATAAATACCTAGTAGTGCAATTGCTGGGTTGTAGGGTAGTTCTATTTTTAGTTTTTTGAGGAACCTCCATACTGTTTTCCAGAGTGGCTGCACCAGCTTGCAGTCCCACCAACAAAGCAAAAGAGTCCCTCTTTCTCCGCATTCTTGCCAACATCTGTTGTTGCCTGAGTTGTTAATGTTAGCCATTCTGACAGGTGTGAAGTGGTATCTCATTGTGGCTTTGATTTGTATTTCCCTGATGATGAGTGATATGGAGCATTTTTTCATCTGTTGGTTGGCCATCTGGATGTCTTCTTTGGAGAAGTGTCTATTCATGTCTTTTGCCCATTTCTTCACTGGATTATTTGTTTTTTGGGTGTTGAGTTTGATAAGTTCTTTATAGATTTTCAATACTAACCCTTTATCTGATATGTTGTTTGCAAATATCTTCTCCCATTCTGTCGGTTGCCTTTTAGTTTTGCTGACTGTTTCCTTCACTGTGCAAAAGCTTTTTATTTTGATGAGGTCCCAGTAGTTCATTTTTGCTTTTGTTTCCCTTGCCTCCAGAGATGTGTTGAGTAAGAAGTTGCTGCGGCCAAGATCAAAGAGGTTTTTGCCTGCTTTCTCCTCGAGGATTTTGATGGCTTCCTGTCTTACTTTGAGGTCTTTCATCCATTTTGAGTTTATTTTTGTGTTTGGTGTAAGAAAGTGGTCCAGGATGCTGTCCAGGTTGCTTCTGCATGTTGCTGTCCAGTTTTCCCAGCACCAGTTGCTGAAGAGACTGTCTTTTTCCATTGGATATTCTTTCCTGCTTTGTCAAAGATTAGTTGGCCATACGTTTGTGGGTCCATTTCTGGGTTCTCTATTCTGTTCCACTGATCTGAGTGTCTCTTCTTGTGTCAGTACCATACTGTCTTGGTGATTATAGCTTTGTAATACAGATTGAAGTCTGGGATTGTGATGCCTCCTGCTTTGGTTTTCTTTTTCAAGATTGCTTTGGCTATTCAGGGTCTTTTCTGGTTCCATACAAATGTTAGGATTATTTGTTCTAGCTCTGTGAAGAATGATGGTGTCATGTTGATAAGGATTGCACTGAATATGTAGATTGCTTTGGGTAGTATCGACATTTTAACAATATTTGTTCTTACTATTCAAGAGCATGGAATCTTTTTGCATTTTTTTTGTGTCTTCTTCAATTTCTTTCGTAAGCTTTCTATAGTTTTCAGTGTATAGATTTTTCACCTCTTTGGTCAGATTTATTCCTAGGTATCTTATGGTTTTTGGTGCAACTGTAAATGGGATCAATTCCTTGATTTCTCTTCCTGTCGCTTCATTGTTTGGTGTATGGGAATGCAACCAATTTCTGTGCATTGATTTTATAACCTGCAACTATGCTGAATTCATGAATCAGTTCTAGCAGTGTTCTGGTGGAATCTTTTGGGTTTTCCATATAGAGTATCATGTCATCTGTGAAGAGTGAAAGTTTGACCTTCTCCTGGCTGATCTGGATGCCTTTTCTTTGTGTTGTGTGATTGCAGAGGCTAAGACTTCCAATACTATGTTGAACAAAAGTGGCGAGAGTGGGCATCCCTGTCTTGTTCCTGACCTTAGGGGGAAAGCTCTCAGTTTTTCCAAGTTGAGGATGATATTAGCGTTGGGTAATTCATATATGGCTTTTATGATCTCTAAGTATGATCCCTCTATCCCTACTTTCTTGAGGGTTTTTATCAAGAAAGGATTCTGTATTTTGTCAAATGCTTTCTCTGCATCTGTTGAGAGAGTCATATGGTTCTTGTCCTTTCTTTTATTGATGTGATGAATCATGTTAATTGTTTTGCAGATATTGAACCAGCCCTGTATCCCAGGTATAAATCCCACTTGGTCATGATGAATAATTTTTTTAATGTATTGTTGGATCCGGTTGGCTAATACCTTGTTGAAGATTTTTGCATCCATGTTCATCAGGGAAATTGGTCTATAGTTCTCCTTTTTAGTAGGGCCCCCTTTTTTTTTTTTAAATAAAAAATACTTCAAGATCTTAAGGCTTGAGAATAAAGAAGGAAGATACTTTTTATAAGTTTTAACTAATATAGAATTATAAGGTTGCTCACATAATTTTCTAAATGTACTTTCTATTGTAAACAGTTTGTCTCTAAAATTCCTAAAATATGTTGAACAATTCTCTTCCTTCTCTATCAAATTGATGTCATTTATTATGGAATTGTTTAGTAACTACTTGTTTAATGTAGTAGCCATGAAAATATCAAAAATATATCATAATGGGCTTTCTAATGTTATGTATCAGAGGAATGCTCTCCCATCCCAAGAGGAAATACCTAGGCAAAATTACAGGTTGTGGATTGTTAATTCTATATGTAAAGTTATTAACTAATTACAAAATAACATCCTGCAATATACCCTTCCTCATTAGCATGTATTATGAACGTATACTCTATATCTTAGTCTATGTACCAAGTGTCTTTATCGTCTCAAAAACAGGGGGGACAAAAAAACCCCAGGAAAATTGTGACAGGTATCCAGGGATAACTTATGTACACAAGATGGGGCGTACGCTCCTAATGGTGCTTGCACTGGTGGACAGAGAAGGATTATCAAGACCAATCTCATGTCAAGGCCCAGACAGAGCTGGGTCTGATGCTGGCCTATGCACGATGCACTAGGTAGGAGCAAATGCTAATAGAAATCTGGTTTGGGATTTGTCTTCAATCTGAGAGCACATTTTTTCCTTAAATTTAGTGGATTAAACTAATTAATCAATTTGATATGTAACAATTATTTGAAATTCTTTTAAGTTAGACTGTTATACTGTTTCTACAAAATCTTTCTTACTCCCCCCCCAAAATGGATACAATCTCTCCTTCCTCTGGTCTGTCAAGGCATTTACACTCTTCAAGGCTTCAATACTCTGTTTAACATTACTGGGATATGGACTGCTTCACCATTCCTTGAAAGAGGGGCATTTTCCACCTCAATTTCATCTTCCCTAGCAAATAAATGTTTAACAACTTGTCTGTAAAATGGAGAAAACAATCTACTTCTTAGGGTTGTTGTGAAGATAAGTGAGGAAGTATTCTAAAAGAAATTAAAATGTCTGGTACCAGTCAAGAGCTTAATAAAAGTTAGCGATTCCTCTTGTTATAAAAGTTAGCTGTTACACTTGTTACATCTGAATACAAAGACAATGTAAGAACGTTGGGAAACTCCTGGGGAAAACACCACAATAAGGCCTGAGAATCTGTATTATCAACTACTCATTATAACCAGCTTTCAAGTCTCTTCTGTAGGTATCACTTTGTTCTATCACATGGGTCAGTAAACTACAGCCTACAGGCCAAACCCAACCAGGTCCCTGTTTTTATAAACAAAATTTTAAGGAAGAACAATCCCGCCTATTTATTTACCTGCTGTCTATGGTTGTTTTTGCACTACAATGGCAGAGTTGAGCAATAGGAAAGAGTTAAGTACTTACTACGGAAACCATGTGGCCTATAGAGTCAAAAATATGATTTGACCCTTTACAGAAAAAGTTTGCTAGCCCCTAGACTATGAAAACTTAAGTAACCTGAGCTCTTTTTACTTAAGACAGAAATCTCTTTCCACAAGCCCTCTGACAGTTGATAACAGCCATTATACTAGTCTTTGGAAAACAAAACCAATTACTTGAGGCAGAATGTTATAGGAGGAAACCTTGATCCTTTATTTAGTTAATTCGCTGCCTATCAGACAGACCAAGGTTTAAAACAAATCTATGTCAATTAAATTAATCTATCATATAATCTGTGTATTACTTAAATATTACACTGAAAATCAATACCTATTGACTAAACTATTTTATAATAGGAAACACCATGCTTTACTTTGAGCTCATTTAAGTAAAGTATAAGTTGTTAAACTTGTTTAAAATCCTTCACTGACAAATGAAACCAGCAAAGGGAAGAGGAGAATGTTGAACAGTGCATGAATTCGAAAAGAACAAGAGGGCGATATAAAAAGGAAAGGACTCTGAGATAGTATGTTTAAAAGATATTTTAAAACATCATGAACTTTCAATATATCCTCCAAAACAGCTCTTTTAACATAACGACTAAGAAAGGTTAAGAAGGCCAGACAGTATAGCCCCAAATAGTTGCTGTGGGTGATTCAGTAGTGGGGGAAAAAAGTATGCAGGAGAGGCAATATTAAGGTGAAGACAAATGAAGATGTGCTAATTTTATATGTGAAAAGGCCTAGACTAAATGTTTCAAAATTCACTTTTGGAAATAAATTTCTATTGTGTGTGATAAGAGATCATTTTGTGCTGATACAAATGAAATCAAAATGTGAGCTGGTAGAACATAGCCTGTTCTGCCTTCTCTAACCTCAGAGCAAGGAGGGACATAGGTGACATTGTACATAGTACCGAGGAAGAGATGGAAGGTACTAGAAAGGCTGACCAATGTTCTTGCTCATGGGTTATATATTAAAAAAAACAAACAAAACAAAACAAAAAAACAAAAAACAAACAAACAAACAAACAAAAAACCTCAAAGCTATACTTTGTTTCATTTTCTAGTTCTATGAAAACACCAAGGAAGTTCTGTACAGGCTACTTACTCTCACAAGCACACATGTGTCCACAAGGTTGAAAAAGAACAGCTGCTTTCTTGTCAGAGCATACCACACATTCTTCAATCTACAAAAAAAGAGGTTACAGCATAAGTGTGAACATGTACAGATAAATCCTGTAACTCTAACAGTTTCTTTTGTATCCAAGTGTATTTCCTCTATAAGGAAACACTCTTAGCACAGTGAAACTTCACACACTCTACTTCTCTGTCCCTGACTCTCTGGGTTGCTCATTTTTTCACCTTTATAAACTCTGGCCCTTCATAGGTTCTATTTCCATGTTAGTCTTCCTACCTATCCTAAAGAATGATAAAGAAAACTCCATTTCCTCTGTGGTCAGAAAGACCAGAATAGACTTTAATTCTCTTTTATTCAAAAATTACTTTGAGGGGCGCCTGGGTGGCTCGGTCGGTTAAGCGTCCGACTTCGGCTCAGGTCATGATCTCACGGTCCGTGGGTTCGAGCCCCGCGTCGGGCTCTGTGCTGACAGCTCAGAGCCTGGAGCCTGTTTCAGCTTCTGTGTCTCCCTCTCTCTGTGACCCTCCCCCATTCATGCTCTGTCTCTCTCTGTCTCAAAAATAAATAAACGTTAAAAAAAAAAAAATTACTTTGAAAGAAAAATAAAAAGAACAAATAAAGGAGTATAAAAATAAATCTAAGATAAGCTAGATTTCTAATATTAATAAAAAACCAGCCAGATTAGCAGACTGCTAGGGCCCAAGGGGAATTTTTCTATTTATCCACATCCAAGGAACTCTACCCAACATATCCTTTTCTGGGACCTAGTCAGTTCTCCCATGCTGGTGGGAGTCCATGGCTTTGGCCTGTTCTTTCTCTATAATCTCTAAAGGCACAAGTCTTCCACTATCTATTCATATTCCTTAATTTTATCTCCTCTTCATCTCCACTTCATCTGAGTTTTGAGTGTGTAACTATTTCTCAACCTTGGCTCTTGGTTTTTTTCAACCCCATCCCACCCCACTGCCCTTGCATTTTTCACTTGTTCTCCCCCCTTCTGACACACATTCACATTTACCCATATCTTGTGACATTAATATTACTGCCCCAAAATGATGACCACCACTCATCTATAATTTCACCTAACTAACCAAATTTTGCACGTGCTCTCTCTATGGACTTTCCCAATGTGTACCTTGCTATGTACATAGAATTTCTATAGTTGAATTAACAGGAGAAAGCAGTAAGATATGATTGGTTGGGACCTTTATATTTCTGGATTCAAATTCCAGTCCCAATAAGAACAAATTACCTAACACTGTTGGGCCAAAGTTTTTTTTTTTTAAATCTAAATGATAAAGAACAAACCCTTCTTCACAGGGTGGTTAAACCAGATATTATGTATGGAGTGTTTAGTTAAAAAAATCTTTGTAGCCTTAACATTTTTCCCCCTTTGGATTTTTTTCCTCAGGTTACATTCCCAGGAATGAAATTACTAAATCAAAGCATGTTTATTGCAAAGGTTCACAAATACTGTCAGCATGGTCTCTCAAAAACATGAACCCATTTATTCAGCCTCCAGCAGTGTTTAAAAGAGTGTGCATTTTCCACTGTCCAGGATAGCATTTTTAAAATTTTATTTATGCTAATTTGATAGGAATGATTAATGGTAATTCATAATTTTTTATTTATATTTCCTTAACTGCTAAGGAGATAAAGCTTATTTACTCCCCCTTCCTCCAAATATTAGTTTTATAATTTGTTTGATGTTTAATGAAGATGTTCATTACTCTTTAACCACTTGGGGTCACTATTTCTTTATATTCAAAGCTCTGTCGCTAACCTGGCAAATCTGTTTGGTGGATATGTTACTTTTTGTACTTTTCTGCAAGTTTGAAAATTTTATAACTTGAAAGTCAAACTGAAAGCCTACTGATTCTTGGAATTCAGAAATGGTCTAGAAAGGTATGACAGCACATTCCTCCCTCTCTACCTGCTCCATCAATTTTCCCTTTGTAGACACTCTTGTCTGTGTATCATCACACGGGGGAAAGAGCAGGGACTTAAGAATCATGAGACCTGCATTTGATTCTTTGAGTACACTTCTTTGAGCTTCAATTTTTCCAACTGTGAATCCTAGAGTTAGACAACCAGTAAGGGTTATTCAGTATCTGGGACTCCGCTTCTGGCAACCTGGGGCTCTGAACTCTGAACTTTACATCTCTCTCAAAGCACCTACAACATCCTATATGGCAAAGTAGATTTTAATCTAAGTTTACCAGCACATTACCAGTTTTTAGCAGCTAATTATCATATTCATCTCTGTCCTGACTACAAAACATGTGCTCAATAAAGATTTGTTAAAGTAAGGCTTAATCCAACACAAAGAGTTTCAGGCCCAACAACAGAATGCATAGATCAATCTAAAAAATAAGAGAATGGCTTGAATTTTTACCCTTTCAGATTCTTTCCCAAACTGTTGCTTAGTGAGCAGGTAACTAAAGCAAATTATAAATACCAAGTAGAATGATCTGCATTAATCTATTAAGCAGGGATGACCTAGATAGAATGCATATAAAATGCCAACACAGCACCTGCAGTTACGAGACTGTCTGCACTTAACAGTTAAGTGTTGTTAGTTCATCCTTCCCACCTTTACAAAGAGACTAAGCAGCTATACACACCCTACTACTCCAAAATCCTCTATCCAAAAATAACTTCCTTGTAATTTTCCTGTGCCAAAAATTTTACCAAAGATTTGTTCATTTGGATCACAGAAAACATCTAGTTTTAGAAGGCTCCCTATGAAAATGTACAAAGCACCAGCAATGTAATACCTTTTAAGTCATTGCCAGCTAATTCATTATAAGAATTAGTGCCAGCTCCTTTCTAATTAATGAAGGTTAATGAACAGCTTAAGAAACATCAAGGGAATAATGAAGAGAATAAAAAGAGAACAAAAAAAAGAGTATAAGCTTTATAAATTAAACCAAAGAAAACCAAGAGATCTTTTGGTTTAAGATACTCACCTTAAGAGAAATCATTTGTAAAAAACTTAAAATCATTTTAACACACACACGGAAAAACTAACAAGGAAAATCAATTATTTCAGTACAACCAAAATAGGTAAGACAATATAGTTATGATAGAGTACTAAGTTACACAGAAAAAGAATGAAACCAGAAACCTAGAAACGAGTAATACTTCTCAAAAAGTAGAGTCAGACAAGATAAAAAGTTCAGAGTGGATACAGAATTTGGCCCTTGCTAACAGCAAGATGACAGACAGGCTTTATTTGCCTCTTGGTGGGACACAATACAAAGTGAGTACCACCATCTGTGAGAATTTCTTGCCAAAAATGTTTAAGCTGACCCTAATCAAGCTGTTAGATCTAACTTCCAGTTTACAGGAAACACAGAGGATAAAGAAACAAATTATACAACACTCTGATAAAACAATCAAATCCAGAATGTGTGACATTCTACAAAAAACAAACAAACAAACAAACAAACAACTGGTGTTTTATGAAGATGAATGCAAGAGAGTCCGTGTACTGAAAAAAGGTGCAATATATAATAACTACAATGAAAAATGGGATTAAGTACAGCTTTAGGTTATAAAAGCAAAATAGATTGATTTTTAACTTCTATAGTTTCTATATACAAAGAAGGAAACTCAAAATTGTTTTCTTGATAAATATATAAATTATACATTCTTAAATTTCAATCATCCTTTTTTTTTTTTTTAATGTTTATTTTTGAGACACAGAAGGAGCATGAACAGAGGAGGGGCAGAGAGAGAGGGAGACACAGAATCCAAAGCAGCTTCCAGACTCTGAGCTGTCAGCACAGAGCCTGATGCAGCGCTCAAACCCACGAACCGTGAAATCATAACCTGAGCCAAAGTCAGACACTTAACCTACTGAGCCACCCAGGCACTTCAAATTTAAATCATTCTTAGAACAAAGTTTAACAGACATATGGCATCATATAATCTTATTTATCATAATTTATAATCTCAAAGAACTTCATAAAATGATAAAATACTGTATTAAAAATATATTACCTTTGTCCTTGACTGAACTTGTTCTTTACAGATGAGGCATTTCTTGACTCGTGGAGAACACAAAGAACAGGTAGCAATATGTCCACATGGGCCAAAAAGAGTATCTCTCTTCATATCTGAGCACACCATGCACTCTTCTAAGGTTTCAGAATCATTACTAATCATGGAAGGACTTCGAGAACCCACCTGACCACTAATAAAAGAAAATACTTCTCATCAATCCTATCAGAATATTTATATTACAACTTCATTAAAATATTTTTAAAACATCTAGAGCATCATTCGTATACATAAAAACAGCTTTAGTTATATTAAAAAATTAAGCTTTAACATCTGTATATGAAACACTGCATGCCATATTTTTCCATTTGTATACATCTCTGCATCTTTACAGGTTTCTGATACTATTTAAATTTCAAATTGAACAAATAGCTCACCCAATGGAAAAGGGTGAATCTTCTTCTAACAAAGAAACCAAAAACACTAGTTACAAAAAATTTAACATAAACAGTTTCACTCAGAATCTGTTACCTATAAAGAACCAGCAGAGAAGGGCATAGGAATAAAACACAAATTCTAGCTAGAGCCCACATTAGTTATCCTAACTACAGACAGAATGAAGCATCATTAGAGTCCACAACTGACAGAGCACTGTGGAAAATACGTCACTGCAGCTGCTGTTTTGACATTTCTTTAAATGTATCCTTAAGGGGCATAAAATTCTATGGAAAGACAGAACACATCTATAAATAATTGGATACACAGAAATACATATATATGACCAACTACAGCTATACAAAAGGGATACTCTGTTTCTACCATAATCTTCAGAAACTCATCAACATCCATACACACACACATACATACACACACACACACACACACTGGTTCCATCTTAGACCCCAGCATTAAAGTTACTACTGCAGGAATTATAGCGCTTTATATCTATATTTTTAGATATGCTCTGTCCTGCTATAATAGAATTTTATGTTCCTCAAGGACACACTTAAAGAAATGTATATACCTCATATGAATTTCTCCATTAACAGCTCAATGTATAGATTCCAAAGAGATGTCATTTCATCTCCACACCCAAATTAAAAGAGAGGCAAGAGAACACAAAGTTAAGGGAAAACTACCAAAATGTTGAATGGCCAGAACCAGGTATAAACGGCAGTAATAGCTGCACAGCATTGTTGGGATAAAAAAAGGAACAAAATATACATACCTCTTTATATGTCTACAATATTTCATAATAAGAAAAGCAACTGTGTTATAAATAATTAAAATTACTGACATATTTTACTTTTAGAAAAAAAAAGACAAGTGTGAAATCATTTTTAGAGAAAACCCCATCAGGAATCGGTTCCTTCATGTGTTCATTCTTTCAATCCTTCAGTGATACTTAGTGAGTGAGTGTCTGTCAGGCACTGTACAAGGTGCTAGAATTATTACAGATTTTGTGTGACATACACCCTACTGGTGAGCATGTACACTGCCTCTCTTATAAAAGTCTACCGAGCACCTGGGTGGCTCAGCTGGTTAAGTGTCTGACTCTGGATTTCGGCTCAGGTCATGATCTCATGGTTTTTGAGATCAAGCCCTGCATCGGGCTCTCCACTGACAGTGCAGAACCTGCTTAGGATTCTCTCACTCTCTCTCTATCTCTGCCCCTTCTCCATTCGCATTTGTGCTCTCTCTCTCCCTCTCTCTCTCTCTCAGAATACATAAACATTTTTTTTTAAGTCTATTAAAAATTTCAGGGCACTTGGGTGGCTGAGTCAGGTAAGTGTCCAACTCTTGATTTCCGCTCAGGTCATGATCTCATGGTTTGTGGGTTCAAGCCCCACAGTGGGCTTTGCACTGACAGCATGAAGCCTGCTTGGGATTCTGTCTCCCTCTCTCTCTGCCCCTCCCTTGCTTGCTCTCTCTCTCTCTCTCAAAATAAATAAACATTTAAAAAAATAAAAGTCTATTACAATTTTGAATACATCTAACATTAATCACAGCAATTTCACTAGTACTTCTGCCTATAGATGAATTCCTCTAATGTATAGGAGCACTAGAAGATCAGGCTGATTTAGAAAAGTTTCTTAGCACTTATTATGCATAAAGCATCGTATTTAGTAATGCAGAGAATAGGATACTAAGTAAGAGACACAGTGTCTGGAGAAAAATTTTTAAGGAAGAAAGCATCAACACAAGGAAGATGAGCAAAGACCAAGACAGTCTGAAGTAATCAAGTCCTCCATTATGAAACCACATGGTGCTTTACAAAGAACAGTAAGTTTTATGACACGAAATGATACAAACCTGACTTTTTCCTTATGACACTTTGCCAGTGCTTTGCAGAGGCTTGGATCAGGACAGAGATCAAGCGGCGACTGACCTTTCTTATTTCGAATGCTAAGGTCAGCACCATTGGCAGCCAAAAAACAGGCAATAGATGCTGCACTCTTCTTCTCCGCCCCCTGGGTACCAAGTCCCATTATTAACTGAAATCAAATGAAAAGAGTCATTATTTTCCCCTTAAGAATCTGTTATCAGTTCTCACCCCTAAATGTGTGTGTGCACGTCTGAGTGTATATTATATAAAAATTATATTAAAATGTCTGGAAAGAACTCACAGCCTACACAAGTATGGTGGGCATTTATGAGCTGCAGTCCTAACATCCATTCCCCTTCACTCCAGTTTTCTCAGGAATATAGTATGAGGAATGATCCACTCTTTAGTTTTACAGGTGGACCAAAGAAGGCTGAGACCAGTCAGATATCCACTTCATCTAGGTGATTAGTTCAGGGATGACAAATCAGATCAATTAAGGTCAATAAAACTCAAGACCAGGACTTCTGATTTAAGATACTGAGGAAACAGTACTCTCATTTCTTTTTTTTTTTTTTTTAATTTTTTTCTTATGTTTTATATTTGAGAGAGAGGCAGAGAGCAAGTAGGGGAGGGGCAGAGAGACAGAGACAAAATCCAAAGCAGGCTCCAGGCTCTGAGCTGTCAGCACAGAGCCCTACGTGGGGCTCGAACTCACAAACCGTGAGATGGTGACCTGAGCCAAAGTCAGACACTTAACCGACTGAGCCACCCAGGCGCTCCAACAGTACTCTCCTTTCTACTCAATTTAGCTCTGGAGCTGTTAGCAACTGACATGAAATAGTAAGAGGAGAGACAACAGAGAAAAGAACCAACACCAAGGAAGTCAGCCAAGAAAAGGAGAAGGCAATTAATCAGGTTTTGATTTCATCTGAGCTACTGACTCAAACATGTTATCAAACATCTGTAGAGCATCTGTAACAGACCAAGTACTATTTTTAGCACTTTCCATGAATTAACTCATTTAATCTTTGTAACAACCCTATTATGGAGTTAATTATTTCACTCTCTCCTTTTTACAATGAGAAAAAGGAGGTACACAAAGGTTAGAGAATTCAGCTATGGACATAGAGAAAGGTGGCAATTCTACAACACTTTGGTCTCAGACCTCCTTTGCAGTCTTAAAAATGATTCTAAAGTTGGGGCGCCTGGGTGGCACAGTCGGTTAAGCGTCCGACTTCAGCCAGGTCACGATCTCGCGGTCCGGGAGTTAGAGCCCTGCGTCAGGCTCTGGGCTGATGGCTCAGAGCCTGGAGCCTGTTTCCGATTCTGTGTCTCCCTCTCTCTCTGCCCCTCCCCTGTTCATGCTCTGTCTCTCTCTGTCCCAAAAATAAATAAACGTTGAAAAAAAAAATTAAAAAAAAAATGATTCTAAAGTTTATATGGAATGGTCAAAGACTTAGAATAAGTCAAACAACTTTGAAAAAGAAGAAAAAAGTTGGGAAGACTTATACTACCTGAGTTGAATGTTTACTATAAAGCTACAGTAATTAAGACAATAGGGTTGGCATTACATACCTAAAGACACAGATCAACAGAACAGAATACAGGATCTAGAAAGACTTCACATAATATGGTTTATCGATTTGGGACAAACGCACAGCAGGCAATTCAGTAGAAAAAGACAATCTTTTCAACAAATGGTGGTGGAATAACTGGAACATCCACAAGGAAAAAAAATGAACCTTGATCCATACCTAATACTATATATAAAAATTAACTCAAAATGAATGGTAGTGCTAAATGTAACAGCTGAAACGTTATAAACTTCTAGTACAAAAGGGGAGAAAACCTTAGTGTCCTTGGGTTTGGCAAAGATTTTTCAGATAGGATACTACACAAAAAGCACAAACAATGACAGAAAAATTTATAAATTAGATCTCATCAAAATTAAGAACTTCTGCTCTTGCAAAAACACTATTAAAAGAATGAAAAGACTGGGGCGCCTGGGTGGCGCAGTCGGTTAAGCGTCCGACTTCAGCCAGGTCACGATCTCGCGGTCCGTGAGTTCGAGCCCCGCGTCGGGCTCTGGGCTGATGGCTCGGAGCCTGGAGCCTGTTTCCGATTCTGTGTCTCCCTCTCTCTCTGCCCCTCCCCCGTTCATGCTCTGTCTCTCTCTGTCCCAAAAATAAATAAACGTTGAAAAAAAAATTAAAAAAAAAAAAAAAAAAAAGAATGAAAAGACAAGTCACAGACCGGGAAGAAATATGTGCAAATCCCATAAACTGATAGGGAACTTGAATTCAGACTCTCAAAACTCAATAGTATCAAAACAGCTCAACAAAAGAATGCACAAAAGATGGGAACAGACACTTCATCAAATATATGTAAGTACAAGCAAATGAAAAGATGTTCAATATCAGGCAGTGGTCATTAGGGAAATGCAAATCAAAATCCCAGCATAGCACTACACACTCAACATGAATGGCTAAAGTTAAAAAAGAACAACCAAACAACTTTCAACTTTCACTAAGAATTTGAAGCAATGTAGTTAGAATTAACTATTGCTTAGTTCATACACTATATTTCTACATATGCAGTTCTGAAAAAATATTTCATCAGATTAAATTAGCCATAAATTTAAGATCTTGCATTAAAAGATACTTCCAAAAAAAAAAAAAAAAAGATTCTTCCAGTAGTACTGAATTAAAGATTAATTTACTCACTGTGTTTTTGGATGGCTCCCATGCAGCATCAACCTTCCCCACATCCTGCATATCTTGGAGCTGACGTAGCTGAGACAAGGTATGGTGCCTCAGAGCTTCATGCAAAGGAGTATCCCCATCTTTATCCTGAATATCTAATTTGGCACCTGCACGGACCAAAAGCTAAAAGAGAAAGACATCTCATTTGCTAAGGTCTCTCTGGCCCACAAGAAATTACAACATATCTAAAGTAACAGTGACAGAGCCCTGGACCTACCTGAAGGCGTTTGCCACTAAAGCCAATTATTTTTATGTTTTCACTTGCTACTCTCAAAACTACTGTTTCTCCTTTACAAATAGTGATGAGCTCTGGTTACTCAAATATATCGAATCAGAGAAAACAGAAAGAAATGAGAACCAATTCACAGACTCCAAGATCAAGATAACTGGGAGAAATTGAAGACTTTTTTTCTTTTTCTTTCCTTCCTTCTCCTTTCTTCCTTTCTGCCTTCTCCTTCTTTCTCCTTCCTTCTTCCTTCCAGATTTTATTTTTTAAAGTAATCTTTAAAGTAATCTTCATAATAAATGTGAAGTGTTCACTAAACTACAACCTCTGATATAAAATGCATAATTGATATAGTTCAGTAGATGTTTTAAGTAGCAAATATAACTTTGTTTAAGTTAAGGTTTTGCTTATGGTACTTTTTAACGATTTTCCTAATTCTTTCTACAAATGCTGTCAGAGTTTTAGAAAAACACCATAATCAATCTCAAGCATATGGTCTTACCTGTCTTGGCAAACGGCCATTTTTTGGTGGTGTTTTGTTTTTTGGGTTTTTTTTTAATTTGTCCCCAGAAGTTTACATGAGATGTCACTCTCTGACAGTGTTTCTCAAATTTGAACATGCGTGAGAATTACCTGGTGGGCTTGTTAAAGCACAGAATGCTAGTTCCCACCCCTGCAGTTTCTGATTTACTCGGTCTGAGGAGCCCAAGAATTTTCTACCAAGGTCCCAGGTGATGCCGATGCTGCTGGCTCAGCTTCTAAGCTTTAAGAATCACTGCTCTACAAAAAAATTTTAAACTGATAATCTTTCAAATATTTTGTCTGGAATATCAGGTTAGTCAAATATGTATACATTTGTGGCAAACGTCCAGCCTAAGTTTTTTTTTTTTTAATTTTTTTTTTTTCAACGTTTATTTATTTTTGGGACAGAGAAAGACAGAGCATGAACGGGGGAGGGGCAGAGAGAGAGGGAGACACAGAATCAGAAACAGGCTCCAGGCTCTGAGCCATCAGCCCAGAGCCCAACGCGGGGCTCGAACTCACGGATCGCGAGATCGTGACCTGGCTGAAGTCGGACGCTTAACCGACTGCGCCACCCAGGCGCCCCCTAAGTTTTTAATTATAGTTCACTCTCAATTATACAACCCTGGGATCAGGACCCTACCCAAAATCAAGAGTCAGACACTCAAACAACTGAGCTATCCAGGAGCCCCAGGAATGTACTTTTTAAAAAACTAATTTATATATTACTTTGAAATTCTCTGATTTAATATTTTGGCAACAAAATAGTCTGGCAACAAAATTACATAACAGACTTTGAATATCAGTTTTAAGATTTTCCCCATTATAAATTAAAACTCTCTGCCCAGTATTAGCCAAAACTCATAATTTGTTCATCTAACTATGCCTTCTGAAAAATCTATGTATCATTTTCAAGACCTTCTAGAAATCTATCTGGTAAAACACACTTGTAAGATTCTTGTTAGTAAATACTTTACCCTCACAATCTGGGTGTGCTGTCGTTCAACAGCAAGGTGAAGGGCAGTTTGCTGGTTCACATTCTGGATATCGAGGTTCGCATTACCCTGAACAAGAAGAACAAAGTTTATATACTCAACATTTGACAATCGTAAGCAACACTAAAACTATAACTCTTCATGAGAAATAAATAACACAAACACTGCTGACCACTTTCCTCTCTTCTAGCTACTGCAACACTGTTCTCATAACAGTTGCTGGTAATACAGGAAGAACCAGATGGGGCAGCATCTTTCAGAGGCAGAAAAGCAAGCTTACAATAATTATTTTTACTATAGTGACTCCATCCAGGAACAGTTAAATAACAAAGTTCAATACAGAGCTCAAACACAGCTCCTTCTCAAGCTCCATTATACAGCAATAGAGACAATTAGCTCCTTTCAACTGTAAATAGTATTTCCTAAAACGTTCTATTAATGAATCGTCATATTGGATTTAGATTTAAACTAATGACCTAATAAGGTCATGTACCCTTGCTGCATAACTGAGCTCTTATTCAGTGAAAAGGAACTTCACTTGAGGATGAGAAGACAATGTTTAATTAGTATATAAAAATACTTATTAAAGGGAAAGCAGAAAGCCCTACCAGGGCCCTGGGGTAGTCAAAGGCCTATATGAGAACAGCTGATGCCAAGGACAGAGGAAAGGAGCAAAAGTCCAGAACTTACTGGCACCAGGGGACCTAGAGCTTCAGGAACTTAAGCAAGCATTCCACCATCTCACACTCATTTCCTTGCTTCTAACATGGTGACAGTACAACCTACTACACAGGGTCAATGGGATTATGGGGTTCAGGGTGGGCTGCCCCTAAATAATGCCACTTTGGCATACTAATTATTTTGAATTAAAGTTACTTAAACAGCTAGCACAAGGACACTCAGACCTTCCTTTGTCTCCTGAAAGCAAGAAATAAATTCCCCATGTGAAGGCTATCTTCCTTGACCCTGGAGGGTAGAAGGCATCCTTATTGTCAGAGATAGGGAATTAAGGGCCAAGAATGGACTATATAAATAAACTTTGTTACTTCATTTATTTATTTGCTACCCCAAGCCCAAACCCCTTTGTGAATTCTCCACAAGTAACTGTTTGTGTAAAAGGTACAAAGGCTGCCTGCTTTGGTCACTTAGGAGAGTCTCATATCTGAGCTCCCATGTATGCAATATTGAACATGTTTTTCTCCTGTGGTTATGTCTCATGTCAGTTTAATTATTAGACCGGCCAAAGAAACGGGAAAGAAAAATTTTCTTTCCGTCCGTAAGGATTAAGAAAAATAACATGTAAATTGCCTAACACAATGTCTTATATACTAATAATTTTAAAAATGGAACTAAGCAAAGGGCTACAGATTCAAAAGATAAACTTTATCATTCTGTTTAGCCCTCTGATTACAACTCTGAAACCCACCTGTGCCCTTGCTTGGGTAGAGCTCAAACTCTTCTAATACTATGACATTCTAGAAGATGGGAGTTTCTGATTTGTTTTTATTAGTTATGTTTCTCTGAGTGTAATTACAAGGAACTTGATCTTAGCTTGTTTTCTTATCATGCCTTGTTCTCATATAAATGCAGAAAGTGAGGGATTTTCTTTTTAAGTTTCCTAAACTTTCCATCATTAGATTTTCCTAGTATTAACCATATTCGTTGTATGAATGTACCATAATTCATTTATCTAGACACTAGCTGATGAACATCTGACTTGGTTCCAGTTAGAGGTTATTACAAATAAAGCTGCTACAAATGTTTAGTACAAGTATTTGCATGGAAATATGTCCTGAGTTCTCTTGGGTACATACCTAAAAGGGGGATTGCTGGGTTGTATAGTGAATACATGTTTAACTTTATTAAGAACTGCCAAATTGTTTTCAAAGTGGCTGCTTTGAAAAACACCAGCAATGTATGTGAATTCTAACTGTTCCACATCCTAAACCAACATTTTGTTTTGTTGGCATTTTTAGTTTTAGCCATTTTCATTGGTGATCAGTATTTCATTGTGGTCACAATTTCTAATCCCCTCGTGATCTACAGTAATTTAAGCTAAATTGCAGGATATATGGTCCACATACAGAAAATACTTGTATTTCTGTATATTTGCAATATACAGTTAGAGACTGAAATTTTAAACAACTTACAATAGCATGAAAAATTACTTAAAGATAAATCTAAAAAAAAAAAAAAGATAATTCTAAAATGTGCAGAACCAAATTGCCATGACTTTCTAATAGAAATAATCCAATTCTAAAATTTATATGGAAATTCAAAAGATCTTACAGTAATTCTAAGAAAGAAGAACAAAGTTGGAGGGTTAACTAACTGATTTTAAGACTTACTAAAAAACAACAATTACCAAGACAGTGTAGTGGTCAGTTATCTGTATCTTGAATTGAAAAGGAAATTATCCCAATTAACAATACTTTTATGGGCAGTAACTTCAATATTTAATAACCAAGGCTTACTAGTCAATGGTTCTGTAATAGTACCGTACGGTGACAGATGGTAGCTACGCTTGCGGTAAGCACAGCACAACAAGTAGCATTCAAGTTGTCAAACCACAGCGTCATACACCTGAAGCAGATGCAACACCGAGTGCCAACTACACTTCAAAAAAGTAAGAATAAAGGTTTAAAATGGCAACTATTTCTTTATCTTAGCTTCTATAGTTCATGCAGTGTCTATCTTCTGATGTGGTACTTAATTATACACAATGAACTATTCGCTAAATTTGTCTGCTATTTCATCTTCTTCAGTAGCCTGTAAGCTCCTTGAAATCAGAGATCGTAAGTAATTCTTTGGTAACTTCAACGCTTCTATATGACATATGCTTGACTGAGATATTTAAAAGTTTTGCTGGAAAACCTAAAACATCATAAAACTACACGAACTAAGTTCCCCAAAAATCCAATACCATAAGAATGTAGCATTATCTTATCTCAGAGATGAATGGAATGACTGAAGTGAACCCGTACTGCTATCCAGTCAGTTTCCAGGAATCCAGCAGGAGTCATGAACTGAACTGCCAGATCCTGGCTGCAGTCTTGTTACTAGATGGCAACTGGCCACACTAGCTTTGATACCAACATGATGGTTCTTGGTCCTTGTACAACAGTGGTAGTGATTCTGGGAAATCTCTGTTCGTTGATACCTATTTCACGGGACTAATCCAGAACACTGTGGGAGGGAATACAAGGGGCTAAGGGAACCCCCCCAACCCTTACACACATATACACACCACCTCCCTCCATTTAAGAACCCATGTTAGGCAGAAGAATGAAAACGCACCATATCTGAATTTGCATCATCATGGGGTTTTACTGTAACCTACCAAGAGGTAGCTGATGAAGTAATAAGTACATAAATGGTAATGGTCCAAATTGTTAAAAATTATTGCATAGCTTTTCCTACCTGATGTACCAACAGTTCAGCCACTTCTACATGATTGTTAAGGGCAGCCAGATGCAAGGCAGTATAACCATCATCTTTCTTCTCATCCACAATCCATGGTCTTGGTAATTTAGACAGTAAAACACGCATTGCACTGAAAGTCAAATTTACATGATTTTGGTATTTATACAATCTGATATTTAAATTATTTTCTTTAAAAAATTATTCAAAAGAAACTTGAAGTCAAATAAAACTATTCTTCTTTAAAGAAAATTATGCCCTCAAAGACAAATGAAGTATCTTTTTTCTAAATCTCAAATACACAGCTTTTTCATGCTTTAAGAGGTAAAGAAACTATCACCATTTGGGGGACAGAAACAAAACAGAATGGGAGTGTTACAAAGGGAGAATATTATGAGAGGGAAGAAAAAAAAAACCAAAGGAGTTTTTTTTAAAAAAGACAAACTTCATGTAACTGGCAGATTATCATGAATTGCAGCTAAAAATCTGATATATGGCATTTAGCAGTGATAAATCTAGTTATATCAAAACACACAAAATAAATGGTAATTATAATTTAATATTTAAAATTTAAGTACCAATAACAAAATATTTCTAGAGTAAAAAAGTTATCCTAAAGACCATCAAAGAGTAAAGTATTAAAGAGCAAGAGAAGTAATTATCAAGAAGGGATGCTTTTTCATAAAATAAACTAATCGGAGAGGCACCTGGGTGGCTCAGTCAGTTAAGCATCTGACTCCTGATTTTGGCTCAGGTCATGATCTCCTGGTTCCTAAGTTCAAGCCCCACATCAGGCTCCACACTGACAGCACGGAGCCTGCTTGGGATTCTCTCTCTCTGCCCCTCCCCCACTCACATGCATGCTCACACATGCACTCTCTCTCAAAAATAAATAAACTTTTAAAAAGTGTATAAAAAATTAAACTATTTTGACTACATTAAAATAAAAAGCTTTTGCACATCAAAGAGAACCATCAACAAAACAAAAAGGCCACTGACTCAATGGGAGAAGATACTTGCAAATGATATAGCTGATGAAGGGTTAATATCCAAAATACGCAAAGAATTTACACAACTAAACACCAAAAAAAAAAAAAAACAAAAAAAAACAAAAAAAACACACAAACAATCTGATTAAAAAATGGGCAGAGGAACTGAATACACATTTTTCCAAAGAAGACACAGAGATAGCCAACAGACACATGAAAAGATACTCAATATCATTAATCATCAGGGATATGTAAATCAAAACCACAATAAGATATCACTTTACACTTGTTAGAATGGCTAAAGTAAGAGACAAGAAATAACATGTTAGCGAGGAGGTGGAGGAAAAGGAACCCTACTATACTGCTGGTGGAAATATAAATTGGTATAGCCACTATAGAAAACAGTATGGAGGTTCCTCAAAAAACTAAAACTAAAAATATCATATGATCCAATAATTCTACTACCAGGTATTTACCCAAAGAAAAGATATATGCACTCCTGCATCATTACTGACAATAGCCAAGATATGGAAGCAATCCAGGTGTCCACTGATAAACGAACAGATAGAGAAGATGTGGTACGTATATACAATGGAATATTACCCAGCATAAAAAGGATGAGCTCTTGCCATTTGTGACATCAGGAATGAACCTAGAGGATGCTACACTAAGTTAAATACATTAGAGAATGTGATTTAACTTACATGTGGAATCTAAAAAGCAAATGAATAAACAAACAAACAGCAGAATCAGACCTACGAATACAGAGAACAAACTGATGGTTGCCAGAAGAGAAGAGGACATGGGGTTGGGAAGTGGGAGATCTGGGCCTACAGTTATGGGATGAATGAGTCATAGAATGAAAGGTACAGCATAGACAACAGAGTCAATAATTAACAGCACCGTATGGGGACAGATGGCATCTTCACTTGTGGTGAACACAGCATAATGTATAGAGATGCTAAATCACCTGACAGTCATGTAACACTGTGTTTCATCTACACTCAAATAAAAAAAAAAAATTTAAAGAAATGATGTGTCTTAAAGAAAAACCTAGCCCACTCCCAAAAAAGAAAAGTAAAATTAGAAGTAACTTTTCTTGGGGCACCACTGGCTCAGTCGGTTCAGTGTCCAACTCCCGATTTCAGCTCCAGTCATGATCGCAGGGTTGTGGGATCAAGTCCCCTGCTGGGCTCTGTGCTGAGCATAGAGCCTGCTTAAGATTCTCTCTCTGCCCCTCTGCCCCACTCGCACATGTGCACACACACTCTCTCAAAATTAAAAAAAAAAAAATGTGATTTACTATATGGTAGTAACTTTTTTTTTAATGTTTGTTTATTTTGAGAGACAGAGAGTACACTTGCTTGTGTGTAGTGAGAGAGAGGCAGAGAAAGAGAGACAGAGAGAATCTCAAGCAGGCTCTGCGCTGTCAATCCCACTAACCTTGAGATCACTGCCTGACCTGAAATCAAAAATGGGATGCTTAAACAACTGAGCTACCCAGGTGCCTGCCAGTAATTTTTCTTAACAGAAAGATTTTATGTAGAAAACTCATAATTTGGAAAAACCCTCCCCTAATATATTTAGCCACTATTTTGTTTAAGACTGAGAAAATAACTGCTGCTATACAGTGCTGGACTTGGCATGGACACCATTGACACACACATTAGACTACAGATCTTTCCCCCCTCCTAACAAAGAAAGTAAAAACAGAAACACTTTTAAAATTGTGCCAACAGAATATTAAAGGGCAAGAGATGATAGTAAGATACATATCAGGATAGTTCTTCCCAAGATGATATACATTAAAGATAAAAATCTGAAATACAGAAATGTTACAAACAAACAGAAAAACAGGCTGAAGATACAGAATAAGAGTGTGTATAAAGGAAACTATAAGTCTCTAAAATAATGAGAATAAACCCTAACATGACCCAGGATATGTTTCCTTAATAGTAGCCATCTTTAGGGGTTCCTGGGGGGCTCAGTCGGTAAAGTGTCCAATTTCGGTTCAGGTCATTATCTCACGGCTTGTGAGTTCGCGTCCTGCATTGGGCTCCGTGCTGACAGCTCAGAGCCTGGAGCCTGCTTCAGATTTTGTGTCTCCTTCTTTCTCTGCTCCTCCAAAACTCATGCACGCACACGCTCTCTCTCTTTCTCAAGAATAAATGAAACATTAAAAAAAAATTTTTTTTTTTTTTTTTTAAAAAGGTAGCCGTCTTTGAATCCCATGTAGGAAGCCCAAAAAATCTCAGGACAGGCTGACAGGCTCTGGAGGATCCAAGATCTTCTAAAATTGTATTTAAATTTGGAAGTTTATAGCTCTTATCAGATTTTAAAACAGGTTTATAACCCAAAGTACATTGAGAATCATAGCTTAAAGACAGCTTTCAGTGGTTGTTACTGAAGTTGTATCATTGCTAAGGGGCGACAGAATTCTTTGGAAATCTATGGAAAACTATGGACTTCCTTCCAGAGAAATGCACATATATATATCTATCTACCTACAATTTTGAGAGAGTATACAAACCCCTAAATCCCACTCACAAACCTCATACAAAGCTAAGGTTTCCTGCTGTCATTTGTTTACAGTAACTGTAAGGATTACGGGGGTGCCTGGGTGGCTCAGTTGGTTAAGCATCCAACTCTTGATTTCGGTTCAAGTCATGATCCCACAATTCATGAATTCGAGCCCTGCATCGGGGCTTTGTGCAGACAGCTCAGAGCCTTCTTGGGATTCTGCTTCCCTCTCTCTCTGCCCCTCCCCTGCTTGTGCTTTCTCTAAATAAATAAATAAACATAAATAAATAAATAATCAATCCAACCTTCCTGATTTGGTGGATTAAAATAAGATACTACAACTCTCAACAATAGCCAAATTATGGAAAGAGCCTAAATGTCCATCAACTGATGAATGGATAAAGAAATTGTGGTTTATATACACAATGGAGTATTACGTGGCAATGAGAAAGAATGAAATATGGCCCTTTGCAGCAACATGGATGGAACTGGAGAGTGTTATGCTAAGTGAAATAAGCCATACAGAGAAAGACAGATACCATATGTTTTCACTCTTATGTGGATCCTGAGAAACTTGGCAGAAACCCATGGGGGAGGGGAAGGGAAAAAAAAAAAAAGAGGTTAGAGTGGGAGAGAGCCAAAGCATAAGGGACTCTTAAAAACTGAGAACAAACTGAGGGTTGATGGGGGGTGGGGGTGGGAGGGGGGGGTGGGTGATGGGTATTGAGGAGGGCACCTTTTGGGATGAGCACTGGGTGTTGTATGGAAACCAATTTGACAATAAATTTCATATACTGAAATAAATAAATAAATAAATAAATAAATAAATAAATAAATAAATAAATAAACAAACCAGAAAAAAAAAAATAAAATAAAATAAGATACTACATACTGGGGCACCTGGCTGGCTCAATTGGTAAAGTATGTGACTCTTGATCTCAGGGTCGTAAATTTGAGCCCCACATTGGGTATAGAAATTACTTAAAAACAAACTCTTAAAAAAAAAAACAGATATTATGTAACTTTGACTCAGATTCTTAACTGGGAAAAGTACTGGTACCACATTATACTACTGAATGTTTAGATCTGGCATAATCATGATGCTAATGCCAAACATCTAGTATGCTACACATGTGACCATGTGAGAAACAGAATTTAAAAGGTTTTAGGATTCTTTTAGAGAGTTAAGAAGATACAAGTATAACTTGGGGGGAAAAATTTTTATTAAAAACAATACGTAATCATAAGATAATGTAAACACTTACTGATTTAAACAAAAGTTGTGATAGGACTATGTTGAGAGACATGGGGATAATAGACAATGTCAAGAGTTTTAAATCTTCTTTTTCCATGACATGAAATCAGCAGACAATGTCTACAATTGATAATTTAAGAAAACTGCAGGATAGGGGCACCTGGGTGGCTCAGCTGGTTGAGCGTCCGACTTCGGCTCAGGTCATGATCTCATGGTTTGTGGGTTCGAGTCCGGCGTCGGACTCTGCGCTGGCAGCTCAGAGCCTGGAGCCTGCTTCCGATTCTGTATCTCCCTCTCTCTACCCCTCCCCCATTCACGCTCTGTCTCTCTCAAAATTAAACATTAAAAAAAAGAAAAAAAAAGAAAACTGCCGGATAAGCTGGAAGTTATTGGGTGGGGCGTAGACAAAGGGATGAAGAAGGATAAAGCAGAACACAGTTCCCTTTCATTATAAGCTATGTAGTAGTATTTGACTTAACTACACATATACATTAGTTTGATTTTAAAAAGTCAAAACACTAAAATAATATTTAGGCTTACTATATTAAAATATTTTGTATTTTCTACCTTAGTTCTTATAGTCAATATATATAAATACGACAGTAAGTTTTGCATTCCAAGGTGTGGTTTATGCTAATCTCATCAAGTTTTTTTTGGTTTGTTTGTTTTTAATGTTTATTTTTAAGAGAGAGACAGAGTGCAAGCAAGGGAGGGGCAGAGAGAGAGGGAGACACAGAATTCCAAGCAGGCTCCAGGCTTTGAACTGTCAGCACAGAGCCCGAAGTGGGCTCAAACTCACAAACTGTGAGATCATGACCTGAGCCAAAGTCAGAGGCTTAACTAACTGAGCTACCCAGGTGCCCCTAATGAGGTTTATTTTTTTTTCAAGTCACGTTATTGACTAGATCTCCTTGAGAAGATGGTTCTTATGACACCATGTTTCCCACTGACTTATATTCCTGTTTCAGAAGTACCTTCGCATATTATACTGCCAATAACTCAAAGGAGAGAAGGGGAAAGAGGAGCAGTTCCTTCTCTGGGCATAAGCTATCCACTGAGATGGAACCATCACTAACTTGTTCTCCCAGGCTTGCATTTACTCAATGAAAGAACCGGAGAAAGCTGAAGTCTCTAAGAAATAAGAGCCAATGGCTCAGAAGAGTAGCGTGGTACTCAAACAGAAAGAGATACGTATTCTTGAAAGCCCACTGCCTCTCTCTCCTCCCTCACTCCCTTGTGTCTTTTTGCTTTTTCCTCTCAGTACAAAATGTATAACTGAACTGTGAGAACAAAAGAAGTTAAAAGTGCCAAAAAAAGATTCCAGTCCCTTCTAGATCACATTCTACAAAGTAAATCAAATCCTAGTATTAAAATGCAAAATTTAGATTCAGAGAACAGTTTTTACTTCAGAACAAACCCATTCTCTGTTAATTAGTCCCACTTAAGTGGGGTGGACAATCTGAGGAGCCTACAATACAGCCAGGAAGGCCACTGCAGGTATCCCCTGCAGCACTGTAGTTAATGAAGAGGAGACTTACACTACAATCACTGAGGTCCACAGAGCGGCAGAGATAAGGGTGTTACCAGTTCAATCCATCAGTAATTTTATTGGGGCACCTGGGTGGTTCAGTCAGTTAAGCATCCAGGCTCTTGGTTTCGGCTCAGGTCATGATCTCATCGTTGGGGAGTTCGAGCCCCATGTCAGGCTCCGTGCTGATTCTCTCTCTCCTTCTCTCTCTGCCACCGCCCGCAGATAAATAAACAAACTTAAAAAAATAATTTTATTGAGTCAACAGACTCTCACCTGTGGAGCACAGTATATGAGATTTGGAGGTATTTTTCCTGATGCCCAAACACTCTTCTTTACTTCTCAATCTGGTTGTTTTCCAAGAGGTTAAGGACATGGATGGTTTAAAGATAAGATCTTACGACCAGTTAAGCAGGCATTTGTGAATAGTGCCAAAGAAGCATTAAGTTCCGGAACAACTAATAGTGGTGCCTAGCATAATCCCTGGCACATGGTAATACTCAAACGTTTGCTGAATGATGAACAAATGAGTTCTAAGAAGTAGAGGGGACAAGCAGCTGTCCACATTGGTATGTAGCAGTCAAATGGCACTGGGTCCATTTTTAGGGCCTGCCATGCCTTACAATCTTTCTTCAGAGATAGGCGAACATTTTTCCAAACAAACAAAAGTAGCTAACCTATGGAGGCTTTACATGTTAATATTATTTAATGTAAAAAGACATTAGAATAGCACTATAGCACATACTAGGTGTTCAATAAATGCTAAGTTAATGAACAACTCCTCAAATAATAAAACCAGTTGGTCCAGAATTCATAAAAGGAACCTACTAAAAAAGTTGATTGATCCCCAGCAGAAGTTCTTCAGGGCGAACTAAAAGCAGATTAGCACGTGACATTCTAAACATATTTTTGTTCATTACCCATCCCTATCTGAATGGATGCAGACAAGAAACCTAGGAGGATATATACCAAAATGCTACCCATGGGAATCACTTTAAAAAATTAATATCGCTGGTTTTTATTTTCTTTTATCTAGCTGTAAGTAGAGGAAAGAACTACAGTGAATAGACATTACTTAGATGTTTTCAATTATTTTGGGGGGGTGGGCTTTTATTTTTTCCCCACAAACTCTTATTTTATGTATGCCACAATTAAAAGCTTCATTAATTTAACTTAATTTCATTAAGCAGGAATTTGGTACTGTAGTAAAATTTAGCTCAAAATGAGAAAGAGATATGTAACAATGCAGGCTGCATAAGAGTTGTATAGCTAAGTACTCAATCATTAAACACAACCAAAATTATCTCTTAAATGACCAGTTATTTCTCCTTCTATGTTTTAAGCCAGGGAAACCCGTTTTACTTAGCTTTTTATCTCCTTTGTATGCCTAATGTAAGGAGCTCAAAGTTTTGTTGAATGGAACGGAAGAAACAATCAAATGAATAATCATTTTCTGAATATAACAGAGACAAGGATATTAGTAGCCTATTAAATTTTGGGTATACTCTCAAGTCCCCAAAAGTGGTAATTCATTAGGAATTATTTCATGATTACATATCAGAGCAACAGCATGGCATGGTGGTAAAGAGCTCAAAGTTTGAAGCCAAACTATCTGGGTTCAAATTCTGGCACTAGCAAGCTGAATGGATGATGACTTAAGTAGGTTACTTAACTTCTATGCCTCAGTTTCCTCATGTATAAAGTGTGAGAAAAATCACAAATCCTGTCTCAAAGAAGTTGTTATGAAAATTTGAAAGGGGTTAGAAGAGTTCCCAGCACTACAGGTGTTTGCTTAAAAAAAAAAAAAAAAAAAAAAAAGCTTTCACTGCTACAAAATGGTTAGAAAAAAATGAGGCAATTTAGAAACCTGAAAATTAACCTATCTTAAACTGAGACACGTATATCATCTTCTCTCAAGATGTGTAAAAGTATTCCAATATCTACAAAAACTGACTCTTTAAAATTACCAAATGTCTACAGAAGCATTCTTAATGTCACTATTTTATTTTTATTTTTTTAATATGAAATTTATTGTCAAATTGGTTTCCATACAACACCCAGTGCTCATCCCAACAGGTGCCCTCCTCCATGCCCATCACCCACTTTCCCCTCCCTCCCACCCCCCATCAGCCCTCTGTTTATTCTCAGTTTTTAAGAGTCTCTTATGGTTTGCCTCCTTCCCTCTCTGTAACTTTTAACAGAATACCATGGGGGAGGGGAAGTGGGAAAAAAATGTCACTATTTTAAAATAGCCATCCAAAATAATTCACCTGCTAAGGTTAAATGCTAAAGACAAAAAGAATGTCAAGAACAAAATTTCCTTGTAGGAGGACGAGCTTAAAGAACTGGTAATAGTTTTTCTTGATTCTTGACTGAATAAATACTTAACAGAATATTATTTGAATTAGGAATAAGATATAGGTTTTGTTTAGGGAAGAACAAGGCTTCTCTTGGGCATTTTTAGGTTTGTAAAATCTTAAATTATATCTCTACAAGTTCATTAGATTTGATGTATAATATTTTTTCCCTCCTTGGTTAAAAAAATAAATTTCAACATTATAATTTATTGTGAATATGCCATTAAAATTTAGAGCAAAAGTACTTTTCCTTTGAAGCATACACTGTGCGGCAATATTACAGATTAGGTTAATGACTATTTTATAATCTCTGATATGTAGAAATGATCATGCCTAAATGTTATTTCAGGAAATTTTAGAGGAATGGCAACGTCGACAGGAGGGGGGAAAAAAACCACTTCACATTTGAAAATGAGATAGAATTAATAAAATGCATTTTAATAGTTCTATAGGTAAATATAATTTCAATATAAAAGTACACAATAACTCAAAAACATTCCAGACCATTTCTCATCTAAGCACTACAAAAAATTAACTAAAATTGACACTGAATTAAAAGTTTTAAGTAGCATTTTTCCAAGATTTCTTTTACACACTACTCTTTTCTTCCTTAATAATCTCTCTCCACCTTTAATATGTAAGTTCTACTTACCATTTCTACATATTTTCCATTCAAATATTATTCATTAAATGTAAAAAGCATGTGTAGCAACAACTAGCTCTAAAGATAACCCTGCAAAATCTCTTTAGGCCTTTAGTTGTGTAAAATATCATCTTCCACAATATTTTTTACCAACAAAAAATTAGGTTATGAAATATATTTTGGCAGCAGAGGGATTTTACTTGTTCCAGATCTGTCTAAAGACTGTCTTGCAACTAGCCAGAGTAATATTTTTCCTCTTTCCTTTTTTCTCTTCAGTGCTTCTAAGTATAGTGACAGCCGCATCAGGCTTTCCTAGACTCAGCGCAAGCTCAGTGAAAATCTGGGAAATGTAAGTAGAAACATGAGAGACCGCTTTATTTGGCAGTGCTTAAAAAAAAAAAAAAAAAAAAGGCAGAACAAATGGCAAAGCAGTGTTTGGACCGCAGGATGAACAATCAATAGGCAGAAAGCAAGATAGAGGCTTCCTCAGCTTTTGGATCGACAATCGACAGCTGAGAGACTATTTTTTGCTATGGTTGACTAAATATGGTCAGGGAAGAGAGAGGCACAAGAGAGCCTGTTTGCCTGGGAGTGCATGTTTCAAATGCTTAGCTGCCTATAAAGCTGTAACAGTTTAGCCCGTGGCCACTGAGGGAAGAATATAAGTTAACCTCTGTAGTGACCATGTGGAAATCCTGACCTTGCTTGCAGACTTGACCTCTGGATATGACAAGGTGGCTTCAATACAGATCTACCAATTAATCTTGGAAACTAAAAACCAAAAAAAAACAAAAACAAAAACAAAAAACAAACAAACAAACAAAAAACTTCACAGCAAGAAAGATACAGAATATTTCCTGCGAAGTCAGAAGAACCCAATGTATTCTGGTGGGCAAAGGAAAATAGGGTGAATGTTTAGTTACTTGGGGGGAGTGAGGTGTGTTTTGGTTTTGGTTTTTTGTCTTTTTTAGATTATAAAATTAACTTCTTCTGCAACTTTCTCCCCTCTTCTGAAGCATTTCATCTGAAAAATAAGCGAGGTTCATTTTCTTGGCCGTTACAGCAACCTTCCTTGGTTGCTTAACTTTCTGTACAGCAGATACAAGGTACTCCTATCTGTGCAATACTGGTAATATGACATTGCAAATCAAATGGCCAACTGTGATTCAATTTTATTGCAGTTTTGTTGTTTTTTTTTAAGGTAAAGGCAAGGGAGAGGAAAAAGACAGCTTATTTTTTTGTTTGTTCGTTCATTTGTTTTTCAAATGTATCTTAAAAGGTGAGGTTCTGCATTCACTGATACAGCCCCCTTACTTCTCTCGGCTCATGAAAAGAAGTGCTGAATCAGCGAACAGAGTGAAGGAACAATCAAGATGAAATGGCTGCTGCTGATGTGACTCTTTAGGTCACCATCTCTCTTCCTCCTGCAAATGCTGCATGGCACTAAGCTTACCAGGTAACAGAGCATGATGAGGTCTGCACTTTTAAGGATGCTTATGACTTTCTGCATGCTTACCTATTATTGGCTCAATACATGTTTCTATTGTTAAATTCTATCTGGGCATTGCCTAACTTCACAGTTCAAGTAGATAGTTTATGTAGTATAAAAAGAAATGTTGTTCAAATATCTTGACAGATAATTCTTGATCTCAAAAATGTACAAATCCATTACTATCACCTACATTACTAAAGATTGAGTCTTTCTTGTTTCAGATTAAACGATGATTTTGCATCCTTAGTAAATCCTGCTTGCAAAGTAGGCTACCCTTTAAAAACTACCAACTATTTCAAGGTTTAGTGAACCAAGAGACTTGGTAGATCACAAAATAGTTTTTAATGCTCACTTTGGGTTGGTCACAAAAATAAATCAGACCGTGCATGGTAAATTCTACTGCTGCGTTGCTGAAACTGCTATGGAGCAGGGCCATTTACTGCTGTGCTCTGACGTGCTCTCCAGGAGCTGCACTCGCTCTTTATCACAGGCTGCAGAAATTCTGTTTTCCCTGCATTCCCCAAATATGAACATTTCTTATGGTGTTCTTTTAAATTAACCTTTTAATACCACAATAATTAAAAGCAACTTACCAACCATAATGTCTTTTTAAGCTAAATGATGAAGCTCAAACCCAAGTGCTCACAGGCTAAGCACTAAGAACCTTTCAGTTCTTTTAAAAGTGAGACTTTAGAAAAGTTGACTGTTCTGGTAGTTTTCCTTTATATTAAAAAAAATTGAAGAATCAAAAGAACCAAACTCATCAAAATTAGATATTTATACATCTATTCGAATGGGTATTCAACTCAAAGCACCAAAACGCAAAATTCAGGGAAGTAACTAATAAAGGAATGACAAAGAAGTTTTCAAATAATCAAGAATTCTTATCTGTGACCTTTAAAAAAAACTAACAAAAAATTCATCACCTTTAAAAATTCAGTTCATTCACACTCCAAAATGTTCTAGTTTTCTCCCTATTCTTTCAACTTTAGAGTCAATCATAAGAAGTACTAATTGGTTAACTGGTTAAGTTTCAATAGTATCTAGTTTGTAATATCCAGTTTGTAAAAGAATTTGCACTGAATTCATTACTATCTACTTGTAGGATCTAGAAGCAAACTACAAAATAAGAAGAAATTCTCTCTGAAGACTATGAAGAAACATTAGGCTGATCTTCCCAATTTCTGAAGTATACTCTGTAAAAACTCCACTGATTCTATGAATCTCTGGCAAAAACAACCAGACCAGGACAAAGTTCAACAGATAACTGGTTAGTGTTTAGACTGTCTATGTCTACCAAGAACAAGGAACCATAAAAGGCACTAATGTTATGATTCAGGTAAATCTGTTATAGTTTAGTCTTTGATAGTCTCTGCAAATGATCTATTATTGCTCTGTATCAGTAAGCTCAATGTTTTACTAACAAATGGGAAAATAAAACATTTCATGTTTTTACAGCTAATAACTTAGTGAAACCTACTCAGAGTACATACTTCTTTATGTACCCATATGAACATACAATGCTATGGAATGTAAAGAAGTATGTATTTTTGGTAGGCAATAAACTGCAAGAGGGAACTAAACTGCAGCTAAAAGAAGCCTTTGCTTCTTTCTATGTGAATGACCTTCATACGGTAAATTAACCTAGTATCAAAGAGATGACCTTTGACAATACTAACACCATAAAAATGTAACTACTTTTTTTAGATGGAAACAAAATGCTGCTAAGATTTCTATTTTGTGAAGAAAAAAAGAGTTTGAAGGAGATTTTAAATTATCATAAAACTCCTTTTAAATCTTTTAAGTTTAAAATATACTACCTTTTACATTTTTAAATTAAGTATGCACATGATTAAAATTTGAATACAGAAAAGAAACCATTACTAGCAAAATGAATGAGGGATACATACACATGACCCAGTTTCTGTCTCCACAATTCGACCTTAACTGAAGTATATCATATCACATTAGTAGGATCAACTGATTTGTTAAGAAAAATAAGATATGACAAAAGCTTAACTCCATTACATTTCAACAACTGCTCTTCATATTTTGATTAATTTATAGTCTGCTAATATTAGAGGAATTTCTGAAGCAAGTTTTGTTATTTTAGGCTTTCTTTTTTGAAAACTACACAGTCATAATTCTAAAAGACTATCTTTTAAGTAACACATTCTACTCTCAAAAAAAAAAAAAGTGGTGGTGTTAATCACCAAGTTAATCAGGTCCTTAACCCAGTCTTCACTTTAAATGCTAAATTATTACTTAGAATAAATTAAAATATAAAATTTATGCAGGAAAAATGACATATCCTGGGCCACAGTTGTAAGTTAACAGGGCAAATTGGTAATAGATTGCCAAATATTTAAAAGAAATTAATTTATTATCTATACTATCCTTGAACTTGCTTTCTCCAAAGCAAATGAAAACACTATAGTTAAGAAATCAATTTACACAGAATAATCATCTTTTACTGGTACTATGCAACCGCAATTCAATTTTTACCAACATGATAGGCCCACTATTTATACTATGTTGGAGATATCAAAACACTTTTTTCGTATTTTACACAAAATTTATTTTATACAACTATTAATAAAAATCATAAAGCTGCTGGCAATACTTTATAAGCAGTACCTGTTTCAAGCTACTATGATAGACTTAGAAAAAAAAACCTAATATTTATATTCATGTATTCTAATCATTTCTTACTAAAAGTTATAATTTCAGACATATATGAAAAGCAAAATGATGTTTAAAATTTATACATGTCACAAGTTGAACAGAAATGGCTATGAGGTTTTAACTACAGTTAACTACAGTTAACTACTGAAAATATGTATGTCAAAAATACAGGTTCCTCTATAAAACTATTCAAAGGGTATTACTATACTCATGCTTTATAATGAACGATAATATTCATTATTCTATAGGTATACAAGTTTTTAATAATTATTTTGAAACAGCCCAGTGACTAAGACTCTCATTGCTATAATATTAAGAGTACATAATCCTTAGGAAAAAAATGACAGCACCTGTTATTCACTTTAAAAAGTATGATTATATACTGATTCTAGTGCTTACAAGTTTAACTTAACATATCTAAGAGTATTTTCAATCACTCTAAAATGTCACATCCATCACTTAGATCAGCTGTTCATTTTTAACTGAGTACATAGTAAACTCTGGGCATCTGCTGACACTGGTGTAACTCAAACATTTCAACTGTCTCTCTGACAGGGATAACAGATGCTGACATTATCAAATGCCATGGCCTCTCCTTGCCCCGATATGGCCAGTATATGAAACTGCACTGCCATCCAAAAGCACACTTGAGCAACTGGATCTGCTAACCAGCTCCCATATAACCAGTAAAAATAGAAGTCAGTTTTATTGCTATCTTCAGCACTTAAGTCTACGCAATTTAACACCTGTTTCATTTCTATTAGAATAAATGGAAAGAGTCGTAGTTACATTAATTTCACCAGCAGCATGATACTTAACAACCAACAGATGCACAATATACGTAATATGAGAATTGTTTAAATATTGCCTGAATTAGTGTTGACCTTCTCCCAGTTTAGTTCAAAACATTAACTGTTTCTTTACTCTGCATTTCACTGAAAGTACTTAATTCATTACTTTATAGGCCAACTATAATTTCTCAAACTTTTATTTTTGCAAGTATATTTCAGAGGATATCTCCTCCCTGATTCTGAAATGCAACACTGAAATCACATTATAGCAAAAATCTGCTCTACTGACTTTTAAAGTATTACTTACCTGATTTTAATATTCAAGTTCACTGATTATAGCTGTACACCAAAAGTGAATGTATTATTAAGCTGATAATGGAAGTAACTAGGCAATCTGTAGGCAAAATGATAGAGACTTCCGCAGGGGAAACAGACTTGAAAAGGGTTGCATTACTAACCTAGGATTAGTAACACTACATAAGCAAAAACAAAGAAAAAAGCTGGCATCCATGGTAGTGCCTTTCAACACAAGTCCAAGCAATACAGTGAATACACATGTGATCTATTTATAAACCAAAGGGCAGAGGTACTTTCTTAAGGCCACTCATATTCCTCCATCCCTTCCCTGTCAGCAACTTGCTATTAGTCCTCAAGTATAATACTGAAGGAGCCACAGTAGAAAGGTATGACTTTAGTGCTCTTCCCTATTAGCTTATTCACTTGGTTCAGTGCCTACAAACAGAAAATAGTACTCTGAAATACATCAAGGTCTATTTGTTCCTTTAAATGCTGTTGGTTTTAAAAACAGGTTATTGTCCACACTTAAGAATTACACAAAGGTGTACACTGATAATCCCTTAATACATCAACAAAACATGAAAGGGCAAAGACTTCTGTTCCATTCGAGTAGGAAGTAGGAAAAGTGCCTTCAAAATAGAAAAGTTTACATGTAATGACTGAACTACTACTGATAGGAGAATCTCTAACATTTGTAGAACGTCCATAACCATAATTATACAAATAAAAAACAGCTCTGCTGTTTTGTATCCCAAACTAGCAACACTGCAATGCTTTGCTAGAGCTGGTAAAATGGAACCAAATCGCCTCTTCAATGGATTTGGTCCCCTTCAACCAGCTGTAGCTATGCATTGATTACTACAGGACAGCCAACGTTTCACTGATAAATATCAATCACATGTAAATGAATTTCAGCTTATTTACATTATTTGGATTGTGGTTTCAATCAAATAATTTGTTACTGTTAATTCCCCTTGGAAGAACCATAGTGGTTAACAATGTTTATAAAATGTTTTATGAAAAATGTGTGGACAACTTAAGGATTGCAAATAAAATAATTTTACTTATTTATCCTCTCTTGGTGTCAAATTTCTTATCCTTCAGAAAAGAAACGGTAATGAAATGTAGCCTATGCTTCATGATAAAAGAAATGAAACTTCCTTCAAAGGAAGAAAAGAATTGGGAAGGTCACTCAAAACCTAACTGAAACTATAATGGGACACTACTACAGTGTGGTTCTCATGGACATGCACATATTCTAAATTAAAGAAAAATATAACATTAAATATAATAATACTCTAGAAATGTTGGGTCACTATCTTCCATAGGATTAGCATTTAATTTTACTGCTATTTATCTGAATATTGTTCAGTTAGGTGAAAAAGGAGATGATACTGCAGAATATCTTGTGCAGAGACTGAAACAGTATCTAGCTCTTCCAACCCCAAAACAGAAGTTTTTAACCCTCAGAAAAGAAAGAAAATGCCAAGTATCATGTCTTTTTACTGTGTAGATATTCCAACTCTACATACTGGTTTCCTTAGTTGTAAAATGAGGATCTCTTCTAATAATAACATCTTATGACTCTCCTCACTCTTCTTCTTTGTCCTTCACAAAAAAATACACATACAAGCCTCCCTCTCTCAGTGGAGAGAAAATGAAGAGAAAAATGACAAGTTATCCAACATCTCTTTGTTTTTCTTACTGACCACAATACAACCATAGATAATGTCATGTTCCTTAATACATGGAAACAAACATTTCAGGAGTTAATCAAGGGTTACTGATGTCCAAGTAGTAGTTTAAAACTCTACATGTTCACACAATCCTCAGGAGACTACTCCTCTATTTCAAAGTGAAGACCATCCCTTAAAAGAATGGAGGCAAAGTGTGTGTGTGTGTGTGTCTGTAAATGTATATATAAATATAAATTTTATCACTTCATTCAAGTTATTAGGCCTTCCTGCTCATATCAATCACATTTCAATTAGTCCATTAAATATATTTATGTATTACAAGGCACACAGTGTTTGAGACTGGATGCATAGCACATATAAGAGAAAATGGACACACTATAAGTATAGTCTCATTTAATAATACTCTCAGCTACATTTTATATAGCACCCAGAATATTCAAATTTTATTAAAAAAGAAAAATATTCAACACAAAGATATGGATTGGATTATCAAATCTTTATATATTCAACACAATATCATTCATTTATCACACCTGATTTCAGAATTTAAAAAGTTAAATGAAGGCATCATAATATTCTAGAGGGAAAATTACGAGTTGTTCACATATTCAGTAAGCTTTAGTATGTGCCTTTGTTAGAATAAGCAGTAAGAAATGCCTGTGAAATTATCTTAGCACTAACCTGAAAACACAAGATTATTACATCATGTGGTCCATTTATATTTTACTGTTATTTCTCACACTCAATTTATATTAAAGAAAAATGTGTAAATAACACTATGTAAGGTAACTTCATAATACTATTAACAGTGCCTCCAAAATATCAATCTGGTATCAGTATCTCCAAAACACTTGGCTGGTTTTTGGCCAGCTCTGCAGAGAATATTGCTAATTTATTCTCATGCCTGAGAAGGAGCTCTAAAAACTTAAAGGAAGCTAAAAATGCAATACCTTCACAGAAAGTACCTAAGTAACGTGCTGATTAATACTAATTCAAAGAACTTTAGTTTTCATTTTCAACAACAGAAATGATTTCTGCTCTTCATTTCAATCTGAAATTTCGCCTGTATATAAGAAAAGATAATATGGCTAAACTCTATGGAAACTATCTCTATAATAATCAAAAATAAAAACGCAGCATTGTTTTTAGTTAAGATTCCTGAAATTAAAAAAATACTATATTAAGACACATTGGAACTGCTATTCTACACTGCTCCAAATTTTATAAACCATGATACTATAATAGTCAGTGTCTCAGAGTAAAAACTTATATGGTCTCCCACAATTCTGAAAGAAAAGAATGGCTTTATAACTCTCTCTTAATGTCTTTATTTCAGTTACTGTTACATCATGAGGAAACATCAAGATTAGCTTTGAAATCTAGAATCTACATTGATCTGAAACTTTGAAATCCAGATTTTGTATTCTCCAAAATATATGACATCTAGACATATTTTTGATAACCAGGAATATCACACTTTCTTTTTAAAAAGCACTACCAATAATTAACTCTACTATATTATTAGCTAATTGCTGAAAAATTATTACTGCTTACTAAAGGCAAAGCTAAGGAATAGAATGCTACTTAAATCCCACATGTATATACACGCACATATAAATTTTGAAAACTTTTCCATATTATTAACCATAATAAATTGAAATAATTATCTGTGCTGGTATTAGGCTATATTCACAATGATGTAAATATTTTACTGTAGAACTAATATATACTAGTAAAAGAAAAACCTCAGAATTAGCTAAGAATTATACTAACTAAAGTACCATCCGTTGCAATTAAAATTGACTATACATGAAATCCAACAATTAAGCCAAGTATACGAAGAAGTATAACTATAATACAAAACAAAGATCACAAAGAAAAAAATGTTATAATTCAAAGTAAGAGATTCATCAAGATATATAAATTATAAAACACAAGAAAGGGGGAAATGTTGACACATGCTAATCACATCTAATATTTTATTCAAAAATGCTAATTTCATCAGGTTCTGGAAATAATAATTTACTATAATCTGGTTTCCTCAAATAAATGTAAAGGCCAAAGACTTTTAAGATTTCTTTTTTAATGTTTGTTTTGAGACAGAAAGAGGGAGACACAGAATCTGAAGCAGGCTCCAGGCTCTGAGCTGTCAGCATAGAGCCTGATGCGGGGCTCAAACTCACAAATCGTGAGATCATGGCCTAAGCCAAAGTCAGATGCTTAACTGACTGAAACACCCAGGCACCTCAAGGCCAAAGACTTTAGATAAAAATTCTAAGTACACCAGAAATGGCTCATCTGTCTTCTGATATCACTGACCAGTGCAAGGAAGAAAAGCAAATTTTAAGAATAAAAAATTTGATATGAAAAGCCTCAAAACAACCTCAGTTGTTTTTGCAATTTCAATTCCAATTTGCAATTTCAACTGATATATAAGTTGTGTCATCTTCTGATACTCTTCAGTGTCCAATTAAAATCACACTCTCTGGGGGGCGCGTGGGTGGCTCCGTCAGTTAAATGTCTGACTCTTAATTTCAGCTTAGGTCACAATTTCACAGTCCTGAGATGGAGCCCCATGTGGGGTTCTGTGTTAGGCATGGAGCCTGCTTAAGATTCTCTCTCTCCATCTCCCACTCCCTGCGACCCCTCCTTAAAAAAAAAGGAATCATACTCTTTATCTGGCAATCTAGAGTCACAACTGCATGAAATATCTTGAAGAAATAAGAATTTAAAAAGTCACGTAGTTTTAACTAAAGCATCACTTTACTGCAGAATAACAATGGCTTTTTTCCCTTTTATTAAATGTCACCTGACACCAATCATTTGGTTGGAAGAGTCACTGTACAAATTTTCAGCGGAACTCTCAAAATTTATACAAGAACTGAAGAAATGTTAAGTAGGATACTCTCTCTTTCTTGTATAGGCTTATTAGCACTATTAAATATACTACCCTACCCCCAGTAGAGTGAAATAATTCAAAATACTTAAAAGTCCCTCATTTCCTAAACACTTCAATTTTCAGTTTATCTTAAACTTTATGATTTAACCTATTGGGATGAGCACTGGGTGTTGTATGGAAACCAATTTGACAATAAGTTATATATATAAAAAAAACTTTATGATTTAATATAACCTAAATATCCTCAATAAAATCTCTTTTCAACAATTTTAATCTGAAATAATTGTTCTGTTTGACCTCTAACAGTTTCTCTACAGAATCTGTAACTAATCATATTAACATCTTGTGATATCTAGTGCTGTCATGATTGTCAAATTAAGACTAACATTTATTAACCCCCTATCATAGTCAAAGCACTGTGGGAGATACACAGATGAATAGGCGTGCTCACAATTTTAACAGAAACACAGAAATGCCACACTAATAGACATAAAGTGAAATAAAATAAGAACAAAGAACAAGTTAGTGTAGGGCAAATAGAAAATAATTTCAATGATGTGATCTAGGAGCTCTGAAGGAAAAGATGCTTAAGATCAAGACAAAGGATAAGGGCACTCTCACTAAGGGAAACACTTAAATAAATGAGGAAAGTAGACAAAATATTTTAGAAAAAGGGCATAGCATAATGTAGCTGAAGGGCAAGGTGGAAAGGGGGATTTAGTGGGAGATGAAGTTAGAAAGACAGGCTTAGGACACATCACAAATGAGTGTGAAGGCAAAGTTCAAGGTGTATAAATTTTATTCTATGTACAATAGGAAACAAATGAAGACTTGGGAACAGGGAAGGGGAGCCATTATGTCTTTAGAATGGTAAGTTGGCAATTAGATAAAAGTTCAATCAGAGATAAGACTGAAATCAGAGAAAACAATTAGAAAGATATTGTAATAGGGGCGCCTGGGTGGCGCAGTCGGTTAAGCGTCCGACTTCAGCCAGGTCATGATCTCGCGGTCCGGGAGTTCGAGCCCCGCGTCGGGCTCTGGGCTGATGGCTCAGAGTCTGGAGCCTGTTTCCGATTCTGTGTCTCCCTCTCTCTCTGCCCCTCCCCCATTCATGCTCTGTCTCTCTCTGTCCCAAAAATAAATAAATGTTGAAAAAAAAAATTTAAAAAAAAAAAAAAAAGAAAGATATTGTAATAGTTTAAGTAAAGGTGGTGAGTACTTAATTAGATCAGCAAAAATGGGAATAGGAAGAATGGAATAGATTGGAAAGCTGGGTACAATAAATGGAATTTTGAGAACTGAAGTTGAGAATTATGGACAGTGTAGTCAATGACAACCCTAAGCAAAGAGGCAGGAAGGGGGGTGATGTATTAATACATTCTTAGTTAAATCATTCTCTGTCCATGTGTTTCAGTCTTGCCTCATATACAGACCATAATACAGAAAAAGTAACATAAGGTGGGTAAGACCTATGATTCTTAAGTCAGATTCTTGCTCAACTTCTAGCTACTCCACTAGTCACTATATCTTGAATAAATAATTTCATCTCTTTATAAGCTTCATATTCTTTATCTACAAAGAGAAGATATTAACACCTGCCTCAAAAAGCTGTTGAAAGGATTAAAGGAGATAATGCATGTAAACCACTTAGTGGAGGCCCTGCCTATGGTAAGTACTATCATCATCATCTTCTATTTAAAAGGCAGGGAACATACCATTTTGTCTCCTTCACAATGCCAAAGTACAAAGTGTTCAAATATTCGTAATTTGAAAAATCAAAACATAATATAAAATATGGTCATTTGCTTCATCCTACATTATATACCCCTCGTTAAGAGTACCAACAGGCAATAGCAATAAAATCCTCTTGTTCTCTGTGCTCACCCTCTAGTGGTGATTCTAAGAAACCAAAAAATAACAAAAACTAGAAGGAAACACAATATAAAAATACCATATGGAACCAAAGGATAAGAATTCATGGGGATGTAATATAGTTAGTAATACTGTATTGTGTATTTCAAAGTTGCTAAGTGAGTAAATCTTAAAAGTTCTTATCACAGGAAAAAACATTTGTAACCACATGTGGTGAAGGATCTTAACCAGACTTATCGTGATAATCATTTCATAATATATACAGATTTCAAACTATTATGTTGTACAACTGAAACTAAAAATGTTATATGTCCATTATATCTCAATTTTAAAAAAGAATTTAGGATAGATTAAAGTGTCAAAATAAACTTGAAAGTGAACAGCTCCCTCAGTCAAGAAATGCAGGCTTAATTCAACTATAAACAGAGGACCTCTAATACCAAATTTTCTAAAATGCTTTTCGTGGTTAAGATGTTCCCCAAAATTTATTCATAGAAAGCTCTAGATTAAGCAAAACTAAGCTTTTTCCTATTCTCTGAGACAGTGCAGATCCTTCATGAGTTCTGTGACTTCCCAGAAGTTTTTTTTCAAACTATAACCAGCAAATACTTTTTTTTGGCAGACTGCCCATCACTATTGTTACAACAGCTGGGAATATCCTCACCAGAAGCATATATATTTATGTTATTAATATGGAGTTAGGGGGGCGCCTGGGTGGCGCAGTCGGTTAAGCGTCCGACTTCAGCCAGGTCACGATCTCACCGTCTGTGAGTTCGAGCCCCGCGTCGGGCTCTGGGCTGATGGCTCAGAGCCTGGAGCCTGTTTCTGATTCTGTGTCTCCCTCTCTCTCTGCCCCTCCCCCGTTCATGCTCTGTCTCTCTCTGTCCCAAAAATAAATAAACGTTGAAAAAAAAAAAATTAAAAAAAAAAAAAATATGGAGTTAGGTACTTAACAGTTACCTAGCCACATGTTAAAAATAATCATGCAAATGGATAAAAGGAGATGAGAGGACACATTGAGAATGATCTTAAAGAGACATAACTCTCAAGATGGAATGCATTTTAATTAAATCTTTAGATATATGTATTCTTGATACTTTATATCCATACTTAATATATATTTCAGTAATCATTTCATAATATTTGTATTAATTTCTGTTTGTTTTTAGAAGGGGGGGTGCAAGTGAGCAAGGGGCAGAGAGAAAGAGAGAGAGAAAGAGAGAATCCCCCAAGGGGTGGAAGGGATGAGGGGGGGAGGAAGAGGGAAGAAGGGAGGGGAAGAGAGGGAGAGCGAGAGAGAGAGAGAGAGAGAGAGAGAGAGAGAGAGAGAGAGAGAAGAAGGGCTCACCCAGGCCTCCTGTTTTTACCTGAAGCAGGGCTCGAGCTCACCCAATATGGGACTCAAACTCACCAACTGTGAGATCATGATCTGAGCCAAAGTCAGATGCTTAATGCTTGAGCCACCCAGGCAGTCCTTGCATTAGTTTAACAACCAAAATATAAAATTAATAGTGAAGACATAATTTCTACAGACCTTAAAATGATTTATAAAATACTAAAATAAGTCATTATTTCCTCATCAGTATCAGAAAAAGAGGACTAGCACTAGGAAAATATTTTTAAACTGCTAGAGTAAAAAGTGAGATCTTTTACCTGGGATTTCCTCTTAGTGCTGCATGGTGCAGAGCATTAAATCCATTATTGTTTGTAATGGTAACATCTGCTCCAGCTTCTAGAAGAACTGCCAGGATGTCATCACGTTTCTTACTTATTGCATCATGAAGAGGGGTATCACCTTCAGAATCCTTTTTTTAATTTAAAGAGATTTTCATCAGTTCTTGAACCAAACATTATATGTAATACTAATATATATACTGAACTACAAAACAGAAGCCATATCCAAAAACCATCAACAAAACATCCTATGTTAAATTTTAAGATGCAGGCAAGAGATATGAGCCTCATTATATTAAATAAATTCATACTCAATCTAAACACAATGAACACGTAGCCTACCAAAGAAAAGGAAAAATAATCACGTTCAAGTATGATTCAGCTAATTATAAAAAGTAATGAGGTGAAAAAGCTGCCCTCAAAATTCATTAGTTTAAAATAGCCGGCTATACCCATTCCTACCAGTAATTGTTATGCCTGAAATTTCAAAACAAACTTACACCAGTCTTGGGGCCCTATAGAAATGAATTAAAAATCAGTAGTTCTTGATCTTGGCTTCACATTTAGAATCTATAGGGGAGCTTTTAAAAAGATACCAGGCTGTTCTCCAGACCAACTAAACCAGAATTTCTGGGAGTGAGACCCAAGCATTAGTAGTTTTTCAGAGCTCCCCAGCTGTATATATTGTGTAGTCATGGGTGAAAATCATTAATCTAAATGTTTGCAAGGGGCAGAAAAGCAGTTAGTTAATCAAAATAGAAACAAATGTAAAAGAAAATTTAGCAGTCTCAGTCTTCCTCTTTTTTTCAAGCTGACTACTTTTTTCATTAATCAACTTACTTAGCAGTAAGTTATTATTCATTTTCAGTTATCTGCATAAATGGGTAATTTAGACCGCATTCATCTCATAGTTCCATAAATGTTAAGTCATACCTATGGCATGTACCACGGTTGCTACATCCAGCCTGCCACCTGTTTTTGTCAATAGTTTTATTGGAACATGGCCACACACAGTCATTTATGTATTATCAATGGCTGCTTTCACGCTATAATTGGAGCACTGGATAGTCATTATAGAAACTATATGAAAGCCTAAATTATCATCTGGCTCTTTATAGAAAAAGTTGGCCAATCCCAGACATATACTCATGTACCCTCATAACAGATTCCTAACCCAAGTTCAATCCAACCGTCTACTTTCTGTCCTCCGATGCAGTGGCACTAAAAATTCATACTCTTCAACTTCAGCTAGGCTCTTCACATGGTTGGAATAAGCTTCTACAGGCCCTGCTAGGTCATACCTTCTGGTCCCCACAGTAGCTATTCCAAATATTCTATCACTCTTCTCAATTACCTTTTCTATACCTACCACTGACCATTCACTCTCAACAGACGACTTTGCCTCCCATTTCAGACCAAATAAAATCAATAGGTATAAATTATCTCTCCTTCAACAGATTAACACTCTCTACTTCCTCCATCCTCCAATTCTGCCATCCACTTAGAGGGTCTAAGTTCCAAACCCTGTCAGTTCCAAAATGCTGTGCCTCAGATATATCAGTCTCTGATAACCATCTAGCTGAACAAAATCTCCAATTCTTTCAGTTCTCAAACTTCCAGTCCCATTACTCCTGTTTTTCCTCTTCATTACTTCTCTGACACTTATCCAATCTAATCCATCTGGTTGCTAAAACTGTGGAAGGAATCATCTCTTAGGTGATTCTTGCCTCAAAAATTAGGTCCTACTGTAAATTAACCCTAAAACCCTGTATATTTTCCAAAACAGAAAATCTTCCTGAACTAATGACTAGACTAAGACTCTAAGATAAATTAAGCTACAATTAAAATAATTCAGATAGTTATAAAGCATCATGAAATGTAGCCTATTACACTTCCTTAAGCTGCAGAAGCTCATCGTTATGATCAATAAAATTAAATCAATTCATAAGCTGATATATTTGCAAGAAGTCCCCATCCTCACCTTCCAATATAAAATTAATCTACGAACACTTTCTTTAAAAAGGCTTTTCTGGGGCGCCTGGGTGGCGCAGTCGGTTAAGCGTCCGACTTCAGCCAGGTCACGATCTCGCGGTCTGTGAGTTCGAGCCCCGCGTCAGGCTCTGGGCTGATGGCTCAGAGCCTGGAGCCTGTTTCCGATTCTGTGTCTCCCTCTCTCTCTGACCCTCCCCCGTTCATGCTCTGTCTCTCTCTGTCCCAAAAATAAATAAAGGTTGAAAAAAAAAATTAAAAAAAAAAAAAAAAGGCTTTTCTAAGAAGGAATAATAGCTGCCAATTTTATCATATTCTATGCCTTTGGGATCATTTCCTATGACCGAACATACACAATGAACTGGTAACAAAGGAATGCTTACCAGAGAACTTAGTACTTCGCTTTAACAGAATCCTAGCAATGCCTGCAGAATATTCTTCATGAAAGACTTTACCTGGAGACTAGGATGACAGCCGAAGTCCAATAAAGTCTTCACAACCTGAAGATGGCCCTTATTAACAGCAATATGAAGTGGTGTCTGTCGGCGCTTGTTGCGAGCATTCAAATCAGCACTGCCCCGGTGCAGTACTTCTATAACAGCACCTTCATCTCCAAAAGCTGCGTGGTGAACAGCTCGATCTCCATCTTTATCCTAAACATCATCATTGAAATCTGAATTAGTGAGTGAATTATTTTAGAAATAAAAATAATACCTGAAGCTATAATAATTCATCAAGAACCAGATTAATGTGAGAAAAGGTTACAAAGAACAGAGCCAACAAAATAACTAGCAAGTCACTTGAACAGTGATTAACTCCAAACAGAAATGATGAACCTGGATCAATACACTATTTCACATATATAGTGGACCAATACTTTTATCAGAAGTTAACAGTGATGATGGTAAGCCAACATTAGGAAAATGTTAAATGATGAGACAACCATTTATAAACGTTCTTTCCATTCAAAAAATTTTACAAAGGCTTTTTAATGACATAAAAATTATATAAATATTAGTTGAGCAATTTAAAAAAGACAGGATGCCAAATTGAGATCTCAATTAACTTTGAGAGAAATATATCAATATATTAACATTGGTTATCTCTGGCTAGTGAGGATACATTCTTCTCTATATTCAAGAACAGAAAAAATTTAAGTACTACCTGAAAAGATAAAAAAATGACACACAAATCAGCATAACTTGACATATCCAAAACCCAAAATTATTTCAGAAAAATCCAGGAGGTATGCCTTACCTTTTTTTAAGTTCATTTATTTACTTGGCGGGGGTGGGGTGGGGAGGTATGCACAAGCAGGGTAGGGGCAGAGAGAGAAGGAGGGAGAGAACCCCAAGCAAGCTCTGCTAAATCAGCACAGAGTCCCACATGGGGCCCAATCTCATGAATGGCGAGATCATGACCTGAGCCAAAATCAAGAGTTGGTGCTTAACTGACTGAACCATCCAGGTACCCCTAAAGTCTTACCTTTTATAACAGGCATATTTCTGGAGATGAGAGGCAGAGAAAGACCCAATTACTTATTTTTTCAAATATAAGAAACAACTTTTTAAAGAGGAAAAAAATGTCCATACTGTACCATGAAGATAATATACATAGTCTACACTAAAAAAGAAGTCCCATCACTTTGCTCGATCCAGATGGAGATATGTATTATAAGGATACTATCTTTATTTCAGACATCTCAAATTCTGACACTCAGAAGTAAGCACGCTCTGAGACTTTCTCCAGAGCAATGATTCCCAACCCACAGTCCTTCCCTCTCATGGAGTCCAGTTTTAGCAAGTGGTTTGAAAATCCATATGGTACTCAGCATTATTTGAACTACTTTTCACAGATTTAAATTAAAAACAAAACAACAGGGGCGCCTGGGTGGCTCAGTCGGTTGGGCGGCCGACTTCGGCTCAGGTCATGATCTCACGGTCCGTGAGTTCGAGCCCCGCGTCGGGCTCTGTGTTGACAGCTCAGAGCCTGGAGCTTGTTTCAGATTCTGTGTCTCCCTCTCTCTGACCCTCCCCCGTTCATGCTCTGTCTCTCTCTGTCTCAAAAATAAATAAACGTTAAAAAAAAAATTAAAAAAAATAAATAAAAATTAAAAACAAAAAAACAAAAAAAACAAAAAAACAACAGTTCAAAACAGTTGCTGAATTCAAAATAGTTTTTAGCCTTAGAATATTCTCAGACAGATATTAAAAGTAAAACCGCTAATATAGGGGTTCACAACAATTTGACAACCTCCCTTGCAAAGGTAGGAAACTATAACTCAGCAGTACTTCTACCTTACTAATATGCCAACTAAGCCAAACTAGTTGTTACCTGTCAACCTTGAGCATAAAGGAACTAGCACGCTACCACGTGAAAGATTTGATTCAACTCATGTGTCTCTGAGCATTATATTTAAGCAACCCAGAGAAATCAGCTTTTTACAAAAGAAAATTCTAGATTTGTGTGTGTGTGTGTGTGTGTGAGACAGAGAGACAAAGAGATGAAACCTCTCTAGTAGCATTATGTTTCAGAATCTTAGATTTAAGCTCTTCCTTCCCTGTAATTTGTTTAGATTTTTTTTTGTTATAATTTTTAAGGCAATCTAAGTGGTTCTTCTGTTAAAAATAACATCAATCCACTAACACTCGCCAAATAAAAACAGGAACTATTTATGAAATGTACCATATGTTTATGATTGTTAGAAAGCTGTTACTGAAACACTGTTATGCAGGTCCTGTCAACAATTTATTTACACAAAAAAAACCACTAAAAAATTAAAAACTCTTATATGTCAAAAGGATATATACATAAGAGAAACTTCAAGATTCTGGAAAATATATACAGTAGAAAACAATTACTTTGTTTTTCTTCAAAATAAAAAACCTCAGCTGCATAAAAACTTGAATAGGTTTTGTTGCTTTCTTCTGAATCCATTTGTAGTATCCAAATACACCTAATAGAAGCTCATTATTATGTCTCCCATCCTGGCACCAAATGAGATGTTGAGGGACAGGATCACAGCTGATCTCAATAAGGCTACCTGAAAGGATTTGTGCAGGGGCCTCAAATTAAACCTGCTCTTGGGTCTTTCTACCCTCTTATCCCCCTCTTTCCTCTGAACTTTGCAAAATCTGCTCTCATTCCCTAGGTTAGCTGACAGAACCACAAACCATATGGTCAACAAAATCAGTATGTGTAAGTTATGCTCACCTACTTCCTCTCCCTGAGACACAAAATATACAAACACAAAATTCTATGCTTGTTACTCTTCAATTTACATTCAGATCTCTTCTCTCTTCTCCAGTCCTACCACGAATTAATTTAGGTCTTGATTCTCAGTCACCTAACTTATTGCCACAGCTTACCCTGCCTCCACTTTATTTTACCCCAATCCATTCTGCGCACTCTCTCGCTCCCTCTCTATCTTGCTCTCTCTCTCTCTCACACACACACACACACAAATTCCCTCTGTAAAGTATAACATCTATGTTTAAAACTCTAATGTAACCCTACTATATAAATAACAAACCTCTTTTAAAACCTATTTCTGTGGACCATATCATATTCATCTGCTGCCATCATTGCTTCACATATAAAACTCTAACTTACCAACTTATTTGACCCCCTATGTTCATATACTTCACCCCAGATATCAATGCGTTGATTCCTCACCTTGTTGGCTTGAGAACAGATACCCTTTACAATTCAGCTCAGACAACCTCTCCCTCCCCTATGAAACATCCCCTCTCACAAAATCTTATTATCACTCTGTAGTATAATTATTTGTTTTCAAGTACATCATTTTTAAAATGTTTATTTTTATTTTTGAGAGAGAGTGAGAGTGCAAGCAAGGGGAGGAACAGAGAGAGAGAGAGAAAGAGAGAGAGAGGGAATCCCAAGAGGACTCTGTGCTGCCAGCATAGAGCCTGATGCAGGGCTTGAACCATGAGATCATGATCTGAGCAGAAACCAAGAGTTGGTGCTTAACCAACTGAACCACTTAGGAACCCCTCCAAGTACATTATTCTTATTTGACTGCGAGTTTCTTTTGGGCTACAACTGTATCTTTGTCATCTTTATCCCCAGGATGCACCACAGTACCTACTAGCTAGTAAGAACCAACATGGGTACAGAGTTGAATCTTTAATATGCCTTAATTACAATCATGGGTTTTTTGGTTTTATTTTTTTCAAGAGACAGAGCATGTGCACATGTGAGGGGTAGGGGCAGAGCGAGAGTGGCAGTGGTGGGGGAGAAGGGGAGAGGGCGTAAGAGAGAGATCCTAAGCAGGCTCCAAGCTCAGCATGGAGCCTGATGCGGGGCTTAATCTCACAAACATGAGATCATGACCTGAGCCAAAATCAAGAGTTGGACACTTAATTGACTGACCCACCAAGGCATCCCTACAATCATGGTTTGTTTGTTTTTTTTTAAGTTCATTTATTCATTTTGAGAGAGAGCAAGCATGAGCAGGGGATGGGCAAAGACAGAAAGAATCCTAAGCAGGCTTTGTACTGTCAGTGCAGAGCCCAATGTGGGGCTTGAACCCACAAACCGTGAGAGCATGACCTAAGCTGAAACCAAGAGTCAGATGCTTAACCAACTGAGCCACACAGGTGCCCCTACAATCATGTTTTTTAAATGATTTTTTTTTACTGTAAAATACAAGTAACATAAAATTTATCATCTTAACCATCTCTAAGTATAAAATTCAGTGATATTAAACATATTCATATTGTTATGCACCCATCACCACCATCCATCTCCAGAACTCATCTTGTAAAACTAAAACTATACCTTTTACACAATAATTCTCCATTGTCCCTCTTCCCAACCCCTGGAAAACATTATTCTACTTTCTGTCTCTATGATTTTTGACTAGTCCAGGTACTTCACATAAATGGAAGCATACAGTATTTGTATTTTGCAATTGTCTTATTTCATTTAGCATCATGTCCTCAAGGTTCATCCACATTGTAGCATGAGGCAAAATTACCTTTCTTTTTAAGTAAATAATACTCCATTGTATGTATATATCACATTTTGTTTAGCCATTCATAAATCAAGAATACTTAGGTTGCTTCCAATTTTTAGCTACTTTGAATAATGATATGAACACTGTTCTTTCAATTCTTGTGGGTATATACCCAGAGATGGAATTGTTGGATCATACGGTAATTCTATTTTTAACAAATCACCATACTGTTTTCCACAGCAGCCATACAATTTTACATCCTCACCAACCTCCCCAAAGGGTTCCAATTTCTCCACATCCTCACATATTTTCTGTTTGGCTTTTTTTCTTTTTTTTTTTTTATAGTAGCCATCTGACTAGCTAGCTGTGAGGTGGTATCTCATTATGCTTTTGATTTACATTTCCCTAATGATTTGTGATGTTTAGCATCTTTTCAGGTGCTTATGAGCCATCCATATATTATTTGGAAAATGTCTATTCAAGTCCTTTGTCCAGTTTTTTTTTTTTATTTATATATGAAATTTATTGTCAAATTGGTTTCCATACAACACCCAGTGCTCATCCCAAAAGGTGCCCTCCTCAGTACCCATCACCCACCCTCTCCTCCCTCCCACCCCCCATCAACCCTTAGTTTGTTCTCAGTTCTCAACAGTCTCTTATGCTTTGGCTCTCTCCCACTCTAACCTCTTTTTTTTTTTTTTTTTCCCCTTCCCCATGGGTTTCTCTTAAGTTTCTCAGGATCCACATAAGAGTGAAACCATATGGTATCTGTCTTTCTCTGTATGGCTTATTTCACTTAGCATCACACTCTCCAGTTCCATCCACGTTGCTACAAAAGGCCATATTTCATTTTTTCTCATTGCCACGTAGTACTCCATTGTGTATATAAACCACAATTTCTTTATCCATTCATCAGTTGATGGACATTTAGGCTCTTTCCATAATTTGGCTATTGTTGAGAGTGCTGCTATGAACATTGGGGTACAAGTGCCCCTATGCATCAGTACTCCTGTGTCCCTTGGATAAATTCCTAGCAGTGCTATTGCTGGGTCATAGGGTAGGTCTATTTTTAATTTTCTGAGGAACCTCCACACTGCTTTCCAGAGCGGCTGCACCAATTTGCATTCCCACCAACAGTGCAAGAGGGTTCCCGTTTCTCCACATCCTCTCCAGCATCTATAGTCTCCTGATTTGTTCATTTTGGCCACTCTGACTGGCGTGAGGTGATACCTGAGTGTGGTTTTGATTTGTATTTCCCTGATAAGGAGCGACGCTGAACATCTTTTCATGTGCCTGTTGGCCATCCGGATGTCTTCTTTAGAGAAGTGTCTATTCATGTTTTCTGCCCATTTCTTCACTGGGTTATTTGCTTTTCGGGTGTGGAGTTTGGTGAGCTCTTTATAGATTTTGGATACTAGCCCTTTGTCCGATATGTCATTTGCAAATATCTTTTCCCATTCCGTTGGTTGCCTTTTAGTTTTGTTGGTTGTTTCCTTTGCTGTGCAGAAGCTTTTTATCTTCATAAGGTCCCAGTAATTCACTTTTGCTTTTAATTCCCTTGCCTTTGGGGATGTGTCGAGGAAGACATTGCTACGGCTGAGGTCAGAGAGGTCTTTTCCTGCTTTCTCCTCTAAGGTTTTGATGGTTTCCTGTCTCACATTCAGGTCCTTTATCCATTTTGAGTTTATTTTTGTGAATGGTGTGAGAAAGTGGTCTAGTTTCAACCTTCTGCATGTTGCTGTCCAGTTCTCCCAGCACCATTTGTTAAAGAGACTGTCTTTTTTCCATTGGATGTTCTTTCCTGCTTTATCAAAGATGAGTTGGCCATATGTTTGTGGGTCTAGTTCTGGGGTTTCTATTCTATTCCATTGGTCTATGTGTCTGTTTTTGTGCCAATACCATGCTGTCTTGATGATGACAGCTTTGTAGTAGAGGCTAAAGTCTGGGATTGTGATGCCTCCTGCTTTGGTCTTCTTCTTCAAAATTACTTTGGCTATTCGGGGCCTTTTGTGGTTCCATATGAATTTTAGGATTGGTTGTTCTAGTTTCGAGAAGAATGCTGGTGCAATTTTGATTGGGATTGCATTGAATGTGTAGATAGCTTTGGGTAGTATTGACATTTTGATAATATTTATTCTTCCAATCCATGAGCAGGGAATGTCTTTCCATTTCTTTAAATCTTCTTCAATTACCTTCATAAGCTTTCTATAGTTTTCAGCATACAGATCCTTTACATCTTTGGTTAGATTTATTCCTAGGTATTTTATGCTTCTTGGTGCAATTGTGAATGGGATCAGTTTCTTTATTTGTCTTTCTGTTGCTTCATTGTTAGTGTATAAGAATGCAACTGATTTCTGTACATTGATTTTGTATCCTGCAACTTTGCTGAATTCATGTATCAGTTCTAGCAGACTTTTGGTGGAGTCTATCGGATTTTCCATGTATAATATCATGTCATCTGCAAAATGCGAAAGCTTGACTTCATCTTTGCCAATTTTGATGCCTTCGATTTCCTTTTGTTGTCTGATTGCTGATGCTAGAACTTCCAGCACTATGTTAAACAACAGCAGTGAGAGTGGACATCCCTGTCGTGTTCCTGATCTCAGGGAAAAAGCTCTCAGTTTTTCCCCGTTGAGGATGATGTTAGCTGTGGGCTTTTCATAAATGGCTTTTATGATGTTTAAGTATGTTCCTTCTATCCCGACTTTCTCAAGAGTTTTTATTAAGAAAGGGTGCTGGATTTTGTCAAAGGCCTTTTCTGCATCGATTGACAGGATCATATGGTTCTTCTCTTTTTTTTTTGTTAATGTGATGTATCACGTTGATTGATTTGCGAATGTTGAACCAGCCCTGCATCCCAGGAATGAATCCCACTTGATCATGGTGAATAATTCTTTTTATATGCCGTTGAATTCGATTTGCTAGTATCTTATTGAGAATTTTTGCATCCATATTCATCAGGGATATTGGCCTGTAGTTCTCTTTTTTTACTGGGTCTCTGTCTGGTTTAGGAATCAAAGTCATACTGGCTTCATAGAATGAGTCTGGAAGTTTTCCTTCCCTTTCTATTTCTTGGAATAGCTTGAGAAGGATAGGTATTATCTCTGCTTTAAACGTCTGGTAGAACTCCCCTGGGAAGCCATCTGGTCCTGGACTCTTATTTGTTGGGAGATTTTTGATAACCGATTCAATTTCTTCGCTGGTGATGGGTCTGTTCAAGCTTTCTATTTCCTCCTGATTGAGTTTTGGAAGAGTGTGGGTGTTCAGGAATTTGTCCATTTCTTCCAGGTTGTCCAATTTGTTGGCATATAATTTTTCATAGTATTCCCTGATAACTGTTTGTATCTCTGAGGGATTGGTTGTAATAATTCCATTTTCATTCATGATTTTATCTATTTGGGTCATCTCCCTTTTCTTTTTGAGAAGCCTGGCTAGAGGTTTGTCAATTTTGTTTATTTTTTCAAAAAACCAACTCTTGGTTTCATTGATCTGCTCTACAGTTTTTTTAGATTCCATATTGTTTATTTCTGCTCTCATCTTTATTATTTCTCTTCTTCTGCTGGGTTTAGGCTGCCTTTGCTGTTCTGCTTCTATTTCCTTTAGCTGTGCTGTTAGATTTTGTATTTGGGATTTTTCTTGTTTCTTGAGATAGGCCTGGATTGCAATGTATTTTCCTCTCAGGACTGCCTTCGCTGCGCCCCAAAGCGTTTGGATTGTTGTATTTTCATTTTCGTTTGTTTCCATATATTTTTTAATTTCTTCTCTAATTGCCTGGTTGACCCACTCATTCGTTAGTAGGGTGTTCTTTAACCTCCATGCTTTTGGAGGTTTTCCAGACTTTTTTCTGTGGTTGATTTCAAGCTTCATAGCATTGTGGTCTGAAAGTATGCATGGTATGATTTCAATTCTTGTAAACTTATGAAGGGCTGTTTTGTGACCCAGTATATGATCTATCTTGGAGAATGTTCCATGTGCACTCGAGAAGAAAGTATATTCTGTTGCTTTGGGATGCAGAGTTCTAAATATATCTGTCAAGTCCATCTGATCCAATGTCTCATTCAGGGCCCTTGTTTCTTTATTGACCGTGTGTCCAGATGATCTATCCATTTCTGTAAGTGGGGTGTTAAAGTCCCCTGCAATTACCACATTCTTCTCAATAAGGTTGCTTATGTTTATGAGTAATTGTTTTATATATTTGGGTGCTCCGGTATTCGGCGCATAGACATTTATAATTGTTAGCTCTTCCTGATGGATAGACCCTGTCACTATTATATAATGTCCTTCTTCATCTCTTGTTACAGCCTTTAATTTAAAGTCTAGTTTGTCTGGTATAAGGATGGCTACTCCAGCTTTCTTTTGGCTTCCAGTAGCATGATAAATAGATCTCCATCCCCTCACTCTCAATCTAAAGGTGTCCTCAGGTCTAAAATGAGTCTCTTGTAGACAGCAAATAGATGGGTCTTGTTTTTTTATCCATTCTGATACCCTATGTCTTTTGGTTGGCGCATTTAATCCATTTACATTCAGTGTTATTATAGAAAGATATGGGTTTACAGTCATTGTGATGTCTGTATGTTTTATGCTTGTAGTGATGTCTCTGGTACTTTGTCTCACAGGGTCCCCCTTAGGATCCCTTGTAGGGCTGGTTTAGTGGTGACAAATTCCTTCAGTTTTTGTTTGTTTGGGAAGACCTTTATCTCTCCTTCTATTCTAAATGACAGACTTGCTGGATAAAGGATTCTCGGCTGCGTATTTTTTCTGTCTCGCACACTGAAAATCTCGTGCCAATTCTTTCTGGCCTGCCAAGTTTCAAAAGAGAGATCAGTCACGAGTCTTATAGGTCTCCCTTTATATGTGAGGGCACGTTTACCCCTTGCTGCTTTCAGAATTTTCTCTTTATCCTTGTATTTTGCCAGTTTCACTATGATATGTCGTGCAGAAGATCGATTCAAGTTACGTCTGAAGGGAGTTCTCTGTGCCTCTTGGATTTCACTGCCTTTTTCCTTCCCCAGTTCAGGGAAGTTCTCAGCTATTATTTCTTCAAGTACCCCTTCAGCACCTTTCCCTCTCTCTTCCTCCTCTGGGATACCAATGATGCATATATTATTTCTTTTTAGTGTATCACTTAGTTCTCTAATTTTCCCCTCATACTCCTGGATTTTTTTATCTCTCTTTTTCTCAGCTTCCTCTTTTTCCATAACTTTATCTTCTAGTTCACCTATTCTCTCCTCTGCCTCTTCAATCCGAGCCGTGGTGGTTTCCATTTTGTTATGCATTTCGTTTAAAGCGTTTTTCAGCTCCTCGTGACTGTTCCTTAGTCCCTTGATCTCTGTAGCAAGAGATTCTCTGCTGTCAGCTATACTGTTTTCAAGCCCAGCGATTAATTTTATGACTATTATTCTAAATTCACTTTCTTTTATATTATTTAAATCCTTTTTGATCAGCTCATTAGCTGTTGTTATTTCCTGGAGATTCTTCTGAGGGGAATTCTTCCGCTTGGTCATTTTGGATAGTCCCTGGCGTGGTGAGGACCTGCAGGGCACTTCCCCTGTGCTGTGGTGTATAACTGGAGTTGGTGGGCGGAGCCGCAGTCAGACCTGATGTCTGCCCCCAGCCCACCGCTGGGGCCACAGTCAGACTGGTGCGTGCCTTCTCTTCCCCTCTCCTAGGGGAGGGATTCACTGTGGGGTGGGGTGGCCTGTCTGGGCTACTTGCACACTGCCAGGCTTGTGATGCTGGGGATCTGGCGTCTTAGCTGGGGTGGGTAGGCAAGGTGCACAGGGGCAGGAGGGGCAGGCTTAGCTTGCTTCTCCTTAGGTGATCCACTTCAGGAGGGGCCCTGTGGCAGCAGGAGGGAGTCAGATCCGCTGCCGGAGGTTTGGCTCCGCAGAAGCGCAGAGTTGGGTGTTTGCGCGGAGCAAGCAAGTTCCCTGGCAGGAACTGGTTCCCTTTGGGATTTTGGCTGGGGGATGGGCGGGGGAGATGGCGCTGGCGAGCGCCTTTGTTCCCCACCAAACTGAGCTCTGTTGTCCGGGGGCTCAGCAGCTCTCCTTCCCTTTGTCCTCCAGCCTTCCCGCTTTCTGAGCAGAGCTGTTAACTTATGACCTCCCAGACGCTAAGTCGCGCTTGCTGTCGGAACACAGTCCGTCAGGCCCCTCCGCTTTTTGCAAGCCAGACTCGGGGGCTCTGCTTGGCTGGCGAGCCGCCCCTCCGCCCCGGCTCCCTCCCGCCAGTCCGTGGAGCGCGCACCGCCTCGCCGCCCTTCCTACCCTCTTCCGTGGGCCTCTCGTCTGCGCTTGGCTCCGGCGACTCCGTTCTGCTAATCCTCTGGTGGTTTTCTGGGTTATTTAGGCAGGTGTAGGTGGAATCTAAGTGATCAGCAGAACGCGCGGTGAGCCCAGTGTCCTCCTACGCCGCCATCTTCCCTCTCTCCCTTTGTCCAGTTTTGAATCAGGTTTTGTTATTGTTGTTAAGTTTTAAGTATTCTCCATATCCTGGACATCGACCCATTATCAGACATACAATTTGCCCGTATTGTCCCATATTCTGTAGGTTGCCTTTTCTTGGTTGATAGTGTCCTTTGGTGCACAGAATTTTTCAATTTTCATGGAAGTCCAATTTGCCTATTTCTTCTTCTGCTGCATGTGCCAACAAATCACTGCCAAATCCAATGTTGTGAGCTTTGCCCAATGTTTTCTTCTAAGAGTTTTATACTTTTAGCTTTTGCATTTAAGTCTTTGACCTACTGAGTTAATTTCTGTAGATGATTTGAGGTAAGGGTCCATCTTCATTCTTTTGTACATAGATATCCTGTTTTCCCAGCACCATCTATTGAAAAGACTGTCCTTTCCTCACTGAATACTCTTGGCGCCTTTGTCAAAAATTATTTGACCATGTATGCAAGGATTAATGGACTCTTTATTCTGTTCCACTGAGTTATAGATCTGTCTTTATGCCAGTACCAAACTGTTTTGAGTATTGTACCTTTGCAGTAAATTTTGAAATCAGGAAGAATGAGTCTCCCAGATTTTTTATTCCTTTTCAAGATGGTTTTGGCTATCTCAGGGTATCTTGAGATGACATACTGAACTATAGAATGGATTTTTCCATTTCTGGAAAAAAAAATCACTAATATTTTGACAAGGTTTGCACTGAACATGTGGATTAGTTTGGACAGTACTGACATCATTATATAAATTCTTCCAATCCATGAACATGAAATAGGTTTCTATTTGCATATGTCTTCTATAATTTCTTTCAGCAGTATTTTGTAGTTTTCATTGTACAAGTCTTTCACCTCTTTGGTTAAATTAACTCCTAATTATTTTTGTTGCTATTGTAAATGGAGTTGTTTTCTTAATATCCCCTACTGATTGTTGATGGTTAGTGTACAGAAATACAGCTAGCTTTTGTACATTGACTTTGTATCCTGACACTTTGCTGAATATCTTAATTAGTTCTAAAAGTTTTTTGTGTGGAACTTTAGGGTTTTCTAGATAAAAGGATCACATAATCTGCAGAGATAATTTTACTTCTTCCTTTCCAAGGTTGATGCCTTTTATTTCTTTTTCATGCCTAATTACTCTGGCTAGGACTTCCAGTACCATGTTGAATGTGAGTGGAAAAGTGAGTATCCTTACCTTTTTCCTGATCCCAGAGGACAAATTTTCAGTTTTTCATATATGGTTTTTATTATGTCAAGGTTGTTTCCTTCCATTCCTAGTTTGCTGGGGGTTTTTTAATCATAAAAGGGTACTGAATTTAATCAAATGTTTCTACATCAATTGAGATGGTCACATGGTTTTCTCCCTTCATTCTGTTAATGTGGTGCTATCACATTGATCGATTTTTGTATGCTAAACTTTCCTTTAGTCCAAGAATAAATCCCACTTGGTCATGGTGTATAATCCTTTTAATATGCTGAATTTGGTTTGTTAGTATTTTGTTGAGAAACTTTATATCATTCTTCACAAGGGATATTGGTTTGTAGTTTTCTTATAGTAACTTTGTCTGGCTATGACATCAGGGTAAAGCAGGCTTCATAAAATGAGTTAGGAAGTGTTCTCTCCTCTGACATTTTTGAAAAATCTGAGAACTGGTATTAGCTCTTTAAATGTCTGGTAGAGTTCATCAGTGAATCAATCAGTTCCAGGGCTTTTCTTTGTCAGGGTATTTTTTTAAATTACTGATTCAATCTTCTTACTAGCTATAGGTCTATTCAGATTTCCTGTATCTTCATGATTCAGTCTTAGGTTTTGTGTTTCTAGGTATTTGTCCAGTTCATCTAGGTTATCCCATTTGTTGGCATACAACTCTTTAAAGTACTCACTTATACACCTTTCCATTTCTTTGGAATGGTAATGTCCCCACTTTCATTTCTGATTTTAGTACTCAGAGTCTTTTTTTAATGTTTATTTATTTTTGTTTACTATTTTGTTATTATCATTGTTTATTTATTAATGTTTATTTTAAGAGTGCATACACAAGCAGGGGAGGAGCAGAGAGAGAGGGGCAGAAAGAGTATCCCAAGCAGGTTCCACGCTGTGGAGCTCAATCTCACAACCCTGAGATCATGACCTGAGCTGAAATCAAGAGTCGGACACTTAACAGACTGAACTACCCAGGCTCCCTGAAATTTTTTTTTTTTTTTTTACTGTTTATTTATTTTTGAGAGAGAGACAAAGCCTTAGTTGGGAAGGAGCAGAGAAAGAGGGAGACACAGAATCTGAAGCAGGCTCCAGGCTCTGAGCTGTCAGCATAGAGCCCAACGTGGGGCTCAAACCCACAAACTGCAAGATCATGACCTGAGCCAAAGTCAGACACTTCAATGACTGAGCCACCCAGGCAACCCTATCTGATCTATCTTTTAAATGTACCCATGTATAGCTATAAACTTCTCTTTCATACTGCTTTCACTACATCTCACAGGTTTTAGTTATGTTCCGCTTTTGTTTTCATTCATCTCTAAGTATTGTCTTATTTCCCTTGCAATTTCTTTGATCCATTCATTGCAATTTTAATTTTAATTTCCACAAATTTGTGAATTTTCCAGTTTTTCCTCTGTTATTGATTTGAAACTTCATCACATTGTGGTCAGAGAAGATACTCTGTAAGACATCTACCTTTTTAAATCTACTCAGCCTTAATATGCAACTTAACGTATGGTCTGTCCTGAAGAACGTACAAGGTGCACTTGAAAAGAATGTGCACGCTGTTGTTAGGTGGAGTGTTCCATAGATGTCTATTAGCTCTATTTGGCTTTATTGTGTTGTTCTATCCATTACTGAGAGTAGGATACTGAAGTCTCAAGGTACTATTGTAAAAATGTTTATTTCTCCCGTCACTTCTGTCAATTTTTTTCATCTGTTTGGTCTATTATTAAGTATATAAATATTTATAATTGTCATATCTTCTTGCTGTATTGAACTTTTTAAAAATAATGCCCATCTCTGTCTTTTATAACCTTCATGACTTAAATTCTATTCTGTCTAAAATTAGTGGAGCTACTCCTGCTCTCTTTTGGTTACTATTTGCATTAATATCTTTCTCCATCCTTTCACTTTAAACTTATGTATCTATGCACCTAAACTGAGTCTCTTATACAGAGAATATATTACATCATTTTTAATCCATTCTGCCAGTCTCTGTCTTTTATACTTTAATCCACCTACATTTGAAGTAATTATTGATCAGGAATAACTTACTGTTGTCATCTTCCTATATATTTTCTAGATACCATACAGCTTTTGTTGCCTCATTTTCCAAATTAATGTCCTCTTTTATATTTAATTGTTATTTTGAAGTGAAACATTTTAATTCCCTTCTCATTTCCTTTCATGTATATTCTATATCTATTTTCTTCAGTCACCATGGGGGTTATATTTAACTTCCTAAAGTTATAATACTAATTTCAAATTTATACCAGCCTAACTTCAATAACCTACAAAAACTCATTAACAGGTCCATTCACAACACTTTCAGTTACTGTCACCACAAAATTACAACTTTGTACATTGTGTGCCCAAAAATATAATTTTTTTTAAATCCATCAGTTGTTAAATTATGCAGAAAACAAAATGTAGATTTACAAACCAAAATTACAATAATACTAGATTTTAGACTAATAATTTTTTCATGTATTAGTCTCTTAAACCATGTGGGAAACAAAAGAAAGAATTATAGACAATATATTGTTAAAATAATGCTATCTTTTATAAATGCCTACATATTTTACCTTTACAGTGATTTTATTTCTTCTTATGGCTTCAAGTTACTACCTAAAACAACTCATTTCACCCTGCAGGACTCCTTTTGGGATTTCTTGCAAGGCAGGCATAGTGGTAACAAACTCCCTCAGTTTTAGGGAATGTCTTAATTTCTCTGCCATTTTTGAAGGACAGTTTTACCAGACACAGGATTTTTGGTTGACTGTGTGTGTGTGTGTGTGTGTGTGTGTGTGTGTGTGTGTGTGTTCTTTTTAGCACCTTGAATACATCAGTCCACTATCTTCTGGACTCCAAAGTTTCTGATGAGAAATCTGAAAATCTTATGAGGATTCCTTATAAGTGACAAGTTACCTCTGTTGCTGCTTTCAAGATTCTTTGGCCTTGGCTCTTGAAGTTTGATGATATTGTGTGTGTCTCAGCATAGGTCTCTTTGAGTTCATCCTACTTGGAATTCACTGTGCTTCTTGGATGTTTGTAATCAGGTCTTTCATCAAATTTGGGAAAGTTTTGGGCCACAGTTTCTTCAAATAATCTCTCTGCTCCTCCTCCCCCCCCCCCCCCCCGCCATCTCTTCTCCTCAAATTCCCACAGTGCATATCATGGTCCACCTGATAGTGTCCCACAGGTCCCTAAGGCTCTGTTCATTTTTTCTTCAATCTTTTTTCCTTCTACTCCTCAGACTCCATAATTTTCATTGTCTTATCTTCTAGTTCACTGGGTCTTTCTTCTGTCTGGTTAAATCTGTATTTGTATATCTCCATGAATTTTTCACTTCAGTTATCGTACTTTTCAACTTTAGAATTTCTTCTTGATTTCTTTTTAGGTTATCTTTGTGTTCACTGTTATTTCCATTTTGTTCATACATCATTTTCTTGACTTTCTTCTCATCTTCAATTAGTTCTTGGAGCACCTTTAAGATAACTGTTTTAGAGTCTTTGTCTAGTAAGCCTATATCTGGTTTTATCGCAAGCAGTTTCTGTTGCCTTATTTTTCTTCTTTTAAATGGATCATACTTTCCTATTTCTTTGTATGCCTTGTGATTTTTTTTGTTGAAATCTGGACATTTGATTCTAATAACACGGTAACTCTTAAAATCAGATGCTTCCCCTTTTGCAGGGTTTTCTGGGTTTTTTTTTCCTGTTTTGTTTTTAATTGTTTTAGGCTTTCTTTGTGCTTATAGCCTAAGGTGTAAAAAGGTCTTTTCTGAACCTGCACCTTTCCTTGGGCATGTGCAGTGACCTTCTAGTTTCTCACAGTAGTTGCTTTTGGATGTCCTAGTCTTTAATGCCAGGATCCCAGAAGGAGAAAAAGAAAAAAAGGGGGGGCGGGGGGGAGAGGGGGAGGGTGTACCAATCTTCAAATCTTCTGGAAGTCACTTCAGCGAAGGGGGAATGGCTTACAACAATGGGAGGGTACAACAGCGGCCCACCTCTGTGTCTCCACCTCCATGATCAGAAGCAGCAATCAGTGATCAGAACACAGACCCTGATGTTTGTAGAAAAGAGTCCTTGTGGGGCGCCTGGGTGGCGCAGTCGGTTAAGCGTCCGACTTCAGCCAGGTCACGATCTTGCAGTCCGCGAGTTCGAGCCCCACGTCGGGCTCTGGGCTGATGGCTCAGAGCCTGGAGCCTGTTTCCGATTCTGTGTCTCCCTCTCTCTCTCTGCCCCTCCCCCGTTCATGCTCTGTCTCTCTCTGTCCCAAAAATAAATAAATGTTGAAAAAAAAAAATTTAAAAAAAAAAAAAAAAAAAAGAAAAGAGTCCTTGTTGCCCACCCTGACTCCTGCAAGCTGATCTAGGAACATAAACACGGCTGCCTGCCACTGGGCTAAAGGCTGGCATATAGGTAGTTCCTGCTGAATTAAGAGCTAAAATTGACAACATTGACCACAATTAATCTCCAACCCTTCCCCTAGAAGTACCAAGATTTCAACAGAATCCAGAGTTCTAAAATAGTTACATCAGAAAGAATTCTACAAGTACTGTTGTTATCTAGGTGGGGCGATGAATTTCTACTACTTCCTACATCACTATATTCCCAGAATCCTCTCAGTAACTACCATGATTTTTAACATCAATGGAATTAAACATTTCCTGAATATACTGACACTTTCAGTAAATTAGTTAAACTATTTTATTATCCCCAGATATAATTAGTAGTATTTTACTTCTTTTTTTCCTAAAACTCATTCAATTCATCAAGATGCTGGTATTCTGATCATGCTAAAACTTCAACACAATTGTTTGGAAGTGGTGTATTCTGGTTGATTCATTCAGTGAGTATTTAATGGGTTCCTACTACAAGCTCAGTATTGTTCTGGATAGTGGTGATACAACAATGGACAAAATAAAGTCCCTACCCTCATAGAGTTTACATTCTAGTGGGGGAGATAGAATATTATCAACAAAATAAGTAAATAAAATGTAAATTTTAGGTAGTAAAAGGGCCATAGGGAAAATGCTGGAGGGAAGAAGGATTAGATGACAGCCAAGGGATGGCCTCCCAGCCAAAGAATAGCTGAAGATGTGAGAGAGAGAAAGCTATGAGGATATTTGGGGGAAGAAGTGTGAAGACTAGGATGGTAACAGCAGAAAGGATAAAAAAATGTTCAAATTCTGGATATGATTTGAAGAGCCAACAGGATTTACTGATGGTAATTACTCATTACCAGATAAGTAATATGAAAAAACAAAAGGGAAATCAGCGAGGATTCTTAAAACTCAACCTGAACAACTAAAAGAATTTACAGATAAGGGAAGGCTAAAACTCTAGTGTGTCCCCTTGTAAAGCTTGACCTTTTTGTTTGGGCAATCTCAGATTTTAGCCTGCCTTCCTGTAAAAGCCAACTTAAAGACTGTTTTCTAAGTCTTACAAATCTAATCTTTTGTTGACATGCCACATTTTTAATAGTACCAGTTTTGGGGGCATAGTGTGGAATAAGGAGGTAGGGAAGCCTCCATTCATAATCTAAATCAACATGGATCCTTCAGGAACTATGTATACCAATTCCTAGAGCCACTTTGAAGATTATTATCCTGAGCCCTAACTTGTTTTTAAGAAAAGAATTTCCTTAAACTGCCCAGTCTTGAAGCCCACTTGCCCTTTCCTTCTCAGTTTTACATTTACATAAACTGTTACTACAGTTTTGGGTTTTTTTTTAACTTATTTACTTATTTTGAGAGAGAGAAAGGGCATGCACGTGCGTGGGGGAGGAGCAGAAAGACAGGGAGAGAGAGAATCCCAAGCAGGATCCACAGTGTCATCACTAAGCCCAAGGCAGGGCTTGATCCCACAAACCATGAGATCATGGTTCAAAACGATCTGAAACTGAGCCAAAATCAAGAGTCGGACACTTAACTGACTGAGGTGCCCCTACAGTTTTGTTTTCATTACTAGACAAGCAGAATCGGACAGAATTAGTATCTACTTCTTGAGAAACTATACTGTCTACCTTCTGCCAGTTGGAAAGAAACAGTCAAACAAAGGCAATAATAACATCATAAATTCCTTTGGTGGTGTTGTATACTATAAATAGTATCTTAATTATTTCCCTTACTCCACACCCCAACCCTTTAAGTTATTATCATAGATAAGGAAACTGAAGCTTATACCAGTTACAGTTTTTGCCCAATATCTCTTTAGACAGCAACAATACCATTAAAACTTGGGTTTCCTGATAAAATTTAGTATTGTTCTTCTTCAGAATAGTTTTCATTAATCTTAAATGATAAAACCACCCCAAGTTTCCTGACAACTGCAGTATATATTTGTACTGTATTTGAAAACTAATTGTAAATGACACACTTTTTAGAACTGGTCTTCCATTCAATCCTTCACACCTTTAATATTATACTTCATCAGTGGAAAAAAAATACTTAGTCCCTGCAGGATCCAAAATTAGTTCACTTATAAAAACATACCTAAGATTTCACAGTCCTCAGTGCCTTTACCTATACATTAAGGAGGTAACAGAATGTAATCCTACTGTACTTAGTAGGTTATGACCTACATGGAGACAACTTTTCAAAATAGCTGAGTTTTCCCTAAGAAAAAGAAATAGGAAAAAAATATAATCTTATCACATATCAGAAAGCTACAATATATATGAAATAATTAAGTGGTTACTTTTTCAATTTTTTATTTAAATTCTGGTTTGTTAACATATGGTGTAACATTGGCTTCAGGAGTATAATTTAGTGTAATGATAGCTTAAATCAACTGAAAAACAAAAATGCAACAGTCATCTATACTAGGGACTAGCAAACTTTTCTGTAAAGGCCCAGAAAGTAAGTATTTTAGATTTTACAAACCACATAGTATCTTGTCACAACTATTCAACTCTGCAGTTGCAATATGAAAGCAGCCATGCACAATAAATAAATGAATGAATGAATGTGCTGTGTTCCAGTAATACTTAACAACATAAATGGAGGGCTGGATTTGGCCTGCAGGCTATAGTTTGCAACCCACTTACTTCCTAATACACATGAAAAAAATGAAAGGTTACAGGATGAGATGACTAAAGAACAAAATATATTACTCTCTTTATTCTTCAGCTAACCTCAAAAGTTTTAATAAAATTAGTTTTTTAAAAACATTGTGGGGGCGCCTGGGTGGCGCAGTCGGTTAAGCGGCCGACTTCAGCCAGGTCACGATCTCGCGGTCCGTGAGTTCGAGCCCCGCGTCGGGCTCTGGGCTGATGGCTCAGAGCCTGGAGACTGTTTCGGATTCTGTGTCTCCCTCTCTCTCTGCCCCTCCCCCGTTCATGCTCTGTCTCTCTCTGTCCCAAAAAAATGAATAAACGTTAAAAAAAAATTAAAACAAAACAAAACAAAAAAAAACATTGTGGGCTCAGTCGATTAAGCATCCAACTTTGGTTCAGGTCATGATCTCATGGTTCATGAGTTTGAGCCCCGTATTGGGCTCTGTGCTGACAGCTCAGAGCCTGGAGCCTGCTTCGGATTCTGTGTCTGCCTCTCTCTCTCTCTGCCCTCCCCCACTCACACTCTCTCAAAAATAAAATGAACATTGAAAAAATAAAAATAAAAAATACTGTTAATTATTATTGCTTTTACACTTGGTAAAGGTATAATGAAGTTTAAAGCACTTATCTTTTAGGATACATACCAAAATATTTACAGATAAAATAATATATCTAGATCTGCTTCAGTATAATTCAGTAGAGGGAGCAGAGCGGGAACAGGGTATAGATAAATCAAAACTGGCCGTGAAAAATAACTGAAGAGAGGTAATGGGAACACAGGATTCATTATACTATTCTTTTATAAATATCTAAAATTTCCAATAAAAAAAAGTTAATAATGACAAATGATGAACCACAAATTTAAGTGCATTTGTAAAATTAACTATTTTCTCCATCTTTTAAACCAGGGTTTCTAAATTTTGGACCTATTTACCTTTTGGGCCAGATAGTTCTTTGTTATGGGAGCTGTCCTATGTGCTATGGGATATTCAGTAGCATCCTTAGTTTCTACCCACTAGATGCCAGTAGTACCCAAACCACCACACCTCCTACCAGTTATGACAATCAAAAATGGTCCCAGACATTTCCAAATGTCCCCCATAGGACAAAAATGCCCCCACTTGAAAACCACTGTTCTAAAAAAAAAAAAAAAAATTACACTGCTGCTTCTAATAGAGTCTTAAATTCTAGAAAAATGAGACTTTGAGGATGTTTTGTTTTAGTCTTAGGCAATGAATTGGCATTTATATTTTAACCCAATTTTTAAATTTGGTTTTTGTTTGCAATTGGTAAACTGTTATTAATTCACCTTCCTCACACTATTTCATAGAAATACATACAGAAATAATTTATAGAATTACATCTGCCTGCAATGGTTTTTAAAACAGAAAATGCACAAAATGGAAATCCAAATGAGGACGTATGGTTGAAGTCCAGATGTATCCCACTGATCTGGTGACATAGTTTTCAAACTCTCAAAGAAATTATTTGTAAACACTTAGCCTACTGAGCCACACTCCAATCTCATCAGGTTTAAGTATCAACTAACCATCTGTTGTATATTTGAGTTCAATAGAGGAACAGTGCCAACTTTGTTCCCAGTCCCACAACTGCACTCCCATTGTACACAACACGTAATGTGAACAAGAAGTCTTTAGAAACACAAATGGCTAGATAGTCCCACGTTGTCAGGTGTATTAATTAAATTCTGAATCAGAAAGCACACTTTATAAAAAACGAGGCAAAAAAATTTTGTTTGGGGCCTCTTGCCTTATTAGCTATAATCAGAAAGGCCTTGGTTTCTTAGTAGTTGTTGCTACTGTAGTTTCTGGATTCATTAAATTAAAAAATGGGATACTGAACTCAGAGAATTTCATTCTATCTCTCCAAGCCATGACACAATAAAGTAACTGTCTCCCATTTACAAAACACTAAATTTAAATTGTCTTTCTTTCATTACCAAAAAAAAAAACCCTGTGATACTGTGTTCCTAAATTCACAACTAAGAAAGAAGTGACTTAAAAATTGCTACTGTAAAAGCAAAATCAAATCATATAATCTCATTCATAAAAACATGACAATAATGAAACTATCATATAGTTCATAAACATCTACATGCTAATTTAAAATTCAAGGGGCACCTGGGTGGCTCAGTCAGTTGAGCGAACGACTCATGATCTTGCGGTCCGTGAGTTCGAGCCCCATGTCAGGGTCTGTGCTGACAGCTCAGAGCCTGGAGCCTGTTTCAGATTCTGTGGCTCCCTCTCTCTGACCCTCCCCCATTCATGCTCTGTCTCAAAAATAAATAAACGTTAAAAAAAAATTTTTTTTAATAAATAAAATAAAATTCAAGTTCTTTTTAGACAACAGAAAATTACAGTATCAAAAATCACTTATTTACAACTACAACACCAATGATTCTTCATAGTTAGCTGTCAACTGTAAAAAAACAGTAGCTGTCAAAATACATTCAATCTGAGAAAAATGCAAAAGTAACTTAAGACTTCTCTTTTGAAATATGTGTCTTTAAAATGTTTTAATTAGTAAAAATAGGCTCGTCTACTAATTTACCCCTCAGAAATCCAAGTCCTGATTAAGCTTCCTCAAATGGGAGTATCATAAATCCAAGTCCTGATTAAGCTTCCTCAAATGGGAGTATCATTTGGACAAAATTACAACATTCTACCTAGTCTAAATTTGATAGAATTTTACTTATTCCTAAATAATCTTCCACTAGACTAAAACAGATGTGATTTTAACATTTTTTCAATAATGAGGTTATAGTTAACTATAACAAAGGAAGCCATCCTTCACACCATACATAGATTCTCAACTAAAATTCCAATGATAGTAAAAAATATTCATTTCCCTTTTAAAAGAATATACTCTAAATTAATTTAAGCATACACACACACACACACACACACATAGTGATAAACACGCCGTGTAAAATTTTCAAAGATCCACATTAAAATCAAGAAACAATAAGACTAAACAAGTTCTAAATTACGGATTCCCTTATGAAAGGGAAAACAAAAAGCAAAGAAAGGCCTCTGAGTGTCACAGATCAGTAAAAATCTTGACCTACATGATCTATACATTCCCCTTCCCTCAACTTCCTCAGTATGATTTTTGGATGAATCCAATTCAGCCCCCAGCAGCATGGTGGTCCTACCATAGTAAAGGAAAACTCAATTCCTATCTTCACTTATGGTTATGGCTACAATATTGAAGAATCAAAAGAAAAACAAGAAATGCTTCATGTTATCTCTTGTCAAATTTTTCTTTTCAATCAGAAGAGCCTTAGGTGAAGATTAAACTTTAGGAATGAAAGCAATCCATCTTATAATATCGAAGTATAATTTTTAGGACATTAATTTTTACTTATGTTTCAAACAGTTTAATTACCTCTGCTTCTACATCCACATTTTGCTTCAAAAGTAACTTCAAAATGTCAACATGTCCATTCTGACTAGCAGCTTGCATAGCTGTGTGACCAGCACATTGTCCATTTACCTATACAAAAAAGAAAGGATGAAGGAATGTCACCAAGAGCCAATATATAATGTAGGTTTAAATCTAGCACATTGTAGGATTCTTTGAAAATAATTTAGGTTGGTTTTCCATATATCCTAGCATAGACCACCAGAAACTCTTCTGTAATTTAGAAGTGAGGCAGGCATTTTTTTGTTCGTTTGTTTTAAAGGTTAAAGTTCCACTGTTCAAAGAGCTATGAAAGAACTATTTTAGCCAATCTGAAAAGTTAAAAAAAGAAAGTAAGGGAGGGAGAAATGTCGTTTTAGTTTTGTATATTCTATTTGAATTAAAAAGCTCAGAGTATGTTTCAATGAAAAAAAAAACAATGAGGTGAATAAAAACTTTCAGAAAAGATGGCCTACTATATAAATAAATTCAATTTGACAAAGATACTGAATACTAACTGTAAGCAAACTATCATGAGGAATACATAAATGAATTAGCAAGGTAGCCATATACAACTATTATATTATAAAGCAATAATTTCCAATCTTTTCTTCACTTCAGATGTTGAATAAATGCATAATTTCCCAATGACATACCCAAGGCTAAGTACAATTCCTTAATCCCACCCCATCCGCTCCCATCCATAAAACCATAAAAGATGGTTAAAAATGGTAGCCTGGTCACACGTTTATATCACATTTCTCCTCAGACTACACTAAAAAGACAGTAAAATAATTAAAAACACAAAAAGACATAAAGACAAAGAGAAAGGAAGACCTAACATCAGAAAACAATAAAAAGCAACACATTTTTGAAAGAGAGAAAGCAGACAGAAGTTCTGACTTTACAGACAAAAGAAACACAAAACCCAGGAACTTCAGACAAAGTCAAAGCCTGCAAAAACAAGCACATCACAGGGCTAAGAAGAAAAACCCCAGGCAGATGTCTGATGTGCAATGGCCACACTCCAGACCCTCTCCTCAAACTCAATGACAGAGCATTAGTTGCCATGCAAATAGACCCTAGACAGAAAAATGGTTTCTTTCCTTAAACATCTGAATAGCCATGAAGAACAGACCTCTACATGATAGCATTTAGAGACCCCAAAAGCTCCACATGCATAATCACCATAATGCAAAGTCAGTCACTAAGTTCTATCCAAGCAAAGAGAGCACCAAGTAGCTTAATGTCTTCTTCAGAGATGAATGGACAAGCTAAGATCAGAGATTTGAGGAAGACCTCAAATTAAAAAAATAACTTAAAAAAACACATCTTTCTCCTATGTTATCATCTCTCAGAAGATGAAATGAATACATACCTGACATAACTAAGTGTCTTGGAAGATTAGTCAATTAGAAGTTTGGAAAAGAATTAACTATAACAATATAGATTACAAACAAATGAAAAAAACTTTATGTGTGAAGTTAAGAGGGACTGACTGGGAAAAACTACAAGTGAACTTTCTGGAATAAAGGAAAAGTCCTAGATCTTATTAGGGGTGTGAATTACATGGATGTTTGCATTTGTCAAAACTTTTCCATGTATTTCACTATATGTAAATTACACCTCAATTTTTTAAATAAAAAAAAAATATGGACATCAAGGAAAGCAAACAATTGTATAGGAAAATACAATCTAGAATCAGTCACAGCTCAGATATGAATGTCATTTAAATAATAACATGCACAGTCGATTTTAATCTTAACAAAGTTACAATACAACCTAACCACATAAAGAAACTGGGAGGAGCGTGTATGTGTGTGAAGGGAATGGGCTGGAAAGAAAGCTGAAACCTCATTTTCACAGTGAAGTATTGAAAGGTAACTCCCCAAACATAAAAATCAAGAAAAAACAATAGATGTTACTGGAAGATATGGAGGCAAAATATATGAAGAAAATCAGCTGAAAGACGTGAAAACAGCTGCCCCTAAAGGATGGGAAAACAGAGTTGAGAAGGAAATGATTTTTGTAACAAACCCTGTAGAACTATTTTTTCCCTTTAAATTTTTAGAATGTATATTGTTTTAAAAAAAAAAAACTAAATTAGTAATTAAATGAAGAAAAAATTAAGTATAATAAAATATAAATCTGCTTGGCTGAATATAAAAAAAATCTATCAAACACAAAAATCATTTGATACTTTAAACATTGATAATTTACATAATTTTGATAATTTAAATAAATTATTTGTGATATCTGACAATAAAGAAATCACTGTGCTGGGGCGCCTGGGTGGCTCAATCAGTTGAGCATCCAACTTCGGCTCAGGTCATCATTTCGCAGTTCCTGAGTTCAAGCCCTGCATCAGGCTCTGTGCTGGTGGCGTGGAGCCTGCTTGGGATTCTCTCTTTCCCTCTCTCTGCCCCTTCCCCACTTGCGCGTGCACGCACACGCGCTCTCTCTAGCTCTCTCTCTTTCTCTAAATAAACTTAAAAAAAAAAAGGAATCACTGTGTTGTGCTGCTGCAACTAACATCTCCCTAATAAACATGAAATGCCACATGAGCTCCTGGGAATATGATGTTTATATCTTACAATTATAGATCAGATCTTCAAACTGTCTAGCATACTTAAATACAAAGGCAACAAACAGTGTCACAGAACAGTGACAATGACTCAAAGTGCCACTCCAACCACAATCTGGGCCAACATTGAACACTGTATTGGTGCTGACATGGGAGCAATGGCAAAGCCAATGATGACTAAACTAGAGCCAAAATGGCCCACTTAAAATATGGTTTATGTGAATGGTAAAATACAATAAACTACTAAGATTTACAAAATGTATGACCTCTACTTCATCTGCATTCTAAACTGTAAGTCAATTCTCACAGGAAAAACGTTTAAATGTTTTGAAAAGAGGGATAGAAAACTGCTTATAAAATTTACTACAATATATTTTAAAAACATGGTAAGATGACATCTCCATGAGAAGAATTCACTGAATTTCCCAAAAGGACACTAACCACTTAAAAACCTAAATGTAAAAATTATCAATTATAGGGGCACCTGGATGACTCAGTCGTTTAAGGGTCTGACTTCAGCTCAGGTCATGATCTCATGGTTTGTTGAGTTCAAGCCCCACATCAGGCTCTGTGCTGACAGCTCAGAGCCTGGAGCCTGTTTCAGATTCTGTGTCTCCCTCTCCCTCTGCCCGTCCCCTGCTCCAGCTCTGTCTTTCTCTATCTCTCAAAAATAAATAAATGTTAAAAAAAAAATTTTTTTTTAATTATCAATCATAAATTTAGGAGGTCACAATGTTAAAATAAGAAAATGTCAAGATCTTTTAGAAAAGTACACTGAAGAATGATGTCCAGTGTCTTTAAAATACCTCAGAGAAAAAAGGAAGAAGGAATAGATGAAGCGCAGTTGGAAATTAATTGGACTTAAATGAAATTACTGAACTCTAATGTTCATTATACTATTCTATTTTTCTGTATGCTTCAAATAATTTTTAAAATGCTCACATCCACATCTGGTCTTTTTAGCAAATCTTCCACTTTAGCAACATCTCCATTGGCAGCAGCCTTAACTAATTCTTCATTGAGGTCACCAGATTCTTGGGTTTCAAATAATTTCTTCAAGAGTTGGGAGAGTCTTTCTGTAAAGCATCAAATAAAGCTGCTAACATAGGAGGATCTCAAACCTTAACTGCTAACAGACAAGCATTACCCATACATCTAGAACACATACTTTTCCTTTTTTAATATTTCTATCATCAGTGTTATTTTTGTACGCTACTACAGATAGTACCCAGGCAAGTTATAATTACTACCATAGAAAGCTGCATTAAATTCCAACCCATAAGTATTCCCAGCTTTCTCCAATTCATGTATTTCAAGTTATAACTTCAGAAAAAGTAGAGAGTTAGAGACAAGTAACAATTCAAGATTTAGAAGCCATACCAAAGATAATCACAAATAAAAACACTACAATGGGAGTATTATAACAATACAAACTTTCTTTCAGGTTTTAAGCATATCACATCAATTCTCAGATCTCAATGCTACAGACCTTAGAATAAATCAACAAATGAATGATTATGATTCAGAAGCAACGTACTCTCTATAATATTTGGGGAAACGTTTTAGGGACAAACCAATTTTCAGTTGAAAATGGTCATCTAAGTGCCAACAACATACATATTGGTACTGACTAACAAAAAAGAACTAGGGGCATATTTATATAGACTCATTGTCATAAGATATTTTTTCTAAATAGCATTAATCAGTAGAGACATTACCCAGTACCATCCCTTAATTCTTAGATCTACTTAGTAGAAAGCAAAGAAATCACCAAGTGGACCACCACCAAGTACACATGATTTGAGTAGGATATTAACCATCCCTCGCTCTTTCAATTTGTAGTAGCCAGTTGGCTGTAATGCCACCTAACCAAAAGGTAAAAATAACACCACCTAATTTAAACTTTAAGTACACTAGCAAATTACAACAGGAAAGAAAAGACAGCAGTAGAGGAAGTAGAAAGCAGTACAAAATAAAACTGGAGGTCGCCCAATGTTTTCCTTTACTTTCTTATAATTTATAGTTATGGTTCTATCTTCTTTTCTGAATGCTAATACACAGTAATTTGTTTTAAAATGAATTGAGGTTATGTATATAAAGCTGGAGCACAGGAAGGAAAGACTTTGGGCATGAGTCTACCCGAGCATCCAGCTTATTCACATTTCAAAATGGTGTTCTACTTATTGTGGCATGTATAATAACTCTTATTAAACAGTAAGAAAGAAATATGGCCGATATGTAAAAATATCCAGGAAGAAAGCCATCTGCTAGCAATAACATTGAAACTAAAAAGAGAATAAAACAGTCTAAGAAAGTGATAAGTTCTGACTAAAGGGTACAATATTGAATTAACCCTTGATATAATATCCAAGAAAAAGCACCTACTTATGGAAATTTTCCAGGGCATACCTCAGCCAGAACAAAAACTGTTCACCATATGAAAAAAAGAAAAACAAAACAAAACAAAAAACACCTGTAGTGAAAATGCAGAAGTTAGTTGACATTCAAGCGAGGTTATCTATGACATTATCTGTACATGAGAACTGAGGAATTAGCAAAGGTTCTAATGTAAACCATATTACTTTTAAAGAAACACGATACAAACATACCGCCAGATGCATTGCTAATGGCTGATCCAGCAGATGCCACCTTGGAAACTGCTGCTGGATTGTATGTCCAAGATGTTCCACAAACTTCCACCTTTAAATCACTGTCTGAATAAATCTGCTGTACTCGGCCAACTTTACCTAAAGTCTTAAAAAAAAAAAAAAATTTTAGTTCATGTTGTCAAGTCTAAAGTACGTACCATAAAAATAGATCACCAGTTCTTACACGTTTAAAGTATTAATTTTTCTTTTTTACTAAAGAAAAAACATTTAAAGGACAATCATTTTCAAATGGGTTATTTACAAACTTTAAAGAGCATCCCTAAAAAACATTTTAATAAACAGGGCATCTGGGTGGCTCAGTCAGTTTAGTGTCCGACTTTGGCTCAGGTCATGATCTCATGGTTAGTGAGTTGGAGCCCTGCATGGGGATCACTGTTATCTGTGCCGAGCCTGCTTCGGATCCTCTGTCCCCCTCTCACTCTGCCCCTCCCCTCCTCACACTCACTCTGTCTCTCACTCTCAAAAATAAACATTAAAAAAAAATTTTTAATAAACAAAACTACTATACTTCCACAAGAATATAAAAACAAGGGGGTCTGAGTGGCTGACTCAGTTGAGCATCCAACGCTTGATTTCAGCTCACATCATGATCTCATGGTCATGGGATCAAGCCCAGCACTGGGCTCCATGCTGACAGTTCAGAGCCTGTTTGGGATTCTCTCCCTCTTCTCTGCCCCTCCACCGCTCGTGCATGCACACACTCTCTCTCTCTCTCTCAAAATAAACTTAAAAAAAAAAAAGAATATAAAATCAAAAATATCATGACAGTCTATCATTTATAAAAGTTCACAAAATTTTGCTTTTTGATATTCAACCTTTTAATCCCATAATCTTATGTTACATCTTGAGAATTTGTAAACTGAATAGTCTAAAATCCATCATTAATGTAGCCTAAAAAAATAAAACCTGATTTCTAAAACAAATTACTTACACCAAAATGGGAATCAGTACTGATTCCAAGACAGAAGTAGGTAGAAATAACATGCTTATTAAATATACAGGGAAAGGGGCATTTGGGTTCAGAACACAATCAGCGGCAACTCTTACCATGTGGCAGATAGTATTCTAAGAGCTTTATACATATTGACTTACCTAATACATAAAATCCTGAAAATTAAACTATTAGCTCCATTTCAAACTCCAGTCCAAAACCCATTCTCTTCAACACAAGAGAATAGCAAATTACAATACTAGAAAATTAGTTTAGAATATTGACAATATCTGACTACTTCCTAACACAGAGTAAACTGCCCTTGATTGAGTGCTTTATTTTTTGATCTCTCCACAGCATTGGACCCTAGCTTCTTGAAACTATTCCTTTGATTTCTGAATGACAGTCTAACCTTTCTGCCTATTCCTTCTCTTTCTTCACTCACTGGCTCCTTGTCCATTTTCAGATCCCTAAATCTATTCATTCTTCCCCAAATTTTATTCCTTAGTTTTTTACTCTTCCTCCTTAAAAATGTAATCTACTGTGACAACTATCACCTTATTTCCAAAGACTCCAAAATATAATTCTATAGCCCCATTTATTCCTCTCTCTGCCCTCCAACACACACCAATTTTAACTTCTCATTACACATTTCCTCTTGGAATTTTTCATCCTCTCAAACTCTATGAGGCTGCATTCCTTGTTTTCCCCCTTAACCGCTTATTATAGAAAGTCTTGGGGTGCCTGGGTGGCGCAGTCGGTTAAGCGTCCGACTTCAGCCAGGTCACGATCTCGCGGTCTGTGAGTTCGAGCCCCGTGTCAGGCTCTGGGCTGATGGCTCAGAGCCTGGAGCCTGTTTCTGATTCTGTGTCTCCCTCTCTCTCTGCCCCTCCCCCATTCATGCTCTGTCTCTCTCTGTCCCAAAAATAAATAAACATTAAAAAAAAAAAAAAAAAGTCTCAAACATACATAAGAAGACAATAGTATATTGAATCCCTGTATACCCATCAACTCTTAACAATTTTCAGCTCATGGCCAATCTTATTCTCCCCTATCTATTGTTACTCCCTGTACTATTCATCACATAAACTTTAAAAAAAAACAAACCTGATACTACTACCAACCCTCCCAAAATTATCAACTCTGTAATATCATAAAATACCAGTGTTCAAATTTCCAATTGCTTCATAAATGATAAAATTCTTCAGTATGCTTAAATCAAGTTCCAATAAAGTCCAAAATAAAGTCCAATAAAGTCAGTATGCTTAAATCAAGTTCCAATAAAGTCCAAAAATATATGTATACATATATTTTTCTTTGCCAATTATTTGTTGAAGAAACAGGGTCAACTGTCCTATAAAGTTTCTTACAATCTGAATTTTGCTAATTGATATAATTTAATAAATTCATCTTTCTCTGTATTTAATAAGAAACACTTCAAATTGGCTGCTGGATCCTTTTAACATGACCTAGAAATCTTTGATAGCTTCCTTGCTACCTGGTATGAGACTCATCTTGTTCACTTCCAAAGAGCTAGAATTAGCCATTTCTCCAAAGACTGGTTTCTATACAGAGGGAAAGGCTATTTCAAGACTGTAATCTGGGGGCACCTGGGTGGTTCAGTTGGTTAAGCGTCCGACGTCAGCTCAGGTCACGATCTCGCGGTCCATGAGTTCGAGCCCCGCGTTGGGCTCTGGGCTGATGGCTCAGAGCCTGGAGCCTGCTTCTGATTCTGTGTCTCCCTCTCTCTCTGTCCCTCCCCCATTCATGCTCTGTCTCTCTCTGTCTCAAAAATAAATAAACGTTAAAAAAAAAAAAATAAAAAAAAAAAAAAAAAGACCGTAATCTGGGCACTAAGGTTGGTATTGTTATTAGAATGGTTACTGTTTCTAGGTCTTTTCATGGACAAAGCTAGGAAATAGTGGGGGGGAAGGGGAGGAGATGTTTTGTTTTAATGATAAAATAAATCATAAGTTCAAACATTCTTCCAATTCAAATTCAAGACTACAGGGTTTTTACTTAGCCTCTTCTATGTTACATTCATATCTCCTTTTCCCACTCTGATCATTCTGTTTCTCAAAGTCACTGGGGATAACAGAATTAAAATTATCATATAACTACTCATTTGTTTTGTTTTTTTTGTCACATCACACATAAAACAATCTCAGGATAATAATATTAGCACTACCACAGACAACAAGATCAATGAAAATTGTTAAAAATCCCTTTTTATAGGCAGTTCTTTAGTGTATATTCTTCCTAAAAAGATATAAAGACAAACAACTGTGTTAAAAATCACCTGTACTTTTCTCTGTACAGTTATGCCAACAGAAAACACATTTAGGTTCATTTATTTCATTTTATTTTCTACTTTCAGGAACTTCCTTTTTGAATTTAATTTTGCTTAATAATTGTATAAAAGATATATGTGGTTTTAAATCAAATCTATAAAACAAGATATATTCAAAGATGTCTCCTATCTACCTTTCTCCCTACACCATATTCCTTTTTTTAGATATGAAACATGTTTAACTTCACGGTTAATCCCTCCATTGTTTGCTTTTTGTCACATGAACTCTGCATTGTCCTAATTAGTTATACTTACAATAATACTAGTATTTAATACATATATATATATATAAAACCTTATTCCCTCTTCAAAAAAAAAAAAGAGAGACAGAGTGAGTCAATTGGTTCCCTAGTATGTACAACATTGAAATTAGTCATTCATGTTCTTACCCTTACCTTTTTTCTCCCTAATATTTTGGTTTAGAAAAACAAATATATGATTTCATTCATATATGTAATTTAAGAAACACAACAGATGAACATAGGGAAAAGGAAGGAAAAATAAGATAAAAACACAGAGGGAGGCAAACCAGAATAGATTCTAAAATACAGAGAACTGAGGGGTACCAGAGGGGAGATGGGGGAAGGGGGATGGGCTAAATGGGTGATGGGCATTAAGGAGGGCACTTGTTGGGAGGCACCTGGGTGGCCCAATCAGTTAGGCATCCGACTTCAGCTCAGGTCATGATCTCATGGTTTGTGAGTTCTAGCCCCACATCGGGCTCTGTGCTAACAGCTCAAAGCCTGGAGTCTGCTTCAAATTCTGTTTCCCTCTCTCTCTGCCCCTCCCCCACTCATGCGCGCGTGCTCTCTCTCTCTCTCTCTCTCTCAAAAATAAAAACATTAAAAAAAAAATGTAAAGGGGCATTAAGGAATCTACTCCTGAAATCATTGCTTCACTATATACTAATTTGGATGTAAATTATAAAAAATAAAAAATAAAGTTAAATTATTAAAAAAAAAAAAGAAAAAAAAAGGAAGGCACTTGTTGGGATGAGCACTGGGTGTTATTTGCAAGTGATGAATCACTAGGTTCTATTCCTGAAACCAAGATGATACGGTATGTTAATTAACTTAAATTTAAATTAAAAAAAAAATATATATATATATATAGGTTTAAAATAATAGTATTTAGTTCCACATAATAACTAAAAGGCAATCGAGCAGCTTGCTAAACTTTCCATATATGCTCTCTCCATTCCCACCCCATTTTTTGAGTTATACTCTATAAAGTTACATTTTATCTGTGTTGTTAGAGCATAAAACCATTATACAGACTCTACCTCTTCCTTTAACCATCATGTAATCTTAGTTCAACAAATAAATACATATTTAATGATCACTATCAGCTTTCAGTTGATATCTCTCATGTCGGTTGTCTGAAACACTTTTCAGGAGATTAATCAGAAAAAGCTAATGGGAACAAGATTCTATAAATTCTTACATGTTCATAGCAACTTGTAGCTTTTATACTTGAAAGTCAGTTGGTTATATATAAAACTCTTAGCTTACATTTTTGTTCCTTGAGTACCTTAAATAAATGTTATTTCGCTGAGATCACAAAGCACAGAGATCAGTTTTTTTCCTTAACAATAATCTGATTTTCTTTTCTTTGTAAGTAAAACTTGACCTTTTTCCCTAGATACCCAAAGAATTGTTTTCTTTTCTTGAAGATTCAATTATTTACCAGAAAATGGCTCAGTGTTTGGTGTTCTCAGTTTTCCCAGCTATACAATGTATCCTTTTAATATTTAGCTTTAAAGTTTTTAATTCAGGGGCATTTTTCCTGGAATTACAAATTTTAGTAGCTTTATAGTCCATTGCTTTGGCTTTTGTTTTTCCTTTTTTGCAAGGACTCCTAATACACATATATTAGGTAATCTATATTTGTCACTTTCCCTGAAATACTTTTTACCTTTTTTATTTAAAAAATTTTCTTCCTTTTTACCTTGTTTCTCTTAAAGGCATTATGTTATATTTATTTGATGTGTTGCATCAAGCTTACTCCTCATTTCTGAAATTATCTTTCCTTTTCAATTCTTTCCTAAGTTCTATCACCTCATTTCTAATTATGATCCATTTCAGAGTGCCTGGGTGGCTCAGTCAGTTCAGTGTCTGACTCTTGATTTCAGCTCAGGTCATGATCTATGGTTCATGGGATCTAGCCCCGCCTCGGGCTCCATGCTTACAGCTCACAGAGCCTACTTGGGATTCTCTCTCTCTCCTCTCTCTCTCTCTCTGCACCTCCTCTCCACTCATACCCTTTCTCTCTCTCAAAATAAATCAATAAACATTAAAAAAGTATGTAAGTTCTTTAAAAATAAATAAAAATTAAAAAATAATTATGATCCATTTCACTCATCTTTTATCATTTTAATTTGTTAGCTCATTTGAATCATTAGATTTTAGTTTTCTGTGATATCTTCTGTACTTTCGTTTGTAGAGAAGTTATGCTATTCCTTATTGTCTTTTTTCAACAATAATTATGTATGGGGATTTGATTATGATCGCTTCAAACTTTTATCCTTCCTCTGTCCCTACTGTCTCTATCCTACTCAATTTAGTTTCTATTCCCAGCACCTTCTCCTTAATGGAGGGCTCTGCCCAGAAAGGGAGCTATAGCTGATTCATTCTGAGTGTTTACAGATTCAGGCTGCTCAAGCCCCTTCAAACTTTGGCATGGACCTATTACCCTCACCCCAAAATGAGGTCTGCAAAAGCCCTCCCAGGTTTAGCTGTTGTTTCCACCTTCATCTACTATACTAGCCAATGAATACTTGTTAGCTATATTGGAGCTCCCTTGTTCTTGGGTCCATCTGATCCCCATTAATTCTCTCTGCTGCCAGACAAACAGATATAGACCCAGTAGCTGTCAGTGTTTTCTCACTACTCATTCATATTTTAGGGTTCAATTGGCTACTCTGTCACCTGGTTTTAATATAGATGCTTGCGCCTTTTTTTTTTTTTTTTTTGGTTATGCTAATCTAGTTGTTGACTATTTTTATCAAGACAATTTAGGAAAATTAAAATTCTACACCATCACCAGTGGAACCCAAGAATTCCCCTCTAGCTATAACCTACAGGTTTTGCTTATATAAAAGCTTACTATGGGAGATAGAGCACTTAGGCTTTGAAGTAAAACAGATTTGAGTTCAAACTTCAGTTCAGAAACTTAGCTCTGATTCCGCATCTTTAAAATAAAGATGCCATACAACCATCTGCTTATAATGCTCCTATGACAAAGTCTGTGTATGTGTTTGTGTGTGTACACATATCTGTGTGTGCACATGTGTGTGTGTGTGTGTGTGTGTGTGTGTGTGTATATATATATATCATTTAGCACAGTGCTCAGAATAACTAGGCACACAAAAGACATACACTGCTATATATAAGCTGTCACTGCTAAGGGGAAAAACAAAAACATTTTGACTATAAAAAAATCTTGGGGCGCCTGGGTGGCGCAGTCGGTTAAGCGTCCGACTTCAGCCAGGTCACGATCTCGCGGTCCGTGAGTTCGAGCCCCGCGTCGGGCTCTGGGCTGATGGCTCAGAGCCTGGAGCCTGTTTCTGATTCTGTGTCTCCCTCTCTCTCTGCCCCTCCCCCGTTCATGCCCTCCCCCGTTCATGCTCTGTCTCTCTCTGTCCCAAAAAAATAAATAAACATTAAAAAAAAAAAAAAAAAAAAAAAAAAAAAATCTTAAATAATATATGTATCTCATATAAAACATGTCAAAAGATTTCATTTAACTAACATAGGCTTAAAGTACATCAATACATTTTTTAACCAATGTTACTATCAAAAGCAAACAAAAGGCACATGGGTGGGTCAGTCAGTTGGGCAGCTGACTCTTGATTTCAGCTCAGGTCATGATCTCACGGTTTTGAGATCCAGACCTGCACTGGGCTCCTCACTGAGCACGGAGCCTGCTTGAGATTCTCTGTTTCCCTCTCTCTCTCTGCCCGCCCCCCACTAGTGCACCTGCATGTACACTCTGTCTAAAAATAAACTTTAATAAAAGCAAACAAAAGATCATATGGAACTTAATTTTTTGACACCAGAATTCTAAAATACAGCTCCTGCAACACAGACAACTATCACTTAGTCACTACCTACCTAAAACAATAAAAAAATGATGTTGGCAGCATCTGCAAACTATGAAATGTCTTGGAATGAAAACACCATAACAATAGATTTCTTTGTGTCTTGTTCACTACTAAATCTTTGAAGCCTAATAGGTACATTGTTTGTGCTAAAATATCTGCCAAGGGAGCAAGGCAGAAAGGAAGGATGGACTGATGGAAGGGCAGCACAACATGAAGGACAGGGAGGGGGTAATGGACAGGATGGGAGGAGGCAGAGGGCTAGACGAGATAGGAGATGGTGCTGGCCAGGACAGAGCACTAGACAATACAGGATAGGGGGATGAGACATGAAGAGAGATGGGAGGGGGGGTACACAGTAAAGGAAGGAAGCACTGAATGGGATGGGACTCGGGTGGGGGGTGGGGTGGCCAGGATAGGACAAATTTTGTGACTGGATGAGAAAGGAGTAGGGGTAGCAAAGTGGAGGGCTAAACACGAGGACACAGCAAAGTGGAAGGAAATGGGATATAGGGCAAGAAAGTATGGGGGGCAGCAGAACAGAACGGGTAGTAGTACAGAAGGAAGGGACAGAAGGTAAGAGCGAGGGACAGATGGAGAAAGAGGATGGATGCAAAAAGGGCAGAACAAACAAATTTTTCTGTTATTCCTGAACATTTGGAGAAAAATGTGTCGAATGAATAAGTTAAAAATTACACCATAACTCTTTGGGAGCAAAGGCAGCTCAGATGGCACACATTCAGAGTTGCTCTTTCATACTCTAAGTTTTAGAGGCAGGCCCCCAACTAAGGCAAGCAGTGGTGGTCCAGCACTGCTAGCAACTGGATGAGCATCTCTCTCTCATTCTGGGATTAAGTATCAGGGAAGTCCCTGTTACCTTCCACCTACATTACATTCTCCAGTAACAGCTCTTTAAAACACTACTAACTGTAGCCCTACATGGACCTTCCTGGGCTAATTTAACTGGAACAAATTAGACAATAAAAGACATAAGTATGCCTAGCAGCCAATGAAAACAGAGAGAGGCACAGAGTGCAACTGAGGGAGGGACAGAGAGAGGGAGACACAGAATCTGAAGCAGGCTCCAGGCTCTGAGCTGTCAGCACAAAGCCCAATTTGGGGCTCAAACCCATGAACCGCAAGATCATGACCTCAGCTAAAGTTGGACGCTTAAACTGACTGAGCCACCCAGGTGCCCCCAAGTACAATTCTTGAAGAATTATGCTGATTTAGTTTCCAAACTTCAAATATTTTTTAAATCTACACGCGTATAATGTAATTCCTAGTCTAAAACTGTTTTATTATTCCTAGTGTGAAACTATTTTAGATATACTTACTGGGAGCATAGCTTCAGCCCATTCTCCATGTCCTCTCTGTAGAAGTTTGATTCTTTCCAGATCATAACAAACTTGTACAAGATCACCCACTTGAAACTGTGAGGTACCTCCTTCTGCACCTTGAGCAGCATCCCCACTTCGGACAATGTTTGCTTTAGTGAGAACGGCAGGATTGAAGGTCCACCTAAAAATCAAAGGCAAAACTCAAAATAGGTAACTTTACTTAATTTTAACACAACATTCTTAAACATTGCAGGGCAAAAAAATTTTCTAACACATGAGCACAGTAAAGCAATCCTTTGCAATTATGTCCTGAACAATTTATTTTCCCTTTTATAATTACACATATTTAAAGAAAGACTTACCTGTAATCTCACACCCTAATACGATCCTTCTGTCTAGTTTCCCCTTACGTTTTAAAAATTGTTATAAAATACACTACTGTTAAATATTAAAACCTTTCAGAAACATATAAAGTGAAAGTGAAATTTCCATTTCACACAAACACACCTGGATCCCCATCCCCTATCCCATCCCCAAACCACTGTAAATACTCACTGTGGTGTCAACTATACACTTCAATTAAAAAAATCTAATGAAACTGGGACACATACACTCCATTGTGTATCCCTGTGATCTTCTATTAGTGCACTGATACTTCTAACATACAGAGTTGCTTCCTTTTTCATAAACAGATTTTATATATTTTATATTTATATGTATGTATATATACATATATACACATATATACATATATATAAATAAAATTCTGGGACTTCTTTTTTCTCAGAGAATGTACTTTGGAAGATTTATTTTCAATGTCACAGAAATAGACCTACTTATTTCAATTCAGTGGCTACAGCAGTCCATTACATGGTTATACATTAATGCATTTAACCATTCTCCTACTATCTTTTAAAGTATTTCCAAATTTTCACTATTACAAACAATACTATAAAGAACATCATCGTATGTACATCTTTGTGCAAACAGGGTCAGTATTTCATTAGTGATTCTTAAAAAGCCACCTAATCACCATATGTATTTGTTTACAATTCTGACAGAGCCAAATTGGCTCTAGAGAGTGTAGTGTTTCTCCATACCATTAATAATCTCATGGATAAAAACAATATCTAGTTTTAATTTGTCATACATGGGTATTTCACATGACTGCAATCACTGCTACACATTCTTCTCTGCTACACATAAGCATTTTTCTTTTTTTTTTCTTTTTTTTTAAAGTTTATTTTGTTTTGAGAGAGAGACAGAGTGCGATCGGGAGAGGGGCAGAGAGAGGAGACAACACAGAATCCGAAGTAAGCTCCAGGTTCTGAGCTGTCAGCACAGAGCCCAACGTGGGGCTCGAACTCACAAACCATGAGTTCATGACCTGTGTCAAAGCTGGACACTAACCGACTGAGCCACCCAGGCGCCCCCATTAAGCATTTTTCAATGCTGTTACCATTTCTGTTCCCCCAGTCCTATATATCACTCCAAAGAAAAAAGGTTCCCTGAATAAGCTTTTACAATATGGCACTATTATATCCTCCTCTATTTAATTTAAATGAGAGGTCTTAACATATAAAAACCTGTTACTAACTTCCTGTAACCATGGAAATAAACTCTTCTTTCTAAAGCAACCACAAAGAGAAAGAAGTGTCTCTGACCAGTTAAGAATAAAAATCAGATATGCAAAGATTTCTTTCTATCTAGGGGTGCCTGGGTGGCTCAGTCAGTTAAGCATCCGACTTCGGCTCAGGTCATGATCTTGCAGTGCGTTCAAGCCCCATGTCAGGCTCTGCACTGACAGCTCAGAGCATGGAGTCTGCTTCGGATTCTGTATCTCCCTGTCTCTCTCTGCCCTTCCCCTACTCACATTCTATCTCTCTCTCAAGAATAAAGATTTTTTTAAAAATAGTTTTTTAAGATTTCTTTCTAGCCTTACAATCAGTGCTTTTTTTACCTTGCTCCCAATATTCCAAAATTTATTTGACCTATTACAGTGCTTGAAACACGGCAGTACTTACTCGAGTTGTTCCCTCTGCCTACAGTGCCTCCCTCCCTGGTGAAAACTGACTCCATCTTTTAAGTTTACTCCAAAGGTAATTTTTTCTCTGAAGTTTTCTCTGATTTGCCTACCTGAAATGACCACTCTTCTTTTGTACCTTCAGAATACCCTGAATACTCACCTATCGCAATTACATTTTAATGCAGTTATTTCTGGTTTTATCCATCCGAACTAAAAAGGAAACCCATGCAAAGCAAGGGACCATGTCTTAATTGTCTTTGAAATCCCAGAGCTAATCACAGGGCTAATACAGGATAAGTACTTAATAAATCCTTGTTAAAAAAACAGAACAGAAAAAAAGGTTATTTTCTAGAATTCATATTGTGTTACTGTTAACACTACTGCCCAAGTTCTGACCAAGAAAGAATTTGGCAAGTAATAATGCCAATTTAGCTTAACATTTCCAAACAACAAACAAGATAACACAAAATGTTAGTAAAAAGTAACACTAAATGTCAGTATGTACTAAACTGAACTTAAGATTTTCTCCTCTTTTTATTAAGAGCTTTGAGATAAAATTCACATTCCATATAGTTCCCTCATTTCAAGTGTTTAATTGGGTGGCTTTAGTACATTTACAGCCTTGTACCACCAAGCACTATCTAATTTCATTTTCATCACCATAGAAAAATACTCCATGACAAGTAGCAGTCAATCCACGTTCACCCCTCTCCCTGGTCCTCAATAATTAGTAAGATACTACATATTTGGTTATTCTGCATTATTTTACAGAAATCACATAATACGTGACCTTTTGTGACTGGCTTCTTTCCAGCATAACATTTTCAAGATTTATCTATTTGCAGCATATGTCAGTATTCTGTTCTCCATTCCTTTTTATGGCTGAATAAGATTCCACTGTATGGATACATCATATTTTGTTTATCCATTCATCAGATGATAGACATTTGGGATGTTTCAAATTTTGGCTGTTATTAAGAATGCATCCACAAACATTCATGTACAGGTTTTCGTGTGGACACACTTTCAATTCTCTTTTTTTTTTTAATTTTTTTAACGTTTATTCATTTTTTTTTTTTTATTTTTTTTCAACGTTTATTTATTTTTGGGACAGAGAGAGACAGAGCATGAACGGGGGAGGGGCAGAGAGAGAGGGAGACACAGAATCGGAAACAGGCTCCAGGCTCTGAGCCATCAGCCCAGAGCCCGACGCGGGGCTCGAACTCCCGGACCGCGAGATCGTGACCTGGCTGAAGTCGGACGCTTAACCGACTGTGCCACCCAGGCGCCCCAACGTTTATTCATTTTTGAGAGACAGAGAGACACAGACCATGAGTGGGGAAGGGGCAGAGAGAGAGGGAGACACAGAATCCGAAACAGGCTCAAGGCTCCGAGCTGTCAGCACAGAGCCCGACGCAGGGCTCAAGCCCATGAACTGCGAGATCATGACCTGAGCCGAAGTCAGATGCTCAACCGACTGAGCCACACAGGCGCCCCTCAATTCTCTTGAGTGTAAACCTAAGAGTGGACCAGCTGAGTCATATGCTAACTATATTTTCAAAGCATCAAGACCAGTTCACATTCCTATTATCAGTGTACGAGGCTTTGGTTCTAATTTCTCCACACCCTCACCAACACTTGTAATTATATACTATTTTATTCTAGTATGTGATTTTGAATTACATTTCCCTACATTTACATTCCTCATTGTGATTCTGAATTACATTTCCCTACTAACTAATTGCTAATAATGTTAAGCATCTTTCCGTAGGTATTAACTCCTAACTTCTACTGTGACTGTATTTGGAGACAGAGCCTTTAAGGAAATAACTAAAATTAAATGAGGTCAGAAAGGTGGGATGCTAATCCACCAAGACTGATGTCTTCATAAGAAAAGGAACAGATTGAGGAGATGTCATTCTCTGAGCATGCACAGAGAAAAGGCCATGGGAGAACATAGTGAGAAGGCAACCAACTATAAGCCAGGAAGTGGTCTCAACAGAAACCAACCCTAATGGAAACTTGAACGTGGACTTCCAGCCTCCAGAGCTGTAAGAAAATGAATTTCTGTTGTTTAAAAATCCTTTGTCCATATTTTAAATGGGTTAGTTGTCTTTTGTTGTTGAATTATAAGAGTTCTTTATATATTCTAGATACAAGTCCCAAGTCTGGCATATGATTTGCAAATATTTTCTCCCACTCAAAGTTTCCTTCAAAACACAATTTTTTAATTTTGATGATGTCCAATTTATTCACTTTTTCTTTGGTCCTTCTGCCTTGGGGGTCGTATGTAAGAAACCGCTATCTAATCCAAGGTCACACAGTCTTATATTTTAGGATTTAAAAGTACATTTCATCGGGGCAGCTGGGTGGGTCAATGGTTAAGCACCCAACCTTGGCTCAGGTCATGATCTCGAAGTTCTTGAGTTCAAGCCCTGCAGCGGGCTCTGGGCTGACAGCTCAGAGCCTGGAGCCTGCTTTGGATTCTGTGTCTCCCTCTCTCTCTGCCCCTCCCCCACTTGTGCACGCTCACTCTTGCTCTCTCTCAAAAATAAACAAACATTAAAAATGCATTTCATCAGAGCGCCTGGGTGGCTCAGTCGGTTAAGCATCCGACGTCAGCTCAGGTCGTGATCTCGTGGTCCGTGAGTTTGAGCCCCGCGCCGAGCTCTCTGCTGACAGCTCAGAGCCTGGAGCCTGTTTCAGATTCTGTGTCTCCCTCTCTCTGACCCTCCCCCGTTCATGCTCTGTCTCTCTCTGTCTCAAAAATAAATAAATGTTAAAAAAAAAATACATTTCATTGGGGCACCTGGTTGGCTCAGTCAGTTAAGCATCCAACTCTTAATTTTGGCTCAGGTCATGATCTCATAATCGTGAGACCAAGCCCCACACTGGGTTCCGCACTGGGTGTGAAGCCTGCTTAAGATTTTCCCTCCCTCCCTCTCTCTCTCATTCCTGCCCCTCACCACTCACACTCTCTCTCAAAAAATTAAAAGGAAATAAAAAGTGTATTTTCATAGGGTTATATCTACTATAGATAGTGATTCCGCCAATGAACTGGGAAAAGTAAACTGAAAACCTTTGGGAGTGGATTCACCGTTACAGATGTCATTGAGAACATTTGTGATTCATGGGAAAAGGTCAAAATATCAACTACTGTTGATCCTGTATATCCTGTATATCCTGTATATCCAACTACAGGAGTTTGGACGAAGTTGATTTGAATGTTTATGGACGACCCTGAGGGGTTCAAGACTTCAGTGGAGGAAGTAACTGCAGATTACTAGAATTAGGAGTGGACTAGAATTAAGAGTGGAGACTGAAGATATAACTCAATTACCATAACCCCATACTAAAACTTTTGAACAGATGAGGAGTTGCTTCTTACAGATGAGCAAAGAAAGTGGTTTCTTGAGAAGGAATTAAATCCAGGCAAAGATAGGGTGAAGACTGTTGAAATGAAAACAAGGATTTAGAATACTGCATAAACTTGGCTGATAGAGCAGAGGTAGGTTGTCAGAAGACTGACTCCAGTTCTGTTAAGAAGTTCTATTGTGAGTAAAATGCTACCCAACAGCACTGCATGCCACAGAGAAATCATTCATGAAAGGAAGAGTCAATCAATGCAGCAAACATCACTGTTGTCACCAGAAATTGCCACAGCCACCCCAACTTTCAACAACCACCACTCTGATCAGGCAGCAGCCATCAACACTAATGTTGGCAGTAAAAAGTTTTCAACTCGCAAAGAGCTCAGATTATAGTTAGCATTTTTGGACAATATTTACAGTATAACTGCACATTTAATAGATTACAGTATTGTGTAAACATAATTTGTATACACAATGGGAAACAAAAACTTCATTTGACTCTCCTTATTACAGAGGTCTGGACCGAACCTGCAATATCTCCAAGGTATGCCTATATATATTGTCAGCATCATTTACTGAAAAGACTATTCTTTCCCCACTGAACTGTATTGAATCCTTGTCAAAAATTAAATGACTTTAAATGCAAGGGCTTATTCTCAGACTCTCCGTTATGTTCCATTGATCTATACGTCCATCTTATGTCAATAATAGGTTGTCTTGATTACTATACCTTTATCATAAATTTTGAAATTAGGAAGTGTGAGTCCTCCAATTTTGTTTTTCTTTTTAAAATTGCTTTGGCTATTCTGGGTTACTTGAATTTCCATATGAACTATAGAAATAGATTGTCAGTTTGTATAAAAAAGGTACTAGGGTTTTGATACAGATTGCATTAAATTTGTTGATTAGTTTGGGGAAAAACTGGCATCTGTTATAGGCTGAATTATGTCATCCAAAAAATATGTTGAACTCCTAATCCCCAATACCTCTGAATGGGACCATATTTAGAAACAGGGTCATTGCAGATTTAATCGAGTTAAAATGAAGTCATACTGGATTAGGGTGGGCCCTAAATCCAATGATTAGTGTCCTTATAAGAAGGTCATGTGAAATCAGCTTTGGTCATTTTCTCTGTAAAAGATTTTAGAATTATCATGAGCTCAATTAACTTACTTCTATGTTTCCTCAGGGTTCTTTCCTCATGGATGGTTAAGCTGCACCAAAATAAAATATTGGGCTGGAGGACTGATCATATGGCTCTCAGTCTCAAACAGTCGATTTGAATGCATTTAAAATAAAATGTGTACCCCCCCCCCAAAAAAGGAGGCCACGTGAAGACACAGGGACACACAGACTCACAGAGGAGAAGGCCATGTGAAGACAGAGGCAGAGAAATGAATGATGCATCTACAAGCCAAGGAACACCAAGGATTGCCAACAACCACCAGAAGTTAAGAGAAGCATAGAACAGATTCTCCCTCAGAGCCTACACAAGGAACCAATCTCCCTAACACCTTGATTTTGGACTTCTAGCTTTCCAAAACTGTGAAAGAATAAGGTGCCATGGTTTGAGTCACCCAGTTTGTGGTAATTTGTTATGGCAACCCTAGGAAACTAATACACAATCTGAACAATATCAGATCTTCTGGTCCATAAATATGAGATGTCTTTCCATTTATTTAGGTCTTCCGTAATTTCCTTCAACAATGTTTTGTAGTCTTCAGTGTACAAGTCTTGCAATTTTTTTTTTTTTAAGTAATCTATACATCCAACATGGGGCTCAAACTCATGACCCCAAGATCAAGAGCTGCATGCTCTACAAACTGAGCCAGCAAGGCTCCCCAAGTCTTGCACTTCTTGGGCTGAACTGATTCTTAGGTATTTTATTCTTTGTGATGCTACTGTAAATGAAACTTTTCTTAATTTCATTTTCAAATTGCTCATTGCTAGTATACAAAAATACAATTGACTTTTCTACATTGATCTTGTATCTCTCAACTTTGCAGAACTCACTTATTAGTCCTAACAGTTTTCTGTGGATTCCTTAGGTTTTTCTATTCACAAGATCATGTCACCTATGAACAAAGACGGTTTAACTCCTTTTCTCTTACTTCTTCCTTTTATTTCTTTTTCTTGCCTAATTGCCCTGGCTAGACCCTCTAGAACAATGCTGAATAAAAGTGGGGAGGGCAGACATTTTTATTTTGTTCCTGATCTTAGGGGAAAAGCATTCAGTCTCTCACCAGTTGGGTATGAGGTTAGCTGTGGGTTTATTTTATTCATTTTGTGTGTGTGTGTGTGTGTGTGTGTGTGTGTGTGTGTGTGTGTGTGTGTGAGAGAGAGAGAGAGAGAGAGGGAGAGAGAGAGAAAGAAAGAAAGAGAAAGAGAGAAAGAGAGAGAGGGAGGGAGGGAGAGAGAGAGAGAGAGAGAGAGAGAGAGCGCGCATGCACACAGGGAAGGAGAAAGAGAAGGAGACAGACAGAATCCTAAGCAGGCTCTGCACTGTCGGTGTGGACCCCAATGCAGGGCTTGAACTCACCAACACAAGATCATGACCTGAGCCAAAATCAAGAGCTGGATGTTTAGGGGCGCCTGGGTGGCTCAGTCGGTTAAGCATCCGACTTCGGCTCAGGTCATGATCTCACGGTCCCTGAGTTCGAGCCCCACATCAGGCTCTGTGCTGACAGCTCAGAGCCTGGAGCCTGCTTCAGATTCTGTGTCTCCCTCTCTCTCTGACCCTCCCCCGTTCATGCTCTGTCTCTCTCTGTCTCAAAAATAAATAAACATTAAAAAAAATTTTTAGAATAAAAAAATAAAAAAAAGAAAGAGCTGGATGCTTAAATGACTGAGCCACCCAGGCACCCTAGGCTGTGGGTTTTCATAGATGTCCTTTACCAGCAAAGAAGTTCCCTTCCGTTACTACTTTATTTAGTGTTTTTATCATGAAAGGGACTTGGATTTTGTCAAACGCTATTTCTGTAACTCCTGGTATGACCACGTGTATCCTTCAGATTTGAACACAATTAGAGCTAATTCTATACACTGGGAAACAACTTAATGTTAATTTTCTTCATCCTATATATAACCCCTCCCCTAAGGAACCTCAACAAGTTTCTTTATGCATATATCAGTAACAAAGCTTTGACAATTGTTCAATTTGACTACTGCTTTTTCTTTAAAATACTATAAACGGGTGCATGGGTGATTCAGTGGGTGGGTTGAGCATCCAACTCTTGATTTCAGCTCAGGCCATGATCCCAGGGTCATGGGAATGAGCCCCGTGTTGGGGTTCTTGGGATTCTCTCTCTCTCTCTCTCTCTCTCTCTCTCTCTCTCTCTCTCTCCACCCCTCCCCTGCTCTTTCTCTCTCCCTCTGCCCTCTCCCCTGCTCATGCACATTCTCTCTCTGTAAAATAAAAAATAAATACTTTTTTTAAAAAATAAAATAAAATACTATAAACATGCCAGTAAATTGAATATACTTTAGCCCCTAAGAGCAAATAAATCAAAGGCTCCAAGAAACTCACAACCTAGATGTAAAATAAATAACTATTTTCATATATAACAGGAGACCTACACATATGAATAGCATGTACATATACCAGGGATTGTGGAATAAGAGAGGAGGTTCCCAAAACATATAAGCTCAGTATTTACAGGATGCAGGAGTTAATCCAGGCAAAGAGGCAGAAAAGGATATTCTGCATGGAAGAAGTAGTATGTGCAAAGGTAGAGAGTGAAGAAATGCATGTAATTCTATGTTGCTAATAAGGACTGGTGTATTCACACGTCTGTGGCAAGAAAAAGCTATGGTACCAAGAGATGACTGGAGATATGGGCCAGAGTTCTAATTTTATTCTCATTCAGGGCAAACTGATATGGTGTATTATGAACAGAGAACTTTTTAGCTGTATTTGATCTAATACCAATACAATGTATTCTCCTCCTCCAGAAAAAAAAAAGTGCACAGAATATTGTATCATAAGCATATTCATATATATTCACATACATACCACACACACATTTATCATTTGTTCCGCTCCACTTTACCAACATATTCTGGATTTTTAGCTACTATCTTAAGAGCTAGCTTAAAGGAGTCTTTGATTATAGCACATTATTTGCTTTCTCTAAGATTCTTTCTTCTATATACTAACTTTATTTGCCATTACTAAAAATCAAGAAATATCACCAACCTATTGCCACTTGGATACTGTACTACAATGTCATGATCTTCATCAATGCCACAAACAGTTCCAGTTGTAGTTAAAGTCTCAAACATGCCATCAGTCCATCCTCCATGACCGTGCTGCAAAGACTGTACAATTTCTAGGTCAAGATCTATATTCACCAGGTCACCAATCTGCAATCCACCAGGATTCCTGTTGCCATTCTGCTCACCTGTAATTGCAGAGGGAGTTGACAAAGGTAAAGGAAAACCCCTGCAAATAGCATGCAACTGTATTATTTTTAAACAAGAGCAAGCTCTAGATATTTTAGTTTTAGTTACCCTCCAATTTTAAAATGTTTTGAGAATATATTTTAAGTATCAAATTCTGGAGCTAGGAAGCTTCAAAAATAAGAAGAAAAAAAACAATCAGACTCACAAATTGAAATAATGTGATGATTCATAACAACAACCGAACAATAACCCTATATCAAAGTACAAAGTTCTGGGTTTTTAAAATGTTCACTTTTCTGCCTGGATGACTTGTTGACTATTCCTGCAATAACTACAATTAGACAGTTATTGAGGTTCAGTAACAAACTACAGCCACCATAACCAGCTAGAGCATATGAAAGAGAATCTTAAAATTATTTTCTTCTCTGAAGTGCTTGGTACTATTTTTTACCAAATGGCCCTTTTGATTTTTTTTCCTAAAGAGCATCTTTAGATATTTAAAAGCCCATTCCCTATATTATTCTCAAAGCTAGGTCTGGGATAGGGGCACCTGGGTGGCTCAGTCAATTAAGTGTCTGACTCTTGATTTCGGCTCAGGTCATGATCTCACAATTTATGGGTTCCCACCCTGCACTGGGCTCCAAGCACTGACAGTGTGGAGCCTGCCTGGGAATCTGTCTCTCTCCCTCTCTCTGCCCCTCCCCTGCTCGCTGACTCTCAAAATAAATAAATTTTAAAATTAAAAAAAAAAAAAGAAAAAAAACCCTAGCTCTGGGATAAAGGATTCATGATCATAAAACACTATGATGAGGGATCCAAAAAATATGTTGATTCTATACTTCTCTTGTGAAAGCAAGATCCAAAAGAAGGAAATTTCTGAAACATGGAAAAGGAATGATCTTGTCAAAATATAAGTACTTCTTCTACAGTCCTTAAAAAAAAAAAAAAGAAAAAGAAAATCAGGGTATGCTGCAAAAAAATAACACTTTTTGGCCAGAAGGGAAATCAAATGATTTTAAAAAAGGAACACAGAGCTCACATGAAAAGGCAAACATTCACAGACTAAAACCTTAATCTGAATACTGTGGTAAATGTTTACTGTGGCCACAATAAAGAATCTATAAAATAAAGAATTTGGTTTCCTTATCCCTTACTTTAATGGCACATGAAAAATTATATTTATTATATAACCTTAATCTTCAAACCTTTTTTGTATTAAGAAGGCAATTTCAGGGGTGCCTGGGTGGCTCAGTCTGTTGAGCATCAGACTCTTGGTTTCAGCTCAGGTCATGATCTCATGGTTCGTGGATTAGAGGCCCAAGTCTGACTACATGCTGACAGCTTGGAGCCTGCTTGGGATTCTCTCTCTCTCTCTTTCTCTTGCTCTGCCCCCTCCCGCCCTCAAATAAATAAAACTTTTTTTTAAGGCAATTTTATAAAACTTCTAAGGAATTTATAAGCATTAAATTGTCAGATTCTATTCTCAATATGTAAGACATACTGATAACCTAACACAAAATTTTTCAACACTACGTTTATAACTAAAAGACAAAGTTTCAAATATGACATATAAATGGTATACCAATTTTTAAGACATGACAACCTTTTCAGTCTAAATAAATTGATAAAATAGAACAAATGCTTTAAAAAACAAAATAGGGGCGCCTGGGTGGCGCAGTCGGTTAAGTGTCCGACTTCAGCCAGGTCACGATCTCGCGGTCCGTGAGTTCGAGCCCCGCGTCAGGCTCTGGGCCAATGGCTCGGAGCCTGGAGCCTGTTTCCGATTCTGTGTCTCCCTCTCTTTCTGCCCCTCCCCCATTCATGCTCTGTCTCTCTCTGTCCCAAAAATAAATAAACGTTGAAAAAAAAATAAAAATTAAAAAAAAATAAAAAATAAAAAACAAAATAAAACCCAAAAAGTATCCCTTAAATAACTTTTTTTTAAAGTCCCATTTAAAGATTTCTGATTCCAAGAACCCTGACCTGCTAGTTAGTAATTTCTCTAGTCTGCTGACTCACCTAGCACAGGGCAGTGATCTCTGTAGAAAGAACCTCCTTTGGCATCCTGGACACACTTGAGATCAGACTAAGAAGAAGAAAAGAAACCAGAAAAATCATGCTTGAAAACTTCAAGTATAGCTCAGTACCTAAAATAGGCAAAAATGTTCATTCAGAACATACCCTCAGCAAAAGTTAAGAGTAGCTCTAGGTTAACAGTAACACTAAACACTGCTTTCAAAAGCACTCATCAAAAATTAAAAGCCTGATCTCCAGATAGGCCATACTTTACTTTTAGCTTTCCTTTAAAGTTCAAAATGAAAATGCCTAGATCTTCACCACTAAAATATTTTCAACACCACATATAGGCCCTCAACAAATACCTAGTATTTAAAATGTAACTAACACATTCTATTTTAAAAATACTTTTACAAAAAAGAACTCAATTCATTTACTCTTTTCAACCAATTTTATGACATATACAAGCCAGGTATTAACTCATTTAGTAAAGAAAAGTATCCAAAACTAAACAACCAGAAAAAAGAAAAGGATAGGACCAAATTTAGTCTTTTGGTTCCCGGCCAGGTAATTTTCCATTTACATAAACTTTAGTCCTTACTTCATAAATTGATTAACTCAAGTTCCTTCCCACTTAGTTTTTATAAGAAAACATACTATTATTTAAATATCTGAATGGGGAGGCAGTGATATAACCAAAGTACAGAAAACATGAACTTAGAAGAACCTTGAAAGTTACTAGGAAAATTTAGATTTAAAAGTATCTAATAGTTCCTAACGTACACATACACACACACACACACACACACACACACACACACACACACACACAGAGACTCTCTTTTACAGCCTCCTTTCCCACCAGAGCATCACATTTAGCTCAGTCTCAGCCAAAGAGACATGGGTCAAATTATTTTAATGTGATACTTTAACCCAGCAATCCCACTTCTAGGAATCTATCCTAAAGAAATATACCCATAAATGTGCAAAGATATGTCTAAGGATGTTTACTGAAACAATGCTTACAACAATTAAAAAAAAAATCTTGCAATAATTTTAAAAAATGGAGGTACCACCAACAGAAACCTTATTAAATAATGGCATAATCATACAGAGAAGTACTACTCAGCCATCAAAAAGGATCAATCTACGTATACACTACTTATTAAATACCTCTACACATACATCCTGTAAGGCTTCATCTGAAGCAAGTTAATAATCAGTCAGAATTCCCAGAAAAATCCACAATTTAAAAACAGGAGAAGGCATAAAAATACTAATAATACTAATACTAATGAAAAACTGATAACTAATGGAATATACAGGTATTAAAATTGGTAAATGAAGTATTTGCTTAGAGTCTACATTGCTGGCTTTTAAAAATAAATGGAATAAATTAAAGGCAAACAGACAGTGGGATATTTTTCCCCTCCTACCAAGGGCATATAAGAGTTGGGAAAAAATCCAATTTAAATTCTTTGAGGAGGAATGTATTCAAGATGGAAAAGATATGATAGGCATTAATGTTTTGGCATTAATATATTTAGTTGTACTTCATAAATTAAATAGCCGAGGTCAACATTTAAACAGTTTTCCAGGAAATGCAGAAATATAGGGCAATCCATTGAATAAACCACTATTATTCTCCTAAGCACTTAAGTAATTTAAAGTGCTTCTAAGTCAATCATTTTCAATTACCAATACTACTCTTTAAAAAAGGAGGGGTGCCTGGGTGGCTCAGTCGGTTAAGTGCCTGACTTGATTTCAGCTCAAGTCTTGATCTCAGGGTCATGAGTTCAAGCCCTGCATTAGGCCCCACGCTGGGCTTGGAGCCTACTTAAAAATAAATAAATAAATAAATAACCAGAATAAAAATTTTAAAAATAAATAAAAATAGAGGGGGAAAATCTCTTTAAAAACAACTTTTTTTTTTTTTTAATTTTTTTTTTTCTCCAACGTTTATTTATTTTTGGGACGGAGAGAGACAGAGCATGAACGGGGGAGGGGCAGAGAGAGAGGGAGACACAGAATCGGAAACAGGCTCCAGGCTCTGAGCCATCAGCCCAGAGCCTGACGCGGGGCTCGAACTCACGGACCGCGAGATCGTGACCTGGCTGAAGTCGGAGGCTCAACCGACTGCGCCACCCAGGCGCCCCTTTAAAAACAACTTTAACATCTACTGTAATTTATACTTTTATTAGCTACTAGAGCCAGAATACAAACATCCCATAAAAACCTCATTATAATATTATACTCTGTGTCCATGCCAAGGAGCAGCCTTACAGATGATTCTAAATTTTTTTGAGATCGATTTTAATAAATAAGCCCCTAACTTGGATTCCTAAGGGATCAGCTCTACACAATCAATATATAGTAAGTTACCCAAATATTCACTGAGGGCAAAATCATATTTACTATTTTTTTCTTTTTTTTTTTAAATTTAAATTTTAGTTAGTTAACAAACAGCGCAAAATTGGTGTCTGGAGTAGAATTCAGTGATTTATCACTTTCATACAATACCTAGTGCTCATCACAAGTGCCCTCCTTAATGACCATCACCCATTTATCCCATTCCCCTACTCATCTTCCTCTATCAACCCTCGGTTTGCTCTCTATTGTTAAGAGTCTCTTATGGTTTGTTTCCCTCTCTTCTCTTTCCACTTCCCACCCCCCACTTTATGCTCTTCTGTTTCATTTCTTAAATCCACATATGAGTTACATCACATGGTATCTGCCTTTCTCTGATTGACTTGTTTCGCTGAGCATTAAACATTCTAGCTGTATCCGCTTTTTTGCAAATGGCAAGATTTTATTCTTTTTGATGGCTGAGTGATATTCCATTGTGTATATATGTGTGTGTGTGTATACACACCACATCTTCTTTATCCATTCATTAGTCGATGGACAAGTGGGCATATTTACTATTACATACTTTAAGCAAGTGTACTAAAAATGTAGTTTTATTAAATCCTCACTTTACAGATTTTTCTCCTGTTGCATATTCATAATTCAGATGGCTATATTCTGACAAAAGCATATGACAAAAAAAAATACAATAAGGGCTATTTTTATTTTCATCTATCTAATATTTTTATCTTTTGTGACTCTTACTACTCACCATGCCCTCAAAGCCAACTCTGTAAAGGTTCTTAGCACCATTATCCCAGAGAACATATGCTGCACTATGTGGGCTTGATGCACTCCAGTCCTGGATTTCCGTTACCTAAGGGAATTGTTGCAGAAAACAATTTTTAAAAGGGAAGGGGAGAAGTTAGTTCAGTTAATTATATTTAAAATCTTAAATACCATTTCAGCTATCATCCTCTGTAACAGGATCATGAAAAATACTATTTTGTCAACTAGGTCAATTCTAATATATAACTGAATTATAATTAGAGACATTTTTCCAGGAATTATAAGGTAATTCCAAAAATCATTGTAGAAATACTGAATTGGGAGGCTTGGTGATTATAGTAACAGATCATCAGAAAATACACAATTCAATATAAAATGTTAGATTTATATTCTTAAAGGGTTCCTTTTAAGAACAGTGTATTATTTTAAATCCATTATTCCTTACAAAATTTAAAATCTTTGGCCAGATCCTCAGAATGATTCAAGATAAACCGGCTCTCTAGGGGCACCTGGGTGGCTCAGTCGGTTAAGCATCTGACTTCGGCTCAGGTCATGATCTCGTGGTTTGTGAGTTCAAGCCCTGCATCGGGCTCTGTGCTGACAGCTCGGAGCCTGAATCCTGCTTCAGATTCTGTGTCTCCCTCTCTCTCTGCCCCTCCCCCACTCATGCTTGCTCCTGCTCTCGCTCTCTCTCTCTCAAAACTAAACATTAAAAAAAATTTTTTTAAAGAGAGTTTTCAGATGACCAAGACTTTTAAGTTTATTTATTTATTTATTTTGAGAGAGAGCGAGCATCTCTCTCACACACACACACATACACACACACACACACACACACACACACACACACACACGAGCAAGGGAGGGGCAGAGAGAGAGAGGGAGACAGAGAATCTCAAGCAGGATCCACACTGTCAGTGCAGAGCCTGTTGCCGGGCTCAAGCCCACAAACTGTGAAATCATGACATGAGCCAAAATCAAGAGTTCTGACGCTCTTAAGAACGGAGCCATCCAGGGGCGCCTGGGTGGCGCAGTCGGTTAAGCGTCCGACTTCAGCCAGGTCACGATCTCGCGGTCCGGGAGTTCGAGCCCCGCGTCGGGCTCTGGGCTGATGGCTCGGAGCCTGGAGCCTGTTTCTGATTCTGTGTCTCCCTCTCTCTCTGCCCCTCCCCCGTTCATGCTCTGTCTCTCTCTGTCCCAAAAAAATAAATAAACGTTAAAAAAAAAAAAAAATTTAAAGAACGGAGCCATCCAGGTGCTCCAATGACAAAGACTTTAAAATCATCATTCACCAATGCTAAAAACAATTTTTTCAAGAAGGTAACAGTAGAATGAACGGATAGTGACTGACATCTAAGTCTCATACGTGAAATGTTACTCATTTCAGTACATCTAGCATCTAGCATAACACCAAACAATACATGTTCAAGGTTAGTTGACTGACTGATGAATGAATAATCAGCAAAAGCAACATAAAATCCAAAATAAATGAAACCAACAACCCACTTACCCCAATATCTCTGGCTATCCCACCCCAATTAAACAGGCTATACAAAATTCTGCTCAGAATAACTGCTATAATTTGATTCCTGGACGATTTACCTGAGAAGGGCAACAGAGTTAAGTATACTGGATAACAAAAGTAGCTGCCTAGAAACAGGCCTTCAAGGGAATGAAATATAAAACAAGTAAATTCAAGTGAAATGTTAGTAACAAGAATGTCAAAAGCATGACATACTGTTTAAGAAGGACTGGCCCAAACAGGATCCTCAGAAAAGCATTCTGGGCAACAAAATGGCAATATGAAGCCTAAAAGTGGAAAGGTAAAATCTACCCAACAACCTTCTCCATGAATGTCAATATTTACAACCGAGCAGGAACAATCTTTTTTCTTCCGGGAAAAAAAAGAAATGAAGATTTTAAAAAACTGTTAGTGACACAGGAAAAAATGGGCCAAGAAATTCAATTATAATAATAAAAATCTTCTGAACATACAATATTCTAGAATAACATGATGAATTAATAAAAAAGTTTCACCTTTCCCCTACGTCCATTTCCTCCATCCTGATCTTCCCACTGCCAGTCCACTCCTCGTACCACTCTGGCACCTGCAAAGATCCCTCTGGCTGTAATCTTCTTAGATTTTCTACGAGACTCTAACAGAACCCTAGAAATAAAATTATTTTTAAGTTATACAGAAATAGGTTAAAAAAAAAAGAAATAGGTTAACAGCAATTTATTTTTAAAAATAAAATTATAAAAAAGGTTACTTTAAAAATATAAAAGAGTTTTCTCTGTTCTAGTTAATACTTAATAGCATGATACATAAATACCTTTACATTCCACAGGTTATGATGATGATGACAGTAGTTAGAATAGCGATAATATCTAATATTTACTGAGCTTTTACCATAAGTGTAAAAGTCTGTTACACTCCTTAAGAGAAAGGTATTGTTATTTTATCCATTTCACAAATGAGGAAATAGAGTCTCAAAGAGGTAAGTGATTTACCCAAGGTCACAAAAGCTAAATAGTAATGGAATCAACATATGAATCCAGTCCAACCACTTCAGAGTATCACTATTTCCTTCACCACTTAAGAAGAGACAAATTCAAATCTCTAAAACCATCAAGAAAGTAACCTAAATTAAGGCCAAAGAAAGACAACAAACACCACAACAATGACAAATGCCAACTGGCACTTGACCCCACGCTCAGGAAGACAATAGGGAGTGGCAGGGACTTCCGTGAACTGAAGACCATGATTTGTCTAAAGGGTGCAGGTGGTATTCTGCTTCAGCCAACTGTTGCTGACCAGAGTTAAATGAATAAATGCAGGCCCACTGCTGACATTAGGGGTTAGGGGTTAGGGGTTAGGGGTTAGGTTATGGGTGTGTGTGTGTGTGTGTGTGTGTGTGTGTGTGTGTGTGTTCAAAAATTTAGAGCACAGTATGGACCAAGTAAAATACATCCGTGGCCTGGATTTGACCTGACACTAACTTGCCTCCAAAGTATTGAATCCTTACAGCAGACTACAGGCCTTGAAAAAATTCTATACTCAAACAATCTGGACCAGCTTGGCTCTCCAAGACCATCTATCCCTTATTCTTCTATATCCTTCTTATTCATAAAATCAAAAAGGTTTGGGGTTTCTCTTTTGTTTTTCTACTTTTATCTCATTATTTTTACAATGTCTTTATTGTACCCTAACTTTAAAAATTATAAACAAAAGTCAAAAATAAACAACTTGTTCAAAACCACTCAGTTAATAAATAGCAGGCCAAGGATTTGAACTGGGACAGGCTAATACCCAAATCCATTTTTCTACTACTGCTGCCTCCCTATGACTGGCTAGATTCTTGCTCCTATACACTATTCACATCTATGTAAAAAGACTCAATCACCTGAAATTCTGTACCACTTCGTGATATTCCTCTCTCTCTTTGCTAAAACACTTTAATGCTAATAATCTCTACATACAGTCCAAAACATCACATGATAATCATGTTGGTCAAATAATCCCTTAGTTTATGAACTCCTTAGGAATACTGTGTCTTCGTTTTCTTCAAATTCACATAAGCACAGTAGCTGCCACAAGTCTTAATAAATGCCTGTTGACTCAATCAATGGGCCCTAGTGTTCTTTTGGTAGTGATTAACAGAATAGAACAGTGAGAAGAAAATAATCAGCCTTCTGGGCTGCCCTTGCATTTCCAAATATTGAGGGGTGCCAAGTCTCCATGCTAGAGATGAACAGCCCAGATTACCTTGGAAAAATATGTACAGCTCCATCTTCACAGAGCTCTTTTCTCACTATATGGCAGGCCTGCTCCACAACTAGCCTGTTATCTCCTACCTCTGGTACTAAACCAGCTGTCAGACACTATTTTTAAATCCTACTTTTAAGGCTCAATAGTATAAAAAGTTGAATACAAACAAGGAATTGCAACTGAAGAAAAAACTGTTTACCCTACCGCTCACTTCCTGGTGTAGTAATTCTATAAAAGCGATGTCTTAAATGATGTTTATCTCCATGATAACAAACAGTGCACAAATCATAATTTGTACATTCTGCACATTTCCATCGAATGCCAATGATTGGTTGCTGGCGGCAGGTATCACACATGGTTCCATCATGCTTGATGCCTATTAAAACACGGATACATGGTTACATTAACTGCAAGTATTATTCACTTGAATACTGCTCCCTGGGGGAAAAATAAGAACGGAGCATTTTACAAAGTTTCTTAATAAAGTAGGAAATAATATTTTAAGTATACCACATATGTTTTCAAGACAACATATTTCAAGAATTTTAATCAATACAAATTATAGACTACACATTTTCTATCACTTCTTTCTTCATTAGTAAGAGCACTTCTTAGTAGCACATTCTATGCTGTCAAACTGAAACTTAAGTTCAATCTAGTGACAGAAAGAAGAATCATTTACCACCAAGATGTTTCAGACTTCAAACATTCAGATTCTTTTCAGGAATTTCAACCTACTCTCCATGCAAACAATTACTCCAAAAGAAGAAACAAGTTTATCCCCATGATTCACAGAGACAAACTATCAATTAACTTAAGCATTTATCCCTAGGCATTGACAAGCTCCCCACCCCAAACAAACTTCAGAAAACCATTACCAAGTAAATTTCCCAGTTTAAAAGGAAACATACTATAATTGAGTTTGCTGTTTGTTTTCCTTACAGAACAAGAAGTAATAAACCCTAGAAAAAGGAAATAAGCACTTGGCAATATGACCTCTACTAAAAATGTTCACATGAATGACACAGACGTTAGAACTATGAAAGGTACCACTATAAAGTAATGAAAATAACTAACATTTGAGAGTAACAAGACTGGGGATAATGTTCCTTTACTATTCTGTTATTCTTAGATCGCTTGATAAGTAAGTTAAAACTAGAAGCTTTTTAAACAATGTGTGGCCTGTGAACATCAGTGTCACTACTTTACAGTAGGAATGGTCAGGCCCAACACTGAATAGCAAGGGCTGTATTGTCCATTGAACGCGGACACTCTTCAAGATTCGAGTTCTGGCTTTCACCAGCTATCTTTGTGCCCTTGAAAAAGTCATTTTAACTGAAGTATTTACATATAAAATTATAGTATTTATTTCAAAATAATGGGGGGGGCAGGGAAGTAATGTGGGGTTTGGATGAAACAAGATCACTCATGTTGAAATTGGGTAACAGGAGGAGGTTCATTATATAATTCTCTATTTTGTGAAGTTTAGAAATTTCCCAAAATTAAATAAAAGGAGTCACTTTAGTTCTCAGAACTTCAGTTCCCTTTGGAGGAGGCATTATGTTTTTTAATGGTTAAGGATGTTCTAAGAATCAAATAAGAATGTGCTGTAGATGCAAGAATTAGAGCACAAAAGTAGTAAAGTTAAAACTAAACTCCAGAAGGACATACTATTGCTGCTTCCTGATAAGGGGGGGAAAACCCGTATAATTCATTTTCTATATTCATGTTTAAAGTCCCATAAGGTAACCAGATTCTAAATAAAGAGCCAAACCCGAAGATAAACCTGTGCCTGAGGTGAGATGGTTAATAAAGAAGGGGTGGGAGGAAGAACAGAAGGAAGCTGGGATGCCTCATGAACTACAAAAAACATGACACCCAATACCAAGTATGTTTGGTGTGCAATCCTTCCACAATCTCCTGCTACTCAAATGCTTGACTGCAGGGACAAGCAAGACAGCAGACATCAGTACCTTTTGATTCATTCAGTAACTATTTTACTGCTACTGCGGGCAGGCCCTCTGCTGCTTTCAAATATCACTCTAGGTGTAGTACGGAGAAGAGAATGGAAGAAAATTAAAGTGGCTAAAGAAAAGGAGTCAAATCATAAGAAGTTTCCACAACAGTTGAGAAGAAAATAATAGTTTAAGTAGGTATAAAGCTAGTAGAATTGGAGAGAAAATGGAAGCCAGAAGAGGTTTAGGACTTGGTGGCTGCAGGTTAGAAAACAAAAGATGTAAAAAGTAACTGAAAAAAGTATAAATGAGATCATTCAAAACAAAACAAATAGGTAAGAGATATTTAGGAACAAACAGTGCAATAAACTGAAATTTAGAACTGTTCTACTTAAAAAAGAGAGAGAGAGAGAGAGAGAGAACCATGAACAAAAAAATAAATAAGCACATACTAATTTAAGATTGTAAGTCCAGGGGCGCCTGGGTGGCTCAGTCGGTTAAGCGGCCGACTTCGGCTCAGGTCATGATCTCGCGGTCCGGGAGTTCGAGCCCCGCGTCGGGCTCTGGGCTGATGGCTCAGAGCCCGGAGCCTGTTTCAGATTCTGTGTCTCCCTCTCTCTCTCTCTGACCCTCCCACGTTCATGCTCTGTCTCTCTCTGTCTCAAAAATAAATAAATGTTAAAAAAAAATTTTTTTTAATTATAAGTCCAGGCCTCCATTGATAGACACTCATCTAAGAAACAAAATGAAAAAAGAATCAGGACAAGTTTCCTGGAAGTGGTGGATAATGGACCTTTCACAGGAAGAAAGAAGAAAATCTCAGAAGAGCACAATGTGTGTTCAACAAACCAGGAGCAACTTCATTTTTTTGGCAGGAATCTGAAATACTGTCAGAGACAGAGATGAATTATAGTCAGGCTGGGAAATAACCACGTAACACATGATTTCTGATTTGCAGACTTAAATTGTTGCATTAATGGTAAAAACAAGGGTATGTGATTTAAGAAACTAGTTCTCTAACTTACTAGCTAGGTAATGTTCAGAATTAATTTAAACTACTCTGGGATCAATATTCTCATCTATAAGTTGAGAAAATACTTCCTTTCATAGGTGTTATGAGCTGAATGTGTTCCCCACCCCCAAAAATTCATGTGTTGAAGCTCTAACCCTCAAGATGCTGATATTTGGAGATGAAGTCTATAGGAGATAAGTAGGTTTAGAAGAGGAAATGAAGGTGGGGTCTCCACAATGAGATCAGTGTCCTTAAAAGAAGAGAAAGAGGCTAAGAGGTCTCCCTCTGCTGTATGAAGACATAGCCAGAAGGCAGCAAGCCAGGAAGACAGTCCCCAACAGGGTACTGAAATTAGCCAGCACCTGGATCTTGGACTGCCCAACCAATAAATAAATTCCTGTTGTTAAACCACCTACTCTGTGGTAGTTTGCTATGGCAGCCCAAGCAGACAAAAACAATAATGGAACGGGTCCTTATGAAGCTAAAGTGATATATAGAGGTAAAAACACTGAAAGATTTTAAAGCAAATTGCAAATAAAAAGAATTATACTGCACTTAATTTTTTTTTTTTTAACGTTTATTCATTTTTGAGACAGAGAGAGAGCATGAACAGGGGAGGGTCAGAGAGAGGGAGACACAGAATCTAAAACAGGCTCCAGGCTCTGAGCTGTCAGCACAGAGCCCGACGCGGGGCTCGAACTCACGGACCACGAGCTCATGACCTGAGCTGAAGTCGGCCGCTTAACCGACTGAGCCACCCAGGCGCCCCTATACTGCACTTAATTTAATCTTAATATAGATTTGTTAAATGTACTATTTATCTATTTAAATAATTTGGTGATCAAAATCATCATATATCCCAAGCAAATTTGGCAACTTATGCAGAAAATCAAAGAACTTTTAGGGGCACCTGGGTAGCTCAGTTGGCTGAGCGTCTGACTCTTAATTTCGGCTCAGGTCATGATCCCAGTATGTTCTGAGATCCCAGTATGTTGTCAGGCTCTGGGCTGAGTATGGAGCCTGCTTAAGACTGTGTCTCTGTATCTCTCTCTCTCTCTCAAAAAACAAAACAAAACAAAAAACTTTTAAATTCTCTATTTCCCAGAGACTACACATACAAAACATTCAATTATTCACACATGGAGCCTGCTTAAGATTCTCTCTCTCTCCTTCTGCCCTTCCCCTGCTCATGCAAGTGAATGCTCTCTCAAAAAAAAGTTACATCCAAAGATACTAAGTTGTTTGTAAATACAAACAAAACTTAACCTATGTCAAAAATAGGGACTATGTATAAACTATGATAATCTACAAAGTGAAATTCTATGCAGTTATTAAACCATGTTGTAGAAGAAATATTACTGATATGGGAAAATACATGTTTTTAAAAACCCATTATTATGTTATAAAACAGTTTGCAAAGAACTGCAATATACCATCACAAAATACATAAAACACACACGTACAGAAAAACTAGAAAGATAGTCCCCAAAATGTACTGGTGGATTTACCCTTTGTGGGTTTCCAAATTTTCTATGCTGAGTGTGTATTAATTCTTTTAGCTAAGTGAATAGGGGCATTTAATATGAGAATATCACCAGAGATGTTGATGTATGTCACCTATAATTAAAAACTAAAAATAAAAACATGATATTTATAGCAAATATTTACAGAAACCAACTTTCATATAGTTACTCTAGTAATAGAGTATGTAACTGCTACTTAGAAGTTTTTATTTCTCATAACCCTTATACTAACTGAGCTATTTTATGCTTATGTAAAGAAAACATACTTCATCTGTACACTCCTCACTGGCACATGCCCACAGTCACAGTCTAATCTGTCTTACCACAGGAAAGCACCGTGCCAAAACAACATAATCAATACCAAATGTCATACTTGCCTACTCAATGGTGAAGCTTCTGAACAGGTCTAATATAGGTGTCCTATCTCATCACAGAAAGTAAAATGCATTAAACTAATCAGAATCCACTATGCATTTAGAGGTTTATCCTTAACTATACAGCTCTTCAAATGAGAGTTGATGAAAGAAAGGCATAGGGAAAACGTATCCCAACTTCCCCATCTGATCAAAAAAAGAAAAGTCCAGTTTTTAGCTATTCTCCTACTGATATATTTTTCATCTCTAAGTTCATTTTCCACAAAGCACAATGATAACATTCATGAGCTCATAATCTAAGTATAGGCTTTCTTTAAAAGGACTCATTTAAACACACAATGATAACTGGTAAAAAAAAAAAAAAAAAAACCCTACAATTCATGGTTTTAAAGAATACTTCAGGAAAACCATTAATGCACACAAAAGCACATCCAAATCCTTTTTGGTTCCCACAGTTCAAATGCCAACAAAGCTACTGAACAGCTGTGAAACAGACTAAGCCTGAGAATTGGAGAAAGTAAACAAAGCAGCCCACTCCACCATCAAAATGCACACTACAGAATTTTTAATGAGAATACAATTAATTAACCTTAGAACAAAAGCTGATATTTAGAGAAAACACAAAACAGGAGACCAACATTTTACTGATCTCTTACTTCAGCAGCTTTTTGTTTCCCCTTACTTTATCCACCCAATTCATTCCCATCTAAAACATTCCCTTCCAGTACAAACCTTCTTAGCCTTGGCAAGTGTTATTCCTTAAAATGTTCATTTCATAAAACTTAATTCCCTAACTAAACCTATTAGTCGTTTTTCTCCTTCCTATACAATATCATATTACCCTAGAGACTTAATGCTCTTTTCCTTTGCTACGCTTTATGAAGACATCTGCCACCGTTAAATGAACCACCTGATGATAGCTTTTGACTCATTCTACCAATACTCAAATGACCATCTGCTCTACATTTTAATGGCAGCTCGCCTAAATTCAAAAACTTAGAGAATTTACATAGCCTTAAGCTTTTTGTTAGAAAATTTTATGAGAGCAATAAAACATGCTAGTCAAGATCAATGACCACAGTTCTTAAGAGAGCCAATGAAAACAGCTCAAAATCACAAAGCACTGATTTGTTTAAATAAAATGTTAAATTTCTAGTTAGAAAAAAGTGACCGAGAGAACTAGAATTCTCACTACAAACAATTCACTCTACAAAACACTTCAACATGGAACAAGAATATCTAAATTATCATTTTGTATAATAGCAAAGGAAAAAAGTAAACAATATAACTATTCATTAACAAGAGAATAGAAACATATATTAAGTATACAATGGAATACCTAAAATTAATGTTCCTCATACGATTCAATAGGAATGAATCCTTCAACCATAATGCTGAATTTTTTAATTATACAATACAAAATGTTACAAATAAAGTACTATATTTGCTTACATAAAAACACAGCACAAATGTTAAGAAAAAAACATGAAAATGATAACAAATTTCTAGATAATGGTTACCTTAGAAAAGGAGGGAAGGGAATGAAAATTGGACAGAAGTATACAGGATGTTTCAAATATATTAGTAATGTTTTGTTTCTAGATAGGTTCACAAGTATTTATTACTCATTAATCTACCTGGATATCTTATATATTAAGTGATAAATTTTAAAACAATTTTAAAATTTAAAAAATCCTAAGAAGACTAAAATGGTACCTAGTTAACCCTCTAAATTTGTTCCCTAATTGAAAGATTTCACCTAACATAAAAAAGTATTTACAAATCATTAACCATTATTTAAATGTAATTACTTATTGTGGCATAACTGTTTGTTGATGTCATTTAACCAGTCAAGAAATCCTATTTCTGAGTTAAGGATTCATTCAACTTTAACCCCAAATCAATGTGACAAAAACATTACAGAGATTAAAGACGGCTAGCCACCTACAGTATGCATCCTATTCTCCCTGAAACTTTAAACTACTTAGTGGTTTAGAAAGTGTCTCAACAATAATTAAAATTCCTAATGAGGGTAAGGCCTTTGTGACCTGCCAGCTGGTTGCTGTATTCTACATTCCTTTCTCTTGAGAAATACTAAATTAATGAAAATAAGATTGTTATTATTAATAATACTAGCCACTGTTCATTACCACATCAAGCTAATGAGACTTACACACATTTTAGTTTAACCTTCCCAACAATACTAAAAGGCAGGCATTATGATCCCCATTTATAAACGAAGATATTGAGGCTCAGAAGTAATCTATGTGAAGTCACACAACATTAGCAAGTGCCAGGCTCAAATTCAAACCTAGGTGGGTGTGAGTACAAAGCTTGGCCCTCTTAAGCTCTTCACTCCACCAGGGTTTTTTCTCCATCTGATCTTATTTAAATAATTACATATCTAGAGCATCATGTTCCCCATTTAACCCACTAGATTCAAAATACTATGTTATCAAAAACCTATTCTAATATTCAAATAAATCTTAAAGAGATACACTTTAAAAATTGAGATTACTTTTTAATTTCACCAATGTAGTAGAGTGAAACATCACTACTTCCTAACTAACTCTTGGTACACACTAAGAAAATGTCCTTGAAGGCATTTCACCCAAAATCTCCCACTTCTTCGTCGTATCTTTCTGTTGGACAAGTTCTTCTCTCATCTATTTTTGCATCCTCTACTACTCTACTGTATTACAAGTTTGCATAATAAAATTACAATCATGCCCCATACAGTCCAAAGAAAAGAAACAAGTTATCAAATTAGGCATACAATTGGGAATTTTAGTAGTATGTTTGTTATTTTTAAGCACTTGTTGCATAGAGGTAGAATGTGAATGAAGTCAAACAAAATTAAGAATTTTATCACTTTTTTTCCTGCTACCTGGTAAAAATTCACTATTTCATTTTAGAAGCAAAACATCTGTCTGTGTACCTTGACCTACTCCAACTTCATTTTACAAGTGAAGAACTAAGGCTCAAAAAGACTAATGTTATAAAGTTGAAAAAGTAAAGAAGTAAGACTGACAAACCCAGATTTGAATCTCCACCATGAACTTATTACTTGTGAAATCCTGGGCAAGTTAGTTCATTTCTCATAGCCTATTTTCTCATCAGTAAAATAAAGGCTATCAAATAATATTTTTTCAGGATTAAATGAAATAAAGTTTATAAAACACTTAGCACAGTGCCTGACACATGACTGCAGTTCATGAAATGTTAGTCCACTCCCTAGTTAACAGTCTCACTTGATAAAGTATAGAATGAACAAATACCTTAATTTCCCTACTAAGCTAGAGCATTTTCCACTACTGTATGAAAAGAGACTGGAAAAGGGGGTGAGCAAAACACCATAATGTTAGCTATGGCAATTCTAAGCTGTTATGATTTATTATCATTAGCCCTGCAAAACCTTTAAATATCAAATAATGACCTTTTTTTTAAAATATAAAAACATTTCTATCCCATTGTTTGTCTTTTTAGAAACAAAATTATCATCAAGAAGATAAATATAGGGGTGCCTGGGTGGCTCAGTCAGTTAAGTGTCCAACTTCAGCTCCAGTCATGATCTCACAGTTTGTCAGTTTGACCCCACATCAGGCTCTGTGCTGACAGCTCAGAGCCTGGAGCCTCTTCGGATTCTGTGCCTCCCTCTCTCTCTGTCCCTTCCCTGCTTGCATGCTCTCTGTCTCCCTCTCAAAAATGAACACTAAAAAAAGAAGAAGGAGGGGCGCCTGGGTGGCGCAGTCGGTTAAGCGTCCGACTTCAGCCAGGTCACGATCTCGCAGTCCGTGAGTTTGAGCCCCGCGTCAGGCTCTGGGCTGATGGCTCAGAGCCTGGAGCCTGTTTCCGATTCTGTGTCTCCCTCTCTCTCTGCCCCTCCCCCGTTCATGCTCTGTCTCTCTCTGTCCCAAAAATAAATAAACGTTGAAAAAAAAAATTTTTTTTTAAATAAATAAATAAATAAATAAATAAAGAAGAAGAAGATAAATCTACCCTGGAAAAAAATCAAATACTCATATCATGAGTATGTTTACAGAATATGAACTAATTCTAACCAAAGCAACTATCTACAAAGGGAAATACGCTTAAAAAAAAAATACTCAGAAACAACAAATGAATGTCTGGTCTATCTGCTGTGTTCCCCTACCTCCTGAACTAATTTAAATCCCCAAGATCTTAGTTGTGTTCTATAAATTCATTTATAAGCAAGATGTATAGAATTCAGAACACATTTTCTTTCCCAAACAAAGTTTTAAATGTACCAGACTATTTCACAAGAACCTGTTTACACAGAACTATGGGCATACAAAGGTAAAAACTGTTAATTAAAATTGATAAAAACTCTCAACAAAGTGGGTTTAGAGGGAATACATCTCAACACAATAAAGGCCACATATGATAAACCCATAGCTAACATCATACTCAATGGTGAAAAGCTGAATGCTTTTCCTCTAAGATCAGGAACAAGACAAAAATCTACTCTTTCCACTTTTATTCAACACAGTACTGAAAGTCATAGCTGCAGCAATCAGACAAGAAAAAGACATAAAAGGCACCAACACTGGTAATGAAGAAGTACAACTGTCATTATTTGCAGATGTCATACCATTTATAGAAAACCTTAATGATACCACGAGAAAACTATTAGGATAATAAATGAATTCAGTAAAATTGCAGGATGCAAAATTAATATACAGAAACCTATTATACTAATAACACTAATAATGAAGTAGTAGAAAGATAAATTAAGAAAGCAATCCCATTTACAATTGTATCAAAAGGAATGAAATACCTGCAAATAAATTTAATCAAGGAGGTGAAAGACCTCTACTGTGAAAACTGTAAGATATTGATGAAAGAAACTGAAAATGATAGAAACAAATGGAAAGAAATACCATGCTCATAGACTGGAAGAATTAATATTGTTAAAATGTCTATACTACCCAAAGTAATCGACAGATTTAATGTAATCCTTAACCAAAATACCAACAGCATTTTTCAGAGGTAGAACAAATAATCCTAAAATTTGTATGGAACCACAGAAGATCCCAGATAGCCAGAGCAATCTTGAGAAAGAAGAAACAAAACTACAAGTATCACAATCCCAGACTTCAAGCCACACTACAAAGTTATAGTAATCAAAACAGTATAGTACTGGTATGAAAACAGACAAGATCGATGGAACATAATAGAAAATCAAGAAATAAACTCACACTTATATGGTCAATTAATCTACTACAAAAGACACCAAGAATATACAACAGAGAAAAGAAAAAGTCTCTTGAATAAATGGTGCTAGGAAAACTGAACAGCTACATGCAAAAGAATGAAACTGGACAACTTTCTTACACCATACATGAAAATAAATTCAAACTAGATTAAAAATCTAAATATAAGACCCCAAACCATTAGAATTTGTGGAAGAAAATGCAACATTTTTCTGTATTTGTCTCCTCAGGCAAAGGAAACATAAGCAAAAATAAACATCACACTAAATAAAAGGCTTTTACAGCAAAGAAAACCATCAACAAAATGAAAAGGCAACCTATGAATGAGAGAAGATATTTGCAAATGATACATCCAGTAAAGGGTTAATATCCAAACTATATAAAAAATACATCAAACTTAACATCAAAACAATACAATAAAAAAATAGGCAGAGGACCTAAATAGACATTTTTCAAAAGAAGGCATACAGATGGCCAACAGACACATGAAAAGATGCTCAGCATCACTAATCATCCAGAAATGTAAATCAAAACAACAATCACACCAGTCAGAACGGCTAGTACCGAAAAGATAGGAAATAACAAGTGCTGGCAAGGATGTGATGAAAAGGGACTCTCATGCACTGTTGGTGGGAATGTAAGCTGGTGCAACCAGAATGGAAAACAGTATGGAGGTTCCTCAAAAAATTAAAACTAGAATTACCATATGATCCAGTAATTCCACTGTTGGGTATTACCCAAAGATGGCTCCTGGATGGCTCAGTAGGTTAAGCATCCAATTCTTGGTTTCAGCTCAATCACGATCTCATGTTTTGTGGGTTTGAGACCTGCATCAGGTTCTCCACTGGCAGCACGGAGCCAGCCTTGGATTCTCTCTCTCTCTCCCTCTCTGTCCCTCCCTGACTCGTGCTGTGTCTCTCTCAAAATGAATAAACTTAAAAAGAAATTATTTGGGGCACCTGGGTGGCTCAGTCAGTTAAGCATCTGACTTCGGCTCAGGTCATGATCTTGTGGTTTGTGAGTTCAAGCCCCCTGTCCGGCTTTGCGCTGACAGCTCAAAGCCTTGAACCCAGTTCAGTTTCTGTGTCTCCCTCTTCCTCTGCCCCTCACCCGCTCATGCTCTGTCTCTCTCTCTCTCCTGCAAAAATAAACATTAAAAAACTAAATAAATAAAGTTATTTTAAAAAGAAAAATGAAAACACTTACTAATACAAAAAGATACATGCACCCTTATTTTTACTGCAGCATTATTTACAATAGCCAATATATAGAAGCAACCTACATGTCTAATGATAGATGAATGGATAAACGTGATGTGGTAGATATGTGCAATGGAAAACTACTAGGCCATAAAAAAGAATAAAGTCGCCATTCACAACAACATGGATGGATCTAGAGGGTATTATGCCAAGTGAAATAAGTCAGACCAAAAAAAGACAAATATCGTATGATCTCATTTATATATGAAACCTAAAAAAAAAAATAAAAAAAAAGAATAAAAAAACAACAACATAAAAGGGACACACACTCATATAGAACTAGTGGTTGCCAGAGGGAGAGGGGTAGGGGGATAGGCAAAATAGGTGAAGGGGTTTAAGAGGTACAAATTTCCAGTTATAAAATAAATAACTCAGAGATGAAAAGTACAGTATAGGGAATATAGTCAATAATGCAGTAATAACTTCGTATGATAACAGACAATAACTACACTCACCATGGTGAGCATGAGTAACTACAGAATTGCTGAATCACTGTTGTACACCTGAAACTGATATAACACTATGTCAACTATATTTCAATTAAAAAAAAATAAAAATAAAGGAGCACCTGGGTGGCTCAGTTGGTTAAGCATCTGACTTTGACTCAGGTCATGATCTCGAAGTTCGTGGGTTTGAGCTCCACATCAGGCTCTGTGATGACAGCTCAGAGCCTGGAATCTGCTTCGGATTCTATGTCTCCCTCTGTCTCTGACTCTCCCCCACTCACGCTCTCTCACTCTCAAAATTAAAGTAAAACATTAAAAAATAAATAAAAATTGTTGCTATGTTCCTAGTTCCAATGGAGGCAATGTTCTATCACTGTAATCCAGATAAAATGGTAGAAGAGGCAAGCTAAATGATATAGGGACATATGAAAATGTGTGAGTAAAGAAATGAGTTTTAAGAAGGAGAAATGTTCTTGGGGCTCCTGGGTAGCTCAGTCAGTTAAGCCTCTGACTTTGGCTCAGGTCATGATCTTGCAGTTTGTGGGTTCGAGCCCCACATCGGGCTCTGTGCAGACAACTCAGAGCCTGGAGCCTGCTTCGGATTCTGTGTCTCCCTCTCTCTCTGACCCTCCCCTGCTCACACTCTGTCTCTGTCTCTCTCTGAAAAGTAAATAAACATAAAAAAAAAAAAAAAAAAAAAAAGGAGAAATGTTCTTAAAAACAAAAACAAAAAAAAAGGCCATTTTCCCATAGATACTTAAAATGCATAAGCTCTTGCTAGGTGACTTAGAGCAATGGTTTCCACAGTGAGGTACATGCTCAGGGTATATAGAACAAGATTCTGTGAAATGCAAGAGAAAATCGAAGTCCACAATGTCTTATCTATAATGCCAAACTCCAAGTGTTTTTGTAAGTTAGCGGCAAACTCAGTCATAAACCCTGATCTGAACAAACAAGAGGCTATATATAGTATATAGTCTTTATCATCCCCATAGTATAATTATTCATATGCTTCCCTGGAGAAATGTTAATTTATTTGATTACATGGTACTGCTGTGGACCTCAAAGTGGATGTTATGTACTATGTTGCACACATACCATATTATAGTTCTAAAATCCAGAAGTATACACTTAGTCCCAAGCATTCTGAAAAAAAAAAGGGGGGGGGGGTTTGGATTTCCACTGAAACTTTTGTATTTTTTCTCTAAAAATATTAAGATTAAGTTTCACTAATTGTAAATCACTGAGCTGACACCAGCACCCTCAGGGAGTCCACACAAAAACTCACAACTCACACAGAGAACACAGGTGTCCTGGAGGTGAGGGGGTTTGAGAGCAACAGGTCCTAACAATGTTGCTCACCTCTGGCACATTAAGACATGCTGCAACTTTTTTGTGCCTACTTAAGCAGATTTGTGGAATGTATGCTAGTAACATAAAACAGCATGCTGTTGATTATCTTGAGACAAAGGGCTTAAAAGGCAAAATTAAGAATGAGTTCCATATTTTTCATTTACAAAATAAATAAATGAAAAATAAATGCTTCAAAATTGCACACCTTTTCTGTGATGAAAAGTAGGTGTTAGTGGTATGCCCCTTATAAGACTTTTTTTTTAACTACATCTATTTAATGTGTCCCAGGTAAAGATGACATGAGAAAATAAATGCTGTCCAAAAGAAACTAGAATAAGCAAAGTGAAAACTGGTGTTTAGACATCAGTTCAAATTCAAATTCAAATTCAAAACATCAATATACGGTCTTTAATACCAATGATGCATATCATGAATAAATTTTTATACCCATATCCTTAAAATAATATTTCACTTCATTTTAAATTCAGTAAATTCAGAATTCACTGATTCAAAATATAAAAGTAACACACCTTCTAATTCATATGTAAGAAATGACTAGCATCAGAAAAAACAAAATTACTAGCTAAATTTCAATAAAAAACTTTACTTAACTGGTAAATGGAATAGAAAAATAAGATTGAGATTTAATGAAGATACTGTATTAGTTACAGTCCGGTAAGGAGACATAAACTACACTAATCCACCACTTCTAGAAATAGGGAAACAATGAAAAAAAATGGGATTACTAAAGGAGGGATTCTATAGGGGTAGGATCCAGACCTTTATAAAGGGGTTGTGACTGGCTGGTGCTGGTATCACTGAGTGGGGACACACTGATGATGTTTCTGGTTATATTGGAAGTAACCTGGAATCAAATACTGATACTGAAATCCTGCTAGATGAGATGATGCCAAAAGAAAGCAAGAAAAACAAAACAGCCAAGTTCCTTCTCCCACTTTAGTCTTCCAGTCTCCTTTGAGCGCCCCCTATTGGCAGAGCCAGCAAGGATCCAGCTGGCAAAAAAAATACATGCAGAAGCCATCCCAGCCTCACAGGGTAGAATACAGAGAGTGGGTTTGAAGCCAAGACATAAAAGCTTAAAAACCAGTATAATATACTCAGAAATGCACTTCATCGCTTTGGATTATCTATCTTTATGAGGTCTCCTAAAAGCTAAAGCATCTAGCAAAATCAAGAATGGGATCAAACTGAATTTAGAATCAGACCTGATTTACTAATATATTAAACTAAGATTTTCTAAAACAATGAAGAAAAACCATACTGCTCTCCTTTTTAAAAACATTTTTTTAATTTTTTTTTAACGTTTTATTTATTTTTGAGACAGAGACAGAGCATGAACGGGGGAGGGGCAGAGAGAGAGGGAGACACAGAATCGGAAGCAGGCTCCAGGCTCTGAGCCATCAGCCCAGAGCCTGACGCGGGGCTCAAACTCACGGACCGCGAGATCGTGATCTGAGCTGAAGTCGGACGCTTAACGACTGAGCCACCCAGGCGCCCCTAAAAACATTTTTTAAGTTTATTTTTATTTATTTTGAGAAAGAGATAGAGAGCAAGCAGGGGAGGGTCAGAAAGCAGGGGAGACAGAATCCCAAACAGGCTCTGCACTGTCAACACAGAGCCCGATGCAGGGTTCGAACCCACAAACCGTGAGATCATGACCTGAGCCCAAGTCAAGAGTCGGACGCTTAACAGACTGAGCCACCCAGGTGCCCCTTGCTCTCATTTAAAAAACAAAACAAAACAAAACAAAAAATTCTGAATATAAGCAAAATACCAAAATACCATGCTGAAGGCTGGATCCTTTCAGCCTAAGTGTTTATTTACCCTTTTTCCACATATATTTTTTCCATAATTTTCAGTATTTAAATTTTACATATGAAGCACAGTATTATCTACAGTAATTCTTTGTGGTTTTTTTATATGTAATTTTGAGTCTGGTGTCTTTTTTTAAAGTTGTTTTTTTTTTTTTTTTAATTTATTGAGAGTGTACATGCACACAGAAGCAGGTGAGAGGCAGAGAGAGAAAGGGAAAGAGAGAGAGAGAAAGGGAGAGAGAGAAAGGGAGTGAGAGAAAGGGAGAGAGAGAAAGGGAGGGGGAGAGAGAGAAAGGGAGGGGGAGAGAGAGAAAGGGAGGGGGAGAGAGAGAAAGGGAGGGGGAGAGAGAGAAAGGAAAGGGGAGAGAGAGAAAGGGAGGAGGAAAGAGAGAGAAAGGGAGGGGGAGAGAGTGAAAGGGAGGGGGAGAGAGAGGGAGAAAGGGAGGGAGAGAGAATCCCAAACTGACAGCACAGAGCCCCACTCCAGCTCAATCTCACGAACAGTGAGATCAAGACATGAGCTGAAATAAGGGTCAGACACTTATCCAACTGAGCCACCCAGGCACCCCTACAGTAATTCTTTGAAACCTACTTTTTTTTACTCAACATATAATTGGTAAATATACACTAATTTTTTCATTTTAACTAATATTTTACTGTATGAGACTCATGTAACATTATATACAAATTACATATAAACTTTTAGTAGTTACCAAATTATTGGTTTTATAAATACTACAATGAATTTCTCTAGACATAACCTCTTTACAGATTTGTGCCTGAGGATCTCATGGACATACACTTAAAAGATTTTCTCAGTTGCAGGATATGTGCGTTTGTAAAGTTTACAAGACTGCCAAATTGCTTCTCAAAGTGGTTGTATCAATTTTCTGTCCCACCAATAACCTGAGAGTTCTGATTTCCCCATATTCTTTATCAATACATACTACTTTTAGACTTTAAATTTTTGTCAGTCTGACTGGGGTGAGGTGAAAGATATCTTTTCTTAATTTATATTTCCAGGTTAGTTGAGTCAGCTATATAAATAGTTATTAGTTCTTTACTATTTACATCAAATCAAACTTTTAAAGCTAGAAGAAAATTTTTATTTAAATTGATCTAATCCATATATCTCATACATAAAGAAAAAAGTCAGGTAGCTGTCTTCTAACTTCTAACTGAAAATTTTCTCCCACACCTGGTAATGCAATTATCTATGTTGCCCCTAACCAATAAAACAAAAGAAGCTTTACATATATGAGGTAAGTTTTCAGTAATTTGAATTTTGGGTAAGATCTGATAGTTTAGATATGACAATGTCATATCTCTGTCAACAGCAAAGCTTGGCTTCAACAGTATAGAATGACTGGAACTTTGAGCTGCTGTTTGGAACAAAGAAAATTCAAAACATTAAGAACCTTGATAAAGTGAAAAAATAGAAGAATAAAGACCGACAAGCTGGAGAATTTGACAGTTCATATGCAGCTCAATTACTATATGCAATGAGTGATCCTGGATTGGATCCTGGACCAGAAAAAAGACATTAGTAGGACAACTGATGAAATCTTAATAAGGTCTGTAGATTAGTTAATAGTATAATATTAATGTTATTTTTCTGGTTTCAGTAATTGTACTTTGTAAGCTGTTAACATCTGAAGATGAGCAAGGGCAAAAAGGAAGTCTTTTTACTAATTTTATAATTTTTGTAAACCTGAAATTATTTCAAAAAGGTTAAATTTATTTTTAACTATTATGTAAATAAATATCAAGTACAATATAAATGTAATATTTAATAAATCTCAAGAATATAATAAAGTACCAACAGATATTAATTGTTAAATATTTTGAAGAAAAAAGAGAAAAAAAATTGGAAGTAGTATTATAGTCCTGGAGCAAAATTAGATCTAAGAACTTGTGATCTGTTCAATCCTTTAAGGAAAACAAAATAAAAGTGAAGAAATTAAATCATAGAAATTAAAATATTTCAACAGCACTGCATAAGAAGGCTAGCTATCCTGTATCTAGAAATGCTTTTTTTTAATTTTTTTTTTTCTTAATGTTTTTATTTTTGAGACAGACAGAGACAGAGCATGAGCAGGGAAGGGGCAGAGAGAGAGGGAGACACAGAATCGGAAGCAGGCTCCAGGCTCTGAGCCATCAGCACAGAGCCCGATGTGGGGTTCGAGCCCACAGACTGTGAGATCATGACCTGAGCTGAAGTCGGACGCTCAACCGACTGAGCCACCCAGGCGTCCCTAGAAATGCTTTTAAAACGTCTGCTAAAATAATCAGATGAACAAGATGAATTGTTACATATTACAAATTAAATGTATAAAGTCATGTAAATTAAACTGAGATTTTTTAAAAAATTACCTCTAAAAACACCTGCTTTTATAAAAGATAATGAAACTATTTATGACAGATATACTCCATACCACAAAACACACAGACAACATTAACACCCCTTCAAAAACTGCTGTAGTATAGGATTTGTTACACTTTACCCTGGAAAGATATTTAAATTTCCCCATAAACCTGCAATTACTGACACCAAGATGCCTCCAAATTATTTAGTTGTGGTCAAACTTTAGCTTGAACTAGCATGATAAAATTTTAAGAGTGTGCAGAAACAGGTACATGCCTCATACAGTGTTGTTGAGAGTGTAAAGTGGTAAAATGTCTTTAGACAGCAGTTAACCAACATCTATCAAAATGTTAAATATGTGTACCCCTTGATCTAGCAATTCCACATTAGAAGTACTCAGCACTGGGGTGCCTGGGTGGCTTAGCCAGTTGAGTGTCCAATTTCGGCTCAGGTCATGATCTCTCAGTTCGCTGAGTTCAAGCCCTGCGTCCTGCTCTATCGCTGACAGCTCAGAGCCTGGAGCCTGCTTCAGGTTCTGTGTCTCCCTCTCTCTCTTCCCCTCCCCCACTCCTTCCCTCCCTCTCTCTCTCTCTCAAAAGTAAATAAACATTAAAAAAATGTTTTTTAAATTAAAAAAAGTACTCAGTACATATGCATAGGATTTATTCACTGCATCATTGTAAATAAGACCTGAAACAATATAAATGCCCATCAATAAAACACATTACATAAATTATTACATCCAGTCAACTGGTATACTATGCAGTTATGAAAGAATAAGGTAGACCTATATGTGCTAATAACATGGAACAATTCCCAATATGTACTATTAAGTGAAAGAAACAAAAGTGCAGAAGAGAATATAGTGTACTACCATTTGTACCTTTAAAAGGCAGTAGATTTACAGTATATTAATAAATATGCTTGCAATAAATAGAGTATTATGTAAGAATACACAAGAAGGTGATATCAATAGCTATCCCTTTTTGTACTGTTGGATCTTTTCTTTGGGGCATGCATATTCATTCTTCTCAATGTTTAAAAAGCCAGCTAAGAAACACAATTTTATGAATTATCTGTTCAAAAAAACTGAGTTGGCCTGTGTTAGTTTCCTTTTTGTTGCTGCTAATAATAAATATAAACCCATTTCAGATTTGTTAAGCTTTGTCAAACTCAATCATCAAGCCGTAGAAGTAGCTTACTTATAAATTAACTCAGAATGTATTAAAGACTTTAGCATTAAGACATGAAACCATAAAACTCCTAGAAGAACACATAGGAAGTAAGCTCTTTAACAATGATTTTGGCAATGAATTTGTTGGACTTGATGCCAAAAGCAACGAAAGCAAAAATGAACAAGTGAGAATACATCAAACTAAAAAGCCACTACACAGCAAAGGAAACAATCAACGAAAGGAAAGAGCAACTTACTGAATGGGAGAAAATACTTGCAAGTAATACATATAAGGGATTACTATCTAAAATACATAAAGAACCTGCACAATTCAACAGCAAAAAAAAAAAAAAAAAAAATCTGATTAAAACATAGACAGAGAGGGTGCCTGGCTGGCTCAGTCAGTTAAGTGTCTAACTTCAGCTCAGGTCACGATCTCACAGTTCGTGAGAACGAGCCCAGGTTGGGCTCTGCACTGATAGCACTGATAGCGCAGTGCCCACTTGAGATTCTCTCTCTCTCTCCCTCTCTCTCTCTCTCTCTGCCCCTCCCCTGCTCACGCTCTCTTACTCAAAATAAATAAACTTAAAAAAAAAATGGACAGGGGCGCCTGGGTGGCTCAGTCAGTTGAGCGTCCGACTTCAGCTCAGGTCATGATCTCGCGGTTCGTGAGTTCAAGCCCCGCGTCGGGCTCTGTGCTGACAGCTCAGAGCCTGGAGCCTGTTTCAGATTCTGTGTCTCCCTCTCTCTCTGACCCTCCCCCGTTCATGCTCTGTCTCTCTCTGTCTCAAAAATAAATAAACGTTAAAAAAAATTTAAAAAAAAAAAAATGGACAGAGGATCTAAAGAGGCATTTTTTCAAAGACATACAGATGGCCAACAAGACACATGAAAAAATACTCAACATCACTAATCATCACAAAAATGCATATCAAAACCACAAATGAGGTATCACCTCACATTTGTTAGAACAGCTACTATCAAAAAGACAAGAAATAACAAGCATTGGCAAGGATATGGACAAAAACAAGGTGTTTTCTGTTAGTGGGAACATAAATGTGTGTAGCCAATATGGAAAAGTGCCTCAAAAGATTAAAAATAGAACTACTATAGGATCCAGCAATACTTCTGGGTAACTAATGGAAGAAAATGAAAACACTAATTCTAAATGATATATGCATTCCCATGTTCACTGCAACATTATTTACAATAGCCAAGACAAGGAAACAACCTAAATGTCCATCAATGGATGAAAGGATAAAGAAAATGTGCCATATATATATATATATATATATATATATATATATATGGCATATATATGTATATGGCACATTTTCTTTATCCTTTACTTTCTTACATTTCTTTCCATTTTATATATACACACACACACACACATATATATATATAATGAAACTACCTCTTGGTAGTTACCAGAGGTGAGTGAGAGTGGGTGAAATGGGTGATGGGTGTCAAAAGGTACAAACTTTCAGTCATAAAATAAATAAGTCATGGGATGTAAAGTGTACTTTACATGATGACTACAATTAATAACACTGTAGTGAATATTTGAAACTTGCTAAGAGAGTAAATCTTACAAGTTCCCATTACAAAGGAAAAAAAATTTTACAACTATGGATGGTGATAGAGGTTAACTAAACTTACTGGGATGATCGTTTTGCAATATGTACAAATATCGAATCATTATGTATACACGTAAAACTAGTATGTCAATGATACCTCAATTTTTTTAAAGTAGCTTCTTTATGCACTCTGAAAAGTAACAAATTTTAAATTTGAATTATTTTCAACTAAATAGATATCATGGACAAATCTATAAATATAGCCTTGATTAAAATAATCCAATAAAATAAAGTTCAGTTTACCCCATTACATAAAAATTCTAGAATCAATAACAGATCCCTGAAATTTTGTGAATCAAACTGACTCCTGTGAATGGGTAAGTCTCTGACATAACCTTACACACAAAAAAATCTGGCGTCTAATCCACTTGGAAAAAGTATTTAACACAAAGAAATGGTTCAGCAGCTTAGACTGTTTTTCCCTCTACTGGTAATGACCCAATTGAGGTGAAAAATCATTCTACAAAGTCCCAATTAACATTTGGCTACTTAATTCCAAGTCTGTCTTTCTATGTGTTACAGGAGGCCATACATACAAATGTACGTACGTTACGTACGTACATACATACATACATACATAATTGGCATTTCAACAATCCGAGGTACCAGAAGCCCCTCGGCAATTGTAACCCGCCAACTAAAGACCATATGGCTAGGCAAGCCTCTCTTCACAGTTATCACTCGGTGGCTGATTAATTTCAATGGCTTATTAGACAGGCCTCTCCAGACCCTTTCCCTAGAGAAGGAGGAGGAGGGGAACGGTCTGTTGTTTTCCCGGTGCTTTGTGCCCTCCAGGCTTGAAAGCATCCTGGTGACGGTGCAGCCATCATTTCCCGTGGGGGCAGCGGTGTCTTTTCGGCAAGTTTTTGTTTACGAGGTACCGAACCCAAAATCCCTTTGGCTCTCTCCCTTTCCATCTCGGGCTTCTCCCAGGCGTCCCGACGCCCACCGGGCCTCGCCCGTTCCCCGCACGCGCGCAGACCCTGGGCCAGGGGCCAAGACTTACCCGTGGGCGCGCTATCCAGGATGCGCAGGTCGTAGGCCCCAGAGCAGCGGTAGTTGGCGGCGGTGCCGTTGTCCCACACCACCACCACCTCCTCGGGGCTCTCGAAGCTCCGGACCGTGCCCACATGGCCCTCGCCGCCGTCCTGCTTCCCCCACTTCCAGTCCGGGCCGCGCACCACCCGGGCCCCGACCCCTTCCACCATCACCCGGTTATTCCGGGAGTTACTCATCGGGGCCCGGGCGGTGGGCTCTGCCGCCGCCGCCGCCGCCGCCGCCGCCGGTGGGCCCGTGAGGGAGTTGGGCCCGGGCCGGACTCTCGGCGCCGGCGGGAGCGGCAGCGAGCCCCGGGGGACGTGGGAATAACTCACGGGGGCGGCGGCGCGGTCCCCGACAAGCCCACAGCCGCTCTCCAGCCGTCGCCGCCGCCGCCGCGCCCCCCGCTCGGACTGGAGGCCGGACCGCAGCGGCTCAGAGGCGGCGGCGGCGGGCGGGCAGAGGGGAGGGGGCCGTGGGCGGGGACTCCCCCGCTTCCTCCGGGCTCCCCGGCCGGGCTACAGCGACGGCCGCCAGGAAACCACGCTCTCCCCCGGCCGGGAGCGCGGGGAGCGCAGGGGGCCGGGGGAGGCTAGCCCGGGGGGGACGGCGAGGGCAGCGGGGAGCAAGCTTAACTGTCGGCCTTTTTTCTCCCCCAGCCCCTCGATCCGGGGTGGGCGCCCGAGTGCCGGCGCCGTCTCCTCCCCCGTGGGCAGCGGTGGTACCTCCCAGCGTCCGGCTAGCGCCCGGGCCCACGGGCCCCCTTCTCTGTGCCCCCGCGCACGCCGCCGCGCTCCGCCCCGCCACAGAGTCCCCGCCGGGCGAGAGCGGCTCCACATCCGGATACTGACGCACTCAAGACTGGAGCAACCCCTTCTCTCACTAGGAGGGGAATCCTCAGCAACAGTAGGGCGGAAAGGGTTTTGGAGAGTCGCGCGACTGGGGAAAGAAAGGAGAAGAAAATCGATCCCTAAGCGTCTCTCCAGGGCCCGATGAGAGTGCGCATGCGCCTGGCCCCCCAAAAAAAAAAAAAAAAAAAGGAGGGGGCGCTAGACGGCCAGCCCAGCCAGAGGCGCTGGGAGGGGCGGTCAATGGGGTTGTGGCCTACGGGTGGTGAGGCGCGCCCCATTGGTTGTGAGAAAAGGGGCGGAGCAAGAAATCCGTCCCACTGACCTGGAGGTGGGGCTGGAGGAAATCAACCGAGATTGGGATCCGACCCGGGCGCTGAAACTGGGTAGCTATGAAGAGGTCAGTCTTAATCTTTAAATTCTAGTGTACCTCGGTGTAGAGTATGTGTTTGGGATTCCGTGTTGTTTTAGTCTTTTTTTAACAGGGTCGGAAATAGGATAGATTATAGCACAGATTAAGGGCGACCTGTATTTTTGTATGTGTAAATTGCAAACATTTCAAACTTGAGTGGGTGATTAAGGATGTACTTTGGGGGGGGAGGGGGGAGCGGGACAGAGGAAGAGAGAGACTCTTGCGAGGGGTGGGGCTCGATTCCTGAACCCTGGGATGAAATCAAAATTCAGATGCTCAACAGGCTGAGTCACCCCAGCAACCCTAGGGATGTATTTTAACCATTCGGTAGAATGGTACCGAATGTGAGCAATGTACAAAGTCCTTTGGAAGGTGTGTCTTGTCTTCAAGTGGAGTCAGGGTGCTAAGTAGACTCCAAACAGTACAAGCTCCTGGGAGAGTTTACATGCACTTTGCCCATTGATAACTCCCATCATTCAGTCCCTGAATGCAAAAGACAACCTTGAAAGGAAAATAAGAGGACTGTAAGAGTGGTTTTTGGCTATTACTTAAATGACATTATGGTGTGTAGGATTTTTGGGGCCCCTGGATGGCTCAGTTGGTTGAACATCCGACTTTGGCTCAGGTCATGATCTCGCGGTCTGTGAGTTCGAACCCCCGTCGGGCTCTGTGCTGACAGCTCAGAGCCTGGAGCCTGCTGCTTCAATTCTGTGTCTCCCTCTCTCTCTGCCCCTCCCCCGTTAATGCTCTGTCTCTCTCTCTCTCAAAAATAAATAAACGTTAAAAATAATAAAAAAAAATAAAACTCTTGTTTTTCAGCCCAGCATAGAGGCATTGTTACCGTAAATTATTGCTTTTCCTGAGAGTCATGGGAGCGGAAATACTCCCGCAGAATCAAATAATCAAAATCAAGTGGGCAGAAAGGGAGTGTAAAATGTAACCAACTAATTATCACGTAATCAAATAAAATATTCTTAATTTTTCACGTAAATAAAACTGAGGAAAATACAAATATGGAGTCCCAAAGTTCAAACAGAGCTAATTTGAGAGACTAAACAAAAGTTAAAATATTTGTTCAGAATAGGCCAACCAATTTCTAGTCCATTTCAAAATATTTTGACCCCAGAAATTTTATTTTTTAATGCTTATTTATTTTTAAGAGAGAGAGAGAGAGAGAGAAAGAGTATGAGTAGGGGAGAAGCAGAGAGAGAGGGAGACACAGAATACAAAGCAGGCTCCAGGCTCTGAGCTGTCAGCACAGAGCCCAACAAGGGGCTCAATTTCAAGGACCACAGAGCCACCCAGGAGCCCAACCCCAGAAATTTTAAACATGCTATTGCCAGAGCTACTTAACTGCAGCTGTTCAATTAAGAGCACTATTAATTATTCCTGCCTACCAACTCTTCCTTCTCTCTCTGGGATCTTTTCTGGTTTCATTCTTTTCATGATGACCAGTTAGATTAATCATTTAAATTAATAAATTGATAAAATAACTTTGGAAAAAAATAGCTACGATACAAGTTATACTTATGGTTGACTTTGTAAAGTAAGTTGATTAAAGGCCAATTTGTAATAGTGCAACCTTACATTTTACATCAAGCACAGTATATTAATAATGGCTTTCCACATATTTAATTGTATTTACCTCACTGTGGAGTTTTATACTTATTAAGACATAATAATCTAGTATTTAGAAAGACTTTTGTTCTTGATACCAAAGATTAGTTATAATAACTTAGAATTTTATTTGCCCTTAAAATGAAAAAGATCTTAAGGAATGATCTAGCCTAGTGGTTTTCTTTTCTCTTCTCCCTAACTACTCCACAGACCCTATGTTCCTATCCTGTGCATTTGATCTATAAAGGGAGCTAGGTAGTGATACAATATAGCAAGGCTAGAGCTCACCTGTAGTTTTCCCTTCCTCTTACCTTTACAGGCCTCTACAGGAATTCATCAAAACCTCTGCAGTATAAGTAAGCATAAGTATGAAACCTCAAATTAGCCCATTCCCCATAGTTGATAAGAAGAAAATGAGGCCAGTGGAGCGCCTGGGTGGCTCAGCGGACTTTGGCTCTGGTCGTCATCTCACCACTCATGGCTCTCAGCTGTCAGTGCCGAGCCTGCTTCAGTTCCTGTCCCCCTCTCTCTCTACCCCTCCCCAGCTGGTGCTTCCTCTCTGTCTCAAAAATAAATAAAAACATCAAAAAAACGTTTTTTTAATTAAAAATAATTTTTAAAAAAAGAAGAAGAAAATGAAGCCAGGACTGATTAAGTAGAAACTTGTCCAGTATTACAGAGGAAGTTAAGACATACAACTAAAACTATAATCTAATACTGAATGTATTTCTCTTTTTAATGAGGGAATTTTTTTTCATTTTTTTTAATGTTTATTTATTTATTTTGAGAGAGAGAGGCAAAGACAGAGGGAGAGAGAGAATCCCAAGCAGGATGCATAGTTCATAGATCATAGTTCATGAGATCATGACCTGAGCCAAAATCAAGAGTCGGTCACTTAACTGACTGAGCCACCCAGGAACCCTGTAGTATTTCTTTATGTTAAACACTGTCTTATCCATCCATCCTCTTATTAAATACATTATGACTTTACAACACCATCATCTTGCTAATACTATTTCAAGATTACTCAATGCAGTTTGCCAATAGTCTCTAAATGGTTTTGATTATACATCCTTTTGGTTCAAAATTTTTGAACATGCACTTCTGATATATGTACTTATTTGCGTATAAATTATATATGTACTACCATGTTGTATGTGTAATATAATTTACTTAATTGAAATTACAGACATACCTCAGGGATATTGCGGGTTTGGTTCCAGACCACCAAATTAAGCAAGTATTGCAGTGAAGTGAGACAAATGAATTTTTGGTTTCCACATGCATATAAAAGTTATGTTTATACTATACCGTAGACTTTTAAGTGTGCAATAGCATTATGTCTAAAAAAAGTACATACCTTAATTTAAAAAGTACTTTATTGCTAAAAAAAAAAAAAAATGCTCACCATCATCTAAGCTCTCAGGGAGTTGTAATCTTTTCGCTGGTGGAGGGTCTGGCCTCCATACTGAAATATGCTGACTGATCAGGGTGGTGGTTGCTGAAGGTTCAGGTGGCTGTGGCAATTTCTTTTTTTTTTTTTTTTTATCTTTTTTAAGTTTATTTATAAGAGGTAGAGACAGCGCGAGTTGGGGAGGGGCAGAGAGAGAGGGAGACACAGAATCCAAAGCAGGCTCCAGGCTCCTAGCTGTCAGCACAGAGCCCATTTGGGGCTCTGGGGCTCAAAACCAGGAAGTATTAGATCATCACCTGAGCGGAAGTCAGCTGCTAAACCTACTGAGTCACCTAGGTGCCTTGTGGCAATTTCTTAAAATAAGACAACAATGAAGTTTTATGTATCTACTGACTCTTCTCTTTCACAAATGATTTCTCTGTAGCATGCAATTATGTTTGATAGCGTATTACCCACTGAAGTTCTTTCAGAATTAGTCAATCCTCTCAAACTCTGCAGCTGCTTTGTCAATTCAAGTTGATGTAATATTCTAAATCCTTTTTTTTTTTTTGTCATTACAACAATCTTCACAGCATCTTCACCAGAAATAGATAGAAAATTCTAGTTCTCTTGCTATTTCTACCACATTTGCAGTGACTTCCTCCACTGAAGTCTGGAACTCCTCAAAGTCATCCATGAGGGTTGGAATCAGCTTCTTCTAAACTCCTGTCCATGTTGATATTTTGACCTCTTCCCATGAATTACAAATGGCATTCAGAATGGTGAATGTTTTCCAGAAGGTTTTCAACATACTTTGACCAAATCTATCAGGGTTATCACTATCTATGACAGATATAGCTTTATGAAACATATTTTTAATCATAAAACTTGAAAGTATAAATTTTTCCTTGATCCATGAGCAACAAGATCGATGTTATGTTAGCAGGCACAAAAACAATATTAATCTCATTGTACATCTCCATCAGAGCTCTTGTATAACCATGTGCATTGTCAATGAGCAGCAATATTTTGAAAGGAATTTTTTTTCTGAGCAGTCAGCCTCAACAGTAGCCTTAAAATACTCAGTAAACCATGTTGTAAACAGATATGCTGTCATCCAGCCTTTGTTGTTCCATTTATACAGCACAGACAGAGTAGATTTAGAATCATTCTTCAGGGAGCTAGGATATTCAGAATGGTAAATGAGCATTGGCTTCAACTTAAAGTCTCCAGCTACATTAGCACATAACAAGAAAGTCAACCTTTCCTTTGAAGCTTTGAGGCTGGGCGTTGACCTCTCTTTAGTTATGAAAAGTCTGAATAGCATCTTCTTCCAATAGAAGGCTATTTTGTCTATATTGAAAATCTGGTGTTTAGTGTAGCCACCTTCAGTAATGATCTTACGAAGATCTGAACAACTTGCTGCAGCTTCCACAACAGCACTTGCAACTTCACCTTGCACTTTGATGTCATGGAGACAGCTTCTCTCCTTAAACCTCATGAGACACCTTATGCTATCTTCAATTTTTTTTTTTCTGCAACTTCCTCACCTCTCTCAGCCTTCATAAAATTGAAGAGAGTCAGGACTTTGCTTAGGATTAGTCTTCAGTTTAAGGGAATATTGTGGCTGGTTTGATCTTCTATCCAGACCACAAAAACTTTCTCCATATCAGCAATAAAGTGGTTACACTTTCTTATCATTTATGTGTTCACTGGGTTAGCACCTTTAATTTCTTTCAGAAACTTTTCCTTTACATTCACAATTTGGCTAACTGGTGAAAAAAGCCTAGTTTTCAGCCTATCTCAGCTTTCCACCTGCCTTCCTCACTAAGATGAATCATTTCTAGCTTTTGATTTAAGTGAGAGGTATGTGACTCTTCCTTTCACTTGAACACTTAGAGGCCATTGTAGGGTAATTAACTGGCCTAATTTCAATATTGTTGTGTCTGGGGGGGGAATACGGAGGCACCTAGTAGAGGGAGAGAAATGGAGGAACAGCTAGTCAGTGGAACAGTCAGAACACACATCATTTATCGATTAAGTCCACTATCTATTTGGGTGTGGTCCATGTGGTAACATCAAAGGTCACTGATCACAGATTACCATAACACATAATAATGATGAGAAAGCTTGAAATATTGTGGGAAGTTCCAAAATGTGACACAGAGACATGAAGTGAGCAAATGATATTGGAAAAATGGCACCAAGGGACTTGCCCAGCATAGGTTGCCACAAACCTTCAATTGAAAAAAACAAAAAAACAAAAAAAAAGCATTATCTGTGAGGTGTAAAAAAGCAAAGTGCAATAAAACGAGGTATGCCTGTGTATGGGTATAAGATATATAATATATGGAAAATTTTTGCCTTTGTTTCCTCACTCCAATAGATCATCTTCTGTATCCCTAGATGTAAATTTTTTTAATGTTTTTATTTTATTTTTGAGACAGTGTGCGGGGGTTGGGGGGGGAGGGACAGAGAGCAAGGGAAACAGAGGATCTGAAGTGGGCTCTGTGCTGACAGTAAACAACCCAATATTCAAGAACTGCGAGAGCATGACCTGAAGTCAGATGCTTAACCAACTGAGCCACCGGGGCACCCCCACCCCCCGATATGTTTAAATTGGTATTCCTCAAAGTAGACACATTCCACTTTGGAGACCACTGTGTCATATATGTGTCTGCCATGTTGAGAACACAGTTATTTTGCATATATGTTTGTTTATCTGCCCATTTGTTCAGAAATACTTAGGGCCATTCAAAACTAGTAAGAATTTTATTCCAACCATAAGTAAGATATAATAAGTAAATCCTTGCCCCAGAAATAAAGTGGTTTCATTATTCACCTATTATTCTACTACTATGAACGAATTTCTGGCTGCTTTACAAAGCCTACAAAAATGTACAATATTTGGAGAGTAACTTTACTAGAGTAACACTGTCTGCTATAACAAATAGACCCAAAACTTATAAAGACTCTAATACAGTTAAGTTTTATTTCCCATTCAGGGGTGCCTGGGTGGCTCAGTCAGTTAAGCATCCAACTTCGGCTCAGGTCATGGTCTCACAGTTCGTGGGTTCGAGCCCTGCATCAGACTCTGAGCTGACAGCTTAGAGCCTGGAGCCTGCTTCAGATTCTGTGTTTCCCTGTCTCTCTCTGCCCCTCCCCCGCGTGTGCGGGCTCTCTCTCTCAAAAATAAATAAATATATTTTTAAAAAGTTTTATTTCCCATTCATGTAATAGTTTAACATTATCCTCCATGTGCTGATTTGGGGACTCGTGCTGCTGTTCCATGATCACCCTAAGGTTATCTCTGTATAGCTGAAGGAAGCAGGGAAAAGTGCAGAAAGGGTCATACTCACTTCTCAAAAGTTTTGGCCCCAAAATGGCACATATTACTCAGTTACATTCCATCATCTAGAATTCAGCCACATCTAATCAAAGGCGGGGGGAGTGGGGACTGTAGCCTAGCTGTGTATCCAAGAAGAAAAGTGTATCAGTATCCACTTAGGAAAACATAAATCACTCCAAATATTCAAACGGTAGGAATTTAATACAGCAAATTGTTTGCAAAAGTGTCAGAAAGGCTGCAGAAGCAAAGAGAAATTAATGACTATGGGAAAACATGACCTGCCCCCGTAGGATTAAAGGAGAAAAAGAGAAAATGATATTACCTAGGACCTATAATCACTGTGCCCTTGAGCTGCTGATGTTGGAACTTCTGCTGTTTCACAGTAAGCCAGGAACCCACACTCACACTGAAGCTACAGGAGACCAGCTACCCAATGTTGCCTACCACTGTCAAAGTCAGAGCTCCATGAGGGCAGGCAGGGCACACACTACTGCCGCAGCCTCTGGAATCGCCCTGCCTGAGTAGGAACCCAGAAGCTGCAGGAAGCTCCAATAGAATCAAACAAAAAATGGCTTCTCCTCTCATCAGTTGGTCTGTCATTAGTCTCCCACAAATAACAGGAATATTCTACTCTGCTGGGGACTCAGCACCATTCTCACCGTTCCTCCATATTTAAACTTCACATAACAAAGAAATAACATCATGCATCTGCCTGGGAGAATGCAACTATGCCACTTAAAATGAAGACACATTCACCTTCTCTCTCTCCCATAAACAAAAGTCACAAAAGTCCTATTCATTACCACATACATATCTGGAAGATATTAATTCCATTTCTGATTCAGCCACAATCTCTCCTGGATGCCCAATAACCTACTTTAAAGTTAACAACCACCAACAAAACTGACAGATGTTTTGCTAGACTGACCAAGAAAAAAAGAAGACTCAAACAACCACCAACACTCCATATATAAAATAATAGGAGAAAGGAGGAGGAGTACAACTGATACTATGCATAATAAGTGCTCCATGTTGTATTATGTTCTCCAAAAGGATGTGTTGAAGTCCTAACTCCTGAAAAAAGAGTCTTTGTAGATGCAGTCAAGTTAAGATGAAGTCATACTGGAAAAGATTGGGTCCTAAATCTAGTGACTGGTGTCCTTAAAAGAGAAGGGAGAAGTAAATTTGGACACAGAAATAAGAAGGCCATAAGATAAAGAAGGCCAGATTTGAAGGGGTGCCCTACAGGACAAGAATGCCAAGGTTTGGGATGCCTGGGTGGCTCAGTCAGTTGGGGAGCTCTTGATTGGAGCTCAGGTCATGATCTCATAGTTTCCTAGGTTCGAGCCCCACTTTGGGCTCCATGCTAACCACATCGAGCCTGCTTGAGATTCTCCCTCTCTCTCTGCCCCTCCCCTACTTGCACTCTCTCTCTGTCTCTTTCAAAATAAATAAAGAGGGGCGCCTGGGTGGCGCAGTCGGTTAAGCGTCCGACTTCAGCCAGGTCACGATCTCACGGTCCGTGAGTTCGAGCCCCGCGTCGGGCTCTGGGCTGATGGCTCGGAGCCTGGAGCCTGTTTCTGATTCTGTGTCTCCCTCTCTCTCTGCCCCTCCCCCGTTCATGCTCTGTCTCTCTCTGTCCCAAAAATAAAAAAAAATAAAAAAAAAAAAAAAGAATGCCAAAGATTGCCAGCAAGCGCAAGAACTAGAAAGAAGCAAAGAAGTCTTCCATGGAGCCTTCAAACAGAAAGCATGGCCTTGCCAACACCTTGATTTTGGATTTCTAGCCTCCACAACTGTGAAGGAATTTCAGTTGTTTTAATCTACCAAATTTGTGGTAATTTCTTACAGCACTCCTAGAAAACTAACAGAAATAGAAAGAAAATAAGCATAGCTGTTATTGTCCTCATTTCTGTTACTGGTCATAAGGCCATAGTTGATATTTATAACTCTCTCTTTTCAATACAGAGCCAATACTTACTTTTCCCTCACCCAGCACATCAACTGATTGGAGTCCCATACCTGGCAGGTGGTCCAAACCTTTATTCCTGAAAGACTTTAGTCTCAGTCCTTAGTGGGTTGTTATAGTGTGATAGTTAATTTTGTGTGTCAACTTGACTGGGCTACAGATTACCAGACATTTGAGCAAACATTACTCTAAGTATATCTGTAAGATGTTTCTGCATGAGATTAACATTTGAATAGGTTATGAGATTAACATTTGAATACGTAAACTCTAGGTAAAATATAGCAGATTGCTCTCCCTAATGTTGGTAGGCCTTATCCAGTCAATGGAAGACCTAAATATAACACAAAATCTGAATAAGAGAGCACTCTTCCTCTTCCCATTACTTGAGCTAGAACATTGTTTTGTTTTTCTGGCCTTTGGACTCGGCCTGAAATATCAGCTCTTCTTGAGTCTTCAATCTGTGTGCTTTGAGAATAGAACTTACATCATCATTTCTCCTGGTTCTCAGGCCTTTGGACTTAAACTTACACATCAGTTCTCTTGGGTCTCCATCTTGCCAACTGGAGATCTTAGGACATCTCCATAATTGTGTGAGCCAAATCCTTATGATAATTCCCTTTATACACACACACACACACACACACACACACACACACACACACCCTGATGGTTTTGTTTGTCTGGGGAACCCTAACTAATGCATATAGTCTACCATTAAATTTTACTAGAACAATACCAAAAAGGAGCCCCAGAGAATTTCCAGATTGCAAACACAGTCCTTTCTTAACCTTTTCTGTATCAGGAATCCCATTTCCACCTAATAATTGGGACCAATCACTCAATCAATATAGTAATTCTTTTCTTTGCCTGTTGGTTTAATAGCTTGAGAAATTTAAAATGTTCACGGGGCCCCTGGGTGGCTCAGTTGGTTAAGTGTCCGACTTCAGCTCAAGCCATGATCTCACGGTTTGTGAGTTCGAGCCCTGTGTCGGGCTCTGTGCTGACAGCTCAGAGCCTGGAGCCTGCTTCGGATTCTGTGTCTTCCTCTCTCTCTGCCCCTCCCCTGCTCACACTCTGTCTCTCTCTCTCAAAAATAAACATTAAAAAAATTTTTAAATAAAAAATTTAAAAATTTAAAAAAATAAAATGTTCAAATGGCAGCCCCAACTACCAATTCACTGGAATTATTATCTCTATTGTCTGATGGAAACATTCCTCACTTGGAAAATACTTGCATTAAATTAGTAAAATATAAAGTTGTAAAGATAGAAATCAAAAAGCTTTCGTATGTCAACCACCTTTTGATTCCTGAATCTATCAATTCTGACTATGGGAATACCATATATTGGTCACCTGTTCAAAGCCTATATCTCAGTTGGTATTTCCTGGTCAGGAATTTAGTTTCAACCACAATTCAGGAGCTATTTCTCAAAGGGAAAATAGTTATTGGTAGAAGAGGGGGGCATAATTTTCCTCTAAAATCCTAGAGTTTTGCACTGGGATTCTACTATTCGGCATTTGACTGGATCCATATAGTATATATGTCACAGATATTAATAACATTGTCTGTCCTGGGTCATATGGCCCACATGGGCAGAGAAGCTTGCCCTGCAGCCTAGGCCTATTGCAGAATCTTCTCTTGCTTCGGGACCTGCTTGAAACTGGTTTAAGGGACAGAGCAATACAAATGTGATATATCTTGCCTCTAAAATCCAAACAGGCCCAAGTGTTTTATTTCTTTCTTAGCACCTAAAGGTGCAATTTGCCTCTTATTTCAGAAAGGATATTCTGATATGGTACATTACTACTGGACTCCTGGCAACTTCACCAAAGTGGTAAGACCTAAATTTTCTGGAAGAATATTTCCCATCCACTGGCATACATGTGTCTTACTACTACATCTAGGGTTCTTGACACTTCTAGCCCACCAAATCAAAGCAATGTAATGTTACAATTGTAATGGAGCCTCTGCAAAGGATGACAGAGAACAGGAGACTTTACATAGCCCCAAGGAAAGACACTGAAAGTATGCTGCTGCTACTTCTAGGTGAAAACAATATGTTTGTGATGCTTTTTGTCAAGTGTTACTGAGAAAAAAGCACTTGCCAGACCAATAACTGCAAAAGCTAGAGCTGCATGTTGATATGTTCCATTAAAGAGGCCACATACAAAACATAAAAATAAAGAGGACACATCTACAACAGTAGCTATAATTTAGTCACTACCTGATTACATTTACGATAACGTGTGTTTATAAAAATACACAAAAGCCATCATCCTTTACAGGCTAAATAGCAGGTTAAGTAGGGAAGTGATAGGAATCACTATCTCTGTATTTTTCAAGTCTCTGATGTAGCTCTAATCTCTGCAATCCTTCCAGGAATGTAGTAATGCTTTTGGTTTATTTGTTGTGGTAAGAAAAGGCAGTTACAGAACTTCCATCAAGACTTTTTTTTTTATCATTTATTTATTTTTGAGAGACAGAGAGAGACAGAGCGTGAGCAGGGGAAGGGCAGAGAGAGAGGGAGACACAGAATCCGAAGCAGGCTCCAGGCTCTGAGCTGTCAGCACAGACCCCGACACGAGGCTCAAACTCACAAACCATGAGATCATGACCTGAGCCGAAATCGGACACTTAACCAACTAGCCACCCAGGCACCTCTCCATTAAGAATTTTTACTATTATGTTTCACTCCATAAATCAGAGAGCCAATATGCATATTCTTCCGGTTGCCAGGTATGTCTGTTCCAACTACGCATTCAGAAATCATACAGTGTACTAGAGCCAAAACTGGATTAACCATGAGACCTTCACGACAACCACTCTGACCAATGGATTTTAATGGCTTGAGTGCCCACAGAGATTGGCATACTCATAGCTAATACATAGGAACTTCTAAAAGGAAAATTTCCTTTCTCTCATGCCCCTTAACTCTGGAAAATGTCAGCTGGTTCCTTTTGTGGAGGAAAAAAGAGGGAGGAAGAGTTATAGGATAAAGTTTTAGCTGTGTCAGAGTCTATTCTCATGAAGACCCAACCTCCTCTTCATTCAAGGTCCTGTGAAATGGCTTCTATTCCTACACTGAATAAAAGTCTATGGCTCATGTGGTGACTGAAGGCAGGCCTCTGTCTACTAGAACTAGAGTTTTTCTGATTGTATAGATCAAAAATTACTTAAGTAAGATGCCCATCTGTTTAATTCACCATGATTAATTGCCACTACCAAAGACCTATGTAAGTTAAAACATTCTGATTTCCACTCTAGTCCTATTGCCCTTTTCAGTAACTGTATTCACCTAGTCTCTGATGGTTAAGCACTGATACCTGGCCTCTGTTACTCTGGCATGAAATCCAGGAACCCATTCAATGGTGAACTCTCCTACCATCATCTGTGATATGCAGACAGCAGCTCGCAATGAGCTTTTTAATGATGTGGTGATCCCCTCCTCAGAGCAGTTCTCAATGTCTTAGTGAAGAGTGTCCTCTGGGACAACTTTTCCTACTCCTGAAGCTTTTGGGTTCCTTCCTTGAAATTATACCAAGGAAAGTGACATCTAAACCTACTGAAAGTAAGCCACCATTCAGTCCATTTTTCAGTCATCCAAACTGCTGCTTGAGCTACACATTGTATCTGAAAACTCTGGTAAATGTTCCCCTGTTGATCATTTCAGCCCAGTCCAATGTTAAGTTCTGTTCAAAATCAGCACTTACAGAATTCATTCCCAAACATATTCTCATGTCTCTGACAATATAAATTTCCAAATTCTTGCATTTCGGGTGGGGGAGGTTATAATCTATCTTCTCCCAGGTCAGACAAGGAACTGCTTGAGATGATTCACTACAGTGTCTTCAATCAAGGAGAAGCTAGTCTCCTCAGACATGGAAAGAAGGAGTGTTTTGGGTTGGCAAAGAAGTCTCAGGGGAATGAAATACTACTCTTCCATGAAAAAGAACAAACTTATTGCACACAACAATTTGGATGGATCTCAAAGTGTTACATACTGTATAATTCCATTTATACAACTATTTTTGCAACTTATATGAGCCTTAAACTATCTTAAAATAAGAAAGAAAGAAAGAAAGAAAGAAAGAAAGAAAGAAAGAAAGAAAGAAGAAAGAAAGAAAGAAGAAAGAAAAGAGAGAGAGAGGAAGAGAAGAGAAGAGAAGAGAAGAGAAGAGAAGAGAAGAGAAGAGAAGAGAGAAGAGAAGAGAAGAGAAGAGAAGAGAAGAGAAGAGAAGAGAAGAGAAGAGAAGAGAAGAGAAGAGAAGAGAAGAGAAAAAGAAAGACTGGGAAGGAAGGAGACCCTAAGGTGGACACAGAGGTTCAAGTTTCTCAGATTTATCTGAATTCACCCAAATGCCTGCATTCTAAGTCTCAGAGCACCACTTTCTCCCAGTCTATGCCCCAACTTTTGCATAGAGGGGATTCTGGGCCCTCAGTGATATCATTGCATGAGTTAACCAACCCTGATGCTTCCTTGCTTCTCTGCTGCTAGACTTGTTTTATGTAAAATAATATCCTCTTGTTTAGTTACCTTTGCTACTTGAAGCTGAGAGAAGTCCTGATTCAAACTCTTGACTCATAATTAGATATATTATTTTTAATATATCCTAAATGCATAGGTTTGAGAAGTGCCAAAAGTTGGTGTCAAAGGAGTCACAGCAAACACCTGTGGCCAAACTTGTCAGAAATGCAAGCATATTGGAGGCCATAATCTTAGACGTGTGTGACAGTCTGGCTCTCGAAGGCACTCTGCACAGAAGTAGGGACAGTATCAGCCCCCCTATACCCCTTGCCTGTCAGAATCTATCTGGGAACTTGCATCATCAAGAAGTGACAAGCTTGTGTCTGCCCCACAAATTTGTACCAGCATCTCAGATCCCAACCAACAAATAGCACTTCTTTTCCTTGTCCTCCCAAATTAGATTCACCAACAGTAAGAACTTGAGTGATACAACAAGACTTGTGAAATCTTAGATTTGTTTTTTGTTTTTTACCATGAAGACTTTATAGAACGATTTTTCCCTTCTTGTTGGCATGTGGTCAGACACTCAACATACAAATTTCAGCAATTCCTCATGTTACCATAAACCTTGTGAATGCTCCCAGTCATTCCATCACAGAAAAAAATGCGAATTGGCAGAGACCAATTTTAATTCCTAGTGCCAAACTGTACAAACTTACTTTCATCTATAACTTCTCTACTTCCAAGATCTGCCACACTTAACAACATTTCACTGAAATATTGTATCAAGAAGATGAAAAAGTTCTAGAGATGGATGGTAGTGATGGTTGCATACCAGTCTGAACGTAGGTAATGCCACTGAACTGCACACTTAAAAATGGTTAAAATTATAAATTTTATGTTATGTTTGGCCACCAAAAAAAACCAATAATTACAATCTAATTCAGCAATTCCATATATATATATATATATATATATATATATATATATATATATATCCCAAAGAAATGGGGAGAGGCTGTGGGGAGTTGGGCAAAATGGGTAAAGGAGAGTGGAAGATACAGACTTGCAGTTACAGAATGAATACGTCATGGGAAGAAAAGGCATAACATAAGGAATAGTCAATGATATTGCAATAGCAATGTATGGGGACACATGTGGTGTACACTTATGGTGACATAATATATAAAATTGTGAAATCACTATGTTTTATACCTGATTATAATGTAACATTGGGTCACAGGTAACATTTGTGCCAACTATACACAGATAACAAAAGAAAGAAAGAGGGGCGCTTGGGTGGCTTAGTCAGTTGAGTGTCTTGACTTCCACTCAGGTCAGGGTCTCGCGGTTCATGATTTCAAGCCCCACATCAGGCTCACTGCTGTCAGTGCAGAGCCGGCTTTGGATCCTCTGTTCCCCTTCTCTCCCCTTTCCCGCCCATGTTCTCTCTGTCTCAAAAATAAATAAACATTAAAAAAAAAAACAGGGGTGCCCGGGTGGCTCAGTCGGTTAAGCGTCTGATTTTGGCTCAGGTCATGATCTCTCAGTTTAGGAGTTTGAGCCCCACATTGCACTCTGTGCTGACAGCTCAGAGCCTGGAGCCTGCTTCAGATTCTGTGTCTCCCTCTCTCTCTGCCCCTCCCCTGCTTGTGCTCTGTCTCTCTCTCTCAAAAGTAAATATTAAAAAAAAAAAATTTTTTTAAAGAAAGAAAGAAATTGGAAGCAGGCACTCAAATAGATATTTGTAAGACAATGTTCATTATAGCATTATTCACAATAGCCAAAAAGTGGAAACAATGCAAGTGTTCATCAACAGATGAATGGATAAACAAAATATGATATATATGCACAATGGAATGTTATTTTGCCTTAAAAAGAAGCGAAGTTCTGATGCTACAACATGGATGAATCTTGAAGGCATTACAATAAGTTTATGCCGGACAGAAAAGGATAAATGTTGTATGGTTCCACTTATCCTAGGTACATATACTAGATATAGGTAGACAGCAAGTAGATTAGAGAGTAAAGTGGGGGTTGATGGAAAGGCAATGAGGAATTATTGCTCAATGATTACAGAGTTTCTGTTTGGGGTAATAAAAAAAGTTCTGAAATAAAAGTGATGGTGGTTGTATAACATTGTGAATGTAATTAATATCACTGAATTTTCTATTTAAAAATGGTTAAATTGACAAATTTTGTTGTATGCATTCTGCAACATATGATACATATAACAAAATACCACACATATTTACTACATAAATATGTATTTATAGATTTTTAAAAATTTTATAATATCCTAAAAACCATTGAATTGTACACTTTAAGCAGGTGAATTGTATAGCATGTAAACTATAACTCAGTAAAGCTATTTTTAAAAACAAGACAGAGGGGCACCTGGGTGGCTCAGCTGATTAAATGTCCGACTTCAGCTCAGGTCATGATCTCCTGGTCCCTGGGTTCGAGTCCCGCGTTGGACTCTGTACTTACAGCTCAGAGCCTGGAGTCTGCTTCAGATTCCGTGTCTCCCTCTCTCTCTCTGCCCCTCTCCCACTTGCACTCTGTCTCTCTCTCTCTCCCTCAAAGATGAATTAACATTAAAAAAATAATTAAAGTGGTGCCTGGGTGGCGCAGTCGGTTAAGCGTCCGACTTCAACCAGGTCACGATCTCCCGGTCCATGAGTTCGAGCCCCGCGTCAGGCTCTGTGCTGACCGCTCAGAGCCTGGAGCCTGTTTCAGATTCTGTGTCTCCCTCTCTCTGCCTCTCCCCCGTTCATGCTGTGTCTCTCTCTGTCCCAAAAATAAATTAAAAAACGTTGAAAAAAAAATTTTTTTAATAAAAAAAAAATAATTAAAATAAAAACAAGACAGAAAAAAAAACAAGACCGAGATAGCCAAATGGATTAAAAAGTAAGTTAAAAAAAAAACACACAAAAGATTCACTTAATTTTTTTATGTTTATTTATGGGGGGGGGGGCAGACAGAGAGAGAGGGAGACAGAGAATCAATCCCAAGCAGGCTCTATGCTGTCAGTGTAGAGCCAGATGCGAGGCTCAACTTACAAACCAGAGACCGTGACCTGAGCCAAAATCAGGAGTCAGACACTTAACCAACTGAGCTACCTAGGAACCCCAGCAAGAGATTCACTTTAGCATCAAAGACACAAATAAGTTGAAAGTAAAGGATGGAAAAATACATTCCAAGTGTACATGTTCCCTATGACAAATCACCACACACTAAGTAGCTGAAAACAATGGAAATTCATTCTCTTGCAGTTCTAGAGACCAGAAGTCCAAAATAAAGGTGTCAGTCAGGTTAACTCCTTCTGGAGGTTGAGGGAGAACTCATCCCATGCCTCTCTCCTAGCTTCTGGTTGCTGCTGGCATCCTTGGCATTCTATAGCTTATAGGTACGTTACTCCAATCCCCACCTCTGTCTTCACATGGCCTTCTTCTGTGTGTGTGTCTTTCAAATATCCCTTTTCTTTCTCTTACAAGGATGCCTACCATTGGATTTAAGACCCAACCTAAGACCAAGATGATCTCATCTCAAACTTAATTATGTCCATTAACTTAATTACATCTGCAGCAAAGACCCTATTTCCAAATAGGTATCAGAGTTAGGACTTAAATATATCTTTCTGTAGTCACTATTCAACCCCCTACAATATGCAGATAAAAATCAAAGGAAAGCTGGGACAGCTAGACTAAAAGCAGACTAAATAAACTTTAAGTAAAAAATAATTACAAAAAACAAAGAATATATTGATAAGAAGGTCAATCCATCAAGATGTCACAACAGTTATAAACATCTATCCACTTAACAACAAAGTCCCAAAATATATGAGACAAAAACTGGCAGAATTGAGAGATAGACAGTTCTACAATAATAGTTGAAGATTTCAATATGCAATTTCAGTAATGGATAGAACAACCACACAGAAGATCAATAAAGAAATAGAAGATTAAAACAACACTATAAGCCAACTAGACCTAATTGACATATATGGAACACCACACCCAACAACAACATACATTCTTCTCAACCGCACTGGAAATTTCTCCAGAATAGACCACATATCAGTCCACAAAGCAAGTCTCAATGAATTTTAAAAGACTGAAATCATACAAAGTATGTTATCTGCTACAATGAAATAAAGCTAGAAATCAATCACAGAAGGAAACTTGGAAAATTCACAAATATGTGGAAACAAAACAACACACTCTTAACTTGTGGGTCAAAGAACAAATTAAAAGAGAGATAAGAAGATAATTTCAAATGAATGAAAACAAAAACACAGCATACTCAAACTCATGCAATACATCAAAAGTAGTGCTCAGAGAGAAATTTGTAGCTGAAAATGCTTACATTAAAAAAAGAAGAGCAATTCCTATCAAAATAACACCAGCATTCTTCACAGAGCTAGAACAAACAATCCTAAAATTTGTATGGAACCAGAAAAGATCTTGAAAGCAATCTTGAAAAAGAAAACCAAAACTGGAGGCATCACAATCCCAGACTTCAAGCTGTATTACAAAACTGAAATCATCAAGACAGTATGGTACTGGCACAAAAACAGACACTCAGATCAATGGAACAGAATAGAGATCCCAGAAATGGACCCACAAATGTATGGCCAACTAATCTTTGACAAAGCAGGAAAGAATATCCAATGGAATAAAGACAGTCTGTTCAGCAAATGGTGCTGGGAAAACTGGACAGCGACATGCAGAAAAATGAACCTGGACCACCTCACAAAAATAAACTCAAAATGGATGAAAGACCTAAATGCAAGACAGGAAGCCATCAAAATCCTAGAGGAGAAATCAAGCAAAAACCTCTTTGATCTTGGCCTCAGCAACTTCTCACTCAACATGTCTCCAGAGGCAAGGGAAACAAAAGCAAAATTGAACTATTGGGACCTCATCACAGTAAAAATCTTCCGCATAGCAAAGGAAACAATCAGCAAAATGAAAAGGAAACAAACAGAATGGGAGAAGATATTTGCAAATGACATATCAGATAAAGGGTTAGTATCGAAAATCTATAAAGAACTTATCAAACTCAACACCCAAAAAATGAATAATCCAGTCAAGAAATGGGCAAAAGACATGAATAGACACTTTTCCAAAGAAAACATCCAGATGGCCAACCAACCCATGAAAAGATGCTCACCATCACTCATCATCAGGGAAATACAAATCAAAACCACAGTTGAGATGTCACCTCACACCTGTCAGAATGGCTACCATTAACAACTCAGGCAATAACCGAGGATGCGGAGAAAGAAGATCTTTTTTGCACTGCTGGTGGGAATGCAAACTGGCGTGGCCACTCTGGAAAACAATATGGAGGTTGCTCAAAAAACTAAAAATAGAACTACCCTACAACCCAGCAATTGCACTACTAGGTATTTATCCAAGGGATACAGGTGTGCTGTTTCGAAGGAACACATGCACCCCAATGTTTATAGCCGCACTATCAACAATAGCCAAAGTATGGAAAGAGTCTAAATGTCTAAATGTCCATTGATGGATGAATGGATAAAGAAGATGTGATTGATATATATATATATATATATATATATATATATATATATATATATACACAATGGAGTATTACTCAGCAATCAAAAATAATGAAATCTTGCCATTTGCAACTATGTGGATGGAAATGGAGGGTATTGTGCTAAGTGAAATTAGTCAGTCAGAGAAAGACAAATATCATATGACTTCACTCATATGAGGAATTTAGGATACAAACAGATGAACATAAGGGAAGGGATGCAAAAATAATATAAAAACAGGGAGGGAGACAAAACATAAAAGACTCTTAAATATAGAGAACTAATAGAGGGTTACTGGAAGGGTTGTGGGAGGGGATTATAGGGGCACCGGATGAGCTTTGGCTCAGGTCATGATCCTGCAGTTCATGGGTTTGAGCCCTGTGTTGGGCTCTGTGCTGACAGTTCAGAGCCTGGAGCCTCCTTCGGATTACGTGTCTCCCTCTCTCTCTGCCCCTCCCGCACTCGTGCTCTGTCTGTCTGTCTGTCTGTCTCCCTCTCTCCCTCCATCCCTCTCTCTCTCAAAAATAAATAAACATTAAAAAAACCTTTTTAAAGATTATTATATAAAAAATACTATGAAGGGGCACTTGGGTGGCTCGGTTGAGCATCTGACTTCGGCTCATGATCTCACAGTTGGTGAGTTCAAGCCCCACATCAGGCTCTCTGCTGTCAGCATAGAGCCTGATTTGGAGCCTGCTTAAGAGCGTCTGTCCCCACCCCACCCCTGCCTCTCCTCCACTGGCTCTCTCTCTCTCTCTCTCTCAAAATAAACAAACTTTAAAAAAAATACTGTGAACAATTGTAAACCAACAAATTAGATAATCTAACTGAAATAGACAAACTTCTAGAAAAATACATACTATCAAAGGGCGCCTGGGTGGCTCAGTTGGTTAAGCAACCGACTTCGGGTCGGGTCATGATCTCGCAGTTTGTGAGTTCGAGCCCCACATTGGGCTCTGTGCTGACAGCTCAGAGCCTGGAGCCTACTTCAGATTCTGTGTCTCCCCCTCTCTCTATCCCTCCCCTGCTCATGCTCTGTGTCTCTCTCTCTCAATAATAAATAAACATTAAAAATAAGTTTTTTAAACTGACTCAAGAACAAACACAAAAATTGAACAGACCTATAACAAGAGATTGAATCAGTAATCAAAACCCTTCCCCCTAACAAAGCCTAGGACCATAAGCTTTCATTGGTGAACTCTACCAAATGTTTAAAGAATTAATACCAATGCTTCTCAAACTCCTCCAAAGTATAAAAGTGAAAGAAGCACTTCCTAACTCATTCTATGACACCAGCGTTACCCTGATACCAAAGCCAGACAAAAACAACCCAAAGGGAAACTAGAGACAGCATACCTTATGAATATAGATGAGAAAAATCCTCAACAAAATACGAGCAAACCTAACCCAGCAGCACAGTAAGAGGATTATACCTCATGACTGAGTGGGATATATTCCAGAAGGCAAGGGTGTTCAGCATATGAAAATCAATCAGTGTACTATACCACATTAACAGAATAAAGGGGGGAAAATAACACATGTTCATCTCACTTAATACAGAAAAAGTATTTGAAAATATCTAACACCTTTTCATGATGAAAATCCTGAACAAACTAAGAGCAAAAAGGAATTTCCTCAACATAATAAAGGGGATTTACAAAAAATCCAAAGCTAATACACTCAATAGCCATGGCTTTAGCTTTATCTGAAGTTCAGGGTCCTGTACCAAGTTCATATGGTTATTTGGAGAATTCATTTTCTTGCAGCTGTAGAACTTGTGGAGGATTGCTTCTTCTTATTTTTATTTATTTTATTTTTCTTAGAGAGAGAGAGAGAGAGAGAGAGAGTGAGTGCATGTGCATGTGAGAGAGGGGCAGAGGGAGAAAGAGAGAATTCTTTTTTTTTTTTAACTCAAGTTAGTTAACATATAGTGTAGGATTGGTTTCAGGAGTAGAATTTAGTGACTCATCACTTACATGTAACACCCAGTACTCATCCCAGCAAGTGCCCTCCTTAATGTCCATCACTCATTTAACCCATTCCCCCACACACCTTCCCTCCAGCAACCCTCAGTTTGTTCTCTGTATTCAAGAGTCCCTTATGGTTTGCCTCTCTCTCCATTTTTACCTTATTTTATTTTTTTCTTCCCTCCCCTATGTTCATCTGTTTTGTTTCTTAAATTCCACGAGTGAAGTCATATAATATTTGTCTTTCTGACTTATTTTGCTTAGCATAACACACTCCAGTTCCATCCATATTGTTGCAAATGGCAAGATTTCATTCTTTTTGATCTCTGAGTAATATTCCAGTGTGTGTGTGTGTGTGTGTGTGTGTGTGTGTGTGTGTGTGTGTGTTTGTGTGTGTGTATCTATACCACATCTTCTTTATCCATTCATCAGTCAGTGGACATTTGGGCTCTTTCCATAATTTGACTATTGTTGATAGTACTGTTATAAACATTGTGGTGCATTTTTGTATCCTTTGGATAAATACCTAGTAGTGCAATTGCTGGGTCATAGGGTAGTTCTATTTTTAATTTCATACTGGAAACTTCATAGTGTTTTCCAGAGTGGCTGTGCCAGTTTGCATTCCCACTAACAGTACAAAATGTTCCCCTTTCTCTGCATCCTCACTGAATTTGTTGATTCCTGAGTTGTTCGTTTTAGTCTTTTTGGCAGGTATGAGGTGGTATCTCATTGTGGGTTGGATTTGTATTTCCCTAATGATGAGTGATGTTGAACATCTTCATGTGTCTGTTAGCCATCTGGATGTCTTCTTTGGAAAAGTGTCTATTTGTATCTTCTGGTCATTTCTTCACTGGATTATTTGTTTTTTGGGGGTGTTAGGTTTGATAAGTTCTTTACAGGTTTTGGATACTAATCCTTTATCCAACATGTTATTTGCAAACATCTTCTCCCATTCCATCGGTTACCTTTTAGTTTTGTTGATTGTTTCCTTCACTGTGCAGAAGCTTTTTATCTTGCTGAGGTCCCAATAGTTCATTTTTGCTTTTGTTTCCATTGCCTCCAGAGACATGTCTAGTAAGAAGTTGTTGTGGCCAAGATCAAAGCGGTTGCTGCCTATTTTCTCCTCTAGAATTTTGATGGTTTCCTGTCTCATATTTAGGTCTTGTAAATGGGATTGATTCCTCAATTTTTCTTTCTGCTGCTTATTATTGATGTATAGAAATGCAACCGATTTGTGTACATTGATTTTATATCCTGTGACTTTGCTGAATGCATATATCAGTTCTAGCAGTTTTTTGGTGGAGTCTTTCAAGTTTTCCACATAGAGTATCATGTTGTCTGTGAAGAATGAAAGCTTGACTTCTTCCTTTCTAATTTGTATGCATTGTCTGATTGCTGAGGCTAGGACTTTCCGTATTATATTGAACAACAGTGGTGAGAGTGGACATCCCTGTTGTGTTCCTGACCTTGGGGGAAAAGCTCTAAGTTTTTCCCCATCGAGGATGATATTAGCTGTGGGTTTTTGTATGTGGCATTTTTTTTTAACGTTTATTTATTTTTGAGACAGAGAGAGACAGAGCATGAACAGGGGAGGGTCAGAGAAAGGGAGACACAGAATCCGAAACAGGCTTCAGGCTCTGAGCTGTCAGCACAGAGCCCGACGCGGGGCTCGAACTCACGGCCATGAGATCATGACCTGAGCCGAAGTCGGCAGCTTAACCGACTGAGCCACCCAGACGCCCCTGTATATGGCATTTTTGATGTTGAGGGATGTTCCTTCAATTCCTACTTTCTTGAGGGTTTTTATCAAGAAAGGATGCTGTATTTTGTCAAATACCTTTTCTAAATCTATTGAGAGAATCATGTGGTTTGTATCCTTTCCTTTATTAATATGGTATATCACATTGGTTTTTGGATACTGAACCACCCCTGTAGCCCAGGAATAAATCCCACTTGATCATGGTGAATAATTCTTTTAACGTATTGTTGGGCTTGATGTCCTAATATCTTGTGGAGAATTTTTGCATCCATGTTCATCAGGGAAATTGGTCTATAGTTCTCCTTTTTAGTGAGGTCTTTGTCTGCTTTTGAAATCAAGGTACTGCTGGCCTCATAGAATGAGTTTGGAAGTTTCCCTTTCATTTCTTTCTTTCTTTTTCTTTTCTTTCCTTTCTTCTTTTTCTTTCTTTTTTCTTTTCTTTTCGTTTTTTTTCTTTTTTTGTAACAGCTTCAAAAGAATAAGTATTAACTTAAGTTAATACTTAAATGTTTGGTAGAATTCCCACGGGAAGCCATCTGGCCCTGGACTCTTGTTTGTTGGGCGATTTTTGATACTGATTCAATTTCTTTACTGGTTATGGGTCTGTTCAAATTTTATTTCTTCCTGTTTCAGTTTTCATAGTTTATATGTTTCTAGAAATTTATCCATTTCTTCCAGATTGTCCAATTTGTTGGCATATAATTGCTCATAATATTCTCTTATTATTGTTTGTATTTCTGCAGTGTTGGTTGTGATCTCTCCTCTTTCATTCATGATTTTATTTATTTGGGTCCTTTCCTTTTTCTTTTTGACAAATCTGGCTGGGGTTTATCAATGTTGTTAATTCTTTCAAAGAACCAACTCCTAATTTTATTGACCTGTTCTATTTTTTTTTTATTTCAATATCCTTGATTTCTGTTCTAATCTTTATTATTTCCCTTTTTCTGCTACTTTGGGGCTTTATTTGCTATTCTTTTTCCAGTTCCTTTAGGTGTAAGGTTAAGTCATATATTTGAGACATTACTTGAAGGAGAGAGAGAATTTAAAAAAAAATGTTTTTTTAATGTTTATTTATTTTTGAGACAGAGCATGAACGGGGGTGGGACAGAGAGAGAGGGAGACACAGAATCGGAAGCAGGCTCCAGGCTCTGAGCCATCAGCCCAGAGCCCAACGCGGGGCTCGAACTCACGGACCGCAAGATCGTGACCTAAGCTGAAGTCGGACACTTAACTGACTGAGCCACCCAGGCGCCCCGAAGGAGAGAGAGAATCTTAAGCAGGCTCCACACTCAGCACAGAGGCTGACACAGGGCTCAATCTCAGGAGTGTGAGATCATGACCTGAGCTAAAATCAAGCCCGCCTGACTCCCACACACCTTTTCAAGGACTGTAGCCCATTAGTCACACCAGTGTGTATATACAGGTAAGTTTGGAGGTATACAGCCAACTATTCTCTTTTCCATTTTGTTGTTGTTGTTGTTGTTGTTGTTCCTTAATGAGTTGTCTTAAGAACTGATTTTAGCATATTCTTGCAGCACTTTCACATGACCACTCCATACCTGTCTACTACGGGTACATTTACGTGTAAATGAGCTATTTGGGAATGAACAGGGGAGCGTGTTTTCACAGATGTCAAGGTGGCCAAAAATATTTCTCTTTTCAGCTACATATGATGAGAGGGCTGCCTCTTTCCATGAAGAGGAATTAAATACTGTTAAGATAATTTTGATCTCATACATTTCAGTTGGAACCCATATGATGGTTTCTTTTTCTTTCTTTCTATCTGTCTGTCACTCTATATTATACAAAATAAGTTTTTGGCTTCTCCCTGGGGAAGGAGGAAGAGGAAGCATCAACTTTATGTTCCTCCAGTTATGTTAGTCTGTAAATTAATCCTCTCCACAGTGAGATGTTCCCAAATGACTCCAGTTACCTTGGAGGAAGCAGGTTAATTTATCTCCCTATTATGGCTACTACTTGGCTGCCATACCCTGAATCTAATAAACACAATTTAACCTTGAGGGAAGGTATAGGCAGATTTTTGCTCAAGACTCCAGTTGATAAGTGTAAACAGTACAGATTGGAACTGGGGTCTCAGGACCACAAACTCATCTGCCCCCTTGACCACTTCTGAAGCCTTCTAAGAATTCAACTTGTTTCTTCCCCAGGCATCCACCAGGACCCCCACATGTACATTTCTCCTTTCCAACATGACTTTCTGCCAGCTACTGGAGCTCTTTCTTATTTAAATTACTTTTCTCATCCTGAAGTCCCTGGCCTCAGTTCCTAGGGTATATTATAGTTTTTGAAGAGTCAAAAGTTATACACAGATTTTTGCCCGTGCAGGGGTTGGCACCTCTAACCCCCATGCTGTTCAAGGGTCAACTGTATATTGATAGGCAAAAATGAGTCACTGATATTTATTAATATTTGAATGCTTTTGTAGGACCTTTTTATATTCTCTATTAGTTTTCTATTGCTGCATAACAAATTACCACAAATTTAGCACTTAAAACAACACTTTTACTATCTAACAGTTTCCGTGGATCAGAGGTCCAAGCACAGCCTAACTGGGGCTCTGCTCCAGGTCTCACAAGGCTATCATCAAGATGTTAGACAGGCTGTGTTTTCATCTGGAGGCTTGACTGAGGAAGAATCTGCTTCTAAGCTTATTTAGAGTGTTGGCAGAATTCATTTCCTTGCAGTTGTAGGATTAAAGTCCCCATCTTTTTGCTGGTTGTCCGCTACAGACACCCCTCCCCCTGAAAAATCCTGGGAGGTGCCACTAGTTCCCTGCTATGTGGTCCTCTCCATGAGTGGTTCATATGGCTGTCTGCTTCCTCAAGGTGGCAGGAAAGGCTTTAGCTCCAGTCTAGTAAGCTAGCGTCACATAAGATAATGTAATAACAGAAGTGGTGACATCTCCTCACTTTTACCATATTCTTTTGGTTAGCAATAATTCACTGGTCCTATCTGCACTCAAGGAGAAGGAATTATACACAGGCATGGACACCAGGTGGAAGAAGTCATTGGGGGTCATGGTGGGATATAAGCTCTCATTTCTTCATCTAAATTGGAATATTCTTTTCTGTTTGTTTGTTTGTTTGTTTTTGAGAGAGAAAGCCTGCGTGCACACACAAGTGGGAGATGGGTAGAGAGAGATAGGGAGACACTGAATCCAAAGCAGGCTCCGGGCTCTGTCAGCACAGATCTGGACACAGGGCTTGAACCCACAAACTGTGAGATCATGCCCCTGAACTGAAGCTGGACCTCAAGCAACTGAACCACCCAGGTGCCCCTAAATTGGAATATTCTTATCTTAAGGAAGTTTGTGAATGTTCTTCTAACAGGAAATAAAGTTTGGTATCTTCAATTTCAGCCTTCTTATTTTACAGACAAGGAATTGAGGGTCCAAAAGAGTAAATGGTTTGCCTAAGTTTGGTGGGTTCAGAGTTGTTTACTCCCAGGTCAGCATGCTTTCTACACACCATTATGGTAATGAAGCATTTTCAGTATTTTCACTTTAAACTTAAGCAAATGAAATATATATGTATTTATTGATGGGCGGGGCAGAAGAAGGTGGGTGCAGGCATTATAAAGAATTTTGCATGTAAATTGTCAAATATGGCAACCAGCATGTGTTATGTGTTTTCTGGCTGTGCTCAGATGCAAGAGCCAGTGAATGAAAGAGAATTACTTATATTCAGCACATACATTACTTCATTCAGTCACATACATTACTTCATTCAGTCATCCCAAAGACTCTATAAAGTAGAAATTCTTGTAATACAGATTAAAAAAAAAAGGCAAAACAAAAAACAACAGGCTCAGTGAACGCAACTAAATCATTCTGGGTATGGACAACCATCAAGTTACAGTGACCAAATCAAAGCCAAATAAATTGCTTACTTCTGGCCCATTCCATTTCTCTATCACTAATTTCTATAATTAATGAACAATACTGTGAAATTTTTCATGTCTATACAGCCCTTACCTTTTCCTTTTTGCTTGTTTAAGTCTTGCCACTCTTGTTACTTCTAAGTGGGAAGAGTTCATAATAACAGATTTTACATCTTCCAGCACTTTTATATGCCTGTATCTTCCAGCTTTAGTCATGTTGCCATAAATAAACCTAGGAAAACCTACTTCATTCATAAGTGGCTTCCTGTCCCTACGTTAGGTAACTGATTTTCTGTAAGTCTAGCTCAAAGCACTAATGAACCACAAATAGGCTTTAAAATTTTTTGAATTCTAGTTCATTTTCTTGATCTTCTTATTTTAGGTAACCACTTCTCATTCAAGGCATACTTAACTAAAAGGATTCAGAGAGATTTAAATTATGAATGTCCTCACTATCAGACGTTTACAGAATATTTTTTCTCTTTTGATAGTCTTCAGGGGAAACACAACTTTCTGGGAGATGTAGCATTTTTCTTTCCACTACACAGCGCATTCTTCTAGCGTATCTTTGGCATTAACTCCCCCAATTTTTTAATCTAAGGCACACTTCCTGGGCACTCTAAACTTCTAGTTTACAGTAAGGATTCACTGAGACCCACCACCGTGCGTAATCGTTCAAGGTCATTGGGGCTGCTGCCCGGCACCGGCCCTGAATGCGCACTGCCAGGCCCATTTCCTTCTCCAAAGCCGATGCTTCCTTGCTCCCCACCCTTGGGGCGGGGGGAGGGGAGGGGGAAGCAGGGGAGGGTGTCGCCCGGAATGCCTGGACCAGACCTGGAGACCGGGTCCGCCACCGCACGGGGGCCGCGCTTGGTACCGCGCCTCTGGAAGATTCCTGAGTGGCTGGCGGAGGGGGCGGTTCCAGGGAAGCCGGGGCGGAGCCGGCGGCGTCTGGCAGCTGTGTTACGCCTCCCGGGGCCGCTCGGCCGCGCCCGCTCGCGGAAGCCGCTCTCTGCCCGGTAAGAGACGCTCTGGTCGAGGGTCCGCCGCAGCCCCGCGCCGCTTTCGCTGGCTCGCCGGCTGGTTGGCCTCCCGCCACAGGGCCATGCAGCGCTTAGCTATGGACCTGCGGATGCTGTCCCGGGAGCTCTCTCTCTACTTGGAGCACCAAGTCCGGGTTGGGTTCTTCGGCTCGGGTGTGGGCTTATCCCTGATCCTGGGCTTCAGTGTCGCTTACGCCTTCTATTACCTGAGCAGCATTGCCAAGGTGAGCCGGGGGTTGGCGCGGGCGCCGGGGCGCAGGGCCTCGGGCAGCTCTGCTGGGAGGGACAGCAGCTGGTGAAGCTGGAGCTGCCGCTGGAGCGACGGGTGGCTGGGGTCGTCCTGGAGGCGAGAGTGCTGCTTGAGTTGTCGTCCTTTCCCCGATATCTGATGGACGCCCTTTGAGCGCGCGCGGGAAAGCGGGCCAGCCCTTGTCGGCGTGTTGTGGGTTCGGCCGGGGTCCTCGGACTGCAGCCAGGACCCGGCTGACCTAGGCGCGGCGGGGCTGCCCTGTCACCATTCGCGGGGCTGGCAATGCTGTAGCACTTCTGACAACGACTCCCTTATCTCAGCTCTCGCCTTCCCCTTCAAGAGTTTGGTAAACCTCCCTTTAAGTCCGTTGTGACTGCGAATTATTTTTGTCAGGCTTCTAGAAGAAGATGTAATCGGAGGGAACGTGCGGGCGAGGGACGGGTCTGCTCATTTCTGGTTTACGGTTGGCAGAAACTTTGTTCTAGACCCTTCACTATAACACCGGCTTTCCCCACAGAAGCCCCAGTTAGTGACGGGGGGTGAGAGTTTCAACCGCTTCCTTCAGGACCACTGTCCCGTGGTGACAGAAACGTACTACCCCACGGTCTGGTGCTGGGAGAGTCGAGGACAGACACTCCTGAGACCTTTCATCACTTCCAAACCCCCGGTGCAGTACAGGAAGTAAGTATATTTCCATTTTTCAGTCATTTCTGCAAAACCACCGGGTTTTTCCTGCATACTCCCCGTTCTTGGTTAACCTCTCGTTAGTAAACATATAGAAAAGAAAGGGGGAACGAAAGTGGAAGGTGTGCTCCCCGCCACACACACACAGCTGCAGGAAAATATTCAGGTATTGCCGTTCACCATTGTTTTTGTGTGTGCCTTGATGTAAATGGTTTATTTCTAGAGAAGTGTTTTTGAGTTACTCTTTTCTAGTTTGGCATGCGTCTGTCCCTAAGGACCTAGATCCTTTGATGATATGCACCAATTCATTGATGCTAGGAGTGGGGATGGGGTCGAGAAGGATGCCAATTAATTTGGATGTTGCCAAATCCTAATTAATGATGGACTCCTGTAAAAGGACTTCATATTAATAAGCAAATGGGTTCTTGATGATAATGTCCTTGAGGTGTTAAAGATATGGTCCAGAATTTATCAGTAACCCGGAGATTTAGATGATGCCTAATATTAATTTCCCTGAGTCATCTAGTCCTTCTGGAGTTCCTTTTGTTGCCTGGAACTGGCACTATTTATTTGAGAAAAATCTTTAAGTTCATGCATACTATGTGAGAAATACTTTAAAATATTTAAGAAACAAATTTTATAATATACTCTGTGGGAGACTGCATTGTTAAGTCAAAGGACCAGGGCAGCGATCAGATCAGTATTTTACTTATTCATAATTCCCTACTGAATTATTTGGGTGACCTCAATCAAATAGGGGTTAAATGCTGGGTATTTTAGAGTAATGAGGAAATGATTAAGATAAATATTTGAAGTATTTAGCAGTTCATTTTTATATGCTACCTTTTTGTGATATTGCTGGAAATACTTTATGGTACTAATGTCATATCATTCTTGTAATAAGACAAAGGGATATAAGTGTGTGTGTTAGTGAATGCTGAAAAAAAACTTCAGATGACCAAATCATGTCATATATTTATAAAATTAAGACACTAATATTGGGGCACCTGGGTGGTTCAGTTGGTTAAGCATCCAACTTCAGCTCAGGTCATGATCTCACGGTTTGTGAGTTTGAGCCCCATGTCAGACTCTGTGCTGACAGCTTGGAGCCTGGAGCCTGCTTCGGATTTCTGTGTCTCCTTCTCTCTCTGCCCCTCCCCTGCTCATGCTGTTTCTCTCTTTCTCACTCTCTCAAAAATAAACATTAAAAAAAAAAGACACTAATATTAAAGCATGACTTGAAACATTTAATGAGTATGTCCTCTATTTCTTCTAGTGAACTTATTAAAACTGCAGATGGAGGACAGATTTCACTGGACTGGTTTGATAATTGTAACAGTAAGTGTTATAGGGATGCCACCACCAGGCCTACTATCTTACTGTTGCCCGGCCTCACTGGAACAAGCAAGGAATCATATATCCTTCATATGATCCATCTTAGTGAAGAATTGGGATACAGGTACCAGTAAAAGATTTATTCCATTTTTTACTTAATTCATTCTAAATGAAGCACAAATCTATCTACATGTTTGTTTCAGAAAAACTTGTTATTTCTTGCATGGATTAAGCGTTTCCCTAGATTATTATTTTTCTCTGCTTCCTCTTTTGCCTTTTTTTTTTTTCCAGGAAGATGCATAACAATCATCTCACAGGAAATAGCATTTCGCATAGTAGGCACTCAGCAGATTTTGGTTGAATGAATGAATGAAATTAGTATCATCTAGGAATTGACATAGGACCCAGGTCTGAGGAGCAGTAGGCCCACTGAAGGGAGTGCTATGGAAAATAGCCATTACAAACCACTGAGAAAGTAGATGGTGACCCTCATGTTTCATTCCATATTTGAGCCCTGAATCTACTAATCTTATCTCATTGGCTTAGATCCCAAATGTAAAAAATACCCAAAATCGGCTTGTAGGTGATCTTTCTTTTTCCAAAGATGATCTATGCCTCTTCTGTCCATCTGAGTTTGTAGGTGCACATGACTAATGTCCAGTTGAGGATGCCACAGCATTTTTGAGTAGCCATTTTTCAACTCAGTCACCAAATACAATTTAATTTTTTGCAAGTGACTTAGCAACCAACCTTAAGTTTCAGGTTCAGCTTTAATATCTTAAAGCAGAATCATTGTGAAAAGTACTGCTTTTTTGTGTCGCCTTTTTAAGCTGATAGTAGTTATGGTAATGGAACACTCTGAGGTGCATTTAAAGTAGAGTTGTGTCCTTTGTTAAACTTGAAACACTCTGTGTGAAAAATTGATGTGGAGTTTATATTAATAAAAACATTTTTGTATAAATGGGGAAATGCCATAAGAGCTAATTCAATTTTCACAAGTTAAGTCTGATCTTTTACAGATAAAGCCTATTTTGTCCATGAAATGACAATCTCTCAGACGTTTTGATAGGTGTTCTAGAATTATTGTTCCAGTGAAACTTGCACTAATACCAGGAATTCATCATTATTCCATGTTTAGCACCATCCAGTTAAGTGTGAGGCTTGATTCCAATTTTTTGCTAAAACTTAGTCATGCTTAAAAAGTATAGATCATAAAGCCTTCTGTGCATATTTAAATTGCTGATTCTGTACTTGGCCTGAGCTGTCTCTCAAGACTTAGGAAGTGCTTTTAAAAACAATGTAGTTGAAACTCAAGGACTAAATCTCATAAGCCCTGGAGTTGCCAGTCCACAAGGCTTTTTTCCACCCCTTGCAAAAGTTGCTAAATTTTATGACTATGACTATCATTACACTGTGCTTCAAAGCTTCAAAGTTCTAACTCCCCTAAGGGTTAATATCTCTTCTACTGATTTGGACATTTTATTGTGAATCTATGATAAAAGGAAGGTTTTGTGCTAGATATAAAGAGTTGTGAGAAGTTGACCTTGCCACAAGGAGCCTAAGAGAAGAGAAAGATAGACCAGGTCATTGTCAGCTGCTTGAAGACCCAGCTTATTTGGGTTTAGGGAACTCTAACAGTGAATTAGACTGGACTTGAAAATAGCAGAGTATATGAATAAGCAGTGGTCAGTAAACTTTTCAGTGGCCTTTGGGCCTATCTCCATTTGTTTTTAATTAGGAGGGGTGGCTGAGAAGATGTATCAGTTAGCTTTTGCTGTATAACAAACTATCCCAAAACTTAGTAGCTAAAATCTACCACCATTCTGCTCACAATTCTGTGGCCCAAGAATTTGGGCTGGGCAAAGCTAGGTGGTTCTGGTCTTGGCTGGGATCATTTGTGCATTTGAGGTCAGCAGCCGGGACAACTCCCTGCATGGGGGCCCTCAGCAGGGATGACTCATCTCAGCGCCATGTGGCCTCTCATTCACCATCAGGCTCTGAGTTTGTTCATTTGGTGGCAGAGGGTTCCAAGAGTACAAAAGCAAAAGCTGCAAGGCTTATTGACACTCAGGCTAAGAACTCTCCTGATGTTGCTTCTGCCACATTCCAGTTAAAGCAAGTCTTGTGTGTCAGCCCAGAGTCAAAGGGTAGAGAAATAAACTCCACCTCTTGATAGGAAGGCCTACAAAATATTTTTGCATCATACCACAGATAGCAAGGTAGTGCCAAGGACCAATGAAGTAAAAGAAAAGATCTGGAACTTTGCCATAAGGCTTGCATTGAGTCCTTTGAGACTGTATAATATAGTGGTGTGTGCAGGGTCTTTGGAGCTGGGCCTAGGTTCAAGTGTTGGAACTTCCACTTACTGAGAGACCTTTGCAATTAATTTTTAACTTCCCCAATTACAGCTTCTCACTTACTACAGAGAGTTTAAATGAATTAGAATGTATAAAGTACTTGGTTTAGTGACCTGAGCCAAAGTGGTCTTTCATAATGTTTCCCTAATCAGACTAGAACACTTTATAATTTAAAGAACAAGTACAAGCAAACCTACCTCTTGGGAAATATAAACACCTAGTTTCCTTACAGGAATGCTTGGATTGTGTCATTATGTGTCTTACACAATAGAATTTCATAGGCAGTATGAACACCCCAATACGGTGGGGGTATATTTGCCTTCAGGCCCCAGTTACTATCCTGTGGAAAGGTTGAATTTGTAGGGAGACTCATGAATTTTGTCAGGTAGCCAGGGAACTGTTATTGCTTCACTGCTGAGATATGATTTAAACATTAGGGAGAACTTAACTCCTGGTGTATTGATAAGTGAAACATAAGGGTTTGCTATTGCTGTTAAAAATTTTGTTTTTGGGGCGCCTGGGTGGCTCAGTCAGTTGAGCATCCGACTTCGGCTCAGGTCATGATCTCACAGTTTGTGGGTTTGAGCCATGCATCAGGCTCTATGCTGACAGAGCCTGCAGCCTGCTTCAGATACTGTCTCCTTCTCTCTCTCTGCCCCTCCCCCCGCTCATGCTCTGTCTCTCTCTGTCTCTCAAAAATAAATAAATGTTAAAAAAAATTAAAAAAAAATTTTTTTTCCTGTGCCTGAAAACTGACAAAGACACAGAACTTTTAGGTTTCACCAATTCAGAATTAAGAATGGATGGGATAGGAACTAAGCTAAAGTTCATTTAAGATCACTGTGAGCAAAGGCTTTACTAACTAAGAAGTCAAATTGAATTGAAAGGGGAATACATAGTCTACCTGCCTGTTCATCTTCATGGGCCAAATGCAGTATGTATTCCTTGGATAAACTTGTCCTTGAGAGGGAGAAGAGAATTGCTGAGCCAGATAGCCCTAGTCATTCTTTCAAATTTTATCAATCAGATAAGCCCTCCATCTCCTGGAGAATGAGTAAAGTAAGCGAGGCCAGGAAGCCAGGAGTGTGTTTAGAGAAGCTTCTCTCATAGAAATCAGAGGACTGGAGAAAAAGTTACACCTCTATGATTGATAAAGTAGTTAGAAATCCCATTCGTTCACTCAAGGTTTGTTTTTTAAAAAACCTCTATTTGGTAACACAGCCTAATTGATATTATTTTATGTACCTGAATAATATCTGTTTTCTTAAGTCTTTTTCCCATTGTCTGAATTAATTTTTAGCACGACTACTAAAAAGAGGGAGTAAAACAGTAACTCTGAGAACATCTAAATCATCTTTTACTTTGGCCTCTTTTATTGAGAGCCTTCATCTACTATTTTGTTCCACCCCCAACTAGTATTAAAAAGAGTGGCCCATCCAGAATTATATCATAATAAGTCCATTGAAATCTAGGTCAGTCATTAAGTATTTTTATCAGAACCTATATTCCCAAAGAGCATACAGTCTAGCTGAAGCGATAAGGAGTATGTATGCAGTAGTTGGGAAGAAATGCATTAACGAGAACCAGGATTGACTACAAGTAAAAGAAAACTCAAAATAACAGTGACTTTAAAAAGATACAAGTTTATTTCTCTCTCATGAGAAGTTTATTTCTCTCTCTCTCTGAGAAGGTAGACCAGGGCTCTATAGCCTGTATCAGGAAGTATTGCTTCATAACCTATGGCTGCTCTAGCTCCAGCCATCACAACTGTACCCCAACATACGAGAAGGAGAAAAAAGACTAGAGAATGCACCATCTTCCTTTAAGGATGCTTTCCAGCAATTGTGCACACCACTCTTGCTTGTATCATATGGACCTGCTCTTCCTCAGCCACAAGGGAGGCTCGAAGTGAAATCGTTATTTTGAGCAGTCATATACTCAAGTGACACTAGGAGATTCTGTGACTGAGGAAGAAGAGGAGCATGGATACTGGGAGATAACTGGCAGTCTCTAGCACTTAGTGGTCAGTGTTGCAAGTGTGAGGACTCTGGAATATCAGACACCAAGTAAGACATTTTAAGCAGGGAAGGAACAGGTCAGAAGTGCCAGAGGCGAACAAAAGAGCAAGGAGAATGAGGACAGATAAAGCACTACTGGAGAAGATTCAGCAGAGCAATGAGGAAGGAAGTCCAACTGCTGAGGGCTAAGAAGACCTCAGGAGAAAAGAGTGGGGTGGATCACATATCTTTTAAGTTTGACAGACGAAGGAGGGAAACAGGAGAGGATTTGGAAAAGAGCAGAAGGATTAATAGAGGGATTTTTCAAGATTGTGGGTGTTTGTTTTGAGAAATTTCTTTCTTACTGCATTTTTTATTACTATCTTCTTTTTGTTTTTCTTGCTACATTTTTCAAACTACTTACAGAAACCACTGACATTTTAATGTGGTTTAACAGGATTAAGATCTTTCAATGCAGGGCCACCTATTGGTAGCAAGGATGCCATTGTCCATCATTTATAGTTTTGAGAGGAACTTGAAGTGGGAGATGATTTAAAAGCGTTAAAATTTGACTAGTTTCTACATGTTCCTTTGCTTTCTAGTTTGGAGTTTGGATCTGTGCATTTTGATTTAGGTCAAGTATCACCAGTAGATAACTAAGCTTTAGGTGACACTTAGATTTTCCTGCAGTATCAGAAGGGCACTTGCAGGTCATCTACTGACTCTTCCTGAGGGAGGAAGGAAGGGGAGGCTGAACTAAGGAAAATGAGGCATGGAACAAAAGGGCAAGTTCTGACTACTCCCCAGTGTAAAAGCAGTACCTTAGGTAAGAAGTCATTTTAAATTAACTCCAGAATGTTTTTATCTAAACATATTTTTGTAAGTTTTTGCTGTTGTTAAAACAATTTGGCTTTTAAAGTTTTGAAAATGAGTTCAGTTAACTGATTATTCATGAGACTGGCTAGATGAAATCATGCATAATAGAAAGCACTGGGTGAAGAGCTTAGCTTATTTAATGGTATTTATAGAAAAAGTTATAGTGGATACTGACAAGGAGTCTCATTCCCTAGGGAACTAATTGTTAGATATTCCATTATACAATGATTCACAAAGTTTTGGGGATAAAGCTTTATTTTACTTTATTTTTTTATCCGAGCTGGCATGCACTCAAAGGGTACTCTGTGTTCAGAGCACTCGCGCTCGTCTTTGGAAAAAGAGACTTTAATGTTACTAGCTTAGGTAGCCCAGGGCCTCTGAGTGGGGTGGTTAAGTGGATTATTGAGTCAGGTCTGCTTGGATTCAAGTCCCAGTTCTGTCAAACACTTCCTGTGTATCCACGGCCAAATTACTCAATAACTCTGTACCTCAGTTTTCTCATCCATAAAGATAACTATACCTCATAGGATTGCCAGGATTACATGTATATATGTGAAGGTTTTTCCCCAGTGAACATTTTAAAAAGTAGTAGCTTTTTTTTAAAGAAGTATTTTTTTTAAAATATTAGCTTTTTTTCTTTAAAGGAGTGAATTATGTCTTTGGTGTAGGGAAGAGTCATACTCTTTTAGTCTGGTTAGGTAGAAATGAGGTACTTACTGCCTGGGCCCTATTACCAGGCAAGAAACCATCCCAGGAGAACCTGAGACAGCAGTGTGCCTGGCCAGACAGTGAGTGGTGCAGGGAGAGGGTAATGCCTAGCTAAGGTGGAGTGGCCACTGGAATCTATATCTTGGAACGCATACATGTTTCTTTCTTTTTTTTTTTTTTTTAATTTACATCCAAGTTGGTTAGCATATGGTGCAATAATGTTTCAGGAGTAGATTCCTTAATGCCCCTTACCCATTTAGCCCATCCACCCTCCCACAACCCCTACACATACATGTTTCTGACTCCAGTTTGGGTCATAAAGCTGCCAGCAGTGATCTGTGACACTGGAATGATTCCTATAAGTTCATACTATTAATGTAGAACACTTTTATTATTAAATAGTTCTTTAGTTGACAGAATCTACAGAAATACCAAAGAAACCCAGCTAGAATTCAAATGAGTAAGATAAAATCTGAGAACATCAAAAGCAACTGAGTAAATGTTAGGGAAGACGGGAGAGCTGGGGGCGGGGCAGTGGAGAAGATTCCAATAAAATATTATAAAAGAAAACTTAATGCTAGTTGTATAAGGTTTTCAGTGGCCTCACATGAAGGATAACTTTGACTCTTTTTTCCTCTTGTGGCTACTGGTTTTGAAATATTATAACTAAAAAGTGAATTGCACTAATTATGAACTTTTTTTTTTTAATTCATAGGACCACTCAGAGCTTATGACCAGCAAGAGATAACCAGAATTGCGATTTTGGTTTACTATTAATTAAATTTAGCTTTGTTGAGTGCCTGCCACATGATAGGCCCCATACCAGGTGCTATACTTAGGTTATCTTACTTAACATGTACCTAATTCCAAGAGCTGTATTATCATACTCATTTTACCAACCAAAAACAAAACTACAGTGTTCATAATTTCACCAAAGTTTGACAGTTAGTGTGTGACAAGGTTAAGCTTCAACTGTACAGCCTTGTTACAGAGAAATGTATGATTGTTTTTTAGGCTCTTTGAAATATTGCTCATTCTTCAAAATTCTCCTTTACTCAGATGGCTCTTGGCTTGGGAAAATAGCTCCTCAAACCCCATGATTATTGCCTATCAGGATAATGTAGACCTATAATATCATAAGTCTTCATTTCATCAGAGAAATTCAAGACATGACAGGCAAACATATCATGTTTCCTACTCAGGGAATAGATTTTATAGGGAAAGAGTTGAAACAAGAGAATGGGGTTCTTGAATTATGGATTAAGTTTCACTATTCTCCATTACTATGTGGTAATCAGGAGTTGAATATGTAATACAGTCAATATATTCCTGTTAATTATCGTGTTTGATTTCTGATGCTTTACATTCTAGAAAAAGATACATGAGTTACATTCATCTATTCTAATATCTTTATGACAGTAGTGAGGTCAGAAATGTTTAAGTGTTACCATTTTTTAAAAATAACATGTATTGGGGTGCCTGGGTGGCTCAGTTGGTTAAGCGACCGACTTCGGCTCAGGTCACGATCTCGCAGTTTGTGAGTTCGAGCCCCGCGTCAGGCTCTGTGCTGACAGCTTAGAGCCTGGAGCCTGCTTCCGATTCTGTGTCTCCCTCTCTCTCTGCCCCTCCCCTGCTCATGCTCTGTGTCTCTCTGTCTCTCAATAATAAACATTAAAAAAAAATTTTTTTTAAATAAATAATGTGTATTATGCTATTGGATATAATGCTGTATAAATGTAAATTAGGTTAAGATAGTTGATAGTGTGATTCAGATTCTTTATATCTTTCCTAACTTTTTTTTGATTGATAGAAGGATGTTGAAATCAACTATGATTATGGATTTTCTATTTCTCCCATTTAATTGTCATTTTTGCTTCATGTATTTGGAAGCTGTGTTATTAGTCATAGATATATTTATGGTTGTTAGTCTTCCTATGAATTAATTCTTTCACCATTATGAAATGTCTTTCTTTATCTCTAGTTGTGATATCTATCTGATATTACTGTAGCTACACTAGACTTCTTAAACTTACCATGTACATTTTTTTTCAAACTTCAACTTTCAAAGTATCTGTATCTTTTTATTTAAAGTATATTGCTTGTAGATAGCATATAGTTGGGCCTCGCCTTTTTTGTCCAGTCTGATAATTTCTTGATTTTAATAGGAATTTTAGTCCATTTACATTTAATGTAATTATTGATATGGTGGATATAGGTTTACCATTATAGTCTTTGCTTTCTGGTTTTTTGTTGTTTGTTGTTCCTTTATTTTCCTAGCATTTCTCTTTCTTTTTTTGAGACTCTGTGTTTTTTGTCTTATTATCAAACTTGGAAAAAGCTTGGCCATTATTTCTTCAAATATTTTTCTGCCCCATTCTCTCTCTCATCTTCTTCTGGAGCCACAGTTACATACATGTGTGTTAGATCTTTTGATAATGTACCACAAATCACCAATGTTCTATTCATTTTTTTGAATCTTTATTTCTCTTTCATCTTTATGTTAGAACTGTAATTTACAAATCAAGTGAATTTGTTATTTCATATACTATATTTTTCTGACCTAGAATTTCCATTTTTAATAGGTTTTATTTCTCTGCTGAGATTTCCTATTTTTTTTTTTTATTCATTACAAGCTTATTTTCCTTTTATGTCCTTAAGCATAGTTATAATAGCTGCTTTAAATCACATCTACTGATTCTAACATGTGCACCATCTCAGGGTCAGTTACATTGATTATCTTATCTCTTGAGTATTGGCCATGTTTTCTTGTTTGCTTCCTGATCTAGTAATTTTGGCTTGTGTTGTAGACAGTTTGAATAATCCATTGTAGAGACTCTGGATTCTGTTATATTTTTCCAAATAGTACTGATTTTTGTTTGTTTGTTTGTTTGTTTGTTTGTCTTATCAGGCAGACAATTTGTCTCAACTCAAACTTCAAACTGTCTCCTCTATGGTAGAAGCAGCTGAAATCTCTGTTCGGTTTTCTAGCCTTAATTTGATTGCTTGGAGTCTCACATATGTATAAAGGCTTAGCAGAGCTTTGGACCCAGTTTTTACCCAGAATTTAGGACTCTCCCTCTTTTGTGAGACTTTCTCCTCATTTTCTAACTGCTATAGTTGCACCAAAGTCTGTTTTCTGGTTTCTCAAGCCCATGAAATAGCATTTCTATCTGACTTTCATCCATCATTGAATAATAGAAACTGGTGCATCCCCTTGGGCAAAAAGCTGTTAAAAAAAAAAGAAAAGAAAAGAAAAAGAAACTCATCCAATGCCATTTTTTTCTTACAAGTGTCAACTCTCATTTAGTTTCTACCTGCTTTGGTTGTTTTCCATTGCCTTTATAATTTATCAAGACTTCATAGATATTATTCTTTGGAAGGATTGGCCTAATAGGATCTACTCTGACATGTTTGGAAGCAGAACCTTCTTGTCATCTTTTCTTTAACTGGTATTCAGAACTCTATACCTATTTTGGTCTTAACCTATTTTTTCCATCCTTACTTTCTATCGTTATACTCTAAATAGCCATGTTTCTGATAAGATGATATATTTTCTCATCCCTTAGAAAATTTCATACATTTCTACCTTATATCTTTGCTCCCCCTGCCCCCTCCAACCCATATTATATCTCATACTTTCCTTCTTCTGAAATCTTTATCATTTTCCAAGTTTCATCATACTATTTATAGGTCTTTTCCATGAATTCTTTCCTGATCAATTTTGTCCAACCTGATCTCACAAAGCTTTATTATCTACACCATTCATTGGATATTGAACTGTATACTGCCTTATGTTATCACTTTTATTGTAGTCACTCAACTGAAAACATGATGTATTTCTTTTCAACCTAACTAGAGTATACCTCTCTTTGAGGCTAGGAACCTTATATTTATATTTGACTTTTCTCCTATAAGTTCTAACTCAATCTTTAGTTCAGTAAATGGTCTATTTAATAAATTTTTGAGTGAATGAATCATTCCAATATTAATATTTTTGTAAAGTACCTGGCGTATAATAAATAATAATGTTTATCTGTTATTATTATCTGAAATCAGCATAGTAATCTTGAATGTTCCTCCTACTCCACCCTCCAACTATTATTTCTGTTCTTATACTTAGAGACTTACATAATCCTAGAACTGGAAAATATTTAAGGTGATCTGGTAAAATCCCTTTATTCTGGAAGATCACTGCGCTTGAGCAGATTCAAGGCTATCTGGTCCATCTTACTGTAACAGTGGTTTTCAATCAAGGGGGCTTTAGACAACTTCTCCTATTATTTGGTCCAAAATGTCCATAGCACTAAAGGTTGGGAAATCCTGTGCTATAGGTAGCTCTCTACCCTTTATTTAACCTTCTTTAAAGAAGACTCACCTACTTTTCTAATTAATGTGTTTTAGTGTCACAGAAGGTTAATACCAAATGCATTCTCTATTTGATATTTATTTATATTTTCCCTATTTTGAGAGAACATTTAAATAGCTAAAATACATAGGAAAAATAAGTTTTACAGAACAATTTTCCTCATATGCATAACCTTTAAGATTGTTTGGGAGAATTTGTAAAAATTATTTGGAAAGAGCCATTACAAAGATAACAGAAGCTTATCAAAGTCTTAGGAATAGTAGTTGTTTCACAACCAGCTCTTTTAGCTTCATGTGTAAAGTGTTCCCTGATAACTGTCAGGGCAGAAAAGGAGATTAGATGAAAAAAACTGGTTACTTGTCACCAACTGGAATGGGATAAAGGACAGAATGGCAGCCATCATTCTGCCTTTCTCTGTAGCTGCTTTGCTCCCTCATTCTTCCTTATCTTTCTGCCCAATTTCCAAGGCTTAGAAGTATATACAGTGATGACTGCTACTTATTGAACATTGTCAGGAACAAAGTCCTATGGAGAGGTCAGTACATTTCCTCCTCTAGCAAGAGATACCAGAGCTGTGATCCACTTTTGAAAGTTGCCTGAAGGAAAGTACAAATATCTCAGTCTGAGTTTGGAAGGAAATCCCAGATGTATACACTGCTTTTTCATGATTTTGCAGATCATCATTTTCTTTGCCCTTACCAGTTCTATTCCCTTCTCTCAGTGGCAGTCACATGATGACATCTTGCCCGAGAAGCCATTTTTATCCTTATTTAGTGCTTGCTTTCTAAAAGTAGTTCTTTTCTGGATGACTAGGAGCTTCAAAGTTCAAGATCACAATTAACTTTAGCCCTGATTCTTGTGTAACCTAGGTGCTTATGCAAGTAAGTGCATGTGGCTAACTTAAATTTTGCTTATGTCCAGTCTGCATTGCCATTCTTTCTAGTGAGAAAAGATTAAGGCCACACTGATCCTACTCCAACTTTTCTGCATGTTTTCAAAGTATATTTAAGATCATTCTTTGACTAGTCAATAAAATGTAATATATCCAACTGTATCTCAAGTCAGATTTCTGAGATTTTAAACACTTCCTTTTTTTCAGTTGGGCCTAACCCATACACTGATCAGCAACACACTGAAAGAAGGGAATTAGAACCTTAAATGGCCTTGATTGATTGGATAAGTAAACAGACAACACCAAAATGAATTTTAATCAACATGAATATAGATTCACTTACTCAAAGAGAATCCTTGCAGACCCGAGTCAGGATTTTGTTTGAGGATGGCAAAAAATACATATCTGGTGTTATGGTTGACTTAAAGTTAAATGAGAATTAAGCATTTTAAATACAAAATGGCTTTTTAAAGCTACCACGGCACTACAACTACCATTGCTACTAATAGCTAACTTTCCTTGTGTACTTACAGTGAGCCAACACTGCTCTAAACCCTTAACATATGACCATTGACCCGGGAGAGACAAACAAGATCATAGGAAACACAGTTTGCCTTTCCTCCTCTAAGTCCACTGAACACCAAGCAGTAGCGTTGTGGGGGCCCTTCCTACCAGCTCAGGTGCCAGGTTCCTTGCAGCTCTACCTGTGGTCATGTTTTCACCTCAGGTAAAATTCCAGTCTCTGTGTTTGCTGAGCCTTGAGGGAAAAATAACTATTCCTGCCTTTCTTTTCTTTTCTTTTTTTTTTTTAACTAGCTATTTCTTAGAATAGGAATAGATACTTCATTAATGTTACAAAGAGAATAGGTAGAGGACTTTTTTTTTTTTTTTTTTTTAGTTTGAGGCAAAATCATTTAAATTTGATTTGTATCTAGAATTGTTTTAATAACATGTGTTGAAAACCTACACATAGGTATAGGAAGAAGTTGTAAAATTTCTGCTTTTGGTAGGGAAATTTAACATCACTTCAATATACAATTTTCTGATTTGAACTCACATATTGAACTTAGAGAAGTGGAGTGTATTTTAGTGCATTTAAATAAAATTGTCAAACATTCTCATGTCTTTGGAACAGATTTTTAAAAATCTTTTAGTACCCTAAAACAGTGCCACTGAGATTATTTTAATATGTATTATATTGTGAGCAAGAATTGTGTGTAAAAATAATAAACATTACTTTCCTGGTTTTTAGATGTGTGGTTTTTAACAACAGAGGAGTGGCAGGGGAGAATCTCTTGGTAAGTAAACTTAAATTAATGACAACAGCTTAATTTTTAAAAGAATGATTTATAGGTTCATAATGAAAAGCACATTCTTTTTTATTTAAAATAACTGTGCATACAAGTTCATTGTGGAAAAATACAGATCAACAACAACAACAAAAAAATGAAATTTACAAGACTCATAATTATACAACCAGGGGAATCCCCTTGGTCTAGGTATATCCAGATCTTATATCATAAGTAAAATATATATAATATATTTCTATTTTAATAGAAATTAAGGTTATATTTTATAACTTTTATAGTTACTATATTTTAAAATCAATAGGTATTTACATTAGTTTTAATGGAAAACACATTTTCTTTAAAAATTAACTGTTAAAAATTAACAAATTAACCAGCACAATGATGCTTTTTTTTCACTTAGAAATTTACTTTTGTCATGAAATGGATTGATGGTATGTTATATGCCTGTTTGCCAGTCAAAGTTCACATAGAAGAAATATTATTTAAATCTTTTTATTTAATCAGCCCTTTTTCCCTCTAGCCCCTAAAGTTTTTGTTAGAGGTTCTTCCACCTCTTAGAAAATCATCATTCAATCTGATGTTAAACCTGTGAGTTGGAGTGAGAACTCATATTCACTGAAATTTTTTTGAAGGTTTTCAACTGTCAATCCCTTACCACTCCAACAGGTCAAAGACAATTCTACCAAAACTGAAAGAAGCCTTTTTTGTGTGTGTTTTGAGTCATTAATAGCGAACGATATTAAGACTACAAATAATTAAGTCATGCTGGAAATAAATATAATCATGTCACCAATGTCAGTACTTTATGAGAACTTGGGGAAAAAAGGTCTCTTGCACTTTGCTTTACGAAGACTTGGGTCCTGGAGGGAATCAAGATCAATATGACTTCAAAAACTAAAATTATAAAATGTTTACATTCTTACTCAAGCACCTCATAGTAAATAGTTTGATGTGAAGATTCACATTTCCTCACTTAGTCCAGCCCACTAGAAATCTTGTGGACAAATGACAGATGTTCTAAAGGGAAAGATTTGAATTTGTCTCTGTGGTCCTGGACCAACAAAATCATTTTTGAGCCGCTCTTGTCTGCTGTGTATCTATCCTTCTGGGTGTTTTCAGGGTACAAAAATGGGGAAGACATGGTCTGAGGCTCTTAATGAGATAATGTACTGCAAAGTAAAGTCCATTAGGTCCCATAAAGTGAGGAACAAAGATCTGTTCATTCAGCAAAGCTGTGTTGTATGCCTGTTAAATTAGATACTGGACAAGGCAATAAGGTGAGGAATGTACTTGTTTTTAGATGCAACCTTAACCCTTAGGAGCTTTCACTTAAGTTGCAGGAGAGAGTTCAGATACTTGAAAATATATGCAATACAGTGCTAAGTGTAATTGTAAGAAGACATATAAAAATTGTAGAGTGTACAGAGAAGACGTAACTAAGTGCTTGGGGGAGGTGAGAGAACATCAGAGCAGAGTTAAGTTTGAGTTGTATCTTGAAGGCTGTAGTACTAAACCAAGAGGGAATAGAGAAGCTTTTTCAGCATAAAGAGCAAAGTATTTAAGAGCATGGAACAGCAAGTACTTACTGGTGGAGGGATAATGATCATGATGATTTTATCAAATGTTTATTGAGTCCTTAAAATATATCAGTTATGTCTTTTTGTGCTTAATGTTCAGCAGTAGTAACAACACAATGATTTGGGTAAGCATCGCCATCATCACTGCCATTTGCCAGATGAAGAAAGTGAGACACAAATAGGTTAAGAATTTGCCTAGCCAAGAAATTCAGAACCAGGATTCAGACCCATGTAGTCTGACTGTGTGCTTATATTCTTGAATATTATGCTATGCTCCCTCTCATTTAAGAAGTGGCAGGGATTCTTCTAGAGGGGGAGGGCCAGATTTTGAAGAGTCATGTGTAGAATCCCAAGGAACCTGGTATTGAATCATTGACATTTAACATTTTTTCCAGCTTTATTGAGGTATAATTGACATATAAAATAATCTGATTATGTCCATGTTTCAGAGAGAGAACCATAGCAGCAATGTGTAGAAAAGAGATGGGAAGGAGTATGGAGGCTGGGAGGCCAGTTGGAAAGCAGTTACTATAGATTTACCTAGAGTTTAAAAATAGAGATAGGAGGGAGGAAGAGGAGAGAATGAGAATGAAGGGTATTCATGGGGCAGAAAGAATAATATTAATTAATTGCAGAAAGCAAAGAAAAGAGAGTCAAGGTTGACATTTCTAGCTTGGCTGCCGGTAAAAGACTCTTACGTTTGCTGAAATGGGAAACGGGAATTTATGAGATTTTTGGTGTAATAATAAAATAATTCAGTTTCAGATGTTTATGGTGCTTTGAGATCATCCAGGTGGAAATTTCTAGTAAACAGTTGGATATACTAGACAGGACCTCAGGAGAGATGTACAGCCTACAGAAAGAAAGGGATTGCCAGTGCACGAAGGGAAGCTGGAGCTCATAGTGGTTGAGATTGCTTCAGGATAATTTGAACAGCAAAAGGAGGAGGAGATGTATGGATAGAATCTTAGAACACAACAAATAGGAAGAAAGAGAGAAAAGGAAGAGCAAGAAACTTGAAAAAACTTCTATCCTTACCATTTAAAGTTATTTGGAAATTTACTTTGAAAGAATGCAGCAACCCAGTAACCTTTAGCCATAACATTAATTGGTTTTTTGAAAACTCTCCAGAAACACCTTGAGTTCTTAGAAAGGGATAGGATATAGAGAAACATTTTTCAAATTTTATTTTATCAAACTTTTATTTTATTTTAAAGAATTTAGAATTCTAAGTGAGAGGGTAAGAGTAGCTTGGTCTCTAGAGTCTCATACAGAATATTAGGTTGAATTCTGATCAAATAGTACCTCCAGCAAATATTTGTATCACAAAGGCTAATGTAATCTAATTTTAGAAAGAATAAAGGGGCGCCTGGGTGACTCAGTCAGTTAAATGTGCTACTCTAGATTTTGGCTCAGGTCATGATATCAGGGTTGTGAGTTCAAGCCCCAGGACCCTCCTCAGCGCTTGCGCGTGCGCACGTGCACTCTCTCTCTCTCAAAGTAAATAAACTAAAAAAAAGAATAAAGATTTAAAATAACCAAAATATAGCTACAATTATATGCTTTAAAACGACTGCTTTAAAAAAAAAGAAATTTAAGGGGCGCGCCTGGGTGCCTGAGTTGGTTAAGTGTCCGACTTCAGCTCAGGTCATGATCTCACAATCTGTGAGTTCGAGCCCTGCGTCAGGGCTCTGTGCTGACAGCTCAGACCCTGGAGCCTGCTTCTGATTCTGTGTCTCCCACTCTCTCTGCCCCTCCCCCACTCGTGCTCTGTCTCACTCTCAAAAATGAATAAATGTTAAAAAAAATTTAAATATTAAAAAAAAAGAAATTTAAGGAGGAAATTAATTATAATTTAATATATACCTTTTGTACCCTAATGGATCACAAAAACAAGATGCCAATATTGATTATTAGAGCTAGCTTTATTTAGATCAAGGGATCTAAATAAGATCCCTTGATAATCCTTATTTCTGCCTTAGATCTATGAGCAATTTCTGTTTCAAACTAGAGGAACTCTGTGTATACTTACACCTCACCTTGTTCCAGAAAGGATTTAATGTAGTTCAGACCCAGAGTAAGTAAGAACTTCCTATACGCATAAAAAAGAACAAAAGATGAATCAGCAAAGATCAAACAGGCACTGTCTCTAACTGAAATTAGCCCAAAAGAGCTAGCAAAGGTGAAATGGAATTTAGAGTAAGCAGTTCTGCCAGGAGTGGAAGAAATGCAAGAGGAAAAGTTTGCCGAAATATGTTGGTGATATACTTAGAATTCATAGGGATTACTATGACTCCTGCAGAGGAGAATGAGAAAGAAATTTTCCACTACCATGTTGTCCTCATTTCTAATTACACATTGTAGGGTTCTAGAAAAGGCAAAAGCCTTGCTCACTAGGAAATGACAAGCCTGCACATTGTCCTCCCTGGGGCTGCTACCTATAGAAGACAGAGAGTCCTAGTCTCAGTAGATTGCGATTCAGATATTCCTGCAGGGTTCTTGGAGTCCCTGAAGTAGATAGTACCTTTTCTTGCTCTCTGCAGATGGATTTTCAAGGATAAGAATCCAGGAATACAAGTTGTCCACAAACTCCCTAGTATTTGTAATTACTTTATGAAATATTATGTTTCCATTTTAGTTTAGGAATGATAATTTACAAAGCCAAAATTGAGTTTGTTGAAAGCTATATAGTGGCCCCATTTCTTGCTTTATGGGTCATACAGACTTCTGTGTCTCTAGGCACAATAGGAAAACAGCCACCTTGGAAAATAGTCTGGTACTTTCTCAAAAAGTTAAACATAGAATTACCATATGATGCAGCAATGCCACTCCTATGTATATAACCAAGAGAAATGAAAATATATGTTCACATAGTAACTTGTACGTGAATATTTATAGCAGCATTATTCATGTTAACCAAAATGTAGAAAGAACCCAGATGCCCATTGCTGGACAAATGGGTAAGGCAAATGTGGTATATCCACATCACTAGATATTGGTCAGCATTGAAAAAAGAATGAAGTACTTATACATGCTGTAACATGGATGAACCTTGAGAACATTACGCAAAGTGAAAGGAGCTTGTCACACAAAATCACATGTTGTATATCCCATTTATATAAAATATTAAGAATGGGCAAATCAGTAGAGACACAGTATATTAGTGGTTGCCTAGAGCTGGGGGAGGGAGGGTGACTGCTAATGGTAGAGGGTTTCTTTTTGGGGTGATAAACATGTTCTGAAATTGTGGTGGTATTTGAACAGCTCTGAATATACTAAAACCCATGAATTGTACTATTTATTTATTTAGTTTATTTAAGTAATCTCTATACCTAATGTGGGGCTTGAATGTATGACCCTGAGGTCAAGAGCTGCACGCTCTTCCACTCTTCCAGCCAACCAGTCAGGAAGCCCCTACATTTTAAGTAGGTGAATTGTATCGCATGTGAATCTTGTCTCATAAAGCTTGAAAAAAGCCTTTGGGCACTTTCCAGTTCAAGTTAAAGCTCACTCTGCAGGTAAGGAAGAGCCAATGGCGGGGAGCAGAAGCTAGAAGATACTTTAAAGCAGGTTCTGCTCAAAGTGTAGTTTTGTGGATGAATTCCATTTCTCAAATGTTCTGATACCAGCCCCTGACAAGACAAGGGACTGCGACAGAATGTAAACCACCTTCAGTTCCAAACACACTGCGGAAGTGAGCCGATTTTTTTTTTCCTCCTAGCAATACTCTTGGTGAGAGAAGCAGTGTGCTTATTTTACATTCTGACACCAGCACTTATCTCATCCCGGCCTGGCACTTTGAGCAGCTTTGCTTCAGAGATCCTCTAATCCTGAAAAGCTCATTTTTTAAATGAGCACACCTCTGGAAAAGTGGGGTGACAGGCCTGAGGTCATAAAACTGATTAGTGGTCTCAGGGCAGGAACTCAGGCTGTTTGTTGGAAGTCTTTACCTCTCAGCACTGACTTTAAGTCAAATCAGCCTGAAAATCTGGGGTTAGAGATAAAAGGAGTTTTCAACGAGAGGGTTCCTACCTCAACATCAGATAGTGGGTGGTTTATTAAAGGCTCAGATCTAGAGAAATCTGCTCTTGTTTCCTACTGAGCTTTACCACCTTTGCTTTTCATGGAGGCTAATGGGATGGGAGGGATGTAAGGCTCTCTCCCCTCCTGAGCCCTGTTTTCTGAAGGAGGCATTCAGAAGGGAGTAAGGACCTTCCTATGGTCTGATGGAGGAGGAACATATAGGGCAGGGCTGGTTAGGACACAGTTCAGTTGTCAGACTCATACCTTCAGACTCTGCCTTTCCTGTACTCAGTACCTTCCTGCTAAACTACATTGTGTCCCATCCAAGTCTGCTCTTTCCTAAATGCTCCAAAAATAACCTCTCTCTCCATCCTCCACCCCAATCAGAACAAGAAGACTCATCTCAGCCAGATGTGGGATGAATGCATTGAATCCTTTAGAATTTTTTCCTCACGTTGATAGGTCCAATTCAGCAATACCAACTGTTGTAAGTGGTGGGTACACAAAGGATTGTACAATTCTCTGTAGTTAAACAATTTTTCAAATAAAGAAAAATAATGTTTAACTAGGTGGCTCAGTCGGTTGAGCATCTGACACTTGAGTTTGGCTCAGGTCATGATCCTAGAGTCATGGGATCCAGCCCCAAGTTAGGCTCCATGCTCAGCATAGAGCCTGCTTAAGATTCTCTCTCTCTCTGGGCGCCTGGGTGGCTCAGTCGGTTAAGCATCCTACTTCGGCTCAGGTCATGATCTCATGGTTCATGAGTTCAAGTTCCACATCGAGCTCTGTACTGACAACTCAGAGCCTGGAACCAGCTTCAGATTCTGTGTCTCCTTCTCTCTCTCTGCCCCTCCCCTGCTCACACTCTGTCTCTGTCTCAAAAATAAATAAACATTAAAAAAAAATTTTAAAAAAAGATTCTCTCTCTCTCCCCTGCTCACATGCGTGCTCTCTCTCTCAAAAAAAAAAAGTTTAAATAGTTAAAGAATTTCTAGGAATAATAACAGTAATTTAATAGCCACCATTTATTGAATGCTTAATATGTGCCAGGTGATCCTATAAGATATGCGATGTTTGACACCACTTCCCTGTGCACTGCAAAGAATCCCCGTAGCACTAGATTTCCTTCTTCCCAAGTCGCTCTAGATCATTTTATCATTCTTGTCACTGCAGCCTCCTCCTCTCTTGGCTCAGCTCTCACCCTATTTCTTTATTTTTCTGCTCTCACCCTTTTTCTTTATTCTCCTGCTCTTTGCAGTTGGTTCTCAGCCCTGGCTGCACATTAGAATCCTCTGGGAAGCCTTAAGAAACTACTGATCCCTGGACCCCATCCTCCCCTCCCAGATTCTGATTCATTTGGTCTGGGGTGGAGTCCAAGTGTCTGTGATTTGTCTTAACATTCCCCAGTGAGTCTAAAGTACAGGCAGGACTGCAAACTGCTGGACGGTGGCAGCAAACCCAGACAGGGCAGGGCGGGCATGGGTCTTGCTTCTTAGGAGTTTGGACCAAAGGTAACTCCTGTCCACCTGGCTGATCTGCTTTAAGCCACTTCATTTATTGGTATAACTGTGTAGCATGACTGCATATGCATGTAGACATGTAGAACATTAGTGGGAATGTGGCACAAAAGCTATCTTGATCTCAGAGGTGGCCAGGAGATTTTCTGGTGCCCTTTGTTTTGTGGCAAGTTATTTCAAGAAAGGATCCAAGCCCAGGCACTTTTAGACACTTGGTCATTTTATATGTCTATCAGTGACTAGGTAAAATGATTATTCATTAAAGTACTGGTTTGATTTATGTATGCATACTGTTGTTTTCTCTGACTCCTTACTTAACAAACGCATCTTCCAAAAATAAAATCAGTTTTCCTAATGACAATTTTAGCAAATGACTAGGTACTCATCCCAGGGTGGATGGAATGAAAACAAAACAGCAGCAGCAACAAAAACATGCTGCAGAGATCAGTTAAGAAGCATGATTAGAAGCACCTGGGTGGCTCAGTCAGTTAGGTGTCTGACTCTTGATATCAGCTCAGGTCTTGATCTCAGAGTTGTGAGTTCAAGCCCCACATTGGACCCAGAGCCTAGTTTAAAAAAAAAAAAAAAAAAAAAAAAAACATGATTAGTACTCTTATGGAAGGATTATTTCTTCTGGGGGCCTACATGCATATAAGAGTTACAGAGTTCCTTTAAGCAACATCTTGTCCAATATTTTAGTACAGGAGAGGAAATACTTGAGAGAGGAAGGCTGTGAAATGAAGTATTCTAAGCTCCTGATTATTATCAGACATTACAATAAAATAAAAGTGGAATTAAAATGATTTTTTTTCCCTACTTTTAGCAAGTATTACTATCAAACTCCACTCATTGGGCCAGAGACCCTGTGGTTTGAGCAAAAGACTTGCCCCCATGTAGCATGCTACCTACACTTATGAGTTCATTGGCCAGCCAAAATTGAAATGATTTTTTAAAAGACATTTAAATATCTGTCTCAGTTTTCATTTTACTAGACGGAAAACTAAAATCTTAGCTGGCCAGTTCAGTATTGGATGTGTGGCAGCTCCAGCACTGAGGAAAGGGTCCTGGGTTATGGCTTCTACTGCAGATTAGCAAATTAATCTCCTCCCAGAATAGCTAGGGAGAGTCAGGCTACCTGATTAACAGGGTGAATTTTAATTCATTTCTAGACCAGAAAAAAAACCCATTTTTAAATGAAATTTGTATTTTAAAACAAATGACTTCTAAACCAGGACAGGAAAATTCTGCAGGTTAGGGAGAACTCAGTTGTCTATTTTTTGGAAGTTGATTAAGGATAGATTATATGTAGTCCATAGATAAATACAAAATATATGCTTTATTCTTTTCCCATCTGTTACATGTGAATAATTAAGAATTCATTTTACTTCATTATTCTCTTTAATGACTTGTTAAAACTAACCTCTAAAAGCCATTAAACAAATTACTATTGTTTCTCTGTGATCATAGCAGCAGTTGAAAAATCTTGGTTTGTAATTATTTCAAGTTATTACAACTTATAAAATATTTATGCCTGAACATCTGCTGGAAGGTTATCTATCCTTTAGATTTTCTTCACTTTTCCAGAAAACCTTTCACATCCACATGTGAAGGGAGTTTTCACCATCCAGCTGAATCCTGTGAGGTCTCCTTTAATCCCTTTTCTCATTAGATATGGCTTACTTTATCTCTGTTCTGGAAGCATGGAAAAAGACAGGAATTACTGCAATAGGATTAGTTGCTGGTTGCATTAGTAGCCCTAGCAACTGAGAATTAACTAACGTTTTGTCTAAAAAGCCGCTAGTTATATTTTTAGACCTGAAGGAAATGTCTGCCAGCCCTGCCAATTCAATGTGTTTGCTATGTACCCTGGATGAATCCTTTCTTTAGTGAGACTCAAGTCCTGTGACAAAAGAAGGGAAATGATATTTCCAATTGGAACCATCAAGTAGCAAAAGGTCTTGTGATATAACCACATAGTTTTGCATATCAGAAGTTACTCATCAGGTCTTTTCATTTTTCAGTCCTGTGTATTTCAGTTCGGTTTGGACAAGTATTTTCTTGACTGTCAGAGATAGAGGCGAGTAAGATAGTAATAGTACGGACCAGGAGCAGACTGGCTGAGACAATTAGGGGTAGAATTGGGAACGGCTGTGAGGTCACTGGAGACCAGGGACCGAGTCTTTCCTTTTCTCTGACATTTAATCAACTCATGATTTCATGCCTTGACAGTGAAGGACACTTGGCAGATGAAGTTCACACAGGTAGTAAGGATAATATGAGGCCAGCAACAAGACAATAGTGGTGTCTCACTGACCTGAATTTGTACCTGTGAAGAAATAGGAAAAAACAGAGCTGGAAAAGCAGCTTGACATATTGTGGAGGGCCTTGAACACATGGCAGAAGAATTTGTCCTTCAGTCAGTCATCAGTGGAAAGCTAATGAAGAATTTTAAGCAAAAATACTGTCATGATTAGAGCTAGAAATGCTCTTTAGGAAGATTAATCCATCAGTGAGTGGGATATATGATAATGGATGGTTATGAGGAAAGACTGGGAGTTAACTAGTGAAGAGGTTACTGCGGCAGTTCCAGTGAGAGGTGGAAAGTCCTGGTAGCCAAGACAGCAGGTACCATACCTTTGTCACATCCTCACCTTTATGGCACTTAACCATTCCCATGCACGGCTACCTGATGGCTTCTACCTGAAAGCACTCACATCTCTTTGACTGGGGCCTCTCTAGCTACTGGAGCCTGCTGGACTGTACTCCGGGCCAACCAGGAGTTAACAGCCTCCAGGAGCAGCCTTCAACCAGTGCCTGAAGGGAACTAGTGGAACCCATCTATCTCACCACTCATTTGGATAATTTTGAACCACATTCACACAGTCTGCCAAAGTGCCTCAGAGGATTGGGTCCCTGTTGCCCACAGCCACAAACTGTTTAGTCACATATGCTTTATTGACTTCCTACCTTCCCTGACACACTTCACCACTCCTCTACTGGTGCTCCCTGCTACCACCTTCCAAATAAATTGCTTGCACTCACATCCTGTCTCAGGGGCTCTTCTAAGGGAATCTAATATACCAGGCCTTTACTAGAGTGGAAAGAAGGGGTTTCTGGCATTTCCTGCAAAAGACACTGAGGAGGAAGAAACTAGAGGATTTGGCAGTTTACTGACTATAAGATTAAGGGAGAGGGAGAAGGCATTGCCACCGACAGTTTTAACTAGGAAAATATAGGTGTCATTTATTTTTAAAATGGGAAGTTAGGGGGCACCTGTGTAGCTCAGTTGGTTAAGTGTCCAACTTTTGATTTCAGCTCAGGTCATGATCTCACAGTTATGGGATCAAGCCCCACATTGGGCTCTGCACTGAGCATGGAGCTTGCTTAAAATTCTCCCTCTCTCTCCCTCACCTTCTTCCTCTCTCTCCCTCTTCCTGTCCTCTACTCAAGCACAGTCACACTTTCTCTCTAAAAAAAAAAAAAAAAAAAAATGTTAAGGGGCGCCTGGATGGCTGAGTAGGTTAAGCGTGTGACTTCAGCTCAGGTCATGATCTCGTGGTCCGTGGGTTCGAGCTCTGCATGAATAGACTCATATGTAATAAAAATACCAAGGAAGGATTTCTTCACCTAAATTCTTGTGACAAATTGTGCAGTCACTATGAATGAGCATGGTAGTAGATATTATTCCATTTAGATTTTACAAATGCATTTAAATCAAAATATTTTTTAAAGTATCTCATCTTAGGGGTGCTTGGGTGGCTCAGTCGGTTAAGCACCTGACTTTGGCTTAGGTCATGATCTCATGGTCTGTGACTTCAAGCCCTGCATTGGGCTCTGTACTGACAGCTCAGAGCCTGGAACCTGCTTCAGATTCTGTGTCTCCCTCTCTCTCTCTCTGGCCCTTCCCTGCTCGTGTACTTTCTCTCTCAAAAATAAATAAATGTTACAAAGAATTTTTTTTACATAAATAAATAAAGTATCTCAGCTTAGCTGATATATTTATGATTTACATAAATAAATAAAGTATCTCGATTAGCTGATAAGGTATACCAGGAGTCATTTAACTTCTCTCAACTCAGTTTCCTGTATGAAATAGACATAATAAGGGATCTTTCTCAGGGTTTTGTTTTGTTTTGTTTTGTTTTTTAAATAATTTTTTAGGGGCGCCTGGGTGGTGCAGTCGGTTAAGCGTCCGACTTCAGCCAGGTCACGATCTCGCGGTCCGTGAGTTCGAGCCCTGCGTCGGGCTCTGGGCTGATGGCTCAGAGCCTGGAGCCTGTTTCTGATTCTGTGTCTCCCTCTCTCTCTGCCCCTCCCCCGTTCATGCTCTGTCTCTCTCTGTCCCAAAAATAAATAAACGTTGAAAATAAATAAATAAATAAATAAATAAATAAATAAATAAATAAATAAATAATTTTTTAATGTTTATTTTTGAGAGAGAAAGAGCACAAGCGGGCGAGGGGCAGAGATCAAGGGAGACACAGAATCTGAAGCAAGCTCCAGGCTCTGAGCTGTCAGCACAGAGCTTGACACAGGGCTCAAACCCACAAACTGTGAGATCATGACCTGAACTGAAATCAGAAGCCTAACTGACTGAGCCACCCATGTTCCCCTTCCTCAGGGTTTTGTAGACACAAATTTAATTATTTAATAATTGTTCACCATTGTAAATCTTGTTAGGTTAACTCTCTTGTTTGGAGAGTTTCATATTTGCAGACCTCAGAAAGATGATAGTAGGCAATGTGTAGTGTTTTAGGCTTGAGATTAGTTGGAGGAATCATTAAAAACTGTGGCTTTCGGGATGAGCACTGGGTGTTGTATGGAAACCAATTTGACAATAAATTTCATATATAAATTAAAAAAAAAAAAAAACTGTGGCTTTCTCAGGCTTCTCATTAACAATTGAATGCTGAGCGAACATAGCCTTCCTATTCCGATCATGGTTTATTGGAATAGTAGAGTCAGGATGGTACAGGTAACTGTTTTTATTAAAGCAATGTTACCAGATTCCTCTCCATGTTATTCAGTTTCTAGTTATTTGGTCTCACATATACACACACATATTCATATACACATTCTCATTTATTCTACAGAGAGGACTGCCCTCTCCTCCCACAGCTCAGACAAAGCATTTGTGAAGCTTTCCTGCCGGAAACAGAGCCCTTATTGATGAAGTTCACATGAAAAACATTTGTTTCAATGCATCATGTATTGAGGCATAATCACCTTTACATAATATAACATTTTAAGTGTTCGTTGCAGTGTAGTGCAGCTGGTGCTATATGGATGTATTGTTGTAAAACAACATGTTTAATAAATACAACTGGACATTCCTTTATCGAGAGTGAAGGCAGTGCCAGAAAACCACACTCACTCACTGGTAGACAACACTCAGGATAAAGAAAGCAGTTCCCGAGGCACCTGGGTGGCTCAGTTGGTTAAGCACCCGACTTCAGTCATGATCTCGCGGTTCGTGAGTTTGAACCCCACGTTGGGCTCTGTGCTGACAGCTCAGAGCCTGGAGCCTGCTTCAGCTCTCTGTCTCCCTCTCTCTCTGCCCCTTCCCCGCTCATGCTCTGTCTCTCTGTCTCTCAAAAGTAAATAAACATTGAAAACAAATGTAAAAAACAAAAAAAAACAGTCCCCCAGTTAGAAAGCAGCCACAATTAAAAATTTTCGTGGCATTATTGTAAAGTCTCTTTTGTTTGTTTGCTTGTTTTTTTAATTAATCAATTACTTTGGTTTTGTCAGGCATAATTTTTTTTTTTTTTAAATAAAAGTGTAACTTTTCGCTGTTTCTTTCTAAATTGATCCTGTTCTTGTTAAATTGGAGACACATTTGAGTTTGGTACTGTGTATTCTATTTAAGGTATTTGTATCAGTCTTGCCCTATTTTTGCCAAGCCTTCCTTGCATGACCAAAGTCTTCTGGTCAGTGCCAACTCAGATCGTGTTGACTTTATATGGAATATGTGTGAATTGCAAGATATGAATATGATAAATTATTATTTTTCATAGTATGTGCAAAGGTTATTTTCTCATGTTTATGTCTTCTTGATCTTTTTACATTTCTGCATTATGCAAATCATTAGCCTCATAATTTTAAATTTTGTGCTTTACCTGTCTCTGCTTACAGACACCAAGGACTTACTGTTGTGCTAACACTGAAGACTTGGAGACAGTTATTCACCACGTGCACAGTCTGTACCCTTCTGCTCCTTTCCTGGCAGCAGGGGTTTCAATGGGAGGGTAAGGTTTTTCCTTTCTAAAATGTCTGACAGGGGTAGCTCATTTGGTTAAGCTCCAACTTTTGGTTTCAGCTCAGGTCATGATCTCACAGTTTCACGAGTTCAAACCCCATGCCAAGCTCTGTGCTGAGAGCATGAAGCCTGCTTGGAATTCTCTCTCCCTCGCTCTCTCTCCCTCCCCCACTTGAACTCACTCTGCCTCTCTCAAAATAAATAAAATTTAAAAACATTTTTTTAATAAAATAAAATGTCTGAGAGAGAAGTGGACTTACAGACAGCTTCTTTCAGAACTCTATAAACTACATAGGCATTTTAAAATAAATGTTTGATTATTTTTGTCTTATTTCACCATGTACGGTTGAATGAATGAAGTAATTAATTCAGGTGACTTTTAATTTTTCCTTGGCAACCAGTCTCTGTGGTGAAAAGGATACAAGTATCTCCTTGGGATACTAGGATTTTGTGAGCCTGAAGGCTTATTGGAATCCCATGATGTTGATTCCCATCACTCGACAGCTGCCATGTTGACCTTCAGATTCCCTAATGTACTCCCAGCCGTCCTTGTAAGTGCATCCTCCAGCACCACACAGGAAGCTGACCTTGTAGTCTGACTTTCATCATTCCAGTCATAGAAGTAATCACTTCTTGCTCTCTCCAGCTGAAGAGACCTTCAAAACTGTTTTTCTCCAGGTGTGGTGTTTTTGTTTGTTTTGTTTTGTTGCTGGGCAGATGGACCTACCCTGGAATGCTCTCCTAGAAACTGTGAAGTTTTATTGTTAACCCTACTCCAGCTGCTATTTTAAGCATATGAATATTATAATTTGTGCTTCTTGCAGTTACATTGAGGATTATTTGGAACATTTATGCCATGTTTAGTCATTTCCACTAATAATTGTTTACCTTTTTTTGTTCTAGTGATTATGAACTTAATAATCTGGCAAAATTTTAACTATCTGGCATTTTACCATGCTTAGATTCCCTAAACTCTTGTCCAGAAGTACTTTTTTAAATCAGCAAACACATGAGATAGAAAGTGTATTTTTTCTTAATTTTGTCATTGATTTATCTGCCATTTCAATTTTCAGAACATCTTAGGAGTATATTTACCTGAAAATGAATAGGCTTTACAAATGATAGATTCCGAAAAATAGTCTGTAACCACAGCTTTTTAGATTCTGAAAAACATAAAACTAAGAAGAAAAGAATACATTTCTTACATTAGCATGGAAGGTCTGACTTGACCTACTAAAAAGGAAGAAATCTGAATCAGTGCAGAAAATCCAGGCAGAATCTGTGAATTGTGCTCAGTGTACTTCTCTTTCCTTTGCTCCATAATGTGAGCCATAGAGGACAGGGTGCCAGCTGAACTTTTTCCCTTAATCATATAAATTCTTGACTTTTTAAAGGCCAGACCTTACATAAACAGGCCCAGATTCTCTATTCAGAAGCTCCTGGGAAATGCCTATTCATGTCCCTTTGAAGCCTCAGTGCCTGAAGGCAGAACTTGACCATTAGCCTTTGCAGCTGATTGAATATTAATGTCTTGTAAATTGTTTGAAGGAAGCACCCTTTCTAGTTGCCTAGCACTGTGACACGTTCCCAAGTGGGCTTACCACTTGGGGATGTTTTACAGCTTGACACATTTTTTTTTTCTTTTGGAAATGCAACAGACAAAAATGTAGTCTGTTGAAGATCCTAACATCCAGTGCCCTTGTAGACTGGATTAATCCCCATACCTGTGATGCCTGTGACCCAGTAGGGGATTTAAGCCAGAACTGAGTCTAGCCAAGGAATTCATGTCATTCTAGACCCAGTCAAGTTTCAGTCTCCCAATGAGATGATAAACAAGCTTTAAAGAATGTATTTAAAATTCACATAAAAGTGAAGAGAATAATGATCTCCCATATATACTAATAAGCTGGTTTCAATAATAATCAACCTTCTTCATACAGCTTCAATAATTATCAACTCACAGATAATCTTGTTAATCAGTCTTACCCTCCATTCCTCCCCAATTCTGATTATCTTAAATCTCATCTATCATGAGATTTATATCATTTATAAATATTTCAGTAGGTAATTTCTAAGAGGTGATTTCTCTTTAAAGCACACACACACACTGGTATCAGACCTGAACAAAACTAACAGTTTCTAAAAATCATCAAGTTAAATATTTTGTCAGTGTCACATTTCTTCGACTTTTGGTTGGTTGGTTTTACAGTTTGAGTTAAGAACCAGATAAGGTCCATAATTAGGGTTGATATGCCTCTTAATCTCTTAATTCTGGATTCTTCTCTCTCTCTCTCTCTCTCTCTCTCTCTCTCTCTCTCTGTCTCTTTTCTTTTGGTGAAAAAATGGAGTCCTTTTTCTGTCAAAGTAAAACAAACTGTTTTGGAGTAACATCTTGGTATTATTTTGCTCTTGAATAATAGCCAAGGAGTATCCCCCCCTACTTGGTCATGAATACTACCAATCCTTCCTGCTCCTGAGAGCTTCCCTTCCAACCCTTCCAATTTGCCCATTATCTATCTTACTGACATGCAGGCACTCTCTGACTTCAAAACAAAGAATAGGGCCATCAAAACTAAGACCCTAGAATGAACCCTTCACAGAAGAGTAAACATTATTCTTTAAATGACTTAGTGAACCACAGAACCTTATACCAGGAGTACAGTCATCATCATCATCATCATCATCATCGTATTATTATTATTATTATTATTATTATTATTATTATTATTTTAGGAGTACAGTCATTATTAAGAGTCATTTGCAAAAGCAAAACAAAAATCTCCACTTTTGATTTAAAACCTCATCACACTCACTCTGCAAGTCAGTTGGTTTGGGAAAGAGAATGAGACAATTTTTACCCATTTCTCCTATTTCACAACCTCGGCAATTGGAGAAATAAAGAATGGAAAATACAATGAGAAGCAGAATTTAGGCTGTCGTCCCTTTTTTAGTTGGCAATGGTAAACTTATATTTCTGACATTAGTGTTAGATTAAACCCCATTCTCGTTCCTTTTACCAAAATAGAACTAGATTAAAATTGGGAAAATTGATGGAATCAAAGGAAAAGTGGAAAATGTGTGATAGATAAGGACAAAGAATAGGAAAGAGTAGGAAGAGAAAATAAGTGATTTGGGGGCCAAAAGCTCTGCCATAACTCAGAAAGTCTAACTCTACACTAGGAAGCCCTTTGGAGACTTACTTTAGAGGGCAAGGGCTCAGAGGCAACCAGGATGCCCACACAGACCCATTACTCACAATCTCCAGGGCTAAACCCAGACATCTGTAATAGTTCTGAAAGCTCCGCAGGTGATTCCAATGTGCAGCCACATCTGAAAAACCACTCCTTCTTGCTCTCTCATCTATGCCAAGCGTTGGCAAACCATGGCTCGCAGGTCAGATCTGGCAATCTGTCTGTTTTTGTACAGTCCAAGAGCTAAGAATGGTTATTATATTTTTAGATGATTGAAAAAAAAAACCAAAAGAAGAATAGTTCATGTCATGTGAAAATTATGTGAAATTTATTTAAATTTCATCCATGCAGAATGTTTTGTTGGAGCACAGCCATGTCCATTCACCTATATATTGTCTACAGCTGCTTTTGCAGTACAATCACAGAGTTGGGTATTTGTGACAGAGACTGTATGGCCAGGAAGGCCTAAAATATTTACTGTGTGGCTAATTATAGAAAAGTTTGCCTGAAACACCCCTCACATACTAAAACTAAACATTCACCTAAAGACTGAAGTCCAAAGATTTGTATATTTTTAATCATTATCATTACCATTTTGTTATCAATATCATTTTGATAATCTATGTGGCCTGGACATTAGAAACATTCTGTTGGGAGCACCTGGGTAGCTCAGTCGATTAAGTGTCCGATTCTTGACTTCAGCTCAGGTCACCATCTCACAGTTTGTGAGTTCAAGCCCCCTGTCGGCCAATGCACTGATAGTGCAAGCCTGCTCGGAATTCTGTCTCCCTCTTTCTTTGCCCCTCCCCCGTTTAAAAAAAAGAAATTAGATGTCTTGAGAGATACAACAAATTAATCACTAAGTTTCCTGTTTCTCCCCATTTTAGTATGCTGCTTTTGAATTACTTAGGCAAAATTGGGCCAAAAACTCCATTGAAGGCAGCTGCAACTTTTTCAGTTGGTTGGAATACTTTTGCTTGCTCTGAGTCGTTGGAGAAACCACTCAACTGGCTGCTTTTTAATTACTATTTGACAACCTGCCTCCAGTCTTCAGTTAATAAGTGAGTCATCTTTTAACATCTGACATCTTCAAACTTTTTGGATTACATGCCCCAACAGAAAAAAGTTGTAAAGTATAACACTGCTAATACTTGTATATTTATGTTTGCATTATATGCATTTACTAACCCAAATATTCTTTGTTATAAATATATACAAAAAATAAATATTTTAAGTATAAGCTAAAAATATAGGTAAAAGTTATAATGTTTTCTTTCTGTATCCCAGTGCACTGTCTTGTACAACCTGTAGGGTATGTGTCCCCACTTTGAAGATCACTGTTCTAAATTATTCTAAATGACTAAAAGCATTAGCATTGAATGTGTTGAGTAACATTATACTCTGTTTCCCTAGTTCTTCTACCTAATGCTAATCTTATCAGTACCGAATTCTTTCCTAGGTAGTAAGCAATGTTATTAAGTGTTATTAGTGCTGAATAATGTAGTTTCTTAAGCATATGCTTGCAAACATGATATGTTTTAGAAGCTTAGGAAAATGCACTTGGATATTCTCAGCCCACACATTTCTTAAGATTATCAGACACGGGGCGCCTGGGTGGCGCAGTCGGTTAAGCGTCCGACTTCAACCAGGTCACGATCTCGCGGTCCAGTGAGTTCGAGCCCCGCGTCAGGCTCTGGGCTGATGGCTCAGAGCCTGGAGCCTGTTTCCGATTCTGTGTCTCCCTCTCTCTCTGCCCCTCCCCCGTTCATGCTCTGTCTCTCTCTGTCCCAAAAATAAATAAAAAACGATGAAAAAAAAAAAAAAAGATTATCAGACACTATGTTTGCATTAGTTTTTCTGGAATTGTTTGTGTATCTTCTAACATTTAAATTGGTGTGATAACAGAGAACAGAGGTGTCTCTGTTTCTATTTTGATGACTATTACCATCTATTTTTAGGTGAATTGATCAATGTAATATAAATGCTAAATAAAAAGTATAGTTAATTGGTACATGACTTCTTGAAAACCATAATTATCCCAAAAGTTGACATTAAACATTGGATTAAACTTAACCTACTTATTAAATTACAGATGTTGAGTATAAAATATTGATTAAAATATTTAAAAATTAGATCACTACTCATCACTGAAATGGGGCACAGTAGTAAGAAAAGTGAATGATCTGAATTAAAGTATCAGTTATAGGGGCGCCTGGGTGGCGCAATCGGTTAAGCGTCCGACTTCAGCCAGGTCACGATCTCGCGGTCCGTGAGTTCGAGCCCCGCATCAGGCTCTGGGCTGATGGCTCAGAGCCTGGAGCCTGTTTCCGATTCTGTGTCTCCCTCTCTCTCTGCTCCTCCCCCGTTCATGCTCTCTCTCTCTCTGTCCCAAAAATAAATAAACGTTGAAAAAAAAAAATAAAAAAATAAATAAATAAATAAATAAATAATAAAGTATCAGTTATATAAGAAAAATGACCACTATTTAGGTTTGCCTGGCTGGCTCAGTCGGTAGAGCCTGCGACTGTTGTTCTCAGGGTCATGAGTTCAAGCCCCACAGTGGGTATAGAGCTTACTTAAAATTAAATAAATAAATAAATAAATAAATAAATAAATAAATAAAATATGTTTAAAAAGAAAGAAAAATGACCACCAATTAAAAAATAATCACACAAAATATAACTTTTAATTTTCAATATAGCAACTTAAAAATAATGTCTTCAAGTGGTTTATCCAATTGAAAGCTTCTGGCTTAAGTAAGGCCTTTTTGGCCAAATTGATTTAACAGCAACAGTGTGTAGGTACAAGTTGTTATGAAACAATATTTACATTTATTATTACAAAACTAGTTATAATATCTTTCAGTAAAGAAAAAAGTACTCTTAAAAAATGTCTTTAGGATAAATATCAATGTACTTAAGTCTGATTAAGTAAATAGTTACTGAGTACCAACTTTGTGCCCTAACATAAAACAGTGTTAGACTGTTTTGTTATTTATTATTATGTATTTTAGGTCTGATTGAGATAGCAATATCCTCAATTTTTTTTACCTTAATTTTTTACCTTTAAAATTATTTTGTTGCAGGCACCGGCATATGTTTGTAAAACAAATCGACATGGATCATGTCATGAAGGTAGGAGAGAAACTTTATTTAATATTTTTATTTCCTCTTTGGATTCCAGGAGTAGAAATAATCTGTTTTTATTTTTCAGGCTAAATCCATTAGAGAGTTTGATAAGAGATTCACTTCAGTCATGTTTGGATACCGAACAATCGATGATTATTATACTGACGCTAGCCCTAATCGTAGACTAAAATCAGTAGGAATTCCGGTGTTGTGTCTGAATTCTGTGGATGATGTTTTCTCACCAAGTCATGGTAAAATTAACTTATTTGTATACATTTTGACATGAATTAACCGGGTTCTTTTTAAATTTTAATTATTTTTGAGGGAGAGAGGGAGAAGGCACATGCACGCCAGGGCAGGGAAGGGCAAAGAGAGATGAGGACTGAGGATCCGAAGGGGGCTCTGTGCTGACAGCATCGAGTCTAATGCGGAGCTCAAACCTGTGAACCATAAGATCATGACCTGAGCCGAAATTGGATGCTCAACTGATTTAGCCACCCAGGCACCCCTGAATTAACAGTTTTAAAATACTGTTCTCTTTAAGAAAATACAGTAATGAGAAGTAAAATATCAGACATATAAAATGTTTTCCACTGGAATAGGAAAAAATTACTAAATACTCATAATTTATATCTAAATTTCTGAGATCACTTTAAAAAGTTTCACAGACGTTTATCTAGTTAATTGTGAGAGGTTTAGAATCAATTATGACTGAAATATTTTGCTTGTTCTCATTTTTTATAACTTTTCCTTCTTTAATCTTTTTTTTTTTTAACATGTATTTATTATTGAGAGACAGAGACAGAGCATGAGCAGGGGCGGGGCAGAGAGGGAGAGACACAGAATCCGAAGCAGGCTCTAGGCTCTGAGCTGTCAGCACAGAGCCTGACGTGGGGCTCGAACTCCTTGCCTTACAAGTCTATTGTCATCACTTGGCTTTTCTTCCTGAGCTTCTTAAGCAGAAGACTTTGACATTTTTTTCCCCCTTTTAACCTGGAAGAAAACTTGAGACCTTATAAACATGACGTCCTTGAATATCTCAATGAGTGTAGCACATTCGGTCCCATCTGAAAAGGAACAGTCTTTGTTTTCCCCCTGGATACCGTATAAAAAAAAATTATGCCCAAATCAACTTTCTTGCCCTCTTAATTTAAGAAATATGGAATTTGGGGGGCGCCTGGGTGGCTCAGTCGGTTAAGTGTCCAACTTCGGCTCAGGTCATGATCTCACGGTTTGTGAGTTCGAGCCCCGCATCAGGCTCTGTGCTGACAGCTCAGAGCCTGGAGCCTGCTTTGGATTCTGTGTCTCCCTCTCTCTGCCCCTCCCCTGTTCATGCTCTGTCTCTGTCTCAAAAATAAATAAAACATTAAAAAAATTAAAAAAAAGAAATACAAATTTGGTAGCAAAGATATATATGCATGGGCTGGTATACTGAAGCAATACAAGATGATTAGAAGTCATCATAAGGATCAGTAGACTCAATCTCTAATTTTTTTCTAATGAAATTTCACAAAGCTTTTTATACATTTTTGTTCTCATTTCTCCCCTAAACACTTTAAAAACATATTCCCAAGTACTTCATTAAAAAAAAAAAATTAATCTGATTACAAACACAGCACATGTGTAGTGTCAAAATTTCAGAAAATCCCCAAAGTGTATAAAAATAAAAATCACCTATCATCTCTGCAGGAGATGTCATTTTATATGTGATTTATGATTAATCACAAGTAATTTTAGATGGCTGGAACTTTTTGGCCTTTCACCACATACCAAGAAATGAAACAGTGAACTTTAGTATTAGTTGAATTGCATGGTGGTTATTTAGCCTATATTCATTGGATTAAGAAAGTCTATTTCTCCTTCTTTTTTAATATTTCACAGACCCTTCTTTTACCAACAAAAACTTCCCAGCATTTTAACCTGCCCCATTTGATTGAAATTTAAGCTCATCATTTCCTATTCTTTCCCAATCCCTTAAGATAGTCTTGCCACATTGAAATAGGAGACAATTGTCTGCATTCTGAGAGCGCAGGCAGCCAGCATCTTTCACATGACTCAAACGTGGCACAGCCTTTTGTTCTTCTGGTATGTCTGTAACTATCGGTGTTATAAATTCCTGAGTGTATCCAGAGTGTGAAATTGGAGCTCATAATAATTTCATCAGAGGCAAATGAAGCATTCTAAATTGAAGCCTTTAATGTGAGGTGAAAAAGGAAAAACAAAAATAGTATGTCATTTCACCTGCCCCTCCCCTTAAGCTCACACACCTTATCCCAAGATAGGAAGTACTCTTCTTTAGGTGGGGCCGGCTAAGGATAAGAGTTCAGAACCCCTTTGGGCAAGGGCTTGGCTTGCCAGGCCTTGATTTAGAGTCTCTAAGTTTATTCTTCAGGGAGTGTTGTGAAGGTCAAACAGAGCATCATCTGAACAGGCAGTTTGGGCACAGCAGCAAGACCCTTGGAAGGGTCTCAGTTCTCCTAGAGTGTGTCAGCTTCCTTTCCTTCATTAGAAGGGTATGGGGGTAGGGAGATCTTACCTTTAATTAGCTAATTTACCTTTAAGACTCTACCCAAGATATGAAGGTCTAAATACTGCAACAACCACGTTACCTTAATTAAGGAGATAAGATTTAGCAGTATCTGAAATTAAAACACTTCTTATGCCAGGTAGTGATTCACTATAGATCTTAAATCAAAACAGTTTACTGAACTCCAAGTGTGGGAGAAAGAAATAAGAATAAAACAACTTTAATTCACATCCTTTAATAGATTTTGTAGAGTATATGAAAAGATTGTCATTGCGAGTGAATTATTTAAATATTGCAACTATATTTTCAAAATAAAATTTTTCTTTCTCCTTACTATGAATAGAAACTCAGACAAGGAAGAAAAAGAAAAATCACCAACGTTTAACCACCCAAATATAAACACTGTTATCACTTGGGAATATTTTATTCCACTCTTTTTTGCTATCTGTATATATTTTTACTACATAAATCGTTGTTTAATTTTGAGTCCTTAATATTGCCAACAATTGTATTGGCCCCTCAGGAATCTAACTTCATGTAAAATTAACCAAAGTCATACATAATGAATTTATAACTCTTACAAAGGTGAGAAGATTGTTGTTGCTTTTTTGTTTTTCCTGGTGTAATACCTAAGTGGGAATCTTATAGCATAATGTAAGTATTCACCATTCCTTCCATTACCTTACTTTAATTTCTCAAAACAAGACTAAGCCTTTTTATACTTTTATGTTATGATTAAACACTTGGATTGATTCTTCCAAAAATGATGGTTCAGTACGTAACTGTAAACATGATCTGTTATAAGAATGCATATGGTTGTGGGGAGCCTGGGTGGCTCAGTCAGTTAAGACTTTGGCTCAGGTCATGATCTTGTGGTTCATGAGTTCGAGCCCTGTGTCAGGCTCTGTGCTGATAGCTTGAAGCCCTGGAGCCTGCTTCAGATTCGGTGTCTCCCTCTCTCTCTGCCCCTCCCCCCCTCAAAAATAAAGAAATATTTAAAAAATTAAAAAAGAAAAAGAATGTAGATGGTTGATATAAAGTAGACTTATTCCATTAGCTGTACTAATTACAAATATTTATTTATGTAATGGTGTTTCAGTTTATAATGATTAGAAATGATAAAAGCATGTACTATTCCTAACAGGAACCAGTAATAATTATATATTTTCCTTTCTCCTTTCCTTCTCTGACCTCCCCCTTTCCCTTATCTTTTTTTTTTTTTTTTTCCCCAAGCTATTCCAATTGAAACTGCCAAGCAAAACCCTAATGTTGCTTTGGTCCTTACTTCTTATGGAGGCCATATTGGTTTTCTGGAGGGAATCTGGCCAAGGCAGTCCACTTACATGGATCGAGTCTTCAAGCAGTTTGTTCAGGCCATGGTGGAGCATGGACATGAACTCTCTAGCATGTAGTTGTTTAGGTGCATTTTATCTGAACTACCATGTAAAGGCAGCTCAGCTTAGTGCACAAATCTTAACTACTGTATATAAAGCAGATATGCCAGCAGGTAGTGAAGAGGTCCAGAATGACTTGCAAAAACTTTTTTGGGGAAACAAAACAACTTTGTAGAAAGAAATGAAATATAGATTTAGACTGTAACTTATGTAGATTTTATTTTTACTATGCCTTACCAAGTATGACCTTAAATAAAGTAGTTGAACATGGAATCGCACTTAACCAAAACTATTGTGTAAAAAGATTTTAATTCCTCAGGGTTTTAATTTAGGCCAGTATTTTTTTAGATGACTCATTTTAGGTGATTTAATGGTACTTTAATAACTGTTAAGAGATTTGGGTTATTTGAATGTAAGTTATAAGTTGGCACATTCCTAAGGGTATTTATACCCAATGATGATAATGTGAAGACTGAAATAAGATAAAATACAATGCGCTATATCTTTTGTGTATTCTAACTTTGAAAGGCAGATGCAAAAATGTTAGATTGACTTCTATACATGCTCTTTTACTCTGATAATATTAAATTAAGGCTGACTTATGTTTTATAACAATTATACTTCACATGCTTATTTTTAAAATAGTATATGTGTATACATATATATCAATATATTAAAATAAATTCTATCATTTTAAATTGTTTCTTTGTAAGTCTTTATAAAAAAATAATCCCTAGAAATTAATTTATGATAATTTCATGAATGCATTAGTAAGAAATATTAAAACTGTTTTGTTTCACTGTTCCCAGAATATGGGGTTCACATCATTTGTACTAATTAAAAATACTTTTAGCTTCGGGAAACTTGTCTAACAGTGACTTAGGAATTATGATATTTAACTATCTTGCATTATTAAACGTCTTCAGGTAGACCAGGGCTGGTGTGTTACTGGTGTCATCAAGGACTCAGGCTTTTTCTGCCTCCTCTCCATCCTTAGCAGGGGGGCCAGTTTCTCCAGAACACAGGATGTCTGCTGCATCTCAGCCATCAGGTTTGTGTGTTCAGAGAAGGAAAAGTGGGAAGGATGGGGCCAGACATATCAGATATAAGACTTGCACTTATATCCATTGGCTGGAACTGTGTCACATGGCCATCCTGGTTGAGAAGGAAGGTGGGAAATCAAGTATGTCAACTTTTCCATTTGCAGTGTAGGCAAGCAAGGGAGAGGGGATTAGAAATGGTTGTTGGACTAGCCAGCCCAGAGTGATAGCCTCCATACCATTCAATATCTTTTCTGGTTTTTTGGGTTTTGTTTTTTGTTTTTGTTTTTGTTTTTGTTTTTTACTATTTCCACCTATTTGCCCAGGTATCACATTAAATGAGCCATGTACAAACAAGCATACTAACACAAAGTTGTTTCCTAGAAATGCCACTTTTTGGAGAGTTCCTGATAATGTACTTGTAGAGTCCCTTATAACTGTGTCTAGGATGATAGCACTGATAATACCAGAGCTTTGTTTGTCTGTACAACATATATTCTGATTCAATAGTAATAATTACTTTCAGTCTGTATGGTTCATGTGGAACTGATCCTGCCTTTCAGAGTTTTCTTCTAAATTTTAAACAAATTATATCAAGAAAATTGTCTACCCATTGGCCAGTGCTAGAATTGGGGAGGTAGCTCCTTACCTCCCTCTCCATACAAAAATTAATTCCAGCTAGATTAAAGAGTTAAACATTTTTTAATTCCATAAAAGTACTAGATGAAAACATGGGAGGTTATTTTTATTATTTTATTTTATTTATTTTAAATTTATTTATTTCGAGAGAGAGAGAGAGCACATGTGAGTGTGGGAGGGGCAGAGAGAGAGGGAGAGAGAATCCCAAGCAGGCTCTGTGCTGACTGCAAAGGGGCTCAGTCTCACAAACCATGAAATCATGACCTGAGCCAAAATCAAGAGTCAGTGGCTTAACCTGACTGGGCCAGTCAGGAGCCCCTATTTTTATTATTTTAGAGTGGAGAGGTCCTTCTGAAGCAAAATATAAAAATCAGAACCCACATGAAAAGAAGTGACAGATATGATTACATGAAACATGAAAACTTCAGTTCTATGGGGAGCCCGGGTGGCTCAGTCAGTTGAGCATCTGACTCTTGATTTCACCTCAGGTCATGATCCCAGGGTTGTGGGATCAAGCCCCATGTCAGGCCCTGTGCCGACAGCACAGAACCTGCTTGGGATTTTCTCTCTCTCTCTCTCTCCCCTTCCCCTACTCACTATCTCAAAATAAATAAACATTTTAAAAAAAGAAAAAGAAAACTTCAGTTCTACATAAACCACCATGAGCAAAATTAGAATACAAATGACAGAGAAAAACATTTGCAATACACACTAGGTTAGTATCACAAAAAGCTAAGGAACTCTTAAAAATTGGTAATGAGGGGCGCCTGGGTGGCGCAGTCGGTTAAGCATCCGACTTCAGCCAGGTCACGATCTCACGGTCCGTGAGTTCGAGCCCCGCGTCGGGCTCTGGGCTGATGGCTCAGAGCCTGGAGCCTGTTTCCGATTCTGTGTCTCCCTCTCTCTCTGCCCCTCGCCTGTTCATGCTCTTTCTCTCTCTGTCCCAAAAATAAATAAACGTTGAAAAAAAAAAAAATTTTAAAAAAAAAATTGGTAATGAAACACGTGATAGAAAAATGGGCAAAGGATATACAAAGGACACTCACAGAATAATAGCCAATAAATTTATTTTTAAAAAGGTGGACAATCCCACTAATAGTTTAGGAAATGCAAAACTTAAAAACAAAGAGATTCATGACCTTGAGATTACAAATTTAATAACATACAGGATTAATAATATATAGTGTTGGTAATAGTATGGGGAAATACTTATTCAAATAGTTGACAAGTATGTAAATAAGCAACTTCTTGGAAGGCAAAACATTTTGACAGCATTAAAAGACAAGCAAACATCTAGAAATCCCAATTTGAAGAATCTATCCTATAGAAAAGCCAGCAAGGGTATGTAAAGATACAGGTTCATTGCAGCCTTACACACTTAGAATAACAACATATTTAGTGGGAAATGAGTAAATTATGACATTCACCCTTACATAACCATGGAAAAGAAGGAGATAGCACTATATGCACTTAATTTTTTTTTATTTTTTTTAATTTTTATTTATTTTTGAAGGAGAGAGAGACAGCGTGAGCAGGGGAGGGGCAGAGAGAGAGAGGGAGACACAGAATCCGAGGCAGGCTCCAGGCTCTGAGCCATCAGCACAGAGTCCAATGTGGGGCTCGAACTCACAAGCTGTGAGATCTTGACCTAAGCCGAAGTCAGATGCTCAACTGACTGAGCCACCCAGATGCCCTTATATGTACTTATTTATAAAGATATTTCTGATACATTATCTAATGAAAAACAATTTGTTGGTTCATATGTATAGTATGATCTCAGTATAAAACAAAAATTAAACACAGCTATACAGACCTGTATGTGTGTGTTAGTTATAATGAGATGAGCATTTTCAAGTGTTGATTCTTTTACGTGGAGGATAGACTATTCTCTCCAGCTATCTCTCCAAACAACAGCAAACAACTCTCCAAACAACTTCTTTCTGAGAAAGAAGTGCTGTGCTGTATTTGTTTCTGCATCCCAACCACTTAGCATATTGCCTGAAACAGAGTAAGTTCTTAGTCAACATTAGTTGAGTAATAGTGTATAAGAATGAAAATACTACCTTATAAGCCAGCTCCCTGTTTTAAAAAGCTAACTTTATGAAAAAAAAAAAAACAACAACACAGTTAACTTTATACATATGTAATTTTCTTCTAGCTAGTTCCTCATGTTTCTGTTGCTTGTTGTCATTACCAAACATTTATCCAGAGCCTTCTTACACAGCACTGTACTCACTAATAGGAATACAAATGGATACGTCATTTTCCTTTCCTTTTTTTTTTTTTTCCACAGAATCCCATTCATTTTTTATATCTTTTTTATAAGAACTTTTTTTTAAAATGTTTATTTATTTGGGGGGAGGGGGGTGGAGGAACAGAGAAAGAGGGAGAAAGAGAATCCCAAGCAGGCTCTGTCAGCACAGAGCCCAATGTAGGGCTCAAACCCACAAACCATGAAATCATGACCTGAGCCAAAATCAAGAGTTGGACGTTTAACCAACTGAGCCACCCCGGTGCCCCCATTTTTTTATATCTTAAATTCAGTAAATACACACACAATTTTATGGAACAATAGTTTCTCTTACTGTGTACAATATTCATAGTGTGATACACTCATATATTGTAGCCTATCCAGTTCTAGTCTGGTCTATCTTATCCTTTTAACTACCCCATTTTCATTTTTTTTTCCAAGTAGGCTTCATGCCCAACATGGGGCTTGAACTCATGACCCTGAGATGTGAGTCACACGCTCTACCGACTGAGCCACTCAGGTACCCCTCCCGTTTTCTTTTTTAAAATGAAAGTAAGAAAATGAAAATCTTATTAATTCTTAAATCTGGGGGATAAGTGTACTGGGTTTACTATATTATTCTCTCTACTTTTGTGCATACATTTTTTTATTACTTTTTAAAAATTACTCTAAAAATGCACTTTTAAGACCCACTAATGGGTTGTAACCTATAGTTTGGAAAAGACTGGAATTCTAGGAGTTACTAAAAGTTAAAGAAAGAAGTCACTAGTGTATATGATGTTGTCACACTTAGTTTTAACAGCTTCTTTACTTATTGGCTTTCCCCCAGCAATCTGTAAATACAGTGAAGACAGGAAACATATCTTCTTTACTCTCCATTTTATCCCCTGGGGCAACACAGTGACTGCCTCATATTAGGTTTATTTTTCTTTTTTAAATTTATTTTTGAGAGAGAGAGAGGAAGGGAGAGAATGAGCAGGGAAGGGGTAGAGAGAGGGACAGAGAGGATCCCAAGCAGGTTCCCTGCTGTCAGCACAGAGCCCTACACGGGGCTCGAAACCATGAGATCATGACCTGTGCCAAAATTAAGAGTCAGATGCCAACCTACTGAGCCACCCAGGTACCCCATTATTAGGTTTATTTTTTTTAATGTTTATTCATTTTTGAGAGAGAGAGAGAGAGACTGAGCACTAGTGGGGGAAGGACAGAGAGAGAGGGAGACACAGAATCCAAAGCAGGATTCAGGCTCTGAACTGTCAGCACAGAGCCTGATGCAGGGTTTGAATCCACGAACCATGAGATCATGACCTGAGTTGAAGTCAGATGCTTAACTGAGCCACCCAAGTGCCCTATTAGGTTTATTATTAATAATACTTAATAATACTTGAACCAGACCCTGACTGATGGAATAGTAGATTTTACATACAAATCAAAAGTAGGGAGAGGAGAGATTATTGCAACCACTCTCCACATTAGAACATCTGTTAAAGCAGCTTGTCCCCTACTGACGTTATAGTCAAAATGGTAATTTTTAAAATTTCACAGTTGCTCTGAACCTAACAAAGCGCTGGTCACAAGGTAAGCACACAACTTTTTAGAACTTAATTTGGAATCAATGAGGACAATTTGCAAGGTCAGGTGATAAAGAATACTTAGGAAATTGGCTATTTTAACTCCAGTTCTCACTTAAAAGACAATATTTTGGACCTAACCTTTTCTGAAAACAAGTTAAGACAGACTAGAAACTGCCGTTCCTTCTCCTACAATACAAAATTGACACTAGCAATGATACCCAATGCAGTAAGAATCATTGTATATATCTGATTTTATTGTTTTGCTTTTAAATTTTATCTCTAAACAAAGAGACAGATGTTTATATATTCATGGGCTTTATGATAATAAAAATGATGTTTTATGCTTTCATTATATGCATTTTAAACCTGTGAATTATTCAACTGTGCTATTTATCTCTACCTTCAATACTGTAACTACGAGATACTTTTTCTGGCTCTATCCTTCAACCACCTAAATGTGGGGATTATTTTGAAAATAGTGAAAGGCAAGAATTTGACAAGAATAATTACCTCTCTGGATATCTCTTTTAAATAAAGGAAATTATTGGGGTCCCTGAGTGGCTCAGTCGGTTGAGCATCCCAACTTCAGCTCAGGTCATGATTTCATGGTTCCGGCGTTAGAGTCCCAGGATGGGCTTTGTGCTGACAGCTCAGAGCCTGGAGCCTCCTTCAGATTCTGTGTCTCCCTCTCTCTTTGCCCGTCCCCCACTTGTGCTCTCTCTTCCTCTCTCTCTCTCTCAAAAATAAAATAAACGTTAAAAATTTTTAAATAAATAAATAAAGATAATTACTTGGATCAAGTAACAAACATTTCACTTTCAGTTAAGACCATGACTCAGTATTAATTTATTACTGGACAATTGTGCATTTGCACTTTCTAGAAAGGGCTATCATCTTCTTCCCCACAATGAGTTAGATACTTGTACCCAAATTTTATAAACAGTACAATAATAGTATCTATCTTATTCATACTTCAGGTTTTATTGGTGATCATATTACTATGGACTCAATATCAGCTGGATATTAATAGATAGGCTACCAGTATATTTACAGATAAGAATGATCACAGAAGAACATTATTCTGCTTTAAACTGTCAACCTATTGGTGCCTATAAATTTTATAGCCGGGTCTTTTTTTTTAAGTTTATGTATTTTTTTAATGTTTATTTTTGAGAGAGAGAGAAAGAGAGAGAGAGAGTATGAGCAGAGGAGGGGCAGAAACAGAGGGGGACATAGGATCTGGAACAGGCTCTGTGCTGACAGCAGAAAGCCTGATGCAGGGTTCAAACTCACAAACCCTGAGATCACGACCTGAGCCGAAGTGGACACCTAACAACTGAGCCACCCAGGTGCCCCTACTTATTATTTTTTTTAAGTTTATTTTAAGAGAGAAAGAACATGAGTGGGGGAGGGGCAGAGAGAGAGAGAGAGAGAGAGAGAGAGAGACAGAATCCCAAGCAGGCCCCGCACCAGCAGCACAGAGCCCAACCCCACAAACTATAAGATCATGACCTGAGCCAAAACCAAGAGTTGGACACTCAACCAACTGAGTCACCCAGGTGCCCCTTCATTTACTTGTTTTTAAGTAATCTCTACACCCAACATGGGGCTTAAACTCATGACCCTGAAATCAAGAGTCACACACTCTTATGACTGAGCAGACAGGGGTCCCTGTGCCTGTAAATTTCAAATACCCATATCATCTGCTTTACTTTGCCTATGAGCACACATAAGCATTTTAGAAAATTTTCTCTATTTTTTCCAAACTCAAAATGAAGCATGCAAAGTACTTAACTCCCATACTCTGATTATAGTTTATTTCTCCTAATGCTATACAGTAGTAATTCAGTTTGGCCTCTGAAACCTCTAGGTTAAAAGAGACACTTTACCAGAGTTAAAGGGACACTTTGAGAAACAGGAGGTAGAGGGGTGCCTGGGTGGCTCAGTCAGTTAAGCATCTAACCTTTGATCTCGACTCAGGTCATGAACTCACAGTTTGTAAATTTGAGCCCCAACTTGGGCTTTGCACTGATGGCATGGAGCCTACTTGGGATTAAGTCTCTCCTCTCTGCCCCTCCCCTGCTAGTGCTCTCTCTTTTTCAAAATAAATACATAAACTTAAAAAAAAAAAAAACCCATGATGTAGATATAACATATCTATTATTGTAAGTATTATATATATTTTCATGATGTATATTCTTGAATATATATAAAATTTTTAAATGCCTGTTATACTCTGTATTTACTTAAATCCATTTATAATCATTAATTATGGTTCCTAGTATTTTTTAAAATGTTTATTTATTTATTTTGAGAGAGAGAAAGAGAGCACTTGAGCATGCTCATGGTCTTGAGTGTGGGAGGGGCAGAAAGAGAGGGAGAAAGAGAATCACAAGCAGGCTCTATGTTTTCAGGGTGGAGACTGCCGAGGGGCTCAATCCCACAAACTGTGAGATCATGACCTGAGCTGAAGTCAAGAGTCAGATGCTTAACTGGCTGAGCCACTCAGGCCAGTTAAGCACCCAGTCCCTAGTATTTTAAAATCATTTCTTGGAAAAGATATTTGGACTTGAATTCAGAGCATTTGTGCTGGATTCTTGGCTCTCCTACTAATTCACCATTTGACCTGAAGCAAATAATTTATCCTTTTTAGGCTTTAGTTTCTTCATCTATAAAATGCAGAAGGTGATGTCAATGTTCAGAGTTAGTATGAGGATTAAAGAGATAATATGTATGTGAAAGTGTTTTGTGAGCTATTAAGAGCTATAGAAATGTAAGAAGTGGCTATGAAAAGATGTGTATTATTATAAACCAAATCAAACCTAATGACATGTTAGTACTAATGTAGCTTTCTCTATCAAAAACACATTGGTGGGGCGTGACTCTTGATCTCGAGGTCACGAATTCGAGTCCCACCAACACATTGGGTTCAGTGTAGAAAAAAAGTGCATATTGATCTGAATGGTCACGTTAACTTGATTCCTTGGCTAGGGTGGTGATGCTGCTGGGGAGATACTTTGAGGCTATACAAATATCATGTTTCTGTTTTAACTTCTCTGCCCATTCTTTGGTGGATTTTGCCTGCAGCAATTACTGTGGTGTTCTTTTTTTTTTTTTAAGTAAATTATTTGTTTTTGAGACAGTGCAAGCAGGGGAGGGACAGAGAGAGAGGGACAGAGGATCTGAAGCAGGCTTTGTGCTGACAGCAGAGAGCCTGACATGAGGCTTGAACTTTCAAACCTTGAGATCATGACCTGAGCTGAAGTCGGATGCTCAACCGACTGAGCCACCCAGGTGTCCCCAAAGTAGTGTTCTGATGGTGATTTTCTATTCCCCATATTTCTTCTATGTTTAAATTTGGAATTCTTCAGAAAAGAAGAGCTGTTGCTTCTTTTTCCTCCAATGCCATTTCTTAATTCACTTACCGATATCAGTGGAGACTCATGGATATTTGTTTACCACTGCTAGATAATTTTCCCAAAAGAAATAAAAACATGTTCATACCAAAACCTGAAATTGCTTTATCTGTTTATATGTTTATAGTAGCTTTATTCATAGTCACCAAGAATTGATGGTGTTATAATTTTTTGGGTTAGAATTCAGTACTATCATTATTTTAGTTGTTTCAGCTTGGTTTTTTTCTGGTTGATTTCTATGTGTCTTTGATATGCTGTTTTTGTTTGTTTTTAAGCACTCTGGTAGCACAAGATCTCTAGGCTCATCTTGTATTTCCACTACTCCAGCCCTGAAATCAATTAGTTCTCCAGGGAGCCCTGGTTCCTTTAAGAATAGGATTTAAAAGCTAAGACCTAGGGGTGCCTGGGTGGCTCAGTCGGTTAAGTGGCCGACTTCGGCTCACGTCATGATCTCAAGGTTCGCATGTTGAGGCTCCGTGTCTGGCTCTGTGCTGATAGCTCAGAGCCTGGAGCCTGCTTCGGATTCTGTGTCTTCCTCTCTCTGCCCCTCCCCTGCTCACCCTCTGTCTCTCTCTCTCTCTCAAAAATAAACATGAAAAAAAAAAAAAAAAGCTGAAACCTAGATGATATGCTCATTGCTACTGGGGCCCCACTGCTTGTAGCCCCTCTCAATGGAGTTAGGAAAAAAATCCTATATAATACATACACATATACATCTAAATGTATCTATCATCTGTAAATAAACAAGAGTCCATATTGATACCTCTGACTCCAATTTAGCAACACAGAATTAATTCTAGCTTCCCACTCTTTCCTTATCTGTAACTCCTTTCTCCCAGTGAGAAATATGTCTCTGATTATCTGTAACATATTTACTTATTTGTTGAATACAAATAAAATAGATTATAAATAATATTATTATTAATATTGGAAACCAGGATAGCAATTGTTACCCTTTGGGAGAGAATAGTGACTCATTTGTGATACATATGGTTTGTGTACTTATGGTTACGTATGGTTACACATGGTTTGTATACTTTTCTGTATGTATGTTTACAGAAAATTATAAATTCCTGACATTTAAGAATGGCAGGCTGAGAAAAAAAATATTGCCAACGGTCTGACCTTGTCTTCTATTTCATCTTTGGTTTCACAGGAATTAAATTAAGAGGAAACTAAAATTCTATTATGTTTTAAGAAATTATTTATAGTTGATTTTTGAACAATACAGGTTTGAATTGTGTAGGTCCACTTATATTCAGAGTTTTTACAGAACAGTATGTAAAGATATTATTTCTTCCTTATTATTTTCTTTAAAATTTTTTTTTAATGTTTATTTATTTTTGAGAGAGAGAGAGAGAGAGAGAGAGAGAGAGAGAGAAAGCATGAGCGGGGGAAGGGCAGAGACAGGGACACAGAATCCAAAGCAGGTTCCAGGGTCTCTGAGCTGTCAGCACAAGAGCCTAATGCAGGGCTCGAACTTACCCGCTGTGAGATCATGACCTGAGCCAAAGTCAGATGCTTAACTGATTGAGCCACCCAGGTGCGCCTTCCTTATTATTTTCTCAAAAACATTTTCTTTTCTCTAGCTTACTTTATTGTAAGAATACAGTAAATAATACATATAACATACAAAATACCTGTTAATCAACTTTATGTTATTGGTAAGGCTTTCACTCAACTGTATGCCATTAGTAGTTAAGTTTTCAAGAGTCAGAAGTTATATTCATATTTTTTACTGCTTGGAGAGTTGGGGGTCCTAACCCCTGACCCCCTTGTTCAAGTATCAACTGTATAGATCTTCAGCTACACTGAGAAAGTAATTATTAAGTGTAATGATTTTGTGAAGAAAATTGTAAAACTTCCTAAGAAAATAGAAAGAAGACTTCCATAAATTCAAATATATATACATATATATGTATATATATTCAAATATATATACATATATATGTATATATATTCAAATATATATATACATACATATATATTTATATATATATGTACATATTCTTAAGCTTGTGGTGAATACAGTAATTTTCATTGACAAAATAAAACATTTGTTGCCTCTTTTGGAAAAAAAAAGACTTGAATAAACCAAGAAACATGTTTCAGCATAACAAAAAAATGAATGTTGTACATTGTTTCCAAATTAATTTATAGTTTTAGTTAAATCCCAATTAAAATCAAAGTAGAATTTATTTAGAAATAAAGCAATTCTTGGGGCACCTGGGTGGCTCAGTCAGTAAGCATCTGACTTCAGCTCAGGTCATGATCTCGCGGTTCGTGGGTTTGAGCCCCGCATCGGGCTCTGTGCTGACAGCTCAGAGCCTGGAGCCTGCTTCAGATTCTGTGTCTCCCTCTCTGTCTGCTCCTCCCTGACTCACACTCTGTCTCTCTCTCAAAAATAAACATTAAAAAAATTTTTTTTAAGAAATAAATAAAGCAATTCTAAAAGTTATCTACAAAAAGAAACAGAACAGTCAAAAATATTTTTCAAAGAAGGAAGATATGGTACCATTAGAATTGAAAGGTGAATTAGGTTACAGTTAAATAGTTATTGGTGCAAAATTTTTCAGATCACTAAAACAGAATGGAGAACTAGAAAGAGACCCTAATATATATTAGAATTTAAGTAACCAAAAGCACAGTGAGGAAAATGGTCACAAGGCATGGATAAACAATTCACATATACGTATACATATACAACAACACAAAGAGCTCTTACAATAACAAAGTTTAACCACACTTGTAAATGGTAACTAAAACTATGAAATATTTTTAATCTATCAGATTGGCAACTATTTTGAAAAGTTTAATGCCATGTATTGGCAACAGTGAAAGAAACCAGACACTCTCATACACTGCTGCAAAATGTGTAAAGTGGTGGAAATCTTCCAACATTTTGATTCAGAAATCACTTCTAAGAATTTATCCTTCAGAAACACTGGCACATGTAAAATAACAAAATAAAAAAGGATAGAGTTATTTATTTTTTTTTTAATTTTTTTTTTCAACGTTTATTTATTTTTGGGACAGAGAGAGACAGAGCATGAACGGGGGAGGGGCAGAGAGAGAGGGAGACACAGAATCGGAAACAGGCTCCAGGCTCTGAGCCATCAGCCCAGAGCCCGACGCGGGGCTCGAACTCACGGACCGCGAGATCGTGACCTGGCTGAAGTCGGACGCTTAACCGACTGCGCCACCCAGGCGCCCCAAGATAGAGTTATTTAATAAAACATTGCTTGTAATAGCAAAATATTGGAAACTATAAACACCATTAGGAGAAAGGTTAGATTAAGATCCATTCTCACAACAGAATAAAATGCAGCCTTAAATTAGAAACACTCTTGTGTACTCACATGAGGTGGTTTAGTAGAAGAAGATGTTGAAGAAGCAAGTATGGGATGACTGATGGATCTTAAGTCCCTGAAGGTGCAGAATAGAATGTGATCTAGACCAAAGATGCAGGATTTGGCTGAAGAAAGAAGTGGGGCACCCTTTACATTGTAAAGAAAGAAGAAAGAACTAAATGCAGAGCAAATAATAGAGCTTATTTTTCTCTCTTCACAAACCTCTTGGGCTTCACTGTAATCAATCCAGGGGTCTTCCTTTCCCTTCCCTTTCTGAAATTCCCAGTTCTCTAAATCTTCCAGGCTTCCAAAGCTTTTTATTGACATGTCCAGTCTCACACTATCCAAGAAGATACAACTAGGAATCATAATTTATATGTATTTACTGAGTTTCATGTGTGTGCAGAATATAGCATCAGGCTGTGATGGATACTAAGAACCATGATAATAGTGAAGTCGGACACATAAATACACACTAATTTACAAATGGTGAAATCAAGGCATGTTTCTTTTTTTTTTTTTTTTCTTTGAGAAGAGAGACATAGAGCGTGTGCAAGTGGGGTAGGGGCAGGGAGAGAGAGGGAGAGAGAGAATCCCAAGCAGGCTCCACACTGTCCACGAAGAGCCCAATGCAGAGCTCGAACTCACGAACCATGAGATCATGACCTGAGCCGAAATTGGACGCTTAACCGACTGAGCCACCAAGGCGTCCCTCAAGGCAAGTTTTGGTAATTATTATAGCAGATGTACAAAGTGCTTTGGGGATATAAAAGAGAGGAAATATAATTATGATGGGAGCAAGGATTAAAATGGGCTTCACTGTGGTGCCTGGGTGGCCTGGTCAGTTAAACGTCTGACTCTTAATTTCAACTCAGGTCATGATCTCAGATTGAGCCCCATGTTGGGCTCGCTGGCAGCATGGAGCCTGCTTGGGATCCTCTTTCTCTCCTTCTCTCTCTGCCCCTCCCCACATCCCCCCACACCCACATGCATCCACGTTCTTTCTCTCAAAATAAACTTTAAAAAGTAGTGGGGGGGGGGGAGTGGGGGAAGGAGGGCTTCACAAAGAAGGTAATATTTAAATGAGACCTTAAAGGAAAGACACTAAAGATACTATTTTCTGAGGGGTACAGATGGAAGCAAAGGGATTCCATAAGGAATGTGTGAACTAAGTTACAGAAAAGAGGGAGAAAGCAAATTAAAGATAAATCCATTTAACTCATTTTCCTTCTGTAACAATTGTATTCTTCCAACTCACATGAGTTAATTATTCATCCAACTTGAGTTTTGGAGACAGGATGTTTCAATCTCAATCTCATGTCTCAGTGACCTCTGGGTGACTCTGCAGCTTCTCTGGTACAAAGAAGGAGGAAATGTAAATGAAATTCTAGTTCCTTGGAGTAATTGGGGGGGGGGGGGGGGGGGAGGATGCATACCTTTGGAGAACCCTGAGCACAAGATTTAGTGAATCTCTCTGGAGACAGAAATTCATTTGTTGTAGTTTCTCATTAGTTCCCATTTGTCCTTCCTCTTATTCTACTAAAAATAGAATTAAAAAAAAAATTAGCAACCTAAATTGAAAGTGGACATGGTTGATACCAGTTGTAAAACATAACCAGGGCAAATTTTAAACAGCATTTGAAAATTATTGTGTATCTTCTCCTACTTCTAATTTCAAGCCATGTCAGCAGAAAGAAGATAAAAACTAGCTGATGCTCCTGAGTTAATATTATAGGTATGTTTAAAGTACCCATAGTTCACTGTTCCATTGGCTATCTGTAATCATGGTTTACATCAACACTATTACTAGAGAAAACCAATCACCAGGAAGTGAGGGTGGGACAAAATGGTTCTCTGACTCATAAACTCATTAATATGATTTTTAGGTTTTTTACATTATAAATCGTATCTTTTGCCCAAATTAAAGAGTATTTGGAACCCATGCATTTGCTTGAACCAAAGACAAACTACTGAAATGAAGGGAATTAGGTTTTGACTGGTATGTTAGAATATTTTGCAGTTACGTATTTTGAGCCATTTACAAGCCATCTGGCAAATGGAGTTGGAAAAGCTGGCTTTTAGAAAGGTCCCTTCCCATCTCTAAACCTTAAGCTGAAACCATTTTCAAGTTGATATTAAATAATTTATAATTTCAATTCATATTTCTGTAGACTTTTTTTTAAAGTTTATTTATTTTGAGAGAAGGAGCATGTGAGCGAGAGTGGGAGAAGGGCAGAGAGAGAACCCCAAGCAGGCTCCACACTGTCAGCACAGAGGCCAATACAGGGCTTGAACCCATGAACTGTGAGATCATGACTCGAGCCTAAATGAGTAGGAAGTTTAACTGACCGAGCCACACAGGCATCCCTAGTTCTATAGACTTTCTACTTACTTCTCCTTTACTCTAATTAAGACGTGCTCTCATAAGAGAATCTGACATAGACAAAAGCAATGCCTACCTTTTGTATACATCCCTAACTGGAAATATTTCCCCATGTTTTCAGCTTACTTGACTCTTTGGGAGTGGGGCAGAAAGCAGTGGGAGGTGAACTGTTGTGGTTCTTTTTTTTTTTTTTTTTAAAGAAACAGGGTTTTTTTTTTAATTTTTTTTTTTTAACGTTTATTTATTTTTGAGACAGAGCATGAACAGGGGAGGGGCAGAGAGAGAGGGAGACACAGAATCTGAAACAGGCTCCAGGCTCGGAGCTGTCAGCACAGAGCCCGACGCGGGGCTTGAACTCATGGACCGTGAGATCATGACCTGAGCTGAAGTCGGACGCTTAACCGACCGAGCCACCCAGGCGCCCCAAACAGGGTTTTTTTTTTTTAACGTTTATTCATTTTTGAGACAGAGAGAGACAGAGCATGAACGGTGGAGGGTCAGAGAGAGAGGGAGACAGAATCTGAAACAGGCTCCGGGCGAACTGTTGTGGTTCTGATGTTCCTGCCTCCATCCCAAAGTCCTCCAAAGTAAGTCAGAATAGCTAACCTGCAACCACCTCCAAGAGGAAAAAGCTTAGAAGCATCTGTTCAGAATTCAAAATAGCTCACTCAAAAGTGAGAGCTGGCCGAACCACCATCATATTCACCAGCCATGTTAGGAAGGCTGGGTATTTTGGAGAAGGGTCATATGATTCCACAGTTCCTGAAAAGTCTCCATCATGGCCAAATATGCAGCAAAAAGGATTCATCGATTAGTTACTGCTGTCAATTCATTAGAATAGCATATTCTTTTTCTGAAAACAGTACGATAGTGTTGAAAAAAATTCTTGGGATGCTTGGGTGGCTCATTCGGTTAGGAGTCTGACTCTTGATTTCAGCTCAGGTCATGATCTCATGGTTGTGAGATTGAACCCTGTGTGGAGTTCTGCACTGGGCATGGAGCCTGCTTGAAATTCTTGCTCTCCCTCCCCCTCTGCCTCTCCCCTGCTCATGTTCTGTTTCTCTCTGTCTCTCAAAAATAAATAAATATTTTTTAAAAAGAACACAAGAGGGGCGCCTGGGTGGCGCAGTCGGTTAAGCGTCCGACTTCAGCCAGGTCACGATCTCGCGGTCCGTGAGTTCGAGCCCCGCATCAGGCTCTGGGCTGATGGCTCGGAGCCTGGAGCCTGTTTCCGATTCTGTGTCTCCCTCTCTCTCTGCTCCTCCCCCGTTCATGCTCTGTCTCTCTCTGTCCCAACAATAAATAAAAAACGTTGAAAAAAAAATTTAAAAAGAACACAAGAATGAAAATGAGTATGAATGCCACTTATGAAATATTTTTAACAAAAAATTAAACTTGAAGCATAACTGGATCAAAAACAGGAAATTCAGGGTACAGAGAGACACGTTAAAGGACAGATGAGATGCAAACAGGAAAATGCAGTTTATAAGCTGCAAAGAAAAAGCCAAAATGAAGTAAGAAAACATTAAGCAACTGCAAATATACCATTTATGAGGCAATTGGAGAAATTGAACCCTGCCCAGATATTTGATAGTTTTTTTTTTAACATGAGAATGATATTACGATTATATTTTTAAAATAGCCCTTATCTTTCAGAAATACATACTGAAATATTTATAGATGAAATACCTCAGATTTGCTTTGAAATAATTCAGTGGGTCATAGTGGGGGGAAGGGTGGGGAGATGGGTCATAGCACAGGTGAAAGAAACTTGTCCGGAAGTTGGTAACTTTTGAAGGTGGGTAATAATTATATGGGGGTTCAATGTGCTATTCTATTTTGCTGATGTCTGAAAGGTATTGCCATAATGAAATGGCATAGAATTCCACTGGTGGGTTCCTATTCTAGGGCAAATATAATTAATCAACTTTTACCAAACCACTTCAAAATCCTGTTAAGAGCTCAGTGCAGCAATATACCGAAAAGTATTAAGCAAGCAGATATCGAACACACCCCTGGTTTTTACAGATGCCTCATTCCTTACAGCTCGGGCGATGAACTGTCACAACCAACTTGTTCTACTATAAGCTCATGTGCTCTTTGACACATATTTGAAAGCTGGCAAAACTTGATTTAAACCTTTAATAGTACACACAAAGAATCATTATCTTAATGGTTCATCTTATCCCTACCAAGGTAGCTGAACAAACAGGATGGGCAGGAATAATATTATAGCACAGAGGTTAAGTGCTCTTTTCTATTAGAACTCACTGGGGGCACCTGGCTGGCTCAGTCAGTAGAGCATGAGACTCTTGACCTTTCGGTTGTAAGTTTGAGGCCTGCGTTGGGTATAGAGATTGCTTAAAAATAAAATCTTAACAAAAAGAAAAACAAAAAAGAACCCACTGGCATTTGGCAACAGATAATAGAAAAATCAGCTTCCTAAAGTTTATTCAAAAGAAGTATTTTTTTCTTGCAGAACAAAAAGTTCAGAGAAAGACAAGTTGCTGGCATTGGCTCAACACATCAAGAATGTCAGGGTCTAGGTTTCTTGGACTTTTCCTCATTGATAAAACATAGCTGCTACATCTCCAGTCCTCTCATCTGTGATCCAGGGAGGAAGGCCAGGTACAGGATGGGCAGGTAAATAAAGCTTTGAAAGATAGACATATTTCTGTTTCCAACAAAATTGGGTTCTGTTGATAAAAGCAGAGAACAGATATTGTGTGGGAGACTAGCGGTGTATGCTACAGAACCCATTTAACCTGAGGTCTCCAAAATTTTATATTTTCAATGTTCTGGCTCATAATTGACCTCAATATATCTTACATATATTTTTAAATGTTTATTTATGTATTTTGAGAGAGAGGGTGAGCCAGCAAGCAAGTGGGGGAGGGGCAGAGAGAGAGAGAGAGAGAATCCCAAGCAGGCTCTGTGCCACCAGCAGAGAGCCCACCATGGGGCTCAATCTCTCGAATGGTGAGATCATGACCTCAGTTGAAATCAGCCTGAGTTGAAATCGTTAGATGCCTAACGAGCCACGCAGGCCCCCCAATCCATCTTTAAGTAAAGCACAAACCTACATAGACAGATAGATGTATGTATGCATGTATGTCACAAATATGCATCAGGAATTTGTGACCACATTTATTTATTAGGATCCTATCTATATATTTTGATGTTTTGGGGTTTCAAAAGTGTCATGTCTGGGTTTTGAATCAAATTGATTAAGACAGGTGGAGTCACATTATCTACTTTGTTAGTGGTAAACTACATCAAAGAACAGTTTGGATTGGAAGATAAACTGGAATGCCTTTCTTCTTTCAAGGTACACTTTAGGACAGGTTTACGGGAAAAATTAAATGCACAGAGCACACTTACCCAATTTGTGAATCATACGCAAAACAGAAAGCCACATGGTGTGGAGAACCTCCATGCCTGCCTTTTAGCAGATGTTCCTGGGGAATGCCAATACAACCCAGGATTCCTTGGAAAGTGAGGTAAGCAAAATGACCAAAGCTCTGTGACCCTTAATATTTTATAAGCTCTGTTCTATTTTCTGGGCTCAGGCAGGAATGTGGAAAGAGACAGACATGTTGCCCCTATGTGAAAGATAACTTTTAGGTTAGCAATTTTCATGAATGTCCTGAGAGTTGTCATTTTATGAGAATATTTAGTAAAGATTAGGAGCCTGTGATAAAAGTATGAATGGGAAACACAAGCATATTATTTCTTACTGAAATATAATCCACAATAAATCCAAAATAAATAATCATCCAGAAAGACCTTGGTCTAAATAAACATGCTTCTCAATGAAGTACAATATGTTCTTAGCAGAATGTTTGCTTTTTCTCGGTTGGTTGTCAACAAAGCATCTACACACAGAGATTGTCAATGTTACACAAAAAATGTGTAAATATACATAGAAGATACACTCTGAAAGGGAAGATTGCAGTTTAGTGGGTGGAAGAAACTAGATCAGAGGTGAAGGTGACTGTGGTAAGATGTAGATAAGCAAGTGACAGAAGATGATCAAGATAGAAGATGTAAAGAATTGGTCCCTGTGATGGTTAATTTTACATGTCAACTTGAATGGGTCACGGGATGAACATTATTTCTGGGTGTATCTATAAAGGTGGGTTTTTTTTGGATGAGATTAGCAACTGACTAAAGCAGATTGCTCAACCCAATTTGTGTGGACATCACCCAAGCCATTGGGGGCCTGAAAAGAAGGTGGAGGAAGCCAGAATTTACTCTTTCAGATTGGGCTAAACATAGGTCTTCTACCCTCAGACTGGAACTTACACCACCGCTTTCCCAGTTCCCCAGCCTTTGGATTTGGGCTCGCACCAGTGGTTCTCAGAACTTTGGGTTCAGATTGTAACTACACCACTGGCTTTCTTGGGTCTCCAGCTTGCAGGCGGCTGTTGTTAGAACTTCTCAGCCTCCATAACTGTGTGAGCCAATTCAGTAAAATAAATCCCTTTTTATGTGTAAGTATCTCCTATTGGTTCTGTTTCTTTGGAAAATCCTAATAAGGTTCCCCCAAAAGTTTATTGGTTTCCTTTAACCTGCAAGCACATGAATAGCCCAATTCCTCACATGATATACATCATTGCCAGCAAGAAGAAACAAAAACAATCATCAAATGCTTTAATTATGAAGTTATTGGGGGAACACAATAAAGACAAATGCCAGGCCCCTGGCTCACATCTTAAACTGCAGAGTAGAACCCAGATTCAGATTATGCAAAACTATAGATCAGTTTGACAATGGAAACAAAATATCCTCATTGAAATTGCAAAATCTCCTCCCTGACTTAAAGCTCTTGGGTACGACGGGGTGGGGCGGAAAGTAGCTGCTGAATGACCATTAAACTGCCCATGGATCAAGACACAAAGAAATCTGAAGCTCCAGTCTTAGAAATCCTTGTCAGTTGCCTTCCTATATTTTATTTTTACTTTGGTTTCCAGAATGGAAACATTTCCTTTTTGTGGAAAGGTTGTTTTGTTGTTGTTGTTTTGGGTTTTGTTTTGTTTTCCCCAGAAGACTGAAATTAACCTAAGAGGTTCCCCAGAGTGAAAGGCTCAGGGACAGCCCTCTCCCTCAAATGCCGAGCTTTGTCACTATGAAGACTGTTTGTAGTGAACAGCCAGTCGACAAGAGGCAATTATTATGAGACTATGGCAGTGATTTGGAACACGAGCTTACAGGGAGGTCTTTGTTCTTGAAAACATACAGCTTGTTGAAATCGTATTTCAGTCATCAAGATACTGGAGGTCTTCTCACGTCCTCTCCCAGGGACAGGCCTACCTAGTGTGGTCTTCACTGGAGTCCTCTTGAGGTAGATGTAGGTAAAAAGCTAATTGATGTTGAATTTTCTTGAGCCTCATTTTATGCAGGTGGAAATGTCTTACAGTGACTTTAGTATGATTGTCATGTTTTAAAATGTAGCAATGTTCTTGGAGAGAAAAATTGCCATTCAAAGCCGGCAGGTAGTGTTTAGTCTCTTTAATTTGGCACAATATGAATACTGTGTCTCCCATTGTTATGGCAACACAGGATAAAAAATTAAGATATTAATATTAAAAATAATTATCCAAGGATCTTAATTAAGTGCTGGTGATGCTGTGGAAATTGGAAAGTGTTTTTTAAATGCCGACTGACATTTATTGTTATTCTTAAGTTAATTTATTTATTTTGTGAGAGAAAGCAAGAGTGAGCATGGGGATCAGGCAGAGAGATAGGGAGAGAGAGAATCCCAAGCAGGTTCCAGCTGTCATGACCCAGAACTCAGTCCCACGAAATGTGAGATCATGACCTGAGCCGAAATCAAGCTCTTAACCAACTAAGCCACCCAGGCGCCCCAGAAAAAATTAGAACTTTTATACATTTTGTATGTTGTTGATGAGAATGTCAAATGTTACAGCCACTTTGGAAAATAGTCTAGCAGTTTCTCAAAAGGTTAAACATAATTACGATACAATCCAATAGTTCCATTCCTAGGTGTATACACAAGATTAAGTTGAAAACATGTTCACAGAAACTTGGACATGAATGTTCATAGCAGTATTACTCGTAACAGCCCAAAACAGAAATAACCAAAATGTTTGTCAACTGACGAACTATAAAGAAAATGTATATTCATATCATGGGATATTATTCAGCAATAAAAATAAATGAAGTGCTGACACATGCTACAACTTGGATGAACCTTGGAAATATGATGCCAAGTCAAAGAAGTCAGTCCCAAAGGACCAGACATTGTTATTCCATTTATACAAAACGTCCAGAATAGGCAAATTTAGAGAGACAAAAAGCAGATTGGTGGTTACCAAGGTTAGAGGTGGACAAGGGGAGATTGGAGGCTAGATAGGTAAGGAGATAGGATTTTTTTTGGGGGGGGGGGGGTGGGTAATGAAATGAAGTGATGGATGCACAGCCCTGTAAATAAAAGTCACTGAATTGCAAACTTTAAATGGGTAAATTGTATGATATGTAAATTACATCTCCATAAAGCTGTTTATTAAAAGAACACCCAGGGGTGCCTGGGTGGCTCAGCTGGTTGAGAGTTCGACTCCTGATTTTAGCTCAGGTCATGATCCCAAGGTCGTGATATCAAGTCCTGCATCAGGCTCTGGGATTGAGCCCCATGTCAGGCTCCATGCTGAGCATAAAGCCTGCTTAATATTCTCGCCCCCTTTCCTTCTGCTCCTTTCCCCTGCTCACGCATGCATGCTCTTTCTTGAAAGAAAGAAAAGAAAGAAAGAAAGAAAGAAAGAAAGAAAGAAAGAAAGAAAGAAAGAAAGAAAGAAAGAAAGAAAGAAAAGAAACCCAAATGTAACAATTCAAGCATATTCAAAGACTTAAAAATAAAATTTCAGAAAAAATAAGGCTTAGTATCTGATGGAAAAGGTTACCGTAAAATTACTTAGAATCATCTATTCTGGTATATTATCTTGAATTACAAAGTATGTTCCACCACTGACATAAATGTAATTTTTATACACCCAGTCAACTAATTTAGTTATCAACTGCAACAAGTTATCCCCAGAAAGAAATACTACTTAGAGGTCCACATTCTATGGGTTTTTATTGTCATTCATTCATAGATCCCCAGTGCCAATTCTCAAATGGCATTTCCCCACATTCTTCAGGAATGTGACTTCTAACATTTAATAAAAAATAACCGTATTCAAACACAATTTCCAAATACTGCAAACATCTTGTTGTCATTCTGTACTTCAAGAGACAGGTCAATACTGACCTTGGTACACTTTCAACTTAACTGAAATGAAAGGTATTGTCTTTTGCTTTTCTGTTGCTAAAACAGGCAGCCAGAGGTAGCAAAGTGGGTAAAACTTGGAAGGTAGAGGCATTAAGAGGATGACAGCATAGGTTGCCTCCGAACAGATGATCTGTTTGGCCCAGGAAGTGAGGAAATTTGGCCCAGGAAGTGAAGAAATGAGAACTGGCCAGAAACCTACAAATGCAGACCTTTTGAACAACTCAGAGCAGAGGGTTTTACTGGTTTCCATACCTGTCACTCAAACTCCCCTGCTTGCACTCTCAAAATAAACAAACATTTCAAAAAATGCATAAATACTAATATGAACCATATGAAAGTGATGTTTTTATGGGTCAAGACAATTAAGTATCGGCAATTTCCTATGTTTCAACCTAAGTCACCCATCACGCAGGTTAAGAAACAGAATGTTACCCAGTTAAAACTATCACACTCCCCTCCTTCCTTCCATTTGAGGTGATTGCTCCCTTGAACTTGTCGATCATTCTCGTGCGTTTTTTTGTGTGCACATTTCTAAAACTTAACCACTTGTTAGCATCCTTAAAGGTTTATATGCCTCTTATATGGTGACATCAAGCTATATGTATTCTGCTACTTGCATTCTTTGCTCATTTTCATTGATGTATTTTACTATACACATGAACAATTTAACAACTTTTTCTGTTGGACATTTAGTTAGCAATTTTACTATTACAAAGAACACTATCACTTTCCTGAATATATCCCCTTGGGTGAATCGGCAGCACATTTTAAATTTTGCATTCTCTGATTCTAGGAACGTTAGGCATTTCCCCCTACATTTTACTGAACTTTTCTCTTATGTGAATTGGCTACATTCTTTACTTTTCTATTGGACTGTCTCCCTTACTAATTTCAAGGAGGATTTTATAGATATTAATCCTTTATTGGTCATATGCTTTGCAAGTATCTTTTCCCAGTCAGTGGACTGCCGAAACACTTTTACAACAGCTTTATAATATATCTCAGTGGTTGGCAAACTACAGCCCGTGAGCCAAATCCAGCCCTCTGCCCATTTTTCGTAAAGTTTTGTTGGAACACAACCATGCCCATTCATTCACCTATTGCCTATAGCTGTATAGTTGAGACAGAGACCATATGGCCCTCAAAGCCTAGAATGTTAACTATCTGGCCCTTTACATATAAAGTTCAGTAACTCCTGGTCTATTTCTTCAAGTAATTTACTTAACTGTTCCTCTAATTTTATACATACAGGGCTTCCTTTTCAATTAAAAAATTAATATGATGAACATCTTTATGACTAAATGTCAACTTTTTTTCCTTGGGGCTTTCAAATGGAATCCTGGATCAAAGTCAGAAAGAAAATGTAAGGCTTCTGAGATAACTTCACGACTTGCTTAAAGTTTTTCAATTTCCTTCCCATGACTATTAGACACACTTTTCTACCTTCCCAGCAATGAGCACTATTACAAAATTATTTGATCCAAAATGAAATCTGGCTGAAAATTACATGAGTACCAAGATAATTTCCTCTTATTTAATATTTTATATTTGGTATCTAATAAGGTTAAGTTCTCCCATTCTTTCCATTTTTCCCCCCTAGAAAAATGATGTATCTCCTACAGCCTCTTCATTCTTCAAAATGAACATGAGAATCAATACACTAATCAAGACCAAAGGTTCTTGGACAGACTTGCATCTAAATTCCAACTCTACTGTTAAAAACCATGGGACTTTAACCTAAATGTAAGACAGTAAGCCATCAAAATCCTCGAGGAGAAAGCAGGCAAAAACCTCTTTGATCTTGGCCGCAGCAACTTTACTCAACACGTCTCCAGAGGCAAGGGAAACAAAATCAAAAATGAACTATTGGGACCTTACCAAAATAAAGCTTCTGCACAGCAAAGGAAACAATCAGCAAAACTAAAAGGCAACCGATGGAATGGTAGAGAGATTTGCAAACGACATATCAGATAAAGGGTTAATATCCAAAATCTACAGAGAACTTATCAAACTCAACACCCAAAAAACAAATAATCCAGTCAAGAAATGGGCAGAAATGGACATCAATAGACGCTTCTCCAAAGAACACATCCAGATGGCCAACCAACACCATGAAAAAATGCTCCACATCACTCATCATCAGGGAAATACAAATCAAAACCACAAAGAGATATCACCTCACACCTGTCAGAATGGCTAACATTAACAACTCAGGCAACAACAGATGCTGGTAAAGATGTGGAGAAAGACTATCTCTTTTGCACTGCTGGTGGGAATGCAAACAGGTGCAGCCACTGTGGCAAACAGTATAGAGGTTCCTCAAAAAACTAAAAACAGAACTACCCTACGACCGAGCAATTGCACGACTAGGTATTTATCCAAGGGATACAGGTATGTTGTTTTGAAGGGACATATGCACCCCAATGATAGCAGCACTATCAACAATAGCCAAAGTATGGAAAGACCCCAAATGTCCATTGATGGATGAATGGATAAAGAAGATATGGTATATATATATACAATGGAGTATTACTCGGCAATCAAAAAGAATGAAATCTTGCCATTTGCAACTACATGGATGGAACTAGAGGGTATTCTGCTAAGCGAAATTAGAGAAAGACAAATATCGTATGACTTTACTTATATGAGGACTTTAAGACATATAACACAGGGGCGCCTGGGTGGCGCAGTCGGTTAAGCATCCGACTTCAGCCAGGTCACGATCTCGCGGTCCGTGAGTTCGAGCCCCGCGTCGGGCTCTGGGCTGATGGCTCAGAGCCTGGAGCCTGTTTCCGATTCTGTGTCTCCCTCTCTCTCTGCCCCTCGCCCGTTCATGCTCTGTCTCTCTCTGTCCCAAAAATAAATAAACGTTGAAAAAAAAAAATTTAAAAAAAAAAGACATATAACACATGAACACGAGGGAAGGGAAGCAAAAAGAATATAAAAACAGGGAGGGAGACAAAACATAAGAGACTCTTAAATATGGAGAACAAACAGAGGGTTACTGGAGGGGTTGTGGGAGGGGGATGGCCTAATGGGTAAGTGGCATTAAGGAATCTACTCCTGAAATCACTGTTCCACTATTTGCTAAATTGGATGTAAATTAAAAAACAAACAACAAAAAACAAAAAAACCCATGCGACTTTAAAATTGTTTAAAAACTAAGACCTAACACGTTTCTTTCTGAAAACAGCAAACACTGTCTGCTACATAGAATTGATCTGAAGGTTAAAAGTAGTAACATGTAAAGGGCTTAGCATAGAACCTCACAGATTAAGCACTGTGGTATTTGACAATAGTACTGTCCACTAAAAAAATTCCTTTGTGACAACTGCATTAGATCTATAAAACAGTAAGAAAAATCTGGCACAGAATTAGCATTAAGTATGTATCAGTTGATACACTATCAATAAAGAGGTTATTTAAAATTCACCACGATAGGGGCACCTGGCTGGCTCAGTCAATAAAGCATGCGACTCTTTATCTCAGGGTTAATTTGAGCCCTATGTTGGGTGTAGGGATTACTTAAAAATAAAATCTTAAAAAAGTCACCAGGACAAATGCATTAAACTTATAAATTAGGGAATTCACATCTTTACACTGGCTTTCCTACCCTGATATATGGCACTAGTTTTGGTTTTGAGACTCAGGAATTTTCTAAAAAACTAGAATGGAATGTTGTCCCCGTTCCCAAGCCCTTAAAGGGGAAAATGTTCTAGAAAACATGGAAAAATTTTAAAGACAAAAGTGGTCGTAGTAACTCATGGGTTCTACTTGTCTTACACATCACACTATAATTTCCGTAGTTCATCAAATATAAAACATCTATTTTTAGTTGCACTTGTTATTTTACAAGGAAAAAAAAAAACTTGATTTACATTTGATACCAAACCTGAATTTATACCATATAAGAAACATTTCAACTTCAGAAATAGTAAAACACACCTAATGATACACAAAATACTTTGGTATAATCTTAACAAAATGCTCTAAGTATGGTCAATCCTCATTATTCACGGGTTCTGTTTTGGGGAAGTCACTTGCTAAAATTTATTTGTAACTCCAAAATTAATACTTATGGTGCTTTCCTGGTCATGCATGAACATGCATAGAGCAGCAAAACATTTTGTCACCTGAAAGGAGTGTTCCCAGGTGAGGGTGAACAAAGCAATACTCTGCCTGGTTTCAATTCTTACTGTAAACAAATGTCCTTTTCATGGTCTGTGTAGTGCCACATTTTTTCTATTCTGTAATTTTGTTTAAAAGCCCCTTAGTACTCTTGTCTCCTAAGCACAAGGCTGTGATGTGGGGCCCCTAGCTGGCTCAGTCCGTATAGCATGTAACTACATCCCGGGGTTGTGAGTTGAAGCCCCACATCAGACATAGAGTTTTGCCTTTTGGAGGACACGTGTTAGAAGAGTTTTCTTCAGGCATGAGTTACGATGCTGTTGGTCATGAATTCAATGTAAGGGAAACAATATGTATTAAATACAGAGTCTTTAAATAGATACACACATAAACCAAGGTTATGTACTAATCCTTTCATGAAAATGTGTCACATAGAAACCTAGCCCTGCATTTTCCCTAGAAGCAATGGTCAGTATTCACTATTTCAGTTCTTCATAACTTTATTACAACAGAACTACTGTAATAAGAATCAACTGCATCTAGAAACTTTGGTGTTATTTTTCTAAAATGAATCACTAACATACTAACTTTATCCATGATATATGAAATAAAACTTTAAACCTTTACTGAAAACCGTGTTCAGAAAAATAGCACACTACCATGTTCCTAGACAGAAACTAGTAAATATTCCCATGAGAATTTTCACATTACATAACAAGGACCAGTATCAGGCATCCTTTTTTTTTTCCCTTATAAAGTTTTTATTTTGAGAGACACACAGAAAGAGAAAGAGAGAGAGAGAGCATGAGCAAACGGGAGGGGCAGAGAGAGAATCCCAAGCAGGCTCCATGCTGTCAGTGAGGAGCCAGACGTGGGGCTCAATACCACGAACCAGGAGAACCGGAGTCAAAGTCAAAAGTTGGACGCCCAACTGAGCCACCCAGGCACCCCCAGACATTCTTTTCTGTTGCTATTTTAATTGGAGTATCTCTGGAAAATTTCTGCTATTGACTTAAGAATTTCTTCATCATGTTAAAGAATTATCTTTTAGTTTGTTTTCAGGAACAACTGCTGTTAAATATTATTCGGATATCTGTTATAGAGAATTATGTGGATTTTGTTTGCTGTCTATATTGATACATTTCTCTTTTTTAAGGGGGGGGGGGGAAGATGGGTAGAGGGAGAGAGAGAATCCCAAGCAGGGATGAGGGGCTCAGTCCCATGACCCTGGGACCATGATCTGAGCCGAAGTCATGAGCCAGACACTCTATGGACTGAGCCACCCAGGCACCCCTGTTATCAATACATTTCAAAACACTGAGCGATCCTGCATAACCCAACATAATCATAATAGATTAAAACATGCTATGAAATTTAATTTTCTATTATTTCACTTATGGTTTTCTAAACTCATAATACATTTCATTAAGAAAACTTTCACATATAAAACCTTAAGCTTTAAGAGACCATTTATGTGCAAAATGCAGAAACACTAAGTTCCTATATACTGTCTTGGGGAAAAGGATCAAGGGAAGCGTATCACAGTCTGGTCTGTTTTCTATTCACTGCAGTGCTTCCTTTATAGCTAATAATGGCAATCAGTTCAAACAGCTTTTTATTCAATTTCTTTTCACATAAAAATGAAACAATGACCTCTAGTGGAATAAACTCAATCTACACCAACTGTACTTTAGTCTTACATTTATATATTTTTTGATTGATTCATACCGTAAACACCTAAATGTTAATATTTCCACAAAAAAAAAAGTTTAAAATCTTTTGTTACTTTGGCATTTGACTTAAAATCAAAATGAACTTTCTATATAAACTGTTTTTAAAACAGACCAGGTTTTGTGAGGTACTCTATCACCAGAGCATTCGCAATTTGTAATTACCTACTGATATTTAACTCTGCTTCCCTTTTAGCCTAAAGCTCCATGAAGGCAGGAGTCAACTCATGTTTATTCACGTGTGCAAAGTCTGCTCTGACTGCCTCTTTAAAATCTGCTCTCCACCATACAGTATCATTGGGCTCCCTTGCCTTCTATGTGGGGTTCAATAGGAGCACCACAGATCAAACATGGAAAATCACTGAGACACACACAAAACACACAAATGCACTTCTCTCTCCCTCAATGTGAATAACCCTCTAATGGGACCTATACCTTCTTTTTAGAAAATCTGTGCAGAAAATTTCCTTCACATTTAGAAAATAAAACAAAACCCCATGTGCATGATTAACTGTAAATACAGATTTAGCCCCCCCCCCCCAATTCTCAGGTGTTTTCCTTAGCATGTGAACAAATGGTAGGAAGCTCTACAAGGAACTGCATATACTGTGACATATTTTTCTCTAAGCTTAACCAATTGCAACAATTGGAAAAAATTCAATTTTGTTGTCAAATAAAGTAGGTCTCTTTCTTTTTGTTCTTTAAGGACTTGTAAAAGTACTTGATAAAGGAGCCACCAACAGGTACATTTCACATTAACAGGTTTTGACACTGCTCACAACTGATAATCTAGTAAATGTTATCTACAGTTTCAACTCAAGAGAATGTAAAACTATATTCTATTGAGATTAAAACAAAACAAAAACCCATTAACGAAGACAACTAAGTCTAAGACTCCTGAATTGGAAGTCTCCATAAAGTAAAACTCAGGAAAGGGGAATCAATTTCAGACTGAATCCAGAGAACGTTAATTTCTGAAGTACCAAAATGAACTTATTATTTCACTTGTAGGCAGGTTCTACAGAATGGAGTCAAAGTAAAACAATAAAATGCATATTCAGTGCATGTGAAATAGGTACATATTCTACATACATTCATACAAAAACTTTAGTTCAAAAATTAAAAGTCTGATCTAAGAATGAAATCAGTCTGTGATTGCCTAGTAGAAATGCTTAGCTTCTACTATGTAAATATCATGAATCTATATGAACTATTAAAATTTGACAGTCAATAGACAACTGTGTCCTACATTTATGTTTATTAAAAACTGACATAAACAAAGCCTGTACAAAAAATATTCCAAATCACGTATCACTTTGAAATAGTAATCTTGAGAGACATTATCGCCTAGGACCCCCTCTTCCTCTACCCCGACCACGTCCTCTTCCTCTTCCTCGGCCTCGGCCTCTTCCTGCAACTAAGAAAAAAGAAAAACAAAGCAAGGTTAATTCTCTTCTGCAATGATGTTACCTGGGCCACCACAAACAACATCTAGAGGAAAGAAAACTTTAACCCAGCTTCTCTCAAATATGACCTCACAGCCATCCTTCCAATACATTATCATGCAGAACCCAAAGCTGCTGGCCTGCAAAGATAATTTTTATTTCATTTCATCTATGAGAAATTCACCAGGTTTATAAATATTTTTCTTTTTATCATGTCTCAACTTCACAAAATAAAATCCAAATGATCTGAACCTTACACAAGATGGAAGAGATATCCTATCAGTGGAAAAGAACATGAACACCATGTGCCAGACTTTTCTGTTATTGTATAGAACCCAAGTTCAAAATTCAAAGCCAAGAAAGTCTAAAATACATTATATCAAACAACCTTATGACTCCAGAATCTTAAGTCATTTGATCCAATCATAACCAAGTATTTTAATCCTTACAGCAATATTCTTGTAGGCTGGTCATCCTAACCCTACTTGAATATTATAGTGACAAAAAACTCATTTCTCAAATGAACTTTTTCAATCTTCAGAGAGCGATGAATACTAAAAAAAATCCTGACATGAAGTTCTAGTCAGTCACACTCTAAACTTCTCCCCCTTGTTGCCAACCTTATCATTCAAAGAAGCAGAGTTAAGTCTAGGACTCCTGTTACAACAAGGCAGATTAAGCACATTTATCTCCAATTCCTTCTGAAATACTACTCATGACAGGAAAGGAGTAAAAACAATAAATACCCATAAAGAGAAAAATGGAGGGAGGGAATACAGTGGTTGAAACATTTCAGAAAGTAGACTAAGAACCATAAATGTTTAGGTAAAGGAAGAATAACTCCTAGAAAACCTAGGACCTTAGAAGCCAAGGGTGAGATGAGGCAGGTGGCTGAAAACAAAATGGTTGACAATCATGTGGAGCAAGAAGACTGGCGAGTCTTCTCTTCCACACCTTGCAAAGCTAATGATTATTTCCCTGACAGGTACATAGGAGAGAAAAGGTAAAGTAAACCTAAAGACATTGAAGCAGAAATCTTCAGATTTGAAAATATATGCAAAGCGGATAACAGCAAGAGGCACAGAACTGATGGGAAGGGAATGGGTATTAATTTAGCATTTTTCAAGCTATAGGCTGCAACCTAAAATTTTTCTGAACTAAAAGAGGACAGGAAACATACGGGTTTTTGCATGTATTAGAATTCAGGAATTCTGAGATTTTTGTTTCAGTTATATAAATGAATGATACAAAGTGTATTCCCTAGTGTGGGAGGAAGGCAAAAAAAGTCTCAAAATCAAGACCCTGTATTAAGTGAGGGTCTACAAAACACCTAGCCCCTATCTCCTGCTTTGCTCCTATAATGCTGGCTACCAGGCATATATCTCCCACCGTAGATGACTGGAATCTTTTCATGAAAAAAAAACAAGCTCCAGAAACCACTCTAGATGATGAAATTTTGGGTCTCCTCAGTGAAGAGGTCAATTAACTCTTGAGCCACTCTATAGTGAGACCCGCCAATTCAGAAGTCCAGCCTCCCTTCCCAGAACTTGTCTTTTCAGGGTTCTTGTTAAATAATAGATGGCCAGGGACACCTGGGTGACTCAGTCTGTTAAGCATCTGACTTCCGCTCATGATCTCATGGTTCGTGTGTTCAAGCCCCTCACTGGGCTCTGCACTGACAGTGCGGAGCCTGCCTGGGATTCTCTTTGACGACCTCTCAAAAATAAATAGGTGGTTACCAAAGGAATGAGGGATGGGAGAATGGGTGAAATAGCTGATGGGATTAAGGAATGCACTCATCATGATGACCACAAGGCAACATATGGAATTGCTGAATCACTGTACTGCACACCTGAAACTAATATAATATTGTTATGTTAATTCACTGGAATTAAAAAAATAAATTAAAAAAATAAAAAGAGAAACCCAAGAATACAATGCTGAGTACAAAATAAAACTTAAAAAAAGAGGGGCACCTGGGTGGCTCAGTCGGTTGAGCGACCGACTTCAGCTCAGGTCATGATCTCACGGTCTGTGACTTTGAGCCCTGCATTGGGCTCTGTGCCCACAGCTCAAAGCCTGGAGCCTGCTTCAGATTCTGTGCCTCCCTCTCTCTCTGCCCCTCCCCGACTCATGCTCTGTCTCTCTCTCTCTCTCTCTCTGTCAAAAATAGAAAAAACAGAAAAATAAGAGAAAAGACTTAGACAATCACTCAAAAGACCCAATTATTAAGAATTCCAGGAAGAAAGAGGGGCTCCTGGGTGACTCAGTTAGTTAAGCGTCTGATTTTGGCTCAGGTCATGATCTCGTGGATGGTGGGTTCAAGCCCTACATCGGGCTCTGTGCTGACAGCTCAGAGCCTGGAGCCTACTTCAGATTCTGTGTCTCCCTCTCTCTCTGCCCCTCCACTGCTCACTCTCTCTCTCTCTCTCAAAAATAAATAAACATTAAAAAAATTTAAAAAAAAATCCAGGAAGAAAGAACAGTAAGTAAAGAGAAGACATTTATCAGAGCTACACATACCATTTCTTAGCTTGAAAGGCAAGAATACCCATATTGAAGGGGTCCACCAAACAGCCAAAACAACAAAATGGAGGAAACAATACAGAGAGCAAGCAAAGACCCTATGCCAAGTCATTAAGAAAGTTCAGAACAACAGGAATAGAGAGTTTAATCTCCAAATCTTCCAAAGTGTGTAAAGGGTCGGGGACTAGGATATGCAAAGGGACAAGAAGAATAGCATCAGTCTTTGGTATCAACACCAGAAACCATAATAAATACTATATGCATGCACAGCAAGTACAGGGAATCAAAACAAAATAAAAAAATCTGTGGTGTTTGCAAATGTTAAATACACATTCACAAAAAGATTTATAATCTTTCAAACTTACCAGCTTCCCTTTTCTTAGATTTCACCTTCGGTTCAACATCCACAAGTAGTGTATCCAGAGGTAAGCTGTCTGGCAGAATAAAATATCGAATGTTATTTCCTCGAATACTCAGTGTTTCCAGTTGTACTGGTTCTCTATTCTTCAAAGTCATTTTCACTGCTTTAAGATGTGTATTCATGCTGACATCTACACCTAGAGGGGGAAAAAGAGGGCAATTATTAGCACGATAAAGAAGGCAACCAGTTTACCTATCAGGCCACAGTAAATACCAGAGAGTGCTATCTGTTCTGCTACAGTGCACATTTCTAAGATATAATTTAATACAATTAGTAAATGGGTGAATGTCAGTATAAACCAGAAATCCTTTCTTCAAAGATTATCCCGAGGACATTAATGTTTTGCACGGTTAGATATGCTTACAGATGTGAATGCAACAAGCTCTGGAGGAATGCGAGTGGTATCCAGGACTCATTCTCACTGTGCCCAGGTATTCTTATCTCAGGGTGAGCAATGTTTATTGCATGTTCTCTGTCTCCATAACTTCCTTATACCCCATTCCACATTAGATTCATCCTTCTCTTAAATATAAAGTTCTATTTGTACTGCAGTATTTTTTGTTACTATGAATTTAACACGTCTTTTTTTTTTAAAGGAACGTTACTGTTTTTGTTAGTATTTTAATTACCAAGTTGCCCAGGTTTTAAATGGTCTGCTTCAAACTATTTTTCCTATGTTTCCAGTTTGAGGTTTTACAAAATAATTTTCTAGAATGAATATATGGCAGTATAGTAGAAATGCCCAATTACTGGAGCCTTTACCATATAGCTGAACAAATGGGATAACTAAAGATCTAGTTAATTTTTATTAAATTGAGTTTATTTTTTTGAGACAGATAGCAAGCAAGGGAGGGGTAGAGACAAAGAGGGAGACAGAGAATCCTAAGCAGGCTCCACGCTGTCAGTGAAGAGCTTGATGCAGGGCTCGAACCCACAAACTGTGAGATCATGACCTGGGCTGAAATCAAGAGTCGGATGTCTAACTGACTCAGCCACCCAGGTACCCCAAGATCTAGTTAATTTCTGACCCTAGGCAGTTAGGCCAGAAACATGAATTCTTTCAACTTTCCCAACATCCATCTCAAATTTATTAGTTTTACTACTAATCTTTTCCTCCTTCTTTTGAAAAAGAAGAGATCCTCTTCTTTTCCAAAATTAATATACTTTTGAGATAGTCTATCTCCTTGGGGATCTTGATCCATCAAGGGAGAGGAAAAAATGAGATGTATGAGCACTTTCTACGTGTTAGGAACTGCGTGTTAAAACGTTTTAACTTAATCCTCAATATCCTTATTATGAGGACTAAAACACATATTCATATAGGATGCAAGAAACTTGTAACCTGTAACTTGTGTTACTGAGGGGAATAGAACAGATTTTCGTAAATTTTGCTCATCCTATGAGCTGAAAATCTTCCCCCACCCGGGATATCGCTTATTAAGTACCTACTATATATGTTAGGCAAACCTTATATTATGTTTTTTTGTGTCAAGCATCACTAGATTTTGAGTTCCTAAAAAGTGGGAAGAACACTCTCCTTCCTCCACCACATCTAATACAGAGTTCAGGAGAGAGCAAACTAAATCCTTACTTATGGAGTTTCAAAAGAATAGCAATTACTCTTCCTCAGATATGGTCACGGACCCTATGGTATTGAAACTTTATACTGTACCAATTTCCTTTCAAAGCAATTCGTGTTGCAAATGTGAGTATATTCAAATATTATCACCATATTAACACCAATTAACACCATATATTTCTCTTGGTGTACTCAGATGCTGGATCTACACATTAAAAATTTATAGGGGCTCCTGGGTGGCTTGCTCAGTTGAGCATCTGACTCTTGGTTCTGGCTCAGGTCACGAACCCAGGGTCATGGGATCGAGCCCCATGTTGGACTCCAGGCTGAGTGTGGAGCTTAAGATTCTCTCTCTCTCTCTGCTCCTCTCCCCTGCTTGTGTGCTCTAAAAAATAATAATAAATTAAATTATTTATAAACTTACAGTTTAAATATTTCAGAGACTGGGATCACATGCTAAGATAGCATTTTCATTCATTTGGCTCAGAATTGTTTTGAAGTTTTGCAATCTTGGGGAGACCACCTACCATGAGTGAATATCCACCACGAGTGAAGAATCACAGTAGCCTTAAATATAAAACTACGCATACAATATTATTAAAGCAAAGAGTTAGACACATAAGAAAAAAACTAAAAGTAAATACTCCCAAATACTCTACTTCCCATATATATTTTCACCCAAGGTAATCAAACATGAAAAACCCATCCTCTATCTTCAAGGACTTACTGGTCTAAAAGGTGGAAGAGGTAGAAAAAAGTGTTATAAAACGCCATCCTGTATCCATACCTGTGATTGTTCCATGGACCTGTGTTCCATTCTTTAATTCAATGGTTACAGTTTCATGACTCAATTTCATCAAAAATCTGTAAAAACGTGGAAATAAAACAACAAATGTTCACCTTTAACACCTTAAAATCTTTTGAGTGAAAGAGTGAAATTTCTAGATGTTCAAAATCTGCTGTAGATGCTACCTGCACCAATTCCTATTAATAATCTGCATGACAACTTCAGTTTTCCTTGAATTATACCTTTAATATTTATGAAGGAACGTAATACCAGAAACTGTTATTTGGACATTTCTGATTGTCTAAACCATTATACAGCTTTATCTCCAAGCCATGCATACAAGTCATAAAATCATTATAATTCACAAAAACTGAAAACAAGAAATTATATGAAGGTAGTGAAAAAGGTACGAAACTTCCAGTTATAAGGTAAACTAAATATTAGGAATGTGAGGTACAACATGACTATAGTTAACGCTGCTACATGGTACATTTGAAAGCTGCTAAGAGAGTAGATCCTAAAGTTCTCATCACAAGGAAAAAACCTTTTTTCCCCTCTTTTTTGGTGTCCATAACAGATGATGTATGTTAACTAAACTTACTGTGGTAATCATGTGGCAATATATGTAAGCCAAATCATTATGCTATATACCTTAAAACTTATATAGAATTATCCGTCAACTATCTCACTAAAATGGAAGAAAAAACAAATTATGATAGAAAAAAAAAATTACATGCTTCCTGTATGTATAAACACTAAAAGTCTCCCTTCGTAACCCCCACCCCATGTATATGGGGAGATTCTTTAGACCATTTTACATGCATTCATAAGCATACAGATGAAATGTTTTTATGCAAACTGAGCCATAACTTTATTGACTTCTATACCTTGTAGTTCTCATTTAGCAGTTTAAAGACATTTAGAAATCACAAATCCATTTATGCAAATCCTTAGCAACACTAACTGTAACCGATCTTCTAAATTTTTGTCACTTCTACAGGGAAAAAAAGACAATGTGTTTTTCCTTATTATTTGTGAGATTAAACATCTTTTCATGAAGATGGGGAATTTGCATTTCTTCTATGAATTACCTATTCACATTATTCACACATGTTCAATTAGGTCAAAAGTTTTTTTATCTTCTACCAGTTTGCCACAGCCATTCGTGTTTTGTTTGTGGTTTTCATTTTTATATTGTTAAATTTCTGAATCTTCCTCAGGTATTAATCTGTGTAAGAGTATATTCCCTCCCCAAGACTGTAAAAAGTCTTATTTCTTCTACTTTTCTATTTTGAGTTTTCATCTACCTGGAATTAATCTCTTTTCCATGCAGCAGGAGGTAGAAATCTACCTTTATTCTTGGCTCAAGTCATGATCTTGCGTTTCATGAGACTGAGCCCCATGTCAGGCTCTGTGCTCACAGGATGGAGCCTGCTTGGGACTGACTCTCTCTCTCTCTGCCCCTCCCCTGCTCACACTCTCTCTCTAAATAAACATTAAAAACAAATAAAATGTTCCCACTTATGTGGGTATGTCTCCACACAACTTACACTTTCATATCGTCTTCATCATTAATTTTCTAATGCGGACATTCTCCTACGTAATCATAATACCACAATCACATGCAGGATGATGAACAATAATCCTTCACTATGATCCAATAATGTCCACATTCAAAATTTCTAATCTATAATATAGACTTTGTACACCCTATCATAGTATCACACTGAATGGTACATGTAGGATCACCTATTTTTCTCCCCCATTAGACTACTGCTTAGGGTAGGGATCAAGACCTTTACACCTAATCCTGGGTGGTCATGGGCACTAAATCAACAGTTCGCTGAAATGTTTCAATGACTAAAAAAGAAGACAATCTTAAAATACCACTTTTTTAGTGGCACTGCCAGCCATGGAAAAGGGGGGAATACTTGGATTGCGACATATTAAGTCTCAAATTTTAAAAAGTTAATCTGACTTGTATAAAGATCCATTATGTTGAATACTTCTCATATTTGCTGTCAAGGAAAAAAAGTCTCTCTCAATAAATTGTTAATGCTTTATTTCACTGGGTAAGAATTCTTTAATTTACCTCTACAATAATCACTTATAACTATATTAGCCTAGAATTTCATCTAATAGTTTCTTTCCATGATCAAACTTTGGTTTTCAAAAAATCTTTTATTTTGGGGCACCTGGCTGGCTCAGTAGGCAGAACAAGGAACTCTTGATCTCCGGGTCATGAGTTTGAGCCTCATGTTGGACACAGAGTTTACATAATTTAAAAAAAATAATTAATTGTCCCACTCAGTAATATTTAACTTTTAGAGAAGTCCAAATCATTTTCGAAAGTAGTATTAAAGTAAAAATAAAACCTTTTAGTAATCAAACAATCTACCATATGGAAGGAAGTAAAAGGAAAACCAAAGTAAGCAAAATGGCTTCTGAAGGAACCAAAATACATTTTAACAAGTCCAAGGATGTTTTTTAAATAATATTTATCATTATATGTTATCTGGTAGTCCCTGTGCATGGCAATGAGGATTAAAAATGAGTAGGACTAGGCCTACAAGGAGCTCAAACTCTAATAGAAAGGACAGACACATAAAAGATATTTTATTTTAAAGGTAACTAAATTTAAAATGTAATGGATGTAGGCACAGGCTTTTACCAGGAACATAATGTAGCATGGATAGGAGGGAGTCAGAACTTAGTGGACTTCTAGTAAGAAGTCTGAAAAGTTGGAAACACGCAGCAAAAAGAAACCAGAGCAAAGATTTGGGAATAAGAAATAGCACAATGCACAGAGAAATTACAGCTACACTACCAATGGAATGTTAAGTCCCAGAAAATGAGTAGGTAAGAGGTAGGTAATTTCCTTTCATGCAGAGCCCAAGCTGTTAAAGAGCTACTTGAGAATTTTCATCAATGGAGTACCACCAGGGTCATATTCACACTGGAAGACAATTTAGGTGGCTAGAGCAGTACATAGGTTAAAATTAGTTATCAAGACACAGGAAAAACAGATCAATGAAACAGAATAGAGTCCAGGAATGGACCCACATTTATATAGTTAATTTTGGGGGACCTGGTTGGCTCAGTCGGTTAAGCATCCAACTCTTGATTTTGGCTGAGGTCGTGATCCCAGGGTTGCAGGGATCACCACAGGTTCAGTGTGGAGCCTGCTTAACATTCTCTCTCTCTCTCTCTCCCCCCCGCTGTCCCTCTCCCCCACTTGCTCTCTTTATATTTATATACTAAACATATACTATATATGTATACAAATATAAATAAATATATATGTATATATAAAATAATCTTCTACAAAGGTGCCAATGGGACTGTCAAAGCACTCCAATGGGCAAAGGAAAACTTTCCAACAAATGATACAATCTATGGTAACAGGGATTTACATTCCCTAAGAATATAGAATTGGAAATCTATACTGAAAAAAACAAACCTGGACCCTTAATTCATTCCACTTACCAAAATTAATTCATGACAGATCACAGGCCTAAACATAAAAGTAAAATCATAAAACTTTAAGAGGAAAACATAGGAGAATAACTTTATGGTTTGAGGGTAGGCAAAAAAATTTCTTGACAGTACACAGATAATCACCATAAAAGGAAAAGCTGGTAAATTAAAACTTCCTCAAAATAAACTACTACTCACAAAAGACATTAAGGAAATGAACAAGTCAAACTGGGAATAGTTATACCTGACAAAGAACTAGTATGCAGGTTATATAAAGAAAATTCCTACAACTCAATAATAAAACAACACAATTAAAATGAAACACTTCACAAAGATACATGAATAGTCAATAAGCAGGTGAAAAAGTGTTCAACATCATTAGGCATTAGGAAAATGCAAGGGGAGCCTGGGTGGCTCAGTCAGTTAAGCTTAGGCTCAGGTCATCATCTCATGGTTTGTGAGTTTGAGCCCCACATGGGGCCCTGCAACGGACAGTGCTTGGGATTCTCTCTCTACCCCTCCCCCACCCCCAGGCCCCCCCCCCACACTCTCGCTCTTTCTCAAAATAAATTTAAAAGGCTTTTTTAAAAAAAGAAAAGAAAATGCAAATTAAAACCATAGTAAGACACTACTACACAAGCAATGAAATGGCTAAAATTAAACTGACTACAAATATTCTTAAGGGTGTGGAGCAATTGGAATTCTAATATACTGTTGGTGGGTGTGTAAAATGGTATACAACCGCTTGGGAAAATGATCTGGCATCTTCCTATAGAACTAAAGTATACACAATGCTATGATCCAGCAACTCCACTCCTAAATATCCACCGCCCAAAATGAAAAAAGACTTGCACAAGAATGTTCAAAGCAATTTTAAAGAAAATACACATGTAAGTTTTAAATTTCTAAGATTAAGCAAACACCTAACGTGGGGGCTCACGTTTACAACCTCAAGATCAACTGAGCCAGCCGGGCGCCCCCAAAACATGTAACTTTTAAACATACAATGAACTTATCTACTAATAAAATTAAACAAATCACTGATACAAGCCACAATGTGGATGAATCTCAAAAATATGCTGCGTAAGACATTTTACACAAGAATACATACTGCATAATTCCAAATACGTATATGAAATTCTACTGAAACCAAAACTAAGCAATGGTAGAAGAAACTGATTGCCAGAGGGGTTATGAGAACACAAGACTGATTGGGAAGGGCTTGAGGGAAATGAAGTTTTGGTAATGTTCCATATCTCCACAGGGGTTTGGGTTACAGAGGTGTGCAAATTTTTTTAAATTGGCAAATATATACTGTATTTCATAGCATGAGACAGTTACCTCAAGAGATAAAATAAAAAATCTTGGGTGGAAAAAAAAGCCTTTATGGCTTAGTGGTGTGACTGGAATGGTAGTGAAGGTATTGTGGCAGGAAAAATAGTTACCCCAGCCCAGGAACCAAACAGATTTGAATTATTTTCTGATGAATCCTTCACTATCTGAATTCTTTTTACTTACTGAAACTTAAATATCCAATTGATACAGTATCCTTTGGTATCCAAATCCACTATCAAAATTTTAAAAACCAAAGAAAATTGGGTAACAAGAGCTACTTTTAGGAGGTAGGTAAAATTGTGAAAACCTCTCAACTTATCAGTTTATTAAGAGGGAAAGATATCAAAAGACAACACCCAGATTTTTGGTTAAGGTGACAGTAAGGTGCCACCAACCCCTGTACAGAAATAAGTCAACTGAAAATGCAAACCAGTTAAAGAACTACTCATTTTCTTGGCACAAAATACACTCTCCAGTAAGAAGACATTTTACTTCTACAGTCTAATACACAGAATAAGATTCAGTACAGCTTTTAAATTTTTCAGGAAAACTGTCACAACCCACAATAACTTTAAATGAGATAAACTGATTCCAAAGAGCATTACACAAAAATTAACTATAAATAGATTCAGACTGACAGTTATCGACAAATTGTGAAAATATACTTTAAATTCTGGGGTGTTTTTCTCCAAAGCTAAATTCAAACAAAAATAGACTAAAAGTTAACCTTAAATGCCTTCTCTCTATAAACTCCACTCGAAATACATATTCAGGTTTTATATGTTATTTCAACCATACTAGAAATTATCTACTTGTCTGTCTTCACAAAACATAAAGTTCCAAAAAGCAAGCATTCTGCCTTTAAAACATTAAAAAAAAAAATAATCCATTACCAGTGCAGTGTAACAGGTGCCCAATAACTGATCGCAATTGACAAACCTTGATTCAGACAAGGGACTGACTAGCTGTTACACTTGTAACTGCTAACTTAATCAGAAACGTTCTCTATGTTCCAGGCCCTCTGCCTCAGGGAAAAAACACCAAAACCAAATCTCTTTCCAAGCAGTTTATAATGAATTCCTCAAATCAGTAAACCAATAGGCTCAACTAACCGATCAAGTTTAAACACAAATAAAACAGAATGCGATTACCTGCATAAATCAGCCACAAATATTGAAAATGATTCTGCCTGAAGTTGGGAGATTCTTTTCCCCTGAATTAAAGAACTATCTTGAAAGGAAATCTTAGTTGAGTAACCTTAAATCGAAAAAGTTATCAAAAATAAACTAGAAAAAAGTAATGAAATCAGAAGTCCAACACTGATTTAAGACATTTCGGAAATGAGTTTCATTATTTCCAGATAGTCCTGCAGCTTCCAGGTACTTTTTTAAAGTTCATTAATTTAACTCAACGCATAAAATTTTTGTGTCTCCCACGTTCTCAGAGAGCGAACACTTAGTTATATTTGCGGTTCCTGCAGGCAGAGAGGGACCAGAAAAGTAACCTAGACTAAGAGCAGAAATTCCAATGAAATGAAAATCTTCAACTAACCGAAAATAAGAGCTTGTAAGCCTGGCGCTGCACCTTTAAGACCTCTTAGACACTAGATGGGACGAAACCGCCAGGCCTTTACGGCCACCTCTCGAAAGATACACGGGATCCGCACGCAATTCAGTCTGAAGCCCAGGCCCAGCGCCCACGGCGGCGCGGTCAAGATGGGGCGGGAGCAGCGGGCGCGGGAGGCCGTTACCAGGCCGCGCGCGCACGCGGCTTTCGCGCCTTCCGTAATTAGGCAGCCCGGCCTGCCGCTCCCGGCTCAAATGGTCACAGCCCCGACCCGGCTGGGTCACCTCCTCACCTTACGAGCTTCATCCTAGCGGTGCCGGCACTCTTTCGGTCGGATAGCGCACAAAACGCGACCACCCAAGTCCAAAAAGCCTAGGAGTATGAATGGCCGGAAACGCCTACTCCCTGGGTACCGACGTAAAGAGCGCGAGAAGCGATGTGAACGCAAAGCGGAAACGCCGGGCCGCGCTGGACCGAATTCCCTTCCGGCCGCGCGGAACGCCACTGCGGCCTCTGGCGGCTGGGGGTGTGTCTTGCGACTGCCGAGGGCGTTTAGACCTGGTACAGGAGGAAATTTCCAGTAAGAGGTGGATTTGAGGATATCAAATCTAGTTAGTGCGCCTTTTGCCACGGCCGGAAGCCGTGTACTATGCAACGCTAAATACACTCGTGAACAAAGGAAATTTCTGAGAAAGCTCAAGAATTACGCTAATTCTTCTTCAACACCAGGAACCTCTGCACTACTTAATGTACCTGAAGGAAATCATACAGATTAACTGATTGTTTTTACTTTAAATTCTGATCACAAAGATACCCTACACTGTGGAGAGATTTTCTAATAAGCTCATAAACTGTTTCATTCCTTCTGTCTTCTTTCTCTCTGAAACCTTTTATAGGCTCTCAAATCACTTTTTGCTAATATTTTCTACTGTGAGAAAACCAGAAGCCATCCTTCAGCTCTTCTTCCAGTTAGAAGGACAGAAGTATTGTTGCTCCTTTCCAAGGCAAATTCCTCTCCATTGTAGTCTGGATCCCATGTCTCACTTTCTCAAGAATTTCACTCCTTCAGTTATCTCCAAACTTAAATTATCAATTTCTCTCTCTATGAGATTTTTTTTATAAACATACAAATTTATCTTAAAACAAAATTCTCCTCTGATGCAGCTCCAACTACTATCAGATTTCTTTCACATAAAAACTTCTTGAATGAACTGTCTACACTTGTTTTATCACCTCTATTTCACTCTTCAAACTCACTGAAATTGCTTTTCTAAAAGTCATCAAAAACCTCCAAAACAAACCTCTATCTTCATCTTACTCAGTATTTCAGCTGTACTTAACACGAATACTACCCCTTTGAAACACGCTGCTCTCCAGATTTTCAGGATGCTAAGCTCACCTGGTTTTACTTCTATGCCACTAGTTACACTTTCTAGGTCTCAGCTGCCTCTTTCTCTACTGAGCCATTGCATGCTGGAGTGTATCAGGGCTTACCCTCCATGTACTCTTCATATGGATACTTTGTCCTTTAGCCTAGGTGATCTCTAAAACCATGGCTGTAATTTATATCTCCAGCCTGATCTTCATCCCTGATTATCAGAACTCTTGGATGTTGTAAGGCAATGGTCATCAAACTTTTAGGTGCATAGGACACACCTGAGGAAACTTTAGAATGAAAATTCTGGAGGCACCTGGGTGGCTCAGTAGGTAAAATGTGTGACTTTGGCTCAGGTCATGATTTCACGGTTCATGAATTCAAGCCCTGCATCAGGCTCTCTGCTGTCAGTACAGAGCCTGCTTTGGATTCTCTGTCCCCTTCTCTCTCTGCTCCTCCCCACTCACATTCTCTCTGTCTCCTCTCTCAAAAATAAATATTAAAAACAGAGAAAATTCTAATTCAATTGGTTTGGGGGCTGAAATTCCATATTTCTAAAAGCCTTCAGTTCAGTTCAGCCTTCAGTTGATGAAGATGCCCCTAGTTTATGGACCATCATATGAGTAGCAAGACTGTTATTGTTCATTTGTGTGTTGCCTGCTCAATATCTATCCCTCTGTCTTCCCACCAGTTCCTAATAATCTCCTGATGATCTATGTATTCCCAAGGAAGCTGACTCTACCCTTATGTCAGTCATCACATTATATTACTTGTCCACAGTGGCCTTGGAATGCAGGCTGATCCAGTCAGACCTTTGCAGGGAATACTCTATCCTTTTGGATGTGAATGGACAGGCAGTAGAACCAAGTGAAGAATCAGTCTTAGGAGAGAGTTAAAAAAAAAAAAAATCAAAACTCATGACCCATATTAAAAAGCCCATGGATTTAAAAAAAAAATGCCTAAATGTGGCTATTTAAATTAAAAGTAAATAGGGGCGCCTGGGTGGCGCAGTCGGTTAAGCGTCCGACTTCAGCCAGGTTACGATCTCGCGGTCCGTGAGTTCGAGCCCCGCGTCAGGCTCTGGGCTGATGGCTCGGAGCCTGGAGCCTGTTTCCGATGCTGTGTCTCCCTCTCTCTCTGCCCCTCCCCCGTTCATGCTCTGTTTCTCTCTCTGTCCCAAAAATAAATAAAAAACGTTGAAAAAAAATTTATAAATTAAAAGTAAATAAAATTACAAAGTCAGTTCCTCAGTTGCAATACTCACATTTCACTCAAGAGGCATTTGTGGCTATGGCTACACTTTGGGACAGTGCAGATCTAGGGCATTTCCATCAGCACAGAAAGTTTGTTAGATACTGCTGCCCTGTTTATTACCATATTTATTTCCTTCTTTGCATTTAATTGTTATTTACCTGTTTATTAACTAACTTGAAAATATACTATCTGAAGGCAGGAGTTTGTATCTGTTCTGTTAATTTCTGCATACCCAGCATCTTGAATAGTGACTTTCACAGAACATGCCCTCAATAAATATTTGTGAAATAATTGTCTTCTCCATTAGAATGTATGCTGCATGAGGAAGGAGACCCTGCGTGTATTGCTCATTACAGTATACCTAAGTATTGAGCACAGGGTACTCCTCCCTGTTATCCTCAAGTTCCTTCCTACTTTGGCTCTGCCTACCTTTTAATCTCTTTTCCCCTCAATAGTTTTGGAATGTTTGAGTTCTTGAAACTCATCAAGCTCACTCTCCTCTCCAGACTTTTGTAATTTAGTTCTTTAATTTGGCTAATACTTACTCATTCCTTCTCAAGTATGTGGGGCCAGCATTATTACTTGTATGTGTAAGTAGTGAGTTTCCCAGAAAATGGCACATTGAAATGCCATTATCAGTTAATTTATACCGAATCAACTAGACTTTTTCTTTGTTTTTGTTTTCTAGATTGAAGTTGCTTAGAATTTCGACTCTCTCCTAGTAACTCTCTCAAAATGTCAAGAGTCTTGAAATAAAGTCAACAAGAGTGGACTAATAAAGAAAAAGGCTTTATTTGCTGCTAGCAGAAGGATCAGTCTGAAAGTGAGACTACTCTGTCTTCTGTTAGTTAGCAGAAGTTTTACAGGTTATAGGCATTTAGATTGGCCACAAGAAAAGGAACAAGGAAGTGAAGATATGATGTGTGGAACAATGCAACTGCTTCATTATTAGTTTAAAAACATTTTTTTAATGTTTATTTACCTTTGAGAGAGAGAGAGAGTGTGAGCACAAGCAGGTGAGAGGGAGAGAGACTGGGAGACACAGAATCCGTAACAGGTTCCAGGCTCTGACCTGTCAGCACAGAGCCCGACACAGGGCTTGAACCCATGAACCATGAGATCATGACCTGAGCCAAAGTCGGACGCTCAACCAACTGAGCCACCCAGGTGCCCCCATTATTGGTTTTTAGAAGTAGCTATCCTCATGCAGAAAAGTATATTCTGCAATTTGGAATTAGAAAAGAAAACAATTTAAACAATTCTAGATTACATTCACAATTTTGAGTTTCTCAAGAGAATTTACAAGGAGGGGCTTGTAGTTCTTGGTGTAAGGATTGTGCAAAAGACCTTCACAATTTACAGAACCATAATGTTGAGCACCAAGATGCATTATCTAGGCCACAGCATGTGTTTTCAGCATGTGTACATGGCAAAATGTGAATTAATAAGAGTTCTCCCCCAGAACTTTCTCAGGAGCTCTCAGGAATGGAGGCCTGTCTTTTTACTGGGCTCAGTTTGCTGTGAGTTTCTGTAATTTTTGAAAGCTCAGTCAAGCAAGATAATTTATTCAGTTCATTATGATTTCTTTTAGTAGATAACCAAATTAAATAAACCAAATTCCAAAGTTCATAGACAGACTGCTCTCAATGAAAACCATTGATAGAAAGCAAGACAAATTTTGTCAAAAATGACATTACAGAATAATTAAGAATTTAACTACAAATTGAGACCTCTGGCATTAATGAATCAGAAGTGAGATATCTTTTAAAATGGTAAAGAGGGGTGCCTGGGTGGTTTAGTTGGTTAAGTGCTGGACTTCAGCTCAGGTCATGATTTCATGGTTTGTGTGTTCAAGCCTTGCAATGGGCTCTGCGCTGACAGAACAGGGCCTGCCTGGGATTCTCTCTCTCTCTCTCTCTCTCTCTCTCTGCCCCTCCCCCACTCTCTCTCTCTCAAAATAAATAACTTTAAAAAATGATAATAGTGCTCAAGAAAGTTTATTTTTCCCATAAAACAATTTTTTAAACATTTTTATTGGTATATAATGGACATGAAATCATATAACCTGGGGCATCTGGGTGGGTCAGTCTATCAAGCATCTGACTTTGGCTCGGGTCATGATCTTGCAGTTTGTAGGTTCAAGCCCCGCGTTGGGCTCTGTGCTGACAGCTCAGAGCCTGGAGCCTGCTTCAGATTCTGTGTCTCCCTCTCTCTCTGCCTCTCCCCTGCTCATGCTCTCTCATTTTCTCAAAAATAAACGAACCAGAAAAAAGGTATACAGTGAATTGATTAGATATGTTTATAGATTGCAATTATGGTTACCATCTTAGCTGACTCCTCTATCATGTCTCATAATTATTTGCTTTCTGTAGTGAGAATTAAGATCTAGTCTCTTAGCAACTTTGATGTGTATAATATGGTGTTATAAAAGAAACTATTTTATACTTTCATGGCATGTTTAAGAAGCTGACTATATTTGGTTTTAGAAGAGAAAATCTAGAAAATGGCAGACATGAATTATACATCAAATATGATTTACTTATATACTGAAATAGATACATATGAGTTCACATGGTGTGACATTTGTAAGGATTCCTATATTTCTGATGGTGACCAGTTCAACAAATAGAGTGGAATAGATTCCTCAGAAGCAGAGGCCTGTTTTGTGGGAAAGGAAACTTGTAAATATGGCAGAATTTGAGTTACTGAAAATAAAGTGGTTTAGATGTCTCACAATCTAAAGGTGAAGGCAGATATAGGTGAGATAAACCACTTCAATCAGGTTGGCAGTTTACTCCTGAGTCACCCCCCTATTAAAGCCATTTGGCATATGCCATTAATGTAACATTGTGTTCCCAAGTAACAAGGTATGGTGATGTGGACAATGGCCTCACCCATCAATACATCTGGTTGTGGTTTTTAAACCACAGACTCTTTCCAGACGAAACTGACAAGTAGCTCAATAAAGTTTTATGGAAAATGTATTGTCAGAAAATCAGTCTTGACACCAGGCTTTACAAACTTAGAGCACATTTGGTTTTATTAAGTTCCAAAAAAGCAGGTCGGGGAGAACCCACGTGTGATCATGTCTTCAGATTCTCAAAAGCATGAGTACCGATTTTACCCAACCTCACAGTTCTGCAAATAAAATCAGCACAGTTAAGTGTGTTCAAAAGGATTGTGGGAACCACGAATCCTGGTGATAGAAACCTAGGCTCTAGCTTCAGAGGCTTCGAAGAGCCACAGTTTTGTCTGAACACCCGCCATGACTAAATCTAGTGGAACGTTCTACAATTTCTAGTCGACTCTTGCGCGCCCGCACATAAGAAAGAAACTGTGCAAAGACAAGATGAAGCCCTGGATTTTTTGGAAGCGCTGGAGTGCAGTGTGGGGTAAGGAAAGAGAAGGGTCAACTGCCTTCCGGTTTTTTTTTCTTTACACTGCCCCATATCGAAGATTAAAGGTATCTGAAGGTCGCAGAGAGCAGTTCCCACAACCCACCGAGGGTTCGGCGGCGACGCATTACCAAGACAAACTACCACCGCTGGGGGCGTGAGTGGCTTTATTCCAAGAGACCTCCCCGGGAAGGGCCAGAAGCTGCCGCCTGGGGGCGCCGCCCCTTCCCGGCGAGGCGCCCACCCGCGGTGCGTGCACGCGAGGCCTCCCACCGCGCCTGCGCTGAGGGTGAACGCTGCCTTGCTTTTCCCCGACGCCCAGCGGTCCCGGCCGGGGTAAAAAACTGCGTGACACGCAGCGAGCGTGGCGGCCATCTTCCTCTTCTGGGCACGTCAGCTGAGCCTGTTACGGCTGAAGAGGAGCGTTGCGCAAGCGCGCCTCAGACGGTCACAGGTAACTCCCATCTGACGGGCGAGGCGTCGCCGTCGTCGCCGGAAGTTTGGCGTATCTGCGCCGCGGGAGAGGCGGCGGTCGCGGCAGAAGCGGCTGTCTCCTGATACCCGGATGTGAGGCGATTCGCTGGCTGGCATTGGACCCTCGGCCAGGAGTGAGGAAGGTACGCTAGCTTTCCGACTGTCCCCGCCGCCTACTGTCGTGCCGCCCGCGTCCTCACGTCCCTTTTGCCAGCCTCTCCGGAGAGGCTGGACGATCCTCCCCCCACCCCCCCCGTCCCACATTCTGTGTCGTTTTGCATCGTACGCTTCTTGCTACTTCTCTGTTCCGGGCTCCTGGAGGCGCTGGGAGGGAGTGGGCGGCTCAGAGTCACTGTCGCCTGAGGTAGGCAATCAACCTGCGTGTCTCGGCTGCCCAGTCGACTCATCACCTGCTGCTGCTTGGTAGGCGGTCAGAGGTAATAAGGGGCCATGACCGAGGACCGGGTCAGGTCAGGGCTCCCAAGGCGGCCGCGAGGGCTTCCGGAGCCCCGAGGGCTTCCATTAAGACTACTGGGGCGGTGTCGCCGCTGGCCGGCAGGTAGCCCCCGGCCTCGTCCCCGCCCCTGGCGTCTTTCCTTCCCGGCGTTTTTCCCGAGCCAGCCTCACCAACCATCGCGGATTTGCGGTTTCTGCAGCTTGCTCCCTTGCCTTCGCCACTGCCCGCTGACCCGACCTGAACCTTAAGGCCTCTGCAGGCTGTGATGTGGGGATCTTGGAGGGGAGCAGTGGCCTGGGTCCAAGGTCACAGAGTAATTTGGGTTGGACATGAGGGTCTGGTAGGGCTGTTCTGGAGTAGAAATGGGTGCGTTGAGGGCCATAGTGAAGTTTGTAGGGATAGATGCGAGCAGAAGGGAATTGGGTCCTCTATTTTTGTCACTGTTCATAAGATTATTTACAACGGGGGTTTGTTTTACTCAGGCAGAGTAGAATAGCAACGCCAAAAACGAGAGAACTCTCCCACTCCTGCACTCCCAACCTCTTCCCATCCCCCCACCTCTAAATGTTGAGTTCTGAAAACCCTGCTGCAGGTACTGTATTTTCCGGGAGAGGAGGGCACAGTGGGGGGAGAGGAAGGAACTAAATCGTTGTGATTTGAGAGGTACTGTGAACTTTGTTCTTTGTAGCCTTTAGAATTGAAATGGTATTCTTATACAGCAGGAAGTAATTGCAGCACCCAGTATTTAAATAGTATTATCACATGATATTTTAATAAATAGCCTTTGCAAAAACCAATAAAAGGGTACTACTTGGTGGAATAGTAAGATGTGGGTGGGTTTTGTTTTTTCCTCTTTAATTTTTAAAAAGCTGATAAAACACGGATTTCAATTTAAAACCTTGTTGCAGTGGACTGTACTATATTCAACCTTTGTATTAGGTCCTTAGTTTCTGCGTTACATAGGGCATCTACCACAATGGAACTGTTTTTAATTTGAAAAACTTAAAAATTCTTACTATGGAATTAGATATTAGAGTAGGATGAAAAGTGCTTGAAAAGCAGTTAATTTGGAAGCTGCAAATTCAGGCCTAGAAACGAGAAAACTCTAACAGACACTTCTCCCTTTCAGGCAGAATGAAGTGTATGCCCCCTTAGGTTAGATGTATGACTTCAGAAGTACCCTTCTTAGGACGAAGCTTCTGCCCACCTTACTCATTCCTGGCCAAGGAAAATTTTGCTGTCATTTCTCATTGAACAGTGTGAAAATTCTGTAGTGAACAATAATTTTTTTAACATCAGCCTCATACAAGGTTTTGTACTAGGCATTTAAATTGATAAATTATGCTTCCAGAAGAAAGGGAAAAGGGCCCTAATTAATGAATGCCTTTATCCCCCCCCCCCTTGCTGGATAGAGTTTTTTAGCTTGGTATTTATATTATAGAACAAATTGATTGTATTTTTTAAAAATATTTTTTAAACTATTCATTTTGAGAGGGGTGGGGGAATAGGCAGAGAGAGGTAGAGCCCCTTGCTGGGCTCAAAACACGGAACCATGAGATCACCAAACCAAGATGTACCGAAACCCAGTCCAACTGAGCCACCCAGTCACCCCACACGTTGATTGTATTTATTGTAATAATGAAGGTAGCTGGCATTGCACAATTCAAAAGAATGGACTGTTAAATAAGTAAATACGTTTTCATGACTTCTTTTGGCAAATTTATGTTACATACAGAGTTCTTATTGAAGGTGATCAGAATTCAGATGGTAGTTTGAAATCAACTCCAGTAAAATTGTTGTTATAAGTAATTGACTTAAGAACTATATTACCCCTTCTGCAGCCCCAATTTTTCTGTGCATCCTTTTCTTGGCACATTTGAAGTTCTTTGGCTCTATTTCTGTGTAAGTTGTGTATTACAACTGTATTATACTACTTTAGTTACTTTTGGTAAACGGATCATTCAGTTAACTTGGCCATCCTTTCTTTTTTTGAGGGGGCTGTATCTTATGCTTAATTGTGTTACAGTACATCTGAAGAAAGCAAGATTTATGTCCTCTGTTCTCTTCAGCTTACTTTAAACATTTATGGCTGCATATGGGGGATTCATAGAGATGAAGACTCAATATAAATAAAAGTGGGATATTAAGTATTACTTTAATGAAGTGGTTTTCAGAGTTTTTGGTTAGGATCCCTTTACACTCTTAAAAATTATGTAGGATTTCAAATAGCTTTTGTTTATATTGATAATTATTGTATTTTAAGTTAATATATTCATTAAAATAACTGATAAATTACAGGCTAATATAAATAACATTTTTTAATTTTGAAAAACAACCATTTTCCAAAACAATTAATTTTTTTCAACTTAAATTTTAGTTATAAAGCAAAAAACATTAGTGAAAGAATGGCAACTCTTTTACATTTTTGTAAATCTCCTCAATGTTTGGCCTAATAGAAGACAGCTAGATTCTCCTATCAGCTTTGCATTCAGTTATATGTTCTGGTTGAAGTATATGAAGAAAATTCAGTTTCACATCAATATGTTGGGAGGAGTGCTTTAGTAATCTTTTCAGATAATTGTGATATTCTTTGATTCTATAACAAAACTCAACAAATAGTAATATATTTTTTTTAAACAAGTGGTAATTTCTTAAAGGTTAGCTGCAACGTAGAATCTGAAACCATTTCTATATACTTTTTGTACAACGTTGTGTTAAAATTCATTGGTCTGTTTTGCACTTTGAGTTGATCTTTTACTCAAGAATGATTTGGAGCTAACGAATCTCCTGAAAGGATCCCTGGAATCCCCATGGTCCCACCTTGAGAACTGCTTTAGTGTAAATAATTGAATAGTTTAGAATTAACGTAGTTGTTAAAGTTGAAAGGGATGATGATAATATGGAAATGAAATTGTCCAGCAGTTAAGTGAAACCAGGAGTAACTAAGGTAAATGTTTTCTTTTTTATAGGAAATATTATTGTATCAGTAATATTCTTATAGTTATTATTATAGCTGATATTTAACAAGTGCTTATGATGTGCCAATTATTCTAAGGACTTTATATTAGGAAATGTTGCTTTTGTATCATCTTTATTGATGGTTAAGAGAAAGGCAAATATAATTAACTTTTTTTTTCCTATAGATAGTATAGTTTTTCTGATAAATGTTATTCTTTATAATGCAGATATAATTCCATTTTATTTTATGTTTTTTTGTAAGCTCTAGGTCCCAATTTGGGGCTTGAACTAATGACCTAGAGATCAAGAATCACATGCTTTACCAACTTAGCCAAGTGCTATCTATTTTATTTTTTTAATCTTTTATTATTGATTGATTGATTGAAGTAAGCTTTAGGTCCCAATGTGGGACTTGTACTCATGACCCAGTGGCTTAATCATTAAGCATCTGACTTTGGTTCAGGTCATGATCTCATGGTGTGTGAGCTTGAGCCCCGCTTCGGATGAAAAAAAAACCAAACAAACCACAAACCAAACCACAAACAAAGAAACAAGCCCTGCTTCTCTCCTTCTCCCCGCCACCCCCCTCCCTTGTGGAATTCTCTCTCACTCTCTGCCCCTGGCTCACTTGTGCTCTCTCTTCCCCCTCCTTCCCCCCAAAAGAGTCACATATATAGTTCCAGATATGTACTGCTTAAATAATTTTCCTCCAAGGTATTTGAGGTTAGGGAATATGCCTAGCTCTAGCATCTGTCACTGTATATATTTAAAATATAATAAAGTTTTAGGGGCGCCTGGGTGGCTCAGTCGGTTAGACGTCCAACTTTGGCTGGGGTCATGATCTTGCGGTTGGTAAGTTTGAACCCCACTTGGGGCTCTGTGCTGACAGCTCAGAGCCTGGAGCCTGCTTTGGATTCTGTGTCTCCCTTTCCCTGCCCCTCTCCCACTTGCACTCTGTCACTTAAAAATAAATAAACATCAAAAAAAAATTTTTTTTAAATACATAAAGTTTTAGAATATTTTCACTCAGAAAATTCAGTTATTGAATAAAACAAATATTAGGAACTTTTAAGAAGATAATTTTGTTATTGTGAAAGTTTGAAGTTTATTTTGTTAAATCAGTTCAATTAATATTTGAAAGTTTGTTGTCACTAAGTGAAGTCACTAAGTGAGGCTTTTTTCAAAAACAAAAATAGATAATTTTCAAGACAAATTTAGGCTTACTTTAAATATTTGATGCATATTAAAATCCATATCATTTCATATTCACTTTTTGGTACAGCTTTATGGAGATGGTATATTAACAGAGTTGTACAACCATTGCCACTGTCTAATTTTACAATATTTTTATCATCCCCCCAAAATGCCTGTACTAGTATGTCACTCCTCATTTCCTTCCTAGCCCCTTAGTACCACCAGTGTATCTGTTTTTATAGATTTGTCTGTTTTGGACATTTCATATAAATTGAATCATATAAACTACCTTCTTTTACTTAGCATAATGTTAAGGTTAATCCATGTAGCTTGTATCAGTACTTTATAGCTAAATACAGTCTATTACATGTTATCAGTACTTTATAACTAAATACTGTCTATTACATGTGTATACCACATTTTGTTTATCCATTCGTCAGTTGATGAACATTTAGATTGTGTCCACTTTTTGACTATTAAGAAAAATACTAAGAATGTGTACAAGTTATTGCATAGGTGTATTCAGATTCACTTTTGAGCTTTCCCAGTATATTTTACATCAATATAAACAGTGTATAGTTTTTTACTTCACAGCTAATAAAGTGTGTTCATTTCTGATATGAAAGATTCAAAGATTGGATAAATATATAAGTAAAATGTGAAAGTATTCATTCTTTGTGTGCCCTTTCATCTCCCAACTTTTACTGCTGTTGATGTTTTAATGTGTATTGTGTTTTGTCTGTTAGTACAGTGGTACATGACATTCATTTATCTCTTTCTTAGAAAATTATATGTAGCTATGCAGCTTTTATACCTTTTTTTTTTTTTTTTTTATGTTTATTTACCTTTGAGAGAGAGTGAGAGAGAGTGTGCACATAGCAGAAAGACCGAGAGGGAGAGAATCCCAGGCAGGCTCTGCACCAGGCTCAACCCCACAAACTGTGAGATCATGACCTGAGCTGAAATCAAGAGTTGGATGTTTAACTGACTGAGTCACCCAGGTGCACTCCCCCACCCCCCTTTTTTTAAAAGTAAGTTCTATGTCCAGTGTGGGGCTTGAACTCACAACTCCAAGATCAAGAGTCACATGCTGTACTGAGGAACCAGATAGGTGCCCCACCCCCAACTTTTTAAAAAGTAAACTCTGTCCCCAACATAGAGCTCAAACTTAAGATCCTGAGATCGAGTCACATGCTCTTCTGACTGAGGTAGCCAGGCACCCCCATGTCTAACTTTTTTAGAAGTTTAATTAATGTTGAGTTTTACTGAATCACTATTACCAGTCTATTGAGAAAATTACAGGAATTTTGCAATTTGTTTTTCTATCAAGATGACTAATTCTGAGAACAGTTTTTACAGTGGTATTTCTGCTTTTCTTCTTAAGATAGAGCTTACTTGATGATAGTGGGTGTCTTGTTGCTAAAATATTATTTATTGGGGAGTACTTCCTAATTAAAAAAAATTCTTTTTTAAGTTTTATTTATTTTTGAGAGGGTGCAAGAGAGAGAGAGAGAGAGAGAGAGAGACAGACAGACAGAGGATCCAAAGCAGGCTCTGTGCTGACAGCAGAAAGCCTGATCTGGGGCTTGAACTGATGAACTGTGAGATCATGACCTGAGCTGAAGTCCAACGCTTAACTTAACCCACTGAGCCACCTGGGTGCCCTTGTTCTTCCTAAATTTTTGATTCCCAACCATATATGCCACTTAAAATGAGTTGAAGAGCATGTTTCCCACATATTTTGGAGCCATTTGTGTAATAGATTTAGGCTTTCAATGTTTGGAAAAATTTATTAGGGACAATATCTTGCATTATTGTGTGTGTTTTCTGTTGCATTCTCTGTTAATGGTCTTTTGTGGCTTCAGTTATGACACGTTATGTGTTTCTGGTTAGCAGTAATTGGCTTAAACTTTGTTATTTAATTTTTTTTAATGTTTATTTTTGAGAAAGAGAGACAGACAGAGCTTGAGCAGTGGAGGGGCAGAGAAAGAGGAAGACACAGAATCTGAAGCAGGCTCCAGGCCCAGAGCTGTCAGCAGTGAGCACAGAACCCGACGTGGGGCTCGAAACCCACAAACTGCAAGATCATGACCTGAGCTGAAGTCGGACGCTTAACCGACTGAGCCACCCAGGGGCCCTTAAACTTTGTTACTTAAAATGTTTTTTTCATCTCTATTTTTGGGGTGTGTTTAGAATGTAAGAAATACTTGGATTACCTTAGATAGTGGGTGAGTGAATTGACACACACAGAAATAAGAAAGAGAAGACTCTATTTATAGAGCTGGATTTTGTGGAAGAAAATAGGAATCACCAAACACTAGGCCTCGAATATAGTGCAGGACTCAGAAAGTTGCTGAGAATAGTGTAGCTCCGGTATTTGGCTTACCCAGCAGATACTGCTACTAGAGGAATTAAAATAAGGTAAGCCAGGGCCTTCTGGGTGGCTCAGTCATTTGAGCATCTGATTCTTGATTTCAGCTCAGGTCGATCTCATGGTCGTGGGATTGAGCCCTGCATTGGGCTCTGTGCTGAGCATGAAGCCCAATTCTCTCTCTCTCCTCCACTGCCTCACCCCGGCTTGTGCGTGTGTGCGGGCATGCGTGCACATGCTCTCTCTCTCTCTCTCAAATAAATAAACATGAAAATAAAGCCAGATGCTCACACGGGTGATTTTTGTCTCCCAGAGGACCTTTGTGATTGCCTGAAGAATATTTGATTTTCAGAACTGAGAGTGGAATTGAGAGGTGTACTGAGTTGGATTTTACAGTAAATCTTTTGATGGAGTTAACTGCACTTTGACCTGGCTGGAAGTTTCCAGTGATGTTTGAAATACTAAGAGCAGATTAGGTAAAATAGTCCTAAGGCTGTGTAGAACAAAGCTGTTTTCATCTTATGAAGTTTTTTTGTTTGTTTTTTTTTTGTTTTGTTTTGTTTTTTTTTTTTGGTGAAGGAGTTACATTGATGTGATAATTATTTTATTTGGCTGGTTGATGCCCTATAATAATAGAATTCTTAAAATTCAGTCATCTCTGTATCCTTCAATCAGTTTTACTTGGTACTAATAGACTGTGGCTATGCTCATGCTCTGTTAAAAATGCTAATTTGTTTTAATTTAGGCTTGTTACGGGGCTCCTGGGTGGCTCAGTGGTTAAGCATCTGGCTTTGGCTCAGGTCATGATCTCACGGTTTGTGAGTTCGAGCCCCGTGTCGGGCTCTGTGCCGACCGCTCAGAGCCTGGACCCTGCTTTGGATTCTGTGTCTCCCTCTCTATCTGCCCCTCCCCTGCTCATGCTCTGTCTCAAAAATAAATAAAACATTAAAAAAAAAAAATAGGCTTGTTACATCTTTTTTTGTGTATGAATTGTGTGTGTGTGGTGCATGTGCATGTGTGTGTGTACTACTTTTGGTAGCAAAACAAATTTTTGTATTATTTTGGGTAAGTTGTCTTTTGCTGCATTCTGGGACAAAAAATATATATACCAATTCTTTGAAAGCAGAGCTGTTTCCTTTGCCTGGAACACTTTTTAGCCTCAGGTGGGAATATGCTTAATGCATTTAAGAAATAATAGCAAGGGAGCCAACCTAACTGGAGCAGAGTGAGTAGGGACAAAACCAGGAAGTAGTTAATAGTTAACATCAGCCTTTGCTTTTACTCTGATTGAGATGAGAAGTCACTGAAGAGTTTTGAGCAGAGAAATAACAGCCTGACTTGAGTTTTAAAAGGATCATGTGGCTGTTCTGTGGAGAAGCTGAAGTGGGGAGGGAGGAGCAAAACTGAAGGCAGAGTTAGGAATTAGGAAGTTGTTGGTAAAAATCCAGGTGACAGATAAATGATGACCTGCACCTGGGTGGAAGTGGTAGTGATTTTAAGTGGTCACGTTATGGATGTGTTTTGAAGGTAGACAGGATTTGTTAATGACAAATTGCATAAGCTTAAGAGAAGAATTGGGAATGACTGCACAAAGTTTTATGTTGGACACTCAAGGATGAACCTGCCATTTACTGAGATGAGAGTCCTTTGAAAACTTTAGATTTAGGAGGCAAGATTAGGAGTTCAGGTGTTAAAGTTTCAGATGTTTAGTAGCCAATAAAAATCTCTCTGTGGGTAGTATTCCTATTAATTTAATTTTTTTGTACTTGAATTGTATTACATTCTCTTGCATTTCTAGACTTAAAAAAAATCTTCTCATTTTCTTTGACTTGTTGAGTCGGGGTAAATAATTTTCAGGATTTCCATTTTGGTGAGATTTTAAAATAGATTGTGCACTCTAAATTTAAAAAATGGCTAAAACCTTTATACGTCAATAGAGGAGACCTGTTGGATGCCAGGATACACTGACAGAAATGAAATAAGAGTGGAGAACTTTTTCAGAACTTTCACAGTGAATCTTGTGTATTTTTAAGGTCAAATAGCACTAACAGCCTTACAGTGACAAATCTCATTCCATTCCTAACCTTTCCCTATCCCCTAATACCTTTCTCCAGAAGCTACCACTTTTATTCTTCTAGCTGTTACTCTTAGTATCTAACTCCATATTTTTGGTGGTATGCAATAACTGCTGTATTTTGATTTATCAATTTCAGATGTTACTTACTTTCTGCCTTCTTAGTTAAAAATTTAGCTCTCCTGCTTCCTTCCCCATATCCCCTTAAAAGAGTTCTATTTCAATTGCTGGTTAAGCCAGTAGTGAGTGTTGTTATAACTATGTAAATGTTTTACTGCTGAGCTGAGTATTCTGAAACTATATCTCCGCCCCCCGCCCCCCGCCCTTTTACCCCTTGCAGTTAATAATTGCCTTGCTTTTCTTTTGTCTAATATTTTAAGGTGGTAGGGCAGGAGCGCCGGGGTGGCTCAGTCGTTTGAGTGTCTGACTTCAGCTCAGGTCATGATTTCATGGTTCATTAGTTCAAGCCCCATCTTGGGCTTTGCGCTGACAACTTGGAGCCTGCTTCGGATTCTGTCTCCCTCTCTCTGCCCCTTCCTCACTTGCTTGCTCTCTCTCAAAAACAAATAAACGTTAAAAAAAAAAAAAAAGGTGCTTGCACAGTTTCCCCCCCAAATGTCATATGCCTGACAGTCAGATTTTTCATACTCAAAATCCACTCCCTTTCCTGTGTGCACTCCCACTAGCCTCAAGGTTCCTTTTGGGATTCTTCAGCCATCTGTTTGATTATAGACTGGTTGCTCTTTTGACCTATTCTCCAAGGTGTTTGTATAATAGATACTGCTACCAGCAATATTTTACCTCACATTCTTTTTTTTTTTTTTAAGTTTATTTATTTTGAGAGCATGCACACATGTGAATGGGGGAGGGGTGGAGAGAGAGATAATGAATGAATGAATCCCAAACAGGCTCCATGCTGTCCGAGCAGAGCCAGGTACTGGGCTTGATCCCACAAACCAGGAGATCATGATCTGAGCTGAAATCAAGAGACAGTCGCTTAACTGATTGAGCTACCCAGGTGCCCTTTTACCTCACATTCTTACCAATACTTTGTCTTCTTAAACTTTAAAATTTTAGCCATTGTGGTGTTTGTCCATTGCCCTGTTGAGTTTCTCTCCTCTTCTCCCCCCTTCCTTCCTCCTCCTCCTTTTTGTGATGAACTTGTTTAAATTTCTTGTCCTTTTTTCCTTCCGTTGTCCATTTAATTGATTTGTAGGATTTTAGAAAATATCATCTTTGTGTACTAATACTTTGTAAGTTTCACCTTTCACATTTTGTGTCTGTATTCAATTTGGCATTGACTTTAGTATATGGTACAAAGTAGGAAACCAGTTTTCCTCCCCCCCCCCCCCCCCCCCCCCCCCCGTTTGTCTCAGCACTGTTTCTTTAAAAAATCTATTTTCCCAGCTGTAGTACTATTTGTCTTAAAGCAGTTGACCGGGGCTCCGGGGTGGCTCAGTCAGTGGAGTGTCTGACTTCAGCTCAGGTCATGATCTCATGGTTCATGGGTTCGAGCCCCATGTCGGGCTCTGTGCTGACAGCTCAGAGCCTGGAGCCTGCTTCTGATTCTATGTCTCCCTCTTTCTCTGTCTCTCTGTCTCTCTCTCAAAAATTTAAAAAAAAAAATAAATAAATAAAAAAGCCGTTGACCATACATTCATGATGAGTCTGATTGTGGGCACTCTGCTTTGTGTCATTAGTCTGTTCCATTGTTCTATTTGTCCTTCAGTATAACACATTACTATGGCTTTATTGATTTTAATTAATTAATTTTTAATTTAATGTTTATTCCTTTTTTGAGAGAGATGGAGAGTGAGTGGGGGAGGGGCAGAGAGAGAGACACACACACACACACACACACGCACGCACGCACAGAATCCGTAGCAGGCTCCAGACTCTGAGCCATCAGCACAGAGCCCGACGCGGGGCTCGAACCCGTAATCTATGAGATCATAACCTGAGCCAAAGTTGGACATCCAACCAACTGAGCCACCCAGGCACCCTGATTTTATTAATTGTTGATGTCTGGTAGGGTAAGTTCACGTATCTTGTGGTTTTTTAAAAGTATGTTTTCTTATGCTTTATGTAGAATAGATTTTCTTTCTTTTTTGTGTGTGATGTTTTTATTTTGAGAGAGAGAGAAAACGGAGGCAGGGCAGAGAGAGAGAGAGGGACAGAGGATCTGAAACAGGCTTGGTGCTGACAGCAGGGAACCTGACATGGGGCTCCAACTCATGAACCATGAGATCACGACCTGAGCAGAAGTTGGACACTAAACCGACTGAGCCATCCAGGTGCCTCATTTCTTTTTCTTTTCTTTTCTTTTTTTTTTTTAAAGTTTATTTTCAGAAAGAGAGAACGAGAGAGAGAGTGAGTGCATGTGCACGTGGGGGAGGAGTATAGAGAGGGAGAGAGAGAATCCCAAGCAGGCTTTTAAATACTTATTTTGAGAGAGGGATAGAACGAGTAGAATAGGGGAGAGAGGAAGAGAGAGAATCCCAAGCAGGCTCCATGCTGTCAGAGTGGAGCTCTACACAGGGCTCCATTTCACAAACTGTAAGATCATTGAGCCAAAATCAAGAGTTGATCACTTAACGGACTGAGTCACCCAGGCGCCCCTTGAGGCAACTATTCTTGAGGCATTTTGCAGTTTTCAAGATTCTAATGCCAGAAGATAACAGGCTCTTCAGCTCTAAGATACCGGGTTTTTTTGTGGTCAAATCCATCATCTGTAGGTTGACAAATAATTACTGTTTGATAACTGGGGTGCAGAAATGATTTGGAGCGTTTATTATAGTGGAGGACATACATTATATAAGCATACTTCCTATATAACTGATAAATCCTGTATTAGAGGTATAATAAATATTTGTGCATTGAGTAAAGTGCTTTTTGGGAACATAAAAAAGAAGGCACTGTTCCTCCCTGGAGGAACTGACTTTTGTTCCTGAGTACATGATATTTACATATCTGGTGTGAGTTTTGTTTGTTTGTTTTAAATTATTTTTTTATGGGGGTGCCGGGCTGGCTTAGTTGGTTTAGCATGCAACTCCTGATCTTAGGATTGTAAGTTCAGACCCCATGTTGGGCATAGAACTTACTTAAAAAAAAGTAAGTTATTTTTTATGTACTGTATTTAATATGAAAATGCTTCCACTTGTTAGGTATTGATTTTGCTATTTTGTGAAGAGAAAAACTTGTTATTTATCAGTAAGTTATATTTAAAAGCCAATTAGTACTATATCAGATTTAATTGTAACTTTAAAAAGAACTTTTTTTAAAAGTTTTTTTAATGTTTTTTTTATTTATGAGAGAGAGAACATGAGCAGGGGAGGGGCAGAGAGAGGGAGACAAAGAATCTGAAGCAGTCTCCAGGCTCTGAGGTGTCAGCAGAGAGCCCGACGTGGGGTTTGAACCCACCAGCCGTGAGATCATGACCTGAGCTGAAGTCGGATGCTTAACCGACTGAGCTCCCCAGGCGCCCCAGTATTTGTAGCTTCTTAAAAAGATCTCCAACCCTGAAAGCCTCATAAATTTTTTTTTTTTTTTTTTTTTTTAGCCAAATGGGTTTTTAAATGTGCATTTAGTATAATGCACAGTTTAAGATAGTAAAGTTTGATAAGTTTGGACATATGAACACTGTGGAGCTAACACTCCAAGATAAAGGACATTTCCATCACCCCCAAAAGGTCTCTTGGAATGTATTCAGGTATGTTCCTGACTCCCGGTAATCACTGTTGGGTTTTCTGTTATTATAGATGAGTTTTGCCTCTTCTAGAACCGCATATAAGTGGGATTTTGCAGTGTTTGACTTCCTTCCCTTAACATAATGATTTTTAAAAATTTCGTTCATGTTGCATAAACAACATGCTTATGTTTGTTTTTTTCTCCTAAGTATTCCATTGCATGAAAATACCACAGTTTATTTTTATATACTAGTAATTGATGCAGGGAGTTGTATCCACATTTTGGCTATTATGTGTAAAACTAATAGAAACATTTTTATATAGGTCTTTTTGTGGTCATATGCTTTTATTGTTTTTTCATATGTTTTTATTTTGGGTGGTAAATAGGACTGGAATTTGAGTCACAGGGTACATGAAATTTAACTTTATAAGAAAGTACCAAATTTCCTAAGTGTTTATTTTATTTCAGCCCAGCAGCATGTTCTTAGAGTTCTATATTCCACAACCTCACAAATACTGGATTTTGTCAGTCTTTTAAATTTTAGCCATTTTAATGTGTTTGTGGTGGTGTCTCATTGTGTTTTTAATTTGCATTTTCCTGATGACTGATGTAAAATACTTTGTGAGATCCTTATTGGCCATTTGTAAATTATCTTTGTGAGGTATATATTCAATTCTTTTGCACATTTTAAAATTTGGTGGTTTGTCTAAATGTGTCTATTTCTAGACTTTTTGGTCCATTGATTTGCCTTTTTTCACATTTTACACTCTTTATTATAGCTTTCATCTCTGTCATTTTCTCTCCACTCCCCCTTTTTAAATTTAAATTTTAGTTAACATACAGTGCAGTATTGGTTTCAGGAGTAGAACTCAGTGATTCATTACTTACGTACAACACCCAGTGCTCATCACAACAAGTGCCCTTCTTAGTACCCATCACCCATCTCACCCCTCTCCCATCTCACCCCTCTCCCATCAACCTATAGTTTTTTCTCTATCATTAGGAGTCTCGTGGTTTGTTTCCCTCTCTTCTCTCCGCACCTTCCCACATGTTCATCTGTTTTGTTTCTTAAATTCCACGTAAGAGTGAAATCATTGGATATCTGTCTTTCTCTGATTGACTGTGTTCTAGCTCCATCCACGTTGTTGCAAATGGCAGGGTTTCTTTTTGACGGCTGAGTAATATTCTGTTATATATACACCACATCTATCCATTTATCAGTCAGTGGACATTTGGGCTCTCTCCACAGTTTGGCTATTGTTGATAATGCTGCTATAAACACTGGGGTGCATGTACCCCTTCAAATCTGTATTTTAAAATCTTTTGGGGGAATACCTAACAGTGCAGTTGTTGGATCGCAGGATAGTTCTTTTTAGTTTCTTTTTAATTTTTTTAAAAGTTTGTTCATTTTGAGAGAGACAGAGAGCAAGCGGGGGGGGGGGGCAGAAAGAGAGAGGGAGAGAGAGAGAATGTGAAGCAGGCTCCCAGCCATCAGCACAGAGCCCAACTCAGGGCTTGAAACCATGAAATGCGAGGTCATGACCTGAGCCGAAACCAAGAGTCACTCGCTCAACCGACTGAGCCACCCAGGCGCCACTATTTTTGGTTTCTTGAAGAACCTCCATAGTGTTCTCCAGAGTGGCTGTACCAGTTTGTATTCCCAACAGTGCAAGAGGGTTTCTCTTTGCATCCTGTCAACACCTGTTGTTTGTTGTGTTGTTAATTTTAGCAATTGTGACAGGTATCAGGTGGCATCTCATTGTGTTTTTGGTTTGTATTTACTTAGTGATGATTGATGTTGAGTATCTTTTCCTATGTCTGTTAGCCATCTGGATGTCTTCTTTGGAAAAGTGTGTGTTCATGTCTTCTGCCCGTTTCTTAACTGGGTTATTTGCTTTTTGGGTATTGAGTGTGATTATATTATAGTAAATTTTATTATAGATTATAAGATGTAGGTTTTTTTGTTAGAAACTTTTTACAAGATTGAAGAATTTTATTGTTGGGGTCAAGATAAATCAAGTTCTAGCTTTTTTTGATTTTATTCTAGAACCCTTAAATTTGTTAGTATTTCTGTTTGTCTTTAACCTTTTGATGATTTAGGGAACATTTTGATCTATTCATGAATGGATGGATGGATGCTATTGCCCCTATTTATTTATTTAACCTTCTGTTTTTTATGACTATAGTCATAGAAATAATCATGACTTCTTCAATACTAGGCACAAATCCAAGATGGTGACTGTAAGTCAAGGACAATCAGATTTTTTTTTTCCTCCTGTGAAAATTCCACTTCTTCCAAGTGCATCTTACACTTTGTGTTACATAGGTATAATGTAATGCCTGCTCTGTGTTCTGCCAGTTCTAAAGGATATAGAAATTGTAATTGGATGGTTTGTTAATAACAAGCATGAAGTTCTCAAGATAGAAACACAGGTCTCTGTGATTAGCAAAGCCCCCTTTGCCCCTTTTAGTGTTCATGGAGAAACCCAGGAAAAATGAAAAACTGGAAGCCTTGGATTGATACTTAATTCCTTCCTTTAGAAGCTACTCCACAGGGAGCAGCTAGTTTACAGAGACTTTGCTACTGAAGAATGAGAGACATGGTAGTAGAAGGATGTAAATAGCTACTTCTTAAAGTTAGTGTTGTTCTTCTCTTTATGGATTTTGGACCACTATACAGGCTTGAGAAGTTTGGACGAAATGGACAAATTCCTGGAAAGAAACTGAGTCAAGAATATAACTCCGATACAAAAACTAGACAAGGACATCACAAGTAAAAGAAAGTACAGATCAATATTTCTTATTACACAAAAAATCCTCAACTACATATATACATACTGAATCAAAGAGCATATAAAAAGAATTATGCATCATGATGAAGTGGGATTTATCCCAGCAGTGCAAAGTTGGCTCAGCATATGACAAAGTAATACACTAGGTTAAAAGAATAAAGGGGGAAAAACTCACATGATCACCTTAGCGGATGTAGAGAAAGCATTTAACAAAATCCAGCGCCCTTCATGATTAAAAACACTCAACAAATGAAGATTAGAACAGCATCTGTGAAAAGCCTGTCTCTAACATTATACTTGATGGTGAAAGACTGAAGGTTTTACTCTTAAGTTCAGAAATAAGACAAGAATGTTTGCTTTTGCCACCTTTATTCAACATTGTGCCGGAGGTTCTAGCCAGGACAGTTAGGCAAGAAAAAGAAATAAAGACATCCAGATTGGGAAGGAATAAAATAATTTTTGTTTGCAGATGACATGACCTTAGATATAGAAAATTCTAAGGAATCCACAAAAAAAGCCCAAAGCTTGTTAGTACTAATATATGAATTCAACAAGGTTATATGTTATAAGATCATTGTACAAAAATCAGTTGTATTTAATTCTAGACATGAACCATCTAAAAAGGAAATTAAGAAAAAAATTCCTTTTATAATATAATCAAAAGGAATAAAGTACTTAGGAATAGATTTAACAAAAGTATAAGACTTGTGCACTGAAAATTCTAAAACATATTTTGAAAAATTAAGGATGACTTAAATAAGTGAAAAACTATTTGTGTTCCAGAATGAGAAGACTTCATATTAAGATGATAGTATTCCTCAAAATGATCTACAGATTCAGCGCAATCCCTATCAAAATCCTAGCGACATTTTTGCAGAAATTGCTAAAATTAGTATTGCATAGCCAAAACAGTCTTGAAAAAGAAAAAACAAAGCTGAGAGACTCACACTTCCTCATTTCAAAAGTTAACTACAAAAGGACCCAAGAGTATACGATGAGGGAAATGACAATCTCCAATAAATGTTGATGGGAAAACTGGATAGCCACATACAAAAGAATGAAACTGGAACTCTATCTTAAATTATACACAAAAATTAACTCAAAATGGATTAAGGACTTGAGTGTAAGACCTGAAACCATGAAACTCCTGAACATAGGTGGTGAGCTTTTTGACATGTCTTGGTGATGATGTTGTTAATCTACACTAATAGAAAAAGCAACAAAAGCAAAAATAAACAAGTGGGACTACATCATACTAAGAACGGCTTCTGCATTGGCAAAAGAAACCATCAGCAAAATGAAAAGGCAGCCTACTGAATGGAAGAAAATATTGGCAAATTATGTGTCTGATGAGTGTTTAATATCCAAAATATATAAACAATCCAATTAAAAATGGGCAGAGGTTCTGAATAGACATTTTTTCAGAGAAGACATGGCCAATAGGTACATGGGAAGATACTCAACATTGCTAATCCCCAGGAAAGTGCAAATCAAAACCACAGTGAAATACCACCTTACACCTGTTGTTAGAATGATTATTATCAAAAAGACAAGAAATAACAAATGTTGGCAAGGATGTGGAGAAAAGCAAACCCTTGTTCAGTGAGGATGGGTACAGCCAGCATTGAAAACAGTGTGAAGGTTCTTTAAAAAATAAAAAACAGAACCCAACAATACTTTGGGTATTTATCTGGAGAAAACAAAAACAAAATTTCAAAAAGATATATGCACCCATGTTCATTGTGGCATTACTTACAATAGCCAAGATAAGGAAACAATATGTCCATCGATAAATGAATGGATGAAGAAAATGTATATGTACAATGTCCTGTATACACAATGTATATACAGTGGTTTTTACTCAGCCATAAAAAAATGAAATCTTAACCATTTGTGACAACATGGATGGACCTTGAGGGCATTATGCTAAGTGAAATAAGTTAGAGGAAGGCAAATACTACATAATCTGACTGAAATGCGGAATCTACAAACAAAAATAAAAAACTAAGCTCATAGATACAGAATGGATTGGTGGTTGCCAGAGGTGGGGGGGTGGGTGAAATGAGTAAAGGGGAAGAGGATTAAAAAGTACAAACTTCCAGTTATAAAATAAGTAAGTCATGGCAATGTAATATACAGCATGGTGACTATAGCTGATAATGTACATTTGGAAATTGCTAAGAGAGTAGATCTTAAAAATCTTCATAAGAAAAAAAGATTTTGGTAACTATGTATGGTGACACATTAACTAGGCTTATTGTGGTGATCATGTAGTAATGTATACAAATAATGCATTGTTTTGTTATATACCTGAAACTAACACAATAGGTTGATTATATCTCAACTGGAAAAAATTTACTTCAGAGCTACAGTAACTAAGACTTTGTGGTACTGACATAACCTGATATAGATCAGTGAACAGAATAGAGAGTCCAGAATTAAACCCATATGATTATGGGCAATTGATTTTTGATAGGATTACCAAGACAATTCAGTAGGTAAAGAATGGTCTTTAACAAATGGTGCTGTGACAGTTGGGTATTCACCTGCAAAGAATGAAGGTTTTACTCCTACCTTGTACCATATGTAAAATTAACTCAAGATGGAATGGAGATGTAAATGTAAGGTAAAACTGTAAAACTCATAGAAGCAAACAGATCTAAATCTTATGGTTTTGGATTAGGTAGTGGTTTCTTAGATATGACACATAATCACAAACAACCAAAGAAAAATAGATTCGTTGGACATAATCTTAAAGACTTGTGCATCGAAGGACTCTATCAAGAAAATGAAAAGATAAATAACAGAATTGGAGAAAATATCTGTAAGCCATGCATCTGCTAAGTCTCATATCCAGATAAAGAACTGTTACAACTCAATAATAAAAAGAAAAATGACCTAATTTAAAAAATGAGGAGGGGTGCCTGGGTGGCTCAGTTGGTTAAGTGTCCAACTTCGGTTCAGGTCATGTTCTCTGGGTCGTGGGTTTGAGCCCCATGTTGGCTTCAGTGCTGACAGCTTAGAGCCTGGAGCCTGCTTCAGACTCTGTGTCTTCTTCTCTCTCTGCCCCTCCCCAACTTGCACTCCATCTCTGTCTGTCTCTCAAAAATAAATAAAAACGTTAAAAAAAATAAAAATTAAAAAATACAAAAAATGAGGAAAGGATTTGAATATACATTTCTCCAGAAAAGAAATACAAATGGCCAATAAGGTCATGAAGAGATTCTCACCTGATTAGTCATTAGGAAGATGCAAATCAAAAGTGCAATGCGATCACCACTTCACACCTAAAAGGATGACTAAAGTTAAAAAAGATGGTAATAAATGCTGACAAGGATGTGGAGAAATTTGAACCCTCATTCTTGGCTGCTGGAGATGTAAAATGATACAGCTGATTTGGACAACAGTCTCTAAAGTTAAATACAGAGTTACCATATGGTCCATAAGTCATACTTCTTGGTATATAACCAAGAGACTTGAAACCTGTGTTCACACAAAAACTCATTAGAATTGTTCATAGCATTATTCGTGATAGCCAAAAAGTAGGAACAATCTGTCAAACATTCATCAACTGATACTAAACAAAATGGTATATTCGTGCTACAGAATAGTATTCAGCCATAAAAAAAACAAACAAACCAGGCATTACTGATACATGCTATAATGTTATTTGAACTTTGAAAACATGTTAAGTGAAAGAAGCCAGTCACAAGATGCCACATGTTTTGTGATTCCATTTATATGAAACATTTAGAATAGTTAGATCCAGAGACACAGAAAGTAGATTTGTAGTTGCCAGGGGCTGGAAGAAGAGGAGAATGGTGAATGACTTTTAATGAGCCATGATTTTTTTGAAGTCATGAATATATTCTGGAATTCGATACTGGCAATTCTTACACATTCTGAATATACTAAAACCTACAGGGGCGCCTGGGTGGGTTACTTGGATGAGCATCTGACCCTTGATTTTGGCTCAGGTCATAATCCCTGGGTTGTGGGATTGAGCCCTGTGTATTGGGCTCTGCGCTGAATGTGGAGCTTGCTTAAGATTTTCTCTTTCTCTTTCTGCAACTGTCCCCTGCTTGTACTCAACGTGCTTTCTTTAACAAACCAACACAACTCCTCCCCTCCCCCGCCCCCACTAAATTGTACACTATAAAGAGGTGAATTTTATGGAAAGGAATTCTATCTCAATTCTGTTAAGTTTTTAAAAAAATGATTTTAGAGTTAAAATATATTCGATGATATACAATCCAAATATTTTTTCTTCTCTATTTAAAAATTAAATTTTTTTATTAGAATGCACACATGCTCACACATGGGAGCTGGGGAGGGGCAGAGAGAGAGGAAGAGAAAGAATGTTAAGCAGGCTCCATTCCCAGCATGGAGCCTGACATGGGGCTTGATCTCTTAACCCTGAGACCATGATCTGAGCCGAAATCAAAGATGCTTAACCAACTGAGCTGTCCAGGCGCCCCTTACACATTTTAATATAATCAAATGTCTTATTTTACTTACTTATTTCAAGTTTATGTATTTATTTTGAGAGAGAGTGCACACAGCAGAGAGGGGCAGAGAGGAGAGACAGAATCCCAAGCAGGCTCTCCCCATCTGCACAGGGCCCAGTGTGGGGCTTGAACTCCCATTCCGCAAGATCATGATCTGAGTTGAGATCAAGAGTTGGACGCTTAACCAGCTGAGCCACCAGGCACCCTCATAATCAAATATTAATGATTAAAACTTGAGTACATTTTATTATGAAGTACTTGTGGGAAATTGGATGTACTCTTAAAATTCTCAGTTACTTTGTATCATGTCTTGTAAAATTGCTGTAGTAAAATATAAATGTTATTTTTGGTTTTTTGAAGTGGTCATTTTATATAAAGTTTAATTATTTTTGTTTTACTTCAATATTGGTTTCATTAGGATTATATTAATAAGTTAGCTCTGCGTTGCAGGAGTAGTATTATCAATTTGTTAACAGATGAGAGGATACATTTCAGTTCTTGATGCAAGATTTTATTTAGGGGTTAAAAAGAAAGGGGGATTTATTAAGTTGTATGATGCTATAGTGATGATTTGGTACGAAAGGGAAACTAAAATTGAAGTGGTCCTTAGAACACTAAATGAGTGATTGACAGTTACTGTAGAGTTGTATATCAGTTTATCCCTTTTCTAAGGCAGGTCCCAACTGTCGAATGTATTAAGGTATTTAGAATTTGGGAGGAAGAGATGTAAAAGGAGATAATTCATCATTTTAAAAATTATAATTCTTAGTGCTAAAATAATAAAGGAATATAAATGAGCTTTATTATTTTTTTGTTATTATTATACTTCTGGGGTTTAATCTTTGGTAAGTTTGGAGCTTCTCAGAAAATAAAAATTAAGTACGATATGTGTTAGCTATTCCTGTATAAGAAATTGTTCTAGGAAACCAATTTGATGATAAATTATATTTAAAAAAAAAAGGATAAGAGAAAGAAACTGCTCTAGAACTCAATGGCTTAATTATTCTTGAGTTAATTCTTGTTAATATTTAGTTAATTAATAGTTAATTATTCTTGATCACATATCTGTAGAGCAGCTATGGGTTAGGTGACTTAGGTTAGGCTTGCCTGGGCAGCTTTGGGTGTGGGTGGTCTTTATATCTCACTGTGGGTTGGGCTTAGCACCTCATGTGGAGTTAGGCTCACTTCTCCTCTTTGTGTTTATTCTGGGGTCTAGGCTGAAGGGTTGCCTTCATCTACCGGGTGAAACTCTTTTCATGGTGATGGCAGAGGTGCAAGAGGGCAAGCCCTGCTGCACAAAGAAATTTCAAACCACTGTTTGCATCATTTCTGCTAATGTTTCATCAGTCAAAGCAAGTTAGATGGCTAAGGCTATGGGTGCAGGGAAGTATACTCTGCTCACCATGAGGCCAAAGGAAGGCATGTGGCCAGGCTCAGCATCAGTTGGGAAGGAAAATATACTCCTTCTATGGAGCGAAGGTTTGGAGACAGTGATTATACTTGAAGATAAACCTAATCTATTATATCTAATCTATTAAAAATGAGATATGTGATGCTTTGCATTGTCATTAGGCAGTTGTTTTATCTAGCTTAGTCTTAAGTTGTTTAAATAGATCAGTTAGTAGACAATAGTATTTTTTTATTCTCATGTGTTTTAATAGATTGTTTTATTTTAGTTATAGGATTTTTTTAAGATTAATTCCCAAACACAAGAAGTTACTAGAAGCATCATTCATTGGAAATATCATCATTCAATTTAAAGAAACAGTGATATGTGATTTCTGGCTCAATAAGGTAAGTGGCTTATACTTTCATAAATTAGTGCCTTCCGATATGAATTAGTGTGCCAAATATACGTTCTATTTTCAAAGAAATATAACTTATATTTTAATTTTTTGACTAGCATATACGTCTACATAGAAAACATTTGAGTAGGTGTATAGTGAAAAGTAAGCTTTTTTACACTTCTGACACTTGGTTTTGTAGTTTTCTTTCCCAGAAAGCTTTACTATTATATTTATTATTATATATTATTAATATTAATAGTTAATAATATATATAATTAATAATATATAATATTATTTCCATACCTATTATATACATAAGTAAGCATATGTTTCTATACATTTCCTTTCTCCTACTCTTCTAAAAAGCAGCTATTTTTACCCTGTTCAACATCTTGCTTTTTTTGGTTTAACAGTGTTTTTTGATTGTAGGTGTAGATCCATATCAGTTACTTACAGCACTGTTTTTTGGACAACTTTATTATAGTTTATATACAGTAAGTTTCACTCTCAACCTGTACAATTTGGTGGATTTTGACAGATGTACACATTGTTAGAACCACCATTATAGTCAAGACACAGAAGATTTCTGTCACTTCCAAAAGTCTGTTTCTCCCTCTATCCCTGACCCTAGGCAGTGACTCATTTACATTCTATTACTGTAGATTACAGTTGACCCTTGAACAACATGACTGGTTCCACTTATATGCGGGTTTTTTTTTTTTAGTAAATACATTGAAAACTTTTTTTGAGATTTGTGGCGCTTCAAAAAAACCCAGATGAACTATGTAGCCTAGAAATATTGAAAACATTAACAAAAAGGAGTCTCGTGAATGCATAAAATATATGTAAGTTATTTTATTATTTACTATCATAAAATATTGATGTTATAAAAAGTTAAAATTTATTAAAATGTGCACGCGCACACACATACATTGTATCATTTGCTGTCAAAAGAAATGTAAACAGAGATGCAGTATTAAATCATAACTGCATAAATACTGTATTACTGTAATAATTTTGTAGGCACCTCATGTTCCTGTTGTGGTGAGCTCAAGTGTTTGAGTCTGCTTTAAACATCGTGTGATGCTAATCATCTCTGTGTGATTAGTCTCTCCAGTTAAGTTACGTATTACAGTAAAAAATGATCTCGATGGTTCTTGCATATTTATCATCGTGTTTAGTGCAATACTGTAAACTTTGAACAACACCATGGGACCCATACAGAGTGCTACTAGTGATGCTGGAAGTGCTCCCAAGAAGCAAGGAGAAGTCATGACATTATAAGAAAAAATTGAATTGTTTGATGAGTACCATTGATTTGAGGCCTGCAGCTACAGTTGCCCTCCAGTTCAAGATAAATGAATTTAGTGTAAGGACCATTGTAGGAAAAGAAAAGGAAATTCGTGAAGCTGTTGCTGTAGTTATGCCAGAAGGCATAAAACCTTGTACCTTTTGAAATAACCTTTTTATCTTGTATTGAAATGCAGCTTTTATGTGGGTGCAGGATTGCTATAAGAAAGGCATACCTATAGACTCTATCTAATATGATCTGAGAAAACGCAAAGTCATTATATGACAACTTAAAGCAAAAGGAAGGTGAAGATTCTAAAGCTGGAGAATTTAATGCCAGCAAAGGATGGCTTAATAATTTTTGAAAGAGGTTTGATTTTTAAGATGTCAAGACAATGGGAGAAGCTGCTTCTGCCAACCAGGAGGCAGCAGATAAGTTATCAGATGCCATTAAGAAAATCACAGAGGAGAAAGGGTGTCTGCCTGAACAGGTTTTTTAATGCAGACAAAAATGTCTTATTCTGGAAAAGAAAAATACCAACAAAGGACATTTATTACTAAGGAAGAGAAATGAGCTTCAGGATTTAAGGCAGGAAGGGATAGGCTAACTCGTTTGTTTTGTGCAAATGCAATTTGGTTTATGATCAGGACTCTCCTTACCTATAAAGCTGCTAATCTCCAAATCTTGAAGGGAAAAGAGAAACACTAGCTGCTGGACTTTTTTTTTTTTTTTTTTTTAACGTGATCTCTACATCCAACATGAGGCTCAAACTCACAGCCCAAGATCAAGAGTCTCGTGCTCTACTGACTGAGCCAGCTAGGTGCCCCAGACTTTTGGTTTACAACAAAAAGGCCTGCCTGGATAATGAGAACCCTTTTTCTGGTTTGGTTCCATCAATACTTTGTCCCTTAAGTCAGGAAGTACCTTGATAGTAAGATACTGCTCTTTATTTCAACGTTTATTTATTTTTGGGACAGAGAGAGACAGAGCATGAACGGGGGAGGGGCAGAGAGAGAGGGAGACACAGAATCGGAAACAGGCTCCAGGCTCTGAGCCATCAGCCCAGAGCCTGACGCGGGGCTCGAACCCACGGACCGCGAGATCGTGACCTGGCTGAAGTCGGATGCTTAACCGGCTGCGCCACCCAGGCGCCCCAAGATACTGCTCTTTAAAGTTCTTTTGATCTTAGACAGTGTGCCTGGACACCCAGAACCTCCTGAGTTCAACACCAGAGGCATCAAAGTGGTCTGCTTGTCCCTAAACACAACATCTCTGATTCAGCCTCTAGATCAGCCTCTAGGACCTTTAAGGCTCATCACACATGATACTCTATATACAGAATATTTAATGCTGTGGAAAAGAACCCTAATAGAACATCATGAAAGTCTGGAAGGATCATATCATTGAAGATGCCATTGTTGTTTATAGAAAAAGCCATGAAAACTATCAAGCCTGAAACAGTAAATTCCTGTGGGAAAAAAATGTGTCCAGAAGTTGCGCATGACTTCATAGAATTTACAACAGAGCCAATCAAGGAAATCATGAAAGACATTGTAGATATGGCAAAAAATGGTGGGGAGTGTGAAGGGTTTTAAGATATGGATCTTGGAGAAATTGAAGAGCTAATAGATGCTACACAAGAGGAGTTAACAGCTGACTTGTTAACAGAAGATAAACACATCTGAACCAATGCCAGAAAATGAAGATGTGGAAACAGTGCTGGAAAACAGATTGACATTAGACAGTTTGGTAGAAGCATTCCAGTTATTCAAGACTGCTTTTGACTTCTTATAGGACGTGGACCTTTCGATGATACAGGTACTGAAACTAAAGCAAATGGTAGAAGAAGGATTGGTATTGTATAGAAACATTTTTAAAGAGATGAGAAAACAAAAATGTCAGGCGGAAATTAGTGTATTGCTGTAAAGTTACACCAAGTGTGCATGCCTTTACTGCCTTCCCTTTCACCTTCACCTCTTCTGCTGTCCTTGAGACACCAAGACCAACCCCTCCTCTTCCTCCTCCTCAGCCTACTCATTGTGAAGAGTGAAAACAAGGATGAAGACATTTATGATGACCCACTTCCATTTAATCAATAGTAAATAATCATCATGGCATACAGTTAATAAACTTATCTGTTGTATGTTTGTCTTCCTGTGAAAATCTAATAACTTGTGGCAAGAACTGTATGAGACATTTTTCTTTCATCATCATCATCATTGCTTAAGTATTCATCGTATAGAAAATCATGTACAAGACTTGTATGGAAGTGGATAGCTTATCCTTACATAGGCATAAGGTGAGTGATATTTAATATGAAATTAATAATATGTTTTCTTACTGTTTTATAACTTTGCTTTCAAAGAATTACGTTATGTACTATATGCTTCTCTTATAATTGGAGAAACTGTATATTAGCCTATCATCACAAGTAAGTGATTTTTTAAAAAATGTGTTTGCAGTGTTATGATATGATTGTAATACTGTATGACATAAAAATTGTATAATGATTCATTAGTGTATATGCTAGGCCAGCATGAAGCAGCTGATCAGTTATACTAGGCTACTGTAAAGCAATTATATTGCTGCCTCATTAGTACACGAATTGTTATACCTATAAATAAGTAGGAATTTCTTTTTCACATTATCTTTTCATTTTTGATGTCTAGTGTTAGTGATAGCACATAACATTTACAGTGTTTTGTATCATTTAGGACAAAATTGATGTAGGTTCTGACAGATGATTCATCTTGTAAAAGGATGTAAACATATCAATAAATGCAGTACTGTAAATTTATTTTCTTAACATTTTATTTTCTCTAGTTTTATTGTAAGAGTACGGTATATAATACATACATATAACACAAAATATGTGTTAATTAACTATTATTGGTAAGGCTTCTCATCAACGGTAGGCTATATTAGTAGTTAAGTTTTGGGGTAGTCAGAAGTTATATGCAGATTCTTCAACGTTTATTTATTTTTGGGACAGAGAGAGACAAAGCATGAACGGGGGAGGGGCAGAGAGAGAGGGAGACACAGAATCGGAAACAGGCTCCAGGCTCTGAGCCATCAGCCCAGAGCCCGACGCGGGGCTCGAACTCACGGACCGTGAGATCGTGACCTGGCTGAAGTCGGACGCTTAACCGACTGCGCCACCCAGGCGCCCCAGTTATATGCAGATTCTTGACTGCACTGGGATTTGGCACTCCAACCCCTGTGGTGTTCAAGGGTCAACTATAGTCTACTTTCTCTAGAATTTCAAGTGGAATCCAACATAATGTACTCTCTGGGTCAAGCTTTTTTCACTCACCATAATGGTTGTGAGGTTCATCATGTTGTTCCAGAAGTTTGTTCTTTCTGTTGTAGAGTAATTTTCTATTATATATTGATATATCAGTCCATTCACATGACCTTTGGTGGTTTTTTTTTCCCTTCAGATTTTGGTTATTGTGCATAAAGCTGCTTTGAAGATTTTAGACCACGGTTTTTACATGGTCATATGTAGAATGAATAGGATTCTTGCCTAGAAACCATCTTTGTCTACCTCGAAGATTTTGCCTTTGTTTTCTTCTTGAACTTTATAGTTTTGTACTCATTTCTGTGATCAATCTCAAATTATTTTTGTGGGTTGTGTGAGGTAAGGGTTGATGTTTTTTTTTTTTTTCCCCTTCTTTTCTATTTAGATATCCAGTAGTTCCAGCATCATTTTTTCAGCCTTTGTTTCCCCATGGATTTGTGTTGGCACTTTTGCCAAAATCAATTGATCATAAATGTATGGGTCTATTTTTGGATTCTCTATTCTATTGATCTCTGCTTCCTTTATCAGTATTACAGTGCCTTGATTACTGTGGATTTGTAAGTCTTGAAATTGGATAGTTATCTGTATTCAAGAAAATCTTTCTTAAAAAAGGCTTTGATCATAGTATATAGTTTCTACATTTCCATGTAAGGTTTAAAATCAGGTTGCCAATTTCTTTATAAAAAGACTGGGAATTTTGCTTGGACTTCAGTTGACGTGATTGCATGGTATTCTGTTGGGTGTATATAATTACATCAATTATGTAAGTAGCTTATACTGATGCCTGTTTGTTGGAGTGTTCAGTCTATTGATACAGTGTTGACAATTAATTTTATATTTATTTGTGTCTTTGAGCACTGGTGCATGTGTATCTGTTCTATAAAGTGCTGGAAATGGAATTGTTTGAAATTTAACATGTATAATTTTGATAGATACTGCTTGATTGTCTTGCATAGACATTGAATTATATGCAAGAATGTGAGACTACATGTCACAAACCTTTGCCAAGACTGTGTTGTTAAACTTCCTGATCTTTGGCCTGATAGTTGAAAATTGGTATTTTGTCTTGGTTCTAGCTTACATTATTATGTTACTATCATACCAACCATGTGTGGTTTCTTTCCTGTGAATACATTATGGTGATTACTGTTTCTTTTTCTTGCCGGAGTATTTCCCCAATTTCGTCTCTCAAACCTGTCTTCTGAATTTTGTGACAGGGTTTGAAAGTCTTTCCCACTGTGAAAATAAATATTATAATTTCCTACATTTAATCTGTTTTTGTTTTAGTTCTTAATTAATTTTTAATGGTTAAATGTTTTCTGGACAATACCTCACTCTTAACCATAATTGCCCAGATGGTTTCCTAATTGTCTTGACACCAACCGTGTTATTTATTTATTTATTAACTAAAAAAAAAAGAAATTTTTAATGTTCATTTAGTTTTGAGAGAGACAGAGACAGAGACAAAAAAAGACAAGAGTGTGAACAGGGAAGGGACAGAGAGATAGGGAAACACAGAATCTGAAGCAGACTCCGGGCTCTGAGCTGTCAGCACAGAACCTGACATGGGACTCAAACCCATGGACTGAGAGATGGTGACCTGAACTGAAGTCAGGCGTTTAACTGACTGAGCCACCCAGGAGCTTCTGTCTGTCTGTCTATCTATCATCTAAATTTTAGTTAGTTAAATACAGTGCAATATTGATTTCAGGAGTAGAACTCAGTGACTCATCACTTACATAAAACACCCAGGGCTCATCGTAACAAGTGCCCTTCTTAGTACCCATCACCTATCTACTCCTCTCCCACCCACCTCCCTCCATCAACCTATCATTAGGAGTCTCTTGTGATTTGTTTCCCTCTCTTCTCTCCCCCCTCCCCTTCCCATGTGTTCATCTGTTCATTTTTTTTTTTCAACATTTATTTATTTTTGGGACAGAGAGAGACAGAGCATGAACGGGGGAGGGGCAGAGAGAGAGGGAGACACAGAATCGGAAACAGGCTCCAGGCTCCGAGCCATCAGCCCAGAGCCCGACGTGGGGCTCGAACTCACGGACCGCGAGATCGTGACCTGGCTGAAGTCGGACGCTTAACCGACTGCGCCACCCAGGCGCCCCTATGTTCATTTTTTTTAATGTTTGTTTATTTTTTGAGAACGAGACAGAGCGTGAGTGGGGGAGGAGCAGAGAGAGGGGGGAGACAGAATCCAAAGCACACTTTAGGCTCTGAGCTGTCAGCACAGAGCCCAACACAGGGCTTGAACTTACTAAACCCCAAGATCATGACCTGAGGTGAAGTTGGATGCTTAACCAACTGAGCCACCCAGGCATCCCTCATCTGTTTTGTTTCTTAAATTCCACGTATGAGTGAAATCATATGGTATTTATCTTTCTTTGATGGACTTACTTTATTTAACATACTATGTTCTAGCTCCATCCACGTCGTTGCAAATAGCAAGGTTTCTTCTTTTTGATGGCTGAGTAATATTCCATTATATGTATACACCACATCTTCTTCTTTTTTTTCCCCACCTTCATTTTTTTTTTATTCTGGGCATGTGCTTTGCTGTATCTGGACTTCTGGCATTGCAAGCAGTACTCAGTGCTCAGTACTCAGTTATGTAAGATTGGAGCTGTTTCCTCTGGGATAATGGATTGTTTCTTAGCATTGAATAATTGGAAGGAAGTATAAGGTCATGGAATTCTAAACCATCCCATTCCTATCCCTCCAGTCTGACGCTAGATGATGGTTTCAGCACCTTGAACTTTCCCCCTCACTGAATTATATACATAATCCAGCTCCTCACATGTTGTGGAGTTTTTAGGATTGCTAGGTGAAATGTATGACTTTTATCTTCTTCATTTCTTTTGGTAATGCTGAGACCATGGGAAGAACATTTAAAATCCATGTTCATTTTATGTAGAAGTTCAAGAAGTTCACATTTAATATACATTTTCTTTGCACAGTCTTTATATGCAGAGCTGATTCCTAGTACTTTCAGGCCTCATACCATCTATTTTTATAACATCTGTACCTGGGTAAGGAAACAGCTTAGCACTGGTATGTTACTGTAAATCAGTAGGGGAAGTGGAGGTCATTGTGAAATAGGATTCAAACTGAGTAGGTACTTGGAACATTAAAGTTCAGAATACTTAGTTTGGGGGGGAAAGACCATAGGTGCGTAATAAATTATGTACAGTCCATCTCTATTTTTCTGCTTTACATCCAATTACAAGTGATATTTTCCTCCCTTACATGCATTTACTTTAGTAACTACCCTCATGTGTTTGTGCCTGTCCTTGAAAATATATTTACCCTTGTAAAATATGTAGCAAACTGAAACATAGAAATACACAGAGATATACAACATAGTATACAAAGTATTACTGAACAACTCAATGAATTAAAAAAAAATCCAAAAAACTTAGTAACTACTGTCCAGACCAAGATAGAGAATATTAACACCACAGAAATCTGTACTGTGCTCCACCTCAATTTTTACCTCCTACAGAGATAATTACTATATGACTTCTTTTTTTTTTTTTTTTTTTTTTTATAAAAATTTTTTTTTTTTCAACGTTTATTTATTTTTGGGACAGAGAGAGACAGAGCATGAACGGGGGAGGGGCAGAGAGAGAGGGAGACACAGAATCGGAAACAGGCTCCAGGCTCTGAGCCATCAGCCCAGAGCCCGACGCGGGGCTCGAACTCGCGGACCGCGAGATCGTGACCTGGCTGAAGTCGGACGCTTAACCGACTGCGCCACCCAGGCGCCCCAATTACTATATGACTTCTATTAACATTGATTGGTCTTTCTTTCTTTCTTTCTTTCTTTCTTTCTTTCTTTCTTTCTTTCTTTCTTTTTAAATTTAAACAAGTTGGATCTTCCTGTGTTTAATTTTTCTTATCTGGTTTCTCTCATTCAACATTGTAGTTATGAGGTTCACCGTTTGTTATATACAACAGCATTTTGTTCTTTATTCATTTCTGAATAGTATTCTAGCATATAAATTTATTTATTGAATCTAGTTTCAATTTTTGGCTATTGCGAGTAATGCTGCTAGGAACATTCTTGTACTTGGATATAGTCATTTCAGTTTAAAAGTTAGCAATGGTTGGAATTGCAGGGCCATAGCTTAGGTCTATGTTCTGCTTTAAAAACATTTTTTTTACAGAGAGAGACAGAGCATGAGCGGGGGAGGGGCAGAGAGAGACAGGGAGACACAGAATCTGAACCAGGCTCCAGGCTTTGAGCTGTGGGCACAGAGCCCAATGCAGGGCTCAAAGTCACAGACCGTGAGATCATGACCTGAGCTGAAGTCGGACGCTCAGCTGACTGAGCCACCCAGGCGCCCCCTATGTTCTGCTTTAGTAGATACTGCCAAAGAGTTTTTCAAAATGTTTGTACCAATATAAAGACCAAAAGCAGTGCTTAAGACTTTTTGTTGCCCCAACATCTTCTTTAAAAAAAAAAAAAAAAAAATTTTTTTAATGTTTATTTATTTTCGAGAGAGACAGAGACAGAATGTGAGTGGGTTAGGTGCAGAGAGAGAGGGAGACACAGAATCCGAGCAGGCTCCAGGCTCTGAGCTGTCAGCACAGAGCCCGACATGGGGCTTGAACTCACGAGCTGACTGAGCCACTCAGATGCCCCAGCACCACATCTTTATCCATTCATCAGTCAGTGGAGATTTGGGCTCTCTCCTCAGTTTGGCTATTGTTGATAATGCCACCCTAAACCTTGGGTTGCATACACCCCTTTAAATATGTATTTTTGTATTCTTTGGATAAATACCTAACAATGCAGGTGTTGGATTGTAGGGTAGTTCTATTTTTAGTTTCTTGAGGAACCTCAGTGCTGTTCTCCAGAGTGACTGCACCAGTTTTCATTCCCACCGGCAGCCCAAGAGGTTTCCCCTTTCTGTGCATTCTCGTCAGCACCTGTTTTTTCTTGTGTGGTTAATTTTAGCCATTGTGACAGGTATCAGGTGGTATCTCATTGTGGTTTTGATTGGTATTTACCTAGTGATGAATGATGATGAGCATCTCTTACTGTGTCTGTTAGCTGTCTGGATGTCTTCTCTGGAAACAAGTCTATCCATATCTTCTGCCCATTTCTTAACTGGATTATTTGTTTTGTGGGTGTTGAGTTTTGGTAAGTTCTTTATAGATTTTAGATACTAACCCTTCATCACATATATCAATTTGCAAATATCTTCTCCCATTCTTTAGGCTGCCTTTTAGTTTTATTGATTGTTTCCTTTGCTGTATAGAAGCCTGTTATCTTGATGAAGCCCCAGTAGTCCATGTTAGCTCTTGTTTCCCTTGCCTTTGGTGACACACCAAATGTTGAATCTTATCTTCATTAATTTGAAAGTAATTAGATTCATACTACCTTTGTATGTAATAACTTGCTTCATGCACTTGGGCCTATTTTTGGCGCAAATCTTGCATTACTCTCCTGTTTATTGATGTGTGGGAACTAAATTGTTTTTCTTTTTTAAAAACTTTTTTTTTTAACGTTTATTCATTTTTTGAGAGACAGAGCATGTGTGGGGAAGGAACAGAGAGAGAGGGAGAACACAGAATCTGAAGCAGGCTCCAGGCTCTGAACTGACAGCACAGAGCCCGATGCGGGGCTCGAACTCACAAACCATGAGATCATGACCTGAGCTGAAGTCGGATGCTCAACGGACTGAGCCACCCAGGTGTCCCGGAACTAAATTGTTAATTATTACAACTAAGTGGCACAAATCTACACCCATTACTTTTTTTTTTTTTAAGTGTTTGGAATTCTTTTTTTAATTTCTAAGTTAATTTTTTGAGAGAGAGAGCACAAGTGGGGCAAGGGCAGAGAGAAGGAGAGACTGAATCCAAAGCAGGCTCCATGCCATCATTGCAGAGCTGGATGCAGGGCTCAATCTCACAAACTGCGATTTCATGACCTGAGCCGAGATCAAGAGTTGCTGCCCAACTGGGTCACCCAGGCGCCCCATACACCGCATTACTTTCGTTTTTTTTTTTTTTTTTATGTTTATTTTTTGAGAGAGAGAGAGAGGGACAGAGTGTGAGTGGGGGAGGGGCAGACAGAGAGAGGGAGACAGAGAATCCAAAGCAGGCTCCAGGCTCCGAGCTGTCAGAACAGAGCCCTATGTGGGGCTCAGACTCACAAGCTGTGAGATCATGACCTGAGCTGAAGTCAGAAGCTCAACTGACTGAGCCACCCAGGCACCCCATACCCTATTACTTTCTAAGTTGATTTGTGTATGTGTGTTGTTATAAACTGGTATGTGATATTTTCTTCTATTAGGTATTTCAGCTAATTGTTATTTAAAACTTTTTATTTAAAATTTTTTTATTCACCTTAATGAATTCACATACTAATATTTTTTTTCTTTTTTTGCCCTGCAAGTAATAATTTGCATGTATAATGTATATGTGGTCAAGATTTTTTCCCAGACCCTAGAAGCTTGAGGGACATCTTTTTCTCCTCATGATATACTTTATAACATTCTTTTTAAATCCATTGTGCTAGGTGCTCTGGGCCCTTTTAATCTGGCAACTCATTTCTTTCTCTTTTTTTAATTATTAAAAAAATTTTTTTTAATGTTTATTTTTGAGAGACAGCGAGTGCAAGGCGGGGAGGGGCAGAGAGCGTGGGAGACACTGAATCTGAAGCAGGCTCTAGGCTCTGAGCTGTCAGCCCAGAGCCCAACACAGGGCTTGAGCCCACGAACTGTGAGATCATGACCTGAGCTGAAGTCGGATGCTTAACTAAACCATCCAGGCGCCCCTGTTTTTCTCTTTTCTTTTCTTTTTTTTTGGGGGGGTGGATGGAGGGATGAGGAGATTATCCTGGTTTTTCCAGGTGGCCCAAGGGTTCTTTTTTTATTATTTTTTAAATTTATATCCAAGTTAGTTAGCATATAGTGCAACAGTGATTTCAGTAGATTCCTTAATGCCCCTTACCCATTTAGCCCATCCCCCTCCCACAACCCCTCCAGTAACCCTTTGTTCTCCATGTTTAAGAATCTCTCATGTTTTGTCCCCCTCCCTGTTTTTATATTTTTGTTTCGCTTCCCTTGTGTTCATCTGTTCTGTGTCTTTTTTTTTTTTTTAAATTGTTTTTTCAACGTTTTTATTTATTTATGGGACAGACAGAGACAGAGCATGAACGGGGGAGGGGCAGAGAGAGAGGGAGACACAGAATCGCAAACGGGCTCCAGGCTCCGAGCCATCAGCCCAGAGCCTGACGCGGGGCTCGAACTCACGGACCGTGAGATCGTGACCTGGCTGAAGTCGGACGCTTAACCGACTGCGCCACCCAGGCGCCCCTGTTCTGTGTCTTAAAGTCCTCATACGAGTGAAGTCATATGATATTTGTCTTTCTCTAATTTCACTTAGCATAATACCCTCTAGTTCCATCCACATAGTTGCAAATGGCAAGATTTCATTCTTTTTGATTGCTGAGTAATATATACATATATTCATGCTTCTGCATGTCGCTGTCCAGTTTTCCCAACACCATTTGCTGAAGAGACTTTTTTCCATTGGATATTCTTTCCTGTTTTGTCAAAGATTATTTGGCCATACGTTTGTGGGTCCATTTCTGGGTTGTCTATTCTGTTCCATTGATCTATATGTCTGTTCTTTTGCCAGTACCATACTGTCTTGATGATTACAGCTTTGGTAATACATCTTGAAGTCTGGGATTGTGATGCCTCCAGCTTTGGTTTTCTTTTTCAAGATTGCTTTGGCTATTCAGGCTCTTTTTTAGTTTCATACAAATTTTAGGGTGGTTTGTTTTAGCTCTGTGAAGAATGCTGGTGTTATTTTGATACAGATTGCCTTTTAATTTTCTTCTTATATTTTGTCTCCTATTTGCCATATCTGTCTTTTTTGTTTGACTTTATATGAGATCTTCTTACTGTGATCTTCTAATGCTTTTATTGACTTTTTAAATTCTTTGGTAGTTTTAATTTTCATGTGTTCCTTTTTTTTTTTTTTTTTTTTTTTTTTACTGTGAACTTGTATATTTGTTTCATGGATGGATTGGCTTATTTTTAGTTTTTGGCTCTGCATAGTTTGTTTTTGCCAAGCCATTTATTTCGTTTTTTCATTTTAAGGTTTTTCTTATGTATATGGTTATTCTTGTTTATTTGCTCAGGGTTACAAGTGAGACACTAAAAACTGATTTGAAAGTTTTGTGTGTTTGGATGGTGGACGGGCTGGTAGTTTCTTGACTGTAGGGTGTGAGAGACAGAGAGAGGGTGCTTGTGCTTATGGACTATGGACTACTACAGACTGCAGGTCCTATCAGTATTTTTTTTGTATCTTTTATCTCTAGGCCTGTCAAATTCATTAGAAAACCATCTTCCCGGGAGGTACAGTCTTGGCTGCCTCCTCTAGGAGTCTCTTGAGTAGGCAAAAGAGAAGTTTAGGTGTAGGGAGTGGGTTTCAGCAATCACTGTGTGTACTTCTACTTATTCCTTCTATTGTCAGTATGATATTTCTTCCCTCAGCTGTCCTGAGTCCCCAGACCAAAGACCTTTCATTATACTCTTTCTAGACATATATACTACAGTCTTTAAGGATGCAGGGGTGGACAGTCTTCTGGGTGCTAGTAATTGGAATGGCAGTCTTGGAATCTTTCTGTGTTTTTGAGTTCTTTTTTCATCCTCATCTCTGGTGGAGCCTGATACTTCCAATTACTGAGTTTTTGGGGTTTCTGTGGTTTTAAGTAGAGCTACTTCTCAGTTTCCCCATTTCTAGCTTAGGATTCAAGTTTTCTTGAGTCTGGAGGTTATTATTTATCATTCTTTGCAGCTTACATATTTTTATTTTCACCATTTGCTCTTTTATTTATTCTTTGGATTTCTTGTTTTGTCTTGTTTTAATCTATTGCTTTTTTAAAGTAGGTTTTACATGAGAGTAGAGGTAAATGTGTGTTTAAATCTGCCTTTTCAATTGTATATCGGTGTTTTTCTGTGTACAAGTAGTTATTTATGTGCACTCTTTTTCTTCAAAATAGGATTTTACTTTACCACTTTAACCTATTATATGTACATATTATGAATTGCATTTTTATTTTTAAACTTTTTTTCCTACAGCATAAAATGGATAGTTTACCTCAGGTTAGAAATACTAAAGTTATTGGTATGTATAAAGTGAATTCTGAAGACTAATGGTAAGACAGGGTAAAATTGTGGAGTGTTGTATATAATGAGTGGTGAATGAATAATTTGCATATTTCCTTTGCACCTTTTAAACATTTTAAAATACACTTTCTTTTCCCCCCTCCTTAGGTGCTGTGTAATGTGTTAAGAGGATATTTTAAGGAATGATTTTGTCAAATTTTCATGAGTTATGGTGGCTGAAAGATCAGTTCTATCTTGTGGGAAAGGAATTGTAAGTAATATCAAGGAATAAACTGATTTTCGACTATTGTGTATTTATATAAGACAAGTCATTGATTACTTGTAAGAATGTAGTTGGGATACTTTTTTCTATTAACTTTAAATTTATAGATTAATTAAAAAGGAGAAGTTAGATTTTACATAAATCAGATTATTTCTGTATAGTATTAGCATTGCCATATTTCTTGGATTGTACAAAATTTAATTTTATTTTTTTTTTAATTTTTCAGAAATGGCAGCACAAAAGGAAATCTATATTAATAGAGTATTTTATTAAACTAAAAAGGTTAGATAAGAACTTTAAACTAACAGTCTCAGCAAACGAGAGAAACCTACTAGCTGTAAGACATGTTTCAAATGAATCGAAGTCCAGTAACTGTAGACTTCAGAAGAAAAAAGTTTTCAAAATCTTTGTCAAAACAGGTCAGTGATAAATAACTCCTCCAGTAATAGGGCTAGGCCTGAAAACCATAATTAATTGAAAAATTAACAAAACAGTTTGAACCTGAATTAAGTTTTTTTCATAAAAAATTATAAAAATATCAAATTAGAATTAAATTTTCCTCAGATTTCTATTGCCTTGCCCAAAAGTAAAGCAAATATCTTTTAGCCTTCATACCAGCTTTTCTCATGACCTAGGGATGACTGAAACCTTATTTGAAGCAAACTAGTATTTTTGTTGAAAATGTACATCAGCCTCAAAGTTGATTTTTAAGACCTTTTCAGAATAATACTAGACATTCAGCATTCACACCTACCAGGACACAAACATCCTCTCAAATACTACTGAGAAAAGGAGGACCTTACTCAGGAATGATGTCCATTCAGGAGAAATCAAAAGAAAATTCCTCCAGTGTTATTAAAAAAAGTGAAGATAAGAATTTAGAAACACAAATTCAAGGTTCTCAAACGAATCTGGCAAAAAAATCAGGCCCAAAGGAAACTATCAAATCACTGGTTAAATCTTCTAGTGAGAGTAAAATAAATCAATCTGAATTAGGAACATGTATGAGTACAAGGTCAGCAAAAGCGGCATCCAATGATAAAAAAGCTAGCAAGTCCATTAATAAAAATATGGTGACTGTGAAGGGACATTCACAACAAGAATCTACAAAAAAGAAAAAATTACCTCAGAAAAAGTCAGTGCATGGAACTCCTAAATCAAATGAACAGTTTAACCGGAGGTCACAGAGACTTCAACAGTTAACAGAAGTTTCAACAAGGTCTCTGCGTAATAGAGAAATTCAGGGTCAAGTTCAAGCAGCTAAACAGAGTTTGCCACCAAGAAAAGAGCACTGTAACAATACTCAAAGTAAATCTAATAAAGTTAAAACAAGTCAAAAACATGTGAAAAGAAAAGTACCGGAAATAAAGTCTGACACTAAAGAGGATGAAAATCTAGTAATTAATGAAGTAATAAATTCCCCCAAAGGAAAAAAACGCAAAGTAGAGCATCAGACAGCTTATACTTGTAATTCTCAGTGCATAAAAGGATCTGAAAAGTGTCTTCAGAAGAATACTAGAAAAGAGGAAACAAAATCTGTGCCTGTAACTTCTGAGATAAAAAGATCAAAAATGGTTACTTCAGCAGTCTCTAAAAAGAATGAGATGAAGAAGTCAGTTCATACGCAAGTGAATACTAGTGCAAAATCCCAAAAAAGTCCACAGCCATCAGTGCCTGAACAAAGTGTAGATAATGAGCTGGAGCAAGCGGGAAAGAGCAAACGGGGTAGTATTCTCCAGCTCTGTGAAGAAATTGCTGGTGAAATTGAGTCAGATACTGTAGAGGTAAAAAAGGAATCTTTACAAATGGAAAGTGTAAAGGAGGAGAAGCCTACAGAAATAAACTTGGAAGAGACTAATAATGAAAGACAAATACTTCATCAGAAGGAAACAAATCAGGATGTTCAATGCAATCGTTTCTTTCCCAGTAGAAAAACAAAGCCTGTGAAATGTATATTAAATGGAATAAACAGCTCAACTAAAAAGAACTCCAACTGGACTAAAATTAAACTCTCAAAATTTAACTCTGTGCAGCAAAATAAGTTGGACTCTCAAGTTTCCCCTAAATTGGGCTTAATACGAACCAGTTTTTCACTACCAGCCTTAGAAATGCATCATCCAGCAACTCAGAGTACAGTTTTAGGGACAAAACCACATGATGACAAAAATATAGGTTGCCAGCAGGAAGAAACTAAAGAAATTAATTCTGAAGAAGTTAAAGTTAATGATGTTACAGTTGAAATCGATAAAACTACAAAAAGGGCTTCTGAAAATTGTCATTTGGATAATCAGATAAAACCACCTCCTGACCCACCGTTGGATAACCAGATGAAAGATTCTTTTGAATCAACACCAGATAAGGTAATTTATTTTTATTATGAACAGTAGAGTTGCAGGAGTACCTTCTTATTAAATAAGTTTTACAATGTATTTTAGCCTAAGAATCAAGTTGTAAAAGACAGGAATCATTTGTTAAGGTAGCCTATTCAATTTTAACTCAGTCTCGTAGTGAGTGAGACGACTAACTTGACTCCTTTAGAGGTCTCACATTCGTGTAAATGCTTCTCATTGCTTTCTTATTTTCACTTTTCATTTTTATTTTATGTGAAGCATAAACCTGTTGAATTCTGGCTTTTTTTTTTTTTTTGTATTTTTTTGAGTATAATTGACACACCATGTTATATTTGTTTCTGGTGTACAACATAGTGATTCAGTATCTCTTTATGTTCTGCTTTGCTCACCACAAGTTTAGTTATCACCTGTTACCATGCAATGCTATTATAATATTGTTGATTATATTCCCTATGTTCTACTTTTTATTCCCATGACTTCTTCATTCCATAATTGGAAACCTGTATCTCCCACTGCCCTTTACTCATTTTGCCCTTTCCCATACCCCCTAGCATTTCTTTTTCATTTAACACACCGATTTGCTTTTTCTATTAATTGCAACTACAGAAACTATGTTTCATAGTGACTAAAATATAGAAATTAAAGTTGGGCCTTATTCTGACCAAATTGTTAAAATTAATTTCAGCTGGCACAAATCAGCCCCTTTTTTTCCACCTGATAAAATTTAAAAATATTTATTTCTGGTAGTAGGGAGTCTTTCAGTTTGACTTGTGTGACCATTTTGAACAGTTGGGCAAATAAAATGTCTGAAAGATGTAAATAATTCAGTCTTCAGTTTTAGAGTAAGATTGTAGTGGTGAAGAATTTTAAAAATGGTAAGTTGAAAAAGAATCTTGAAAAAAAGGAAAAACAATCTAATAGCTAGAAGAAACTTTAATGATTATCTGAGGAAGTAGTTTGAAACTATAAAAGCAGCTGAGCTGATTTTTCCCGCCAAATTAAATCATAGGTAAAATACCAATATATAAACCTATAAGAAATTTTTTATGTATAAAAAAATGGAGCTTTATGATACATATGTGAAAAACTTCACTAATTTGTTTCAATTGTTTTGTGATGAGAAAACTTAGAGCAGCGGAGGAATGTAATTTAGGTCACATGTTTGGGGACACAAATAGGATTCAATTTTTAGGTGTTCTTCTCAGCCCAGCATTTTTTCTACAATTGCATACTTTGAACATTAGAGCACTTGAGAAAAAAGTCATCATGAGTAGAGGGAAAAGTCAAGTCATCCTAAGTTTTAGGAATGATTTAAAGTTCCTTTTGGAGGCATTTTGTTGTAGGAGCAAAGTTGAATGAATGAGGAATCTGGGCTTCTTGCCAGAAGCCATGAAAATAGATCATTGTCTATTCTCGTGGACTACAAATCAAATTAAAAAGGGAACAGATACCATATGGTACTCTTAGATTTTATTTTCTGAACAAATGGGAATGAAAGCATCAATTAGAAGATAATTATTCAAATAGTGACAGTAATTAGAAGTAAGTAGTGACTGGTAGTGTAACAAGGGTGGTTTACATCGGAGATGGAGTGGCTTTCTTTTCGGGGTATGTTTTGTCAGCAAATTGATAGCTATAGTCCAGGTGTATCTTCTCCTGGAGTATATATCTTCAGGAGTTTATCTTCTAACTCCTTGCTGCATAAATGCCTGTCAAAACTCAGTTTGTGGGATAAGTCATGAGAATAAAAGGTACAATATAGGGAATATATAGTTACTGGTATTGTAATAGTGTTGTATGATGATAGATGGTAGTTACACTGTGGTGAGCATAGCATAATGTATAGAGAGGTGTTGAATCACTGTGTGTATACCTGACATTAATGTTAACATTGTGTGTCAATTAAAATGAAATTAAAAAGAAACCCTCAGTTTGTGGACAGTTATATCGAAGAATAAGAAATGTAATCCTTTGGAGTACTAGAATAGAGATGCTTACTTGGACCACATTATTTTGACCTGTAATACTGTTTTTATTGGAATGTGCTTTGGATTTATACAGTTCCTCTCAAGGTGCATTATGAGAAACTGTGCTGTGAAACTTGTGTTAAAATTTTATTTACGTTTATAAATTCTTGACTATTTCAAACATTCAGAATACTATAGAAAGTTAACATTATACTCTTGTTTACCACCCAAATTTGAAAAAAAAAAACCCAACATTTTATTGAATTCAGGTCTTTTAAAATAAGAAAAGTATGTTACAGATACAGGAAAAGACCTTATCTCCCTCTTCTTTCCATTCACCTCTCTTCCCAGAGTTAAAATGAGTTTGTGAAGTTGGTGTGGATCTTTCCTTTTTTGTTTTTATGATTTCACTATTTATGTATATCCATAAAGAATACTTAGCAATGTTTGTGTTTTAAATGTTTACATAAATGCTAGCATAGTTTGTGTATATGTGTGTGTGGTTTTTGTTTTGTTTTGTTTTTTGCTAACTTGGTTTTGTGCAAGTTGAAAGCACTTTTAGGTTGTTTCTCTTCTTTTCACCAATACCACTGATGCAATCACTTTCACAGAGTGATCAGGAATGTGGTAATCATGTTAGTTCATGACATAGTTGAGTGCTTGCTGTGTCCAAGATTTTGTGCTAGGCTCCAGAAGACAAATGTGTTCTGCCTTTAAAGAATTTACATTGTAGCAGTCACTTAAGAGATTTCTCTTTATTCATAAGCACTAAGAATTGTGGCAGCTTTGTTCAACCATCACAGCAGCTTTTGGTTAATGACATAATAGCCTTTGGTTAACACTGCCTCTTTGTTAGTCAGAGGAGAGCTTCATAAAATTATCACTATAGTCTACGCTATGGTTTCTATTATTATCTACATATTACAGGTGAGGGGAACGAGACTTAGGAATTTAAGTAACTTTTACCTGAGTGACATTTAAGTGGTAGAGCTAGGATTTAAACTGAGATTGTCTGGTTTCAGAATCTAGCCATTTTATACTTGGGGAGGAAGGAGAATATAAAAACAAACCCTGTATCATATGAAATCTTTTTCTATGGCTGCTTGTAATTTTGATGTCAGTTTCAGCAGTACTGAGAAATGATGTTTGATAGGGCTTCTCTGAATTCTTTGGGCTGAATTTAAATTATTTTAACTTTATGAATTTTAAAGCCCAATTATTTTGTGATTCTTTTTTTAAGCCAGTAACTTCCTAAATTCCTTCCTTTTTAATGGAGATTAATTAGTCATTGCTCTTGTTTTTAATTTTTCTGCTTTGTCAGTGATGAAACTTGTTCACTTTTTCAAAAATATTCAAAATAATGTCACATAGTTGAGTGTAATAATCACAATACAGATACAGCCAATGTTGATAGAGCTTGGAATATTATTTTCTTTTGGTAGTTATTATCACCTTTGATAGTGTTCTGATTTAGGGGATTTTGGGAATACAAAAATGAATAGAATATCTTTGCTCTTAAGAGTTATAGAAGCTTGGGGTGCCTGGGTGGCTCAGTCGGTTAAGCGTCCTACTTCGGCTCAGGTCGTGATCTCGCAGTCCATGAGTTCGAGCCCCGTGTCGGGCTCTGTGCTGACAGCTCAGAGCCTGGAGCCTGTTTCAGATTCTGTGTCTCCCTCTGTCTCTGACCCTCCCCTGTTCATGCTCTGTCTCTCTGTCTCAAAAATAAATAAACATTTAAAAAAAAGTTATAGAAGATGAATCAAAAACAACCAATTGAAAATAGTAATAAGGACATGAAAGAGGTAGAGGTGAAGAAGATGGAAAATTATTCCAAACTTGGGAAAAGGGCATGGAGAAACTTGGCAAAGCTTCATAGAAGAGGTTAATATTTAAGTAATGGGTTGAATTTATACAGGGGGAGAGGTTCTAGATTAGCATTATCCAGTAGAAGTGTAATGTGAACCACATGATTTAAAATTTTCTGGTAGCCACGTTAAAAAAGAATGATAAACTGGTAAGATTAAAATATTTTATTTAACCTGTCATATAGAAATACTTTCATTTCAGCATATAATTTTAAAAGTAGACCTATTTTACTTTTTTGTAATAAGTCTTAAAAATCTGTGCTTTATATTGACAGTATAATCTCAAATCAGTCATACTAACTACATTTTAGGTGCTCAATAGTCAGGTGAGGTAGTGGCTACTCTATTGGACAGTGCAGGTTTAGATGGATGAAACAGAAAAAGTATAGAACCAAAATATATCTGTGGGATTTGCAAGTTCTTCAGTGTAGCATGAAGGGGAATAATGGGAGCTGATGCGGAGAGGGTAGTTGTGGGAGAGATCATGAAGAGACTCTTAAAGCATATCAGTGTGAATTACCCCAACTATGAGGTATTATCTTAAATTTTCTTAGTATGCATTCACTGAAAGTGTCTTGGGATGAGTCCCAAACATTGATATGAAAGCAAATAGTAACAATTTGAATGTTGTATGTTCAGAATTTCAGTCTGTGTTTGGAATCCAAGCTTCAAAACAATCCCGTGGGAAATACCTCTACTGTTTCAGCTTCACTCAATCAAGCAAAAGTTGATACAGGAGAGAATAAATTTCCAGGTAAAACTTTGAAACTATCATTTGGTTTTTTCAGTGTTCAGAGATATTTTTGTCAGTATGATAGGAAACAATATTGACTACCAAACAGGCCAGTTAAATCCTTCTGAACCATATTGCATATGTTTTTCAAATGTGTAATTATCACCATTCTTTTTTTGTTTTTTAAAAATCTTTGGGGCGCCTGGGTGGCGCAGTCGGTTAAGCGTCCAACTTCAGCCAGGTCACGATCTCGCAGTCCGGGAGTTCGAGCCTCGCGTCGGGCTCTGGGCTGATGGCTCAGAGCCTGGAGCCTGTTTCCGATTCTGTGTCTCCCTCTCTCTCTGCCCCTCCCACGTTCATGCTCTGTCTCTCTCTGTCCCAAAAATAAATAAACGTTGAAAAAAAAAATTAAAAAAAAAATCTTTATCACCATTCTTCGGGGCAGAATTGCTTCTCTTTCTTACCTTATTTAAAGTACTTAAGTATGGGGGCACCTGGGTGGCTCAGTCAGTTGAGTGTCCAACTCTTGGTTTTGGCTTAGGTCATGATCTTAGGGTCATGGGATTGAACTCTGCATTGGGCTCTGCGCTGAGTGTGAAGCCTGCTTGAGATTCTCTCCCTCCCTGCTGTATCTGCCCCTCTCCCTTGCTCATGCTCTCTCTCTAAAATAAAGAAAAAACAAAGTACTTAAATATGACTCTTTGACTTGCTACCAGAAGGTCTTTATCTTAAATCTTTTATTTTGTTTGTAACTTACTTTCTGGAGAAGTATGTCTTAATGAATTGCCTAAGTTAGTGGTAGAAGCTTATTTCTCAAATACAGCTTATTATTTGTGCTTTTCCACTTTAGATTCTTATCTTCAATCCTGAGTTACTCAGTTTTCCATCTTACTGATTTTGTTTTTGAAAGGATTTAACAAATGCTGCAGGGGCGCCTGACTGGCTCAGTTGGTAGAGTTTACTTAAAAAATAAAAAATTAAATAGATTCTGCAATTTGTGCAGTTATACCATACAAAGATTTTTTTCGTAACCTTGAAAACATCTTTGACAGTACATTATTTGAGCTGTTGGGTGAAGATTTGCTCACCATTATCAGATGAAGCACAAGGGCATATGGAAAGAAATTCCAAATTCCTCATTCTTGTTTCTCTCTGCTAAAGGAAATACTTAGAGTGGTATACTGAAGTCAGATAATTTCTTCTACTACGTATTATTTAAACTTTTCGTGGAGGAAGGGAAAGCACAATATAAATATGAGAAATGCAGTTATTTTTTAGAAAATAAAATGAATTATTGCGTTATTTATTAATATTAAAACTTCAGAAACTATAATTTTAAAAATTACAGTATAATATACAGTTTTATATTAGTTTCAGGTGTTATAATACAATGATTCAACAATTCTGTACATTACTCAGTGCTCATGATAAGTATACTCTTAATCTCCTTCACCTATTTCATCCATCCCTCACTCATCTCCCTTCTGGTAACCACCAGTTCTCTATATTTAAGAGTATTTGTTTCTTTTTTCCTTTGTTTTGTTTCTTAGATTCTTTCATATGAGTGAGATCATATAGTACTCTATTTGTCTTTCTCTGACTGACTTATTTCACTTAGCATTGTACTCTCTAGCTCCATCCATGTTGCAAATGGCAAGATTTCATTCTTTTTGATGGCTGAGTAATATTCCATTGTATATATGCCACATTTTTAATCCATTCATCCATCAATGGACACTTGAGTTGCTTCCATAATTAGGCTATTATAGATAATTCTGCAATAAACATCTTTTTAAATTAGCATTTTGTATTCTTTGGTAAATACCTAGTAGTGGAATGACTGGATCATATGGTAATTCTATTTTTTATTTTTTGAGGAACCTCCATACTGTTTTTTACGGTAGCTACACCAATTTGTATTCCCACCTGTCATGCACGAGGGTTTCTTTTTCTCCACATTCTTGCCAACACTTACTGTTTCTTGTGAGACTTCAGGGTTTTTTTAAACGAAGAGGTGTTCCCATTTATTTCCATGGAGAGATTATATAATTATATGGGCATTTATACAATTTCCTATGTTGTTCAGTGCTAGTAATTGGTGAAACTAGAGGCAAACTGTTAATCTACCATTGGATTTCTTTGTGACTCTGTAGAACTTTTCTACTTCTGAAGAGTAATTTCTAGGAAGGGGGCCTAATTTTATCAAATGGTTTTATTAAAAAGAAAACATTTAGAGTTGCCTGGGTGGCTCAGCTGGTTAAACGTACGACTCTTGATTTCTGCTCAGGTAACGATCTCACGGTGTGTGAGATTGAGCCCCAACATGGGCCGACAGCATGGAGCCTGCTTGGGATTCTCTCTTTCCCTCTCTCACTCTTTGCCTATCTCCTTTCACATGCTCTCTCTCTCTCAAAATAAGTAAATAAACTTAAAAAAATAAAACATTTCATGTATTGTTCTCTTTTTTCTTCGTAATGATTTGCAACTATTAGATGGAGAGCTAGTACAAAGCTTAAGGTTTAACTCATCTTCTTGATTAAATTACAGGTTCAACTCCCAAACAACACACTATACTCAGTAACCAAACATCTAAGACCAGTGATAACAGGTAAGACATTAGTTTAATACAAGAGTAAATATAGGAACAATTGAAAGATAAACTGAGGCTTTTACAGTTTTCGTTTATTTGAAAATCAATTCAAATTGGGCAGCATTCAGTGTGGCAGATAGAAAGGAGCTGCAAGGAGCTGTAACATGAAAGACTTATAGGCAGAAAGGAGTGGGATTAAGGAAAGTTATAACTGGTGGAAAAAATGGGTTGATTATTGCAAAGTTACTTTGCTTTAGGGGGAATGGCAGATTATCATTAGGGCAAATTATCTAACTAGTGCTGATTAAATGATTCCTGATTGACTGGTTAAAGATTCCATTTCTAGAAGAGCCAAAACTAAGTCTTGATTTGGTAATGTGGGGCTTAGTATAAGCAACTACATTTTGGACCTGTTGTCTTGTTTTTAACAGAACTTTAGGATTTTATACTTCCAACTTTTGAGTTTGGGATATTTTTCCTTAAAAAGTTGTGCTAATAATCTGGTTTTTCACGTAGAAAGAAAATGATTTTCATAAGTTTTTATTTCATTTTACTTTTTCTGTGCCTATACATACGTTTTATAGTTTTTTCCCCCCCTTAGGGTAATATGGGCATCTTTTCTACCTTAATTACCTCATTCTTTTAAATCTGCATTAAATTTCATTGTGTGAATATTCCATTGTTTATTTAACAGTTCTCCACTTCATAGACATTTTGGTTGTTTCTTATTTCTGTCCAAAAAAGTTCTTTAATAAACATATGCATCTTTGCCCGTTTGTATTACTATATCTAGGATAAATTAATAGCTATGGGAATTATCCTGCATTGCCATATTTTTTTCCGATTTGTGTCTTTTTATACTTCCAGCAACAGTATTTTGAGAATGCACTTTTCTGCAAACCCTTTGAAGTACTGGTATTATCAACATGTAAAAGTGTTTTAAGTGTTTTAGAAGCACTTGGTTCTGTCTTTAATGTCAAAATTAAATTACATCTGACTTACTTTGCTTTACAGATTACTAAAAAACAGTATTTAGGACAAATTGTACTGACTCAGATGGCTAAAACTATGAAAAACTTGAAACTTACTCAAACTATAGTACAGCAGTTTTTTGTTTATTTGTTGAAAATCAGTAATTTTCTTGGGTGTTCTCCCCTTGATTTTTAAAATGTTATTTATACCCCCCTTGGAATTGAGATTTGTGAGTGTCGTATAGAGAAAGTTTTTTTTTTTTTATTTTTAGTGCTTTGAAGTGATAATAGCTCTATAACATTTAATAGTGTGATTTTTTTTTTTTTTTTTAAAGGGAGACACCACCAAATCATTCTTGGCCTAAGTGTAATTCCCATTTGGAGATAACAATTCCAAAGGACTTGAAACTAAAAGAAGCAGAGAAAGTTGATGAAAAACAGTTGATCATAGTAAGTATCCAACTTGACCTTTTTGGTGAAGTGTTGTTATAATCACCTTTCTTATGCACATTGTTAAAGAATAAATTCATTGCTTTTTTTTCAAAGAGTCTTGTCACCATAAATTGTCATTATGGAAATATTCCTGGTATCATTAGAAATCCCCCAACTTGAACCCCAGTAGTGAGTTCCTCCTATCACAAATAAAAACTCAAATATCCATACTCTTATTTACAACAGATTGATACTTTATATTAAATTTGTTATTTTTTAAAAAAAATTTTTATTTATTTTTGAGAGAGAGAGAGAGAGAGACAGACAGACAGAGAGAGAGAGAGACAGAATCTGAAGCAGGCTCCAGGTTCTGAGCTGTCAGCACAGAGCCTGATGCAGGACTCAAACCCACAAACCGTGAGATCATGACCTAAGCCAAAGTCGGATGTTTAACGGACTGAGCCACTCAGGAGCCCCAGATCTGTTACTTTCTTTAATATGTCGTTTGATGTACTTTGTTTTAGTAGTTGGTTTGAATATTAAAATAACATGGAGCTTAATACATAAAATGATTTTAAATATCTGTATTTTAGTGTATATTATAATTTTTAAACTGTGTTTTACAGGAAGATAAACCAGTAGTTAATTTGAAATAGAACTTAAATACAGTTTGGTGACAAGTTGAAAAAGAGATATTTTGATTGATGAAAAAACCTAATTTGAGTAAGCGAGCACACTATAAAAAAAAATGAAGGAACCCAAAATAATAGGAAAATTTAATGTACTTCCAGTCAACATTATCAGTAGGATTTGGTGGAGTTGACTTTAATTCTAACTTTAATATAGGAGAATAACTTTGTAAGAATTGTCTGCAAATTTTTGAGAAAGGTTAATCGGGAAAGTTTCATTAGAGTTAATAATGTTTCTGTTGTTAAATCTCAGTATGGTAGTGAAACAGGATTAGACTAGTAGAATATAGAGCAGCACTGTCCAATATGGTAGCCACATGTAGCTGTTGAGTATTTGAAATGTGGCTCATTAGAATTGAGATATGTTGTAAGTGTAAACATAGTTATGCATTTTAAAGACTAGTATAAAAAAGGGAATGTAAAGTATTTCACTGATAAGTTTTTTTTCTATTTAGTACAAGTTGAAGTTAAAGTATTTGGGATATGTTTTGTTGAATAAAATACTAACATTAATTTCACCTGTTTTTGCATTCTTTTTTTTTTTTTTTTTTTTTTTAAATTTTTTTTTTTCAACGTTTTTAATTTTTTATTTTTGGGACAGAGAGAGACAGAGCATGAACGGGGGAGGGGCAGAGAGAGAGGGAGACACAGAATCAGAAACAGGCTCCAGGCTCCGAGCCATCAGCCCAGAGCCCGACGCAGGGCTCGAACTCACGGACCGCGAGATCATGACCTGGCTGAAGTCGGACGCTTAACCGACTGCGCCACCCAGGCGCCCCTGTTTTTGCATTCTTTAACATGGCTACTGGAAAATTTAAAATTTGTGGATTGCATTTCTATTCAGTTCTGGTCTAGAGTTGATGAGGATGATGATGTTAATAGCAGCTAATACATTGTTCCATGTACTCCACTCATATTAACTTAGTTAGGCCTCAGTTTTTAAAGTATGAGGTAGGTACTAGTATTATCTCCCATTTACCAATTAGGAAACCAAGGAAGAAAAGTTTGCTCAATACTATGAAAACTGCTTGGTTGCAGAGATATTTGTACACTGGTATATCATTCATAATAGCCAAAGGGTGAAAGCAACCTAAGTGTCCATCAAGGATGAATGGATGAACAAAATGTGTATACATACAATGGAATATGATTCAGCCTTAAAAAAAGAAATTCTGACATGCTACAACACGGTTGAACCTTGAGGACATTAAGCTAAGTGAAATAAGTTAGTCACAGAAAGACAAATACTGTAAGATTTCACTGCTGTGAGTGTCTAGAGTACTCACACTCAGACAGAAAGTAGAATGGTGGTTTCTAGGAGCTGGGAAGGAAGGTAGTTTGGGGACCAGTTGTTTAATTGGTTTAGAGTTTCAGTTTTGCAAGATGAAGAGACTTTTGAAGATTGGTTACAGAACAATGTGAATATAGTAAAACTACTGAGCTGTACACTTAAAAGTCATTAAGATAGTAGGGATGCCTAGGTGGTTCAGCTGGTTGAGTGTCTGACCCTTGATTTCAGGTGGGACAACGTGGGATTGGGCCCCGCATTGGGCTCTGTGCTGAGCGTGGAGCCTGCTTGAGATTCTTTCTGTCCCTCTCTGCTCCTGTCCCTCATTTGTGTATTCCCCTCTCTCTCAGATTAAAAAAATAAATTAAGATGGCAAATAATGTTATATATATATTTTTTGCCACAGTTATAAAAAATTTTTTTTTAAAGATTTATTTACTTATTTATTTTTGTAGAGAGAGAGAGAGAGAGTGAGCAGGGGAGAGGGGGCAGAGGCAGAAGAGAGAGAATCCTAAGCAGGCTCCACACTTACTACGGAGCCCCCACACAGGGCTTGATCCCATGACGCTGGGATCACAACCTGCGCTGAAATCGAGAGTCGTACAGTCATGCAACTGAGCCACCAAGATACCCCTACTTGATCCTAGTTCTAAGACACTAGAGATGCTGTTATCTTAGATCTTTTTTTTTTTTTTTTAGTAATTCAAATTGTACAGTTTTAGAATAGAAAGAGTAAAGGGATTATTAGTTTATTATTATTAAATTTAGATCATATTGCTGAAAATTTCTTGTTGAATAAGGACAAGAAAGAAAACATTTTGTAAACAGTTATGGTTCTATAGCACAAGTGAATTACTGGAGAATGGATGATTGTACTTGTACTTAGTTAATATGAAAAAAAATTATAAATTACTGTTAATAATTTTTAATAATTAACTGTTTTAATAGAAAAATTAATATTACCTTTTCTCATGAGTTTTTGGTAACATCAAAATATTCTTTTTAATATTTATAAACTAGAATAAAACCATTAAAGAGAACATACTTTTAAGACATTAAAAAAGGAGTCTGTGAAACACAGACTAAGCTTTAACAGTGTAATTATTGCAGATATAAAAATACATCTTCATTCTCATTTATAGAGTATTTCCTGTTGAGGGCTTTAGGACTAAGATTGTAGTGTTAAAAGATATTTCTCAGTTCTTCTTAGTTGCTATTAAATGCTGTGGAGTGAGTGGTCAGATTACTAAAATTAAGGACTTAATAAAATTACACATTAGATTTCACAATTTAACACCTTACTTGTTAATCAACACTGAACATTATTCATTGTAGATTAAATACTTCTCACTTGATGTTCCCGTTATAGCTTTAGAAGCTGAATTACTCCTTTGGGAGGGAAAAACCTTTTGTTTGTTTTTTATAAATAGGATGCAGGACAAAAAAGATTTGGAGCAGTTTCCTGTAATGTTTGTGGCATGCTCTACACAGCTTCAAATCCAGAAGATGAAACACAGCATCTGCTCTTCCACAACCAATTTATAAGTGCTGTAAAATATGTGGTAAGTGAAATTCATGACTTCTAAAATGCAGATAATTAGGTCAGCATCTTAAAGACATGAAGTGCCAAATTTAAGTCATTGACAAATTTTTTAGGAAATAATAATATATACAAAACCCTGGTAGTATGTATACTGGCTTATTTTAAAACAAAGCCGAACATAAAACCAGCTAACTTTATTCTGGCTGGCTTGTGTTGTGGGATTTTTTTTTATTTAAGGTACATATTTAAAGTAGTTATTATACCTCATCTCTTCTAACAAATAATGCTATTCAATTTGAGTATTTAAAAATTTTTCTTTAGTGATTATTATTAACTGTTGATAAGCCTTTTTAATATTCATAATAGCTTGGCACAAGTTTTTATTTGAGGACTGATAGTGATATATATTATACCAAATAGATGGTTTTGCAATTTTTATTTACCTTCTTTTTGCTATCATGAGAGTTTTTCTTTATAAAATTAAAAAAAAATTTTTAAAGTTAAGATCTCAGAATTTGTTGTATACTTAAAAAAAAAAAAATCCCACAAAGCAAGTACATTTTAGTATATGTATTTTAGTGTATGTGTATTTGAGACATGATGGGTATTATTTAATAGTTTCTGGAAATTGCAAAGTTTTAATCATTTTGAACCATTTCAGATATCTTGTGAAATTAGTAATTTAATGTAATTGCCGTTTACCTATATCTGAAATGGAATCTATTTTTTTCCTATACATGTTACCTTCAGTACTGTACACTCACATTAATAAGACCTCCAGGATATCTGAACTGAGATCACCAATTCATTTCATGTAGATTTTTACATAAGCAACAGATGTTGGATTTTTTAAAAGATCTTTATTGGCTTCAGTTAAATTCTTACCCTTATCTTTGGTTGAAGGGTTCATGTTATTTCATTTATCCAATTAATTCTAGGCAAGATACGTAGAGTTTTCTTATCTTTCCTTTTTTTTTTTTTTCTTTTTGGGGTCTTTACTGTGGTGATTCTTTATATTCCTTATTTTATCTGCCATTGCCACACATACCCCCTTCTGTCACTTAACTAAATGCAGTATGAACTGTGTGGACGTGGAGTATCTATAGCTAGATACTGATTTATTGTTTGAAATTTGTACTTTTCCAATTTTACTATATTAATGCTCTTACAACTTGAGAAAAATAGTTCTATCAGTAGCTAAAGTATAGAATACTATGGGGCAAAAACATTTCATTTAATATACATAAGTCTCATAGAAGTTCTCATTTTACATCATCTGATTCTTGTAATTGCTTTTGTAAAATTATAAGAAGATTAGGTTTAAAAGACTTAATTCCTCATCTTAAGGGAACTTCTTAATTTCTGAGAGAAAAAGTAAAGAAGTTAATCAGGAAATACGCACTCTGCGCTTCCACGGTACTAAGGGAAGCTGGTTTATGGAACAAGGTGGAGTCATTACCTTCTAAACAAATTCTGGCTCTTGAAAAGCTATCAAGCCATGTAGCAACTTAGGGAAGATTGATTCCTACCCCAGCCCTACCCCTCCTCCCACCCCACCACTTTGATGGGACAGAGCTATGGGTTATTTTATTATTTTTGAAATAAGCTCAAGAGAAGGAATTGAGTTTAGCAGTTGGCCGACCTTTGCTAACCTCAAGATCAATATTTTTCTTTTGCTGTTTTCAAATGCAGATTATACATAATCTAAGACTATAGAAACTCCTCCAAAACATTGTAGCATTCTTATGTAGTGTATGGAGAGAGGATAAAAACATACATGTTATGTTGAAGATGTTCTGCTGTGATCACAGCTCTCGATTTTGGATTGGGACATTAAACATTTATTGGGCACCTAGTATGGTGTTTTGCATTATTGTACACTTACAGGGCAGCTAGTGTTGGCTAGTGTTGTGTTTTTGCATCAAGCACTTTTTTTTCCTTTTTAAAACTTGAGTTATAATTGAAGTTTAATCACTTTTTAAGTGTTTGAGAAAACATCTGTTTTTTTTTTTTAATACTGATTTTATCTGTTTATGTTTCCTGGAGAGAAGCACATAGAAAAGAAGTCATTTGGTGTTCTGGCTTTAATTAACTTTATTTATTTATTTTTTTTAATTTTTTTTTTCAACGTTTATTTATTTTTGGGACAGAGAGAGACAGAGCATGAACGGGGGAGGGGCAGAGAGAGAGGGAGACACAGAATCGGAAACAGGCTCCAGGCTCTGAGCCATCAGCCCAGAGCCTGACGCGGGGCTCGAACTCCCGGACCACGAGATCCTGACCTGGCTGAAGTCGGACGCTTAACCGACTGCGCCACCCAGGCGCCCCAAGGCTTTAATTAACTTTAAATGACAATATTTGGGGACTGGAAATAAAGTTTTGTTCTACTTAAGACCTTTTGAAAATAGAATAAGTTAGACCCAATGAGAGTTTTACTTTTTAAATTTTAATCAAATGTTTTTAAGGAAATAAATAGCTTTTCCTTTGGGTAAAAATTTTCTCTTAGATATGGTAATAATCTGTGACAGTTAAGAAAGAATGGCTAAAGACCTTTACAAAAGATCAAAATGATATTTAAATTATTTAGTTATCATAGAAATTGATGCTCACAGAGCCTTATTTTTTTTTTTTTTGTTGGCAAAAATATTTTCTTTTTCTTTATCCTTTTTGGTTTGGGGGTAGGGGAAAGAATGATGATGCTCTCTATTCCGTACCCCATCTGCCTCATGGATACCATGTGAGGAAATTCATTTTATCTAACTTATTATAAGCTGTTTAGAAAGGAACTTGTTAATGCTTCGGGGGAGCCTGGACTCTGGTTTACACTTAGAAACACTTCAATTTCCCTTCTTGAACTGAGGTACTCTATACTAAAGGTGTGAAGAGAAAGCAGGAAAAATTCTTCCCAGAGCAGTGAGCAATGTTGCCAGGCCTGGAGCCTATCCAAAACTAAGTTATATTTTGAACTTTAAGTAATGTATTTGGGTTCTTTGCAGAGAAGTTTCTAACTTAATCCTTTTGTCCTCTATCCTTCCTTATCTCCTTTGAATTAATTAACACCTGACTGAATGAATGCTCTGTGGAGGGTTCTACTCTCGGAGGTATATGATATGCCTTTGCCTTCAAGGTTAGGAGCAAAACCTGAAAGAAATGAAAAGTTAGCAAGAGATTTATGTAACTACTAAAGCAGGAAGTCAATACTAATTATTTAAATTCAGTTATAAATTAGCTTTGCAGTTCAGAAGTGATAATTTAGTAAAGCAGTGATTAGAAGAGGGGTTTGTTTTCATCGGTGAGGAAAAATTAAGACTTGAAAATTTTTTTTAATGGACAAAAGGAGGTCATCTGTGATTGATGGCATAGTATAGCCAATGAGAAAGCTTAACATCTGTGTGGGGAATAATGAATAATTTTTGTTTGTTTTTACTGAATCAGATTTTTGTAGGTAGTAAGATTAGAAAAATGCATCAAATCAGATTGTGATACTTTGATTTTGATGCCCTTTGGCGTTTTTTCTTTCTGTTCTTTCAGATGTTGAAGAATTTTGAGAATTGTGAATGATACAGTTAAGTTTAAATAATGATCAAATAATATTTTGATAGAGTGTAGGGAGAGAAATAATATTTTAGTGACATATAAGGAGAGAGTAGTATGTGTTTGTGGTCTGTGTGGTGTTGGATTATTAGGGCGTTCGTAGAAAAGGGGAAAATCGATGATCAGAACAACTGAAGGAAGATTTGACAGATTTCTGATCGGCTACAGAGCCACACTCTCCAGCATTGTAATACTAAACCATCAAAGTAAAAATGTTGTTCCTCTTCATGGGAGGGGATAAAAGTTACAGCAAAGGGAATAATAATGAATGGTATTGTAATAGTGTATGGGGACAGATAATAGCTACATTTGTGAAACTTGCATAATGTATAGAATGTATAGAATCGTTGCACCTGGGTGGCTCAGTCGCTTCATAAGGTAAGCCCTGTATCGGGCTCTGTGCTGACAGTTCAGAACCTGCTTGGGATGCTATCTCTCCTTCTCTTTCTGCCTCTCCCCTGCTCACATGCACTCTCTCTCAAATAAATACACTTAAAAAAATAGTTTTTAAAAATTACCCAGTAACTCTTGCTGAGTCTTTAATCTTTTTTATGTGAAATTTGAATACATATTTATATACTTTTTCTGTATTCCTTTTGAAGGTGATTAGGAAAGAGGACACTGGGTGTTAAAGAGAAGTAAATAGAGCAGGAATAGAGATTTTTAAATCTTGGGAATGGAAAAGGAATCTGAAGCAAAGTAGCACTGGCCCTTAGAACTGTACTGTGGCATCACTGGAATAGGGAGCAGGTATATTTGTAGGAGGGACTGAGAGGTCAGAGAATGGTCTGAGTTTCGTTGAGTGTCTCTGCTTAAAGATAAGGCTATATATCAAGTTTGTTTCTCCTCTGATCCTGATTTTTAATTTTTCTACTTTGTTGCATCTTTTTAAAAAAACATTTTTTAAATGTTTATTTATTTTTGAGAGACAGAGAGAGAGAGACAGAGTGTGAGCAGGGGAGCGGCAGAGACAGAGAGGGAGACACAGAATCGGAAACAGGCTCTAGGCTCGGAGCTGTCAGAACAGAGCCTGATGCAGGGCTCAAACTCATGAACCATGAGATCATGACCTGAGCCGAAGTCGGATGCTAAACTGACTGAGCCACCCAGGTGCCCCCTACTTTGTTGCATCTTAAATACTTAAGAGTATTGTGGTATATAAATATAGGATGGGAGCGGGACTTCCAAATCTTAGAAAATAATTTTGCTTTGGAATGGAAGGCCACATAGTCCGATGTGGGACTTGATCCCACGACCCCGGGATCATGACCTGAGCCGAAGTCAAGAGTCAGACACTCAACTGAGCCACCCAGGCGCCCCCAGTTTTTCAGTTTTTAAAAAGAATTTATAAACTCTCAGGAGGGAGAATTTATAACGTATCTAGTGGCAAACATTTCTTTAATCTGTTCTTCTCTACTTTTCCCTATTTCCGGAAGTGGTGCCACCCTGTAACTCATTTCCTTAAACTGAAAACTTCTGAATAATCCTTCAGTTTTCTTTTTGCACTTCTTATACTCAACCCATTAGTAAATTTCACCTTCAAAATAGATTCCAAATCCTCCCACTCTGTCATGTCCATTGCTTCCTCTCAAAACCAAGCTGTCATCATTTGACCACTTGTGTAATGCTTTCCTAACTGGTTTCCCCGCTTCCAGTTTTGTTTCCCTACAGTCTTTATGGTGCCTACAGCCATCTTTTAAAACTTAAATCTTCAACTGGGGACATGAAATATATTGTGTTATATTTGATACAAGTTAGGCAAAATAAAACTAGCAGTAATGTACCTCACAATGTAAAAAGCAGTCCAAATTTGAATTCATTGTAGCGATTAAAGATTTGTTAACTAGGATGGCATATAGAATTATATACCTAATTAAATTTAGGTGCTAAAGTGGTTCATTCCTCATTTAAAAAAATAGTGAAAATAATTTAACTCTGTTTCTTACCATTTGTAAGACATTATTATGGATCATCATATACCAGTGAATTTTCTTCAGTTTGTATTTAAAATTCTCCATGAGATATATTCTACTTTATGCATATGAAGATAATTCTAATCCTTCTCTCACAGGATATACGTACATCTTTGGGAGTTTCATTTTCTCTGTTGAAATCTTTTTCACATAGTTTGTCCATCTTGTCCTTTAAAATCTTTAACATATTTATTACGGAAATTTTAAAGTTCTTCTATTTTTTAATTTTTCTTTTAGGTTTATTTATTTATTTTTAGAGAGAGAGCATGAGCAGGGGAGGGAATGAGAAAAAGGGGGATGGAGAGAATCCCAAGCAGTGCAGAGCCCCACGCAGGGTCTAAATGCACAAACCGCTAGATCATGACCCAAGCTGAAACCAAGAGTTGGACGCTTAACTGACTGAACCACCCAGGTGTCCTAAAATTTTAAAGTTTTTCTAATTCACATATGTGGGTCATCACTGAACCTGTTTCTATTGACTTTTTCTTCTTGATTTTGGAATATCATTTCCTAATTCTGTTTATGGTCTTTTTTTTTTTTTTTTAATAGACTATTTTTTTTTTAGATCCATTTTAGGTTTATAGTGAAATTGAGCAGAAAGTACAGAGACTTCCCATATATTAACCCCCACCCCATGTGTTCAGTATCCTCACACCAGTATGTTTGTTAAAATTGATGAACCTACACTGACACACCATTATTCAAAGTCCATAGTTTTTATTAGGGTTCACTCTTGGTGGTGTACATTCCTTGAGTTCTGAAAAATGTCTAATGACATATATCCACCATTATAGTATCATAGAGAATAGTTTCACTGCCCTGAAAATCCTCTGTTCTCTTCCTTTTTTATCCTTGCCTTCCTACTAACCCTTGGCAATTGCTGATCTTTTTTTGCTGTCTTCATAGTTTTACCTTTTCCAGAATACTGTACAGTTGGAATCATACAGTATTTGTTTTTTTTCATACTGAGTTCTTTCACTTAGTAATGTGCGCTTAAAGTTACTCCATATCTTTTCATGGCTTGATATAACTCATTTCTTTTTAAAAAGTGCTGAATAGTATTCCATTGTCTGCATGTACCATAGTTAATTTATCCATTCATCTACTGAAGGATATCGTGATTGCTTCCAAGTTGTGGCAGTTATGAATAAAGTTGCTATAAACATCCATGTACAGGTGCAGGCTTTTGTGTGGAGGTAAGTTTTCAACTCCTTTTCATAAATACTGAGTGTGATTGCTGGATTGTATGGTAAGAGTAAGTTTAGTTTTGTGACACTGCCAAACTGTTTTCCACATTGGCTCTACTATTCCCACCAGCAATGAATGAGATTCCTTATTGCTCCACGTCCTTGCCAGAGTGTGGTATTGTCATTTTTCTGGGTTTTGGCCATTCTAATAGGTGTGTAGTGGTATCTTGTTTTCATTTGCATTTCCTAAATGACTTATGATGTGGAGCATTTTTCATATGCTTATTTGCCATCTCTATATCTTCTTTGGTAAGGTGTTTGTTCAGGTCTTTGGCCCACTTTTACTTTGGGTGTTTTTTTTCTTGTTGTTTTAAGAATTCTTTGTATCTTTTTGGATAGCAGCCCTTATCAGCTATTCATTTATATTATTTTCTCCCAGTCAGTGGCTTGTCTTCTTATGCTCTTGATGGTGTCTTTTGCAGAGCAGAAGGTTTTAATTTTAATTTTAATCAAGTGCAGCTTATCAATTCTTTCTCCCATGGATTGTGCCTTTGATGTTGTATCTAAAAAGACATTGCCATTTGGAAGGTTATCTGGATTTCTTCTTTGTTATTTTCTAGGAGTTTTACAGTTTTGCTTTTTACATTTAGGTCTGTGATCCATTTTGAGTTAATTTTTGTGAAGGGTTTGAAGTATAGTATCTAGGTATCTAGATCCTTTTTTTTTTTTTTTTTTTTTTGCATGTGGCTGTCCAATCATTCCAGCAACATTTGTTGAAAAGACTGTCTTGTCCCTGTTGTTGCTATTTTATCAAACATCAGTTGATTATATTTATGTAGGTTTATTTTAGGACTCTCTGTTCTGTTTCACTGATATATTTGTTTCTTTTTTCACCGATATCAGACTATCTTGATTACTGTAGCTTTATAGTAAGACTTCTTTTTTTTTTAATGTTTTATTTATTTTTGAGAGAGAAGGAGAGAGACAGTGTGAATGGGGGAGGGGCAGAGAGAGAGGGAGATACAGAATCCAAAGCAGGCTCCATGCTCTGAGCTGGCAGCACAGAGCCCAGTGCAGGGCTTGAACCTGCGAACTGTGAGATAGATCATGACCCGAGCTGAAGTCGGATGCTTAACCGACTGAGCCACCCAGGCGCCCCTGTAGTAAGTCTTTTTTTTTTAATGATTGATTTTTTTTTTTCGAAAGCTTATTCTCAAATGTACAATAGAATCTAAGAAACATTTCATTCTAACTGTAGATAGCAACAGCTGGTATGAAAAGGAATCCAGATGTTTAAACAGGGATAGAAATAAGTATCACCATTGCCACAGACACAAGGAACAGCTTACTTTTTGCCAGATTTCTTAATTCCACCTGTGGCCAGGAGACCCCTCCCCACGGCCTTTGCTTTAGCTCCTTGAGTTTCTTCTACTCCTCTTTCTGTTTGAATGCCTTATCTCATCCATCTCCTTAGGGACTGACTTCATGCCACCTTCATGGCTGGACATGGTGCCTGCCGCTCCTTTCCCAGACTGCCACTGGAAGGGGTCTGTCTGGATGTCAGGTAGCATCAGTCTTCTGACTGTTCCTCTCCTTCAGTATTGTGTTGGCTGTTCTACCCTTTTTGCTTTTTCATATAAATTTTAGAATCATTTTGTCAGTATCCATAAAATAACTTGAGGTTTTTGATTGAGATTACATTGAATATGTAGATCAAATCAGGAAGAACTGACCTCTTGACGGTATTTAGCTTTCCTGTCTGATCTCAAAATTTTTTTATACACTGCATTGGAATTTCTTCAGTTTTCCAGCAGTTTTTTTTTTTTATACTTTATGCCTTGGGTAACTATCAAATGTAACTGAATTTTGATGGAGCTAATTTTAATTTTAATTTTAATTTACTTTCATTTCTGAAGACTTATGATTTTGAAAAGAGATGGGTTTAAAATTAATTATTTCAATACATAATAATTCTTAAACTTGGCTGTTGAAATGTTTTCTCAAATTGCTTTTGTACTTATTTTTAAAATTTTTATTGAAATACAACATGTAATCGCTTCTCGGCCTTTTGGCTAAGATCAAATGAAATACAACATGTAAAAAAAAGTACACAAATAATGAATACACAGCTTAATATGGTGTTTTGACAAAGTCAACACCCATATGACAAGAAACATTACTGGCATCTCAAGCCCCTTTGTGCCCCTGTTGCATTCACTCCTTTTCCTTACCTTAGGTCTAACTGATATGCTGACTAGATTTGTTTTGCATTATTTTTCACTTCTGTTTTTTTTTTTTTTTTAATGTTTATTTATTTTGAGAGAAAGCATATGCTCATGTGAGCAGGGGAGGTACAGAGAGAGAATCCCAAGCAGGCTCCGCGCTGTCTGCACAGAGCCTGACAGAGCTTGATCCCATGAACCGTGAGATCATAACCTGAGCTGAAAAATCAGGAGTCGGATGCTTGACTGACTGAGCTACCCACGCACCCCTATTTTTCACTTCTAAATAAATGATGCTTGAACAAGCCTTAGGCCATTGATAGTGTTTTGGCGATGGGTGGTTTGAATTTTCTAAAATAAAAAGTTTAATACAACACACACATACACTAATGAATGCCCATGTACTTATCATCCAGTGTTAATAATTAACAATTCACGGACAGTCTTCTTTCATCCAGCCTTCTAAGTTATTTTCAAACGAACCCCAGGTGTCACATTATCGTTTTGATAGATATTTTTAAATCTGTATTTCTAAAAGATGAAAAGATGACTATTTTTACCATAAAAGTTCTTTTTTTTTTTAAGTTTGTGTATTTTGAGAGAGAGCACACATGAATGGGAGAGGAGCAGAGAGAGAATCCCAAGCAGGCTCCGCACTACCAGCACAGGGCCCATCTCAGGGCTGGAACCCATGAACCGTGAGATCATGACCTGAGCTGAAGTCACGAGCTGGGTACTTAAACAACCAAGCTACCCAGGCACCTCACCATAGAAGTAATTTAAAGAATATACCTACACCTTTTTTTAATTTAAAAAAATTAAAAAAAAATTTTTAATGTTTATTTTTGAGAGAGAGATAGAGAGCGAGCAGGGGGAGGGGCAGAGAGAAAGGGAGACAGAGGATCTGAAGCAGGCTCTGTGCTGACAGCAGAGCCTGATGCAGGGCTTGAATCCATGAGCCGTGAAATCATGATCAGAATCAAAATCGGATGCTTAATGGACTGAGCCACCCAGGCGCCCAAAGATAACTGCACCTTTAAAGAAAAATCAGTTAATTCCTTACTATCAGAGATTCCCTTAGAGTTCAAAGCTCTCCAAATATAATTCTCTATACTGTTTATTTGTTTGAATTAAGATCCGTATATTGGCATTCGTTGGCACGTCCCTTAAGTCTCCTTTAATCTGAAGGTTCTCTCTGTCTTTTTTTCTTGCAATATTGGTAATCTTTTCAAAAGCTGGTTGTTGTTTTTATTTCTCAAGGTATTTTTTTTCATGGGTATTCTCCTTCAGCCTTTTTATGAACGTGATTAGTGTGAGGTTTAAAAATTGGGGTATAATTTACATACAGTTAAATGCACAGATCTTGGTGAATTTTGGTAATTGTATAGATAGATCAGTGTTTCCACCACTTAATGTATATTGTTTTCAGTTAATACCCTTTTTAAATGGAAAGAGAGGAGAAATCCTTTTCATTCTTTAGTTTCTAAAGTTTAGAGTAAGTACAGTGGCAAGGAACAAAAAATAATCATTGATTGCTATTAGGAATATAAAGCTTTTTGCTTTTCACAGCCAGATAGGTGAATTAAGAAAATTTGGGGTTTGGAAAATATTACTTGCTACCAGAGGGATATATGTAACATTTTAGAGCTAAAGGTGAGAAGTGTAAATGCACTGGGTTGGAATTTGCATCTTCATGGAAGGCTGTGGCTGTTTGGTTATTCCTGTAAATTGTATGCACCCTTCCCCCACAACCTTCATCTCTGCCTCAGTTTCAGGCAACAATCTCCTCTAAACTTTTTTTTTTTTTAATTTTTTTTTTTTTTAACGTTTTATTTATTTTTGAGACAGAGAGAGACAGCGCATGAACAGGGGAGGGGCAGAGAGAGAGGGAGACACAGAATCGAAAGCAGGCTCCAGGCTCTGAGCCATCAGCCCAGAGCCCAACGCGGGGCTCAAACTCGTGGACTGCGAGGTCGTGACCTGAGCTGAAGTCGGCCACTTAACCGACTGAGCCACCCAGGCGCCCCTCCTCTAAACTTTTTAAAGTCAGGAAGATCATGTGGTTATTAACTCCAGGAAAGAGATAACTACAGTGGAGGCATATAAATGTCTTAAGTATGTTATTTGACAGACATTAGCCTACTTGGTTGTTTCATCTGTCTGTGGTTTGAATTTATTGTTTATTTCACTTTGGGGACTTTATTAATCAACTTGGGTTTTCTTAGAGTAGGGCACTGATCTTAGTTTGATATCATTATTAAGGTAGAATAGAAGTTACTGAGTGGCTACTCTGTGTGAGGAATTATCTTAAATACAACTCTCTTAATAAGCAACTAAGTGATGGAGGTGATGACAGCCATTTTGTACATAGCCTAGATCTGGAAACAGAGAATTTGTGATTTGTACAAGTTATATAGCTAGTAACTACCAAGAACAGGGCTTTAAACCCTGAACTTTTACTCCAAAACCTTTGAACAGTTTTCACTAAAATACACTGTCTTCATGAGTATTAAAAACCTAAGAAATAGTAACTCTGCCCTTTGCAAATGCTTGCTGCTTATATGTATGTGAAGAAACAGTCATATATAAAACACAAAATTTTGTCAAATCCAATTGTGATAGAATTTCTGCATGAATGTGCAAGTCTCAAATTGTTTCAGGAGAAAGTTTTACACTAAAAAGTCAGTAAAACAAAATAATTTGTCTAGTGCTTATGGTGCAATATAATGACATTAGACCAATATTTTTGTTTGAAAGGTAATAGGTAAATTGATCAGATTTTCTTTAGATAATTCAGCTCAGGATATGACTTTTTTAGAAGTGGGGGTTACTTAAATTTTCTAGTTCTTCATTGAATTTATAGCTTAACTTTTAAGATGAAAAGTCTGTTTTCATTTTATGGAAAGTGGATATATTTTAAAAAGCTTTTCCTAACTTAACATAGTAATATAAATTTGTTTTAAAAGAGGTAATGTCTTTTATACTCCTTAAAAATTGCTTACCTAAATTCAGATTTAATTTCTATTTTGAAAAAAAAAATGACTTCTGTGTCTATTGTTTCTGCTCCTTTTCAAATTTTGAGAACCTTTTAACCAATCATAATTACAATCAACTGAATTTTACTTTATCTTTGTGTGCTCTGTTTTTTAAACAAATTCTCATTTTAAATACTTCAAATTGTTACATTTACCAAGCTTATTACTAGACTTTTTGTCCCTAAGATCCTGCCCCTCTCCTAAAAAGCCATTCTAAATTTTTTAACAGAAAATCAGCTTCCTTTCAAACTTGCCATAGTATTAAAAAAAATGTAGTTGTCTTTTTCTTGGTTTTATTGAGCTTTCATAGTCTTAAAAGATTTCAGAAGATCATGGTTTTCTCTAATAGAAGTACATACTGCTTCTTGAAAGTTTTTTTTTTGTTTGTTTTTGTTTTTATTTTTGTTTTTGTTTTTTAAATGTAAAGTTGATTGGGTAAGGCAAATGGAACAACCAGTTAAGCTCATTCCTTCTGTACTTATTATTAACTTCAAAGCTCCTAGTTTTAACCTCTGGTTCAGTCCCATCTTACTAGATTTAAGTGGTTTTTGTTTTGTTTTTTTTTTCATGCAGGTTCTGCTCATTAATCACCACGAGTGTGGATCTGAAGAAGAGTTTATTACCTCTCTTTTTTTGAGTATGTTTAACTTCAGATACACACAACGTAGCTTCTCCTTCCCTATTAGATTCTTAGAAGGTAGTTATATTTTTATAGTCTCCTTCTTGTGACTTTGATAGTTGTGATCAATAAGAATAAAAACTATTCCTTACTACATACTGGGCTACTGCATGCAAATCAGTTCATTTAAAACCTCCTGGAGGTCTTTGGCATGCCAGACATAAAACCATGAGTGTTTGTTTGTGGAGGTAACCATGTTCCAAAGGAATTTAAGAGTTCTTTTATCAAGAAACTGGGAGAGTTATCTTTCAGGCTCTGGGAATCACTTCTTTTAAGGGGCTTGCTTTTGGTGTGTGATTTTCAAAATTAATTTAAAATGGGAAATGGTAAATTAAAAATATTCTTGTGGTATTAGATTTTTGAATGATTAGTATAGAGAAGTTAGCTTGCATTTTACCTATTGTATGCTTAACAAAATAGCTGATTGTATCATGTAAACATTAATGAGAATATTTTTCCATGTTTGCAACTTTTAGACACAGCAATATATTTTTCTTCTTGTACATGAATATGATAAATGAAATATGGTAATAAAATTCATTCATGTTTTTTATATCTAGGGTTGGAAAAAAGAAAGAATTCTGGCTGAATATCCTGATGGCAGGATAATAATGGTTCTTCCTGAAGACCCAAAGTATGCTCTGAAAAAGGTAAATTTTCAGTGAAATTTCATGTAGAATGGATAATGTAATTTTGTAGCCACTTTTAACAGTGTAATGCATTATTGGCATAGCATATTTAAACACCAATTCTGAAAACAAGCAATAAGCATTTAAAGAATAAAGAATACAACCCAACTGAAAAATTATGCTTTAAACTTGTAATGAGTTTGGGATATGTGAAATAAATTTTTAGTGAATTGATTACTGTCCCATATTATCAGTAAATTGAGTGATGATATAATAGGCATGCTAGTTTATGATGCCACATAAGTGACTTTAAGAATCAGAATTATAATTAAAATGTGAATAACTTTGAAAATTAAAATGAACAATTTTAAAGTTTCATGTTGAGAGTAAGTTTTTATTTTTATTATTTTTATTTTTTGAAGTTTATTTATTTTGAGGGAGAGAGAGCGAGCAGGGGAGGGGCAGAGAGAGAGAAAGGGAGGGAGAGAATCCCAAGCAGGCTCTGCGCTGTCAGCGTGGAGCCCAATGTGGGTCTCGACCTCATGAACTGTGAGATCGTGATATGAGCCAAAATCAAGAGTCAGATGCTTAACCGACCAAACCACCCAGGCACCCTGAGAGTAAATTTTTAAATAAAAGCTTATTGCAGAAGAGGATATAATAGTAGTAATTCTGAGATTAAGCATGGGGTAATCATATAATGTTAAGAGAAAAAAGATATATTCTGATTTATAGTTATAATGTAGAAAACCTAAAAAGATCCTCTTATCTAGTGTGAACCAGGTTTTACTCCAACTTAGAGTTCCATACTTTGAAGGTTCGGAGAAATAAACCAGAGAGATAATGAAGTCTGGAATCATTCTATTACATCAAGTATCTTTTTTTTTTTTTTCCAATTTCCACATGCTTTTTCAGAAGTACCTTGTAATGTACAGCAATGGGTCCAGTTGTCTATATGTAAATCTTAATTTCATTGAGCTATGTCCAGAATGTCTAGAAAATGCAAGGAAAATGATTTATTTATGCTTATTTTTAGATTAACAATTGGACCTCTTTAAATTTAGGTAACTTAACCAATAGCTCAGTTGGTTAAGCGTCTGACTTCGGCTCAGGTCATGGTCTCGCAGTTTGTGAGTTTGAACCCCACATCAGGCTCTTCGCTGACCACACAGAGCCTGGAGCCTGCTTTGGAGTCTGTGTCTCCCTCTCTCTGTCCCTCCCCTCCTCACACTCTGTCTCTCTCTCTCTCTCTCTCAAAAATAAATAGCTATTAAAAACAATTTTTTTTTAAATTTAGGATAACTTCACTTGAAAGGGAGGTTGAAAGAAACATTTTAACCCTATCATTTGAAAATATAGCTAACATTCTACTTTATCTTACTGTTTTTGACTTCAGATAACCCTGTATTATCTATGACAGGACAATCTCAGATAACCAAATAAGCCCCCATACTACACCACTGCCTAATAATATAGACAGTAGCATTTAGAATGACACATAACTATGCCCCCTGTCTTATATTTGAAACATTGATCCTTGTCATAAAAACAAATATTTGTTAGTTAATATTGGATTAGTGATTGACTAAATGAAAATTATGTAGTTTTTGGAATTCCAGCCATTACCGTTTGGAAATGAACAGTTGCTACACCACCACATGTGGCATTTGGACTTTTCGTAACTAAGAATATTAAGTAAATATGAACATCCTCGTTTTAGTTTCTCAGGGCAGAATCTTAGTAACAATGCAGTATGTTACTAGTTAATATCCCATAATGGGTTAAAAATGAAAATCTAAGGAATTGTGAGTCATTTGCCTTTAGGAACTGAAATATGAGTTGTATTATGGGCTCCTGTTCTAGGATTAAAAGGACTTGAGTTTTCATCCCTGAATAAAGGATTTATTACATGGTATTCTACATGTCAGAGGTATGAAGACTTAATGCTCTTAGGGGTTATTTTCATTTTAAACTTAGTAACACAAATGAGTATTTGTTGGACTGATGATTTGCATTTGCTAAGTGTTTATTTATTTTTGAGAGAGCCTGAGCAGGGAAAGGGCAGAGAGAGAGGGGGAGAGAGAGAATCCGAAGCAGGCTCCATGCTGTCAGTGCAGAGCCAACCTGGGGCTCAATCCCATAAACTGTGACATCATGATCTAAGAAATCAAGGGGCGCCTGGGTGGCGCAGTCGGTTAAGCGTCCGACTTCAGCCAGGTCACGATCTCGCGGTCCGTGAGTTCGAGCCCCGCGTCAGGCTCTGGGCGGATGGCTCAGAGCCTGGAGCCTGTTTCCGATTCTGTGTCTTCCTCTCTCTCTGCCCCTCCCCCATTCATGCCCTGTCTCTCTCTGTCCCAAAAATAAATAAATGTTGAAAAAAAAAAAAAAAAAAAAAAAAAAAGAAATCAAGAGTTAGGTGCTTAACCAAATGAGCCACGCAGGTGCCTCTTGCATTTTTTTTTTTTTTTTTTAACTGGGGAAAGAAGTAATGTTTGAGTACTTACAAAAATCTTTTAGTGCCTACAAGAGCTAGAGCTTGTATTTGACCTTGACCACAGTTCTAGGAGGTAAACTACAAGAAGCATGGTTTGATGTCATATTAGTATTTAAGGATTCAAATCTCTGCTCCTTGGTTTTCTAGATGTCCAGTATCTGACATGGGAAAGTTACCTTTGAATTTTCTTCCTTGCACATGTAAAGTGAGGAACCATAGACTTTGAAGAGATGTTGGACTTAAGTAAGATAATATCTGGCCAATGGTTGATAAGGAATAAACATGTGTTTCTTTCCTCTCACTTCCATTTTACTGATGAGAGTACTAATTAAGGCTTAGAAAGAAAAGTGGCTTGCCTGGCTAAGATTCCAGTGAAGCTCTCTCCAGTTCTCAAACCCGTGATGCTTCTAATGGGAAGCTTTAATGTTCTTATTGTCCGTTGTAGAAACTCTCACTGTTTTTGTTCTTTAGACTGCTGGTCTTGGCATTACTGTCCATTTCTTACCTCATTTTGCACATTGTTCTGCAGGCCTTGAAAAACAGGTCAGTAGGTCAGCATAATCATTCCAATTTTTTTAATTAAAATTTTTTTTTATTTTTAGAGAGAGTAGGAACTGAGAGAGAGAGAATATCTTAAGTAGGTTCTCTTGCTCAGTGCAGAGCCTAACATGGGGCTTGATCCCTAGAGCCAACTGAGCCACCCAGGTGCCCCCCAAAGAACTCTTTAAACAATGTCCTGCTTCGAATAATACACTCAACTTACTGAACTGTAATAGTATATTTTTACATCTATACATTGCTTTTTTTGTTACAAAAAATACTGTTCTTTATTTGGCAGGTTGACGAGATTAGAGAGATGGTTGATAATGATTTAGGTTTCCAACAGGCTCCACTAATGTGCTATTCCAGAACTAAAACACTTCTGTTTATCTCTAATGACAAAAAAGTAGTTGGTTGCCTAATTGCGGAACATATCCAGTGGGTAAGTGACTTTTAAAGAGTGTTCATATGTAGTTTGGTGGCTAAAGGGTTTACTGTGTAAACTTGAATAACATAATCCTGGTAAATTTATCAACATTTGATGTAAGGAAGCATGTGAATGTCAGATTTCCTGTAATTTTTTATTAAGTGGAATTGTATCTTGCGTGAGAATTAGTTTCTCAAGTTAGTATATAAAATAAAAATTTTATAAATCGAAAGCACTGTAAAATTTTGTGTAGGAAGTTTCCATGTTGGAGACTAATGTAATGTATGCCTCAGTCGCTTTAGTACTGGAATGAAGCAAAGGTTGGCAAACTGTTGCCTGAGGACAAAACCCAGCCTGTTTTTGTAAATAAAATCTTACTGTAAAATAGTGATATCCTTTTGCTTACATATTGTCTGTGGCTGGTTTTCCACTACAAAGACTGAGTTGAGTAGTTGCAGCAGAAGTCAGGTGGGCTACAAAGCCTTTCTTTATAAAAAGTTGCCCATCTCCAGAATAGATCACCACTTCTTTGGTTGAGTGCTAGGTAAGAATTTGGTTTGTATTTAGGAGCCAAATTGTACAAAAACTAAATAAAAGAATCACAATAAAAGGTATATACTCACATTGGGTAAGTTATGTACTAATAGACCAACTTAGGAGAACAGAAGATTCTGTTTATGCTCAAAGAAGGCATACCTTATTTAAATTGGCTTTTTTCAGCTGAGCTCTTGTTCATGAATTCAGTGCACATTGGATTTGACTTTTGTTCAGTTGGTATCTTTGAGTATATAAATAGTTGCCTGCAAATGTATATTTTATCATAAAGTTTTCTAACGAAACAAAGTCAAAACAAGTCTGCATGAACTAATTCCTGTATGTTAAATTTCAGCCTTAAATTGTATAGCTTTATGAATCTTGCTGTCGATTTTCACAAAATTGATTTAAATGAATAGCTGATAAGGTGATTTGGGGATATAAATTTGATATGAAATGGCTTGCAGAGTTTGCCATATTGAAATTGAGTTAATTTTACATAGTGCAAACCCTTGTATTTTTTTCATTTCTGTTCTGCCTAGTTCCACAAATGATTTTTGCAGTGTTTAGAAGATAGTTATGTAATGGCTGTTTGTTGTTAATTCTTCATTGTATTGTCTGATTGTTTTAAGTTTTGTACCATGTCCCATCAGAAGGCTGGTTGTTGTCCAACTAGACTGGTAGAGGAGACATCATGCTTTTTAAAGCACTTTGGTGTTTTTTTTTTTTTTAAGTGACGGGAGTGTGGGGAAAGCAGCTTTTAAAACTCTTGATTCTTCTGCCATTCCTATTCCTAGTTCTTGCATAGCTGTGAACCCTAAAACTGTGGCAGCAATCACACAGACAGTTGTTACGACTGCTGAGTTCTTCACATGTGCTTTGCTGGTCCTTGGAATGTGGGTAATAGAGGAAAAAAATAACATTCAGTTGCCATTATGGGCCAGCCGTGATGGCAAGGTATTTTGTATGTATTACCTTATTTAATTTCTCAACAGTTTTCTGAAAGAGGTGATAAATATCTCTAGTTTATAGATGAGGATCTCAAATCTTAATTAGTTACCTCTCTCATGGTGACATAACTAGTAAGTGAATTAGAATAGAATGGAGATTCAGGTCTATTTCCTGCTAAAGTGGGAGTGAAAATATACGTGACTCCCATAGTTTAAGAAGCCAGACACATGTAGTGACCTCCTCACCAAGGTTAGTACTAGACAACTGATAATTAATATTCTTACTTTAAAATTTTTTCCTCTAATTTTGATATATTAGGGCTACAGAGTTATAGAAGAGAAACTTCCAGTTATCAGGTCAGAAGAAGAAAAAGTCAGATTTGAAAGGCAGAAAGCCTGGTGCTGCTCAACATTGCCAGAGCCTGCAATCTGTGGGATCAGTCGGATATGGGTATTCAGCATGATGCGTCGGAAGAAAATTGCCTCTCGCATGATTGAATGCCTAAGGTAACTTGAATGTAATTCTTCAAGTCATTTTCTGTTGTTCTAAGATTTCAGCAGATTTTTAGTATAAAGATTGGCATTTAATTAATCTTAAATGTATAATCTTTATCTTCTTAATTTAAAATTTGCATAAGATTGTCAGCATATTGGATCTATGTTTTTTATGTGAAGTTAATCTGAGGGGGGAGAAAGCACTATCAGTTAAATACTGGTAAACCATTTTTGCTTACTTGTAACTATATTAGGGCAAAATAACCCACTTATTTCAAACTGTGTTCAATATCAGAGAATTTTAAAGAAAATCAGATCAGTGTGGGAAGTTTTTTGGGAATTTAGCTTTTAGGAAAATTTGTCTTAATTTAAGAATATTATTTGTAAATTATTTAAGTCTCTTACTAGTTTTTCTTTTTGCTTTTATTGCTTGATTTTAAATTAAAGGTATAGAGGAAAAGACTCAGATAAATTGCATGTTTTTTTTGTTGTTGTTCTTTTAAAGTACCTTTGCTAACAGATTAATGGAGGTTCAAATTAATCATGAGGTTTTCATGTCAGTCTCTTGTTTTTGTTTCTTCCTAAAATCCCTGTCTGCGATTACTGTAGGTATAGCTTTCAAAGTAATTCATCATTGTGAGGTCATAAGGCTCTAGAAATCTTAGAGCCTTAATGTGTTTCTGGTCTCTTCCCCCTTATTTTATTGTGAATAATGATCCAGGAGGGCTCAGGCCTACCCACACTTTTCATGATGAGTGCAGGCAGGTATATTTCTAGCTCTTTAAAAACTAAACCTGGAAAATGCAGCTGCTGAAATACTAGTCCTAAATATGAGGGCATTGCCCTTCCTTTTTTTTTTTAAATGAAAAGCAGTTTTATTTATCTTTAATTTTTTTTTAAGTTTATTCACTTAGAGCAAGAGCGAGCACAAGTGGGGGAGGGGCAGAGAGAGAGAGACAGAGAGAGAGAATCCTAAGCAGGCTCTTCACCATCAGCGCAAAGCCGAAGTCAGATGCTTAACCAACTGAGCCACCCGGGCTCCCTGCCCCTCCTTTAAGATTACAGTGTGAAAATTCTAATAGTCTGTATCCTGGCTAATAAAAAAAATTTTTTTTTGTTAAAAACAGCCGTATTGAGCTGTAATTACGTAGCATAAAATTCATCTATACAGTCAGTGGGTTTTAGTATATTCAGAAGGCTGTGCAACCATCATCACTTTCCAATTCCAGAACATTTCCATCACTGTCCCCCCACAACCCACACCTGTTAGAAATCACTCCCCATTTCCCTCTCCCCCACCTTCTTACAATCACTAATGTACTTTTCTATCTGAATGAATTTGCCTATTCTGAACATTTCATATAAATGGATTCCTATAATATATGACCTTTTGTGACTGGTTTATTTTACTAAGCATGTTTTCAAGGTTCATCCATGTTGTAGCGTGTATCTGTGTGCTTCATCCCTTTTTTTATTGCCAAATAATACCCCATTGTATGCATATACCACCACATTTCATTTATCCAGTCATCAGTTGATGGACATTGGGTTGGTTATACTTTCTGGCTGCTATGAATAATCTATGAACATTCATGTACAAATTTTTGTGTGTTTTTATTTCTTGGTAATTGGTTTGCACGTTTTTATTTCTCTTGGTATATACCTAGGAGTAGAATTGTTGGGCCATATGGTAACTGTTTGTGTAACATTTTGAGGAGCTGCCAAACTGTTCATTTATCAAAGCAGCTACACTATTTTACAGTCCCTCCAATCACATAACAGGCTCCATATCCTCACCAACACCTGTCATAATTTTAGCTATCCTAATGAGTGTGGAGTGGTATTTTGTTTTGGTTTTGATTTACATTTTCATAATGACTAATGATGTTCACCATCTTTTCATGTGCTTATTGGCCATTTATATATATTTTTTAGAGAAATGCCTATTCAGATCCTGTGTCCATTGTTCTTTATAATAGTTCTTTATATATTCTGGAGACAAGTCCCTTATCAGATACATGATCTCCAAATTTTTTTTCTTTCAAATTTTTATTTAAATTTTAGTTAACATATAGTGTAGTATTGGTTTCAGGAGCAGAATTCAGTGATTCATCATTTACATATAATATCCAGTGCTCATCATAACAAGTGCTCTTCTTAATACCCATCACCCACTAGCCCATCCCCCACCCTCCTCCCTCCATCAACCCTTAGTTTGTTCGCCATGTTTAAGAGTCTCTTATGGTTTGTTTTCCTTTCTCTCCCTCCTCCCATCCCCCCCATATTTTTCTGTTTTGTTTCTTAAATTCAACATATGAGTGAAATCATACGGTATTTGTCTTTCTCTGACTGACTTATTTCATTCAGCACAGTACACTCTAGCTCCATCCACATTGTTGCAAATGGCAAGATTTCGTTCATTTAATAGCTAAGTAATGTTCCATTGTGTATATATACCACATCTTCTTTATCTCTTCAACCCAGTTGATGGGCATGCAGGTATTTTCCACCATTTCATAGCTGTCTTTTCATCTTTTTTATGTGCTTTGAAGCACAAAAGTCTTTAATTTTGAACTCCAAATTATATATCTTTTTCTATTGTCATTTGTGTTTTTGGTGTCCTAAGAAGCCATTTCCTAATGCAAGGCCACAAAGATCTATACCTATATTTTCCTCTAAGAGTTCATTAGTTTAGTTCTTACATTTAGGTCTTTGATTCATTTTAAGTTAATTTTTATGTATGATGTGAGATGAGATCCAACCTCATTCTTTTTTTTTTTTTTTTTTTTTTAATTTTTTTTAATGTTTATTTTTGAGAGCATGAGCAGGGGAGAGGCACAGAAAGAGGGAGACATAGAATCTGGAGCAGGCTCCAGGTTCTGAGCTGTCTGCACAGAGCTCGACATGGGGCTCGATCTCACGGAACCGTGAGACCATGACCTGAGCTGAAGTTGGATGCTTACCTGAGGCACCCAGGAGCCCCCAAACTCATTTTTTTTTTTTTTATATGGATATCCAGTTGTCCCAGCACCATTTGTTAAATAGACTGGTCTTTTCCATCAAATGGTCTCTGCACCCATGTCTGAAATCATTGATTGTCAGGGTTTTATATCTGGAGTCTTCAGTTCTATTCCATTGATCTGTTCTTATGCCAGGAGCACACTGTTTTCAATTCTGTAGCTTTGTAGTATGTTGTAAAATAAGGAAGTGTGACTTCTTCAGTTTTGTTCTTTTTTAAGATTCTTTTGACTATTCAATGACTTTTCCATTTCCATATGAGTTTTAGGACACCAGTTTGTTAATTTCTGCAAAAGCAGCCATAGATCTGATTCATAAACACGGGTTATCTTTCTCTTTATTTAAGTTTCCAGGTTTTACACTTCTTTTGTTAAACTTACTCCTGAGATAGTTAATTTCAGGTATATAGAAATCTAATTAATTAAAAAAATTTTTTAAATGTTTATTCGTTTTTTGCACAAGCAGGGGAGGGGCAGAGAGGGAGAGATAGAATCTGAAGCAGGCTCCAGTCTCTGAGCTGTCAGCACAGAGCCCGATGAGGGGCTCAAACTCAGAAACTACAAGATCATGACCTGAGCTGAGGTCAGATATTTAACGGACTGAGCCACCCAGGCGCTCCAATTAATTTTTTTTAAATTTTATTAATGTTTACTTATTTTTGAAAGAGAGAGAGAGAGAGAGAGACAGAGCAGGGGAGGGGCAGAGAGAGAGGGAAACACAGAATCAGAAGCAGGCTCCAGGCTCCGAGCTGTCAGCACAGAGCCTGATGTGGGGCTTGAACTCACGAGCCATGAGATCATGACCTGAGCCGAAGTCAGACGCTCAACTGACTGAGCCACCCAGGCGCAACCCCAATTAATTTTTTAATCTTGATCTTTTTTTTTTTTTTTTAATATATGAAATTTATTGTCAAATTGGTTTCCATACAACACCCAGTGCTCATCCCAAAACGTGCCCTCCTCAGTACCCATCACCCACCCTCTCCTCCCTCCCACCCCCCATCAACCCTTAGTTTGTTCTCAGTTCTCAACAGTCTCTTGTGCTTTGGCTCTCTCCCACTCTAACCTCTTTTTTTTTTTTTTTTTTTTTGTTCCCCTCCCCCATGAGTTTTTCTTAAGTTTCTCAGGATCCACATAAGAGTGAAACCATATGGTATCTGTCTTTCTCTGTATGGCTTATTTCACTTAGCATCACACTCTCCAGTTCCATCCACGTTGCTACAAAAGGCCATATTTCATTTTTTCTCATTGCCACATAGTACTCCATTGTGTATATAAACCACAATTTCTTTATCCATTCATCAGTTGATGGACATTTAGGCTCTTTCCATAATTTGGCTATTGTTGAGAGTGCTGCTATGAACATTGGGGTACAAGTGCCCCTATGCATCAGTACTCCTGTGTCCCTTGGATAAATTCCTAGCAGTGCTATTGCTGGGTCATAGGGTAGGTCTATTTTTAATTTTCTGAGGAACCTCCACACTGCTTTCCAGAGCGGCTGCACCAATTTGCATTCCCACCAACAGTGCAAGAGGGTTCCCGTTTCTCCACATCCTCGCCAGCATCTATAGTCTCCTGATTTGTTCATTTTGGCCACTCTGACTGGCGTGAGGTGATACCTGAGTGTGGTTTTGATTTGTATTTCCCTGATAAGGAGCGACGCTGAACATCTTTTCATGTGCCTGTTGGCCATCCGGATGTCTTCTTTAGAGAAGTGTCTATTCATGTTTTCTGCCCATTTCTTCACTGGGTTATTTGCTTTTCGGGTGTGGAGTTTGGTGAGCTCTTTATATATTTTGGATACTAGCCCTTTGTCCGATATGTCATTGGCAAATATCTTTTCCCATTCCGTTGGTTGCCTTTTAGTTTTGTTGGTTGTTTCCTTTGCTGTGCAGAAGCTTTTTATCTTCATAAGGTCCCAGTAATTCACTTTTGCTTTTAATTCCCTTGCCTTTGGGGATGTGTCGAGGAAGAGATTGCTACGGCTGAGGTCAGAGAGGTCTTTTCCTGCTTTCTCCTCTAAGGTTTTGATGGTTTCCTGTCTCACATTCAGGTCCTTTATCCATTTTCAGTTTATTTTTGTGAATGGTGTGAGAAAGTGGTCTAGTTTCAACCTTCTGCATGTTGCTGTCCAGTTCTCCCAGCACCATTTGTTAAAGAGACTGTCTTTTTTCCATTGGATGTTCTTTCCTGCTTTGTCAAAGATTAGTTGGCCATACGTTTGTGGGTCTAGTTCTGGGGTTTCTATTCTATTCCATTGGTCTATGTGTCTGTTTTTGTGCCATTAATCTTGATCTTGTATCCTGCAACCTTGCAGAACTCCTTTTTAATTAGATCTAATATTTTTTGTGTGTGAATTCCTTAGGATTTTTGTATATATAAGATCATCCAAAAGTGTCCAAAAAGAGAGTTTTTTACTTCTTCCTTCTTGATCTGGTTTTTAGTTCCTTTTCCTTGTCTACTTGCCCTGACTAGAGCCTGCAGTTAAGTACACTATTGAATGGAAGAGGTGCAAACACAGATAGCCTTAACTTGTTCCTGATCTCTGGGGGACACTTTACAGTCTTCACATTAACTTTAATGTTCTCTGATGCTCTTTATCAGGTTGAGAAAGTTCCTTCTACTCTGATTTGTTGAGTGTTTTTATCACGAAAAGATGTTGAGTAAATGTTTTTAAAACCGTTGTTGCTTTCCTAAAAAAATTTTTTTTAATTTAATAAAGTTTTAAAATTTACATCCAAATCAGTTAGCATATAGGGCAACAATGATTTCAGGAGTAGATTCCTTAGTGCCCCTTACCCATTTAGCCCATCCCCCCACACACACCCCTTGCTGTAACCCTCTGTCAGTTCTCCATATTTATGAGCCTCTTCTGTTTTGTCCCCCTCCCTGTTTTTATATTATTTTTGTTTCCCTTCCCTTATGTTCATCTGTTTTGTCTCTTAAAGTCCTCATATGAGTGAAGTCATGTGATTTTTGTCTTTCTCTAATTTCACTTAGCATAATACCCTCCAGTTCCATCCACATAATTGCAAATGGCAAGATTTCATTCTTTTTGATTGCCAAGTAATACCCCATTGTATATATATACCACCTCTTCTTTATCCATTCATCCATTGATGGACATTTGGGCTCTTTCCATACTTTGGCTATTGTTGATAGTGCTGCTATAAACATTGGGGTGCATGTGTCCCTTCAAATCAGCATACCTGTATCCCTTGGATAAATACCTAGAGTGCAATTGCTGGGTCGTAGGGTAGTTCTATTTTTAGTTTTTTGAGGAACCTCCATACTGTTTTCCACAATGGCTGCAGTAGCTTGCATTCCCATCCTAAAAATTTTTTTACCTCACATTATTTTTTTTTTTAATTTTTTTTTTTCAACGTTTATTTATTTTTGGGACAGAGAGAGACAGAGCTTGAACGGGGGAGGGGCAGAGAGAGAGGGAGACACAGAATCGGAAACAGGCTCCAAGCCATCAGCCCAGAGCCTGACGCGGGGCTCGAACTCCCGGACCGCGAGATCGTGACCTGGCTGAAGTCAGACGCTTAACCGACTGCACCACCCAGGCGCCCCTTACCTCACATTATTAATAATCTATGTGAACAGTTATTTTCAATGATTTTTAGAACATAAACATTACCTGAAAAGTCTTTCTGGTCAAATTGTATTTGACAGGTTTTTCCAATTTTAATGATAAAAATATTAATTTTTTTTTTTTTACTCTTTCACACCCCCCCCTTTTTTTTAATAGGAGTAACTTTATATATGGCTCATATTTGAGTAAAGAAGAAATTGCTTTCTCAGATCCCACTCCTGATGGAAAACTCTTTGCAACACAGTACTGTGGCACTGGTCAGTTTCTGGTATATAATTTTATTAATGGACAAAATAACACTTAAAACAAATTCTTGCCTCTTGCTTGCAGTACTAGAAGACATCTACTGAAGAGAATGGATTGGTTGCTGACTTTAACCAGGAACTAGGGCCATTTTTATTACAATGAACTCAGGACTGGCAACAACCATAAGGTTGTTCCATTTTCATAAAATTGGAAACAATGCAGTAATAGCTTATTATTGTTTTGTTTTTTAAAGAAGATATTTTATTATCTTTTACAGAAATTTATGATTGATGTATTTTATCTATAGTTATTTAGACATGTTTACATGCAGCAGATAATTGTTCATAGTGGACTGAAAACTAATGCAAGGACTATGGTCTCAGTGATAAGTATATTTTGAAGTTCTTAATATGGATATATACCAGTGTAGCTTGGTACTGTATTTTTTTATATTGATCTGCTGATACCAGTTATAGTTTTAAAGATTGTATTTTTACAGAGCGGAAAACAATGTTTTTGAGTTACTATTCAAGGAGGGTGCAATATTGCCTATTTAGGAATTCAAAGCTAATTGTTAAAGGGTCTGAAATACACTTTGAAGGAACCCCTGCAAAAAAGCAAAGTTCCAAATAAGCAGGAAGAATTTGGAATATTGAGCATTTTCTTCCATTTCTTTCTTTCCTATTCTCGATGCAGGAGGAAGTGGAAGGTGGTATAGAATAGAGGCTTTCCTTCTTGGAAAGCTTTATTGTAGTGACTAGAATTAGAAAATACCCTCTAAAGTTTATTATTCTTTCATTCTGGTTTTATTTCTTAAAATAAATGTTAATTGGGTACACTTAGGCTAGTAACAGATCCCAAAGAGGTTTTATAAAAACCTGTGGAATAGTTGTAAGCTAACTATGGATGACTTGGTATCTGCTTTGTTATTCCTCAGAAATACTACACTGAGTATATGCCTGCGTTACTGGACTTCATTTTGATACTTGTCTATCCTTCATAGTGCCCTCTACTTTAAAGGGTTTATATGTTGAAAAACTGCTGTGGCCTTTTATGACCTTGTATATAATGTAGAATAAAATAATAAAATACTTGATAGCTTTTTCTAAGTGATAAATGTGATGACAGTGTGTTGTCATTTGTGCTTTTTCAGGGAGTTAAATTTGATACCTTAAAATAGAATTAAAATAGTGGCTTCTTAAAAGTTTCACCATTTTGCCAAAGGATCAGTATGTCAGTAACAATTCTGAACTTGGTCTTCAAAAAGCAAAATCCTAACATGGAAATATTCTGATCTTTTGAAGAAAGAGCCATAGCCCAAGAATGAAGCACCACTATGGTCTAACATAGATTATTTTTATGAGCTGAAATGATAATCATATCTTCATTAAAAACCAGCTGAAATTTAGAGCTTTAAATTATCAGGTGTGTATTTTATCCCCCTATAGATGTATGCTTTTCACATTTATAGAGTGGTATAAGGCTCTGTACTCTTCTTTGTAGGGGTGTAAATATTTCCCTTTGACTCATCATAATGGTCTGACTTTTGACACTCCCTTGCCTTTGAACTTTAAACTCTTACAGTCACCCCTGGTGTCATCATTTGCCTGACAGGGACTGTAACTTTTTAAAAAGAGCATGCAATTTTTGTGTATAGTATAGATGCTCTATTAACTGTTAATCTCATAATACAGATCCAGTTTGCATAGAAACATGGTATGCTGCTTTGGGGAGCCAGAGTTGGTGTTTTCTAGGGGACCTGAGAGTAGAGAATATAGATCTTTTGGTTGGTTTAAATGTTACAATTACTAGGAAGACTGTTTTCATGTTTATATTGAAGAAACAGCCCCTCAAATAACTTTTACAATCTAGGTGTTTCTGTAAGAATAGTATTAGTAACATCTAACTTTTGAGTGTTTGCTATGTGTCACACCTTTAATATAGTGCTGCATTATTTTATTTAATTGTCATGACAACTCAAGTGAAGAATCTGGAATTTAGAGATTAAGAGACTGCTTTATAGGAGTCTGGGTGAAAAATGTTGAAACACTGAACTAAAGTTATGATGTGTTGATGAAGATGAGGAAACAGATAAACTTTGAGGAGACAAAATGGAAGAATCGAAAGAGTTGATAACTGGCCAGAGAAGGATCATGGCAAAGAATTTAGGGTAATTTGGAATTTTGAGTAACTGAATAGATGGATTGGCTCAGAAGGGAATACTGGAGAATTACTGGGAGAATTGGACTAGGAAGGATGAGCTCAATTTTGGTAAAGATTTTGACGTGGTTGCAGAATCTCCAAGGGGAGACACCTGTTTGGTATATAATTGGATATGTTGATCTAGAGTTTGAGAGAAGTTTGAACTAAGGAAATTTAATAATTATTCAGAGGTTTAGAGGAGATGTCCCCACCCTGAGGTTTGTAAAATGACATGGTAGGAGAGAGTTGTGAGGAATACCATCATTTAAGAGTCTTGAAGAAGAGTGCCTGGGAAGAGGTCAGAGGATCAGAAGAGAGTGGTAGAAACCAAAGGAAGAGTTTCAAGAATCAAGAATGGTCAGCACTGTCATATCACAATTGAAGGCTGAAGAGTGACACTAGAAAAAGAAGAGTGGTCTTTTCAGAGTGGTGGAGGCAGTAATGGACACTGTGAGTATCCACTAATGGCCACAGTCAAACTTCAAAATAAGTTGATTCTGTAATTGTGATGATCTAAAGATGCCTATGAATTTGTCAGCTGCCCTTGAATAGTTGTTGGTTCATTATAAAAATACCTGCTGTATAGATGTTCTAGAAACTACAAGTATAGACAGGAACCACAAGGTTTTATGGGTTATGCCCTTGTTTACAAGGACGTGCAGTGTTTTTATTTTGCAAGAATTATTAAAAAATCAGTATTTTACCATTGGGTGAAGTATGACTATCTTAAGGACAGTAAGTATAATAGACATGCATTGATATTTTAATTGTTCTTGCTTACATTGCGTGGCTGCCCAGCTAGGGTGTCTGGATAGGAACACAGATAGAGACCTGCCTAACCATATGTCACCAGGAGTTACGGTTGCTGATTTGATTTATGGAAGGTAGACATATGTATGTCTTTGACCTATTCTCATGGCTCTTGGGCCTTTGGGCAGATAAAGGGAAGATAACTGTCTTATAATAACCCCTCCTCCTGCCATACCATTCTAGTAAAAATAAAATACACTGGACTACTTACAGAACAAAGAAGTGGTCAGAAAACAACTTGCTTTTTTTCTTAGAACTTATTTCATCTTTTGTCATAGTCACTGAAGTAGATGCTTTCCTTAGCTCAGCACTTGAAAGTTAAGAGCAGAAGGAATTTATTGTGTGAATGAATGGCTTTAACCCTTGGCCTCAGAGGCCCTTACTGAAATATCTTTAGTGATGGTTTCTTTCAGTGAAACCAGGGTTTCAGTGCTAGGGCAGAATTCTCCTAGACCTGGAGAAAGCTTAAGGGCCAGTTTCCATGACTAAAGAGAGGCCTGAGGGATATTTGTTCCCTGGAATAAACTGAAAGTTATTCCAGCTTTAGGTAGTTGAACCCAAAGGAATAGCAATCAGATCCACAGCTTTAAGTCTTTCCAATGGAGCAGCTGCTTTGGAGTATGTAGTGGATCTCTGGCAGTTTCTGCTTGCTCCCAAATCTGTCACCACACTCAACAAATGTTTATTATCGTCTCTCCTGAGGTAACAGCCAGGGGTCCTTGGCCTAGAAGAGTGTTTCTGTTTTGTTTTAAAGCTTGAGAGAGTGTGTTTTGTTTTGTTTTAAAGCTTGAGAGAGTGTGTGCAAGCAGGAGCAGGGGAAGAGGGGGGGAGAGAGAGAGAATCCCAAGCAGGCTCCACACTGTCAGTGCAGAGCCCGACCCAGGACTCGCTCTTACGAACTGTGAGTTCCTGAGCCAAAATCAAGAGTCGGCCACTTAACTGAGCCACCCAGACACCCCTAGAAGAGAGTTTTCATGGTTCTGTAGCAAAGTCTACTATGCTAGCACTCTTTACTTAATAGAACTGAAAGCCATTTTTCTGAAATAACAAAGTTATTCTTTAGGTAGTTTGGAAATGGAGATGAACACCTCATGTCATACTACACAGTTCTAGCAACCCAAAGTTCTGTTTCTAAGGACACCAAAATGAATACAGTTGCCATCTATAAAAGATTGGGGTTATACTATGAATATTTCTAATGCCTCCTTAATAGTCATCATTTGTAAGATCTGTCATCCATAATATGGAACTCTGCAAATGGGCATGATGTGTGGATACTTTATATGTGTGTACATCTTCTTTGTATAAGCTACAGCTTTTCACTCAACAAGTATTTATTTAACACTTTCTTGAACTGTTAGGTGAGAATAGTTGAATCTTAGAGTCATCCAGCCTGTGATCTGTGGACTTCCAGTCTTTTTTGGACATACCAGAAAATCAGGGTAAAGAAAACACTTTTCCTGTTTAAGGGGATGGGAGAGAATTTTAATACATTCACCAAATTAAATGAAAAGACAACATACGGTAGACACAACTTAAAAGACAATTTAGAATCATAAACAAAATGTGAGGTAGACCGACTAGTGTAATTCACCAAATTTTGGTTAAGAAAATTTTACAGTAATAAGGTAACACAGGTGCTTCCTTTTCTAAGAATCACAAAAAGCAGTTGCATAAATTACAGCCAAAATAATTGAATACAACAATTCTTATTCTAATTTTAGTTTACATTCAGTATTAACCTGTGTGAACTGTCATACATGGCAAGGTTCAACAGGTCTATAGATCAATTATTATGCAGGCCTAGCAAACACATTCATACCACAATGTTTTAAAGGATGGCAAGGCTTGAAGTTGAACACACCAAGGTATGTATTAACAAATCATGGTGTCCTGTGCTTGTGCAATTTTATCCTTAAAGGAGAAGGACCTAACGTTCTCTAAGGAATTATACTGATAAGATGATTTTAAAAGATCCAAACCTTAGTAAGATAGGCATTGAGAAGAATAGGCAGGTCAGTTTGAGTTCTCCATCTTTGGGGTGATGGTCTTTGGCTTTGTTCTGGCATTTTTCTTCCACAGGGTTTAATAGTATTTAAGAGATCACAACCATTTGATTTTTCAGAGTACAGCCCTAATACGGAGTACCTGCATCTAAGGTTACTACTTTAAAAAAACACACTTTATAAAGACTTTGAAGCCATAAAGCCAGAAGAAACCCTGAGAGGCCATCTGCCCCAGTTACAAGTGTTTTGGGATTATTTCAAGTATTTTATTTGCCCTATAAATATTGGAATATTGCACAGTGGGTTTCTTGATATCCTCTGCATTAGGCCCTTTCAACAAAACAGGAACAATTGAAATACATTCATATCTAAATCAACCTGCTTCAAAACGTACCTCTTTACCAAAAATTCTGTACTGAAATTGAGTATTTTTAAAGTATACATAAGGCAGATCCTCGTTGAAGGAGAATTTAAAATGGGGTTTAAAGGAATTGTTCATTTCAAAATACATTTAAAGCATCGTAAGCTATATTAAAACCAAGAGATCTGCAAACCATTTTCAGATTAGTACATTCCATTTTTTCACTACTGTAAACTCCTTGTTATCACAAGCTAATAAAGCTGGTCAGTTAACGTTATTTGTTCTAAGTAAATGCAGGCTGAGTCAGCCACCTCTCAGTAGTTTCAGGCCATAAGTAAGACTTCAATTCAAGTAAAAATGGCCATTTTAAGTGGTATGTGTGGGCTCATGAGAAAAATGTCAAATTGTTGAATGATGAGAACTAGAGTAATTTAAGCACAAACTTCCAAAGGACTTCATTTGTTCTAGAACATTTTCTAAAAGTCTGGGTTTGATTAAAATACATGGTGAGAAACTTACACTGTTGGTACTGAAAAAACACCCCCTACCGATTTTAGTGAGTCAGAGACTTTTAGTGGAATCTTTCTTACTCCTCACAAAAGAATCACTGGTAAGATTAAAACAGTGGTCTTTCTATGGCTCTGTTTCCCATTTCAGCAGTTTTTGTGTTGTCTATATAAGGTAGCTGATATTTATTCAGTGTATTTTTTATTAAAGGAAGCTTTGCTTGAGGCCATGAAAAGAAACAAACTAGTTCCATTCCACACAGAACCAGAGCCTGACATTTAGCTTTGCTGGTGCCAACTGCTTAATCCCAACCAAACAGGGTGGGTATGGGATGACTGCTGAAAGCTTCTTAATTGGCTCAACTACTGAATTAGATTCTCCTTGTACAAGTTTAAACTCTGTTCCATATTCTCATAGACATAGTGTGCTTAGAGACTGGAAAGGTTTTTAAAGAATGAAAAAAACCAAAGGAATTTCAGCAAGGAGAAGCTGCATAAATGCATACAGTGCCTGCTCTGCATTTACCAATTTGTTTGTTCAGTTTAAATAGTAAACTTTTAACTCGTGTGGAAATTTTGCCAAAAGTTTCAATACATATAAGATTATAAATCTTAAACTAACACTGCACAGAGAAAGACAAAGCTACTTTTTTTTAAAATACAAATATCTTCTACATTCTATCATTTCAGACCCCTGAGTAGTACTGTACCAAAGTACAGATCTGAAGAGAAACTGAGGGTTCAGGCCTCAAACGTTAATCTTCATTTAATTCCACACCAGTGGTGTGAGTCTCATGTAACACATTCAGGCTAGCTAATGCTGAGAGTCCGTTTTCCCCCTAACACAGTATAGTAGAAAAAACAATGCAAACTCCACGTTATTTCTCCAAAGTACACCCTCCTCAGGCTCCCATGGCAGACCATGTCTTAAGTAATTGCATAACTGCCTAGGGTGGAGTTAACCTGAATTGAAGGTCCCAAAAGTGGAACTGAAAGAGAGTGATACCCCAGAGACCTGCCTCAGATTGGGGTTGGAGGGGCGGATTTCTTTGGAGAACAAATATGTTGCACTTTGCTCCACAGTGATTGTACTTTAAAGGAAAAAAAACCCCAAATAAATGTTTCTGCCCCACCCCACCTAGGCATCCCTTTGCTATTTTTGGTGTCTCCGAAAGGTCATACGTGGCGGCCAGTAAGAAAGTAGAGGGGCTTGTCATCACTGCTGTTAGCAGTTTGAAACTCGTCTCGGAGGCGGAACTGCCACTCATCCTCCAGCTCTAAGCGGACAATTGTTTGGCGTAAGGAGCTTCTGTCTTGGCAGATGACACACAGGGTAGCACCTTCAGAAAAAAAGGCAGAAGTGCATCTTAGGATCAGGGATTGAAATTACGAAGAGCCTATCATCTTTTTCTGATTATGTCCTCTAAGCTGACACATCTGAGAACCAACATATAGGTAAGTAACCTGTCACAACTGCTCATTATAATTTTCATCTTATTTGAGTTCAAAAATAAACTCAAGTTTTGAGTTATCAGATTCAAAAGTTAAGAGTGTAAAGTGAAAAATCTCCCCTTCCCCTGTGGTAACCGATGGTAAAACCAATGTTCTATGTGTCTAGAGCAGGGGTTCTCCACCTCGGCACCACTGGATAATTCTGTTATGGGGGCTGTTCTGTTCTTATAGGATATTTTGGCAGCATCCTTGGCTTCTCTTTTACTCACTATATGCCAGCAGCACTTTCCAGTGTGATAGTCTGAAATGTCTCCAGATAATGCCAAATGTCCCCTGAGAGGCAACCTCCCTCCCTCACTGTTCCATATGTATTTTATGCATATGTAAATACACATGTTCATCTATTCTTAAATTCTACATGAGTGAAATCATACAGTATTTGTTTCTCTGACTTCACTTAGCATCATATACCCAGGTCCATCCATGCTGTTGCAAAAGCAAGACCTCCTTTTTAATGGCTGAGTAATATGCCATTATATACAAATACATCTTCCTTACTGATTCATCTATGGAGGGACACTTGGGTAGCTTACATATTTTGGCTATTGTAAATAATGCTGCAGTAAACATAGGGTTGCATATATCTTTTCAAATTAGGGCTTTTCTTTACCCAGTAGTGGAATACTGGATAATATGGTTCTTTTTTTTTTTTTTTTAATGTTTATTTATTTTTGAGAGAGTGATTGACAGCGTGTGAGCGGGGTAGAGGCAGAGAGAGGGAAGGAGAGACAGAATCCAAAGCAGGCTCCAGGCTCTGAGCTGTCAGCACAGAGCCCGACGTGGGGCTCAAACTCAAGAGCAGTGAGATCATGACCTGAGCCAAAGTCCAGTGCTCGGCCGACTGAGCCACCCAGGTGCCCCAATTCTATTTTAAATTTTTGAGGAACCTCTGTACTGTTTTTCACGGTGGCCTGTGCACAGTATGGTGAATCATACTTTGTTCACCGACTTCAGAGGTCATCTTGTCAGGATTATTCATGATACATAATCTGCAGTTTGTCCTTGGGCAGATCTTTTTGTACAGTGCATACCTGTTGAAGCAACTTTAGCTTCTATACCAGAATCACATCTCATTAAGCTGAGTTTTATTACAATGAGATTATTTGAAAAGCATTTCTCTTCTTGCACTGCATCATTCTTTTCTAGAATTAATGGTAAAAACATATTTAATATGGTCACATTTCTGGCCATCTATCTGTATTTTGTCCTGGTATGATGGACTTGATTCCACCCACACCCCAGTTAAGAAAATCATGGCCCTCGTTTAAAATAAGCAGGGTATTCAGTTCACTGGCAAAAAAGATTATTAAAGTGCTTTTTGGCTCACTTCCCTATTTTGTTCAGCAGGAACAATGGCATTCACAAACAAAAGACACTAAATTTGGTATACCTTTTAGAAACTTAAATTTCTTCAGAAGATCAGCACCTACAAAAGAGTCACAGAGGTACAAGAGAAGTCCACTGAAAAACACCCCTTCACAGTTGACATTGCTGGAGTGAGGTCTGGAGCTGATGTAGCATATGGCCACCTGGAATCATCAAGCAGACAGCACGGGCATTTCAAAAAGCAGGCAAAACATCTGCACTTCAGCTGAATAAGTCAGTACCTGCCTATTTAGTTATTCCAGGGTAAGGTAAAGGACATACATTTTTTTAATTGAAACTGAAATAGGTTGGTTATTTAAATTCTGCACCTCTTTTATTTAGTGTGCCAAGTTTTAACCTATTTACATCTTGTTTTCTTGATAAAGGACAGTTACGAGAGAATTAGTAGTAAGAAATGAAACAGGCCTCTCCACCTAAATGTCTTTGTAAAAATGAAAAATGGTCTTCCACAAAAAGGCACACTTGGGATGAAATGTTTAATTTTTTTAAATTCTCATCAATAAGGTAATCAGCTTTTCATTTAAATACACTTAAATTTTCAGACAGAAGCTTCAAGCAGTGCATAATTTTAAGTATTTAGTTCTATATGGCTTTCACGTAAAGAAGATAGCTTTATAAAAATTACACGGAGGTAAGATAGTTGGGAGACCTTGAGAACAGGGGCATGGCTTAATGACTGCACCTGACGGCTTGGATCCAAATACTGGTTCCTCTGCTTAGTAGCTGGGTAACACTGAGCGGCTTCCTTCATTTTGCCATACCTCAGTTTCTCTGGCGAAATAATAGCAGTACCTGTTTCATAGGACTGTTTTATGAAATAAACACTGTAAACCACTTAGTAGGTATTCACTGTTAGTTGCTGTTAGTAGTAGTGTTGAGACTGTGTTGTCTAACATCTTGAACCCTGGACCCTGGGGTGGAGGAGTCTAGAGGCCTGGGTTAGACACATGACTTAGAGATACTAATGGTTTTTAAGGTACCTTCTACAACTCATGGTGTAGATTACATTTTCATTCTTATGAAATTTCAGTAAAATTGATTTAAAAATCAGTTTCCAGAATTGAATACATTTGGATTTCAGTCTGAAGATATTGTATATGTTAATACATACAAAGAAGAAAGCCTAAGAGTTTTATACATACAAAGAGGAATGTATGTATGTTTTAATACATACAAAGAGGAAAACCTAAAATACGGTTTACCAAAATGTTACTGTTCCCATTACAAGTGATTCTTTTTCTTTATACCTTTTAAGTTATTTACAGAGGATGTTAGTGAACAGTTAAATATTTTTAAAATATTACTAATAATTGTAGAGGAAAGCTTCGTGGCAGAAGCCCTTAAATAAAGTCCTGAAGGCCATCAGTGGTCAAAGGTGCAAGTGGCAAAAACTAACACTGATGGGGAATTTGAGACGAGAAAGAATGCAAAATAAGGAAACAATGGCAAAGAAAGAAATCCTAGAGTGGGAAGTGGTGAAGTGACAGCTACAAAGGTCTCCTGTGATAACCCTAAATTGTCCAGCAGTCACTGAGCTTCTCTTTTGCCTAGAACAGTGGCTAAGACACTGTGTGCCTTTGAACTGTGTCTTGTGGAGAAGCATCATCACGTGATTATAATACGGTCTGATACGTTTTAGGACGGCAAGCAACTGCTTCTGTCCACAGTCACTGAGGTAGGCTCAGTGGAACTGACCTCTGAGCTAAGCTTTGCATATTCACTGGCTCCTTTTTTGTCTCCATTTAAGCTTTCAAATGGGAGCTAAAATGGGAAAGAAATTGATGGAAATGGGTAAAAGCACAATACCAGCCCTCTTCCCTTTACCTCTGGTCCAATGTTAAGGTAGCAGTCAATGGCCAACACAGGACTCTTGAAGTTATGGATGGCTTTGGGGAAGAGTTTGTAGGAAGCATGCTGAAGGAACTTCTCCAGGAGAAACTGCGCAGGGGCTGCCAGTAGTGTGTGTTCACTGTCGGGAGCACAGACATACTGAAGGGGCAAGATGGGTGCTAAGCTCTCTGACACCTGAAATCAGAGCCGAGATTATCATGGGAAATAGGTCTGTCACTGGATGAAACGGGCAAGGAAAAATGGCATTGCACGCTAATGGTCCCCAAATAGTAGTAGTAGCACAGTGACAGATGCTAGGCTCAGAGGTTAGTTTGTCCTTCTTGGGTTCTGGACTTTTTTCCCCCTTGGGAATAGGTTGGGTCTCACTTAATGCACAGCCAGGGCAGGAGAAAATGGAAATGTAGGCTTCTTTGACAGTTACTGCATTTAGCAACATTGTGAGGACCAACAGGAAGCCTTTCACAGTGCTGCTGGACGTGGACACGTTAAGTCCCATCCCAGCACATCCAAAAAATAAAAGCGAAGAGGCTTCTAAGCTGCACTGGGGAGTTCACATGTTATAAATTAAATTATTAAGACAGTAAATGTCTTAAACAGAAAAGGGTAGGTCCATGGAATTCACCCTCAATAAGTGTTGATTGGTCTTACTTTCTTCAACAACAACAACAACAACAACAACAAAACTGGCAAAGGACCAGACAAGCATCTTAATTTACATTTTTCTTATGTATTAAAGAATGTAAAAATGTTAGTTTTGCCAGTTTATAAAGATAGAATGTTAAGTTTGAAACAAGATTTGATGGAGGAATTGTTAAGCCTTAAATCTAAAGAAATGTAAATCTGTTGAATTTTCAAATCTTTTGTTTTACTCTAGATGAATCCTCAGTAAGGAGACAGACTGCATATTTGGCATTAAGAACTGACTCCCTTGTGTTATCTCACTTTCCAGTCAAGTGGCAAGTACTTAATGCCAGTACCTAATAACAAAGAACAGTAGAATCAAGCTTGCAAACTTACCATAATCTTTGGTTTAATGATAAAGTCCCTTTGCCCTCCAACCTGAACATGTTTCTTCATGAGACTGAAGTTATTAAAGCGGCAGATGAGCAGGCCACTACTGTTTGTTCTCAGGTTAAAGTCAACATCTTCACAGAAATACCTAAATCATAATCACAATAATAGATCTCTGACTACCTGTCGCGTCCCAGCCATATTTGTGTTTTGTTTTGTTCTGAGACGGAGAGAGAGAATGAGAACATGGGAGTGAGCATCGAAGCAGGGCAGAGGGAGAGGGAATCTCAAGCAGGCTCCATGCTTAGTACAGAGCCTGATGCGGGGCTCGATCCCACGACCCTGGGATCATGACCTGAGCTGAAATCAAGAGTCAGACATTTAACCTACTGAGCCACCCAGGCGCCCCTACATCCCAGCCATGTTAATTACATACATAAAGTCTGTTAGGAGACAGACTCAGAATCAACTTTGCCTTCTCGTGGAGCTGACCCTCTTAACTCTGCTCAATTCAGGGGCTCACAGGCCAGAGTTAAAAGGAGGAGGAAGTGAGAGGACTTAGGACCCAGACATTCCATGAGGCCTTGGGTATTCCTGAGCTGAAACAGGACTGCACATTCTGTGTATTCTTGTGGGACAGAGATGCAGAGGTGCTCCCAGTTTAACAATCCTGGCTGCAAACAGGATGAAACATCATCTGCCATGAAATAGCTACAGGATATTCTAATAGCTACAGATTGGGGGTTGACGTACGAGGACTTTATGGTTCCTGACATTCCTCACTTGGCCATCTTGGATTTTCCAGGATGTGGACATTATTTATTCAGGAGGCAAGACCAGGGCTAGTCTGCTTATTCTCACCTGTTGGCTTCTCCCTACAGGATCCATATCTCTGGATCTTATTAACATTTAGGGGAAGGATTAACTTCTGATTTCTGAGGATGGAAGAGTTCACCTTCAATGGGTTAAGGACCCACCCACACTGATCTGTACTGATGTAATAGTTTTTGTCCCTCTTGTAGTTCTTGCTGAATACTGAGATGGCTAAAATACGTTTTCTAAGCATTTCATGTTGTAATTATTATTATTTAAGGGTCCGGGTCAGTTTGAAGGAGGATGAAGGGGGGCTTTGGGGTTTGTAATCCCAGTTCTCCTTGTCCATAAAAAGAGATGCTCAGGTTTTCGAAGACAGAGGAACAAACATATTATAGGGGTCATTGTTGGGCGGAAGCAAACATGCCTGGAATGCTTGCACCCAGGAGGCCCGACTTACCTGTTGAAGTCATACTGCACATTCTGAGTCAAGTCTATGTTAAGGAGAATAAAGTCATGCACATGGCACCTAGAGAATGGGGCTTTCAGGCTCTGAGAAGTCAGCTTGCTGCTCCATTTCTGTATGCCAAGGATTGCGTAGTGGATGATTTTTGGTGTTGCTTCAATATGCTGCAAGACGGTCTTCAAGGACACATTCTTACTGGAAACTCCTGCTTCCATGGGCTGGCTATGAAATGTCAAGTTAGTTTATATAAGAGCAATAAATATTACCGGAGAGAGGATCATTTTTGAAGGGATAACACTACTATACACTATTAATATCCATAAAGATATAATTAGCTGGCTTACTTTATATTAGCCTGGAATGGAAAAGGACGTCAAGCCTAGTTTTCATGATGCCTGTCACTGCTAACTTAAGGAAATGGTCTTTTGGGGGTGGGGCTTACCACTTTTAAGACAGAAAAAAACAGCCCAACTCAAAATGACTAATGAACAAGAAGTTACCAAAGAAAGGGAGCCAGAGGTTAGAAGCACACAAGTATACTTCCCAGTCTTGTAATTCTGGTATAGTAAAGGAGTATTTGAGAATGTCACTGGCTTCATATTCACAGTGGAAACATAGTGTGTGAGCTGGAAGGAAGGGCCGAGAGGTCATCAGTGGGGGTGCTACTGGTATTTAGGGACCATTTACTGCATAGGACTTTTCCAGGTTTAACATTCCCTGGTCCTCGTGGAGCCCCTTCACCAGGAGAACCACTGATTTGGGCCCAGCCCTAATTTTACAGATGACAGAATTGAGACAAAGAGATGAAATAACTTTTCCTTTCATCCAGGCAGGTTACCAAGCAGAGCTGAGATTAAAAACCAGGTGTGATTCAGAAGCTAGTGGACTTTCTAAATCATAGCGCCTTTCAACAGACTTTATAGCAAACCAAAGCCATGATGCAGAAATAGTCCAGAAATTTAACGGCACAGTGAATATCTAAAGAAAAGTGCTAGTGAGGGTTGTCTTCTGGATAATTGCTCTGTAAAGCTGTCCCTCTCTCATTTACTTCCATGCATAATAAGCCAAGGAAAGCATCTCCTTCATAGCATTAGGCCATACTCCCCTAGAACTGCTTGGCAAATACTACTACCTGGTCTGATCCTGAACACTGTGAATGTTCCATAGAACACACGAGTCGTCCATCACAACGATAAAAGGCCAGACACACTGGCGTTTAACTCCCAGTTCTTCCAGGCGGTTCCTCTCCAGTTCCAGATTGTGGTAGGACAGCTCCTTAATGAGAAACCTGGCAGCACCTGGAAGGCAACATAGCCACAGCTGTACATCCTTCACCCAGGCCTAACCCAAACCCCACAGACAGCTCACATCTCTCTGCAGGCATGCCTATTCACACGGTGGCCATGTGGGATGGGAGGGTCAACCAATTGTTCAGAGCAGTGGTTCTCAAATGAGTAAAAGTAAGAATCACTGAAGGAGTCTCTAAAATGCCAATTTCCGGAGCCCATCACCAGAGATTCACTTTAGGTTTGATAAGGGCCCAGAAACCAGAGCTGTCTTTGATGATGCAGATGATTCATGAAGTACACTTTGAGGGGAAAAGAATCCAGTTTCCTTGATGGGACAGAGGATACAACATAGAGGAAACACTTATTACTGGTTAGTTCTATAAAGCCAAGATAATATGCGCTCTCAGTCTTGGAAGCAGCCACTCACATGTCCTGCACTAGGGAGTAGCCAAGTTTGCAATAACCTACACTAAAGTATCCCCTGCTTTGGATACCTTTAGGAGATTGACAGCTTTGTCTTCTTTGAAGAAGATTCTGGAAACTGGCATCCTTTCCTTAGACAGTCTTTTCCACCGCACCCCTCCCCCCCCCCCCCGCCCCCCCCCCCCGAGGCAATATGGTCTAGTAAAAGACTGGAGCCAAGCTGCCTACATTTAAATCCTGATATTGCCACTTTCTAGCTGTGAGTGAATGCTTTGGTTTCTCTACCTGTAAGAATGCAATGGTAATGTCCATCTCACAGGATGGTTGTGTGGTGCTCAAGACAGTGCCTAACGTGGTAAGTACTCAGTAATAGAGAATATTAAGATGATGTTCCTCAGATCCATCCATGTTGTTGCAAATGGTAAGATTTCATTCTTTTTTTAAAAAAAAATTTTTTTTCAACGTTTATTTACTTTTGGGACAGAGAGAGACAGAGCATGAACGGGGGAGGGGCAGAGAGAGAGGGAGACACAGAATCGGAAACAGGCTCCAGGCTCCGAGCCATCAGCCCAGAGCCTGACGCGGGCTCGAACTCACAGACCGCGAGATTGTGACCTGGCTGAAGTCGGATGCTTAACCGACTGCGCCACCCAGGCGCCCCAAGATTTCATTCTTTTAATAGTGAACATTCCATTGTGTATATATGCCACATCTTCATCCTTTCATCTATTGATGCACACTTAGGTTGCTTCCATAATTTGGCTATTGTAAATAATGCTAAGTGAAATAAGCCAGTCAGAGAAAGACAAATACCGTATGATTTCACTTATATGTGGAATTTAAAAAACAAAACAAATGAAGAAAAAAGAGAGATAAACCAAAAAACAGACTCTTAACTATAGAGAAGAGATGGTTGGTTACAAGGGAGGTGGGAGGGGTGAAATGGGTAAAGGGGATTAAGAGTACACGTCTCATGATGAGCACTGAGTAATGTATAGAATTGTTGATTCACTATATTGTACACCTGAAACAAATACAAGACCATATGTTTTACACTGGAATTAGAATTTTAAGAAAAGATCACATATTAGACACATTTTATTAGACAAATTTGCACATCCGAAAATGAAACAAAATGTAGGTAATGAAATGAAGAGGCTAAAAAAGCTATTGAATCTATGGAGGAAAGAGAAAAATAGTTTGGAAGGAGGAAGGAAAATCTGCCTTACAACAGGATGTATGTAATACGTGTTCTCAATGTAGTAAGAACCGTATATGAAAAGCCCACAACTAACACTGTAATGGTAAGACATGGAAAGCTTTTCCTCTAAGCTCAAGAACAAGACAAGGATGCCCACCTTTACCACTTTATTTAACATACTACTGGAAATTCTAGCCAGAGCAATTAGGCAAGAAGAAGAAATAAAAGGCACTCAGGTTGGAAAGGAAGAAGTAAAATTATCTGTAGGCAACATGACCTTCAATGTAGAGAACCGTAAAGATTACACACACACACACACACACACACACACAGAGTTAGAAATAAGTGAATTCAGCAAAGTTGCAGATACAAAAACTAAAAAATCTGTTCTCTCTATACACTAATAGTGATCTAAAAGGGAAATTAAAAAAAAACTATTCCATTTACAATGGCATCAAAGAGAATAAAATACTTTGGAATAAATGTTTATTTAACCAAGCATGTGAAAGACTTGTACATGAAAAAGTACACAACATTTGCTGAAAGAAAGTAAAGATGATAAGTAAATGGAAAGACATCTGTGTTCATGGATTGGAAGATGTGATATTGTTGAGATGTCAATATTACCGAAAGTGATCTACAGATTTAATGCAATCCCTATCAAAATCCTAATGATATTTTTTTGGAGCAGAAATAAAAAAAAAACCCATCCTTAAATTCATATGGAATCTCAAGGGACCCTCAATAGCCAAAACAACCTTGAAAAAGAACAAAATTGGAGGTCTCACGGCTGATTTCAAAACTTACTACAAAACCACAGTAATCACAACAATGTGGTACCAATGGGATAAGAATACAGAGCCCAGCACTATGCCCTTGTGCTTCTGGTCCAGCCCTAAGGCCTATGGTCAAATGATTTTTGACAAAGGTGCCAAGACCACTGAATGGGAAAAGGACAGTCTCTTCAACAGATGGTATTGGAAAACTGGATATACACATGCAAAAAATGAAGTTGGATCTTTAACTTACACTACATAAAACTAACAGGGATCAAAGACCTATATGAAAGAGCTAAAACTATAAAACTTTTAGAAGAAATCAGGCAATCAGCAAAACTAAAGGCAACCATTGGAATGGGAGAAGATATCTGCAAATGATATATCAGACAAAGGGTTAGTATCCAAAATCTATAAAGAACTTACCAAACTCAATACCCAAAAAACAAATAATCCAGTGAAGAAATGGGCAAAAGACACAAAGAGACACTTTTCCAAAGAAGACATCCAGGTGGCTAACAGACAAATGAAAATGAAAAATGCTCAACATCACTCATCATCAGGGAAATATAAATCAAAACTGCAATGAGTTACCACCTTAACGCCAGTCGGAATGGCTAACATTAACAACTCAGGCAACGACAGGTGTTGGTGAGGATGCGGAGAAAGAGGAACCCTTTTCCACCACTGATGGGAATGCAAACTGGTGCAGCCGCTCTAGAAAACAGTATGGAGGTTTCTAAAAAAGTTAAAAATAGAACTACCCCATGACCCAGCAATTGCACTACTAGGTATTTATCCAAGGGATACAGGTGTGTGGTTTCGAAGGAGCACATGCACCCCAACGTTTATAGCAGCACTATCAATGATTGCCAAAGTATGGAAAGAGCCCAAATGTCCACTAATGGATGCATGGATAAAGAAGATGTGGTGTGTGTGTATGTATATATGTGTGTGTGTGTGTGTGTGTGTGTGTGTGTGTATACACACACACATACACACACAGTGGAGTATTACTTGGCAACCAAAAAGAATGAAATCTTGCCATTTGCAACAACGTGGATTGTATTATGCTAAGCGAAATTAGTCAAAGAAAGACCAATATCATATGACTTCACTCATATATGGAATTTAAGATACAAAATAGATGAACATAAGGGAAGGGAAGCAAAAATAATATAAAAATAGGGAGGGGGACAAAACATAAGAGACTCAAGTACAGAGAACAAACTGAGGGGTTGCTGGAGGGTTGGGTGGAGGGATCGGTTAAATGGGTAGGAGGCTTTAAGGAAGACACTTGTTGGGATGAGCACTGGGTGTTATACATAGGGGATGAATCACTGGAATCTCCTGAAATCATTGTTGCACTAAATGCTAACTAACTTGGATGTAAGTTTAAGAAAAAGTATAAAGAAAAAAAAATAAGAAAACAGGCAAACAGCTTGCTACTGGATATAACAATTATTTCTTGGATATGACACCAAAAGCACAGCCAACAATAGGAAAAAATAAATTGGACTGCATCAAAATTTAAAAGTTCTGTGCAAAGGATATAATTAACAGTGAAAAGCAACCCATGAAATGGGAGAAAACATTTACAAATCATTAGTAGGGGGTTAGCATCCAGAATACGTAAAGGACTCCTACAAATCAACAACAAAAAAGCCTAATTTTAAAATAGGAAAAGAACTTGAATAGATTGTCCAAAACAGATATATGAATGGCCAAGAAACAGACAACAAGATGCTCAACATAATTAATCATTAGGGAAATGCAAATCAAATCACAGTAAGATAGCATCTCTTACCCATTAGGATGGCTACTATCAAAAACAAGCAAACAAAAAAATCTCCCAAAACTCAAAACAAAAAACAGAAAATAAGTATGAGTGAGGATGTGAAAAAACATTTTACACTGTTGAGAAGAATGTAAAATGGTATATGTACCATTATGGAAAACAGTTTGTCAATTCCTCAAAAAATTAAAAATAGAATTATCGTATGATTCAGCAATTCCACGTGTAGGTATGTACTTAAAAGAACTGAAATCAGGGTTCTTGGAGATATATTTGTACATCTATGTTCACAGCAGCATTATTCACAATAGCCAAATGGTAGCAGCTCAAGTGTCCACAGGTGGATGAATGGATAAAGAAAATGTGTATACATACAATGGAATATTACTCAGCCTTAAAAGGGAAGGAAATTGACACATGGACAACATAGATGAACGTTGAGAACACTGTGCTAAGTGAATTCAGCTAGACACAAAAGGCAAATACTGTAAGATTAAACTTGAAGTACCCAAAGTCGTCATGCAGAGACAGAAAGTAGAATGGTGGTTGCCAGGGAAAGGAGGAGAAGATTAAGGAGTTAATCTTCAGTAGTATGGTGTTTCAGTTTTGCAAGATGAAAAGAGTTCTGGAGATTAGTTGCAAAACAATGTGAATATATTGAACACTACTGAACCGTACACTTAAATGGCTAAGATGGGAAATTTTATGTGTTTTTTAACAAAAAATAATCTGCATTTCATTTGCATATATGTTAGCTTCTCCTCAAATTATTGCAGAAGTGGCAAAACTATAACTATGCAAATTCATCAGATCTGGGATGAGGAAAGTCACCTAACGATTGGTAAGGCATAGGAGGGGGTGATTTGAGGGTCATACTCCTATAGAAAAAGATTTTAGTTAGTCTGGGGATATGTGGTTTTGGAGAGGACAAAGAACCAAAAATATGTAAAAGCCTTAATTCACTTGATATAAAGTGATAAACATGGAAACTAGTATTCAAAACAAATTTTTGAAAATATTTTAATTCTATATTTAAGGACATAAAAAGGAATGGAAGGGAGAACAAGAGGAAAGCTCTAAGAAGGAAGGGAGAGGGATGGACAGATCAGCAGAGGGAGAAACAGGCTGAGGGGGAAAAGAAGGGAAAGTGAGACCCGGGAGAGGAGGAGTGCAGAGTTAGGGAAACTACTCAGGTCTCATCTGTATTCACTCTAGTTCTGGACTGGGATGTTCCTACTTCCCTCTAATGTGTCAATTAGCAGCTTTTGGAACTTAAACCCTTCTGAGACTACACAGAGTCGGACGCCCACAGGAGCTGATTAGAGAAAGTGGTTAACAACTACCATACAAGAAATGAGCAGACACACAGCTCTGAATCCAATTGGAGGTTTCCTGCCCCCCAACATCTCTGTTCCATGCTGAAGAACCATATGCCCCTTTGACAAATCCGCCCATTGCTCTTACACTCCGTGGGGGAAAAGCAAGCGAGACTTTTCTAGGCACTTTTAAGATGACTGCCATAGGCAGTAATGATACTTCCAATTTCCAGTTGGACAGAACCCCTTAGAACTTGCCATGTGCCTTTAAAATGATTAGCAATGGCTTAGGGACACCTCTAGATCCCTCTTGAACACAGTGAACTAGCTCCACCACCCCATTCCCCCCAGGACCATCCTTCTCACTGTTCTGTTCCTGCTGCAGCAGGCCCAGCCATCACTGGGAAGAATCCCAAACCCTTTCCGGGGCACTCAATATACCAGTGACTTCTTTAGTCACTAGCCCTCAGAAGTTAAAAATTCTGCAAAGCAGCAGATAGAGGAAAAGGAAAACTCAAATTTAAAGAAAAATCAAAAGTCCTTTGGTCAGGGGGGCAGGACCCTTTTCAGGGGCTGGGGAACATTTGAAAGTTTCATGTCTAGGCAATGAGCTCGCTTTATCTTTCAGCCCTTCTCCGTGTCCCAGGGGGCCCCTTACCCACGCCTGCATTATTGAACATGCCAGGAAGCACCAGCATGATGTGGTTGGGCCAGTACTTGCGGTACAGCGGCATCTCATATTCTTTGACCACCAGAAGATGCAGGTGGCTGATGCCCTCCATGGCGTGAAAAAGGTTTAGGAGTCCATGCTCATGGCGACCACTGGAAGGAGTGAAAATAGGGCTCTTGACTGCATTCAAATTCTGCTGAAAGGGGGAAAAAAAAAGAAAAAAAGAAAGAACCAGAGACCAAAAAGGGAAGTTAAAACCCTTAGATTGAAGAAGTTTAGAGACCCTGATCTAGTACCTTGGGCCTGTCAGTCTGAAAGCAGTGTTGGCATCCAGACACTGTCACCCACCTTGTCTGAAACCAGGGGCAGCCGCATGCTCTCCAGGTGTTTACCCTGCTTGCTGAAGACAAAATGACTCTCTTTGGATTTGGGAATGATGAAATAGAGCTGCACCTCTTCTCCCAGCATAGAGGATGAGAATGTGAATGCATGAAGGGTGGAGTCAGACATCTAGATTTGTAAAGAAGGAAGGAAGGGGATGTAAGCTCATGGTTTGCAAACTTCTCGACCACTTGTTAACATTTTTAAGAGAGGTGAACTAACCTGAACTCATACATGCCATCAGACTTGGCTGTCCCTGAAATGTCGGAAGAGTTGGAAACGCAAACATTTCATCTTTTAGTAGCTGCCATTGACCTGAGAGCCAAGCCTCCTGCCCCTACACGGCCTCTCCACGGGTGAAGTTTCTGTTGCTTGACACTGTCTTTTGCATTCCTTATGTTCTTAGAACCACTACTCCTCAGTCTTATGCAGAGGTTAAATATTCCTGCTCGCTAAACATTTTCAAAGGTGCCCAAATATAGGGGAAAAAATCATTTCCATCTGTGTGCATCAGGCTAAATGAGTATCATTTTTCTAAGTAAAATATTAGGGCCAACATCATTAAAATGCCTCCATGGTCCCATCTTTCCTGGCTACCGTGGAAGCTGAAGAAGTTTCAAAGTCATTTAGCATAGAACTCTGGCTTCCAGGAGAGACCATCTGACTCACTGAAGCCAATTATAAATCTAACTTATTTTTAAAATTGCCAGAAAGTTGGGACACCTGGCTGGCTCAGTCAGTAGAGCATGTGACTCTTGATTTTATGACCAGGAGTTCAAGCTGCACGTTAGGTACAGAGCTTACTTGGAAAAAAAAAAGTGTTATAAAGTTCACATGCTCGCTCAGTAACCCAGCTCAATGAGTAATTACATAATTTATGTGCTTTACAATGCAGACAGTACTTGGCTTAATGAAAGGATAGCATCAATTTTCAGCAGCAACTAGAGTCCAGGTAGATTTCCTAAGATTTTTAACCTAAATATTATATTTCCTAGGAAAATAGTATAATTCTTCCCTTGAATTCTGGTTCATTCTGCTTCACAAGCATTGGAATATACTAGAGAGTACAATGATCACAGAAACTATATAAACAGGATTTTTAAGTTATCTAGAAGCTTATGATTTGTAGACCAGGTACTTGAATCTTCTATATTCTGTAAAGCATCATGAGTGGTTTACAAATTAGCCCACCAAAAGCTTTCGGTTAACACCAAGAAAACAAATGGTACATAAAAGGTAATTTGTGTTACAAGAGCAGAATGACCAACCCAGTTTTTCAGTATATCACTTCTAGCCCCTGTGGGAAAAGGGTGGAGACCTGATCCTTAAGAGCAGAAGCAAGTTTGGGTGAAGTCTAATCAGCATGTCCCATAGGAAGAGTTTTAGGTGTTCGGAACTAAGTCATAAAAATCAAGAAGCTAAAGTGGGAGAAAGCAACAGAGAACTTCTCCCCTACATAGGTTCTGGACCACTGTCACCTGCTGCCTTTACCATCTTGAGTGTTTACAGATGCTCTGGCCAGAAGAAACAAAGACAGTGGGGTATTGGCTCACCTTCTGTGTTCCTTCCTCTCACTTCTCTCTAAATAAAAGATCAAATATTGACTCCTCTGTATGCCTAATGATCAAAACTACCCCACACTGGAGTAGGAATATGACTTGGTCAGTGCAAATCAGCAGACCTGTTCACAGCTCAAAGGGCACACCCTGTGCATGTTAGAGGTAAGAGCACCATTCCTGGGGCGCCTGGGTGGCTCAGTCTATTAAGTTTCTGACTTTGGCTCAGGTCGAGAGGTCAAGATCCCATGGTTCGTGAGTTCGAACCCCATGTTGGGCTCTGCCCCTGTCTACCTGCCCCCTCTCAAAATGAAATACACTTAAAAAAAAAAAATCTTAAAAAAAAGAGCACCCTTCTCATCAACAACCCAAAGCAGGGGATGAAAAGAACCTTTCACCAAATACACTATAATATCCAGTTTTTTCAGGATTACAGAGAACATCCCAGGTAACCTAAACATGACACATGTAACCATTTCAATGAAGTGACTTCAGACACTAAAACGCAAGTTTCTTTCTCTCTTCCCCTCCCCCCAATCCTAATAAACCCAAAGTAATTTTAATTAATGGCTTCACACATTTTGCTCACAAATGAGTGGCTCCATCTCATAAATCAAGTACCCTCTATCTAGGGCCCGAAACTGGGAGCCGTATTTTTCATTCCATATATACAATACCATGCTGGGTAACAGGCAAGCACAGGGGGCCACACCTGGGAGGCAGAGGTGCAGTCCATGTACTGGTGACATTGCTCACAGTGGTGGAAGGTGTTGTAGGCCGCGTATTTGGTCAGCATCATGGACACGGTTCCTCGCTTCCTGGGCTCCTCAACTTTGGAATCCTTTATTGCTTCTGTGTATAAAGGGACAAAAACCTTGCCATGATGTGCATGAAGCCCCTACTCCTGGGAAGAAAGTCCCCCACTCCCTGCAGGACTCTCCTAAGGAGTCTATAATTTATGCTCTGTAAGTCGGGTATGAAAAGTAAAAGGTGATACATATGTGTACAAGAGAAAAGCAGAATTACTTTAAACTGCGCTCAAAGATTAAACTGCCCCAGGCCTCCTGCTCTGATTTGGCCCCTTGACCTTCAGAGGAGGTGCGCCTGGCTCTGCTTGCACTGACCTTGTTTGACCCCTGCCAGCTTCTCAGTATATACCAGGCTCATCAAACTGTACTTGGGATCATGCACGCTGACGTCAAAGGGCATTTTACTGAAGCTCTCGATGTCAGGCCAGGGCTCTCCCTCTGCCTGGCTGACTCCACTGCATTCACTGTGGTCTAGGACAAGAAGAAAGAAAGTGCGCAGAGCAGGCAGGCAGGCTGACTGGCCTCCCAGCCTCCCTCCCAAGTGTCAGGAATGAGAGGTTTTATGAAACATGAACCCCCAGATGGGAGGACAGAGACATTTCTGGAAGATGACCTGCCACGTCCCAGGGCAGAGGGGCCCAGAATTATCCCTTCAGGTCCATGCTGAGAGGGACACATGCCCTCACTGGCTCCAGCATTACCCTCTACACATCTGGTCCACAAACTCCCACACTATGAGATCAACTGATCTCCCACCCCACCTTCCCAAATTGCCTTAAAGCTTATTTAATTTTGGGTCATCTAAATTCTCCCTTACAGTTTTAGTTGTGGGGTTATAAAACACTGAAAGCCTAAGAGATTTGAGGGATGCATTGAGCAAGATACCCAGTGTCTGCTGCGTATGAGAATCACCTGGAGAGCTTGTAAAAAAAAAATCCTGTGCTTAGGTTACCACCCCCACAATCTGCTTTAGTACCCAGGCACCCATCATGGCATTTAAAGCTGCTTAGGTCACTCCAATATGCAGTCAAGTTTGACAGCTAGTAGTCCTAGGTTTGAATTCAGACCGCCCCCTACTACTCCACACCTGCAGGCACCACCCTTAACTCTCAGGGACCCTGGGTTATTGCAAGAATTCCAGATGGTGCATTTATTTATTTATTTATTTATTTATTTATTTATTTATTTATTTATTTTTTCAACGTTTATTTATTTTTGGGACAGAGAGAGACAGAGCATGAACGGGGGAGGGGCAGAGAGAGAGGGAGACACAGAATCGGAAACAGGCTCCAGGCTCTGAGCCATCAGCCCAGAGCCTGACGCGGGGCTCGAACTCACGGACCGCGAGATCGTGACCTGGCTGAAGTCGGACGCCAACCGACTGCACCACCCAGGCGCCCCCAGATGGTGCATTTAAAGTGCTCAGGCAGTGAGGGATGCCTGGGTGGCTTGGTTGGTTAAGCATCTGACTTTGGCTCAGGTGATGATCTCATGATTCGTGGGTCCATGGGTTGGAGCTTCGCATCGGGCTCTGTGCTGTCAGCACACAGACCACTTCAGATCCTCTGTCTCTCTCTGCCTCTCCTTTGCTCATGCTCGCTCTCTCTCAAAAATAAACATTAAAACAATTTGTTTTAAAGGGCTCAGTGGCAGGCACGTGGTGAGTGTCTAATAGAGGATTTATTGTTATTAATAAAATTTATAAGATGAAAAAATTTAAGAATTTTCAAAGGGAGAAGATTTAAAAAATTTTTTTACTGTTTATTTTTGAGAGAAAGAGCAAGCATGAGCGGGGGAGGGGCAAAGAGAGAGGGAGACAGAATCTGAAGCAGGCTCCAGGCTCTGAGCTGTCAGCACAGAGTGCAACAGGGGCTCAAACTCATGAACCGTGAAATCATCACCTGAGCCGAAGTTGGACACTCAAGTGACTGAGCCACTCAGGCACCCCCAAAAGTTTTATTTTTTTAAAAAGCCTAAAGATTACAAGTACAGCTAATATCTTTTTAACACAATCATGTTTATTTTTTATATCACTGAGCTAAAGTTTGCATTTTATTTACAACCTAAAGCTTATTCTAGATTTTTACAAAGATGTCAGTGTGCTTCTCCAGAGCACCATCACATTCACCTGCACTAAAATGAGATGGAAGGAATAAAGCCAGCCTGATGGCACTTCTCACTACAAAGGCCAGGCTTGCCTGTTGCACCAGCTGTGGTAGATTCTCTCACAGATCATCACACAGATTAAAGTTCAGTGTGGTGGGATCCGAGGAGAAAATTACAGGCATCATCACTCTTCTTGTGGAGCCCAGGGGCTTTGTGGGAAGGTTGCTGGGATGATGGGTCTCTCATTCCTGGTCTGCCTAGTTCTGCCTTTGCCCTCCTGGTCCCAGCCCCCCCTCCAGGCAGCTATGAATGTTTCCAGGCCAACTTGGAGCTCTGGGTCCCCTCTTTGGTGGGCCTGGGGTCAGCTCAAGTGGGGACACAAACAAGGAGATGTGGGTGGGAAGACAGGATTGTGTGTGTGTCTGGAATCATGAATATGACCTGGTAAGGAGTGGAAATAGGGCTGAAGGTGATAATAAAATGATTCAATACAGCTGATCTTGCCTAGTCTTGCTCTAGACTGAACTAGTCTTTTGGACTTGTCATAGAACAGGTCCAACTACTTAGGAAAAGCAAGTGGGGTGAGATCTGAGGGCCAGTCTGACAGAAGATGCCAAGGCCTTTCCCTTTTCTGGACTCCTCTTTGAGGGGCTTAGAAGAGCTTCTAGCTGATTACCACTACTCCCCTGCCTCCATGGGTCTCTTCCAGCACAGGTGAATGCTCCAAGATGTGAAGCCACAGTTCGGAGGCCACATTGTCCTTAGCTATAGAGCTAAAGCTGGCTGATTCCTGCTCATGTTCTCTTTCTGGCCCTGCTGATCGGACTACAGTGGAACCCTCCCACAGGTGACAGCTGGGGGGAAGGGTTGGATACAGGAGGAGGAGGAGGGCAGAAGATGGTCTCTTTGAAAACCAGTCCCCACAACCCTGTCAAGCACTAGCTTCTGCATTTTACTGAATGTGAAGGGCTTTGGTTATGGCTACAGGTTTCTGTTCTGCATGAGGTTTTAATTTCATTATAGTAATCCATATACCTTAGCTCACAGCCTGCAGTTAAAATAGAAGATACTTTCTGGGGCTCCTGGGTGGCTCAGTAAGTTAAGCGTGGGACTGTGCTCAGGTCATGATGTTACAGTTGGTGAGTTCAAGCCCTGCACTGGGCTCTGTGCTGACAGCAAGGAGCCTGCTTGGGTTTGTTTCTCTCTCTCTCTCTCTCTCCCTCTCTCCCTCTCTCTCCCTCTCTCCCTCTCTCCCTCCCTCCCCTGCTCTCTCTCGCTCTCATCTCAAATAAAAACTTAAAAAAAAAAAAAAAAAGAGTAAGATACTTTCTGACTAGCTAGCAAAGGCCTAGTATCCAGAATATCAAAACTCGGTGTCAGTGTGTCTTCTACCTGGGCCCCCACTCCTCCCCGGCAATGCCGGGGTTCGGAACTCACCCGCGTTGATCTCTCCCTCATCATACACATCCACCTCCAGGAGCCTGATGAGCATGCGGAAGAGGATCCTAAGGAACTGCAAATAGGAGCCCGTCTTTCCCACCTGGAGGAAGTATTTTTAATTGGAGAGGGGAAGAGAGGGAAGAAGAGAGACGAGATTTCACACCTGGGCTTTTGGATGTCTCCTGCCCCTGAGAGGCCTGAGTGAGGGCTTCATCGCTCTGGGTCACCCTCAGCCCACCCTGAGCCCCCCCCCCCCCCCTCCCCGGCTCCCTTCCTTCTTGCCACCCGGGGCCTACCTGGGGGGGCCCAGTCAGCAGCAGCCGCCGAGGGTGGCAGGCGCGGGCGCCGGAGGCGGGGTCTGGCTGGTTGCTGAAGTCGGCGTGGTGCTGACGAGCCGAGGTCCACTGCCGGTAGTAGAGGGACTGCTCCTCGCTGCTCATGTCCTTGTGTAGCAGCGGCCGCAGGGAGCTCACCCAGGCCACGTCGGCGTGTGGCAGCAGCGAGGAGGACGCGGGCGGCTTGCCTCCCCGCTGCGAGCCCAGCAGGCTATAGGCCGCTTTCGATAAGATCACGATGGGGGGCAGGGCGGCGTGCAGGCCCCTGCAGCCTTGGGGCAGCTGCCCGGGCCACGACAGGGCCCGGGGTCCCGAGGAGGAGGAGGAGGAGGACGACGACGACGGCTTGGAGGTGGTGCTGCTGGCCATCTGGGGGCCCAGGGAATCACACTCCTGCTTCAGGGTCTCCCCGGCTCCCCCTGTGCCTGTGGAGACCCCTTCATCCAGGCCCATGCTGTTGGCCGGGCTCTGGAAGCTGGGGGTCAGCGACAGCTTCTGGGACCTATCAGCCGCGCTGGAAGAGCTCACCCCGTTCTCCATGATGGAGCCTGAAAGAGGACAACCCACCCGTGGCCATCAGCAGGACTCGGCTCTTTATTCCCTGGCCCCCTCTCTGCACGGAGCCAGGCTGGACTGCCTTGTCTCCATGAGGGCTGCTCCCTCTCCTGGCGCCCCGGGGGGTAACTATACCTCCTTGTCCTTTTCTAATTCCTACCCCCAGCTTTGTAAAGCGTGTGATGTTATGAAACTCTCCTCTGTTACTTCGTTTGGCGATGTGGTCTGATTCATTCCAGATTCTGGACCAATACAAGCTCCCCAGCCAAGTCCTTCCTACTCCAGGGCACTTCCCTCCTCCTGGGGTCCAAGGGCCTCACACTTCTGGTTGTGGAGAAGTTCCCCAGGGGGTAGCCACTTCCATGGATGCCCAAACCAGTGTGGGGAACCGGCTCCATGTGGCGAGGATGGAAGGCATAATCTATGCTCAGTGAGGTCTTGCTTTCCCCCAGAGGTCCCTGTGGATTTGGCCAATTCAAATATGTTTTCCCCTCTGATAGGTCCCACTCTTTGGTTTGTGGACACATTCAGGACTGAAAGCCCTCTCTGACCTGGGGTTGGTGCTCCCCGGCATGTAGGTCATATCCCAACCTCAGGAGATCCTAGAGGAATAGCCAGTAACCGGAGGTCACTGCAACCAAGTCACTCCACTTGCTCATCTGACTTTCGTGTCTTTCCGTCTTGTCTGAGAGCTTACCTTTCCCCCTACGTCCCTGACCTTTACAGCCTGCACACTTGGGGCAGTGAGCCTCCCCAAGGACCCCCAGAGTCCACCTAAGGCTGAGGGATGTGTGCTCAGTGGTGGGAGCATAGCCCTTAGCTCAGGTTGTCTTCAAAGGGAGGGAAACTCTAAGCAGCAGAAGGCAAGCCATTACCTTTGTGGTTAATGAGAGCAAGGCCAAGAATATGTGAGCCTTCTGGGGCAGCTCTGCAAGTGCAGGGAATGGAGGCATCTGATTATTTTATTTTTATTTAATTTTTTTCAAAAATGCTCTTTTTATTTTTGAGGGAGAGTGACACACAGCATGAGTGAGGAGGGGCAGAGAAAGAGAGGGAGACACAGACTCTGAAACAGGCTCCAGGCTCTGAGCTGTCAGCACAGAACCCGATGAGGGGCTCGACCTCAGGAATGGCAAGATCATGACCTGAGCCAAAGTCGGATGCTTAACCAGCTGAGCCACCCAGGTGCTCCAGGAGGAGTCTGATTAAAGAGCCATGATGGGGCGCCTGGGTGGCTCAGTCGGTTAAGCATCCAACTTCAGCTCAGGGCATGATCTCACAGTTCATGGGTTCAAGCCCTGCGTCGGGCTCTGTGCTGATAGCTCAGAGCCTGGAGCCTTCTTTGGATTCCGTGTCTTCCTCTCTCTCTGCCCCTCCCCCACTCGTACTCTGCCTCTCTCTCTCTCTCTCTCTCAAAAGTAAATAAAACATTTTTAAAAAATTTAAAAAAGAAAGAGCCATGAGAACAACATAAACACCCCCTTGCCTCCCTGTCACTGATGCTGCTATCCACAAACTTTCAAATGTGCTATTTCCCCTTCTCTTCTGTTACTCTTCACTATTCCCTAAACCTGTTGGCTTTATTCTGAACTGGTCTTAGAGGAGCCTCGAGGGGGAGCCTGGAGCGGTGAGGTGAGCGAAGGTGCAGTCCTGACCCCTGGCTGAGGCGAGCAGCTCATGCTCTTCCAGGCTGAGGGTCCCTCTCAAGACACAAAGCCCCGTAGATGACTGCCTCTTTGACTCCCACAGTCATCCTGCCAGAATGAACAGACACACTCATGCTGCTTTTGACATGAAGTCGCACGTGTGTGTGTGTGTGTGTGTGTGTTTGCGTGCATGTGTCATGGTGATGGAAGAGAGGAGATGTGGGAAAGAGGAATGTTCATGGTGGTCTTCTCTGGTAGAGAGGGGTTTTCATTTTCATTTTTTTTTATTTAAAAAAATTTTTTTTCAACGTTTATTTATTTTTGGGACAGAGAGAGACAGAGCATGAACGGGGGAGGGGCAGAGAGAGAGGGAGACACAGAATCAGAAACAGGCTCCAGGCTCCGAGCCATCAGCCCAGAGCCTGACGCGGGGCTCGAACTCCCGGACCGCGAGATCGTGACCTGGCTGAAGTCGGACGCTTAACCGACTGCGCCACCCAGGCGCCCCTCATTTTCATTTTTTTTAATGTTTATTTATTTTTGAGAGAGAGAGAGTGACAGGGTGCAAGTGGGGAAGGGACAGAGAGAGAGGGAGACACAGAATCTGAAGCAGGCTCCAGGCTCCAAGCTGTCAGTACTGAGCCTGACATGGGGCTTGAAGTCACAGGCTATGAGATCATGACCTGAGCCGAAGTTGGATGCTTAACTGACTGAGCCACCCAGGGGCCCCAATTTATTTATTTTTTTAAAGTAATTTCTACCCCCAACATGGGGCTCAAACTCATGACCCCCAGATCAAGAGTCACATGCTGTACTGACTGAGCCAGCCAGGCACCCCAGAGTTTTCATTTTTAATGTCCTCTTTATCCTTTGTTACATTCCCCAAGTTTTTTTCTTTTTTTACATTCTGCACGTTTTCTATATGGAGTTTTATTACTCTCCCAATCTGAAGAAAATGGAAATAGTGCTGCATTTGCTGTAATACAGTTTCTCAGAAGAAAATTCATGCCAGGCACTGCCACAGGCCATACAGTAATGCTCTGAAAGGGGATGGCGGGCTGCATGGTGGGTCTGCACAGGCAGTGGCCCCAGAGTATACAAACATTTGCCGTTAACTACTTATAAAAGTCATTCACTCATTCCTTCATTCAAACAGGTAAACACTGTGCCAGGTACTGAGCCAATTAACACAAACTTACAGCTTTCAGATCTAGAAGGAAATGAGGGCTTTTGTGCAAATACCAGATGTATATTATCCTTGAGGTGATAAAGGGTAGAAAAGACTAGGGAAAGTGGTGCAGGTTAGGGTTTATAACATTTATTATACTTTGCTTATTACCAAGCTCTTCATTAAATGTTTACCCAGAGGAGAATTCTGTGACTGCTCTCAGTAGTTATGTTTTCCAAGTATCTTTGGATTGGGAACTGAGGTCTGGACAGGTTGCCGGAGTCCCTGAAGGCTCCTCTGACAGCCTTGAGAGGTGTGAGGGAGTAAATGCCTTTGCCTCCCCTATGTCTGTCCGCCTCCTCACTCCCATCCCTCACCCCTTGAGAGAGAAAAGGAAGCACTAACCTGAGGTTCCAGTGACAGCACTACTGTTGCTCTGTGGCCTCTCCAGGTCGATCAGCAACTCATCAGAGTCGTTCTCGCTGATGGTAGCTCTCTCCTGCTCCTTCCCACTAAGGTCCAGGGCAACAGCAGGCCCTCGGATGACCTCTTTGGAGACATAGCAGCAGGCCAGACCCACCTCCTGCTCCAAGGCTGTGCGAGTTAAATAGCTTGAGTCGATGAGCCGAAGGTCACAGTACTTCAAAGACCTATACAAAAGTAATGATGTTTTGGGTGAGTCCATCTGGCCTTGGTTTCAATCTCAGCTTTGTCACCTCCTAGCTGTTATGACCTCACAGCATCCCCTTCATTTTCTCCAAGTATAAAATAGAATAACAGTATTTGGCTCATATGGTTATTGTAAGGAATGAATGGATGGCACAGGTAAGGCATTTATAGCAACGCCTGACACACAGTGAGTATTCAACTCATGCTGTTATTATTGTTGTTGCTGCCTTCCTGTCTGCAGGCCCTGGATTCTTAAAGGGGTTGGGAACAGCAGATTAAGAGACACTTCATCCAAATTAAAAAAATCCTGTTTGGGGGCACATGCTTTTCCTCTCTGCCTCTCTGTTTTGATGCATAAACACTTCTCACTGTGGCTATCTTCCATTCCCAAATTGCTAGGCAATCCCTGGAAAGTCAAAATAGTCAAGGCAGGCTACATTTCTTATATCTCTGAGGAAAATTATTCTCTTCCCCCTTGCTAAATGAATGAAATGGTTAAGCGTCAGCCAAGTTTTAACCATCAGCTTAGCTGGATAACTAAGGAAAAATGAGAAATAATTATTCATAATGTACCTGGGAAAGGTTTCTCCAAGAGGATCTTTGCCAGTTAGTATCACAATACAAGGCAGACCTTCTAAATCTTGGTATGTCCGAGGGGTCCACTCTTCTGGTTCATTTCCTCTCCAGGTCTGTAGAAAGGGACCCATATGATAAAATTAAAACCTCTTATTTAAGTTTCCACCTCTTAAAAGATTTCTAGGTCCACATTCTATATGCATTTGTGGTTTCAAATGACTTCCGGTGTGTGTGTGTGTGTGTGTGTGTGTGTGTGTATCATATATGTGTGTGTATACTAAATTGCTACTACAAATTGGCATAATGAAGCACTCTAGAAGAGTGTGGCCTTTAGTTTTATCTCAGTAGGATAAAACAGAAGATCTTGGTATACATCATGCATTAGCCACACAAATCAAAGTAACATACAATGAAATACCCTGCCAGTGATGCAAACCTTACAGAAACCCTGGTTAAACTACCTGCCTCAAGAGTTTTAAATATATTTTCTTCATATAATGGACAGACTCTCGGGGCTGATTAACTGAAAAAGACAGTTTCAATTATGACTGACAAATAAAAGCATCTCAACTCTATGAAAACAGATATTCACCAGAAAATCATCAAGTTAGCTACCCTTGATGGTTATTCCCACCCCCCCTCCCCCATACTGACTGTCAAAATAAGTGGTAAATAATAATTGGCTTGGGGCTCTTAGAAGTCTCTCTCAAGAAGGCTAAAAATATAACCAAATCTAGACCAATCAAAAAAACAACAACGCTGACCCTTACTTAGAAGAGGAATGCAATTAGTTTTATGGTTCCAGAAATAATCTATTAATCATCAACTTCTGATACAGATTAACATATACACATATATACACATGTATATATATATCTTTAGTAAATGGAACGTCAATCAGTGGGAAGAAAAAAATCCCACCAACTTGAAAGATGTTCAAAAGTGAAAAGATCTTATAGATTTTTATTTTAGAGCAGAAGGAAAACAGACTATCTCTTAAGTAGATAAGATGGTTTCTACTACTTTTATAAAGTATCTAGTATCTATGCTTCATAACAGCTTTCTAGCAGGAATTATAGGAAATAGATTGACATTTCTGATAATGCTTTAGGGAACAAAGAGTAAGAAGTGAGGTTATTAAGTAATGCACACAATTTATTTTAAAAATAGGCTGGTACTTCCTTTGCCAAACACAAAAAGAGATAAAAAGAAATTTAATATGCAAGACATAATGTAATAGGGTTTGATTAATGATTTGTTGATGTCTAGATAAAACAGTCTTTAGAAATAAATATACCCACAATTATTCAAATAAAGTATATATAATTTGTAAACCGGGAGGCATTCTGACCTTGTTGCCCAGTCTTTTATCATATATTTGCATACCAGGGGGAAATCAATGGACCTACACAGATTTACAAATTTGAGAGACTCTTCTTGTCTTAGAAAAACCAATCTATCAAAAATATATATATTTTAAAAATATTCATTTTTGAGAGAGCAAGCATGAGCGGGGGAGGGGCAGAGAGAGAGATTGGGACAGAAGAGCCAAAGCGAGCTCTGTGCTGATCGCAAGCAGCAAGCCTGATGACAGGCTCAAACTCACGAACCATGAGATAGTGACTCGAGCCGAAGTCAGACGCTAAACTGACTAAGCCACCCAGGCCCCCTATCAAAAATATTTTTTTTAGTATTAAAAGAAAGGTATCTACAAGAATTCAGTTTTATATACACTGTCATGTCAAAATGAATAATAACATTATCTAATTTAAAATAAACAATTTTGGAAATAGGAATCATTTTACTTATAACCCTCACATTGGACTCATGATGTTCCTGACACTGAGGTTCTCCCTGAATGGATTTTCCTCCCAGAAACCATCCAGAGGTCATGGTTCCATCAACAATGAGGTCAAGTTATAATGATAGGATAAGGGATGTTTTACTCTACAAAAGGTTTATTTTCAAAAGATTATTAAAGAAATCTCATTTTTACTCTTGACCAATCAGAGCTAGCCAAACCACAACATGCTTTTCTGTCCCTCTGCTACTTCTGATGAATAATGGTCACAGTTCTTGGATGGAACATTTATTTATACTTTTTTTCATTTTCTTTATTTTAGAGAGAGAGCAGGAGTGGGGGGTGGGGAAGCAGAGGGAGAGAGAATCTTAAGCATGCTCCACGAAAGTGGAACCTGACGTGGGGCTCGATTCCACGACCCTGGGATTGTGACCTGAGCCAGAATCAAGAATCGGCTGCTCAACCGACTGAGCCACCCAGGCACCTCTTCACTGCAGAGCATTTAATACAAACACAAAAGACTGGGTGGGCACTGAGTTCCAAGGAAAAAATGGGGCTCAAGGCTAAAGAAATCTGATGAAAGCTTCACAAGCCTTCTGGAGAAACTGGCTTATTTAGATTTAAGCCTTGTATCCTTTTCTAGATTTAAGCCTTGTATCCTTTCAAAATGCTTATCATACTTGTAAGTTAGTCATAATACATAACAGGATAATTAGAGGGAAGCACAGAAATAAGGCCATCCAATTGGAGAAGAAGCAGAGGATGTTACTCAAGGCTACAGATAAAAGGCACACCCAGCAACCCATGCCAACCCAACAATGGTAAGGGAGGTTGGTGACTTAGAAATAAATGTGTGAAGCAGAAATCACCTGGCAAGTGGCAGTTTTGCTTAGGATATGAACATTTCAATAGGAGTGCATATTTTCACTTCCACACAAAGAGAGAGTATAAACAGGATGCATTGATGTAGTCCAGCAGTTTTGAGAATACAAAAATCTCTTTTGTGTAGTTGGTGACTGGCAGCTACTCATACAAATTGAGATATAACTTCTCTGAGAATTACTTGGGCCCCCCCTTAACGTATGGCATGCTCTCAGAACAGCGCTTGCAAAACAGCTGCTGTCTAAAAGCCCCAAAGGTAATTCTGATTGCTAGCAGCCAGTTAGGCCTCTTGACATTGGGGTTGTGAGTTCAAGCCCTACATTGGGCATAGAGATTACTTAAGGAAATAGGAAAGGGAAGGGAAGGGAAGGGAAGGGAAGGGAAGGGAAGGGAAGGGAAGGGAAGGGAAGGGAAGGGAAGGGAAGGGAAGGGAAGGGAAGGGAAGGAAGGGAAGGAAAGGAAAGGAAAGGAAAAGAAAAGAAAAGAAAAAAGAAAGGAAAAGAAAGGAACCTGAGGTCTTGATTGTGGTTTTCAAACTATGACCCAGAGGGGCGAATTATTTAGGACCTGCTGATGTATACTGACTTGGTAATTGGCATTTCTGAAGACTGAACAAATGACCTAGACTATAAATAGCTATACTTGATCGGTGTCATGGAGGCCCAGAGAAGATTCTGCAGCCTCACATCCTTTTCAACCATCTCCCTGCAATAGGTTTGTGAGGCTTCACACAGTGGCACTGATTATTTGCCTTTCCAGATTTTCCAATCATTAGTATCATTCAAATTGTCTCAAGACATATGTCTCAATGAATTATACTGTAAGAAGAGTTCAGGACTCTCATTTGTTATCCATCCTAGAAATTCCATAGTTATATGGTCTATAATCATCACTTAAAATTGTGAACACTAGGGGTGCCTGGGTGGCTCAGTTGGTTAAGCATCCAACTTTGGCTCAGGTCATGATCTCACGGTTCGTGAGTTCAAGCCCCGCATCAGGCTCTGTGTTGACAGCTCAGAGCCTGGAGCCTACTTCGGATTCTGTGTCTCCCTCTCTCTCTACCCCTCCCCATCTCTCTTTCTCTCTCTCAAAAATAAATAAATATTAAAAAAATAAAAAATAAAATAAAATTGTGAACACTGGGGTGCCTGGATGGTTCAGTTGGTTAAGCGTCCAACTTTGGCTCAGGTCATGATCTCCGGGTCTGTGAGTTCGAGCCCCACATCAGGCTTAGGTCATGATCTCACAGCTCATGAGTTCAAGCCCCTGTGCTGACAGCTCAGAGACCCTGGAACCTGCTTCAGATTCTGTGTCCCTGCTTCTCGCTCTGCTCCTCCCCCACTCATGCTCTGTCTCACTCTGTCCCTCAAAAATAAATATTAAAAAAGTTGTGAACATTATATCAACATATGAAATATAAATTTTGTTATAATTTCCGTTAAATAAAGGGTTTCTATTTTTAGATTTATTTGTTCCAGTTGCTTATCAAGCTAATACAAGATATTTTGTTTGCATTTTGGATTATTCAATTTAGGTTAACTAATAGAATACAATAAAAGGTTTACATTTGCAAAATGCTTTATTTTTTTAATTTCAATTTTAATTAATTAATTTTTTTAGAGAGAGAGAGCATGCACAAGAGCAGGAGAGGGGTAGAAGGAGAGAGACAGAGAAAGAGAGAGAATCCCAAGCAGTCTCCATGCTCAGCACAGAGCCTGATGTGGGGCTCGATCCCATGACCCTGGGATCAAGACTTGAGCATAAATCAAGAGTCGGACACTCAACCAAGTGAGCCATCCAGGTGCGCCGCAAAATGCTTTATGAACACGAAATAATATCTTCAAATTAGAGCTCCTGGAGATCATACAATCCAACTCTCCCATTTTGCAGATGAGAAACTGAAGCCCAGGATGAAAATGAAAATTCCCCAAGACTATGTACTTTCTTTTCATCAAATTTGTGCCAAACTGGATTTTTCTTAACCCGACTTAGCTCAGGTTTTAGTGTGCAGGGTACACATACCATGCCAGTCTAACTCAGACATACAGTACACTTAGCTTGGTGTCATACGTAGATAGATATGCAGTTATTTTATTAAATGCTTCCTAATAGCTAGAGCACATTGGATTATAAAGGCCCCCAGAAAAACCTGAGCAGGGCATAAAGGAGGGAGTTAGGTTAGTTGATTTAGGAATTCTGGCCCACCCTCTCCATGCCTAACAGGAGGGTTTAGGAGAAGTAGTCAGTCCCGCTGCCATGCGAGGGGAGGGGGCCGTGCTCATGCACTAAGCCCTCTGTAGTAGGCTTAGAGAAGTCAGACCAGCAAGCCTCAGGGCTGCGTCAAAGCAAGTTCAATGAAACAACAAACTGTTGAAGAATCCACATGCAAGAGGGTGGGGAATAGCTCTATATGAGTACTAAAGATAAAACAAAATACTTTACCGACTCTAGACCTGAGATGACAGGCTAGGTAGACAGAAAAGAATTAGTGAATTGATGGTACCCACAGAGGTCTGAGAGAACAACTTACCTTTTTTTTCTGAGAAAACAGATGGCCGTGTGCTAGATGCATCTTGAACAAGGTCAATAAACATGGGGTCAAATTGGGTCATCTCATTTTTGCACCTGCAGTTGGAGAGCATGGAAGACCAACTGCATGCACATGATAAAAAGGGGGCTTGACAGAATCTTAATAAACTGGCTTCCCAATTTGGGAAGTGAACATGTCCCTTTGTTTAGTCTTAACATTGTCATGAAGATCATACCAACACATGTGCAAAACTCTATTAAACTCAGGCCTCTGAGCCACCTATGTGGGATTTGTAGAAAACAGAAAAAAATGGTATTTCAAAGGAGAGATGTCTGACCATTGCTGACCTTTAATCGTGCCACAAAGTGGGTTGCAACACTGAGTTCAGAGGCAGGGTTCCCAAGGATGATCTCAAAGCGGTACTGCAGGCCCAGCTTGTCGCGCACCTCCTGCAGCCGCTCCTTGGCTAACATTGCCAGCTGCACAGAGGGCACCCTGATAATGAGCATGTGTCCCCGCCCACTTCTGGTTTTTCCTGGGGAGCTGATGAGGTCATCCATAATGCTGAGTGTTTCTGGTGTGCTGTGGTCTCGGAGTGACGCCATGGTGGTGAGGGCCATCAGAGCCTCTGAGTACTGCTGGATGAGAAGGTAGCAGCGGACGACCATGCTGTGTAGCCTGGGGTACCTTCAACAGAACACAGGGAGCTCGCACTCAGGCAGCAGGACCAGCTGAGACAGCAAGGTCTTTGTGGGAGAAATACAGGCTAAGCATGGTGGGAAGGGGTTACTGGTCAATGGAAGGCTTGAGCTCTAGCATGACCTTGGAACCCACATCACTAGAAGGAAAAGCTGAGCTTTCAACGCCTGTGAATCAGAACCTGTTGGGATAGGCACAGCAAGCTAAAGAGGCTTCGGGATGGTCTAGCAACCCCTAGCTTCCCTGAGTGTGGTCTATGGACCAGCAGCAGCATCCAGTGGCAGTATCACCTGGGAGTTTGTTAGAAATGCCAAATTCCCCCACCCCAGATATCTGAATCAGAACTCACATCCTGACAAGATCCCCAGGTAGTTTATATACACATTAAAATTTGAGAAGCACTGGTCTTGTCAGGTTAATTGTTGACACAGTCATAATGGATCATTCCTGGATCCTAACCTCTTGGTGGCACTGAGTTAGCATGGTGGTATTGTCAGCTTATTTCTCTGATACTTGACTACAGTAAAGAAAATTGAGACATGTTTGAAAAATATCAGAAATACAAACAATAATTATTACTAATAATTACTAATTTCAGGGTAGCCACTCCACAGACAGCAGTTTATCTTCCAATAAAGAAGACAACTGCATCTTCCCATAAAGTGTACCTTGGTGCTGGAGAAAACTTGGAGCTGAGTGGGGAAATAGCATCCCCTAGTGGTGAAGCCTCCTATCACCTGAGCACTGCTTAGTCAAGGGAGCCTGGCAAATAGGGGTGTCCTTGAATCATCCCAATACCCATTGGTACCCCACCCCACCCTGCCTGGACTGCCAAGTAAGAGGGTCACTTTGTTCAAATTGGAACTTTTTACAATTACAGAGCAGGCAGAAAATAAATCTCTCATTTGTGTGTTACTCCTCAGAAAGCCAGGCCTGCTGGCAGTTAAGTACAAATGGACAAAGAGGACCCCCTTGCAGGCATGAAGAGGTGCTGGTCAAGAAAGGAGGTGCTGGCGAAATGAGGATGAGCCTGTGAACTTGCTTTCTGGTCGCCAGCTGGCAGCACATGCAGCTGGGTAGGCCATGGGGTGGTTTGCCTTTGTTCCACGTTGTAATTCTATTTAAAGTAAGACAAGTGGTCTGCCAGGCGTGCACAGAAAAACCCAGGGTTAAATACCAATTAGGGTCATCAAATGAATAGCGTGGTTTTGAAGTGCTTTAGAGCTGGAGAGGACCATGGATGGCCTGGTTTTGACCACTCCCCTTTCTACCAGAAGGAGGATGAGTTAAAAGGATGAGAGAAACCTGGCTACTCGCCCAAGATCATGCAACTGGTCAGGGACAGAGCTGTGTCTGGATTCATTCTGGTCTCTGACAACATTTCCTTACATTGCAAGGATTTGGTAGATTGGGGAAAAGTGAAGAAATCCTTCAGTTTACTCAATGCTGGGCAAGTTCTTCAAACACTCAATAAACTATAGCTAGTATTAGTTTGAGTGACTGGGTTGGAAGAAGTGAGCACACAAGATCCATGTTTAAAGCTTAATGTTTTTTGATGGGCCAGGTAGGAAAGCCAAAGTTAGAATACATGGTAACTTTGATCTATAGGCATTTAGATCTCATACTCTGAAAGAAGTATGAATTTAGAAGTGAATAGTCTTCACAAGCTGTTATATTTGCACTGAACTGTAATTGTTGTTTTGTAAGTATTACCAAGGTTGTAAGAGAAGTTGACAGGATTGACTCTGAATGATATTACCAGAACGGAGGGTACGTTCCAAGCTGGTAGATGAAGCCAGTGGGTGGGAAACACTTAAAAGGGAGACTCATGGGATGATTCTGGAAAGTAAGATCACATGTGCTGTGGAAGGATTAATGTCACAGAGTCGGTTAAGTCTTCTTAAATCCCACAGCTGCAAAAACATAAAATCCTACTCCAAGGCTGTTCCTTTTCTTGACACAGTATAATAACTCTCTGGATAGGCTGTATCTCCCTGTCCTCATTTTTAATCTTTCTTTTTTCTTAGCAAAGTTATAGGGCAGGTTGTTAAATAGGTGGCTTATGATCAACTGGGGCCAGTTTGAAGAATGAAAGCTACTAAAAATTAGAATGTGCCTCATCAAGAAGAGTCCAACTGCCCCCGTCACTGGAAGGTCAGACAGACTATTGCAGCGGAGGGCAGGGAGGGCCGTGTATTAGGTTACGTAAATTCTAATGCCTCTGTGATGCTTCAAGTCTATGATCCAAAATGAGAGAGAAAAAAATAGGAAAACTCTTTACTCTTCTGGAGTTTGACCTGGACTTGGGGAATAAAAAGAAAGCAGAAGAGACAGAAAAGTAATGATCTTTAACTCCCAAGGTCAGGGACTGAAGGAGACACCCTTGGAACTGAACTCACTTCAATGATCTAATTGCTCCTAATTTTCTCCAGTCTATACTCCCACTCTCATAGTAAAGTTCAGTTTTTACTGAGTCATCTAAGGGTACTTGCCTGTGTGAATAGAGGAGGAAAGAGGGGAAAATGAAAAAGTGTAGGGTATACGGTGGGGGAGGCCACACCTCAGAGGAACTGGTCTTCAATTAGTAAATCCCTCTGCCCATCTAATCCCCTGGTAGTCACATGCTTGGGAGATGACTCAGAGCATGAAAAGTGGAGCATGATAAGTCCCACTTTGGGTCGCTAGTTTCCTTTGTTAGTCTTGGATGATCACAGAAAACCTATGTGAGTAAAAGGTCATCTTAGGTGATGTTATTTTTATTCTGCCTTTGCATGGGATCTGCACAGCCGGTGCTCCACCAAACTTCCTGTGACAGTGACATAAGAGACTTTCGGCAATTTTAGATACACAAGTATGGCTAAAGTAAAAGTTGAAGGTCCTTACTTACCTTTCCAGGAGTGTGTTCACCATTTTTTCAAAAGTCTCATCACATCTCAAAAGTGGACTTGTGATTCCCCACTGTAGAGACTTACTGTATTCATTCAGGCCAAAGTACAACTTCTCCTCACAGCTCATGTCCTCCTGATTCAAAACAGAGCAAAATCCAGTGAGGAGAGGATGCAATGTGTCTTGTTTTCTTTTTTTTTTTTTTTTTTTTTTTTAAATTTTTTTTTTTTCAACGTTTATTTATTTTTGGGACAGAGAGAGACAGAGCATGAACGGGGGAGGGGCAGAGAGAGAGGGAGACACAGAATCGGAAACAGGCTCCAGGCTCTGAGCCATCAGCCCAGAGCCCGACGCGGGGCTCGAACTCCCGGACCGCGAGATCGTGACCTGGCTGAAGTCGGACGCTTAACCGACTGCGCCACCCAGGCGCCCCCCAATGTGTCTTGTTTTCTAGGGATGGAGAAATCCCTGCAATATATTATTTCCTGGAAGGTTAAAAAAATTGTGAACAAGTGATACTATATCAAACTAAAAAGCTTCTGCACAGCAAAAGAAGCCTCAACAAAATGAAAAGGCAACCTATAGTATAGTTGAAATATTTACAAATCATATATCTGATAAGGGGTTATATCCAAAATATATTTTAAAAACTCACATAACTCAATAGCAAAAACCCAAACAATCCAATTTAAAGACAGGCAGAGGAACTGAATAGACATTTTTCTAAAGAAGACATGCCCATGGCCAGTAGGTACATGAGTAGGTGCTCAACACCGCTAATCATGAGGGCAATGCAAATCAGAATGAGGATCTAATGTATAACAACTTGGTGACCACTGTAGTGAAATATCACCTCACACCTGTTCAATTTTTTTTTTTTTTTTAAGTAAGTTCTAGGCCCTATGTGGGGCTTGAACTCATGACTCCAAGATCAGGAGTCTCTTGCTCTACTGACTGACTGAGCCAGCCAGGCACCCCACCTCATACCTGTTGGAATAGCTGTTTATCAAAAGGAAAAAAGATAACAAATGTTGACAAGGATGTGGAGGAAAGCAAACGCTCATGCTTTGTTGGTGGGAGTGTAAGTTGGTACAGCCACCATGGGAAACAATATGGAGGTTCCTCAAATAAATTAAAAATTGAATCGTTGATCAATAAATACCCACTTCTGGGTATTTACCCAAAGAAAATGAAAATAGGATATAGAAGAGATATATGCACTCCCATGTTCATTATTCACAATAGCCAGGATATGGAAGCAACTAAGTGTCTGTCAATGGATAAATGGATAAAAAAGATATAGTATGTATATGTATATGTCCACACAATGTAATATTATTCAGTCATGAGAAAGAAGGAAATCCTGACATTTGTAACAAATAGACCTTGAGAGCATAATGCTAAGTGAAATAAGTTAGAGAAAGACAAACACTGCATGGTTTCACTCAGATAAAGGATCTTAAAAAAAAAAAGTCAAACTCATTAAAGCAGAGAGTAGAATAGTGGTTGCCACGGGTGGGGGGGCAGGGGGTAGGTGGGGGAAATAGGAAGAGGTTGGTAAAAGGGTATAAACTTTTAGCTATAAAATGAATAAGGTCTGAGGGTCTAATGTATAATATAGTGACTATAGTTGTTAACACTATAATATATAATTGACATTTGCTAAGAGAGTAGAAACTAAATGTTCTTACTAAAAAATACACATATATTTATATGTATATATAAATATGTGAGATGTTGGATGTATTAATTAACTAGAAGGGAGGAGTCCTTTCACAATGTATGTGTATATGTATATCCAATCATCACAATGTACACTTTAAATATCTTACAATTTTACAATTACAAAATGAATGAGATTTTACAAAAAAAGAGAGAGGAATAGGAAAATCAAGAAACAGATTCTTTTTTTTTAATGTTTTTATTATTTATTTTTGAGACAGAGAGAGACAGTACATGAGCAGGGGAGGGACAGAGAGAGAGGGAGACACAGAATCTGAAGCAGGCTCCAGGCTCTGAGCTGACAGCACAGAGCCCAACGCAGGGCTCGAACTCATGGAGTGTGAGATCATGACCTGAGCTGAATTCAGATGCTCAACCAACTGAGCCACCCAGGTGCCCCAAACAGATTCTTAAGTATAGAGAACAAACTGGTGGTTACTAGAGGGGAGGTGGGTGGGAGGATGGGTGAAATAGGTGATGGGGATTAAGGAGGGCACTTGTCGTGATGAACATCAGACGATGTATGTAAGTGTTATATTACTACATACACCTGAAATTAATATAACACTGTATGTTAACTAAAAATGGAATTCAAATAAAACTTAAAGTAAAAAAATGAGATCTTGCCATTTGCAACAACATAGATGGACCCAGAAGCTATAATGCTAAGTGAAACAAATCAGAGAAAGACAAATGCCATATGATTTCACTTACATGTAGAATCTAAAAAACAAAATAAATGAACAAAGAAACAAAGAGACAAACAAAAACCCAAGACTGTTAAATATAGAGAGAATGAATGAATGAATGAATGAATGAATAAAGCAAACTGGTTCATTGCCACAGGGAAGGGGGATGGAAGGATGGATGAAGTAGATAAAAGGGATTAGGAAGTACAAACTTCCAGTTACAAAACAGAGAAGTCACTGAGATGAAAAGTACTGAATAGGGAATATAGCCAATAATGTTGTAATACTGCTGCTTGGTAACAGATGGTGACTACACTAATGGTAAGCAGTGAGTAATGTATAGAATTGTTGAATCGTTATGTTGTACACCTGAAATTAACATAATACTGTATGTTAATTATAAATAAATTAAAAATAAATAAATAAACACGATAACCAATTGTTAAAATAAAATCAATATCTTATAATTTTATTTGTCAATTATACCTCAATAAAGCTGAAAAAACTGTATTTCATTATACAACCTGATATCAACTTCACAGTTATCTTGGGGACAGAAACCAAACTTCTTTTTCCCTTCAAATGAACTTAATATGTGGTTAATGTTGACCTGCTTTCTTAAGGCAGATGGTGACTTAACAGATGGTTTGTTTTCTCTTTGCTTTGTTCAGGCATGTTCTGAAGAATAGCATTTTTTAGGTTGGTACAGTCACAGGTCAGACTTTTCCCTCATGAAGCAATTCTCTATACTGATACATATGCTATATATAGAACTCTCCGGAGATTAACAAACTCAAAAATCCTATTACAAAAAACTTAACTTTTCTGATGTTATCTAATGATGGTAATTCAGAAAATCTTACTCTTTTACAAAAAAAATATTTATTTAAAAATGGAATCTATGCTTTTCTGCCTTCATAAGCAGAATTCCCTGTATTTAATTTATCCCCCCTTCATGATGACTCAGTCATCACTGGGAAAATGAATAACTATTTTGGGATGTGACACAAAGATTCCCTCAGAGGATCCTGAGATGTATGACAAGATGTCCTTAAATGTAAATAGTCCCAAAATATTCAGCAAGCTTTTTGAGTTCATGCATCTGTGTTTTTTTAAACAATGGTTTTCTTTCCTCTTTTCTACATTAATTTTTCCCAGTCATTTCTCCTAGCTGTCGTGTGGCCCATGTGTTTTAGTCTCTATTTGTTATTTATTATGTATTGGTATTTTTCCTTTTTTAAAAATGTTTATTTTGAGAGAGAGAGCACGAGCAGGGGAGGGACAGAGAGAGAGAGAGAGAGAGAGAGAGAGAGAATCACAAACAGGCTGCATGCTGTCAGCACAGAGCCTTACTCAGGGCTCAATCCCATGAACCATGAGATTATGACATAAACTGAAGTTAAGAGTCAGATGCTTAACTGACTGACCCACATAGGTGCCGCTGGCATTTTTCTTTAAACACGCACAAACTCATTTCATAAAGGTAATACAGCATCTTAAATATAATAAATATAATAAATTACAAATAAATTAAGCAGTCAGAAGAAGAAAAAGCAAGGGTAAGAGAAATAAGATTGGGCCAGGGATGAAGCTAGTGCTCTCAAAAATGCACATTTTGTTAGAAGTGGGCTACAATTTTGTTTCTGAGCTCTTTGGTAACCCAAACAGATAAGCAACTGTGTGATTCAAAAGGCCCAAAAGATAGAAAATAAAGCAATATTTAATTGACAGCTTTTAATTATTTTTTCGTCGCCCCCCAAACCAGTTATTCCTTCTTGTTGGAATAGGATCTTCAAGAGTAAAAATGCTTTATTAGAGGACCAGAGTATGTTCTTCGAAACAGCAGAGCCTTAAAACATACATTGAGCAGCCTCTGTTTTGGAGGCTTGAAAGCCATTTTGTTTATTTGTTTGCTTCCTTCCTTCTGGGTTCTTGGTTGAGTTCTGGATAACTGTGTCAAATGAGTCATTTCAGGATGAAAAGTCATTCATCTGCATTGTCTCCTTATCCAGCTGTTGGCACAGAGTCCGTGGAAAAGCTTTCTCTTCTGTGTATGTGGTCTTCACTTTCCTTCTCGTCTTTGGTCCTGCTTCTTTGGGAAAATCTAAAATCCTACTTCAAGCCTGTTCTTGGAGCATTTTAATGCTCCATTTTAATGCTCCAAGTTAAAATGCAGCATTTTAACTTGCTGGATAGGATGCATCCACCTGTCCTCAGTGTAATTTCTTTCTTAGCAAAATTATGGGGTGGGTTATTAAACAGATGGCTTGTGATCAGTTGGAGCCAGTATTTTATTAATCTACAAAGACTTTGTAGATCAAGAACTAGAGATACTAAAAATGGGAATTAGATGTGAAAACTTTCCCCAATCATTAAGTTTGCATTAAACTATAGCTCTAGTTTTGTATTATAAACCTTGTAATAGACGTCAATGGGACCACCCTTTTAAAATGTTACAAAACTCTGAATGATGTTGTTCAAAAGAAACATGCATCCCGAGAGTCACAAATCACAAATCATACTGAATCACTATGTCTTTTGGAAAAATGTCCCTTCTCCTGCAAAAAAAAAAAATAAATAAATATCCCTCCCCAAGTCCTGCCCTCCTAATGACCCTCATCCTGTAGCTCTCCCTGTCTTCTCCCTGCTATCCTTGCTCTTCCTCCAGCCAAATGCTCTGCTCTACAGACACTGTTACCTGGAAGGTCACCAAAGACTCCTGAGGCCAAATCCAGTGGTGTGTACCTGTCAGTCCTTGACCTCACTGCCCTTTAGGTAGTTCTCTTCATTGTCTATTTCTTTTTTTTTTAATTTTTTTTAATGTTTATTTATTTTTTTGGGACAGAGAGAGACAGAGCATGAACGGGGGAGGGGCAGAGAGAGAGGGAGACACAGAATCAGAAACAGGCTCCAGGCTCTGAGCCATCAGCCCAGAGCCCGACGCGGGGCTCAAACTCACGGACCGCGAGATCGTGACCTGGCTGAAGTCGGACGCTTAACTGACTGCGCCATCCAGGCGCCCCTTCATTGTCTATTTCAATGATTTTATCCACACCAGCTGCTTCTGTGATCATTGTTCTTTTTTTTTTTTTTTTTTAAATTTTTTTTCAACGTTTTTATTTATTTTTGGGACAGAGAGAGACAGAGCATGAACGGGGGAGGGGCAGAGAGAGAGGGAGACACAGAATCGGAAACAGGCTCCAGGCTCTGAGCCATCAGCCCAGAGCCTGACGCGGGGCTCGAACTCCCGGACCGCGAGATCGTGACCTGGCTGAAGTCAGACGCTTAACCGACTGTGCCACCCAGGCGCCCCTGTTCTTTTTTTTTTAAATATAATTTATTTTTTTAAAAATTTATATCCAAGTTAGTTAGCATATACTGCAACAATGATTTTAGGAGCAGATTTCTTAAGGCCCCTTACCCGTTTAGCCCATCCCCCCTCCCACAACCCCTCCAGTAACCCTCTGTTTGTTCTCTATATTTAAGAGTCTCTTACGTTTTGTCCCCTTCTCTGTTTTTATATTATTTTTGCTTCCCTTCCCTTATGTTCATCTGTTTTGTCTCTTAAAGTCCTCATACAAGTGAAGTCATATGATATTTGTCATTCTCTAATTTTGCTTAGCATTAATACCCTCTAGTTCCATCCATGTAGTTGCAAATGGCAAGATTTCATTCTTTTTGATTGCCGAGTAATGCTCCATCGTAGGTACATATACTACATCGTTTTTATCCATTCATCTGTTGATGGACAGTTGGGCTCTTTCCATACTTTGCCTATTGTCGATAGCGCTGCTATAAACATTGGGGTGCACGTGCCCCTTCGAAACAGTACACCTGTATCCACTGGATAAATACCTAGTAGTGAAATTGCTGGGTCATAGGGTAGTTCTATTTTTAGTTTTTTGAGGAACCTCCATTCTGGTTTCCAGAGTGGCCGCACCAGTTTGCATTCCCACCAGCAGTACAAAAGAGATCCTCTTTCTCCACATCCTCGCCAACATCTGTTGTTGCCTGAGTTGTTAATGCTAGCCATTCTGACAGGTGTGAGGTGGTATCTCATTGTGGTTTTGATTTGTATTTCCCTGATGATGAGTGATGTTGAGCATTTTTTTGTGTCAGTTGGTCATCTGGATATCTTCTTTGGGGAAGTGTCTATTCATGTCTTTTGCCCACTTCTTCACTGGATTGTTTTTCGGATATTGAGTTTGACAAGTTCTTTATAGATTTTGGATACTAACCCTTTATCTGATATGTCGCTTGCAAATATCTTCTCCCATTCTGTTGGTTGCCTTTTAGTTTTGCTGATTGTTTCCTTCGCTGTGCAGAAGCTTTTTATTTTGATGAGGTCCCAGTAGTTCATTTTTGCTTTTGTTTCCCTTGCCTCCAGAGACGGGTTGAGTAAGAAGTTGCTGCGGCCAAGATCAAAGAGGTTTTTGCCTGCTTTCTCCTCAAGGATTTTGATGGTTTCCTGTCTTATGTTTAGGTCTTTCATCCATTTTGAGTTTATGTAAGAAAGTGGTCCAAGTTCATTTTTCTGCATGTCGCTGTCCAGTTTTCCCAGCACCACTTGCTGAAGAAACTGTCTTTATTCCATTGGATATTCTTTCCTGCTTTATCAAAGATTAGTTGGCCATGTGTTTGTGGGTCCATTTCTGGGTTCTCTCTTCTGTTCCATTGATCTGAGTGTCTGTTTTTGTGCCAGTACCATACATGCTGATAATTTCAGCTTTGTAATACAGTTTAAAGTCCAGGATTGTGATGCCTCCAGCTTTGGTTTTATTTTTCAAGATTGCTTTGGCTATTTGGGGTCTTTTCTGGTTCCATACAAATTTTAGGATTATTTGTTCTAGCTCTGTGAAGAATGCTGGTGTTATTTTGATAGGGATTGCCGTGATCATTGTTCTTGACAAAATATTCCAAAACTATGTCATAAAGCGCCATAAAGTAGAAACTCCAAATGTGCATATGTGATAGTGCACTCATCTCAGCCTTAACTCATTCAAATTCCACCTCATCTGCTCTCCACAGATCATTGTTCCTCTTGAACTTTTTCTTCAACTAAAGGCATCACCTCAAAGACATCTCTGACTGCTGCCTCTTCCCCAATAAAGAAATCCTAGGGGAGGCACTTGGGTGGCTCAGTCAGGTAGGCAATTAAGCATCTGGCTCTTGGGTTTGGCTCAGGTCATGATGTTCGTGGGATTGAGCCCCAAGGGCCCCACACATTGACAGTGTGCAGCCTGCTTGGGATTCTCTCTCTCTCTGCCCCTCCCCCATTAGCAAGCACACACACACTCTCTCTTTCTCAAGATAAATAAACTAAAAAAAAAATCCTAAAAAATTCACCATTTCTCCCATTCTTCTTCTTGCTAGGACCACTATGTATTTGTTAATTTTAATCTGAATGATCAGAAAAGTCAAATGACTGATCTCCCTGTTTTTTAAAAAGTTTATTTATTTATTTTGATAGAGAAAGTGCAAACAGGAGAGGGGCAGAAAGAGAGGGAGAGAGAGAATCCCAAGCAGGCTCTGCACTGCCAGCTCAGAGCCCAATGTGGGGCTTGAGCTCACAAACCGTGAGCTGAAGTCGGACACTTAGACTGAGCCACCCAGGCACCCCAACTGATCTCTCTATTTTTAATCACTTTTATTTGACTTCTATCATTAATGAAGTGCTTTAAAATGCAACCTCTCAGCATCTCCTAAAGCTGAACATATGTGTTCATTCCCACATATACATCTGACAAAAATACATACCTGTGTCTACTAAAAGGCATGTGCTAGAATGTTTATAGCAGCACTATTTGAAATAAATGAATGGGATGGATAAATGAATTGTGGTGTTCTCCCAGTGTAATCCATATATGCCAATAAGAATGTTTTATGACTCATGCAAAATAGAGAAGAATCTCACAAACAATGCTGAGTAAAAGAAGCTATATACAAAAGAATGCAAACTGCATGATTCCATTTTTTTCAAGTTCAAAACTGGGCAAACTAAATGTAGGGTGGAAGAGGCCAGAAGAGTGTTACCCTTTGGTGGGTAGTGCCTGTCTTCTGGGGGTAGTGGTAATGCTCTATTTTTTCATCTTGGGTGCTGATTTTTCATCTTGGGTGCTGAAAGGTGCTTTCAGTTTGTGAAAATTCATCAAGTTGTGCATTTACATTGTTAGTATAAGAATAAAAGAAATACGTGCATTCTGATAATACAGTTGACTTTTGAACAACATAAGTTTGAACTGCATAGGTCCACTTACACAAGGTTTTGTTTTGTTTTCTGCAAAAAGCTTTGTTTCCATTCGGTGCAGGGCTTGGGGGAGGACTTCAGGGGGATTAAAAAGCTGCCTAGTGGCTGCAGGGAGAGGCTCAGGCAGAAGTCCTGAAATCCAGTGGGATGCACATGGGTCCCTCAAAAGCCATTGAGCTCCAAAAGCTCTCAGCTATCATGCTTGAAAGTAAGTCTTTGGAAGAGATACTCATCCAGCCCAGCTTTGGGGGCCAGCCAGCCTGCAGAAGTGACTCAGGTGGTCATCCAACTTTTTGATGGGTTTCACTTCTTCATCTAGGAAGTGGTTCTCCAGGAAGTCACAGAGATGGGGATTTGTGTGGGCAGAACCCAGAACATGCAGATCCAGAAGGGCCTGCTTCGGATACTTTTCCAAGACCATGGCAATCCAGGATTTTACCCTACTCATCTTGACAGGGCTTCTGCACATCCTGAAAAAGGGCATGGCTGCCATGCTGATTTTGTATCTTCAAGAGACTCTCAGCCCTCCAGAGCCACAGGTTGAGGTTGGAATAGAAGCTCAGAGAGATGCAGGTGTTGGAGCCCTGCAGATGAATGTTGGCCAGGCAGTTGAAGGCAGCCTCCACCTTAATGGAATCATTCTGACAAATCCAGGAGCTCATGGTTGATTGGCAATATGGAAGGAGCTAAGCTCAAAAACTGGTCCTAGCTACTCCTGGAGCCAGAAGGTGGTGAGAAGATGGTTCTGGAGGTTGTGACTGGAAAAGAGGTTGGAGGGCAGGTGGAGGGTGGAAGAAGGGGCATCCCTGGGTCTGTTATGTCTAAACACTGTTGAAGCAAGAGACAGATCTGCAGGACTGGCAGTCGCTCTGCCTATTTGCAGATTCTTTACAGTATTGTGAATGTATTTTCTCTTCCTTACAACTTTCTTAATGTTTTCTTTTCTCTAGCTTACTTTATTGTAATACATTATATAATAATATGACATACAAAATAGGTGTTATGTTATCGGTATGGCTTCCGGTCAACAGTAGCCCATTAGTAAAGTTTTGGGGGAGTCAAAATTATATGCAAATTTTCGACTGAGCAGGGGTGGGTCCTCCTGAACCCTGTGTTGTTCAAGGCTCAACCATAGTTTTAATAATACTATGCCCTTACAAGAAAATCATTAATGCCTTTGTAATAAGTGTAAACTTTTCCAGCCTGGGACTTCAAGCTTCCGTGTATATATTCCCAAGTTTCTTTTCATCCTCCTGGTGTTCGCTGAAAAATCCCTGTTTCCTCCTCTGTGGTGCTGCCCGAGCTGTCTGCTGTCAGGAGAGCCCACACCTCAGTCTGTCTGCTCCTTCCTTCCTCTCTTGCAAGGCCGAGCCACTGTGCTCTCTCCATGTCGCGTTTTCTAATGCTCTTAAGTGGGTGGGACTTCTCCCTCATTTCAATCCCCAGAGCATTTTGATATTTTAAAATTGTCTTATTCCAGGGGTGCCTGGGTGGCTCAGTTGGTTAAGCATCTGACTTCGGCTCAGGTCATTATCTCACAGTTCATGGCTTTGAGCCCGCGTTGGGCTATGTGCTGACAGCCTAGAGCCTGGAGCCCGCTTCAGATTGTGTCTCCCTCTCTCTCTGCCCCTCCCCCACTCATGCTCTGTCTCTCTTTGTCTTTCAAAAATAAATACACATTAAAAATTGTTTTTTAATTTATAAAATTGTTTTCTTCCAGTCTATTATTTTTGCAAATAAAAGTTGTATATATTTAAGGTATACAATGTGGTATTTTTTCTTTTTTTGAAATTGAGACATAACTGACATGTAACACTGTATTAGTTTTCAGGGGTACAACAAAATGATTCTGTTTATATATAGGCATACCTTGGAGATTTGAGGGTTTGGATGCAGACCACCACAATAAACAGGCATTACAATCAAATGAGTCAAATGAATTTTTTGGTTTCCCTGTACATACAAAAGTTATGTTTACACTGTACTATAGTCTATTAAGTGTACAATAGCATTATGTTTAAAAAACAATGTACATACCTTAATTAAAAGATACTTTATTGCTTAAAAATGCTAACCATTATCTGAACTTTCAGCAAATCATAATCTTTTTGCCGGTGGAGGGTCTTGCCTTGATTTTGATGGCTATTGACTGATTTGGTTGGTGGTTGTAGAAGGCTGGGGTGCCTGTGACAATTTCTTAACACAAGACAACAATGAAGCTTGCCACATTGAATGACTCTTCCTTTCATGAGTGACTTCTCTGTAGCAAGTGATGCTGTTTGATAGCATTTTGCCCCCAGTAGAACTTCTTTCAAAATTGGAGTCAATCCTCTCAAACCCTGCCACTGCTTTATCAACTAAGTTCATGTAATATTCTAAATCCTTTGTTGTCATTTCAACAATCTCCACAGCATCTTCACCAGGAATAGTTTCCTTCTCAAGACACCACTTTCTTTGTTCACCCATCAGAAGCAACTCCTCATCCATTCAATTTTTATCATGAGATTGCAACAATTCGGTCTCATCTTCAGGTTCTACTTTTAATTTTAGTTCTCTTGCTATTTCCACCACATCTGCAGTGACTTCCTCCACTGAAGTCTTGAACCCCTCAAAGTCATCCACGGGGGTTGTAATCAACTTCTTCCAAACTCCTGGTAATGCTGATATTTTGACCTCTTCCCATGAATCATGAATGTTCTTAATCACCTAGAATGGTGAATCCTTTCCAGAATGTTTTCAACTAACTTTGTCCATTTCCATCAGAGGAATCACTGTCTATGGCAGCCACAGCCTAATGAAATGTATTTTCCTAAATCATAAGAAGTTACTCCTTGACCCATGTGCTGCATAATGGATGTTGTGTTAGTAGTCATGAAAACCACATTCATCTTATTGTACATCTCCATCAGAGCTCTTAGGTTAGCATATACATTGTCAATGAGCAGTAATATATTGAAAGGAATCTTTTTTTTCTGGGCAGTAGGTCTCATCAGTGGGCTTAAAATATTCAGTCAACCATGTTGTAAACAGATGTGCTGTCAACCAGGCTTTGTTGTTACATTTAGAGAACACAGACAAGAGTAGATTTAGCATAATTCTTCAGGGCCCTAGGATTTTCAGAATGCTCAATGAGCATTGGCTTCAACTTAAAGTCACCAGCTGCAGTAGCCCCTAACAAGACAGTCAGATTGTCCTTTGGAGCTTTGAAGGCAGTCATTGATTCTCTCTAGCTATGAAAGACCTAGAAGGCGTCTTCTTCCAATAGATGGCTGTTCCATCTACATTGAAAATTTGTTTCATGTAGCCACCTTCATTAATAATCTAGGTCTTTTGGATAACTTGCTGCAGCTTCTATACCAGCACTTGCTGCACTTTAATGTTATGCAGAAGGCATAAGCTTTCTTAAGCTTTATGATCTAACCTCTGGTAGTTTCCAATCTTTCTTCTGCAGCTTCCTTACCTCTCTCAGTCTTCCCAGAATTGAAGACAGTTAGGGCCTTGGTCTGGATTAGGCTTTGGCTTAAGGGAACGTGGTGGCTGATAGGATCTTCTATCTAGATCATTCAGATCTTCTCCATATCAGCAATAAGGTGTTTTACTTTCTTATTATTCATGTGTTCACTGGGTTAGCACTTTTTTTGAGAGAGAGAGAGAGAGAGCAAGAGCGAGTGTTGGGGAGGGGCAGAGGGAGAGGGAAAGAGAATCTTAAGCAGTCTCCATGTCCAGCACAGAGCCCAATGCAGGGCTCGATCTCACAACCCTGAGATTGTGACCTGAGCTGAAATCAAGAGTCGGATGCTTAACTGACTAAGCCTGCCAGGTGCCTTTTAATTTCCTTCAGGAACTTTTCTTTTATATTCATAACATGGCTGTTTGGAGCAAGAGGCCTAGCTTTCAGCCTGTCTCAGCTTTTGACTTGTCTTCCTCACTAAGCTTAATCATGTCTAGCTTTTGATTTAAAGTGAGAGATGTGCAACTCTTCCCATCACTTGAACACTTAGTGGCCATTGTAGGGTTATTGATTGGCCAAATTTCAATATTGGTGTGTATCCAGAAATAGGGAGGCCTAAGGAGAGGGAGAGAGAGGGGAATGGCCAGTTGGTGGAGCAGTTAGAACACACACACACTTTTATCGATTAAGTCCACGTTCTTACATAGGTGTGGTTTGTGGCACCGCAAAACAATTACAATATAGTAACATCAAAGATCAGTGATTATAGATCAGCATAACAAATACAATAATAATGAAAAAATTTTAAATATTGTGAGAATTACCAAAATGTGACATAGAGACCCAAAGTGAGTAAATGCTGTTTGAAAAAATGGCACCAATAGACTTCCTTGATACAGGATTGCCACAAATCTTCATTTGTAAAAATGAAATATCTGCAAAGTACACTAAAGCAAAGCACAACAAAACAAGATATGCCTATATATGTGTGCAATATACATAATAATATTGCAAAATGATCACCACAGGAAGTCCAGTTAACATCCATCAGCGCATATAGTTATAATTCTTTTTCTCTGGTGATGTGATCTTCTAAGGCCTACTCTCTTAGCAACTTTCAAATATACCATACAGTATTAACTATAGCCATCATGCTGTACATTACATCCCCAGGACTTACTTGTTATTATTTTTATATAATTTACTGTCAAATTGGCTTACATACAACACCCAGTGCTCATCCCAACAAGCACCCTCCTCAATGCCCATCACCCATTTTTCCCCTCTCCCCCATCCTCCCAATCCCTCTCAGTCTGTTCTCTGTATTTAAGAGTCTCTTGTGGTTTGCCTCCCTCCCTCTCTGTAACTATTTTTTCCCCTTCCCTTCCCCCGTGGTCTTCTGTTAAGTTTCTCAAGATCCACATATGAGTGACAACATATGATATCTGTCCTTCTCTGACTGACATATTTCACTCAGCATCATACCTTCTAGTTCCATCCATGTTGCTGCAAATGGCAGGATTTTATTCTTTCTCATTGCCAAGTAGTATTCCATTGTATATATATACACTACATCTTTATCCATTCATCAGTTGATGGACATTTAGGCTCTTTCCATAATTTGGCTATTGTTGAAAGTGCTGCTATAAACATTGGGGTACAAGTGCCCCTATGCATCAGCACTCCTTTACCCCTTGGGTAAATTCCTAGTAGTGCTACTGTTGGATCATAGGGTAGTTCTATTTTTAATTTTTTGAGGATTAACTTATTTTATAACTGAACATTTGTATCTTTTGATCCCATTCACCTATTTCATCCACCCCACCCCTGCCTCTGGCAATCACTGATCTCTTTTCTCTATGTATATCTTATTCTACTTTGGATAACAGTGACTTTGATATGTACTTTGCTTTTACCTTTAAATGGTCAGTTCTCTTTGTGTTCTTGGAAAGATCTAACACAAGCCCAACAAGTGCTTAGTATTTTTTTAATTGAATTACCCTGCTTTTTCCAATTTTTCCTTTTTGAGGACGTTGGTTTCAGGATAATGAAAGGAGGCTAATGGTTAGGAGCTTCTTCCCTAATGTGTAAGGGTGAGGGTGTAAGGGTGTAAATTAGATTCAAGTTTGAAGTTTTTATCTTTTTTCTATGTTGATCTCAATTTCACAGTGATGATTTAAAAAAATTTTTTTTTAATTTTAGAGACAGAGAATGCAAGCAGTAGAGAGGGGCAAAGGGAGAGAGGGAGAGAATCCCAAGCAGACTCCACACTCAGAACAGAGCCTGACATGGGGCTCCATCTCATGACGCTGGTATCATGACATGAGCTGAAATCAAGAGTCTGATGCTCAACTGACTGAGCCACCCAGGCACCTCACAGGGATGATTTTTTTATGTGTGTGTGTGTGTGTGTGTGTGTGTGTGTGTGTGTTTTGAGAGCAAGCATGAGTGGGGGAGGGCAGAAGGGGGGGTGGGGGACAGAGGATCTGAAGCTGGGTCTGTGCTGATAGCAGCAAGCCCAATGTGGGGCTCAAACCCACAAACTGCAAGATCATGACCTGAGCCAAAGTCAGATGCTCAACCGACTGAGCTACTCAGGCACCCCTGAATAAATGTTATTCTTACTTAAGACATATCTGGCATCTTTTACTTAAACATGCTTATTTTAAAATATCCATTATGTTTAACATTTTTTCATTTTTAAATTTTTTTTAAGTTTATTTATTTTGAGATAGAAAGAGTGCACAAGTAAGGGAGGGGTAGAGAGAGAGGGAGAGAGAAAGAATCCCTAGCAGGCTCTGCATTGTCAGCACAGAGCCCAGTGTGGGACTCAAACCCATGAACCATGAGACCATGATCCAAGCAGAAACCAAGGGTCAGACGCTCAACTGATTGAGCCACCCAGGCGTTCCCACCATGTTTAATATTTTTTAAACAAAGGATCCATTGCTTAATGGCTAATCTTCTTTGTTTTTATGAAACACTTATTTCTTTTTTTTGGTAGTATGTTTGTCATGCATTGTATAGGTCATAGAAAATATTTTCCAGGTTTTAGGGACTGAAGCCAAAAAAAATATAGAGTCTTGAATATGTACAACCTTGAGATGGTGCTCAACATATTAAGTGCTATTGAGTAATTTAAAGTAACAGTATCATAATCTAATGTTTTAACTAGAAGACTGAGAACTGATTAAAAGAAAAAAATACAGTTGCTGGGGGAACATGAGCATAATTTATAGTCATACAGATCAATAAGACTTCAAAAGGATAATAAATTTCTAAGTCTCAGATTGAAATTAATTGTTTAAAAGCACAAAGATAGTCCAGGCTATTGGTGACTGTATAAAATAACATCACATTTTGGAGGGGGGGGGGTACTATATAGGATGGACAATTTTGTATCTGTATGATAACCTTAAAAAGAACAATATAATTAGATTTATTTTGGACACACTCATTAGTTTTTAGTCTTATAATAATTGTAATTACATGGAACTTTTAGGAGATAAAGCTTTATTTTAGTTAGAGTTTTGAACTCTTACGGTATTTTACAAAGCCATGACCATATTTTATTACAAGATTCTGCTCCCGGGGGAACTGAGAATAATGACTGTGTATAAGAGAGCAGAATAGAGACTCACCAAGTTGTCCAGCTGTATCCAGTGAACCTCATTGCTGGAGCTGATACGAGACTGTTGGGTCTGTAGTGTGTATGGCAATGAGCTAACCTGGAGCACCAGCAGGTTGAAAGCTTCCAGAACTTCTCTGCAGTTAATGACTCTATCAGCCAATCCATGACTAGGTTCACCATGTGACAAAGAGCCCGAAATGACACTGTAGAAATATTGAAAGTCACATTAATAATTTAACAGATTAGATTCAGAAACAGTCATCAAAATGGAGATAATGTTTTAGTTTTTATTTTTCTAGTTCTTTTTAACTGGGAGAAGGAGTAGAGGCAACCAACATTTAATTTGAAAGAGAAATAATTACACTCCTTCTTACCACTTTCAGACAGATTTCAAAGATATTTTCCCCCCCTTTTCAGTCTGCCCCTGAAATACCTCCAAGTGTAACTCAGTTCTACAGGCCAAGGATATCTAAATCTGTAGCTGAGATGGATCACTTTGGTCTGAAAGCTCATCTAAATGAGTTTCTCCATCAAAACATGATGCTTGTAAGTGTGCAATCGGTACCCCAGAGAGGCAAGGGATCCCCTCTGTGTTAATGCTACTATTCTTCCTCCCTTGAGGATGTTAGACTATGAGGAGGTTACAAAGGGTCCTCCTACCCCTCAGTATGAACAAAATTTTTACATCTAAATCATTTTCAATTATGTTCAATTTGAATGTACCAGGCTGTTATGCAGCCTCAAAACCACATATTTTTTTTTTGTCAAAGAAATAATCTCAGTGCCCTAGGGAATTAAATATAGAGAGATCCAATACACATCCTCACAGCTATTACTCCAAACTTTCAAACATGAGGTATATCAGGTCACTGAGTTATTTCTGCTCAAAGAACACTAGGAACAACCGAAGAGAATCTGGGCAAAGTCCTTCCTTCTTTCTTTCCTTCCTTCCTTCCTTCCTTCCTTCCTTCCTTCCTTCTCTCCTCTCTCTCTCCCCCTCTCCTTCCTTCCTTCCCTCTCTCCTTCCTTCCTTTCTTCCTTCTCTCTCTCTCCCTCCCTCCTTCTTTCTTTCCTTCCTGCTCCCTTCTTTCCTTCTCTCCTTCCCTCCCTCCCTCTCTCTGCTTCTTTCTTCCCTCTTTTTTCTCTTTCTTTCTTTCTTTCTTTCTTTCTTTCTTTCTTTCTTTCTTTCTTTCTTTCTTTCTTTCTTTCTTTCTTTCTTTCCTCTAAAACTAACATCTTATTTATACCTACATATGGCTCTAGAGTTCAGATTGTGGAGTGCCAAATACATTCTGGCTTTTGAACAAGTGCTTTTGCAATTCTGATATTTCTACAACATACTACAAATCTTTCATATTCTCAACCTCAGTGTGTTCTGAAGAAAGGAAAATCTATAAACACTTGATGATGCTTGAAATTGCCTTTTAAACCCATAGGATCAAAGACATCCCTTAACAGATAATTACTGTAATTTGGTCAGGGGGCCAAACTGGCACCATCATGCCCCATTTACTCTTCTTTCACTGTAAGCCCACCTAAGAAATAGGATATTCTCGGGGCGCCTGGGTGGCTCAGTCGGTTAAGCGTCTGACTTCAGCTCAGGTCATGATCTCGCGGTCCGTGAGTTCAAGCCCCGCATCAGGCTCTGAGCTGACGGCTCAGAGCCTGGAGCCTGTTTCAGATTCTGTGTCTCCCTCTCTCTCTGACCCTCCCCCATTCATGCTCTGTCTCTCTCTGTCTCAAAAATAAATAAACGTTAAAAAAAATTGAAAAAAAAGAAATAGGATATTCTCTGTTTAAACCGGTAAATTGGGGAATGTTTCAGATATGCTCAGATTTCTAAATTATTTTTTTAAGCTTATTTATTTATTTATTTATTTTTTTAGTAGTCTCCACACCCAACGTGGGGCTCAAACTCACAACCCTAAGATCAAGAGTCATATGCTCCTCTGACTGAGCCAGCCAGGCACCCTGTTCTGAAATCTTTAAGTGGCATCTTTACTGCTTAAAGTTATGTGGATAGAGAGAAAGGCATGGAAGAGGAGAAACAAAGAGAAGAGGAAGGAGGAAAAATGGTAAAGAACTGGGGAGGAGGAAGGACAGGGAAAGGAAAGCATATGGCTCTTCTTGGAGCTCATTAACTTCACTCTCCCTGCTGCTGCCCTTTCTCTGAGACCGCTGAGTTCCACAATGCCCTGAAGACAGCTTTTTAACAGGGATTTTTAAAATGTTTATTTACTTTTGAGAGAGAGAGAGAGAGAAAGAGAGAGACAGAGAGAGAACAAGTGGGGGAGGGGCACAGAGAATCCAAAGTGGGCTCTGAGCTGTCAGCATAGAGTCTGATGTGGGGCTTGAACTCACAAACAGTGAGATCATGACCTGAGCTGAAGTCAGTTGCTCAATTGACTGAGCTACCCAGGTGCCCCTTAATGGGGATTTATAAATTCACTCATAGTATAGTTAAAATGAAGTCAACACTAAATTGGTAGGGAAAGTTGAAAGAGCAGGGAAAGAGTAGGAATAAGTTACCAATAAGAAGATGCCAAGTGTTAGGGTCTCTGGGCTTTCCAGGAATTTTTGACAAAACCATTGCTGTGCTAGAAGAAACACTATATTTGCTCACTCTGAAGCAATCACCTCGTTAGTTCCACATGGGAGTTGTCATGAACTAGCACAAACAGTGTGTACGGGTTCTGTTTTACCCTTCTCATAAAAACTTCAAACTTGGTTTGAATCTCATTGTCTAGACGAACAACATATTTCTCTGCTCTTTGATAAGCTGTCCCATTTTCCTCCAGACCCAAGTCTACAAGGACACCTGCCAAGAAGAAAAAAAGAGTTTACCTTTTCACATACATATATATAAATGAGATAAACTAAAGTTCAATGTCAACTGATATACTGGGTAGTGGCTGTACATAGAAATTTACAGAGCAGATATTTTTTCATTTTGCATACTCCCCACCACAATTTTGATGAGGAAATATCAGATTCTCTCTTCTTTAGAACACCTTAGCCCACTCCTACATGTCACACAAAGGACAACATGCAATGATCTGATACATTAAGTAGAAGCAGTCGAATGTATGAGGTGTCTAATTAAATCCTATTTATAGTGAAGTGCTGCTGCTAATAGCTACTATAGGTCACTTAGAGCTACAGCTCTTAGCCAAATTAATATATTCGCATAACCTTCTTTATCCCAAACTTAGCAACAAAACATAATATTAAAAAAGGATAATAACATAAGATGTCCAAATATACCACAACTACACTGTGGGCTCTTTTAGGTAGTATTTTACTCATTTTATATAGTGACAGTTTTGCACAGTATCTGAGTATGGGCAGTCTTCCAGGAATGTTGGATTACATAACAAATTTATAAAATGAACTGAATTACCCAAAATTACTATATTCTCAAAATGTTAGAAATAGAAACTTCAGTACTGTATCATTCTATCTGTCTATAATATAATTACTTCCACATTCAAACATCTAAATAGTTTGAGGCACATGAAGGTGTTATTGGGATAATCAATTAAAACAACCAATCCTCTTTGAAAATGAAAATGAAAATGAAAATTATGTGAGGTGAAGGATGTGTTAACTAACCTGATTGTGATACACATTTCACAATATATACAGGTATCAAATTATCAAGGTGTGCACTGTATACCTTAAACTTACACAATGTTATATGGCAATTATTTCTCAATAAATCTGGGAGAAAGCCCCCCAAACCAAAGGCAACCCCCACCTCCAGACACTTAGCTGCATGGTGGGAGGGCTTAAGCCCCCTGAGATGAGAGAGCCTTCTGACCCAAGCCCATGGTCGGTCCTCCAACAAGGAGAAGGAACCAGAAGACTGATTTAGGGGTTAGATAAGCCACAGGGCCCTTGAGGACCAGCCTGGGCTCCAAGAGCTAGAGAATATATATTTAGCATCCAATGTCAGCCACACCCACCAGCCACAACTATGTGAAAAAAAAAAATCAAAATTAAAAAGAAGAAACAAGTTAAATTAAAAGACTTTTATAAATTATGAGGACTTACTTTTGTTTATCTAGCTTTTCTTTTCAGATAGAATCAGCTCAATTAACAATTACATACAATTAGCATCTAGATGCTGTAATAGTAATAGCTCTAAATGGTATAAGAGAAAATAGGAAAAATGTTTTACCATATGAAAAATTCATCACACAAGATGAGGTGAGCAGAAAGTTCATTTTGTTTTTAAATACTTTTCATGAGAAGTCTTTACCCAGACATTGATTTCAATTTCCACCCACATGAAGCCAAATGTTATTGTGAACTATATCCAAAAGCAATCAGTCAAATATTTAATGTGGTGAGTATTCTGATTTTTTTTTGAAAGTGGATTGCTTGCAAAATTCATTCAACATTCCATAGTGATTTATTGAGAATCCACTATGTATCAGGAACTATATCAGGTATTGTGCTAGGTGTAGGGATACACAGAAGAACAAGACAAAGATCTTAACCTTATGGAGTTTATGATGGAGAGGACAGATAATTTTGACAGGTGTCATGATGGGAGACAAGTACCATGGGATGGAGGAGGTGAACAGAAAAATAGAGAGAAAACCTACTTAATTTCTGGGGGGTTTCTGTTATCTTATCTGTATAATAGGGAGAGGAGTGCCAGTTGAAAATTAGTCTGCATTTCCTAAGTTTATCCCTAGGAAATAAGCAGTGCAAGTTAATAGTAACTCAATATGAAAAGGTCATAAATAATTCATAAAGAATAAAAATATTCCTTATGGATAATTAAGAATTGACTATACTTCAAAACAAATGAATAAAGACCTTTGACAGGTCAATTTCATACATACCCTAATGTAAAGACAAAGTTCCATGAATCTAAGAGATTCTCTTAGATATAACACATGTATTAGTTCATAACTATACAACCATCTGGCTCTGCAGTGGTGAATCTTGGTGGGGAGCAGGCACATCAGAGGTACTTGAGTTTTTAATTTCTAACTGGGCATTTTTAGTAAGGAATCCTTACCTTTAAAGTTTGTTTTAGACTTGCTTTTATTTTTAAGTTTTGTTTCTTTCCTGGTTATGAAAGTGATAGATAGTCATCTTGGAAAAACTGGAAAGTATAGAGATATATTAAAAAGAAAAATTTATCCATAATTCTTTAACTCAAAATAAGCTGTGAACATTTCTTTGCATTCCTTCCTGTGTCTTTTCCTATGCATACTGTGCTACCTAGAATTTTGTGATTGTATATTCTGATATTTTTCACTTGTAACTATAAAATAAGAAACAAAACTATCATTATTTACTAATAATATGTCTGTGTAGAAAACACAAAATAATCCACAGATAAATAAATTAATAAGAATTTGATTAAAGTGATGGAGTCAGAATCACTTCATAAAAATTAGTTGCATTTCTATACACTAGCTGCAAACAGTTAAGAAATATATATATTTTTAAAAACATTTACAATAACATAAAAAATATTAAGTATCTAGAAATAGGTCTTATAAAAGGTATATAAGATCTTTATGAAGAAAGTGATGAACTATTAATGACATTAAAGAAGACCTAAATAGAGCTATATCATAAAATATAGTTACAAATAAATTCTCAAATTTATCTAGAGATACAAAGTAATTCCAATAAAAATTCTAACAGTTTTTTTCACCTTGAAAAATTATTTTAAAAATGTAAATGGCAGAATCAAGACAGTCCTAAAGTAGAAAAGGTGGGAGAGATTTCGCTTCCCAGAGACTAAGAATTATAGAGCTGTATTAATAAGACAAAGTAGTTTTGGCACAGGGATAGACCCCAGAAAGAGACCCCCATACATATGGAAACTTGCTTCATAATAAAACTTGCATTGCAGATCAGTGGTAAAAGCATGGGATCTTTAATAATTGGTGAAGAACCAAGAAATTATATTGAATCTTACCTTACCTAATATGCAAAAAAAAAAAAAAAAAAAGGTCAAGTGGATTAAAAACTTAAATGTAAAAGACAATTCTAAAACTTAAAAAAAATTTTTTTAATGTTTATTTTAGAGAGAGACAGAATGTGAGAGGTGGAGAGGCAGAGAGAGGAGACACAGAATCTGAAGCAGGCTCCAGGCTCTGAGCTGTCAGCACAGAGCCTGATGGGGGGGATCAAACTCACAACTGCGAGATCGTGACCTGAGCTGAAGTCAGACGCTTAACTGACTAAGCCACCCAGGTGCCCTTGAACTCTGAAACTTTTAAATGACAACATAGAGAAAACTGTATGAACTCATAGAGGACTTCTTACGCACAAACCCCAGAGGATAGACAAATTAAACTTAAGAACTTCTCTTCATCAAAAACATTACAAATAAAATGACAAGACTCCTAAATCCATAACAAGTATTACTAATGAAGAATTTGTATTCAGAATACATACATTACTCCTACACACCCAAGAGAAAATGAGCAAAAATATTTAATAAATACTTCCTAAAAGAAAAAATGCAGAGGCTATTCAAAATATGAAAAGATATTCAACTTCATTAGTGATAAGAAAAATACAAATTAAAACCATAATGAAATGGAATAATATCAAATTAGTTAAAAATTTTAAAACAATATAAGTGTAAGAGAGAAGTTGATGGAAGAAAATCACATGTATCTCCTCCTTTCTGCAAAAGAAATGCAGAGGATAGACCAGAAACTAAAGAGATTGATTTCTTATAGGTGAGTAAGTGGAAAAGAGGCAGAAAGGAGAATGGGAACAGCATAGGTATCAGGAGGGACAGACGCTTCTCTGAATATACCATTTTGTATAGTTTTGGCTCTTAGAACCATAGCAATAAACAAAATCAACCAAGGATAAGGGCAGGGGGTGCAGAGATAGGCAAAATGGAACCCAAACAGTTACAAATGAAACCTAACATAACTACACTGAAGGGGATGAGGATGAAAAGAACAAACATAAGTAAAGCAAATCAGTGTTTTGGCTGGATACTACAATACTAAAGACTCAAAAACTTTAGTTAGCAAATCTGTTTCTCACAGGAGTGTGGGTTAGCAATTGTATAACTGCTAGAAAAAAAATCAAAGAAGTGAATATATTGTAGATAATGAGAACTAGGTTTACCCCATCAGAGAAAGAAGTTACAAATAAAGAAAGAGGAAAGACTAAAATGAACCCTGTGGTGTCCATATTTCAGTACAAACATATTTTAAAATATAGATATATAGGTAGACACAGAAATAAAGAAGTGTGTGTGTGTGTGTGTGTGTGTGTGTGCGCACGCGCACGCGCACATAGGCTAATAAACATACATTTCCTACCTCTGTCTGCTGAGTAAGTCCAGGGACAATGACACCCCAGTAACAATAAGCACACTTAGCCTGGATTTTGCTTTCTAAATAGCATTCTTCAATAAGAGGAATCAGAGAGATCCTCGGAGAAGAGTTTAACTTAAGGTTTGGGGCAAGGAAATTAAAAATAACTTTGGAAGATCTGTGGTTCCAAAAAATAAGTATACAAAAAGGGATCATAACATATTAAATGAACACTAGCAATGAAGCCACATTAATTATAACAAAAAGACACTCTGATGGGGAATGTTGATAATGGGAGATGCCTTGCATATGTGGGGGCTAGGAGTATGGGAAATCTCTGTACCTTCCCTTCAATTTGGCTGTGAACCTAAACGTGTTTAAAAACATAGTCTTTAAAAAAAGACAAAAAGACAAAAAAAAAAAAAAAAAAGACACAAGCGCCTAGCCAACAGGGTTCCCAGTGACCAAAGCTAGAAAACTTGGGACCAAAATAAATAATGATAGTGTTGGAAATGACCCATAGAATAAAATAAATGTTCACAAATCCTTGCTGCTTTAAATAAAATTTGAGGAAGAGCTCCTTACAAAAGGACTCAATAAATAAATCCCACTAATAAGTGTAGGAAAAATGGTAGAAATGCAAAATCATCATTATGCAAATACCACAATAAGCTGCATGTAAAATCCACTGATGGATGCTAAAATTCATGATTGAAGGCATATTAGCAAAATGCCAGAGTATTCTCCCAATATTTTTTTATCAACTACCAAGAGCTACACAGTAATTTTATAGTGGAGAAATCTGGCAGACACCACCTTAATTAAATGACCAAGGTTAACATCACCTATTGGACATATCGACATCAAGTTCTCCCCAATATCATGCCCTGAGAAGGACATAATACTATTTTTGTGGTCTTTTTGACAAATACACGTATCCTCAATCTAATTGTGAGAGAACATCAGACATTCCCAGATTGGAAGATTTTATACAAAACAACTGGATAGTATTTGCCAAAAGTGTTAAGGTCATGCAAAACAATGAAAGAGTAAAGAAGTGTCCATTTGCAGGAGACTAAGAGGACACAATAATTGCATGCAACGTGGGATCCTGGATTAGATCCTGAAGGAGAAAAATGACATTAAGGGAAAACTGATGAGGTCTTTAGTTAAGAGTATTGTTCCAGGATTGATTTTCTCTTCTGATAACTGTACTGTAGTTATATAAGTTGTCAACTTTAAGTGAAGGTGGTGAAGGGTATATGTGAACTCCCTACTATTTTTAAGCAAATTTACTAAGATATAGTTCATATACAATTCACTCATTTATGATGTACATTTCAATAGATTTTGTATATTCGCAGACTTGTACAACAATCACTACAATCAATTTTAGAACATTTTCATGATGCCAAATGAAAGCTCGTACCCTTTAACTATCACCCCTCAATTCCCCCTTGAGCCCCCCAGCCCTTTGGCAATCACCAACCTATTTTCTCAATAGATTTGCTTATTCTGAACATTTAATACTAATGGAATCATAACAATATATGATCTTGTGTGACTGTCCTCTTTCATTTGGAGTAATGTTTTCAAGTTTAATCCATGTAGCATGCATCAATACTTTATTTCTTTTTATTACTGAATAATATCCCATTGTATGGATTATCACATTTTACATTTCCATTCACCATGGACATTATGGACATTTGGACTCTTTCCACTTTTGGGCTATTGTCAATAATACTGCTATAAACTTCTGTGTATAGGTTTATATGTGGACATATGTTTTCACTTCTCTCTCATTTCATATCTAGGAGTGGAATTGCTGTATTACATGGTTATTCTTTGTTTAACTAATTGAAGAAAGGCTAGACTGTTTTCTAAAGTGGCTATGCCAACCTATAACCAGCAAAGAAATTAAATAAGTAATCAAAAATCTTCCAACAAACAAGAGTCTTGGGCCAGATGGCTTCCCAGAGGATTCTACCAGACATTTAAAGAAGAGTTAATACCTATTCTTCTCAAACTATTCCAAAAAATAGAAACAGAAGGAAAACTTCCAAACTCATTCTATGAAGCCAGTATTACCTTGATTCCAAAACCAAAGACCCCACTAAAAAGAATTACATGTCAATATCTTTCATGAACATGGATGCAAAAATTCTCAATAAGGTATCAGCAAATCAAAATCAACAGTACATTAAAAGAATTATTCATCACGATCAAGTAGGATTTATTTTTGGTTACAAGAATGGTTCAATATTCACAAATCAATCAATGTGGTATACCGCATGAATAAAAGGAAGGATAATAACCATATGATCCTGTCAATAGATGCAGAAAAAGCATTTGACAAAATACAGCATCCATTCTTAATAAAAACCCTCAACAAAGTAGGGATAGATGGAACATACCTCAACATCATAAAGGCCATATATGAAAGACCCACAGCTAGTATCATCCTCAATGGGGAAAAACTGAGAGCCTTTCTCCCCTAAGGTCAGGAAGAAGACAAGAATGTCCACTCTCACCATTACTACTTAACATAGTATTGGAAGGCTTAGCCTCAGCATTCAGACAACAAAAAGAAATAAAGGGCATACAGATCAGCAAGGAAGAAGTCAAACTTGTTTGCAGACAACGTGATACTGTATGTAGAAAACCTAAAAGAATCCACCAAAAAACTGATAGAACTAATACATGAATTCAGCAAAGTCACAGGATATAAAATCAATGCAAAAATCAGTTGCATTTTCTATACACCAATAACAAAGCAGCAGAAAAATAAATCAAGGAATCTACCCCATTTGCAATTGCACCAAAAAAAATATGGCATCGAGGAATAAACCTAACCAAAGAGGTAAAAGGTCTATATGCTGAAAACTATAGAACACTTATGAAAGTAATTGAAGAAGCCACAAAGAAATGGAAAACATTCCATGCCAAGGACTGGAAGAAGAAACATTGTTAAAATGTCTTATGCAATCCCTATCAAAATACCACCAGCATTTTTCACAAAGGTAGAAAAAACAATCCTAAAATTGTATGGAATTTTCCATGGAACCACAAAAGACCCCTAATAGCCAAAGCAATCCTGAAAAAGAAAAATAAAACTGGAGGCATCACGATTCCAGCTTTCAAGCTATATTACAAAGCTGTAGTCATCAAGATAATATGGTACTGCCACAAAAACAGACACATAGATCAATGGAACAAAATAGAAAACCCAGAAATGGACCCACAACTATAGGGTCAACTAATCTTTGACAAAGCAGGAAAAAATATCCAATGGAAAAAAGACAGTCTCTTCAGCAAATGGTGTTAGGAAAACTGTACAGTGCCATGCAGAAGAATGAAACCGGGCAACTTTCTTACACCATACACAAAAATAAATTCAAAATGGATTAAAGACCTAAATGTGAAACAGGAAGCCACCAAAATCCTAGAACACAAGCAGAAACTTCTGTGACCTTGGCTAGAGCAACGTGTTACTAGACATGTTGCCAAAGGCAGCAGAAACAAAAGCAAATATGAACTACTAGGACTTTATCAAGATAAAATCTTCTGCACAGTGAAAGAAATAATCAATGAAACTAAATGGTAGCCTATGGAATGGAAGAAGATATGTGCACATGATATATCTGATAAAGGGTTAATATCTTAAATCTATAAAGAACTTAGCAAACTCAACACCCCCAAAAAACAAATAACCCAGTTAAGAAATGGGCAGAAGACATGAATAGACACTTTTCCAAAGAAGACATCTAGATGGCTAACAGACACATGAAAAGATGCTCAACATTATTCATCATCCGGGAAATACAAATCAAAACCATGATGAGATACCACCTCACTTCTATCAGAATGGCTAAAATTAACAACACAAGAAAACAATAGGTGGTGGTGAGGACACAGAGAAAGGGGAACCCTCTGGCACTGTTGGTTGGAATGCAAACTGCAGCCACTCTGGAGGACAGTACAGAAGTTCCTCAAAAAACTAAAAACTACCCTACAATCCAGCAATTGCACTATTCGATATTTACCCAAAGGATACAAAAATACAGAATCGATGAGGTGCATGCACCTCAGTGTTTATAGCAGCATTATCAACAATAGGCAAACTATGGAGAGAGCCCAAACGTCCATCAACTGATGAATGAATAAAGAAGATGTGGTTTATATATACAATGCAATACTACTTGGAAATGAGAAAGAATGAAATCCGGCCATTTGCAGCAATGTGGATGGAACTGGAGGGTATTATGCTAAGTGAAATAAGTCAGGCACAGAAAGACAGATACCATATGTTTTCACTGAAATGTGGATCTTGAGAAACTTAACAGAAGACCATGGGGGAGGGGAAGGAGAAAAAAATGTTACAGAGAGGGAGGGAGGCAAACCATAAGAGACTCTTAAGGACTGAGAACAAACTGAGGATTGGGGAGTGGGGGAGAAGGGAAAGTGGGTGATGGGCATGGAGGAGAGCACTTGTTGGGATGAGCACTGGGTGTTGTATGGAAACCAATTTGACAATAAATTATATTTTTTACAAAATTGAACTACCGTATGACCCAGCAATTGCCCTATTAGGTATTTACCCAAAGAATACAAAAATACTAATTCAAAGGGATACATGCACCCCATTGTTTATACAGCATTACCTACAATAGAAGAAAATTATAAATGCAGCTGAAGTGCCCATTGATTGATGAATGGATAAAGCTGTGGCATATACACACAATGGAATATCACTCAGCTATAAAAAGAATGAAGTCTTGCCATTTGCAACAACATGGATAGACCTAGAGAGTATTACACTGAGTGAAATAAGTCAGTCAGAGAAAGACAAATACCATATCATTTCACTCATATGTGGAATTTAAGAAACAAAACAAATGAGCAAAGGGGAAGAAAAAGATGCAGAGAGACAACCAAGAAACAGACTCTTAACTGTAGACAACAAACTGATGGTTACCAGAGAGAGGCAGGTGGGGAGGGATGGGTTAAATAGGTGATGGGGATCTTTAGGACTGCACTTGTCATGATACGCACCGGGTGATATATGAAAGTGTTGAATCACTATATTGTACACATGAAACTAGTATTACACTGCATTAACTAACTAGAATTTGAATAAAAACTTAAAAAAATAAAAAAATTTCTCCCATTCTGAGGGTTTCCTTTTCACTTTGTTGATGGTGTCCTTTGAAACACAAATGTTTAAATTTTGATTGTGTTCAGTTTATTTTTTTTATTGTTTGTGGTTTCAGAGTCATATATAAGAAATTATTGCTTAATTCAAAATCATGGTTTTCATCCATGTTTTCTTCTAAGAATTTTTATACTTTTAGCTCTTATATTTAAGTCTTTGATACATTTTGAGTTACTTTTTGTGAGGTAGGGGTCCAAATTTATTCTTTTGCATATGGATATCCAGTTGCCCCACACCATTTGTTGAAAAGATTCTTTATTGAATAGTCTTGGCATCCTGGCCAAAATTCAGTTGACCACAAATAGGAGGGTTTACTTCTGGACTCTCAATTCTATCGCATTGATTTATAGGTCTATCCCTATGCCAGTGCCACAGAGTGTTGATTACTTGAGCTTTGTATTGTATGAATTTTAGGGCCAGCTTGTTCATTTCTGCAAAGAAGCCATCTGGGCTTTTGATAGGGAATGCACTGAATCTGTAGATCCATTAAGGTACATTGCTATTTTAAAAATATTAATGCCTTCTAATTCATGACCATAGGATGCTGTTCTTTTTATTTAGGTCTTTATTTTCACTCAACAATGATTTCTAAGTTTTATACTTCTTTTGTCGAATATATTCCTAAGTGTTTTATTCTTTTTGATGCTGTTATAAATGGAATTGTTTTCTTAATTTCATTTTTGTATTACTTGTACAATTTTTGTGATTTTTCTGTAGATCTAAAATTATTTTAAAATTAAAAAAATTAAAAGAAGCATGACCATATCAAACATTTGCAACTGAAACACATACATTATTGGTGGGAGTGTAAATATAACCACTTAGGAAAAGAATTTAGCTTTAATTGGTAAAGTTTATATACATAACCTAGGCCACAACAATTCTACTCTCAGAGACACTCCTTTATTTGTGTACCAGCACTGTTTGAAAAAGTAAAAAAAAACTAGAAACAACTCAAATTTATATCAGTAGTAAAATGAGTTTTTAAAATGTGTGATATATTCATGTAATAGAATACTACAAAGCAGTAAAATGAATGAATGAGTTATACATAACAACAGGATCAATCTCAGGGACATAATGTTGAATGTAAAAAGTAAATTACAGACAAATGCATAGAATTCCATTTACAAAAAGGTCTAAATGATGTGAAATTTAACAATATATTGTTTAGGAGTTATATTGTTTATGTATATTAATTTAATTAATATATTATTTAGGATATTATTTAGGAGTTAGCAAAACTATAAATAAAACTAGAGAATAATGAATAGAAATTCAGAATAATAGTTACCTTTGAAAGAAGAGAAACATTAACATTAGGGAGGGAAACAAGAGTTAAAAAAAAATTTTTTTAACGTTTATTTATTTTTGAGACAGAGAGAGACAAAGCATGAACAGGGGAGGGTCAGAGAGAGAGGGAGACACAGAATCTGAAACAGGCTCCAGGCTCTGAGCGGTCAGCACAGAGCCCGACGCAGGGCTTGAACTCACGGACCGTGAGATCATGACCTGAGCCGAAGTCGGCCACTTAACCGACTGAGCCACCCAGGCGCCCCTGGTGTTCTTTATTTTAATGGGTACATAAATTTTTACTATCTTGTGATTTTTAATACCTTTTATAAATTTTATAAATTTGATTTACTCAATATTTAAAATTTCTTAAAATGGAAGAATGCAAATAACTATCTGTCTTTTAGAAACCATTTGAAAACATTAATAACTATACTAAATTCTATCTGATAGATATATCATCAATGAAACACAACTATTTTCTCTTCATTTTCTATTTTGAATATTATAGAAGAGTTTAAAGACTAGTGCAATACCCTTAAATTAGATTCACCAGTTGTTAATATTTTGCTGCATTTGCTTTTTCTCTTTATTGCCTTTTACTGTTATTGTTCGTGTTACTGCTGAATAATTTGGTAGTAACATATCATAATATTCACCCCTAAACACTTCATTAGGCAGTTCATAAAAGCAAAGACAGTCTCCTACCTAACTTTATTACCTCCTAGGAATTAACCTAACACTGGTATAATATTCTCTAATACCTAGCCTACATTTGAGTTTCACTAATTGTCCCAGGGCTGTGTTTTTTCTTTTTCTTTTTAGATCTCAGATCCAATCAAGAATTAAGCATTGCACTTGGTTTCTATGTTTCTTTATTCTTCATAATTAAAAAAGCCCCTGCCTTTTTTTCTCATTGGTCTTCTCATTGATATTTTTTTAATGCAGGCTAATTGTTTTGTAGAATGCCATATAATCTGAATTTGTCTGGGAGTGTCCTTGTGATTAGATTCAGTTTAAACATTTTTAACAATGATACCTCGTAGGTGACATTACTCATAATGTCTATCTGTCCCAGAACTGGAGAGGGCAAAGTTTGATCACTTGGTTATGGTAGTACCTATTGCCAAACTTTTCCATTGTAAAGATACATTTCCTTTGTGTAATTTTTAATATGTGGGATGACACTTTGTGACTGTGGGAATATTTGTTCCCAAAGGACATTTTACTTAATGTTTTTAGTATCCATTGATATTTGTTATAATCAATAATTACATTGGTAGTGCAAAATAGAGATGTTCTAATTCTATATATTTTCCTTACCTTCATTACCTGGTACTCTTTTGTAAAGGAGGGCTTGCCCCCAACCCCTCACATCTCCTGACCCTTTAATTTTTTTTTTAGTATTACTATGGGTTCATGGATTTAAAAAAATTCCATAGATTACAATCCATTAGCATCATTCCTTTTAATACTCAAAATTACTAAATTTGGATAGTAAATGCCCCTTCAAGTAGGCTGTTATGTTCTTTTGAAATGTCCTCATCAATCTTTGAGGACTTTAGCACTTTCTGATATGACAAGATTCCAGACTTCTCCCACCTCAGAGTTGAGACATTAGGATGGTATTTATAAGCCAAGATCCAGAGACTACATGTACATACAGATACTGAGATGTCACTGTTTTTAAGACCTTTCAGTGCACAGTTAGGAAATATTTTTAATTTTTTTCAAATTGTAAGTTCGTACTTATATCCAATTTAAACCTAAAAGGAACTTTTCCCCATTCCATATTTGAGACTCCCTTCTCTCATGGGAGAAGCCTGGTGTTCAACAACATTAAAATATTTACTAGTTTGCTCTACCCTGTGATATACACAAAATATTTTAAAATTATCAACACCACTCTCAACAACATACTGATTAAAATTCAAAATTTATTTGTAATTCCTTTTGCCCTTAGGATATATCATATTAAGGGTAAACACTAAACTGGGGCGCCTGGGTGGCTCAGTCAATTAAGCGACCGACTTTAGCTCAGGGCATGATCTCGCAGTTCGAGCCCCATGTCTGGCTCTGTGCTGATAACTTGGAGCCTGGAACCTGCTTCAGATTCTGTGTCTCCCTCTCTCTCTGCACCTCTCCCACTCCCATTCTGTCTCTCTCTCTCTCAAAAATAAAATAAACATTAAAAAAAAAAGTATACACTAAGGAAACTGTGTTAAAAATACTTGAATTCATTCTTTTTGGTGTGTGGCTATATTATTTAAAAATATTTTTTTTTCAACGTTTTTTTATTTATTTTTGGGACAGAGAGAGACAGAGCATGAACGGGGGAGGGGCAGAGAGAGAGGGAGACACAGAATCGGAAACAGGCTCCAGGCTCCGAGCCATCAGCCCAGAGCCTGACGCGGGGCTTGAACTCACGGACCGCAAGATCGTGACCTGGCTGAAGTCGGACGCTTAACCGACTGCGCCACCCAGGCGCCCCTAAAAATATTTTTTTAATGTTTATTTATTTTTGGGAGAGAGACAGAGACAGAGCATGTGCAGGGGAGGGGCAGAGAGAGAGGGAGACACAGAATCTGAGGCAGGCTCCAGGCTCAGCACAGAGGCTGAAGTGGGGCTTGAACTTATGAACTGCAAGATCATGACCTGAGTGGTCAGACACTTAACTGACTGAACCACCCAGGCGCCCCTAATTTGATATGCAGTTAGTTTCATTTACTTTTGTTTGCATTCAATATTAAGTTTTTTCCCATTTTAATTAAAAAAAAGTAAGTTTATTTATTTTGAGAGAGTGTGTGTGCATATGAATGGGGGAGGGGCAGAGAGAGAGGGAGAGAGAGAGAATCACAAGCAGGCTCCATGCTGTCAGCACAGAGCCAGATGTGGGGCTCCATCCTACGACCCTGGGATCATGACCTGAGCCGAAATCAAGAGTCAGACACTCAACTGACTGAGCCACCTAAGTACTTCAAAAGTTAAAACTCTATGAAAAGTTATACTCATCTCATCCCTATCTCTTCTACCTGATATAGATCAATGTTTTCATTAGCTTCTGGTTTAGCCTTCATGTTTTGTTTCATTTTTCAAAAATATGCACAGAAGTGTGAATCTGAAGATGGTCAGAACTGCTATGAAATGGCTGGTCTGAGAAAGGTCACTTTCTGTCTTGATAATTTCTTTATCACAGTTATATAGGATTAAATAAAAGTTTATACTCTAACAAATTATAAGCAAATCTGGCACATTTTTCAAATCCACAATAAAAATGAACATCAGCCGGGCCCACCTGGGGTACTGAAGGTGGCCCTGAGAGATTCAGGGTCATGTCTGCTTAAATAATAAGCCTTACTCTTAGCATGAATGAAGATTTAGAAGGCATCAGTAACTCTTCTTATTTTATGAATTTTGCAACTCACTGAGTTATAGAACAGAGCCAGTGGTGATTGGAAATCACTGTGTTCCCTAAAGGTGATTAATCTGAAGTTGGGGGGCACCACAGGTGGTGCATCAGTCACAAACATCTTCCATGAAGATAACCAAGTTGAAAGGTCCCTGGAGAGGAAACTTCTTGGCTCGCCAAGGACTTCAAGCAGCTTGATTGTAGCCATTTGTGCCCCCTTCTCGTTACTGAAGGCTATAGCAGCCAAATGTGTTTAAGGAAAACCTGAGCACTGGCCTGTATTCCCTTCTCTGGGATTAAAGAGAAACAACATCATGTCTTCTGAGGCCATTACTCTAAAACCTTTAAAGAGGAAGCAGCAATTTTTCTACCATCTGAGAATAAAAGGGGGAGGGGAATAAAACCAAGAATCTATGTACCAAGTCCATAATACTTTATGAGCACCAATGTCAAAGGCCTTTCCACAAAGATGGAAAAACTAATGAGTGGCCAGCACCCATCACTAGAAGGAGCTAATCAGCCTGAATAGCACATCAGACTGATAATGGTCAGGGAAATCTAAAATGTGCAGGTATCATTAAAGATGATCCAGTACTCAAAACAATGTCCTACTACACTGCCTGTTGGTCTGGGGAGAACAATGCATCTGGTTTGTACATTCTTATCCCTTGACGTTTTTAAATGTTTTTTTTAAATGTTTATTTATTTATTTTGAGAGACAGAAAGAAAGCATGCATGCATGTGCGCAAGCAGGGGAGGGGCAGAGAGAGTGAGGGAGAAAGACAATTTTTGCGCTGACAGTGCAGAACCTGATGTGGGGCTCGATCTCACAAACCTTTAGATCATGACCTGAGCTAAAATCAAGAGTTGGATACTTAATCAACTGAGCCACCCAGCCAAATCTTGATGGTTTTTAACAAAGAAGTTTATTTCTAAATTTTTTATTTCTAATTTTTAGTTCTTGCTCTTCTCATCAGGAAGATACGCCAAACAAAAATACAACTACTCTCAGTTTTAGCTGTTTATCTTTTCTGTGGATGGAATTAATTTCTCCAAAGTTTTGGTATGCAAAAGTATTCTACTGCTTAAGAGAAAATGAAAATCAAGAAAATGTTAAATCATTAGAGCATGCTGAGTTTTTAAGTGTTATGATAACAATGGGCATTCCTTCACCCTGGCAATCTCTTTCCATCAGATAAATAATCTTGAATTGAAACAGCTGGTTAAAATCCCTGCTGATTGTTTCCAGGGCTCACTGCATTGGGTCCCTTTGTCTTTTGGTGGCCCAGCTGGCTCCCTTCTGTTCTCCTCTGGGACACGATTCTTTAATCTGTGTTTGGTGAAACTTGTCTGTGTGAGTCTTTACTACTGTGCAGTTTGAATGCAGCATTAGAACTGTACAAGAACAGCATTCTGAACACACAGATACAACTTCAGAGTCCTGAATGACTGGCAGACACACCTAATACACATACATTTAAGGCTTCTACTTGTAGCCAAAGTAGATTTCTGAAATATGGGTTTAATGACCAAATAAGATTTTGCCAAGAGGACTGCCAAATCTCAAATATTGTTTCTATGTCTTCCTTTTAGAACAGATTTCAACTTACAGTTCAATTCCACAAAATTTTACAAAAAATTCAGTTCAACAAATATTAAGTGTCTGCTGTGCCATCCGTAAACAGAGATGTTCCCTGAATATTTTACTTTCTAGTTGTGGAGAAAGAACACTAATAAACACACAGCCATGACACGGTATTGAGTTCCACGGCTGGAGCACCACAGGGTGCAGATGAGCACTGAGTGCATGAGCTGTGGAAGAAAAGCTGGGTAAGAATGTGTCCTGAAAGCCAAAGGAACTGCAGTGTTTAAAGGAAGAAATGGAGGTCAACTGTGCTGGCCTGAAAAGGTCATTGGTAACATTGGTGAGTCCTAAAAGGGTGAGGGTGGGAAGTGGAGGCAAGTTTTCAGGGCATTGAGGATTGAGTGGGGAGATGAGGAAATGAGATGACAATGGACGACTCTTTTTTTTTTTTTTTTTAATTTTTTAATGTTTATTTACTTTTGAGAGAGAGAGAGAGCATGAGTGGGAGAAGGCATAGAGAGAGGGAGAGAGAGAATCTCAAGAAGGCTCCACGCTGTCATGTAGGGTTTGAATCCACGAACTGTGAAATCATGACTTGAGCCAAAATCAAGAGTTGGAGGCTCAACCTACTGAGCCACCCAGGTGTCTCTGATTTTAAAAATTCTTTTTGTGTGTGTGTGTGTGTGTCATTCTTTTTTTTTTATTATATGAAATTTATTGTCAAATTAGTTTCCATACAACACCCAGTGCTCATCCCAAAAGATGTCCTCTTCAATGCCCGTCACCTACCCTCCCCTCCCTCCCACCCCCAATCAATTGTTTATTTATTTTTGAGAGAGAGAGAGAGAGAGACAGAGCATGGGCAGGGAAGGAACAGAGAGAGAGGGAGACACAGAATCTGAAGCAGGTTCCAGGCTTTGAGCTGTCAGCACAGAGCCCAATGTGGGGCTCGAACTCACAAACTGTGAGATCATGACCTAAGCCGAAGTCAGACACTCTACCAAGTGAGCCACCCAGGCGCCCAATGGATGACTCTCTTAACAACTTGGGCAGCTAACTAGAGGAGGGTGAGCTGGAGGGTTAGGTGGGATTAACAGAGGCTCATTTTGTCTTTGAGAGAGTGGGGGCAGGTTTAAATGGATGAAATGAACCCTAGGAAAGAAAGAAGTTGAAGGTGGCAATAAGTGAAGAGGTAATCAATTGTGTGAAGCCCATGAGAATGAGGAGGGATGCATCTAAAATCAGGCTTAAGTAGAGCTCTTTCACTGATAGGAGGTAAGGGGAAAAGATAGGTGTGTATGCAGTTAGGTTTCTAGATCTGGAAGCAGGAAGTTCTAATTTTTATTATTTTTTTTTAACATTTATTTTTAAGAGACAGAGAAAGATAGAGCATAAGCAGGGTGCGGCAGAGAGCAAGGGAGACAGAATCCTAAGTAGGCTACAGGCTCTGAGCTATCAGCACAGAGCCCAATGAGGGGCTCAAACTCATGAACTGTGAGATCATGACCTGAACCGAAGTTGGCCACCCAGGCACCCCTGGAAGCAGGAAGTTTTTATCCAAAGTTTTCTTCTTTTGGGGTTGGGGAAGGGAGAAGTACATGGCATGGTCATATGCTAAGAGAGAAGGATGAAGACATAAGGGTTGGTGAAACAGCATCTATAATAGTCAGCCCTGTGAAGAATGGGAGAGAGATCCAACTAGAGAACCAAAGTATATGATGATATCAGTTGGAAGTGTTGACTTTTTTCCCCCTATAGTATCTAACATTGTGAATATGTAGGAAGAAATTTTGTGGACTGACACTGGGGATATTGGAATGCTGATTCCAGGATCCAGCAGGAACTGGGATGTGACTTGGGAACAGGCAGTTGAAGAGGACTGGGAATGAAGAGCTTAAGGTACAGAGAAGCTAGGATACTGGATGTATAGACAGTACCTCCAGATGATGGTGGGTTGGGAGGTGGAGCCTGTGAGCCAGGTGCCAACATCTTTTATAAACCAGGGTTGGGCACTGGGCAGCTAACTACTTGGTTGGAAATTGGTTTTAAGAATGTTAGCTTTAGGGGTGCCTAGGTGGCTCAGTCAGTTAAGCATCTGACTTCAGTTCAGGTCATGATCTCATGGCCTGTGGGTTTGAGCCCCACATGGGGCTCTGTGCTGACAGCTCAGAGCCTGGAGCCTGCTTCAGATTCTGTGTCTCCCCCTCTCTCTGCCCCTCTCCAACTTGAGCCTCTTTCTCTCTCTGTCAAAAATAAATAAAACATTTAAAAATTTTTGAAAAAAAAGAATGTTAACTTTAAGGGGGTACCTGGGTGGCTCAGTCAGTTAAGCGTCTGACCTCACCATTTGTGAGTTTGAGTCCCACATCAGGCTCTATGCTGTCAGCAGAGCTTCAGATCCTTTGTCCTTCTCTCTCTGCCCCTCCTCTCTCTGCCCTCTCTCTCCCTCTCAAAAAAACCAAACCAAAACAAACAAACAAAAAAAAACCTTAAAAAAAATAATGTTAACTTTAGGTACTTGATTCCCTGCTGCCTGTCACTGCCCAATAAATAGTTTTTTAAAATTTTAGGTGACTGACAAGGTGGTATGAAGTTGATGAGACCAAGAATATCTATTTAGAAAGCAAAAATGCCTTCCACTATCTCTTCACTCCCCTTCCTAATCTCTACCCTTTCCTTAAGATCTCCTTGCCTCCATATGGACAGAATAAGCTACTTTACATATCAGAGACAGAAAGGTTTCTCTGTTTCTTTTATAATCAGGCATGTGTTGAGGCATCAAATTTGTGTCAATTCCCTGAGCATGATAAAACTTCCTTGCCTGGAAGCTGCCAGATCTGCTCTCATTCACTGCTCTCATTCACTGAGACCACCACAGACACCATTTTTTTTTTTTTAATTTTTTTTTTTTCAACGTTTATTTATTTTTGGGACAGAGAGAGACAGAGCATGAACGGGGGAGGGGCAGAGAGAGAGGGAGACACAGAATCGGAAATAGGCTCCAGGCTCTGAGCCATCAGCCCAGAGCCCGACATGGGGCTCGAACTCACGGACTGCGAGATCGTGACCTGGCTGAAGTCGGACGCTTAACCGACTGCGCCACCCAGGCGCCCCAACACCATTTTAAAAGCAGGGAGGAACAAAATATTTACGGTCACTAATATTTCCTGTTGTCATCCCAATCACCTTGAATTGAAAGTGGCTTGCATTTTGATCACACTGATACCCTAGTATTCCAAGTTATAGAATTTGGGGTCTCCTTAGAATTAAAAGAATTATGCTCCCACATCAAAAAATTTTTAAATGACATTACAACAGAAGTATTTCCTATAGTCTAAAAATTCCTTATGCTGCTTCTCCATTGATCATTCCAGCAGTTACAATCCATTTTGGTCAAACTTAAAAATGTTTAACCCCTTTAATTTCTTTTTTTGCCTTCCAATTCTTTCCATGTTTTCTTTCTTTTTCTTTTTTCCTATCTGCCTCCCTTCCATAATTAGAATGTGAGTTGAGGTATCACATGCTTTGCTTTAGAGCTGAGTCTGCAACGATGTGATGGTTTCTATTTTCACCTTTTTCTTTCACCCACACAAGGACTGCCAAGGATGTGGCCTTTCTGCATGCCCTGGCTGCTTCTCCCTGCCTGATGCTTTTCCTGGCCGACTAGCTGCTGAAATGCTTCCTTTAGGGAAAGGCAAATAGAACCAGAAAACAGAGCACTTGGACACTGTTTTCCCCTCTGTCTATCCCTCCCCTCTCTCCCTCCAGCCCTTCATTCAAACATTAGTTGGGCAGTTACTTGCACCTGGCTGGAGAGAGGCACAAGTGAGGCACAGGCCTGCAGAAATGAAAAAGCAGTTCTTGTCCCCAAGGCACTGCCCTCTGTGACCTTAGGCAAATGAAGCTCTTCTTGACTCATATGGTGAAACATGAGGAAACTGAACAAGATGATTTCTTGAGAATCCTTTCTGTTTTCATAGCTCTGATGTTTGAGTTGTTTTAATGGATAATAGTTGTTTTAGTAGTGCTTACTACTCTGCTGTGGACAATTTCTCTTTATACCTTAAATGTGCTTGCTCTCGTACAATCAGTTGTTATATGTTCCAAGAATATGAAGGTATTTAAATAGTAAAGAACATATATGCTGGTGCCATCATGATATGGAATACTACATATTCATTAACAATGATGTTTACAAAAGCTTTTAATGATACAGAAAAATGTCATACTAAAATGTAAGGTGAAAAAACAGACAGAGGTAGAGAAGAAAGCCTGAAACACTAGGTATTAAGTCATTTGTTAACACCCAGATTGTAATACTAGTTATCCTTGAATAGTGGGATTATAAATGTTTAAAATTTCCTACTTTGATTCTTCTATTTTTAAAAAATAAAGAATGCAACTATTTTTTATAATAAAATGAACAAAGTTATTTTTAAATATATAGAAGTGATTGCTTTTGCAGCATAAAATTAAGTATGTATTCCAAAGCCAGATATGAATAATTTTAAAAATATGCTTTGCTTTGAATTTTCCACATTTGTCCATAACATTGGTTTTTCCAGATTCCAAGCTTATGTAATTGGTCAAATTCTGGTACCTTGCTGAGGTGTTATAGTCTTGAAATTCTCACTTTAAAAATCTGAGGACACTGAGAAGGGAAAAGGAAGGACCTATACAATTTCATCTCAAAAATGCAAGGTTTTATTTAGGGTCTTACATTTATTAAGAAAGGTGAAAATACAGGTCACCAAGAGGCTATTTTAGGAAAAGCCTCTGCAGAGAGCACAATTGCTGACCATGGGTGATTTCACCACTTGAAACAGGTGCTATGATGTGTTTGCTCAAGCATGATTTCAGATATCAGATCACAAACTCAGGAAGGCCACAAAGCCCAACTGGTACAAATAAAAGACATATAAGAGAAGGCATTCCCTCCATGGTAAGGAAGTGAAAAATCCATGAAAAAAAAAAAAATCTGGTGACTGCTTGCTATGACTATAACCCATCCATTTCCCACAATAGGAGCAGAAAGTAGTGCAGAAACGGTGAGTAGCTGAGGGGGCCTAGAACTCACTCTGGTTTCTGGCAGAGGTGTAAGAGAAGGCGTTTGACCTTCTCTGGCTAATCACCTATAAGTCAATATTTCCAACAGGTCATTTTGTAACTTGTCATTCAGAATTTTAGAGGCTGCAAAAACTATCACACTGTTGACCAGGCACTTGGGCCTCCAGAAGGCATGGAAAGTCACATGTAGAGTGTCAGTCACATGTAAAGAGGGGAAAATCTATTGTCATTCAGCTCGTTTAGCCCATGGATCTAACACTGAAAGATTTCTTATAGAGTGTGTTACTCAAAGAGTGGTCCTCCCACCAACAGCACTGGCATCCCCTGGGAGCACATTAGAAATGTTGAATCTGAAATAAGTCCGTCAGAGAAAGACAAATACCATACAGTCATACTTACATGTGGTATCTAAAAAACAAAACAAATAAGCAAACAAAAAACAACAACAAAAAGAAGCTCATAGATACTGAGAGGAAATTGGTGGTTGCTGGATGGGGTAGTGGGGAACAGGTGAAGGTTGTCAAAAGGTACAAACTTCCAGCTGTAAAATAGATAAATCCCAGGCATGTAATGTACAGCATGGTGACTATAGTTAATAATACTATATTGCATGTTTTAAAGTTGCTAAGAGAGTAAATTTTAAAAGTCCTCCTCCCAAGGAAAGAAAAAGAACAAATTTCTGCAAGGATGTATGGTAACAGATGTTAACTAGACTTACTGTGGTGATCATTTCACAATATATACAATTATCGAATCATTATGTTGTACACCTGAAACTAATACAAAGTTATATGTCAACTATACCTCAGTTGAAAAAAAAGAAATGAGCCCATCCAGAACCACTAAGAGGAATCTGCATTTTAATAAGATCCCCAGGTGATCTATATGAATACTAAAGTTTAAAGAGCACTGTATCATAGGCGTGAAACATAATAAACTACATTTTAATTTCCTGAATTTTTCTTCTTCTTACTTTTTTTCAACTATATTGAAAATCAAATTTTATTACTATGGCTAAAGATTCATCCTCCAGGTAAAATCTGCATGTGTATGTGTGTATGTATGTATGTGTTTCTCTCAGCTAAGGTACTCAGAAGCTTATAAAGATGACATTTATAATTTCCTTTTCAAACCTAGCTTACAAAGGCAAGCATTTTTTAGCTGCCCCAGTTTTCCGAATTATTTATTGCATCTTCTAATTCTAGGCAAATTTTATATTTGGAAGGGATACTATTTACCACAGACTTCTAAAATCTTTCCTTCCTATCTTTTTTCCATTTTCTGAGAAAAATATTTTTTCTTCCCTACTCATTCTCTTAAAGTCATTAGAAGAAATTCTAACTTTGTAGTTGTTTAAGGAGGTGTTATCATTGTTGACATGGGGGAATGGTGATCTGGTTTCCAGTTTGAAAATGTGCTGGAAGTGTGCTAAATATCTAAGAAGCCACCCATCCATGCCACAGAAGGGGCTCAGGTGGCATAGACCCCAGTTCCCCATGCAGGGTTATCCTTTGAGAAAATTTCTCTTCATAAATGAACGACCAGTTTCTAGTCCACCAATTACATCATGGACTTAACAGTATCAGGCAAACATGCACATAAATTTACCCTTGACCTAGGAGGGAAAAGGGTCAGAGTACTTTTGAGGTAAAACTTGAAGATAAATTTAAAATAATGTTTAAAGTGCTCTTATCATTTGTATTACTGTAAAAAAAAAGGATGGAATGTTCTATAAACATTTGGATTAAGCAAAAGCAAGAGGCAGAGGGAATCGAAGTGTGGATCTTCATAGGGTGTTCTTTGAAAGTTCAATCTCACCTGATTGTCGAATCCGTTGAAGAGTTTGCTGGACCAGAACCTCCGATCTTGGGACAATGATGATGAAGTCCACTTTGCTGAAGTGGCCGAGGTCCAGGCTCTGGCTGCCGCTGTCTGCTATAGCACACACCTGGGATAAGAGTTTTCTGGCAACCGTTAGCTGTGGTTGATAAATTTGGAAGGTTTCAATATCTAAATCTAAAATAAAAAAGTCATAAGAACAAGATTAATTCACTTCTGTTGATGGCCACTATGAATCCATACAGGGGACACACAACACACATACATGGTAAAGTAATGCTCTCTACCAAGCATTCTCACTGTCTAGTCTCACTCTCTGTTGAGTTTTAATAGGTTTGCTTATTTTCCCTGAAAACCTGGCTGAAAGGATGTGTCCAAGAGTGAATGTGGTAACTGTACAAATGTATTCTTTTAAAATCAACTGATTGTCTCACAAATCACTACTCAACACCCCTCCCCCACCCAGAAATGTAGGGACAGACTACACTCTCTCAGCGAGAGCCGGGACTCTTCTCTGGAGCGGAGAAGCAAGAGTTTCCAGTTTTCTTGCGCACTATCAGCAGGTCAGGTGCCCAAGCCCAGACCTCGTTCAGGGAAGGAGGTGATGCTGTAACCATAATAATGCTGAGTTCCTTTGAACTTTTCTGGATGGCACCACAGTACACATTTCCTCTCCAAGTCAGTTGCAACATGATTTGAAATTCTCCTCCCTGGGGAATGCATGACACAGGTCAAGAGATACTACCTTCACCTCTCTTCCCACTTGACTTGCCAGTGTTTGTGACCTGGCAATTGTAGGTGGTTGTGGTGAACTTCAATGCTGACGCCTGTACTATCTGAAGAGACCTGACTCATGACATGGCCAGCTGGCCACTCAAGAGGTGACGTATTAGAAAAACATTGCCCAAACACTCTAAACATGCCAGTAGCTTTTTATTACAAGTTACAACCAAGCAATCTCATACGTGCATGCATGCACAAACAAAGAACTCAAGCAGGCAACATTTAATACTTCTTTACGAGGCTGCTTTTTATTGGGAACACATGTGGAAGTCTCACTGAAACACACAAGGGCCCAATTAACCTGCACTAATTAATGTTTTCTCAAACCAAACTACAGTGCGGCCAAGGCAAAGACAGTAGTCACAGTACCCTAGCCACATGGAACCCTGAGAGTGAGTGGAGATTTATACAGGTGGCTGAGAGAACCCACTAGAAAAGCCCAAAGCTGCAAACTTACAATAACAGAATGGTTTTTGACCCACAAAGATTACCAATCAAAATAAATCTGTCTTTTGACAAGCTATTATTTCTTTTTTTTTTTTTTTAATTTTTTTTTCAACGTTTTTTATTTATTTTTGGGACAGAGAGAGACAGAACATGAACGGGGGAGGGGCAGAGAGAGAGGGAGACACAGAATAGGAAACAGGCTCCAGGTTCTGAGCCATCAGCCCAGAGCCTGACACGGGGCTCGAACTCACGGACCGCAAGATCGTGACCTGGCTGAAGTCGGACGCTTAACCGACTACGCCACCCAGGCGCCCCAGACAAGCTATTATTTCTTTAATGTCATAGGTTAAATAGATGGGGACTAGCACAGATGATAGCATAACTTTGTAGAATTCAACCTAGTAAATTTTGAAGTTTGAGGAAATCTAAAAATATCTTTAAGCAATGTTTCTTAAGCAGGGAATTGAGGATATGAACATGGAAATCTGTTAAGTACTTTAAGAGCTTTTAAATTCTAACTTTGTTAATAATTCAAAAACTATGAACATATTTTAGATCATCTGGGTGATCATTTTCTTACCAAATAACACGCAGAAGTAAGTAACTTTTATTGTGTGTGTTTGAATTTGTTTGTGTGACTGAGCCGATGCCAAGCCATGCTGCTTTTATTGCTGAGGCAATCCTAATATATAAATTATACATTCCTATCAAGTGAAGGCCAGAAGGCTGTCAGCAGCAGCTCTATGGTTCTGTTTCACGTCTACCCTTTGTCCTATCTTTTTTATCTCGGTTCTCTCCTATGTTGTCCTTGTCAAATAGGGAATTGGGAAAGGAATCTGAACATAAAGGAATCCAATTGAATGATGGAGCTCCTCAGTCCTGGTCCCACCATCCTCTCTTATGTCCTGGAGGCTTGCAGGGAAGATGGTGTGTTGGTATTGCTGAGCTATCTGCCAGGAACGCCTTGCAATCACTGAAATTATGTGTGTTTTACGTGTCAGAGAGTAAATGAAGGGGGTGGAGAGCCAGGAGTCCTGCACGGACTGCATTCCACACTCAAGCAGTTCTTTGTAAGCCTCAGATAACACTGAAAGCTCTCTGGGCATAGCTGGTGGAGCTAAGGAAAGTACCCCATGGACCCCAGAATTTTTCGAGGGAAAAAAAGAGAGAGTCTGCATATAATAAAGTCTTTGATTTTAATTCTAGAAGACATTTACTAAGGACAAGGTGCTTGATCCAGGCCCCATAGTAAGACATTTTTAATTTGGACCCTATTTATCATGTAGACAATGAGGAAAAGCCTGTTATAGTCTGTGACTCTAAGACAAGACCTCAAAAATCCTCAGAATGACTTAGCTTCTATTTCCTCCTTTTGGTCTGAGGTGACGTTACCCAGGTTTTGCGTGGGAATCATAGCGGCAGCCTCCTGAGCTGACACACATTCGTGAAGGTCTCCGTTGAAGGGCGTAACCACACTCTCTCCTCTTCTTTGTTGCATTTTGTCTAGAAGCTTGTCCAGGTCATCGCCTATTACACAATAAAGCGGAGATAAGAAGATTACAAGGAATGATACATTTCTATCAGTCTCCAAATTGGGCACCTAAGCTGGGTTCTCATCAAGATTTGTCAGTCAGCCAGCTTTTCCTGTCTGGGTTTACTCAGCCAGCTTTTTATGTCTGAGTTTACACTTGGCCATGCCTGTAGAGTATCTCTATAGCCAGAGCTACTCTCATTTGTATTGTGCTTACAATTTGTATGCTTTCACATGGCATATCTCTCTTGACCTCCATAATACTCAAAGCGGGCAGGATGGGATCATTCTATCTCCATTTGACATATTAGAAAACAGATCTGGGGAGGCAGAATCTCTCCCAAGGTCACATCACTAAATAGTGGCTGAGCGGAGGCCCTCCATATTAGTGCCTGCATGCCTTCCTCTGGACCCCTTGTTGTGTCAGTAACAAAATACTGAGGATAAACCATTCCGAATGAGGGAAGGTCGGCTGGCAAGTTCAAGCTCCACGCTCATCTCCTTGACAGGCTAAGATTTAAATTCAGAAAATCACATAGTTAGGGGCTGTCAGTGTTGCTGAATCCTACAACCACTCACCTAGTGATGTGGTTTTGAAATGCGATGCCAGGAAACTGACCTTTCCTGTGATGAGCTCATAACTAATTTCTTTCAAAAACTCACTTGTGGTGAGCATACTCTCTGCCAGAGCTCTGGACTGATGCTGACCTGCAGAACAGAGGGAGAGGAGGTGATGCATCCGTGAACAAATACTCACTAAAATATGATTTATAATAGCAAAAATTGGAAACAACTGAAGTAAGTAACTACAGAGACTTGGTTAAGGAAATTAGGGCACATAGAAAGATGGACAATTACTCAGCATTTAAAATGACAATTTTAAACAGAAAATGTTTATAATAAAATGTTAGATGATCAAGGGCAAAAATGATATACCTTATGTTTGTAACCTAAGTGAAAACATACTGTACATGTGTTTAAAGACTAGGGGAGAATGTGAAAAACCTTTAAGAACTGTGTTTGCATGGCTATTATGAATATCTGTATGAAAAATGTAAGTTTAAGACGTTTAATTGTTTTCTCAAATGAAAATTAAAAAAAATAATGTATTATACTTTCTGAAAGAGATTTATGTCATATGTCATAGAGAGATGGGCAGGCAGGTTTTGCCAAAGTGAGGGCGCTTGGCTTCTTTAGTAGGAACAGGTGAGAGCCTTTCACTAGAGAGAAAAAAAGCAAATTTAATTCAGATGGCTGGCTACTCATGATGGTGCCTGACAGAAAATTGCACAAAGAACAAAAACACATTTTGTAATGTACCAACCTCCTGAACCTTTTCTTTAGAGTCAATGTTACAACATAAGTATCCTCTTTAGTGAGGAGGTGAATATATGAGCTAAGTTCCTGCCAAATTTGATTAACTGGCTTAGGCCACCTGTGGCAATGGCTTTATCACATGCTAGAGTGGTAACATTTCCAAAACCTTTTAAGAACAGAAGTTACTTGAGACAAGGGTATCTATTACTAGGGTATGCTTTGAAATAATGTTCTCACAACCAGCTGACAGGGACACCAGTCAAACTAAGGGCTACAAAAATCTGATCTGAGGAGAAAAACAAAAGTTAAAATTAGGAGGAAGAACTCAAGTTGGAGCAATTAGAGATTAATTACATGGATGCTTGAACACCCAATAAATGGACAGATGATTGAATGAATAGATTAAAAAAAAAACCCTAAAAAAACATGACTCACCTAGTACTACCACACAAAATTCATTTCCTCTGATTTTCGATGCACAAATTGCCACGACATAATCTGGTAGTCTTTGATAGTGTCTCATTTCACTGAGAGTCCTCAACGTCTCTGAAATGCCCTCTGCCAAAGAGTTCTGGGTCACAATCACATGAACCAAGTCTTGAGATACGCTGGCAATTAGTCTAGCCAGCCAGGGGAGCTGTCCTGGAGACACAGGTGCACACTGAGCACCCATCTGCAGGGCTCTCTCTCTCAGAGTAAATTCTTGCATAGCTTTCAGCATGATTTGCTCAAATTCTTCCCTGAGAGGTATCTGATCAGGACCTAAATTGAAGAGAATTACAGCTAGAATTTTTTTTTTTTAATTTTTTTTTTCAACGTTTATTTTTATTTTTGGGACAGAGAGAGACAGAGCATGAACGGGGGAGGAGCAGAGAGAGAGGGAGACACAGAATCGGAAACAGGCTCCAGGCTCCGAGCCATCAGCCCAGAGCCTGATGCGGGGCTCGAACTCACGGACCGCGAGATCGTGACCTGGCTGAAGTCGGACGCTTAACCGACTGCGCCACCCAGGCGCCCCAATTACAGCTAGAATTTTAAAAATATCACGGCTAGAAAGGAGAGAAACACACACATATGTCCATGTGTGGTCCTTCCGGAGTATGGTCCTTCCACCATACTCCAACTGGGCAAATGGGCTCTTTTTCCTGTTGGGGCCGCAAGTATGGACCCCAACTAACCATTTTCCATTGTGAAATTACCTTCTCTCTGTCTCAATATTAAAAAAAGATGCAGACTTCTGTTTTCCTTTATGCTATTCATGATATTTTTAAAAGAGGATATACTGAGAGAGAGTATCAATTCCTTAGGGGGTTGTCCCTGAAGGTGGTATATTCGTTGACCTGTTAAACGTGGTGTTACAGACATGGTTAATGACTCAGGAGGGAAGAAGCTAAACTTTAGGTTTCACCCATTTCTCAATTTATTTATAGCTACTTTGAAAAACAGTTTAATGTATTGCATCTGTATCTATTCTAAGGAATACTGTCCTTAGGAAAATTAAGTTTAAGTGTTTTTTATTTTAGCTTATATTTAAGCAGCCACACACTTCCCCTAGATAGAGAATGTCACTGTCATATAGCTGTTCCCCCTGCATTCTGGATTGTTAAGAATGGTGTTTGGCCCTTTCCTCCAGCTGTGGTTATGATAGGCTAAATTTGTGTGGGTGACTGGCAGTCCCTGGAATGAGGGGTGTTTTGTTTCTCTGCTTCTCTTTAAAACTCAGCCAGTCTGTAGGACAAAGCAAGCAAGTCAATGTTTGGCATCCAAGTGACTCAGATGAATTCCTATGCTCACTACCTCTCTTCAGTGATTTCTTTTGCTGTGCAGACCTGAGATGTGAAAGTCAGGCTCCAGTAGACAGATACAGATCCCTCAGTGTCTGTGACCCGAGATCAAGCAATAGCCTCAGAATCCAGTATTAAAATCCCCTTGGGAAAGAATACAGGTTTAAGGGACTGCACTTCTATATGAGAAGAGGCACCTTGAATGAGTCAGAAATCTCTCCTTCCACTAATAGGGATTTAAGTTGCCTCCTAGGCCACCACCCATGTTCTCTGGGAAAGTAAGAAAATGAAGGTTTAGTAATATTTTAAGGATATGGAAAATTAAATCCTCACAGAGTTTTTTTAATGCTGTCCATGGAAAGAGGGCAAGAACACTGCAATGCATACATTATGTTAATGTTTCTTATGCCCTCCCCAATTGCTTACTATAGGGAGGTGGATGCCATCTTATCACCTGGGAACCACCAAAGCTTCTATCTTCATTTTGCTTTATCAAATTAGCATCATGATTAGTGGTCATTAGGTACATAGTAGGTGGTGAGCTCAAAGTGTATAGATTTGTATCAACTATACAAATGCACAGTACAAATGAGATGAAGGGAAGGTGGCTGTCTATTTAGAGCTTTCTTCCATCAGAATAAATGACAGCCCAAAAGCAAGTGGTTCTGTCTGCCATTCCCTACTGCCTCTCACAGACAGACCACCTGAAGGCTCAGAGGCCTGGTTCATAGGTGTGTCCATAAGATCCACTCCAAACCGTGATTGAGTAACATGTTCTATGAAGCAGTATAATTAATTTCAAATATAAAGGCATTCTGGGAAAATAAAATTATCAAACATGTTCATAGCATTCTCTACTGCCTTAAAATTCACTTTTACAGAGTTTCGAAGGAACTACTGTTAGGAATTGAGAAGTGAAAAATGTACCAAAGTTTAAATGAGGTAAAAGAGCAAAATGCCTTGCTTCCAATCACCTCCCATCATTTCCTCATCCTCAGCCTTTATGGCCAAATTGCAGGAGCCCTTTCTCCACTTCCCACAAGTTTGATAATAGTAATTTTTTCCCATCAACTGCTGGTCTCCAGCAACTCAGCCTAAGCATCAGTTCTGATGGCTTTTTTTTTTTTTTTTTTGATGGCTTTTCAGATAGAGCTACCTTAAGAAAAGACAAGGTTCCAACAGACTCAGAGCCTTCCAATAATCACTGGATTTGCTGATTTCATTATCTACTTCAAAAGGTTTTCAGACTGTGAAATAACAGATGGATTTTTTTTTTGAAGCGACTCTAGTGGAAAGACCTGTTCATTTTGAAGAATCTTGCTTTTCTCTTCTCTGTTACACCCACGTAGCTGAGCCATCAAAGTATTAGACCTGTTCTTCTAAAAGTTTGGATTAAAAAAAAAAAGTCTATCTATAATCTACAGTATATATGAAAATGTTCTTGCTGCCTTCTTCAAAACCTTGAAGGCAAAACAAACAAACAAAAACTCAAGGGAGTTTTTGAGAAGAAGAAGGGAGTTGTTGAGAATAGGTATCTTAACATGCAAAATTTAGATAAAAAAAAAAAAAGAAATAGCCAGTCATGTTGCACATTGAGAGATATATTAATTGGCTGCCAGTAAAACTCCAGAAAGAACTGATCTTGCAAGGCAGACAAGAGTTCTGATTGAATGGAGATTTTTCTTTTCCTTTTTTTTTAAGATAAGAGCTTTTATAGTAATTTGAGGGAAGCCATTTTGTCTTGACCATTTAGTTCATTTAATTAACTTGGACTTTGATAAATTGTTATTAAGATTGAAAAAAATGCTGTGCTGACTGGCTTGGCCTGCCAATAGAATTACTCTATGCAGGCTTGTTTTACTAATTCTGGATGCATTTGGAGGTCGCTCTTAGATCTTAGAACATAGCTAAAAGTCAGTGTATGTAGCAATTAAAATTATGACATCAAATGAGCTGCAGACAGAGGTGGTTTTTATAATTTTATTACCCACTAATCAACATGATTAGCAAGTCCTATGTTTACCATCAAAGTGATATCTGAAGCCTTCCACGTTTCAAAAGCCCATGTCAAAGCAGGCCTTCACTGTCAGGGTACCAACACTTACAGCCACAGGTGCTAGCTGATGCTCCAAAGACTGAATCCGGTTGGCTGAAGCTTTTGTTTTGTTTTTAGCATTGGTTAGCCCAGTATTTTTATTATTTAACACTTATATATTTTCAAACATTAAAATAATTCCTAAGAATGCAGATGGAAAATTTCTTCTATGTAATATTACATCTTGAACATTTTCCTAAGTAAATCAGTTGCTTGAAGTCCTGAGTGTATAATTAGGCTGCATATTAGATGACCTGCTGCAGTTTGCAAAATAAAGGACATTGCAATGTAAATGCTGCTGAGCCAGGACAGTATTGTCAGGACACCTGCACACACCCACTGTGGGCCTCTGGAGGATATACCAAAGAGAGGAAGTGAAGGGTTCATGACCTATGTATCTCCTTTACCCTACAACCTACAGAGCCTTCCAGGGAGGTCCACAGTTACTGCCTCAATGAAGGAAAACATGATGGGACTACATCAAAGGGGTGTAGCTGCAGAAGAAAAAAAAAATGGATGTAGGGGCAGTGGATAAACAAGATAAAAAGGCTAAGTGGAAAACTGTAAAATAATTGTCTAAGACAATGGCTACATTTTCAGTCCAGATGATAGGTGCATTTTTGGAAAGGTGGCTTGGACAGACTCCCCAAGGGAGGAGGGTAACCATGGCCATAGCCCTTTGAGGTTCTGCCTATACTAACTACTCTGGAGACCTTAGGACCATCATGAAACTGGACACTAGGTGGAGCAATTTATCTCTTCTAGGACACAAGCAAAGCCAGAGGGTAGGGAGGTTAGGCAAGAGAGAAGTGGGGAAAAAAACAGGCAAGTGGCAGAAAGGAGAAGAAAAGAAACAGGAGAAGAAAGGGAACAGTCATAGAGAGTGGGGCTGAAGGAAAAGAATGTTACAAATGAAAGGGAAAGTAAGAGATGGACAAATAGACGAATATGAGAAAGTGGGGAAAGAAAGGGAAAAAAACCATGTTGTGAAAAGAATAAAAATCGTCACCATCAAATAATTATTAAAAATTGCTTACCCAGTCGCACAAGATACTGTATCGTCAGAAGAATCATGTTTTCCACACTCAGGAGCTGGCTGCCAGTCAACCCTAAATGTTCCAAATCTTTGTTTTCCAACTGTGGAATCTTGTAGCAATTCACCAGCAGAGGACTCACAACAATGTCACCAACATTTCCATAGAAATAGGGTAAAGTGCCATAGCCTGCCCCAATAGAAGCAGGTCAATAAAGTTCAACATTTCTTTTTGAGGTCCAACCAGGTATACTTGCTCAACTAGGATTAAAGATGCTTAACAAAGTTTCCTGCCCTCTTAGGTGACTACCAAACAAATCACTCAAATATCCTAGGGAATTCACTCAGATGCTTCTCACTTATATTAAATCAGATGAACAGGAAGCAAAAGACTCAGATTATATTATCTCTGTTTCCCACAGAAAGGACATGTTAATATTATATCTGCCACAGAGAATTGATGAGAATTTGCAAAACATCTCTGTATCCTTTTGTAAAACTGCAATGATAAAATATTTCCCAATAAAATTCTTGATCAAGTTTCTTTCCACATAAGACGACAGAACACAAACTACAATAACATGTTTCATTTCCTGAGGTTTTCTTAAACATTTTAAAAAGCTAAACTCATTGATCACCAGCAATATTCTTCTAGTCACTGGTACTTGCAGGTTCCTACTCTTTGTGCTATCTTAGTTATTTTTATGTTCCCTTCTTAAATGTCCATAAACAGCCTCAAATTATCTTAGAAGTAGATAGGACAAAAATATGTTGAAATGTACCCTATTTTGGTGGTGTGGTAAAGAGCGTAGTCCCTCTGTGAGACCTTCTAAAAGGCAGACACCAAATGGTCCCATGTTCCAAATATCTTTCCAAGACTTAGCTGCATTATGCATGCCACTCAGGTGTTCAATAAGAACTTCCTGACCATATGGAATTTAAACAACTGGGGTTCTCCCAGTGCCTATAGGCCCAAGAGCAGTGGATAGGGCAGCCTGATAAAGGACAGGGCTTGAAGCAAAACCATCCATGTCAGTAGGCTCCAGTCAACCAAAAGAAGCAGATAACACCTCACATAGACATACCCTAAAGATCCAGTGGAGCTTATACACCCTATCTGTTCAGTTCCAAAGGTAAAGCAGGTAGTCTCCTTCTGATCTAGGATAGCACCCAAATGAGGTGACTCTTGATGTGAGTCTGAAAAGCACTAAGTTAGTCCTGGAATCTAGAGACCTCTAAATGTCTGCACCTCTACTTATAGACATCTTGGAAACACTCCGACTCTATAAACATACTAATTCACAGATGCTTCTCCATGGTTCAGATATGCAACTCTGGGACTTCTTTGTTCTCCTGAATGGGGCCTGTTAGCTGGTTCAGCTTGTTTTTTCATTTCTCTGTGGTTTGGCTCCCTTTTCCCCACCTTGTCCACTCTTGCCAACCCTTCAGGAACTAACTGAAACATCACCTCTGAGAAGTCTTTTCAGACTCCCTCCAGGCAAAGTTAAGCTCTCTCTCCTCTGAGTTCTTGTAGTTCTTGGTTGTGAACCTGTACTAGCTCAAGTATCACAATGTTGTACTTATTTCAATGATAGACTCCCTACCTAACAGTATTCCCTGCAGGCAAATAGACTGCCTTATTTCCAACTTCTAGTCACATGTTTAATATAGCATGAGAGAGCTGGCCAATAAAAGCTGAAAGAATTAATAAATGGATAAATGAATACATGCATGAACAAATATGGATAAATATATGAAGAATGAAATGAAGAAACAGTACTAGATGCCAGCAGACACAGGCAATTTGGAATTCTTTCCCCTTACCTATCAGAATTACTGGTCTAACTCCTGAGTTAGTCAGCAGGTTTTCAGGAACAATTACAGTTTCCCCTGCAGGAATGGGTCGAGGTTGTAAAATTCCAGTTAATGGGGTCTGTGGAACTGGGGCAGATAAAAGGGACTCTGGAAAAAAAGTTGTTTGACAAGAAGGATTAGACATGAAAGCTAAGTGAAATACAACTGAAATCAACAGTCTTAATACTTTTAATATAGAAGTTTTAGAAGTCTAATCGTCCATTTTTCTTTAATTAAAGTAATTCATGGTTTATTATATAAAATTAGAAGTGACAGGGGCGCCTGGGTGGCGCAGTCGGTTAAGCGTCCGACTTCAGCCAGGTCACGATCTCGCGGTCCGTGAGTTCGAGCCCCGCGTCAGGCTCTGGGCTGATGGCTCAGAGCCTGGAGCCTGTTTCCGATTCTGTGTCTCCCTCTCTCTCTGCCCCTCCCCCGTTCATGCTCTGTCTCTCTCTGTCCCAAAAATAAATAAACGTTGAAAAAAAAAATTTAAAAAAAAAAAAAAAAAAAAAAAGAAGTGACAAAAACAAAAGGAAAAAAATCAACCATAAATCATATCATCTGGAGATAACTACTATTTAGCATTTTCATAGTTTTTCCTAGTTGTTTTTCCACATGCAATCTTTTGGATTCTGTTTCATAGTTAACTCCCCACCTCCACTCCAATTATCGTGGCTTATCTGTTCATTATAGAGAATTGGAAAATTCCAAAAACAGTGAAGAAGGTCAAACTCATCACTAATCAGTACTATCTAGAGTCAAACACAGTAACATATGGGCATAATTCTTTGTATATATAGAATCTCTATGTAGTCTTTAAAACTAAACAAATTTTTGAAGAATCCCATCCATGTCTTAGAATTGGCATGTTTACATTTGTCTGTGCTTAATACAGCAAGGTAGACTAGTGTTTGGACATTTAACAGTAGGTACCCAATGGCTATGGCTTGGTTATTATAAAGGAGAACAAGTTGGGTTTTTTTGGGGGGTGGGGGTGGTTTCTAGACCAGAAATAATAGGTGCAGGTCACATAAGGAACCAGAGCTCAGGAGAACATATCTAATAGCACAACCGGCAAAACAAGTCCATTTGTGACCTGTGCTGGTGGGCTACTAGCATCATGCCAAATGCAAAGAATGGCTTATTGATACTGTGGGCCAAAACAAAGCCAGATGCTAACTTAAGATCCATTGTGATGACACATGTACTTTTAGGGAAGACACATGTGATGGGGACAAAATATCAGCTACTATTAATTTCCTTACATAATACAGGACATAATGATTAAGGAAATTTATCTCCAATGGTTCAGGGAAAGAATAGAAGACACCTCTGCTAATTAAAAAAACAAACAAACAAAAAAACTTAAAATCCATCTTACCACTTCTTGAAAGAGGGCGAATTGTAGGAACAGGTACAACTAAACCAGGTTGGGGGACAGGTGACCCAGGATACCATCCCCGGTGTCGTTTCTTTGGTGGCCCAGAAATAAACATGGTAGCTGAAGGCAAAAAGAAAGATGAGCCTTGTCCTTACTAGTGGAAGAAATAAGAGAATTCAGAGTAACATGGGGCCTTTAATTTGATTATACTCAGAAAGTCTAAGCCACTCTTCTATAGGTAAAGATAAAATTAGAAAAAGTCACCCTAACAATACCACCTCACATTTGTATGCTGTTTTACAATTTACAGTTTTACCCAGATTATTTCATTTAATTCTGCCAACAACCCTGTGAAGTTGTAGGATAAGTATATTTTTATACCAATTTTGTAGGTGGTTAAAGGAAGGCTCAGATTTGCCCAGAGTCACGCTATAGAGAAGAACCTTGAACTCTGTATCTTGGTCAGCAAGGCTCATGGTTTTTCAAGACATTTCCTTTTACATCTGTTTCAACACTATTTTCTAGTGAGGCTCATCCTTGTAAATCACCAAGATATTTAATCATCATTGTTCACACCAATCATAAACCTTCAAAACTTTGGATGAGAAGCTAAGGAAAAACTGGGAGTGTACTGTCAGATAATTCATCACTCCAAACTCCATAGCACTTCTTCCATAATTTAGGTACATTCTTTCAAAACTCTAAGATGGATATTGTACCTTGGTCTCCTGATGCATAGCTAGGTCTTGGTGATAATGAGTAATTTCCTGGGCGGGCTGGAGTAGAGCTAGAGGCACTGCTCTTCCCTCCATGGCTACTGTTTCCATTAGCAGCATCTGTACCACATGAGAGGAAGACTCAGAACAGAGGCTGAGCAGAACACTGCATTCTGTGACACTGAATTTTTCCACATGCAATCTTGATAAACCGCACACTGCAGGATTCAAAGACATCTCACGGACTGGACAGTACAGTTGTGTAAAACTGACTACAACCATAAGACTGGTACCTTCTTCAAAACGAAATGTCACCTAAAAATAATTTTCTGGGATCCTAAGAGATCTTTTACAATCATTTTCAGTGAAGCCTTTGGAGATGGTGGGTGGAAGAAAGAGAAAGTTGTTTGGTTTTGTTTTGTTTTTATTTTATATCTTGGGCATTTTCAAACATGTATACAAAGTGGAGAAAATAGTATAATAAATTACATACCTATCACCCAGCTTCAACAGTTATCAACACATAGCCAATCTTGCTTTATCTATACTCCCTCTCCCTTCCCCCTCACCCAACATACACATATACTTGCTCTAGATTATTTTGAAGCAAACTTATTTATATCATTTCATCCATAAATGTTTCTAAATGAGTTTCTAAAAGAAAAGAACTCTTAAGAACATAACTGTAATAAGGGCACCTGGGTAGTTCAGTTGGTTAAGCGTCCAACTTGGGCTCAGGTCATAATCTCACAGTTCTCAAGTTCAAGCCCATGTTGGGCTCTGTGCTGACAACTCAGAGCCTGGAGCCTGCTTCAGATTCTGTGTCTCCCTCTCTCTCTGCCTCTCCCCCACTCGTACTCTGTCTCTCCCTCTCTCACAAATAAATAAACATTAAAAAAATTTAAGAACATAACTGTAATGTCATTATTATACTTAAAATTATCCATGATTAATAATTTCTTATATATCAAATATCCCATTAATATTCAAATTTCCCCCCAGTTATCTCAGAAATAGTTTTTTTTTTTTTTACAGTGGACTTCCTCAAAAAGGAAGGTTCAAAAAGTATCTACACATTGTTTAGTTTTTATGTCCCTTAAACCTCTTTTTTTAAGTTCACAATTATTTATTCATATAATAAAAATATAGTGTTCACATTTCATGGATTGTCTCACAAATTTTAAGAATAATTTGAAAAAAAAAAAGAATAATTTGTTTGAATCAGGGTAAGGTCATACACTGCAAGTAGACTTAAGATTATGTAATTTTTGCTGAGTTTCCCATACTCTTTAGGGTGTCAGTTATATCCTTCCCCCCCCCCCACCTCTCCTTAAACCTCCTTTAATCTATAGGATTCCCCCTTCTTCTTTTTCTTTCTTCCAGTTAATTTGCTGAAAATCTGGCAGAATTTCTCATTTTCTGAATTTTGCTGATTGACTATCTATGGCATCATTTAATGTCCCCTCTTTCCTATATACTAATTGTTAGATACAGAGGTTGGCTCAGATTCAGGATTGAATTTTGGGGCAAGCATATCTCATAAATAGTGTTATATTCTTCCATCAGCAGGCACATAATAACTGGTTTCTCTCTTCTTGTCATGTTAAGAAAGAGCAGGGGGTTCAAGAGCTGTTATCTTAATCCTCAAATTATAAAGCTGTCCATCAAGGGGTGCCTGGGTGGCTCAGTTGGTTAAACATCTGACTTTGGCTTAGCTCACAGCTCGTGGGTTCAAGTCCCGCATCGGGCTCTGTGCTGACAGCTCAGAGCCTGGAGCCTGCTTCAGGTCCTGAGTCTCCCTCTCTCTCTGCCCCTCCCCTGCTCGTGCTCTGTCTCTCTCTGTCTCTCAAAAATGAATAAACATTAAAAAAAATTTTTAAGTTGTCCATCAGTCCATCTGATGGTTTTAGCAACTATGCTGGTTACTGCCAAGATCTATAATTTCACTAATTTTTAAAATATTGTAATAACTTGGATTCAGTTTGTTCAAGTCTATAATCTAACCAGAAGGTAGATTCTACAAGAACTGTTGGAACAGAATAAGAAACTTGTAAAGTTTCCAAGAATGATAAGCTCTCTTCTCATTCTTCCTCTGCCTCTCTGACCATTTATTTTCCTTAAACACTGGAATTTTCGAAAATATTATCCTTGTTAACAGCTTGCCTTCTCCTACCTTTCCCCTTAGCAGATACTATTTACCCTGGTGATTTTTTTTTAGCTAGGCTCCAATATGGGGCTTGAACTCAGAACCTTAAGATCAAGACCCAAGTTGAGAACAAGAGTCAGACGCTTAACTGAATGAGCCACACAGGCAACCCCCCACCGGTGATTTTAACCTCATGTACAATAAATTAGATGACTGTTGAGCAGCTCCACTTGCATTATTCCACTTGGGCATTTCAAACTTAACATGTCCAAAGTTGAACTCACAATCTCCTCCTGGAGAACCTGATCCTTCTTCTGTATTTTCTGTCTTAAGTAATTGCATCACCATTAGCAGAAAGATGGATGCAGACCCGAGACCCCTTCTTACACTTCATGCTTACATTAATCAGACAAATTCTGCTGATTTTACTTCCTGAGTAGTTCTTCAATATGTCTCTTCCTCTACAACCTATTATTATCCAGGTCAAGGACCTCATTCACCTAGACTACTGAAATGACCTCCAACTAGTTTTCCTACTTTTTTTTTTTTTTTTTTCTGCCCAAGTGATCTAACTCAAGTTCAAATCAGACCAGATTAACTCCTGTGTTCCATAAGTTACAGAGTAAAATCCATTCTTCTCAGCTTGGCCTCTTGTGACCCTTTCCTTGCCCACTACTTGCTCCCCTCCTGCCACTCCCTGAGTTTTACGTTTTATGGTTCTAACAAGTCCAAACCAGTGGAAGTTCCTGCACACATCATGCTGCTTCTTTTCTTTCCTTTTCCTTTCAAGCTTTGATCTTGGATTTTCCCTGAATTTGGAGTATCTTTCCCCTACTCCTTTGTGCAGTGAATATCTCCTCATAGTTCAAGACCAAGCTCCTCCAAGAACTCATTCTTCATTACTCCCTAAAATGTTGGGCTAAAACTCTCCTTCCTTTGTGCTCCCCCAGCATATTGCTGTATTTACTGTAGTACACTGATAATAACTTCCTATAGGTCTATCCCCCCAACTAGGTTATTAGTTCATTAGAGGTCAGGGATTGAGCATTATTTATATTTGTATCCTCAGTTCCTCAAAATAGCAGGTGCCCAAGAAATGTTTGCTGAACAAAACCAACCTGCTCTGTCTTCCCATGTGCCAAATGTCATTCCTTGACTCTTCTGGTTGGAGCACAGAGAACACAAAGCTTTGTATAATAATACAATATTAGAGACAGCCCCACTTCTGTCTTCAGCTGGAAGGAAAAGAGCTTCTGTTTTCTTGTAGCGAATTGTCAACTGGATTTCACATAAGTCTTTTATAGACTATGTATTTACCAAAGAAATATAAATGAGGAAAACATCACCTGCAGCAAAAGTCTTCCCTACAACCTGCAAAGATAAAGCCAGTGGCTTCACAACATTCTTATTCCGGGTCAGGTCCTGAGCTCCACTTAAATTGATTGCAGAATTAGCTGGACTGAGAATCGGTGAATCTTGAAAATGAAACAGGTTGTTCAAATTAGAAACTATTTTACATGCAGGAAGAAAGTTAATTCATCAAGAAAGAAATGAGAGAAAGCAGATTGTAAAATACCAGTTTTATCCTTGACCTATTTTAAGAAAGTCATTTTCTCTGTATTCAGGTTTCACTGTCTTTGTATGTATTTAACAAACACTATAAGTTACTATGTGCTGGGTACTAGTATATGTACTTTAAATATATCAATTCACTGAGTTCCTATAAAAACTCAATGAGATAGGTAGTATTACTTTAAGGAGTAGTAGTCATTTAACTTGGTCAAAGTCATATGACGTGGCATCAAGGATATCATTATGCGCCATATTAAAACTATCTCAGGGGTGCCTGGGTGGCTCAGTTGGCTTATGTCTGACTCTTGACTTCAGTTCAGGTCATGATCTCACAGTTCGTGAGAACGAGCCCCGAGGCAGGCTCAGTGCTGATAGTGTAGAACCTGGTTGGGATTCTCTCTCTCTCTCTCTCTCTCTCTCTCTCTCTCCTTCTCTCTCTCCTTCAATAAATAAATAAATAAATAAACATTAAAAAAAAATCTTCACAGTTCCCCTTAAAGTTGTATTTTAATTAAATATATTTAATTCTATTCAGATGAGTTTGTTATTTAAAAGTTGTTCTGCAAACTAAGTCATTGCAATGTAGGAAGAAGTACTTTCGCTGAAGGAGTTTGCTTTAACTTTTGGAATAAACTTGAATTAATTTACCTATATAATGCTAGGTACATCCAAAAGGTGGTTCCCATTTGGATTCAGAAAATAATGCAGCTCAGAAAAAACACATGCCATTTCAGAAACAGGCCATGGGGGATATAAAGACTGAAGCCAAATAGAGTTTTCCAAAATAAGTATAGACCCCCAATCAGTGACTCTACTCTACCAGAAAGCTTAATCAATTAGTACCAGCAAGGGTCAAAGGGATTGTGAAAATTAGAAAAGAAAGAAAAAAATGTTCTAAAGAACAGGATATTGATGGTACTACATTAGGAATTATCTAAAAGATAGCATTTGTATACAATGTGATTACTGATACATCTAATCAGTGTTCCTCATAAGAACACAAAAAATTGAGTTTTGAATGGCTCAAAAAACTCAAAAACTAAAAAAAGTAAAAAAAAATTGCGTTTTCTACTGGCTTAAAAGAGTTAATGTGCCTCTCTGGGGGCCAGACTTACCACCCAGGAGCAAGTTTAAGGTCTATAGGAAGAATAGAGGCCAGCAACTGCATATACATTACAACACTGCAGAAAACTGAAGACAGTTTTTTATGTCTTATAGGATAGGAATCCTAGGGGAGTTTGATGTGCTATTATATAGGTTAGTCATTATGTTTTGGGCCACAATTGTATTGTTTGGAACAAGGCTAGTAACTTACTATAGTGGTTTATACCTATAATTTTAGCATATTTCTAATAGTCCAGGTAAACATATAGGTGAAAAGTAGTTGATCAATTATGAAGGGTTGTGATTTACCTTACTTTTTCAAATCACTGAATGCAAATTAGCACAGACCAATATTTTTAAAATAATGAAAAGGAAAAAAATTAATGTACAAAAATCAGTCTTCATATATATAAACAACAATAAATAGATAAATGCCTAGGAATAAGGTTAATAAGAAATGTACAAAACTATATGGAGAAAACTTTACGAAACTTCTTAATACAATGTCCGGGATTTGTTTCATCTATTTGCTTATTTATTTATTTATTTATTATCAAACCTGCTTTATTGCATGTTTTAGCACAATTGTTCCAAGCAAAAACCATCATTTTATGTTAACCATATTGCATTCATTTGCACACCTAAAGTGTCATTTCTCCAGTTATTTTACCAGAGCCACGTTTACAATTACCTGTAAGGTCAAATCTATTTTTGAAATACATTTTAATTTATTTCTTATTATATATATATATATATATATATATATATATATATATATATATATATATAATTTATTGTCAAATTGGTTTCCATACAACACCCAGTGCTCATCCCAACAGGTGCCCTCCTCAATGCCCATCACCCACTTTCCTCTCTCCCCCACCCCTCATCAACCCTCAGTTTGTTTTCAGTATTCAAGAGTCTCTTATAGTTTGCCTCCTTCCCTCTCTGTAACTTTTTTTTCCCCCTTCCCCTCCCCACTGGTCCTCTATTAAGTTTCTCAGGATCCACATAAGAGTGAAAACATATGGTATCTCTCCTTTGCCACCTGATTTATTTCACTTAGCATAATACTCTCCAGTTCCATTCCATTGCTACAAATGGCCAGATTTCATTCTTTCTCATCACCAAGTAGTATTCCATTGTATATATAAACCATATCTTTTTTATCTGTTAGTCAGTTGATGGACATTTAGTCTCTTTCCATAATTTGGCTATTGTTGAAAGTGTTGCTATAAAAATGGGGGTATAAGTGCCCTTATGCATCAGCACTCCTGTATCCCTTGGGAATTCCTAGCAGTGCTATTGCTGGGTCATAGGGTAGATCTATTTTTAATTTTTTGAGGAACCTCCACACTGTTTTCCAGAGCGGCTACACCACTTTGCATTCCCACCAACAGTGCAACAAGGTTCCCGTTTCTCCACATCCTTGCCAGCATCTATAGTCTCCTGATTTGTTCATTTTGGCCACTCTGACCAGTGTGAGGTGGTATCTCGGTGTGGTTTTGGTTTGTATTTCCATGATGAGGCGTGACATTGAGCATCTTTTCATGTGCCTGTTGGCCATCTGGATGTCTTCTTTAGAGAAGCGTCTATTCATGTCTTCTGCCCATTTCTTCATGGGATTATTTGTTTCTCAGGTGTGGAGTTTGGTGAGTTCTTTGTAGATTTTGGATACTAGCCCTTTATCCAATATGTCATTTGCAAATATCTCTTCCCATTCCGTCGGTTGCCTTTTAGTTTTGTTGATTGTTTCCTCTGCAGTGCAGAAGCTTTTTATCTTGATGAGGTCCCAGTAGTTCATTTTTGCTTTTAATTCCCTTGCCTTTGGAGATGTGTCAAGTAAGAAATTGCTGCTGCTGAGGTCAGAGAGGTTTTTCCTGCTTCTCCTCTAGGGTTTTGATGGTTTCTTGTCTTACATTCAGGTCCTTCATCCATTTTGAGTTTATTTTTGTGAATGGTGTAAGAAAGTGGTCTAGTTTCATTCTTCTGCATGTTGCTGTCCAGTTCTCCCAGCACCATTTGTTAAAGAGACTGTCTTTTTTCCATTGGATATTCTTTCCTGCTTTATCAAAGATTAGTTGGCCCTACATTTGTGGGTCTAATTCTGGAGTCTCTATTCTATTCCATTGGTCTATGTGTCTGTTTTTGTGCCAATACCATACTGTCTTGATGATGACAGCTTTGTAGTAGAGGCTAAAGTCTGGGATTGTGATGCCTCCCGCTTTGGTTTTCTTCTTCAATATTACTTTGGCTATTCGGGGTCTTTTGTGGTTCCATACAAATTTTAGGATTGCTTGTTCTAGCTTCAAGAAGAATGCTGGTGCAATTTTGACTGGGATTGCATTGAATGTGTAGATTACTTAGGGTAGTATTGACATTTTAACAATATTTATTCTTCCAATCCATGAGCACGGAATGTTTTTCCATTTCTTTGTATCTTCTTCAATTTCCTTCATAAGCTTTCTATAGTCAGGATTTGTTTTAAAATACTGATGGAAGAGGGGCACTTGGGTGGCTCAGTCAGGTAAGCGTCCAACTTCAGCTCAGGTCATGATCTCATGGTTCATGGGTTTAAGCCTCACATCAGGCTCTGTGCTGACAGCTTGGAGCCTGGAGCTTGCTTCAGATTCTGTCTGCCTTCAGATTCTGCCTCTCTCTCTGCCCTTCCCCCACTTGCCCTCTGTCTCTCTCTCTCAAAAATAAATAAACATTAAAAAAAATTTTAAAGTAAAATATTGAGGGAAGGAAGGGGAAAGGAAATAAGACTAAATAATATTGGCCATGTGCTCATAATTTTGCAGTCAAATGCTCTGCCACTCATGTGCTCATAATTTTAAAGCTTGGTCTATGGTTTTGGTTCATAATATTAGTCTATTTTTTTTTAAGTTTTTATTTAAATTCCAGTTAGTTACAGACAGTGTAATATTAGTTTCAGGTGTACAATATAGTGATTCAACACTTCCATACAACCCCCAGTACTCATCAAAACATATGCACTCATTAATTCCATCACCTATTTAACCCATTCCCCCACCCACCCACTTCTGGCAACCATTAGTTTGTTCTCTAGAGTTTAGAGTCTGTTTCTTGGTTTGCCTCTCTCTCTCTCTTTTTTTTCCCCTTTACTTGTTTGCTTTGTTTCTTAAATTCCACATGAGTGAAATCATATGGTATTTGTCTTTCTCTGACTTACTTCATTAGGCATAATACTGGCCAGTTATTGCAATCAATAATCAATGTTATTGCAAATGGCAAAATTTCATTTTTTTAATCATTGAGTAATACTCTATGATATATATATATCATACAAAAAAGATATGAAAGATATATATGATATATATGTCATATATATCATATATATATATATATATCACATCATATCTTTTTTATTCATTCATCAGTTGATGGACACTTGGGCTGTTTCCATAATTTGGCTTTGGAGATGCTGCTACTGTAAACACTGGGGTGCATGTATCTCTTTGTATTAGTATTTTTGTATTCTTTGGGTAAATACCTAGTAGTGTAATTACTGGATTTTAGGGTTGTTCAATTTCTAACTTTTTGAGGAACCTCCATACTGTTTTCCACAGTGGCTGCACCAGTTTGCATTCCCACCAACAGTGCATGTGGGGTTCCCCTTTTTCACATCCTCCCCAACACCTGTTGTTTCTTGTGTTGTTGATTTTACCCATTCTGACAGGTGTGAGGTGATATCTCATTGTAGTTTTGATTTGCATTTCCCTCATAATACATGATGATGAGCATCTTTTCATGTGTCTGTTGGCCACCTGTATATCTTCTTTGGAAAAATGTCTATTCATGTCTTCTGCCCATTTTTCAACTGGATTATTCATGTTTCAGATGTTTAATTTTATAAATTCTTTATATATTTTGGATACTGACCCTTTATCAGATATGTCCTTTGCAAATATCTTCTCCTATTCCACAGGCTGCCTTTTAGTTTTGTTGATTGCTAGTCTATTTTTTTTTTTTTTTTTAAATTTTTTTTTTTTTTCAACGTTTATTTATTTTGGGGACAGAGAGAGACAGAGCATGAACGGGGGAGGGGCAGAGAGACAGGGAGACACAGAATCGGAAACAGGCTCCAGGCTCCGAGCCATCAGCCCAGAGCCCGATGCGGGGCTCGAACTCACGGACCGCGAGATCGTGACCTGGCTGAAGTCGGACGCTTAACCGACTGCGCCACCCAGGCGCCCCATTTTGCTAGTCTATTTTTATATGTATTTTAACTTTTCATATTAAAGATTTCTAAAAATTAAAAAATATTTACTTCTGAATATCATGAAAATAGACTTGAACAAATGTCAAGATATACCAAGTTTCTGAGCAGGAATATTCAATGTCAAAAAGATTAAGTCATGGGGCAGCTGGGTGGCTCGGTTGGTTAAGCATCTGACTCCTGATTTTGGCTCAGGTCATGCTCTCATGGTCTATGAGATCAAGCCTTGCATTGGGCCCAGTGCTGACAACATGGAGCTGCTTGGGATTCTCTCTCTCCCTCTCTCTCTGCCCCTCTCCCACTCATGCATGCTCTCTCTTTCTCTTTCAAAATAAATAAACTTTAAAAAAGATGAAATCAAGCTAGGTTAATTTATGAATTTAATGTGATCCTAGAAAAATACCAATGGGTTTAGATATTATTAGAATAACTACTAGAATTCTTAGAATGTTTATAAAGTAGGTAAATTGATGTAATGTTGATAAGGAAAAAAAGAAACACACAAGGATAGCTGGAAACATTCTGAAAAATAAGAGAAATGAGGGGAGCCTAATATGATGACATAATAAGGCTTATAAAACCTCAGTCAATAAATACTGTAGTCTTGGTGCATTAGTAGACAAATAGAATAATATAACAAAAAAGGCAGTAAGAAATAGATGCAAATACACAAGAGAATTTATATAAGATAAAAGTAGCTCAAAGCCACAATGAAGATGAACCCATTCAATAAACTGTATTGAGGCCATTGGATATACAAGAAAAAAGTTACGATGGACCCACATCTTAAGACTAAACACCAAACAAAGTCAAATGGACAATAGATATAAATTCAAAAACTGAAGATATAGAAATAATAAGACACAACGTGGAAGAGTTATCACCTTAAAATGGAAAAGGGCAAACTATTGTTCAAAACACAGAACCCATTAGAAAAAGGTTTATATAGGGGCGCCTGGGTGGCTCAGTCGGTTAAGGAGCCGACTTCGGCTCAGGTCAAGATCTCGCGGTCCATGAATTCGAGCCCCGCGTCGGGCTCTGTGCTGACCGCTCAGAGCCTGGAGCCTGTTTCAGATTCTGTGTCTCCCTCTCTCTCTGACCGTCCCCCATTCATGCTCTGTCTCTCTCTGTCTCAAAAATAAATAAACGTAAAAAAAAATTAAAAAAAAAGGTTTATATATATAACTCAGCTACATAAAAATTAAAAAAAATATGTATGACAAAACATACTATATCCATGCAAACAATAGCTAGAGAGGACTGGAGTAGCCATACTAGTATCAGAAAAAAATAGACTTTAAGACAAGAATTGTTATTAGAGAAAAAGAAGGATATTTTATATTGATAAAAGGATTAATTAACTAGGAAGACATAAAAATTAAAAACATACATGCACCAGCTGGGACCAGGGATAAGATGGCGGCGTAGGAGGACGCTGGGCTCCCCGCGCGTCCTGCTGATCACTTAGATTCCACCTACACCTGCCTAAATAACCCAGAAAACCGCCAGAGGATTAGCAGAACAGAGTCGCCGGAGCCAAGCGCAGACGAGAGGCCCACGGAAGAGGGTAGGAAGGGCGGCGAGGCGGTGCGCGCTCCACGGACGGGCGGGAGGGAGCCCGGGCGGAGGGGCGGCTCGCCGGCCAAGCAGAGCCCCCGAGTCTGGCTTGCAAAAAGCGGAGGGGCCTGACGGACTGTGTTCCGACAGCAAGCGCGACTTAGCGTCTGGGAGGTCATAAGTTAACAGCTCTGCTCAGAAAGCGGGAAGGCTGGAGGACAAAGGGAAGGAGAGCTGCTGAGCCCCCTGACGACAGAGCTCAGTTTGGTGGGGAACAAAGGCGCTCGCCAGCGCCATCTCCCCCGCCCATCCCCCAGCCAAAATCCCAAAGGGAACCAGTTCCTGCCAGGGAACTTGCTCGCTCCCCACAAACACCCAACTCTGCGCTTCTGTGGAGCCAAACCTCCGGCAGCGGATCTGACTCCCTCCTGCGGCCACAGGGCCCCTCCTGAAGTGGATCACCTAAGGAGAAGCAAGCTAAGCCTGCCCCTCCTGCCCCAGTGCACCTTGCCTACCCACCCCAGCTAAGACCCCAGATCCCCAGCATCACAAGCCTGGCAGTGTGCAAGTAGCCCAGACAGGCCACGTCACCCCACAGTGAATCCCACCCCTAGGAGAGGGGAAGAGAAGGCACACACCAGTCTGACTGTGGACACAGCAGTGGGCTGGGGGCAGACATCAGGTCTGACTGCGGCTCCGCCCACCAACTCCAGTTATACACCACAGCACAGGGGAAGTGCCCTGCAGGTCCTCACCACGCCAGGGACTATCCAAAATGACCAAGCGGAAGAATTCCCCTCAGAAGAATCTCCAGGAAATAACAACAGCTAATGAGCTGATCAAAAAGGATTTAAATAATATAACAGAAAGTGAATTTAGAATAATAGTCATAAAATTAATCGCTGGGCTTGAAAACAGTATAGCTGACAGCAGAGAATCTCTTGCTACAGAGATCAAGGGACTAAGGAACAGTCACGAGGAGCTGAAAAACGCTTTAAACGAAATGCATAACAAAATGGAAACCACCACGGCTCGGATTGAAGAGGCAGAGGAGAGAATAGGTGAACTAGAAGATAAAGTTATGGAAAAAGAGGAAGCTGAGAAAAAGAGAGATAAAAAAATCCAGGAGTATGAGGGGAAAATTAGAGAACTAAGTGATACACTAAAAAGAAATAATATATGCATAATTGGTATCCCAGAGGAGGAAGAGAGAGGGAAAGGTGCTGAAGGGGTACTTGAAGAAATAATAGCTGAGAACTTCCCTGAACTGGGGAAGGAAAAAGGCATTGAAATCCAAGAGGCACAGAGAACTCCCTTCAGACGGAACTTGAATCGATCTTCTGCACGACATATCATAGTGAAACTGGCAAAATACAAGGATAAAGAGAAAATTCTGAAAGCAGCAAGGGGTAAACGTGCCCTCACATATAAAGGGAGACCTATAAGACTCGTGACTGATCTCTCTTTTGAAACTTGGCAGGCCAGAAAGAATTGGCACGAGATTTTCAGTGTGCTAGACAGAAAAAATATGCAGCCAAGAATCCTTTATCCAGCAAGTCTGTCATTTAGAATAGAAGGAGAGATAAAGGTCTTCCCAAACAAACAAAAACTGAAGGAATTTGTCACCACTAAACCAGCCCTACAAGAGATCCTAAGGGGGACCCTGTGAGACAAAGTACCAGAGACATCACTACAAGCATAAAACATACAGACATCACAGTGACTCTAAACCCATATCTTTCTATAATAGCACTGAATGTAAATGGATTAAATGCGCCAACCAAAAGACATAGGGTATCAGAATGGATAAAAAAACAAGACCCATCTATTTGCTGTCTACAAGAGACTCATTTTAGACCTGAGGACACCTTTAGATCGAGAGTGAGGGGATGGAGATCTATTTATCATGCTACTGGAAGCCAAAAGAAAGCTGGAGTAGCCATCCTTATATCAGACAAACTAGACTTTAAAGGCTGTAACAAGAGATGAAGAAGGACATTATATAATAGTGACAGGGTCTATCCATCAGGAAGAGCTAACAATTATAAACGTCTATGCGCCGAATACCGGAGCGCCCAAATATATAAAACAATTACTCATAAACATAAGCAACCTTATTGAGAAGAATGTGGTAATTGCAGGGGACTTTAACACCCCACTTACAGAAATGGATAGATCATCTAGACGCACGGTCAATAAAGAAACAAGGGCCCTGAATGAGACATTGGATCAGATGGACTTGACAGATATATTTAGAACTCTGCATCCCAAAGCAACAGAATATACTTTCTTCTCGAGTGCACATGGAACATTCTCCAAGATAGATCATATACTGGGTTACAAAACAGCCCTTCATAAGTTTACAAGAATTGAAATCATACCATGCATACTTTCAGACCACAATGCTATGAAGCTTGAAATCAACCACAGAAAAAAGTCTGGAAAACCTCCAAAAGCATGGAGGTTAAAGAACACCCTACTAACAAATGAGTGGGTCAACCAGGCAATTAGAGAAGAAATTAAAAAATATATGGAAACAAACGAAAATGAAAATACAACAATCCAAACGCTTTGGGACGCAGCGAAGGCAGTCCTGAGAGGAAAATACATTGCAATCCAGGCCTATCTCAAGAAACAAGAAAAATCCCAAATACAAAATCTAACAGCACACCTAAAGGAAATAGAAGCAGAACAGCAAAGGCAGCCTAAACCCAGCAGAAGAAGAGAAATAATAAAGATCAGAGCAGAAATAAACAATATAGAATCTAAAAAAACTGTAGAGCAGATCAACGAAACCAAGAGTTGGTTTTTTGAAAAAAATAAACAAAATTGACAAACCTCTAGCCAGGCTTCTCAAAAAGAAAAGGGAGATGACCCAAATAGATAAAATCATGAATGAAAATGGAATTATTACAACCAATCCCTCAGAGATACAAACAATTATCAGGGAATAATATGAAAAATTATATGCCAACAAATTGGACAACCTGGAAGAAATGGACAAATTCCTGAACACCCACACTCTTCCAAAACTCAATCAGGAGGAAATAGAAAGCTTGAACAGACCCATCACCAGCGAAGAAATTGAATCGGTTATCAAAAATCTCCCAACAAATAAGAGTCCAGGACCAGATGGCTTCCCAGGGGAGTTCTACCAGACGTTTAAAGCAGAGATAATACCTATCCTTCTCAAGCTATTCCAAGAAATAGAAAGGGAAGGAAAACTTCCAGACTCATTCTATGAAGCCAGTATTACGTTGATTCCTAAACCAGACAGAGACCCAGTAAAAAAAGAGAACTACAGGCCAATATCCCTGATGAATATGGATGCAAAAATTCTCAATAAGATACTAGCAAATCGAATTCAACGGCATATAAAAAGAATTATTCACCATGATCAAGTGGGATTCATTCCTGGGATGCAGGGCTGGTTCAACATTCGCAAATCAATCAATGTGATACATCACGTTAACAAAAAAAAAGAGAAAAACCATATGATCCTGTCAATCGATGCAGAAAAGGCCTTTGACAAAATCCAGCACCCTTTCTTAATAAAAACCCTTGAGAAAGTCGGGATAGAAGGAACATACTTAAAGATCATAAAAGCCATTTATGAAAAGCCCACAGCTAACATCATCCTCAACGGGGAAAAACTGAGAGCTTTTTCCCTGAGATCAGGAACACGACAGGGATGCCCACTCTCACCGCTCTTGTTTAACATAGTGCTGGAAGTTCTAGCATCAGCAATCAGACAACAAAAGGAAATCAAAGGCATCAAAATTGGCAAAGATGAAGTCAAGCTTTCGCTTTTTGCAGATGACATGATATTATACATGGAAAATCCGATAGACTCCACCAAAAGTCTGCTAGAACTGATACATGAATTCAGCAAAGTTGCAGGATACAAAATCAATGTACAGAAATCAGTTGCATTCTTATACACTAATAATGAAGCAACAGAAAGACAAATAAAGAAACTGATCCCATTCACAATTGCACCAAGAAGCATAAAATACCTAGGAATAAATCTAACCAAAGATGTAAAGGATCTGTATGCTGAAAACTATAGAAAGCTTATGAAGGTAATTGAAGAAGATTTAAAGAAATGGAAAGACATTCCCTGCTCATGGATTGGAAGAATAAATATTGTCAAAATGTCAATACTACCCAAAGCTATCTACACATTCAATGCAATCCCAATCAAAATTGCACCAGCATTCTTCTCGAAACTAGAACAACCAATCCTAAAATTCATATGGAACCACAAAAGGCCCCGAATAGCCAAAGTAATTTTGAAGAAGAAGACCAAAGCAGGAGGCATCACAATCCCAGACTTTAGCCTCTACTACAAAGCTGTCATCATCAAGACAGCATGGTATTGGCACAAAAACAGACACATAGACCAATGGAATAGAATAGAAACCCCAGAACTAGACCCACAAACGTATGGCCAACTCATCTTTGACAAAGCAGGAAAGAACATCCAATGGAAAAAAGACAGTCTCTTTAACAAATGGTGCTGGGAGAACTGGACAGCAACATGCAGAAGGTTGAAATTAGACCACTTTCTCACACCATTCACAAAAATAAACTCAAAATGGATAAAGGACCTGAATGTGAGACAGGAAACCATCCAAACCTTAGAGGAGAAAGCAGGAAAAGACCTCTCTGACCTCAGCCGTAGCAATCTCTTACTCGACACATCCCCAAAGGCAAGGGAATTAAAAGCAAAAGTGAATTACTGGGACCTTATGAAGATAAAAAGCTTCTGCACAGCAAAGGAAACAACCAACAAAACTAAAAGGCAACCAACGGAATGGGAAAAGATATTTGCAAATGACATATCGGACAAAGGGCTAGTATCCAAAATCTATAAAGAGCTCACCAAACTCCACACCCGAAAAGCAAATAACCCAGTGAAGAAATGGGCAGAAAACATGAATAGACACTTCTCTAAAGAAGACATCCGGATGGCCAACAGGCACATGAAAAGATGTTCAGCATCGCTCCTTATCAGGGAAATACAAATCAAAACCACACTCAGGTATCACCTCACGCCAATCAGAGTGGCCAAAATGAACAAATCAGGAGACTATAGATGCTGGAGAGGATGTGGAGAAACGGGAACCCTCTTGCACTGTTGGTGGGAATGCAAATTGGTGCAGTCGCTCTGGAAAGCAGTGTGGAGGTTCCTCAGAAAATTAAAAATAGACCTACCCTATGACCCAGCAATAGCACTGCTAGGAATTTATCCAAGGGACACAGGAGTACTGATGCATAGGGGCACTTGTACCCCCAATGTTCATAGCAGCACTCTCAACAATAGCCAAATTATGGAAAGAGCCTAAATGTCCATCAACCGATGAATGGATAAAGAAATTGTGGTTTATATACACAATGGAATACTACGTGGCAATGAGAAAAAATGAAATATGGCCTTTTGTAGCAACGTGGATGGAACTGGAGAGTGTGATGCTAAGTGAAATAAGCCATACAGAGAAAGACAGATACCATATGGTTTCACTCTTATGTGGATCCTGAGAAACTTAACAGGAACCCATGGGGGAGGGGAAGGAAAAAAAAAAAAAAAGAGGTTAGAGTGGGAGAGAGCCAAAGCATAAGAGACTGTTGAGAACTGAGAACAAACTAAGGGTTGATGGGGGGTGGGAGGGAGGAGAGGGTGGGTGATGGGTATTGAGGAGGGCACCTTTTGGGATGAGCACTGGGTGTTGTATGGAAACCAATTTGACAATAAATTTCATATATAAATAAAAAAAATAAAAAAAAAATAAAAAAAGTTAAAAAAAAAAACATACATGCACCTAAAAAGAGCCCCAAATTCGTGAAGCAAAGACTGACAGAATTGAAGGGAGAAATAAGCAATTCAATAGCAATCGATTGAGACTATAATATGCCACTTTCAATAATGAATAGAAAAAGTAGGGAGGTGATCAACAAGGAAACAGAATACTTGAACAACACTATAAATCAACTAGACCTAACTGAAAGCAATAAAACATTCTCCCACCAAAAGCAGAATACATATTCTTCTCAAGTGCACAGAGAAAATTCTCGAGTATAGACAATATGTTAGATGATAAAATAAGCCTCAATAAACTTAAAGGAAATTACATCCTACAAACTACATTCTCTGACCTCAATGGCCTCAAATGAGCGATCAATTACAGAAGGAAATTTGAAAATTCACAAATATGTGGCAATTAAATAAGGCACTCCTAAATAACCAATGAGTCAAAGAAGAAATCACAAGGGAAACTAGATATCACTTTAAGATAAATTAAAATGAGAGGTGCCTGGGTGGCTCAGTTGGTTAAGTGTCCGACTTCAGCTCAGATTATGATCTCACAGTTCATGAATTTGAGCCCCGCATGAGGCTCTGAACTGACAGCATGGAGCCTGCTTGGAATTCTCTCTCTCTTCTCTCTCTACCCCTCGCCAACTCTTTCTCTCTCTCTCAAGATAAATAAATGAACTTAAAAAAAAAAAAAAAGATTGGCATGCTGGTGTGGTTCAGTCATTTAAGTGTCTGACTTTGGCTCAGGTCATGATCTCGTGGTTCATGAGATGGAGCCCAGCATCAGGCTCTACACTGGCAGAGCAGAGCCTGCTAGGGATTCTCTCTCTGCCCTCCCCCACTTGTGTGCGTTCTCTTTCTCTCTCTCAAAATAAATAAATAAACATTTTTTAAAAAGATAAATGAAAATGAAAAAACAACATATGGAAACTTATGAGATGCCATTAAAGAAGTGCTCACAGGGAAATTTATCGCTGTGAGTGCCTATATCAAAACAGAAGAAAACTCTCAACTAACCTCTATCTTAAAAAACTAGAAAAGGAAGAGCAAACTAAATTCAAAGTAAGCAGAAGAAAGGAAATAATAAAGACTACAGCAGAAATGAGTGAAGTAGGGAACAGAGAAACAAGAGCAAAAATTAACAAAACCAAGTTTGTTTTTTGAGTAGACAAAATTGACAAACTTTTAGCTAGATTGCCCAAGAAAAAGAAAAGATGCAAATTACTAAAATAAAAAATGAACAAGAGGGTATCACTGGCAACTTTCTATGCCATTATTACAGACTGAATTGTGTTCCCTTCCCCCCAGAAACTCATATTTTGAAACCTTACTGCCTAGTACCTTTGAATGTGACAGTATTAGGGCACTTGAGTGGCTCAGCTGGTTGAGCATCTGACTCTTGATTTTGGATCATGTCATGATCCCAGGGTCATGGGATTGAGTCTTGTGTCAGGATTCATTCTCTCTCCCTCTACCCCTCTCCCTCTGCCTCTCTTCCTCTCTCTCTCTTTCTCTCTCAAATAAAAAATAGAGAATATATATATAAAGAATGTGACAGAATTTGGAGATAGCATCTTTAAAGAGGTAATTAAGATTAAAGAAGGTCATGAGGGTTGGGTGTTCATCTGACTGGTGTTCTTATAAGAAGAGAAAGAGACATCAGGGATGTACACACACACAGAGGAAGGGCCATATGAAAATGTAGGAAGAAGGCAGCTATCTGCAAGCCAAGGAAAACCCAACCCTACTGTACCTTGATCTTGGACTTGCAGGCTCTAGAACTTTGAGAAAATAAATTTCTGTTGTTTAAGCCACTCAGTCTGTGATATTTTGTTATGGCAGCCCTGGCATACAGACATTTAATTATATAACTCAAATGAAGTGGATAAAAAAAAATACTAAGGAATACACTACAAAACTACTAGGGTTAATAAATGAGTTCACCAAAATTGCAGGATAGAAGATCAAGATACATTCATCAACTGTATTCCATGCACTTGTAATAAACGATACAAAAGTAAAATTAAGAAAAAGCTTCTTCCATTTAAATAGCATCAGAAAAATTAAATACTTAGGAATAAATTTAATACAAGAACTATAAAACTTACACTAAGAAAACTATAAAACATTATCAATAATTTTTTTAAAGATTTTAAAAGAATTGAAAGACATCTCATGCTCATGGGTCAGAAGACTTATTATTGTTAAGATGGCAATATTCCCCAAATTGTTCTAAAATTCCAGTGCAAGCCATATCAAAATTCCAGCTAATTTCTTTGCAGAAATTGACAAGCTCATCATAAAATCCATTTGGAAGTGCAAAGGACCCAGAATAGCAAAACAGTCTTGGAAAAGAAAGACAAAACTGGAGGATTCACACTTCATCATTTCAGAACTTCATATAAAGCTACAACTAACACACAGGGTGGCATTGACAAAAGGGTAGACATACAGATCAATGGAATAGCACTTAGAGTCCAGAAATAAGTCATTGCATATTATGGGTAATTAAATTTTTTTTAGGTTTATTTATTAAGAGAGAGAGTGCACAAGGGGAGGAGGGGCAGAGAGAGAGAGGGAGACACAGAAACTAAAGCAGGTTCCAGGCTCTGAGCTGTCAGTGCAGAGACTGACGCGGGTTTCAAATCCATGAACTCCAAACCCACAAACTGTGAGATCATGACCTGGGCTGAAGTCAGACACTTAACTGACTGAGCCACCCAGGTACCCCAGGCAATTAAATTTTGGCAAGGGTGCCACAAAAATTCAATAGGTAAAAAAAACAGTCTTTTCATAAATGATTATGGGACAACTGGAAATCCCCATGCGAAAGAATAAACTTGGACCTCTTCTTCACACCATATACAGAAGTTAACCAAAAAATTAACCAAAAAACAACTAGATGTAAGAGCTAAAACTGTAACTCTCAGGGGCAGCTGGCTGGCTCAGTCAGCAGACTGTGCAACTCTTGATCTTAGGGTCGTGAGTTCAAGCTCCACATTGGGTGTAGAGATTACTTAAATAAAAACTTAAAAAATAATAAAACTATAACAGTCTCAGAAGGAAAATAAGAGTAAATGTTCATGGCCTTGGATTAGGCAATGGTTTCTTACATATGACACCAAAAGCACAAGCAACGAAAGAAAAAAATAAATGAACTGAACTTCACGAAAAAAAAATTGTGCTTCAAAGGACACCATCAAGAGAGTGAAAAGACTACCCATCAAGTGGGAGAAATATTTGCAACTCATATAGTTGATAAAGGACTTGTATCGAGTATGTATAGAAAACCCTTACAACTCAAATTAGAAAGATACATAACTCAACTAAAAAATGGGCAAATGATTTGTATAGACATTTCTCCAAAGAAGATGTACAAATGACCAACAAGTGCATGAAACAAATAACTCATGATTAGCCAATGGAGAAATACAAATCAATGAGGGGTGCCTGGGTGGCTGAATCAGTTCAGCATCCAACTCTTGATTTCAGCCTCAGATCATGATCTCACAGTTGATGAGATTGAGCCCCACGTTAGTCTCTCAGCTGACAATGTGGAGCCTGCTTCGGATTTTCTCTTCCCCTCTCTTTCTAGCCCTCCCCCACTCATGCTCTCTCTCTCAAAATAAATAAATATTAAAAAAATAAAATAAAAATGTTTTATAAAAAAAAGCCACAATGAAATATTACTTCATGCCCACTAGAATGCCTAAACTAAAAAAAAGACAGACAGTAAAGACTATTGGTGAGGATATGGAGAAATTGGAACCCTCACACATTGTTAGTAGGAATGTAAAATGGTACAGACATTTTGAAAACAGTTCCTCAAATGGATACATACAGTTACCATATGACCCAGAAATTCCACTCATAGGTAGGAAATGAGAAACAAGGGAAAATATATGACTACACAAAAATCTGTGCACAAATGTTCATAGCAGCATCATTAATAATAGCCTCAAAGCAGAAACAATCCAAATGTCCATCAACTGATAAATGGATAAATAAAATACGGTATATCCATAAAATGGGATTTTTTTCAGCAGCAAAAAGGAATGAAGTACTGATACATACTGAACTATGGATGAACCTTGAAAACAATATGCCAAATTAAAGAAGCCAATCACAAAGGGCCATATGTTGTATGATTCCATTTATATGAAATGCCCAGAATAGACAAATTCATAAAAATAGTGGATTTGTAGTTCCCAGGGGCTGGGAGCAGAGGACTGACATAGAGAATGACTGATAATGGATACAGGGTTTCTCTTGGATGAAAATGTTCTGAAATTTATTGTGGTGATGGCTGTAAAATTCTGCAAATATACTAAAAACCATTAATTGTATACTTTTAATGGGTAAGTTGTAAGATATATGAATTATATCTCAATAAAGCTATTATTTTAAAAACAGTATAAGCAAAATTATAAACCAGGGATAATATTTATATCTTACAATTACACTATGCTCCTATCAACAGAAGTCAATAAGAGAATAGATTACTGTTGGAGATACATTGTTGCCCCATACCACATCCCTTTGGCCCACCTTTGATTTCAGCAGGTGCTATGGTGGACAGTTCTATGTGAGCTCCAATTCCTGGGGCAGCATCTTACGTCAAGCTTATATCTAGCTTCTTTGAGCTTTTTATCTCAAGGGCTTCTCCAAGGCCATCAAGCTCTGAGCCCTATGTTGTGGTCCAGAAGTGTGAAGAACTATGGCACCTCTGGGGCAGCCCTCAACTAATGAAGGACTAAGAATAAATGTCCTAGCCTTCCATTCTTTGGAAGGATAATTCTGGGAGGCATTCTGCATGCTTCTTAGAAAACCTGGTAGATTCCAACCCTCCTGGTTTATAGCAACAACACAGAAAATACACTCTTAGGTTGGCTTACTCCTGCTTGCAGGCATCACTTCCCAAATAAACCACTGGCACCCAAATCTTTTCTTTGGGCTATTATTCCAGCAGAACCCAAACTATGACACAAGTCAAGGTAAAGGAACTTTCAGTGCATAGAAAAAAGATGTAAATAGCTTTTAAAAAAATGTAAAGATGCTCGATGTCAACAAGGAAAATGCAAATTAAAACCACACTCAGATATTATTTTTCACCCATCAGATTGACAACATCCAGAAGTTCAATAATAAACTTTGTCAGTGAGCTGCTATGGAAATACAAACTGACACACATGTACTGGTAGAATCTCCATGGAAAGTAATTTACAGCATTTATAGGAATTACAAATGAGTACATGTTTGACCCAGTAATTCCTGGGTATTTATGTGCATGTGAGAAATAATACATGTTGAGGTTATTCATTGTTGCACTGTTTGAAAACAATATAAATGACCATCAATAGGGGCTAGGTGAAATAAATTATGGCACACAGTATAACAGTTTGCAACAGTAAAAAATACCAAGGAAGCTCTTTATTGATTTGGAAAGATTTCTAAGAAACAGCAATATGAAAAAGTGAAGTGCAGAGCAGTATGCACAAAATGCTGCCTTCAGAGTAAGAAATGTGTAAAAATAAGAATCTCTGTGCTTGCTTGAATAGATATAAAGAAAGTCTAGAAAGACATATGGTTACCTGTTTGGTGGAGGCATGCAGAAATGAGGGCGGATGGAAGAGAAACTTCACTGTGTATATATGGATATAGCAAATATCTATACATGTACATTTTTGAAAAGTGTAAATGTTTCAAAACAGTGTAATAATTGAATTTCTAAAATAAAGACAGAAAATAGCTACATGGAGACTGACAACTGGCATCAGAAGTATGGCTTAAATTGTACAAAGTGAGAATTTACTGCAGTATTAGATTACACACAGTGATTTAAAGGATAATCCAATTTCAATGAAACTGTTTTTGCCAAGCCACCAATGATTTAATTCCCAATCCAGAACACGTTTCAGTCCCTATCATACTGAATCCCACTGCTGTATTTATTTATGTATTTATTTATTTAACAATTATTTATTGAGCACTTACTATGTGTTAAGTAACTTGGTGGGATCTACGGGTAAAATGGTCAACAAGGCAAGCATCGTTCTTGTGCAAGTTTTCCTCTGTCTACTAAAGTATCGGTGTTCTAAACTCTTACTTATCTCAAGACAATGTGATCAGACTCCATGGTTTCATTTTTAATTTTTGAAAATTTGTTTCATATATATTCTTTACTCCATTTCATTAACATAAATTTTGGAACATACCAATATAGAATAATCAGAAAGCATAGATGAGCATTAGATAAGGTCAGAGTAAACTCTTCAAAATATAAATCCTATTATGTTATTTTCCTAATCTTTGCCACCTTGTATATGCTTCTATTCTTTAATTTATTGTGGATGGTGGACATTGGCATATTTAGCATTTAACACTAGTGGTTTTGATTATTTGGAAGTAGCCCCAAATTTCCAAACTGTGACAGCCTGTGATGCTGCTCATGCTCAGGCAGGAATTCAAACCCTGGGCTGTTGTGTAGTACCTGGTGCTTAGCTTAGATAATGAGTAAGCAGCTGATTGCCTAATTCTCTCTACCAGTGATTTCACATCCATTAAAAGGAGGAACTTGTAAGCACTGGAGGAATCACAGACTGGGAAAGTTCCTTGAGCAAGTCACAGCTCTGGTCTCTATGTTGTGGTTTGTAACTTCTTGTTTCTCCCACTAGGTCATGAGCTCCTTGAGGCATTCCCAGCTCCTGGCTAAATGTCTGTCATATCGTGGCTAAAGAAATAAAATGGAAAAAAAAAAAAAAGCGAAAACAATCTCCTTATCCTCTTTATGCAATAGTTCAAAAACTCTCTGTTAGCCCAAAATCCCTAGGGGGGAAATACTTTCTTTAAAAAAAAAAAGGAGCCATTTAAGTAGTAAGTAGAAATAGTTTGAATTCTGATTTTGCCATTTACTAGCTCTTTTTGCCAAATACTAACCCTTTCTGAGATTGTTTCATAATCTGAAAAATGGCACATACCTACCTCACTGTAACAGTTATGTTTAGCACAGTGCCTAAAACACAGTAGATATTCAGTAAATATCTGTTTTGCTAAACCTTTTTATTAACTTGTTTTTTATTTTTTTTAATTTACATTCAAATTAGTTAGCATACAGTGCAACAATTTCAGGAGTAGATTCCTTAATGCCCCTTCCCCATTTAGCCCATCCCCCCTCCCCCACCCCCTCCCATAACCCTCAGTTTGTTCTCCATATTTGAGTCTCTTCTGTTTTGTCCCCCCCCCTGTTTTTATATTATTTTTGTTTCCCTTCCCTTATGTTCATCTGTTTTGTCACTTAAAGTCTTCATATGAGTGAAGTCATATGATTTTTGTCTTTCTCTGACTAATTTCACTTAGCATAATACCCTCCAGTTCCATCCACATAGCTGCAAATGGCAAGATTTCATTCTTTTTGACTGCTGACTAATACTCCATTATATATATACCACATTTTCTTTATCCGTTCATCCATCAATGGACATTTGGGCTCTTTCCATACTTTGGCTATTGTTGATAGTGCTGCTATAAACATGGGGGTGCATGTGTCCCTTCGAAACAGCACACCTGTATCCCGTGGATAAATGCCTAGTAGTGCAATTGCTAGGTTGTAGGGTAGTTCTATTTTTAGTTTTTTGAGGAACCTCCATACTGTTTTCCAGAGTGGCTGCACCAGCTTGCATTCCCATAAACCTTATTTTTTTAAGTAGGCTCCACACTCAATGTGGGGCCCAAACTCACAACTCTAAAATCAAGAGTCACATGCTCTACCGAGTCAGTCAGGCGTCCCTGTTTTTGCTAAATCTTGTTAAGGATTTTCCAGATGATTGAGAACTTAAATCTTTACCATCTCTCTTTTTGCCCTTGACACCTGTATAAAATGTGGATTACATAATTTGCTTCTTTCCCAAGTAAAGTACACTGATCTATTTTCACATTCAACTGCAATTAGAGTAACATTCTTCTAATAAGACACCATATTCCTATTTAATGCACTCTGAGGCTGCATTAATTACTTTTGTCAGCTGTGTTTTACTTTTCACTCAATTGAAACACAACTCCCCCTAAAATTAATATTAAATAAGATACCTCCCTAATCTGTTCTTATGCCTTTGATTTTTTAAACAGCTTTGAGTATAATTGACAATAAATGCATATACTTAAGGTAAACAATTTGGTAAGTTTTTACAGGTATACACACACACACACACACACACACACACACACACACACACACATACCTGAACCATCACCATAGTCAACATAGTGAACATATTTATCACCCCCAAATTTCCTTGCATCTCCTTGTAATCCCTCCCTCCTGTGTGTATTCCTTATTCACCAAGCCCCAAGCAATCACTCACCTGTTGTCACTATAGATTATTTGTTTCATATAAACAGACTAACACAATATTACTTTTTCTTTTGTCTGTCTTCTTTCACTCACCTTAATTATTTTGAGATTCATCCATGTTGTTATGAGTATCAATAGCTCATTACTGTTCACTGAGTTGTATTACATTGCATGGACATATAACAATTTCTTTATCCAGTCACCTGTATAAACATCCACCTGGATGGACATTTGGATTGTTTCTAGTTTTGGCTATTACAAATAAAGCTGCTATCAACATTTGTGCACAACTGTTTATATGGATATATATTTCTGTTCTCTTGGATAAATATCTAGGAATGGAATGGCTAGACTATATGATAGGTATATGTTTAACTTTTTAAGAAACTACCAAAGTGTTTCCCAAAGTGGTTTTTCTATTTTATGTTCTCAGTAGTGTATTAGAGTTCCAATTCCTCCACATCCTCATCAATGCATGGTATAGTCAGTCCTTCAATTTTAACTATTCTAATAAATGTGTAGATATCTCATTGTTTTATTTGCATTTTCTGATGACTAATGGTGCTAAGCATCTTTTCATGTGCTTACTTGCCATCTATATATCTTTTGTCCATTTAAAAAATGGATTATTTTCGGGGTGCCTGGGGGCTTAGTCGGCTAAGTGTCCACCTCTTGATTTCAGCTCAGTTCATGATCTCACAGTTTGTGAATTTGAGCCCCGCGTCAGGCTCTGTGTTGACAGTGAGGAGCATTTTGAGATTCTCTTTTTCCCTGTCTCTCTGCCCCTCCCCTGCTCACATGTGCATGCTCCTTCTTTCTTTCTCTCTCTCTCTCTCAAACAAACAAACAAACAACTTAAAAAATGGATGATTTTCAGGGTGCCTGGGTGGCCCAGTTGGTTAAGCATCCAACTCTTGATTTCAGCTCAGATCATGATCTCACAATTTGTGAGTTCAAACCCTATGTTGGGCTCTGCACTGACAGTGTGGAGCCTGCTTGGGATACTCTCTCTCCCCACCTCTCTCTCTGCCCCTCCCCTGCTTGCTCTCTCTATCTCTCTCTCTCTCTCAAAATAGATAAGTATTAAAAAATGTATTATTTTCTTATTATTGAGTTATTTTTTTAAGTTTATTTATTTGTTTTGAGAGAGAGCAAGAGCATAACAGCTTTCTTGTAGATTTCATTGAATTTTCTGCAAAGATCACCTGTGGTATAGAAATAAGGACAGTTTTATGTCTTCCTTTCCAATCTGAAAGCTTTTTATTTATTTTTCTTGCCTGACTCCACTGGCTAGAATCTGCAGCACAATTGGATAGAAGTGGTAAAAGCAGACATACTTGTCTTGTTCTTATCTTAAGCTAGCTGTGGGTTTTTGGTAGATGTTCATTACCAGGCTGAGGAAACACCCTTCTTTTTCTAGTTTGTTAAGAATCTTTATCAGGAATAAATATTGAGTTCTGTCAATGTTTTTTTCCTGTATCTACTGAGGTCTTACTTTTTAATTTGTTAACATGGTAAACATTGACTGATATTCAAATGTTAAACCAACCATGCATTCCTTGGTCATGCTATATTATCCTTAACATATTGTTGGATTCAATATACTAAAATTTCATTTAGAAATTTTGTATTTATTTCATGAGGGACATCGGTTTGAACTTTTATTTAATACCTTTGATCTTGGTATCAAGGTAATGCTAACTAGAACGAGTTGGGAAGTAGTCCCTTCTCTTCTATTATTTGAATGATTCTGTGTAGAGTTGGTATTATTTCTTGTTTAAAAGTTTGGTGGAATCTACCAATGGAGCTATCTGGACCTGGAGGTTTTGTTTTTTTTTTTTTTTTTTAGGAAAGATATTAATCACATTAAAAAAAATTTCAATGTTTATTTTTGAGAGAGAGAGAGAGAGAGTGTGTGTGTGTGTGAGAGTCGGGTCGGTGGGGCGGAGTGGGCAGAAAGAGAGGGAGACAGAGAATCCAAAGTGGGGCCATGAGATCATGACCTGAGCTGAAGTCAGACACTTACTTAGAAGTGTATGATTTACTTTCCAAATATTTGGAGATTTTCCAGAGATCTTTCAGTTACTGATTTGTAATATAATTACATTTTAGGTAAAGAATATATTTCATATTATTTGAATCTTTTCAAATGTATCAAGACTTGTTTTATGAGCTTTTGTACAGCAGAGGAAACCATCAGTGAAACAAAATGACAATCTACTGAATAGGAGAAGGTATTTGCAAATATATCTGATAAGGATTTAATATCCAAAATATATAAAGTACTTATACTACACACCCCCAAAGAACAACACAACTTAAAAATGGACAGAGGACCCAACTAGACATTTTCCCAAAGAAAACATACAGATGGCCAACACATGAAATGATGTTCAACATCACTAATTATCAGGGAAAAGCAAATCAAAATCACAACTACACCTGTCAGCATGGTTAAAGTAAAAAAGACAAGAAGTAACAAGTGTCGGTGAGGATGTGGATAAAAAGGAATCCTTGTACCCTGTTGGTAGGAATGTAAATTGGTGCAGCCACTGTGGAAAACAGTATGGAGGTTCCTCAAAAAATTAAAATTATATAAGCGCCTGGGTGGCTCAGTCAGTTAAGCATCTGTCTGACTCTTGATTTCAGCTCAGGTCATGATCTCATGGTTCATGAGATCAAGCCCTGTGTTGGGATCCACATTGACAGCATGGAGCCTGCTTAGGATTCTCTCTCTCCCTTTCTCTGTGCCCCTCCCATGCTTGCACATACACTCTCTCTCTCAAAATAAATAAATAAACTTAAAAAAATTAAATTAGAAATACCATAAGTAATTCTACAACTAGGTATTCTGTAATAATACCATAAGTAATACCATAAGTAATTCTACAACTAGTAATTCTACAACTAGGTATTTTCCCAAAGAAAATGAAAATATTAATTTGAAAAAATATATGCACCCTATGTGTATTGCAGCATTATTTATAATAGCCAAGACATGGAAGCAACCTAAGTGGTTATCAATAGATGAATAGCTAAGGAAGATATGGTGTGTGTGTGTGTGTGTGTGTGTGTGTGTGTGTGTGTGCGTGCACATACACAATGGAATATTATGCAGCCCTAAAAACAATGAGATCATGCCATTTGAGACAACATGGATGGACGTAGAGGGAATTATGTAAGTGAAATAAGTCCAACTGATAAAGGCAAATACTACATTTCACTCATAAGTGGAATCTAAAAAACAACAACAAAAACAAATGAATAAATAAAGCAGAATCAGACTTATAAATACAGAAAACAAACTGACAGTTGCCAGAAGAGGGGGGATGAAGGGCTGGGCAAAATGGGTGAAAGGGAGGGGGAGTTACAGGCTTCCAGTTATAGAATGAATGAATTGCAGAAATAAAAGGCACAGCTTAAGGAATATAGTCAATAATATTGTAATAGCAATGTATCAGGACAGATGGTAGCTACACTTGTGGTGAACACAGCATAATGTATAAACCTGTTGGATCACTATATTGTATATCTGAAACTAATGTAACGTTGCATGTCAACTATACTAAAAAAAAAAAAGACTTATTCTATGGCCCATGAGCATGATATCATGATTATTTTTATTCCTCTGTATGTAACATTTCTGTTTTCTTTGGCTTGGTAAGTGTTCTACGTGAACTTGAAGAGAATGTGTATCTTGCTGTTGTTTGGTGGAATGTTCTATAAATAACAATTAGGTCAAGTTGGTTGATACTGTTCAAATATTTCATATCCTTTCTGTTTACCTGTTGTACCAATTACTGAGAGAAAGGTATTCAAATACCTGGCTATATTGTGGATTTGTGTATTTCTTAAAACAATTCTATTAGTTTTTTCTTCCTATATTTTGAAGCTCTCCCATTAGGTGCATAGATGTTTAAGATTGCTCTGTTCTCTTGATTACTCGACCCCTTTAATATTATGAAATTACTTCCTTGATCTCTGGTAACATTCTTTTCTCTGAAATCTATTTTTGCTGATGTTAATATAGCCACTTTCTTTTGAATGCTGTTAGCATGGTACATTTTATAATACTTTTACCTTTAACTTATTTGTGCTTATATTTTAATTGAACTTCATGGTAGCAGCATAGAGTTAGATATTACTTCCCCCCAACCCCCAATCTCATAATATTTGCCTTTGAATTGGGGTGTTTAGATCATTTACATTTAATGTGATTCTTGATGTAATTAGGTCTGGGTCTTTCATCTTTCTATTTGTTGTTTTTTGAGGTTTATTTATTCATTTTGAGGGGGTAGGGTCAGAGAGAGAGGGAGAGAAAATCCCAAGCAGGCTCCATGCTGTCAGCCCAAAGCCTGGTGCAGGGCTCAACCTTAGGAACCATGAGATCATGACCTGAGCCAAAACAACAGTCAGATGCTTAACCAACTGAGTCACCCAGGTGTCCCTTTCTATTTGTTTTCTACCTGTCCTATCTATTCTTTGTCCCCCTTTTCCTCTTTTCAGCCTTCTTTGGATTATTTTTTATTATTCTATTTCATCTCCTTTGTTGCTTATTAACTATAACTCTTGGGGTTCTTTAGTGGTTGCTTCAGGATTTATAGACTATGTCTTATCATAGTCTAATCTTAAGTGATACTACACAACTTCACATATAGTACTAGAACTTTACAATAGTATACTTCCATATCTCCCTTCCTGGCTTTCATGTAGTTTACTTTTACATATTTTACAAATCTCACAATGTATTACTATATTTGTATAAGTCATCTATCACTTAAATAGATTTAAATAATAAGAAAAAATTATATACATTTACCCATGTAGTTATCACTTCTAGTGGTTTTCTTTCCTTCTTTTTTAAAGATTCAGATTCTCTTCTGTTTGGTATCATTGTCCATCCATCTAAATACTTCCTTTTCTTGTAGTGTGAAACTGCTGGTAGTAAATTCTTTCATATTCGGTATGTCTGAAAATATCTTTATTTCACCTTCAGTTTTGAAAGATATTTTTGCTGAGTACAGAATTCTAGATGTTGCTCCCCTATCTCCTTATGTATATTGTTCCTATTAGAAATATGAAATCATGCTTACTTGTGTTCCTGTGTGTGTGTCTTTTTCTCTTGCTGTGTTTAAGATATTCTCTTTTTGTTGGTCTAGGCAACTTTATTATGATGTGCTTTGGTGTAGTTTTCTACATGTTTATTCTGCTTGTGGTTCACTGAACTTCTTTGATCTGTGAATTTATAATTTTCATCAAGTTTGGGAGGCTTTTGGCCATTATGTCTTCAAATATCTTTTCTCTCCCACACCCTCACCTCTTCAGGCACTCCACTAGCCAATATATTAGATTGCCTGAAGTTGTCCCACAGTTCACTGATGCTCTTTTTGTTTTCTTTTTATTTCTTTTCCATGTTTCATTGTAGACAGTTTCCATTATTATGCCTGCAGGCTACTAATCTTTTCTTCTGCAATGACTAATCCATTGTTAATCCTTATCAGTGTATTTTTCATTTCAAACACTGTACTTTTCATCTTTAGAAGTTTGATTTGGCTTTTTTTTATGGATTCTATTTTTATTACTTATTATTATTATTTTTAAAATATTTTTATTTATTTTTGAGAGAGAGTGTATGTGAAGTGGGGAGGGACAGAGAGAGAGAGGGAGACATAGAATCCAAAGCAGGCTCCAGGCTCTGAGCTGTCAGCACAGAGCCCGATGCAGGGCTCAAGCTCACGAACTGTGAGGTCATAACCTGAGACAAAGTCAGACGCTTAACCGACTGAGCCACCCAGGTGCCCCTATTACTTATTATTTTTTATTTTTAAGTAATCTCTGCACCCAACATGGGGCTCAAACTCATAACCCCAAGATCAAGAGTCACATGTTGTACTGACTGAGTCAGCCAGGCAGACTGGCTGTAAGTCAGATATCTTACATATCTACTTAACTTTTTGAACATACGATATATACTTATAATAACTGTCTTGATGTCCTTCTCTGCTAATACCAACATCTATGCCAGTTATTGGTTGGTTTGGTTGATTAGTCTTCTCAGTATTAACTGTGTTTTCTTCCCTCTTTGTGTGCCTGGTAATCTCTGTTTGTATGTCAGGTATTATTAATATTCTCTTGTTGGATGCTGGGTTATTTTTTTTGAATTCCTATAAATATTCTTGAACTTGGTCCTGGAATGCAGTTAAGTTACTTGAAAATCCTTTGATCCTTTGAGGTTTTGTTTTTTGGCATTTTTAGACAGGTCTGGAGCAGTCAGTATTCAGTCTACAACCAAGTATTCTCCCTCATGGGAATAAGACCTTTCTAAGTACTCTAGTCAATGTCTGATGAACTATGAGGTTTTCCTGTCTAGCTGGTGGAAATAGTCCCTGTTCCTGGCCCTGTGTAAATGCTGAGCAATGCTTCCTCTCATTGTTTTGGAAGGTCCTTTTTACCAGCCTGGCATGGTATGCATCAATCAGTGCTGTGCTAAACATTTGAGGGAACCCTCTGCACATTCTCTCTCTCTGTTCATCTCTCTTTTCTGGTATGTGGTCCTATGAACTCTGGCTATTTTGGTCTCCCTGTGCTCTCTCAGTTCCTTCTACTTAACTTAGGGATCTACTAGGCCCCCCAAGAGTTCCCCCTCCCTGAATCATGGTCTGGAAACTCAAAGCACTAAGCTGAGGTGATGGTAAGACTCACATTATTTGTTTCTTGTCTCTCAGATACCAGTTTTTTGTTGCCTGATATAAAGTGTCTTCAAACTAATTTTTCATGTATTTTTGTCTGGGTTTTTTTTTTTCAGTTATTTCAGGTGGGAGGTCAAATTCAGTCCCTATTTATTCATTTTGGCCAGAAGCAAATATTAAGTTGATCTGCTATTGATTTTTCAACCTTAGTTCTTCCCCTCTTCTTCTGCTCCTCCTGTCTCTTACTCTTAAAATCTAAGACACAGGAAAATTTTACAGAATTCTAAGTAGAAATCAATATCATCTTTACATTCCCAGATCCTAATCCTTAGTAACTGATTAATAAAATTGTCAGTAGTGAGTAAAGAACGTTCAAATTCTGGTTTTGTTGCCTTCTAGCTGTATCTTGGACTTGTCTATGCTTAAATGCGTAGAAAGCTGAAGAAAGATCAGGAAAAGCAGATATTTTCTACTGAGCTATACATTTGGCTTAATCCTGAGAATTTAAAATTTTTAACTATTAAAAATATAAAATAAAAAATTGAAAAATAGAAACAAACATGCTAAAAATTTCACTTCTCCCACAAACCAGTGTTCTTTTCTGTCAGTATATACTCTTCTACATTTTATTTGCATTATATTTTGTACATGATATAACAAAACAAACACTTTAATATTACTTTAGTTAACAGAATTACATTCTATGTGGCTGCATAGTGCCATAATTATATTTTTAAACATCTTTGTCATGTGAGCATGCTACGATGTACTCAGTTGTTTCTATATGAAGGTAACCTCTTTTTAGTTAGTATAAAAAATAACTTCAGTGACTATCTTGACCTCCATTTTAGGTTATTTTCTCAGCTAATCCCCCAAAGTAAGATTACTAGAGTAAAGGATATAAATATTTTTAATATTCTTGTTACATATTGCCAAACTGCTCTCTTGAAAGACTATACCACTGTTCACCTCTACCAGCCTAGCTAAGAGTGTCAACCTAGATAAGGATATCACTTAAAAGAAAATGTCGTGGCTAACATAATTAGTAAAAATGACTTTTCATTGTTATTACCTAGTTTCTTCATTTCCACAAAGTGGGCCATATTCCTTATACTTGCTATATAGTGGCATTTTCTTTATTAGAAAAGGAATTCTTTTGTAAATGGCTTTTTGCCCAACATGATGTTTGTAAGATTCTTCTATTGTGCTGCACGTAGGTATATTTTGTTCATTCTCATTGCCAAGTGATATTTCATTGTATAAATGTGTTACAACTTATTTAACCATTCTATTGCTGATGAACATTGAGTTGTGTCCATTTTGAGCCAGTTGTGAAGAACACTGTTACGAACAGTCTTGTATATATCTCTTGGTGCACATGTGTAAGAGTTTCTTTATGGAGTAGAAGAGCTGGAAGACAGGATATGCACATTTTCTACTTGGCTATGTGTTGCAAAGTACTTGCAAAGTGGTGGCACCAATTAACACTCCTACCACCAGCAGTGTTCTTGTTGCTTGAAATCTTGGCCAGCATTTACTGCTGTCATACTTCAACTTATTGCCAATTTGGTCTGTGTATAATGGTATCTCATTGTATTTTTAAAGTAACTTCCCTAATTACCAAAGTGGTTAATGATCTTTTCATGTATTTGTTGGCCCCTTGTATTTCCACCTTTGTGAAGACTTCGCTCATTTTTTCTGTTACTGTATCTTTTTCTTATTCATTCATAGGCATTCTTTACATACTCTTCATACTCGTCAGTTTTATGTTTTACATGGGTTCTCCTAGTTCATGGCTTGATTTTTCACTCTCTTCATGGTGTCTTTTAATAATTATAAGTTGCAGTTTTAGGGGCACCTGGGTGGCTCAGTTGGTTAAGCATCCGACTTCAGGTCATGATCTCATGTTTGAGCCCCGCGTCACACTCTGCACTGACAGCACAGAGCCCATTTGGGATTCTGTCCTTCTCTCTCTGTCCATCCCCTGCTCACTCTCTCTCTCCCTCAAAATAAATAAATATTTTTTTCAAAAGTTGTAATTTTAATGTAATGAAACAACAGTCTTTTCCTCTATGTGCCGTACTTTTTGTCTCTGTTTTTAAGGTATCTATAATGCCTAAGATATTCTACAATATCTTATAAAAGCTTGACAGTTTTGCCTTTCACATTTAGATTTTCTAACTACCTGGAATTGATTTTGTGTATCGTGGGAAATAGGGGTCCAGTTTTATTTTTCTTTTCACATAGGATATCCAGTTTCCGCACACCATTTATTGAAAGAAAACGTCCCACTGATCTTCAGGTCACCTCTGTTAAGTATGAAATACGTCATGTGAATCTGCTGTTTATACTTTCTACTCTGTTCTGTGGCTCTGTGTCTATTCCTGTTACAGGTCCACTCTGTCTTTATTAGGAAAGGTTCATGAGCTTCATACAGTATAGGGCAAGTCCTTTCATTTGTTATTTAAAAAATATTTTTTTAATGTTTATTTTTGAGAGAGAGAGAGAGAGACAGAGCAGGAGTGGGGGAGGGACAAAGAAAGACGGAGACACAGAATCCAAAGCAGGCTCCAGGCTCCAAGCTGTCAGCACAGAGCCCAACGTGGGGCTCAAACCCATGAACTGTGAAATCATGACCTGAGCCGAAGTTGGACACTTAACCAACTGAGCCACACATATTATTTTTAGTTCTTATAATATGCAAGAGTATGACAGTACAGGGCTTATGTTACTTTGGGCCTACCATGGTTCACAAAGAAGAAAAGCCCATTTCATGTATAATACCTCTGTCTCCAATAACAGGGCCAACTTCCCCATTAGACAAGAAGCCACCACTCTTTGGGTCCATAATACTTTTAGGGGCTCATGAAAATATTTTAATTTATTTTAAAATCAGAAGAAAACAATGAGCTTTTGGCTGAAGGAAGTATTTTAGTATATAATACTAAATATTCCTTTTTATATTAACAGTCATAAAACATATTTAAAAAATTTTTTTTACTGTTATTTTTGAGAGAGAGAGACACAGAACGCAAGTGAGGGAGGGGCACAGAGGGAGACACAGAATCCTAAGCAGGCTCCAGGCTCTGAGCTGTCAGCACAGAGTCCAATGTGGGGCTTGAACACATGAACTGTGAGATCAAGACCTGAGCTGAAGTCGGACGCTTAACCAACTAAACCACCTAGGTGCCCCAAAACGTATTTTTAAATACTGTTCTAGGGAGAAAGGGCCCACATAAGCAAATGTGCCCAAAGCCCATAAAGTGGCCCTGCCTGAGGGGCACCTGGGTTGCTCAGTTGGTTAAGCCCCAACCTTGGTTCAGGTCATGATCTGGCAGTCTGTGGGTTTGAGCCTCACGTCAGGCTCTGTGCTGACAGCTCAGAGCCTGGAGCCTGCTTCAAATTCTGTGTCTCCCTCTCTCTCTCTGCCCCTCCCCTGCTCACACTCTGTCTCTCAAAAATAAATAAATATTAAAAGAAAATTTTTTTAAATGGCCCTGATAGTGTTCTTAAAAATTATCCTATTGGGGCGCCTGGGTGGCGCAGTCGGTTAAGCGTCCGACTTCAGCCAGGTCACGATCTCGCGGTCCAGGAGTTCGAGCCCCGCGTCAGGCTCTGGGCTGATGGCTCAGAGCCTGGAGCCTGTTTCCGATTCTGTGTCTCCCTCTCTCTCTGCCCCTCCCCCGTTCATGCTCTGTCTCTCTCTGTCCCAAAAATAAATTAAAAAAACCATTGAAAAAAAATTAAAAAAAAAATTATCCTATTAATCATAAGGGCAGAGATTAGGTGGCTCATCCATACGCTGCCCTATAGGCTAGGGCATAAAAACATGTTTCCTCTTGATCATAGGTAAGTATATCATCTTCATTTGGGAAAATTGTACACACCAGTAAATTAATAATCCCCCTAAGGCTAACTTTAAATTTGAATAAAAAATAGAATTCAGATAGGGGCGCCTGGGTGGCGCAGTCGGTTAAGCGTCCGACTTCAGCCAGGTCACGATCTCGCGGTCTGTGAGTTCGAGCCCCGCACGCATCAGGCTCTGGGCTGATGGCTCGGAGCCTGGAGCCTGTTTCCGATTCTGTGTCTCCCTCTCTCTCTGCCCCTCCCCCGTTCATGCTCTGTCTCTGTCCCAAAAAAAAAAAAAAAAAAAAAACAACAAAAACGTTGAAAAAAAAATAGAATTCAGATAATATTTCTATCCAGGCATTTGCCAGGTACTAGGGGTTACAGGGATAAACAAATGAACATAGAGCTTCTAACATATAAGATGGTTAACAATTATAATTGGGAAGAATGTCATACAAATAGAAGTATGGTAGCAAGATTGAGTTAATCCTTAGTTGCAAAATAGGTGATGTTATTTTTGGTTTTTCAAACAAAGAAACCAAGGCACAGAACAACTGAATGGCTTATCCCAAGCATCAACAAATATACTCAGTTGAAGTATTTGAATACCAGGACTTTGACTCCAGGTCTTGTGCTATTTACTACCTGGTCTGAAACAGTGCTCATTCCATAGTAGACATTCAATAAATTAGACTGTATTGCATTGAGTAAGAAATAGTGCCACTCCAAAGGATTTCATCTTTCTCTCAGAGCAACTATTTAATCTTTTCCCCCACAACTTTATCAATGTATATTTTATATATCATAAAATTTACCCATTTCAAATGTGTAATTCAATTATTTTTAGCAACTTACCACATGGTGCAATCATCATCATAAATCAGTTTTAGAACATTTTAATTCCCCCAATAAGAACCTGAATGCTTGTTTTTAATTAATTTCTATTCCTATCCCTTGTCCCAGGCAACCACTAATCTATATCCTGTCACCATAAATTTGCCTTTTCTGGACATTTCACATAAACAAAATCATACAGTATATGGTCTCTCTTGTCTGGTTTCTTTCACTTAGCACAGTGTTTTTGAGGTTCATCCATAATTCAGCATGTGTCAGCAGTTTGTTCTCTATTATTGCAGAATGGTATTCCCTTGTATGGATACACTACATTTTTGTCTATCTGTTCACAAGCTGATTGACATTTGGGTTGCTTCCCGTTTTCACCTATAATGAATAATGCTGCTATAAACATTTGCATGAAATTTTTTGTGAGGATATGTCTTCATCTCTCTTGGGTAGATACTCAGAAGTAGAATTCCTGAGTTATATAATAGTTTAACTTTTTTTTGTTTACATTTTTATTTACTTTTTTTTTACTTTTTTATTTATTTATTTTTTATTTATTTATTTTTTTTTTACTTTTTTACTTTTTATTTACTCTTTGAGAGACAGAGACAGAGTGCAAGCAGGGGAGGAGCAGAGAGAGAGGGAGACACAGAATCCAAAGCAGGCTTCAGGCTCTCAGCTTGTGAGCACAGAGCCCATTGTGGGGCTTGAACCCACAAATGCAAGACCATGACCTGAGCTGAAGTCAGCTGCTCAACCGACTGCCACCCAGGCACCCCTATATTTAACTTTTGAGAATCTGTCAAATTGTATTCTAAAGTGGCTGCCACATTTTACATTACTACCAGCAATGTATGGAGGGTTCCAATTTCTCCATGTCCACAGACTCTTACTGTCATCTTTTTTGACTATGGTCATTCTAGTGGGTGTGAAGTAGTATCTCATTGTGGTTTTGATTTGCATTTCCTTAGTGACGTTGAGCATCTGTTCATGCGCTTGTTAGCCATTTGTATATAGTCCATGAAAAGTGTCTATTCCAAATCCTTTGTTCATGTTTTGACTTATTGTCCTCTTAATACTGAGTTATAAGAGTTCTTTGTAAATTCTGGATACAAATTCTTTGTCAAATATGTGTTTCACACATTCCCCCCCATTCTGCCACTTGTCTTTTCATTTTCTTTTTTTTTTTTTATTTAAAAAAAATTTTTTTTTCAACGTTTTTTATTTATTTTTTTGGGGGGACAGAGAGAGACAGAGCATGAACGGGGGAGGGGCAGAGAGAGAGGGAGACACAGAATCGGAAACAGGCTCCAGGCTCCGAGCCATCAGCCCAGAGCCTGATGCGTGCGGGGCTCGAACTCATGGACCGCGAGATCGTGACCTGGCTGAAGTCGGACGCTTAACCGACTGCGCCACCCAGGCGCCCCAGTCTTTTCATTTTCTTAATGTTGCCTTTTTAACTGTAAAAGTCATGAATTTTGATGAAGTCCATTTCATCCATTTTCCAGAAATAAATCCTTATATTTATGGTCAATTGATTTTTGACAAGTGCAATTCACTGACAAGAAGGTAGTTTGTTCAAAGATGGTAGTTTGTTCAAAGATAGGAACAATTGTATATCCACATGCAAAAAGATGAACTTAGATGCTCACTTCACGCTGTGCACAGAAATTAACTCAAAGTGGCTCATAGATTTCAATGCAAGAGATAAAACAACAAAACTTTCAGAAGAAAACATGGAAGATAAACTCAAGATCTTCAGGTAGGCAAGGGTTTTTTTTTTTTTTTTTTATTGATTCTTGAATTCTTGTCTTGATTAAACACAAAATATATACGTGTGTATGTATTTATATGTGGTATGTGGGTATAGTATACGTAGGTAACTACACAGCCATCTTCAGCCACAATGAGAAACTGTTTTACTGGGATTGTTGACTAAAGTTTGAATTATCAATGACATAAATATGTTGAAAATAATATGCAAAGGAAAAGTGGCAAGCCAGCCAGAACATAAAATCCGGAGCTTGGCAGGTGGAATTCAAGACATAACTGTGTAAATGGCACATTAATCCTTTCTTCAAATACTATGCAACGTGCCTACTTATATTTCAGGCTAAGAAATGTTGATTACAGGCAGTCATTGACTGCAGATTAAGAAGCCAATCTTCTAGGGGCACCCAGGTGGCTCAGTTGGTTAAGTGTCTGACTTTGGCTCAGGTCATGATCTCACGGTTTGTGGGTTCAAGCCCTGCATCGGGCTCTGTGCTAATGGCTCGGAGCCTGGAACCTGCTTCATATTCTGTGTTTTGCTTCCTCTCTCTGCCCCTCCCTTGCTTGTGCACTCTCTCTCTCTCTCTCTCTCTCTCAAAAAATAAACATTAAAAACATTTTTAAAAATAAGCCAATCTTCTATAGAAAGATGAATCTCTATTAGCTAAGGAGATGCTACATACTCTTATGATTGCAATGATTTCATAATACTAACATGAAAGTCTTAAAGCCTATTGCTTTCAACATGTGTAGGAAGAAAGAAATTATTGTTGAAGAGTCATAAACCTAATTTGTCAAGAAGAAAATTTTAGATACAAAGCCTCACTTTTATTTTTTTTTTCAACATTTATTTATTTTTGGGACAGAGAGAGACAGAGCATGAACGGGGGAGGGGCAGAGAGAGAGGGAGACACAGAATTGGAAACAGGCTCCAGGCTCTGAGCCATCAGCCCAGAGCCCGACGCGGGGCTCGAACCCACGGACCGCGAGATCGTGACCTGGCTGAAGTCGGACGCTTAACCGACTGCGCCACCCAGGCGCCCCACAAAGTCTCACTTTTAAAGCTACTTTCTTCTATTAAATTCTATGGATCTCACCTAAAATTGTTAACAGCTAATTTCATGGTCAAATCGCCACAAGGGATACTCAAGGATATGGGCATGAATCTTGGCCACTTGTATTCACTGTGAGGCAGTCAGTGCCTTGTCTGTGTCTCTTCATGGCAATTGATGGAGCTTTGCTAAAGCCTAAAACTTGATTTCCTCTATTTCAGAGCAGTATTTGTTTTCAAAATATATTTCCTAATATAATTAAAACTGCATTACTGCTTCTTAGCATGTTAATATATTCTCATTGTTTTCAGGTACAACTGGTTATTTATATATCTACCTGTCCCTTTTAAGAAAGGTAACATGTGGGGCGCCTGGGTGGCGCAGTCGGTTAAGCGTCCGACTTCAGCCAGGTCACGATCTCGCGGTCCGTGAGTTCGAGCCCCGCGTCGGGCTCTGGGCTGATAGCTCAGAGCCTGGAGCCTGTTTCCGATTCTGTGTCTCCCTCTCTCTCTGCCCCTCCCCCGTTCATGCTATGTCTCTCTCTGTCCCAAAAATAAATAAACGTTGAAAAAAAAAAAATTAAAAAAAAAAAAAAAAAAGAAAGGTAACATGTTTTATTGTGATTTTATCCCCTACATGAGTGGTTTTAAATCATCAGAGCCATTGGTCAAGTGTTGGAACCCTGCCTTCCAGTATGTGACAAGGGTTTTAGGACACAGTAAATATTTCATAAGTTTTTACTGTAATTAAGTAACTATTCATTTTTAATAGTGTAGTTTTAAAATTACATTTCAGTAGTCCCAAGTTCTAACGGAAGAAAATATACCATGGAATCAAACAAGTTACTAAAATAATATTCTAGGAAAGACATATAGGTGTATCATTATTGTAATGAAGGCTAACTAATGTTTCAATGCCTAGAGCCAAGTGCCAACTTTTTTCTTTCTTGAATACCTAGTAACACAATGTTCTCTCATTTATTCTAAAGAGATATGCTCTCTTCTCTTAGATTAGAGCCTCTATCTAAATCTCTTGGACACTTTAAAAATCAGACCTTTTAAATCTGAGTACAGAAACATAGCTAGAAGAGCCCCAAATAAGGTTAGCCTTGTTACCATTGCTATTGTTGCAAATGCCTTCTAATAACTACTTACCTCTTGAAAGTAAGTAGAAAAAATTTATCAACTCATCAAAATTTCACATGAACTTGAAAGAGGAATGCTAAGTAGTGAAATAAATGAAGACAGCCTTCTTTTCAACTTGTGGGTAACGGGATGCTGGCAAAGCACATTATACTATGACATTTGCATATCAGATGAGTAAAATGATGCTTTACAAAAAACAAGTGAACTGGAAAACAATTCACAGATTCTTTTAAAATACTTTCCTTCTTGCCTAAGATATAACCTAGCCTGGTTCTGAATAATTTTCTCTTTTTTTTCTGATTTTATTTTATTTTTAATTTTATTTTTTAAATTTATATCCAAAATAGTGTATAGTGCAACAATGATTTCAGGAGTAGATTCCTTACTGCCCCTTACCCATTTAGCCCATCCCCCCTCCCACAACCCCTCCAGTAACCCTCTGTTTGTTCTCCATATTTATGAGTCTCTTATGCTTTGTCCCCCTTCCTGTTATTATATTATTTTTGTTTCCCTTCCCTTATGTTCATCTGTTTTGTCTCTTAAAGTCCTCATATGAGTGAAGTCATATGATTTTTGTCTTTCTCTGACTAATTTCACTTAGCAAAATACCCTCCAGTTCTATCCACATAGTTGCAAATGGCAAGATTTCATTCTTTTTGATTGCCGAGTAATACTCCATCATATATATATACCACATCTTCTTTATCCATTTATCCATTGATGGACATTTGGGCTGTTTCCATACTTTGACTATTGTTGATAGAGCTGCATGGGGGTGCATGTGTCCCTTTGAAACAGCACACCCATATCCCTTGGATAAATGTCTATCAGTGCAATTGCTGGGTTGTAGGGTAGTTCTATTTTTAGTTTTTTTGAGGGACCTCCATACTGTTTTCCAGAGTGGCTGCACCAGCTTGCATTCCATGAATAATTTTCTTAAATATTATCTGCAGTGATATTTTCAGTTACAGCCCTCCAGCCCTCCAGCCACCTGGAAACATTAAGTCCCACCTGGAGCCTTATCCTGTCCTTGGGGCCTGGGCTAGTACAACTCTCTACACTGGAGGAATTTTTAGAAGCCTTAGACTGGCAACTTATCTGTTCAGTATCAGTGTGGCCCTTCTGCTGATCCTGCCCTGATAGTATAACCTGGTTTCAGGCACTAAAATTTTATCTGGTTATTTGTAACCCAGCCTCCATCTTGAACCACTAGAAACTAGTGGATTCTTCCACTGTGATCCTCAGTCCTACCTTGGGACCTTACTTAATATACCAGTTGGTGCAATACTCCCTGTAATGTTCTGTGGGCTTAGTTTAGAGCCCTACCCTAGAACTCCAGTCTTCATGAGTTATGTCCCCAGTATATGCCACCTGATAGCTATGAGACAGACTTTCCTCATGTCTGGATTTCTACTTATTGCCCACTGTTAGACTTTTCTAGAGATAGGTCCTATGCTTGAGCTAAATTTCTTATCCATGAACTAACCCATCTCAGTGCTGACTTCTAACTCTAATAGTAACTCAGGTAATACTTGTTTTAAAACATTTCTATTCAAACCAGCCAACAGTCATTTTTAAAGTGAACCACTAAACATACATCTGGCTGCTTGAAATTCCAAAAGAAAATATCCCATACCTGTCTGAATGAATCCTGACTTGTATCCATTAGTTGTGCCATTTTCTGGTGTCACAGTTGATGATACTGAAGAGTTTGGTTTCATAGAGTGGCAAGTGGCAGAGGATTGTCGGCTTCTACATTCTGGGAAGGAGTAAGAATTATATTATGGGAGGAGACCAATACCCTGTCAAAGCAGGTGATGAGAACACAATCCACAAAATCTCTAAAATAAACTACTGTTCCTTAAGTAGCAACCATGTTCCTTATTGGCGGTTTCCCCTCCTCTAATCCTGACTCCAACAGAATGTTCAAGATGGTGAATTCACTTTGTCTTCCTAGGGCCAGATGTCATGTTTAGAAGGAAAAAAAAAGAAAGAAAGAAAAAAGATCCGGCTTTTGTTCTTCACAGACTAGCTCCCAGGGGAAAAATTACTCATAACCAATATAATCATGCTAGTTTTATGGATAAGCCAGGCTAAAATATCAGTAATTTGTTTTTAAAAAAAAATAAGCTTTCAAACACCAGTTAACCTCCCGTCAAGGATCAATTTAGTGTGGAACGGGAATCTATATAGGTTGTCTTCAATATTCTCACCTCAACCTTAATTTATGTCCAAAAGCTGAAGCAAAGAAAAATTTATAGTCAGAGGAGAAAAATGAGAAATGCTCAAATTCTTTTTTTTTTTAAGCCTACTTATTATTTTTAAGTGAGAAAGAACAGGGGAGGGGCAGGGAGAGAGGGGGATAGAAAATCCCAAGCAGACTTGATGCTGACAGCAGTGAGCCTGATGCAAGGCTTGAACTCATGAACAGATCATGACCTGAACCAAAGTCCAATGCTCAACCAACTAAGCTACCCAGGTGTCCCAGAAATGCTCAAATTCTTACTACTCTTAGTTTGTATCAAAGGAAATAGGTACACAATATTCTAGGTGATTTCTGATCATGCAACACCAAGCTTCATTTTAGGTAAGCCAATACTAATGGAGCTCTAACATGATACTTTAATAATACTTTGAACTGAGTCAAGTAGATAGCAAATACTAAGAAACCATGCAGGGCTATAACTTCTAACTAAATTATACTACACGTTACACTATGTTAGTTTTTAAAGGTAGCATGTGAAAAAGAAATATAAATGGTTGTAAATGACAGTTAATTATAGAGGGTCCTTTAGAGAGTTTCCAAGTTTATGAGATATATGCAAGGTTGGACACAGTTTTCTATGACCACCTTGGCTAGGATTTTCCTTGAAAAGCAATTGTACTTTGGCCTACAAGGATACCTCCACATTATGTGTATCGTATGCATACATTTATATTGATGTTCTATGTCTGCATATCTGCATATCTCCATATCTGCATATATGGATACATATGCATATACAATCTTAATTCTAAAATAGTAACTTCTATAAATGTGAGGCTTCAGACACCTGGCTGGCTCAGTTGGTAGAGTGTGTGACTCTTAATCTTGGGTTTGTGAGTTTGAGTCCCACATTGTGGGTACAGATTACTTAAAAATAAAATCTTTTAAAAGATTTTTTAAAAATGTGAACCTTCAAAAGCCATTCAGGATGATTGTGCCTGTCTTGGAACATGCAGCTATTTCCTAAGGAATTATATAATGTCATTTCAAATGCACCCAAGAGTAATTACAGTGGAAAACTCAGAGGAAAATCTGAAGTCATTTATAATTTGGATGTATTATGCTATTTCTTATGGTCAGGCCAAAATCTTGCACAGACAACAAATGGAAGCATTAAAGAAAATTATTATTTCATCTTTAATAATATAATAATATTGATAATTAAGAAAAATCTCAGCATCTAAGTAACTGCTCAAAAGAATAAGGATTAGATATTCCACTGCATTAGAACAATGAATAGAAGTTGTGGTAAATCCTATCAACTACATGAAGATGTGAGATTTCAACTGGATTCAGATCCACAAATAAGTTAGTTAAGTTCTTCTACACTTAAAAAAAAAACAAACAACTTTGCCAACTTAATAATGTGTTTCCCCCAGGTATTAAGGTATTATGAAGAAGCGTTATTTGTTCAAAGTATGCTTAGTTCTAATGAAAACAGAAAACTAGATGCTTGAGAATTACCAAAGAACCTAAATAAAATAGAAAGAGCATCTAACCAGAAAAATGACACTTTGAGGTCCTCTCTAAGTGACAGGAAAGCTGAAAAGAGTCCTCCTGTACTCCACCCTCCCAAGAGACAAATATAAAGAGACATGCACTTTTTCTAAACCTGGATAGTCTCTATTGAAAATAGAAAGAAGTTGGGGCGCCTGGGTGGCTCGGTCGGTTAAGCGTCCGACTTCAGCTCAGGTCATGATCTCGCAGTCCGTGAGTTCGAGCCCTGCGTCGGGCTCTGTGCTGACCGCTCAGAGCCTGAAGCCTGTTTCAGATTCTGTGTCTCCCTCTATCTCTGACCCTCCCCCATTCACGCTCTGTCTCTCTCTGTCTCAAAAATAAACGTTAAAAAAAAAAAATTAAAAAAAAAAAAAAAAAAGAAAGAAAGAAGCAAGTCAAATAACCTGCCAGAGAGCTTCACATCTTTGGATAGTCTTCTGAACTTGGGATATTTACATACATCATACCTGATTCTGAACCCCAGAAGGCCACTTGTCCTTACTGTAACATCCTCATTCCTTTCCCTTCCCTTTCCCTCCCAGAAGTTGACGCTACCTTTCCAGCAGATAAGAGGTCCCTTCGACAGTACACCCTGGGAGCTTCTGACTAGGTAGTACTTTAAGTGCTTCTGCTTCTTTGGCTGGGTGGTGAGCTTCAAGTTAATATGGTTGGAAAATTCTGTGAAATACCGAAATCCTCTTTCTCCACAGCCGATACAGTTTCCGGAAAACCCTGAAAGAAGACAAACCAAAGTTACCGGTGGATTTGTAAATTGATACAATACTTTTACATATGAAAAGTATAGAAATATTCAGTGCTTTTGACCCAATAATTTCCTAACCTCAAGGAAAAACACCAATTTTTTTTAGCAGAGTTATTTTATAATAGTGGAAGACTGAAAGTAATTTAAATTCTGCTCTAAGTTTAATGGCTAAGAAAATAGAGTGGATAGTAGCATGTGATAGAATTCATACAGTTGACATAAAAATATGAAAAAGTTTGCTTCTAGAGATGCCCATGATTTCCTCCCCACACACTCCCTTCTTAGAGAACTTGCTGGCCCTGGTTCTCTGCCCTACCCACCATGTGCACTGTCACAGATGATTAGATTGTGCTAATATCAGACCCAGTCTGGGACAGTCAGAGTCTCTTTCATGGAATTTTATTTTATTTTATTTTTCAACTTAAAAATATTTTATTATTTATTTTTGTTTTTTTTTTTTAATTTTTTTTCAACGTTTATTTATTTTTGGGACAGAGAGAGACAGAGCATGAACAGGGGAGGGGCAGAGAGAAAGGGAGACACAGAATCAGAAACAGGATCCAGGCTCTGAGCCATCAGCCCAGAGCCTGACGCGGGGCTCGAACTCACGGACCGCGAGATCGTGACCTGGCCGAAGTCGGACGCTTAACCGACTGCACCACCCAGGCGCCCCTATTATTTGTTTTTTATTTGAGAGGTGGTGGGCAGAGGGAGAGAGAACAAGAATCCCAAGCAGGCTCCACACCCAGCATGGAGCTCGATGCAGGGCTCAGGGCCACAATCCTGGGATCATGAAATCAAGAGTCAGATCCCCAAAGGACTGAGACACCCAAGTGCCCCTTTCCTGGAATTTTAAAATAAATACAAATAGAATCAGTCAGATGGAACTGGGCCCTAAATTTGTAAGGTTTTATAAAATTGGAACCCAAGTTGGGGGTTATGTCCAACCACCTGTCAGCTAAGGGATGGGAGAGAATAAATTGGCAACTGTGAAGGTTGTCTGCAGAGAGGAGGGCATGGACAGTGATGGGCAAGCCCAGGTGCTGTCAACTTTCCAGTTCCTATGACAGCTAGCTGTAATTTCTCACACAGGTGCCCCGAGAGTCCCATTTCCTCTTTATTCACCCCCCCCCATACTCAAACTAGCTTATTATCCCTTTAGATCAAACATCCAAACATCTAATTTGTTAGATTATTCAAACAAAATAAAACTTTCAGTGACCTGCTTAGAGCAGGGGGCACAGAAAGAAGAAATGGAGGAGGCTAAGAGGATGTGAGGCTATCCTTTGCTTAATTGGAAATCAATCCCGTAATATCACAGAGAAAAGTCACACAGAAATAATGTGAGTTCCTCTGGTTGTGACTGAGGAGGAAGCATCATATGTACTGCCATGTAGTGAACAAGGACAAGATAGGTGTAAATGAGAAAAGGCATTCCAAACTCCACACGTACAATCTCTCTCTATATAAATGACTAACTTAAAATCAATCCACTGATGAAGTGATACTCTTTTTAAACCCCTAAACCAACCTGTTAACAAAGATATAAAAGGAGAGAAGAGAAAGGCCACCAGGATTAAAGACAGAATATCTCACAACATACCAATCGCAGACAGTCAATTCTGACAATCAATAGAAATGGCAGTCCAATTTATTATTTTTTCAACAATTACTTACTGAGCATCCACCTATATACCAGGCATGATGCAAAACTGGAAAAACAGAGATAGTCATATCTTCTGATCGGTTATATAAAATTAGTAATTTATATAATTAGTTTATTACTGTTACTTTATAGAAATGTAAACATAAATTATTTAAAATATATTCAGAGATGGACTGAATTTGAGAGCATTTGGCTAGCTGTCCAATGCTTTATAGCTACAGGCCAAAACCAAAAAAAGAAAAAAAAAATGCCAATTTTTTTCACCGAGTTCCCAAGCCATCTAATCATCCATTTCTCCATGCATCCATGCATCTAGCCAACAAATCCATCCATCCATCCAACAAATACTTATATACTCTACCATATGCTAGGCACTCTTTCAGGTACCAGGTTTTCAGCACGGAGCAAAGGAGACAAAACCACTGCCTCCATGTAACTTACATTGTGGTGCGATTATCAGGCCTTGACAGAAAAGTGCCTGGCTTGCCAGGCAGATGTAGAACCCAGTAAAATAATATAAGAACATTTTAGTCAAAACAATTAAAGATGGTGCCTCCCAAAAGAGGCTTATCTGGTAGATCCAAGTAGTTCATAAAAGATTAGCGTGAGAATTAAAATTAACAAATTACTGAGGTGAGGTTTTATCTTTTTTCTTTTGCTTATTCTCTGAGGTGAAAAGCAAGAGAATATACAAAGGAAGAAAAGCAAAGGATCTGGACAATCTTCAAAGAACAGAGATGGCACATTAATGATGAGAATTAACAATATTTAAGACAAAGAATCCTACAGCTCATTTTTTAAACTCTGTACAGTTTCAGTATCAGTCTTTGTTCAAGAGAGATTTTATCTGCCCAAAGTTCTTGTTGTCATCATCACAAAAAATAATACCTCTTACAGCTAAATTACCTATCTAGTGTTTCTGTCAACCAAGTCTTCCAATTGCACAGTAGATTTGGGACACATGAATGAACTGCCAACTGGATCAATATATACTTTTTAATGTTTATTTATTTTGAAAGAGAGAGAGAATGAGTGGGGGAGGGGCAGAGAGAAAGGGGGAAAGAGAATCCCAAGCAGTCTCCATGCTTAGCACTCAGTGCAGAGTCCAGTGCAGGACCAGATCCCACAACTGTGAGATCATGACCTGAGCCAAAATCAAAAGTCAGACACCGAGCGAACTGAGCCACCCAAATGCCCCCTCAATATATTTTTTAACCAATTCCTTCACTCACAGTCTTTTGAATCAGCATAATTTATATAAAAAGTTTATAAATTGATATTGGAGTTCACTGGGATTCTAACATATTCGAAGCTTAAAATTTTTCCCACTATACTTGAATGCATACTAAAATAATCTATCATCAGTAAGAAATGTTGGATGGATATTAACATACAAAAATCTCAACAACATGCTTATCTAAGAGAAAAGTTCTACCATCTTGCTGCACTACACTTTCACTTGGAAAGTGGTTACTAAAAAATTATGTCCATTCACAAGGCTAGAGAAAGCAAACAAACTTCCATTTCTATAAAGGTATTAATAAATATGACAGAATGGCAGAATAATAACCATTTAAAGAGCAAGTGCTCTGTGCCAGGCACTGTGCTGGATGGTTTGCCTTATATACATCATCTCATTTGATCTTTACAACCCTGAAAGTTAGGCATCATTGGCCTCTTTTTATAGATGAGAAATCTGAGACCTCATGAGAATAAGTAGCTTGCCCCAGTTCTGAAAATACTAAGTGGCAAATCTGGGATTTTAATCCCAGTTCCAACTCCAATGACCAAGGTCTTTGATCTCATATTCATTATTATACACAATCATGAAATCTATTCTTCTTCTTCTTCTTCTTCTTCTTCCTCTTTTTAGAAACAGAGCGTGTAAGTGGGGGAGAGTAGCAGAGGGAGAGAGAGAGAGGGAGAGAAGGAGAAGGAGAGAGAGAGAGAGAGAGAGAGAGAGAGAGAGAGAGAGAGAGAGAGAATCTTAAGCAGGTTCCATGCTCAGTGCAGAACCCAATGCAGGGCTTGATCCCATGACCCTGGGAACATGACCTGAGCCGAAATCAAGAGTCAGACGTTCAGCCGACTGAGACACCCTGAAAATCTATTATTCTGATGGTGTTTCTTGTATCCTTTCATGATGTATTCTAGGAGGATTCCTCTAGTCATGAAGAATCATTAAGCAAAAAGGCATCATGAGATATTTTTCTGTGTCTGTGGTCAGAGCCACATGTAAACTATTCCATCTGATGTCACGGTGATGCTTTTATTTATTTTTTAAAAGTTTGTTTGTTTATAGCAATCTACAACCAATTTCTGACTGAGCCAGCCAGGCACCTCAACACTATGATGCTTTTAAAATGCTAAAAAGAAGTTTCCCAAAATTGTTATACCACAGCCAACTAGATTACTAGCTCTGTGTCTTAACATTTTTGTGCTCCCACAACACAGCCTAGTATGATTTTTGTCACATAGTACATTTTGAATAAAGTGTTGAATGAATGAGTGAACAGATACTTAGAAACTTCTTTGCTAATTTAGTCCAAGTTATAAACTTTACCATTAGGCTTCTGTGTTAAACCATCTGCTCAATTTCACTAAAAGAAAATCATCATCTTTTTATGAAAGCCTATGGAAATTATCACTTCTTTTCCTATGAACCAAGAAAAAGCTTTGAATTATAAGTTAAGGAACTTTTATAAAGCATGGATAGGGTTACTTTCTAACTCAGGATACTGATGTATATATTTCCAGACTTTCTGATGACACTGTGTAACTAGGAAAAATGTTATCAAACTAAACAAGTACAGCTTACGAACAATACAATTCTTGAATTCTTTGCCCTCTTTCCTTTCATTTTTATTATTTTCACTAAAGACATCTCATGTGCCATCTTGTCTTCTTAATTAAAAATAAATCCAGGGGCGCCTGGGTGGCGCAGTCGGTTAAGCGTCCGACTTCAGCCAGGTCACGATCTCGCGGTCCGGGAGTTCGAGCCCCGCGTCAGGCTCTGGGCTGATGGCTTGGAGCCTGGAGCCTGTTTCCGATTCTGTGTCTCCCTCTCTCTCTGCCCCTTCCCCATTCATGCTCTGTCTCTCTCTGTCCCAAAAATAAATAAAAAACGTTGAAAAAAAAAATAAATCCAGTCTTTATTTCCCATGATGTAAGGAAGCTAGGTTGTGAAAGAAAAAGTCCAGACTCAAAGTAAAGCCAGAGAATAAAACAATTCTGAGATACAGTAATACATTTTACATAATATGTATATTCCTAGTTACTTTGGTTGAACTAATGCTAAATATAACATGGGAATCACATCAATCAAATATAGCTAGGAATGATGGGTAGTATGGAGAAACTACCAAAAACTTACAAAGCAGATAATCTGCAGCTGAATAACTGAGAGTTGACTGGACATCAGGTCTAGATCAATAACTCTGTACAGAGTGAATCCTACTTTGCTTTACACAGAATTAATTTTTGATAAATCGCATGCCATCCTTTAGCTTGGCTTGAAAAGGCCGCCTCTTCAAGGCGGGTGTTTTGGGAATGAATAAAAAATAAAAGCTAATTTTTAAGAAGTTACTAAAAGAAAAAAAATGTTTCATACATGAGTTAATTACAGAATTCCCAATTAATTCTGTGATCTAAAAAAAAAATCTGTGATAATTTAACATGTTTTTTTAATTTTTGTTTTTTTATTTGAGAGAGAGAGCAAGCGTTGGGCAAAGGGGCAGAAATAAAGAATCTTGAGCAGGCTCCATGCTCAGTACAGAGCCCCACGTGGGGCTTGATCCCACAACCCTAGGATCTTGACCTGAGTTGAAATCAAGAGTCAGACGCCCAACCAACTGAGTCACCTAGGCACCCCTATGATAATTTAAACTTGTAGTTTAACTCCTTCATCTTGGAAGGAATTTTATAGGTGTGAAATACTCACCTAAAAGTGCATTTTTCCCATGATCATCTGGTAGAAATCGCTTGTCTACAGCACACACGAGGATGTGTTCAGGCAGATTGGGAGACTTGGCCCCTACCAGGAGGAATCCTGCTGGGATGTCGATTTGTTCCATACAAAGAGATACCAAACGCAAATCCTTTCCTGCTTGACAAAAACCTAAAAATGGTAAAAAGGACACAGTAAAATGTTTAGAAAGGTCCTATCTCCTTATCACCCATCTGGAGAGTGGATTTGCCTATGGGAAATCCCATAAAGGCATAATCCCATAAAAAATTAAGGAGTAGATTATTTTTTTTATGTTTATTTTTTGAAAGAGAGAGGGAGAGAAAGAGCAAGCTGGGGGAGGGGCAGAGAGAGAGGGAGAGAGAAATCCCAAGCAGGTTCTGCACTTTCAGTGCAGAGCCCGATGCGGGACTCAAACTCAGGAACTGCGAGATCATGACCTGAACTGAAACCAAGATTTGGACGCTCAACCGACTGAGCCACCCAGGCACCCCAGGACTAAATTTAAAGTCCATATACTCCAACCTGAAGACAAATCTATCATACGTACCCCCTTCCCCCGAGTGGAGCTGAAAACACACAAAAAGGAGGTATTTCTGACAAGTTCAGCCAACATTTATGACTTTATATTTTCTGATCTACAAGTAAGCAAATGATAAATACACACAGAGCTTTGAAAAATGTATGTAATTTTTATGTGTATGTAGTACAATATTTTTATACTTTCAAAGCAAGTTCATATCTATAAATGGTGACTGTCATAGAAGAGAGAGGCTTCCATTTCACATAGGAAGAGACTGCACTTCAGATGTGGCTCATAAATGAATGGGCCAGAACTAGAACTCAGAACTGTGAAGTCATTTTTGTAAGCTACAACAGAACAACACATAACAAAACCTTACATAACCACGTTGTGTACCAAAACATATTACACTAACTAATTAGTTCATCATTTATTAAAAATCACTTGCAACAGATGCTACCCTAGGCCTGGGGATAGAATTGAACAAATATATCTTCCCCCAAGAACCTACATTATAGTCTAATTGGAAGAATGTATAAGGAACCAATAATCACAAAACAATATTACAGAGGACAGCTATTTTCTACTGCAAAGCACCTATTTCACATCTTCTGGGAGATAATCAAACCTCCTTGAACTCTAATCACGTGATTCCTCTGGAGAATGGGGATATTCTAGACTGACAGGAGGTAGCACCTGATCCAAGCTGGCCACTATAATATCCCACCTTTCCAGCCATAGTTGATTAGTCAGGGACACCTGACATAAACTGGGACAATCAAAGCCTTTTCTCAAGGAATTCCAAATATGGAGCCAGAAAGAGTATGACTTAGTTTGATCTGTGGCAGCTCAGTTCCTTGCCTTGTGAGAGAAGTCTGTCAGCAGACAGGAGGCTCAAAGGGAATGTTCCAGCAGTGTGTGGACCCCTGAAACCCAGCTGTATGTGCGTTTCCCAAGGTCAGATTGTGAAACCTTTTGCTTAGGAATTCTTTGAATAATATCTTCACTCTACCTAAAGCTAATTTCAGTTGGGTTGGGTTTCACCTGCAGCCAAAAGAGGGTAAATACAAGTATGAAAAATACTATTTCAGAGAGTTGCAGAAGGTAAACAATGGACACCTAAATCTCCACACACAAACCTGAGGAGACCATCATCACCCAATACAAAGTAGAGAAAGACCCTGCTAAATTCTGCCAGTATCAATTTATAGTATGATGTTCACCAAATGCCAACAAACAATTGGATGCAATCAGTTATTATAAGAGAAAAAAAATCCAAATATTGTATGAAGTTGTGGCGCACATAAATCTACCATGATCTACTGCATGGTTGAGCTCATCAAACCTCAAAAGCAGACATAATGGAATTGGAGGAAGTCAACAGAAGAAAGAATAAAATGATAAAATAATGGGGTTCAACCATCTCAAGCTTATAGGCTCCCTTTAACACTAAAATAATTCAAATTTAACTTTTAGTGTTTGTTAATTGAAAAAAACAAAAGCAGAATATTACTGTGAATTAACAATTTTGAATGAATCTATATTTTATTAGTCACAATATCATCTATATTTTTTTTTCAACGTTTGTTTTATTTTTGGGACAGAGAGAGACAGAGCATGAACGGGGGAGGGGCAGAGAGAGAGGGAGACACAGAATCGGAAACAGGCTCCAGGCTCCGAGCCATCAGCCCAGAGCCTGACGTGGGGCTCGAACCCACGGACCGCGAGATCGTGACCTGGCTAAAGTCGGACGCTTAACCGACTGCGCCACCCAGGCGCCCCAATATCATCTATATTTATTTGAAAAATAGTCATTTATACATGCAGGTCATATTATTTATTCAGTTTACACACAGTTTTTGGAAGCTATGGATACATAAAAGCCCTAAAAAAAATTCTGCTGCCCCCACCCCATTTAAGGGACAGAACTCAGGTTTGAAAGTGGGGAAATGATGATGATGGTATCAATGGCAGAAAAATTTATGGAGAACTTAATATAAGCCAGGCATGGTACTAACCATTGTACAGATTATTTTATTTAATCCTCTGAACAACTACCAACTCCTTTCCATAGATGGAGAAGTTGAGGCTCAGGAAGGTTAGGGAACTTGTGCAGTGTTATATAATGAGTTCAGTAATGTTCAGGATGTAAGACATGGTAAGTTTGCTATATAAAGACAGATCAAGGGGTGCCTGGGTGGAGCCTATTTAAGATTCTCTCTCTCTCTTCTGCCCCTCCCCCACTTGTGGACATGTTCGCTCCCTCTCTCTCTCTCAAAAAAAGAAAAAGAAAAGAAATAACACCTTTATCATGACTTGCTACAAAAGGCAGAACACGTATCTTCCCAAAAGATGCAGAAAATTCAGTGATGAGAAGTTCATGATTGTCTATTGACAAAAAACAGGATGCGTGGGGAACTATCTCTGTTACTAAGAAGTAGTAACAAACCTTTCTACGACTTTGACTCACACCATATTAGAAAGAGTGGACTAGATGAAATGATAGTCTGTGCCAATTTGTATGAATTTTCAAATTATTACCAGCTTTTTAGAACATCAGAGCTATATAGAACCTTAAGATTATCTGATATAGGATCTCTCAACAGGCAGTTATTAAACTCCCAGGGACTTAGAGGTATTCCATGATACTTGAAGTTATAAGACAAAATCAAATAGTTACCAATTTCTAAAATCTAACAAATAATTATTCTAATATTAAAGAATGTTCTGAGTGCTTTCCCTGCTACACATAGAGGGAGAGTGGAAACCTGTTGAATGAATTCAGGACTCACTTGTTTGAACCCTGTATCAGTGTATGGCTTTGATTTTCACACAACTGTTTTTATTCTTAGCCATTTGTATTGATATTGTGCTTAATTTATACTCATCATACATTGTTGGTTAATGATAGGAAGCACTGATTGTGTTAATGAACACAGTAATGTTACAAATGTGTCTAAAGATGCTCTTGCTAGATTTATGAAAGTTAGATTCAATCCCAACCCCACTCATTAAATTATAAAATTATATAAAATGCACCAATATGTTTTTGGGCACCCCACCCCCAAAAGCAATGTCAAGGTAAAATTTTGGTGATTACAATCCAACTTCGCTTTTCATGTAGGAGAGAAAAGCCTACCTCATTTTGCAGCATGTTCAGTAGCAGAAATTCTGCACACAGCAGCCTGAAATCTTTTCATCATATAGATGATGTAAAAATTATAAAAATAAACTAGCATATCCTTTTAATCCTAAAATTTCAAATTTTGGGTATTAAAAGTAGATTTTGATTTTCTTTTTATTTGATGCTGGAAAACATTTAAATATACTCAGCCCCCTGAAAAGCTATAATATTTTATTTTTGAATTTGTCAATAAAATATGCTTTTTCTTACACAACCGATTTTAAATACATTAAGTAGCAATTACTGAATGATAAAATGTAGACAATTTTTCTCATATGCATGAATAATATCAAAGAGTATATTAACATACTGGTCTAAAATAAATACTTTCTACTTAAAATCAATTCTTTATCATATGCCATGTAGTGACAGAATTAGGTTTTAAATTCCTAAAAAGTTCAAAAGACTATATATTAGTATAAAAGAAATTTGTGAGTCAAAGATTGGGTAACACTAATCTATTTAATATGTAAATGAGGACAATGGGGCCTATAAAGCTTAAGAAAATGGTCCAATTTTTAAAATATTCAGTAACTGGAGAAAGTGGGACTAAAACCCAAGTCTCCGGACTCCAAATTAGATACTCCTTCATCCTCATTAACATCTCTGACTCATATAATGCTTCACCTTCCCTCAGTCTGATGTAGGACACTCTCCTATTACTTCTTCCTTGCCTTTTTTTGGAGTCCTATTACCCAACTTTCTAAGTTGAATCTTTGGTCTATTGGCACTCACTTACCTCATACTTGCTGATGAGTCCTTAAAATTCATTATTTTTCTGATGAGTTTTCTTTTTTTAAAAAAGCTATTTATTTATTTTGAGAGAGACAGAGACAGTGCAAAGAAGGGCAGAGAGAGGGAGAATCCTGAGCAGGCTCTGTGCTGCCAGAGCATAGCCTGACGTGGGGCTGAAACCCATGAGGCCACATAACTTGAGCCGAAACCAAGAGTCAGACACTTAACCAACTGAGCCACCGGGCACCCCTCTGATGAGATCTCTAAAAGCAATACATTGCAGCAAAAGGAGACCAAGGGGGAAAGTACAATTTTTGTTCTTGACTTAACAGAGATAGAGTCAAGAGGACTTAGTGTGGAGAGTATCTGAAGAAAGCAGGATTTTCTGTAGAAGAGAGATGATTTCAGAGTGATTTCTGTGGCAAAAAAGGAGAGCTACACAGTCCACTCAAATTAAGAAATACAAATAGTTTTTACTACAGCCTTTAGTATGAGGACACCTAGAGGTCAAAAGTAATAATTATTCAACAATGACTGGATCCTCAGAGAAGCATGTTTTCTAGTCTCCTCCCCACAAAAATTTTAAGGGATGCTCATGACAATAAAAAGAGAAAATGTCCTATTTTATGCTAAAAAAAAAAAAAAGCTGCAATGATGAGAGCATGTAAAAGGGGTACAGGAACCAACTGAAGGTGCTCCCAATGTCCAAAACCAGAACAATCTGAGCAGTGAGGTAAAGTAGTATTGACTTATAACTCAACATAAAATAAATATCCACGAGTACATAATAATATAAATAAATGAGTGAATAAAGTAGTAAGTGGGGGGGGGGGGAGACAAATCCCCATACAGAATTTTAAATAATTTATGTAGATACTCTGCCCTCAAGAAGGTGGAGCATAATTCCCTGTTCCTACAGTATAAGCTGAGCATAGTGACTTTCTCCCACAGTATGGCAAGTGGGGGAAAGAGTGGAGATCACACTACCTCGGCCAGATGATCTACATCAACATCAACCCTCATAAATCATGTTGACAGAATGTACCCTTGATACAATATGATGAAAATGGCAATGTGATCTTTCTCCCCAAAACCCATAACCCCAGTCTAATTAGGAGAAAAATATCAAATTCCAGTAGAGGGTCACCTACAATATACCTGACCAATAATTCCGAAAACTGTCAGGGTCATCAGAAACAAGGAAAGTCTGAGAAACTGTAACAGCCAAGAGAAGCCTAAAGAGACATAACAACTAACTCTATTTTAGTATCCTGAAGGGATTCTGGAAAAGAAAAGAGATATTAGGTAAAAACTAAGGAACCTAAATAAACTATGAACTTTAATTATTATTAAAATTAGTAATAATGTAAGATAATAATAGGAGAAACTGCAGGAATATATAGAAACTCTATACTATTGTCTCAATTTTTCTTTAAGTCTAAAACTGTTCTTAAAAAGTAAAGTCTATTTTTACAATGTCCAATTTTATCTTCTTGCCTTCATGTTACTCACTAACACAAGCCACTCAGCCAATTTGATTAAGAGGAAAGAAAATAGGAGAGAAAGAGAAGGCAAGGCTGAGTCCAGCAACAGGGTAATTCAAGAAATAAATCAATTCAAGGCCAGAAATGGTGGCAACATCAAGAAAAAGTTCCTAAATTGAGTTTGTAATTATTCTGAGAATACACTCACCTGGCAAAGATTTGGCTTTTTGCTGTGACACCTTTTACCTGTCTTTTCTAAATCCTAATTTTGGGGGGGGGGGGGTGGGATTCAGATCAGCTAATTATATACAAAATATATTATGAGGGATCCCCAAGTAAGAAAAAACATTATGCAAAGAACAATATTTATTTTTTTAAGAATGAAAATAAGCTCTGTGTGTCTGTAAAGAAAAAAAGAGTGAGTAGCTAAAGAATCTATGAAATGTGATTATATTTGAAGGTCTGTAGGATCCAAATATCTAGTGTAACAGGTAGTTCTGGTCTCTAGAAATATGTCAGATTATTAATATAATAAAGACCAACTACTCAATCTCAATTAAAACCTCAAACAAAATGAAAAGAAACCTTACTACAACCCTGTAGTGTGATTTTGAATCACATCTGAACTAATCCTGAAAGAAAGACAGAATCTTTTTTTAGGGGCTTCTGGAAGACCTGGGGGAAGAGTGCCCTAAGGAAGGATCTATGCCTGTTTACTGTATGCAAGTAAGGAAAGATAAGTTATCGATGTTGGCACACAAATAACAAACTTGTCCCTAAATAGCTTCATTTTCTGAGAATAATACTGAAATGCTGCCTTAACCCCAAGACCTTTGCAGCAAATTATTTTAATTTAAAAAAAGGAATAATGGTAGAGGGCCCTTCTTTGTAAACTTCATCTGCATTTCCTTAAGAAAATAGCCAAGGTTTTCACTTCACAGAACCAGATTTGCATTCTCCAATTATCTCCAACTTGAAGGTTACAGAGTAATCTAAGCGGGGGGAGGGGAAAGTTTACTGAAACAGCTGTAAACACAAACTAAAGTAATCAAAGCAGTATTTGGAAGCCTCAAATTTGGTTGCCCTTCACCCCTTTAGACAATCAACTGCCTCCCAGCAGGGTGGGAACCTACACTATTCCAATAATTTACATAAGAAATTAGCAACCAAAATTTACATCTGAATGGTAACCCCCAGAAGCCCATCAGGTATTAAGTATCTGCTTATCTAAATTGCCTCTAAAAATAGCTTTACCTTCCTTTAAGTCTTAGGTAAATAGAGGATTTCCCATGAAGGGAAGGTGGTATGCTAAAACAAGTCCAGGCATTACATTGTCCTAATTCACTGTCATTTCTATAAGAAAAATTTCACAACTGTTCTGTCTTTGGGTGAGAGGGTTCTTAGAACTACCCTAGAATGAGCCAAATTGAAACAGCTATGGACAAACTTTAAACTATCAAATTATGAACTATGCTTTTTGTTTTTAATGGCCACCTTGAGGTGAATTAAAGGGGAAAAAATATGGACATGCAATTAATTATAAGAAACCAAAGTAGCTGATGTAGGAATCTACGTCTATGACCTGTGTTTTCAGGTTGTCTTGGAATTTGAATTTATGCTTGGGTGCTATATTTGTTTCCCCCCCCAGAAAAACTGCATCTCCAAATCTTTTTCCTTCATATCTAAAATTAACTATTACCCTTCCCTTACACTTTACATAATCGCCTCATGGTAAGAGTAGTGTTCTCATGTTTTAAAGTTCAAGAAATAGTTGCTCTCTGTTAGATCACTGAGTGTATCTTGGTGAACACTAAATATACCTGATTGTTAGTAATACCAGTGTCAGCACCCCAAAAGGCAAACTAAAACATATTTAGAGCACAGGAAAAACAGGAGAGCCCCTCCTCCATTTTTGGTATAAAATTTGATATTTCATAATTATCCCCTAAAGCTTTGACTCTCGTTCTATTTAATTCTTAAATATAACAAGATTCTCAATGACAAGCCAACAATATTTTAAGCACAATTTCAATATTTGGTCATTAACTGTTAAGTATGACTTGACTGATAAATAAAAGGCACAAAAATGGATATAAAACAGCCAAGTGGAAACCTAACCCAGTCACTTGCTACACAACTACCTATCATACCAAGAATAATGAGTAAATTTGATGCATAATATTAAGTCTGGGCAAAATAAATCAATCACATCTGGAAGCAAATTTATAAGAAATAGTGCAGATAGGATTAAGGATTTTGAGCTCTTTACAGCTTATCAAATTCTTGAAAGGAAGAAAAGGAAAGGAAAAGAAAAAGAAAAAAGAAAAGAGGGAGGGAAGGTAAAAGAGAAAGAGAAAAGAAAGTCAAGAAATAATAAAACTTCCAAGCAGTGCAAACTCATTTATCTGGATTTGCACATTTGAATCTTTAGTTTACCCCAAATTATTTACAATTCAAGCTGTGTAGGGAGAATGTCCTGAAATCTTACCCCTTTCCGCCTCACTCCTCACCCCTAGGATTTGCATGCATTGTAAACACCCCAGGTCCAAGTCAATCAGGGTATAAAAACTGCACTCTGGCTAATATGGATAAAGTAGAATCCACATACTAATTAGGTTGGGATTACCAGAAAATAGCACTGTAAATACTAAATGTAAGGAAGAGAGTATATTTTAAAGTTGTGACATCATCAAAACCATGAAATACTGAGAATGTTTTATATTAGGATTTCCTTTTTAAAGTGTGGTTAAAGCCGTGGTGGAAGAGGAGGTTGACAAAATAAATAAAATGGGATTATCAAAATATGTACATTTTTATCTTCTACAGATAACACTATACTGCATGAGTGTTCAGAATAAATGAAAAAGGTAAATATAAAACATCTGATATCTCTATTAATGTTTTTGAGGTTGGAACAGAAAGAAGTAGGAAGACAGGACACTTAAAAAGTACCTGAGATAGTAGCATTCTTGCAGGAAAAGCCCTGACTTGGGCCTAGGCTTGCTTTTGCCACATATCATCTCAGAGAAGTCATTCAACTGCTGTGAATCTTACTTTCTTCATCTATAAGATGAAGCAATAATACCTGTCTTTCTTATAGACACCTGCTGTGAAGTCACAGAAGATAATGTCAGTGAGACCATAATCATTCCTCATTCTTTTCTGTAATTACTGGTTTCCAGCCTTCAGCACCACATGTAATGATTGAAAACTAGCCAGACAATAAAGAGGAATTGGTAAAAGAAAGAAAAGAAAAGAAAAGAAAAGAAAAGAAAAGAAAAGAAAAGAAAAGAAAAGAAAAGAAAAGAAAAGAAAAGAAAAAAGGAAGGAAGGAAGGAAGGAAGGAAGGAAGGAAGGAAGGAAGGAAGGAAGGAAGGAAGGAAAGAAAGAAAGAAAGAAAGAAAGAAAGAAAGAAAGAAAGAAAGAAAGAAAGAAAGAAAGAAAGAAAAGAAACCCACCATCTGTAGTGCAAGACCCTTCTGGGGCAGGTTTTTGTGAATAGGGAATTGGTGGGCTATTTGAATCAGACATTTCTTCATCATCTTCGTCATCTTCCATTTCATTAACTGTTAGATTGTTAGAAAAATCCAGGCTTCCATTTTGAGTGTAGCGGTGCACCAAATCTTTATCCAGATCCTCCACCTTGGGTTTTACATCTGGGTGAGCAAATAAATTACAACTAATTTAATAAAAAGATGCTTATAGAAAAAATAACCAAAAGAAAAATTCATACTTCTGAAAGATATCAGAGGACAGGAAGACTAGCAATGTCTAATATTATATCAATTTATTTCAGAGGTCCCCAGATTTGGAATTTCCACTTCTTTTAAAAGAAATCTAGAAATGTGTGGGATTGAGAAACTTACCTGCAGATGAGAAAGGATGCTGGTCAGGGTCCAGGTACAGCTGGGAAAAAATTGGCCGTGGAACCACACTACTACATCTGAGAGAGGCTTCTATGGAGTTGTGGAGAGCTTCCTCAAATTGAGCAGATTTCAGTTGCCCAGCATATGAATTCCCCATGGTCTACACCACCCCCCCCAAAGAAAAAGAGGAAGAAAGGAGAAAATTTATATAATTAGAGGACTCTATGACTGCAAAGTACACGTAGAGCTGATATAAACTATACTCATATATCTTGTTAAGATTCATATATGAACCCTACCTATATTTCCTAAGACAACCTGTTTTAAATTCTCTGTTACATAACTTTTGCTTTTTGTTTTCATAATCCAAATCCATTTCAAAAAGGCCCTTTAGAGGATCTTCTATCTGAGAATCAAACAGTAATAAATGCTTTAAGTCAAGGTTCTCTGACCAGTAAATCAAGATTGACCTGTCAATCATGAAGCCTAACATGATGACAATGAGGCCACTCCTCCTTAAAACTAGTGGGCTACCATGATCCCATTCCAACTCTATCAGTGCTTTCAGAGTAAATATCTAGTTACTGCTCTCTCTACTAAGATCTTCTTACCCTGGCAGAATAGGGGGAAATTCTTCTCTTGGGGGGGGGGGGGAAGAAGAAGAAAGAAAGAAAGCTTTGTAATACTATATTTGACAAATTCCTGAAAGCAAGATTTTAGCCTTTTAAACCCAAAGAAGTCATTTATGCATAATTAGTATTTATTTAAAAAAAAACAGTTTTTTTTTCCTTAATCTGAATCACAATCTTATTTGAGACCCTCTAGGAATGTATAGAGTAAGAAGTTCGAAAGCCATGGCCTTTACTTCTCATAACTGATATTTGTATAGTTCTTGATAGTTACAAAAATCTCCATGAATATCAATAATAACTACAATTCTTTGGGTGCTAACTACTGGCTATACCAACAATTCTCAAAGTATGTTCTGAGGTCACCAAGACCCTTTCTGGGGTCTATGAGATCAAAACTCTTTTCAAACTTATTACTAAGATAGTATTTGCCTTTTTTACTCTCATACGTGTACAGTAGGATTTTACAGAGGCTGCATGATGTGTAATATTGCAACAGGTTTAATTAGAAGCAGATAGATCACTTTTCTCACTAACTTTTTTTTGGAAAATATAGTTATTTTCCCCAAAATGTTATATATAATAACATATATATTATATGTTGACATATAATGGGTTATATATAACACATATATGTTATATATAATAACACATATATTATATGTTGACATATAATGGGTTATAATTTTAACTTTTAAAGTTAATATATATTTTAAACATTTCTTACTCTTAGTTTCTAATAAATATTGTCTACATAAACAAAACTCAATTTTGATTCTGGGATCAAAAATGTGAGAGCTGTGGAGCTAGACAGTACCCTAAATATTTTATAAAAATTATTTTATTTAGGGCACCTGGGTGGCTCAGTTGATTAAGACTCCCGACTCTTGGTTTCAGCTCAGGTCATGATCCGTGGTTCTTGGGTTTGAGCCCTGCATCGGGCTCCATGCTGGCAGTGTGGAGCATGCCTGGAATTCTCTCTCTAACCCTCTCCCTCTCTGCCCTTCCCCAGCTTGTGCTCTCACATGTACTCTCTCTCTCTCAAAATAAATAAATAAACTTCAAAAATATATTTTATTTAATCCTTAGTATTCAGAAGTAGGTAGGACTTGTCTCACTTCATCAATGAAACAATTGGGGCTTGGAGAAGCCAAGTGACTTGCCCCCTATCACCCAGCTGGTAAAGGTCAGAACCAGAACTCAATATCTAGCTGTGTGAGGATAAATCCTATACTCCTACAATGTAGGCTCAATTTGGATAAATCTCATTTCAAGAAAGGCAGTTTGAAAATATCATAGCCCCACTTATCCCATCAAAGAGAGGGACAGATACTAAATTTCACCTGGAAAGCCAACTGTGATGGACTCTCTGAAGGGAGTCCCTAGAGGACTTGTTGAGAAGGACCCTAAGCATGCATCTGGGCTCAGCAGGAAAAGGAAGCCAAGATCCAGTCACTCCTAAGCAGGGAAGGGGTAATGCATACAACCTTACTATCAGGCTTCCCAGAGTTATATTCATGAGCTTCAAAGGATTTTGGTGGCTATGAGCTGCTGAGCTGCCTCTATATAGCAAAGAAGGCTGTTTACATGATTCTGGGTAGCAATGAGTAGTATTCAGAGATTTCCATCAGAGTGGCTGCGTTTAGTAAAGCTTTGTTGGAGATTCTTATGATTTGGAGGAAAAGCTGGAATTATATTTTAGCAATCTTTCTCAAAATAGGTAATAAGAAACTAAATACCATGGATTTAAATTAGTAAATTCCTCTTTACAAGTAAAAGAAATTTTATAACTATATGAGGTGATAGATATCAACTAAACTTATATGTAATAATCACTTTGCAAGATATACCTATATCAAATCATCATATTGTACTCCTAAAACTTATACAATGTTATATGTCACTTTTATCTCAGTAAAACTAGAAAAAATAAACTAGATTTCTTCAATTCTTTAAAAAAGTACATACCCAAAAGTATATGTATGATACTCAATTAAAAGTTATAAGTAGAAGCAAAATCAACAAACTCTGTCAAATAAAGTTTTCCTGAAACACCAAGTTTTTGTCCAACCTTCTAAGACTCTCCATTAGGACAACTATAAACATTTAAATTTTCTAAAGCTCAAGACCACACATGATCAAAATAGGGTGAGTTTGCAGGAGAAATATGTTGTGTTACCATTTAATGCATCTAAGTCAAAATTCACTAGCTATTTCACCTTTTTTTTTTCTTTTTTGCTGAAGGGAGAAAACTACCAGCACAGTCAACCATGGGATTTCTTAACCATAGAGAACAATGGAATAACTTCAAAGGTGGACCCTTCTCCAGAGCACCAAGTGCCTGGAAATCTTGCCTCTTTTTAACTATTACCTGCTGAACAAATTACCTTCCTTTTATCATTGAAAACTATATTCTCTAAGAGATTTTTTAGTTTAATAAAGAAATGCCCAATTGTACATGGAGGATTACATAATCTCAATCTCTTTGATTTATAGTTTAAGGAGCAATATAACAAATATGTATATGTAGGGCAAATAAATATTGTGCTGAATAAAAATATTAAATCAGCATAAAAATGGATAATCATGTTTCACCATCATAGAGGATATACATAATGCTATAAGAACATTAGCAATACTCAAGATGACAAAGGGAAGTACCCAGGAAACAGTTGGAAGAGTAAAAGGAAGAGACTGATTATTCCAGATGAAAACATAACTGGACATTTTAAAAACAATAATGATAATATGAAGAATTATAAAACTGACCCCAGACTTTTTTAGTGCTGAGTACAGAGTTCTTCCCTTTACAGTTCAAGTTCAATGCTACCCAATTTCCAGTTCAATGCTATCAAAAGAAGGGTAGAGTTCAAGGAAGCCTTTTTAGTGTATTCTTAATATCATATGCTATAAGGGGCACCTGGGTGGCTCAGTCAGTTGAACGTCTGATTTCGGCTCAGGTCATGATCTTATAGTTCCTGAGGTGGAGCCCCACATTGGGCTTAGTGCTGTCAGCATGGAGCCTGTTTTGGATCCTCTGTTCCTCATTCTCTCTGCCCCTCCCCTGCTCACTCTTTCTCTCTCCCAAAATAAACAAACATTTAAAAATAAAAAAATATATCATATGCTATATGATATAGGGTCACTGGGGGCACTTGTGTGGCTCAGTCGGTTAAGTATCTGACTTTGGCTAAGGTCATGGTCTTGCAGTTTATGAGTTCGAGCCCTGCCTCAGGCTCTGTATGGACAGTTCGGAGCCTGGAGCCTACTTCAAATCCTCTGTCCCTCTCTCTCTCTCTGCTCCTCCCCTGCTTGCTCTTTCTCTTTCTCAAAAACAAACAATTAAAAAAATGTTTAATATCATATGCTATAATATTTAGGGTGACTGGGGGCACCTGATGGCTCAGTTGGTTGAGAGTCTGACTTCAGCTTAGGTCATGAGCTCACAGCTCGTGAGTTGGAGCCCCGTGTCGGGCTCTGTGTTGACAGCTTAGAGCCTGGAGCCTGCTTTGGATTCTGTGTCTCCCTCTCTTTGTGTCCCTCCCCACTCACACTGTCTCTCTCTCTCAAAAACATAAATAAAAACATTAAAAAAATTAAAAAGACATTTAGGGTCACTGAAACTGTTGGCATTATCTACCTAGACTACTGGCCTTCCCTTCCTCTGAATCTCAAAGAGCCCCCAGTGGTTGAGATGGCATAACATACACTAAAAGTCAGTGTATAATAATTGTGATAGGCACTTCACACATAAAGTTAACATTTGAAAAATAAGACTATGTATTCTGAAGTCTTATCTGATGCTTTAATTGTAAGAAGTGTTTGGGAAGCAACTGAAAGGAACATTTTCGTCCTGTGTCTTCTGTACTTGATAACTTCTATAAAAGTACTTACTAAATTAATAATACAGTAACTATTAACCATGAAACATTTGACAAAAGGGAAATAAAAACATTGCAGATCAAGAAGCGGTTTCCCTCAAATTGTATTCCTTCTCCTTTCCATTTTCAATAGAAAAAGGAGAATTGGGGAAAGGCCATGGAGCCATTAGCAGGTACCAGTTTCCCAGGCTACTCTTTTCCTTACTTCTCCAGTCCCTATTCCTAAAACCTCCAGTGAATGAAGCTGCCTGTTCTATGCCAGCCCTTTTATCTTTCTGTAGAAAAGGGAAAAGGCTAGAGCAGAAAGGCACCAAACCACAATGGTGTGGTGGTTTGTACTTGATCCCATTTGCATTTTGAGCAATTAATTAGTGGTGCAGAAAGAGCCCATATTGTATACCATCTCTTTCTTAGAGATTTCTGTAGTGTCACAAGAGTATCTATTAGCATCTCAGCGTCTGTAGTCCTTAATGTCAGCCAGATATATAAAAGATACATATATATGTAGAAATTGCAAGTTTGCTTTCTTCTTGTATGTTGTACAACTCATTCTGAAAAGTAGTTCTACATTATCTGACCTGAAGTTGGATTTATTAGGTAATTGTGGTAATATTAGGTAATTGTGTTTCATGGTTAATAGTTACTGTATTATTAATGTAGTAATTACTTTTATAGAAGTTATCAAGTACAGAAGACACAGGACGAAAATGTTCCTTTCAGTTGCTTCCCAAACACTTCTTACAATTAAAGCATCAGATAAGACTTCAGAATACATAGTCTTATTTTTCAAATGTTAACTTTATGTGTGAAGTGCCTACCACAATGGTAGGCATCTAACAGGCAGATGATATAATAATAGTTGTTGCTGTCATTAATATTACTGGTGGTGGTGGTCCTTGTTGTCATTGTTAAGAAAAGTGAAAGGAAACATTCTACTTTGGACAATTACAATACTGGTAACATGGAGAACTTACTAATTGCCAGATAATACTCTATTGCCTCCTTTTAAGAGAATTGAGGCCTAGGAAAGTTAAGGAATTTGCCCAAGGACAAATAAAAGGAGATGGCAAAGACAGGAGTAGGATCTAGTCAGTTTGGCTACACAACAGCTCTCTTAGGCTATCTTAATCACTTAGACCATTAAGCTGTTTAACCACCTACTATAATGACCTAATTGGGTAAATGGGTATTCTATAAAGTATTACTAAATTGCCAAAACAAAACAAAACAAAACACCCACAAAAACACAAAACAGAACAACCCAAGGAAGAATTTTTTTGTTTGCTGATTTGTCCTTGTCTGTATATGTCACAGTGGCAAGAAGACAAGGCTGAAAAAAGAGTTTTAGCATAAGATATGGGCTAATAGGCACAAAGCCGAGCAATAATTTTAAAAAGTCAAAACAAAATAAAACCGGGGCACCTGGGTAGCTAAGTTGGTTAAGCGTCTGGCTTTGGCTCAGGGCATGATCTCACAGTTCATGGGTTCGAGCCCCACGTTGGGCTCTGTGCCGATAGCTCAGAGCCTGAAGCCTGCTTCGGATTCTGTGTCTCCCTCTCTCTCTGCCCCTTCACCACTCACACTCTGTCTCTCTGTTTCTCAAAAATGAATAAACATTAAAAAAAAATTTAAAAGCAAAATAAAACTATCCCTCCCCTGAATAAAAAGACCCAAACCTCCCTGTATTAGATGAAAGGGAAAGATAAACAAAGGGTAAATTATTTAACAAAGAATAAATACACACATATAAGGAAGGAAGCATAGGCCCGCCCTTGGACTCCAAAGTATCTGATGCATGGGTTGCGTGTCCCCTGATTTTGAGAACTCTCTTGTCCATACCCTTTTTCTTCCCATTTCTTCCAATTTTGGAAGACTCAGTCATGTTTCATTAATCCATTATGTGGCAAGTCTAGAAATCAAAAACATTCTTATCAACTCCCTAAAATATTAGGAATATTTATATAACTTATTTCCCTCCAATATTTCCCCCTGTCTAAAAAAGTTTCTTCTTGGGGCGCCTGGGTGGCGCAGTCGGTTAAGCGTCCGACTTCAGCCAGGTCACGATCTTGCGGTCCGTGAGTTCGAGCCCCGCGTCGGGCTCTGGGCTGATGGCTCAGAGCCTGGAGCCTGTTTCCGATTCTGTGTCTCCCTCTCTCTCTGCCCCTCCCCCGTTCATGCTGTGTCTCTCTCTGTCCCAAAAATAAATAAACGTTGAAAAAAAAAAAAAATAAATAAATAAAAATAAAAAAGTTTCTTCTTCTATTAAGGACAAGGAAAAGTTTCCTAAAACTCAAATGATAAAAAGAAAGAAGGAACCTGAGAGTTTATCTTCCTTGACTTTCTTCTCAAATCAGTTTTTTAAAAAGTACTAGATTTGAGATATGGTCCAATATATTACTTTTGAAAAAGTAACACAGTTTAATTTCTATTACCCTCTTCCATCTGAAGCAGACCACTTAATCCAGGTAGGTAGAAGAAAAAAAAATCTGACCTTAATAATATGATATGAATTTACTGGAAATTTTATAAACACAACTTTTCTTGTGTTCATAAAAACACAAAAACCTGGGAAGTACACACAATAATCTATTAGTAATGTTTATCTATTGATACTGTGTGGTTTTTAAACTGTCTTTTTTGGGGGGCACCTGCCTGGTTCAATCAGTAGAGCATGTGACTCTTGATCTCAGGGTCCTGAGTTTGAGCCCCTCGTTAGGCAGAGCCTACTTAAAACAAACAAACAAAAAAACAACAACAAACAAAAAAACCTATCTTTTTTGTTTTATTAATGTCTTCTAATTTTTAAAGTAATGAACAGTATTATAGCATAATATAATAAAGGAAAAGGAAAATATCATATAGCACGTGAGCTAATCCCAACTCTATGACTATCCTTGAAGTTTAAAAGCAGTTTAAAACAGGCTTATTACTTAATAGCTGGGTTTGCAAAGTGAACACTCTTTACCTTTTCCTGGTGCTTCAAGATTCCAGGGAAAATCCAGATCATTCCAGCACTTAGACTGAGAACCTCTCATCAAGATTTGGAGTTTCCACTACTACTTTCTATCATAATTACTCCAAACTATTTCCCCCCAGTTTTGATATACTGGTATTGGCCCAACCATCTCCCTCAACAAATTCCTCTTTTGACCACGAATAAATATTTTCAAGGTACTACACTTGGCTGTTTATAAAAGCTGACTTTTAATACCAATTATGTGGAGAAGATAAACATTAACTTTAAAATGTATGGGGGGAGGGGCACCTGGGTGGCTAGGTCAGGTAAGCATCGGACTCTTGATCTTGGCTCAGGTCATGATCTCACAGTTCGTGGGATTGAACCCCACATCAGAGACTGCTTGGGATTCTCTCTCTCTCTCTCTCTGTCTCTCTCTCTCTCTGCCCCTCCCCTCCTTGCTATCTCCCTCTCTCTCAAAATAAATAAATAAACATTAAAAAAATAAAATGTATGGGGGAAAAGGATCATTACAGTTAATGACAAGAAAGAACAAGAAAAACACTGATTTAAAAAAAATCATGTACATGCTAAAAGAAAATCTAAGATACTACTTCAGGGTTAATCTAATTTTAACAGCAAGATAGTCTATGCAAAATATAGATGGGTATATATATTTTTTAAACTAATAATTTATTTAAAAAATATTTTAGATTTGTATTTCCAAGAATTGTCTACTGAAGTCTGAGAAGCAATGACAATTCAGTAACAATAAGCACTTCCTAGTACCCTGATTGTGGTTTTCTACTACCATTCCCCACTGAAAAGCATCAAAGCTCCTTGAAGTTATAGCCAATTCCAGGTCTGATGCAGGAAATACACAAGAGGAGCCTTGAACAAAGAGCAAAGAAGCTATTGAGGGGTGATGGATCATGTCAAAAGACATGAGTCAATATGAAATGTCCCCATAGACCAAAGACTAGAGAAATTGAACATAAAAGAGAACTAATTCAATGGAGTGAAGCATATTTAAAATATGAAAATTCACAAATTAATTTTTGCTACTCAAGGTGAAGAAGAGAGCTCTGCTTGGGGAAAAATAACAACAATACAACCCAAATAAATCATCTAAGTGAATGCTGCAAAAAGGAAAAGGAAAGAAGGAAATATTTATTTTGCTCTTTCTGTACTTCAGAGTAACCAAATTGTCCTGGTTATGAGAGTTTTAATATTTTTAATGAAGAATTTCAGCTAATAAATGTGGAAAGAATGACAGAATTATAAAATTACCAATTTGCAACCCTTGATGCAAAATTCATTTACTCAATGATAATGGGGAACTCTATAATAGAGGGGTCAGGCTGACATCTCCTGAGCTCACTGCTCAAGTTTAGTATCACTAATAGTCAAGTCATGAGACGCCATCAGCCTCCCCATAAGAGAGAAAAGGAAGCACAAACACTGTAGAAAGTAGTTCTGCCAATGGGTGTAGTGAATATAGTCAAACCCCTATAGCTAACTTGCATTTATAGGATGAAGGAACAAGAAACCACATGGAAACAAGCAAACTCAGAACAAGGGACAGGTGGACAGAACAATTTATTTTTTGCAACAACCTAAGCTTATCTAGTTTATAAATGATAGACCTAGGATTCAAATTTAGACTAAAAACCCCGTGTTTTTTTCCCCACTAAAACATGCTATTGGACATAGAAAAAAGGTGAGCATAAAAATGATACATTCTGTTTGTGGTGTGTGTGTATAGTTGGTTTTAGTTTGAGGTTTTTGCTTTTAAGGCCCAATTTATTGACTGCGTGCCAGACATAGTACTAAAAGGACAACTTCATGTAACTTGTCAGTTTTGTTACCTTTTTACTTTATAGATGTTGTCACCCCCTCTCCAAACTTTAACAGTTATCCACGCAGCCAGGCAACATTTATAGAAATCCTACAAGTGAAGTGGGTAAGCACATAGGCTGTAGAGTCAGATGACCTTAATTCAAATCCCACTCCCACTACCTCTATGATATTGGACAAGTTACTTGGTCATTTATTAAGAAATTTTACAGTCACATATATAAATTATTACTGTCCCTCACAGTTCTCAGATTCTTTGACTTTGTATAAGAAAACTACTGGTAGGGGCACCTCGGTGGCTCAATTGATTGAGCATTCGACTTTAGCTCAGGCCATGATCTCCCAGTTTGCAGGTTCGAGCTCCATGTAGGGGTCTGTACTGACAGCGTAGAGCCTGCTTGGGATATTTTTTCTCCCTCTCTCTCTCTGCGCCTTCCCTGCTTGCATGTTGTGCTCGCTCTCTCTCTCTCTCTCTCAGAATAAATAAATAAATATTAAAAAATAAAAGAAAATTACTCGTAGTGATGAATCACTAAATTCTACTCCTGAAACCGATATTACACTATATATTAACTAGAATTTAATTTTTTTGTTTATTATTTTGAGAGAGAGAGTGTGAGAGAAAGGGGGGAGGGGCAGAGAGAGAGAGAGGGAGACACAGAATCTGAAGCAGGCTCCAGACTCTGAGCTGTCAGTACAGAGCCCAACGCGGGGCTCCAACTCATGAACCGTGAGATCATGGCTTGAGCTGAAGTTGGCTGCTCAACCGACTGAGCCATCCAGGCACCCCTAATTAACTAGAATTTAAATAAAAACTTGAAACATGAAAATAAAAAGAACATTACTTGTTATATAGCATTACTGTTCACATACCTTTTCTCTATTAAAAATATTTGCTGATGATAGTGATAATGACAAGGATATCAAACATGGTTCTTGCAAGCTCTCACAATCTATATATAATCCAAAACTAAAAGCAAGCATATATTCATATTTCTCTTTTGTCTGTTTTTGCATTTCATTTAGTCTTTGAAATTGACATTTGTTGCTCTTGATTATAATTAGTTGGGTCTAGTGTCTGTCTGACTCCCCCATTAGACTGTGAGTTCTTAGGGGAAATATTTTGTTTAAAATTAGAATGAGTAAACAAACAAACAAACAAACAAAGAATACATTGAGCTTTTTGTGTGTCTAATCTAATTATACATTAAATGAGTTTAAAGAGATATTATTGCCTCCCAATCACATTTCAAAAAAGCACAAAGCTAATCATGCATTCAAAACAAAAGTGTTTTATTTCATTTTTATTCATCCTCTTTGCTGAAAACTTTGGAAAATGCAAATAGATTAAAAGATGAAATTTCCAACCATTTTAAACAGTTCTGTACATTTAAATCTAGATCAATCTCTTTTGACAGTTTCTGAAGCCAAAAGTATTTTAGGTACTGAAATAAAAACCCAGCCCTAGTAACTTTATTCTAAAATTAACCATTTTACCAATATACTTATGGATATGAAATATGTCTTAAATTGTTATGGAAATAATTACTGTAATATGCCAACTAATTTCACAATTATTAAAAAGTGTCATAATTAAAAGATAAAGTATGATGCTATTTTTTTTCTTTGTAACAAAGAGTCACATGTTACTACTAGAAATCTTTACTTTCTTCCTTGAAATACCAGAAATTCTTCTGTAAAATAAACACATCTCATGGAGACTCTCTGGAACTAGTATAATTACCAGAGGCAATCCCTGTGTAAGATCAAAGAAGCAAAACAATAATAGGCAATGTGTGACCTCTACCATGTCACCAGAGACCAATTTTTCAACAGGGAGAAGAGTCAATAATCCAGAACAGAAAACATTAAATAACGAGAAATGCTTCCAAAGTGTGGTTTACCGCATCCATCAAGGCTGCCACACTCAGAGAGTTCAGTCTCTACGGTTTCAGAGAACAAACTTGTGTGGATTTATCACACCAATTATTCAAATCTACGTAAAACACCAGAGGCAAAACCCAATTTCTCAAATGCAGAGTAGAATTTCAAAAGATACCACAATAATTTTCCAAATTTCACTGGATGTGTTAAAAAGTATAATGGGAACAGTACAGATGACTAAATCTTCATATAACATTCACCTAATTTCTCTTATTTCCAATCGCCACTTATTTTTCCCAAGAAGTTGTCTACAAAGTGGGCTATAAACATTAACCAGATAAATATAATCAGTAATAATACATTGAAGACTTCTGCAGGTTTTTGTTTTGTTTTGTTTTGGTAATACTGGGTCCCTGGATCCAGAAACAGGGCTTGCTTTGGTCTCTTTTGTAATGTATTGAGATGGCCAATAAGAATTATAAGGGTGCAAAGTAGGGTAATCCCACTCATGGTAATTACAGTACAACAGAAGTACATTTAAAATTGACTTCTAAAAAGCACCACATAGAAAACTGGGCCTCTTTAGAATCAGCAAAATTTGATTGTTTTTAGATATGACCACCAAACAGCTATGTTCTTTCACAATTAGATGTGACTTAGGGACTGAACAAATATATCTGAATTTAATTTGCAAAACACCCATTCTGCTGCTAATTCATAGAGTAGTAAAAAGACTTAGCTTAGAAGAGACAGTGCTGGAAATTCAAAGCAACTGTGAACATTGTGTTCTTATATGGATTTGTTAACTCCTGCTACCTTCATCTTTCCACTCTGTCATCTGCCCATCTTTCCACCTTCTTATCTTATTAACATTGCTAATTGTATTTGTCAGTTTTGCCACAATTTCAATGCTACTTAAACAGCTGTGGGTTTTCTCTAGGCAATTATCAGTCACTACACTTAGGTTTCTAAATTAGTTGTTGAAAGGCACTTTAACCTTGAGAAAATAGACACTAAGCACACTAAGCCTTACATTTATGTATATGTTGCTCCAAAACGAGTAATTGTTAAAAGAAATTGAAAAAAAAATCACAAATATTGTCAACTCACAAATTAGTAAGAAAATGCTTAACAAAGCCTGTTACACAGTACTCATCATTTAATCTTTCTCTTACTATATATATAGTAACATATACTCTCTATGTGTTTGTACATGTATATAGCATATCAACTGGAACATCCAAATACTGCCAAATTCCTCTAACAGTCCTCTTTTACTACCTGCCAGGTGGCCAAGACCTTTCAAAGGTACCCATAATCATGGAAATGGTATCTTGAGGTCCTGGGCTCTGGTAAGGAGAGCTCTCACAACATGCAGATTCCGCCCCCCAGCCCCCACTTTCCCATTTCCCTTCTAAGAGAAAAATCCTTTACTATATTTCTTTTCCCATTCTCTATTCTTGACTCTGACATTGATTTTCTTCTTTCTACTAAAATGGACAAGAAACACATTCAGGGAGAAACACAGGTTTATGATTATTCATCAACTGATACCCACTTCTATGAAATACAACTAAATTTTTAAAACATCTTCTGTAATCTAGAAACATATTTCATGTGTCAATTATTTTCTTTATACATTAAAATAAATTCTAAGGAAACTTTTTAGAGTTCACACGTCTTGGTGTTGTTAAAGGTATATAATATCCTGTTTATAGATCAGTCAAAATCTTGTTAGAATAATTTTTAAATTAATGTAGGCTCCACCTTACCTGTCTCCCTCCCACCCCCCCACTTTCAGCTCCGAGGAAAGAAAAGGGTGGTAATTCAACAGTGCAAAATTCTTCACTGAGAGACAAACATTAAAATGATAAACATTTTGGAAAGTGAAGTACACTTCAAACCCTCACTGTTCTTTCAGACCTATATTGACTCTTATACTAGTTGCCAACATTTGGTAAGGATTATCCTACCATTAGACAAAAGCAAGCATTCCTTAGATAAATCAGGAGTTTTTGCCATGAGACTCATAAAACCTTTTCACAACACAGATTTTCAAGAGAATCCTTTAAGGTTTTAGGAGGCTGCTCCTTTTACTGAGTAACAAAATACACCCCGTGGTGTCTCACTGACCCCACTCAGCTGTCCTTTGACCTCTTCAATTGTTGAAGCCTAACTCCGGGCCCACAGAATTTGCCTCCCATATCAAACAGGGGATGTTGCTAACTCCTAGCACCTGGTGTAACAAAACGCAACCGTTCTCCACTCTTCTGTCTCCTCTGCTCCTTCTCTGATCATTTTCCAGATGTTCCAGGCCCAAATGTTAAGCCAACACTAGGTTCCAGGGTCTGCATGGTCACGAAGGCACAAACAGGGACCACGCTGAAGTGGCAATGACCCTCTTGTTCTTTTTGGCCTCAAAAGGATTCAGCACGAGGAAAAGATCTTTGCCCTTTCTTGGAAATGCCAGGCTACTCAAACACATTGTGACGTACGAAAGGAAAGACAGTCTTGGGCTATGCCCTGATAGATAAGAGTTCCTTAAACAGCATCTCTAAATCCTTAATTCCAAGCCAACTTTTAATTTTCTTTGATGTAGGGAGAAAAAAAACAGTATTGCCTTTTCCTTTTCTAAATTAAAAGCCTCCTAAAAATAGGGGAAAAAAACCTTTTAAAACATATATCTCAGGATAGTGTTATATGATAATTTTTATACGGTCACTACATACCGTTTGGGTTTTTCTGCAGATGCCAATAATCTAGATGTCTCTCTTAAAAAAATAAAAAACTTAACTTAAAAAAATAAAAACCACAGCAAAGAGGAATCAAAAACTGAATTCTTATATTAATTTAGGTATACAGGAAATACAACACAAAGGCTGTTGTCAGAAAAAAATAATTATCCAGCAATACTGAGTAAGCAAAAGCTTATTGCTGAATAAGGTTTTTTGCCCCCTTTTTTTGTGTGTGTGGAGAAGATGGGGGAGGGGAGAGGAAAGCAGAGGGGAGGAAATGGAAGAAGAGCTCATAGAAAATATCTCCTTAATCAGTTGAAGAACCAAATACAGTAACTTTATTTAAATTCTAAATATAACTTCCTAAAACAAATTTGATCTTGAAAAATTTGGGGGGATACTATAATTGTACAATACCTTGGTTTATTTATTAACATTTTTGAATCACGGTCATGATTAAGTTGGGCTGTCAATACTTCAGGGAGCCTGTTGTCTAGATTTTACTTGTTTAAAGCTTTTTTGCACCTGCAAAAACATAAAAAAAATAAAAATATATGTAAAGATATGAATTAATTTCCAAATTCATTACATTCCAGAAGAAAATTATTTAAATATTTACAATTCTACAAAAATTACAATTAGAAATGAATTATCAAAGTCTCATGTAACTCCATATACCTCATAACTGGCAAATACAGATATTCCTCCATCTTAAATATTCCCAAATAATCATTCTTAATTACATACACTCAAAAATAATTTCTCTTGTTCTTAATATTTCCCCCTCTTCATCCTACTAAATTGAATAAATCTGTCAAGTCTGCATTTTCGACAAGTGTTACCACATGCTAAAAGCCCCAGACTATTTTTATTTTAGGAATGAAAATAATGAAAGGCAGTTTTCTTATTCTAGGGAGTTTGAATTTCATAATCTCTGATTCTCGGCCAAAATTTATCTCCTCAAAGAACTATCAAAAATTGAAGACAATAACTCATATTGCTTAAAATAATTTTTCTACTTTTTGAAACTAATGCTTTAATAATCTCTGAGAAAGAGAGACTGCAAGAAGAAAAAGAGCTACTGTTTTCTACCCTTTTGAGTAGTGTATTTCTAGAAGTAACTAAACTAAATAATTATAATTACATATAACTGGTTGAAAATTATAGGGTACATATTATTCTCTCCTTTAAGTAGATTATGTTCAAAATAAACTATTGGGTGAAAAACAGGAAATACAGTTATAAAATATCAAGTGAAATAAAAACTATTTGTCAATGATTTTAATATGTAACTTAGAAATATTTCTATTCCTGTGTTATTGTGTCTAAAGGAAAACAAAAGGGAAAACTAAAATATTAAAAGTAATATTAACTTATGCTTTCTAAAGACAGTTTTCATTTTATTGTCCTTTTATTCCAACGTGAGAGGAAAGAGAAAACCATTTTAGATTTTGAAATAAAAATCTTTATCTTACCTCTCCTACTGTCAGAAGAATGTCTTCAGGCAAAAGAACAATTTAAAAAGCAAGACGCAAAAAAAATATAAAAAATTAAAAAAAAAAGGGCAAGACGCAGATTTTCAAACTTATGTATCTCTCACCCACCCACCCACAAATAGACATCTTTTTGTAAGTCAGGAGTCTTGCTACCTACAACTAAACCCAAGATTACCCCATATGGTCAACAAGGTCAAACTGCATTACTGCCAATGAAACTATATGACTCCACAAGGACCTTAATGATTTTTAAAAAAGGTCAGTAATCCAATTCCAATAGCTTCAGAGTCTAAAATTGCTAATTTTTGGCCACGTGCTACACACTTCACCTGCTAGTAATGACATTTTTGTATTTTCTTCTAATTACACTCAAAGCTAAGACCTTTGGCCCTGGGCCACAGACCCCTATTCAGGCTGCACACATTCTCTTAAACGACCTGATCCTTTGTTGTCACTCTTACTCTTTCATCTATTATTTACACCCATAGAGAAGGAAGAGACTCTACCATTTGTATAGCTTAAAGCTTCTAATCATCTTAATTTCTTTGCCTTTCAGCCTATGGTCTTTTTCATAGACTAATGCCAGAAAGTTTGACAAAATCATTTTTTTCAACCACATCCTCCCAGCTCCCCTTCCCCTTTCCTACTCCCTGGCCAACCTCTCCTGTTCCTTCTTTTACACAGGAATGATTCTGCATCAGTCCAAATTTACAAATTTTGACTTTCGCCAACAAATTGAATTTCTAAGTATAATACAAAATTTCTATGTTGTTTTGACAGATTAATAACAATTATATTTCTTTCTTTCATCAAAGGACCATTAAATTAACTGGAAGTTTACTTAAAATATGCCCCCAGTCTCACTAAGTCATGAGCATAGATTTTTCAGAATCCCCCTCAAAAATGTCAAAAAACTTAACAGTAAAGATGTTGGTTATGTGGTTATTACTTTTCCAACATTTTAATATCTACAGTTGCTCAAATGCTTACAAGAAAAAAAGCAAAGAAAGAAAAGCAAAAATATAAGGAAACTTTTTAAAGAAAACAAATTTCTTAAATAAAAAATTTTAAATCTTTACATTTTAAGGCTACTAATTCTCAAACAGCAAAATTGTCACATAAAACAATGTATATCATTGCAATTTCCCAACATTTTCCCCCAGACTTTTTTTAACTGTCCAAATACATTTTGCAAATCCAAAGCACAGAATTGTTTACCATGATGCAGTCGTGCCCCTCAGATCACAGTAGCCACCAAAAGCCTCTGATTTCCAAGATGTTTATAAAATGACATATGATCCATCTTTGCTCTCTCTTTCTCTATTGCTCAGCTTACTCTTGATTTCTAACAGTGTTTCCTTGTTGTCTGTCCTTTCTGCAGACCCCGAAACCCCTTGTCTTTTCTTATTTTCACCATTTGCTTCAACCAGCAGTTCACTGGAGACCCATCCATCTTGTAATGCCTAAAGTGACAGATGCTCTCAGGAACCACCACACTGCTGAGTGAACAAAAGATAACATCACCTCTAGGAACTCCAGAGAGAAATACAACTACAACCTTAAGACAGGGGCTGACTTGACAGACACTGGACCATAAACCTCTTCTAAGTGAAACAAAACAAAACAAAACAAAACAAAACAAAACAAAACAAAACAAAACAAAACAAAACAATTGTCACACACTCACACACACACACACACACACACACACACACAAAATCTGACACAAATCAAAGGCAGAAAAGAGTGATTATTTGTGGATTGCCTTTTCACTCTGAGGCTCACTTTTCCCTCCCAACGCCTTTATATTGGGGCAATTCACTTGCCAAGAGGCAAGAGAAGTTCTTGGGAAAAAGAGCCTTTCTCAAGTATCTTCTTTTATTCAACCATATTTGAAGTGAAATTTATTCACGTGTGTGTTTCAGTAAAGCTAAGGCTTATGACAGAGCATTCGTAAGCCTGACCTGTCCTGCTTGCATAAAGCAATATCTGGACTCAGAAATGCTGACTCAATTCTACTGCTAGGCACAGGCATGCTTTGCAAATTAAAAACACATTTAGAAATTAAAAAGCAACGTGTGACACAATGTCAACAGTATGTGTAGCTCATAAAAATGGCTCACCATTCATTCATCAGACAACTTCCAACTTGGGTTAAAAAGACAGTTAACAAGAGGATTCTGGGAAGGGCTACAGATCTCTTTTCTAACAAAGGAAGGGTTATATTAACATCTCCCAGCAACAAACTAATGACAGGGACGCTGTAGATACAGGGATGCTGCCTGATGCCATCTAGGGTTTTGTTTTTCGTTTTTTAAGCATCTTATTTAAAATCTTCATGCAGGAATAGGTAAATGCAAATTCTAACACTTAACTTTAGTTTAACTCTAAATTTACATAAATACAGCGAAGGGAAAATTTTGAAGAACAGAAAAACAAAACCTGACTTGAAGGTCACTTAAGAACATCATGTGATCAATGTCAATTACAGAGATTAACAACTGTTTTTTATAATAGGTATCAAGCAACAAGGAAGAAAAATCTCTGCTACAGCTAAATTATCATTTTCTAACCAGGTAAATGATACAAATATTTATGTTAAATCTAAAACAAAGAGTGAAATGCTTAAGAAAAGTTCTGTCAACTATACTTCTAAAAAGAAATGTAAGCATTTGCCGTGGCATTTCTTTGATACAAGTATTTTAATTTTCCTTTAAAATTTTTGCACAAAAAGCCTTTAGTTACAATTATTTTTCTTTGAAGTCACTAGTGACTGTCCTCTCAGTCCCATTTTACTAAAAAAATATAAAACTTAAAAGATATTTTATCTCCGGGGTTTGAACTATTTGTGGGGTAACAGAAAAAATGTCCAACCTGATAAATCAACATATCTGTTTTTTAAACATTTTTTTAATGTTTCTCTTATTTCCTCAAACATTTCAGTGTATCTGTACAAATAAGATACTGCAAATATTTCAGAATCTCGGAATTTTCTGGTTTTTATTTTAATGCTGGCAAAACAGAATGCATACAAAATAATTAAATGAATATGCACAATTTATATAACTAAATGGGAAAAAGATTAAATAGAGACTGCTTATCAATATAAAAAGGACTTGTTCTAATATAAACTTGATCTTTAAACCAGATCATTTTGTTTTTTGTTTAACACACCATGATCCTAAGTAATTCACCCAGAATTACTGATCCAAAAGTACCATATCATTCAACACTTTCAAATTTTGGCATTAATACCAAAAAGAGAGACGTGACCTTGAAATGACAGTTCCATTGCAGAAGGCTCCCCCCCCAAAAAAAGCCCACTTAAATGACTTACTTTTAAACACAATAGGATCGATATGCATGCAGGAAAAGTACACCCCTGTGGAAAGTTCTTATTGCCTGATTGATCAAAAACAAAACAAAACTTTTCTTTTTTAAGGGCCCCTTCCAGATCACAGTCAGTGCCAGAAATCCACACAGGAAAAAAATCCATCAAAATGAAACCCTAAAAGGGTTTACCCTTCACCATCCTATTTGCACTTCAAAACCCTGTAAGTCCTTCAGTTAAACCCCAGGGCTGAACCATTTCAATAATAAGAGAGGTGGCCAGAGGTGATTTATCTCCCATTTGGCCTCTGGACAGAGGCTGTAATGTCTACGAAACTTCCCTTCCCTGAGTCGTACCCTCCCCCAAGTCTCAACCTTCATTTGTGCGGCTTTGGATCTGCAACCTTACAAACAACTCCTATGCCCCTTCCAATCAGATGCAAGAACGGTCTGTAACTCAAGATTTGGGTACATTTTCTTGGCAAAGCTTTCACAAAATGGAATGCTGCTGAGTAATTAGAGCTTTGAAAATACCAGGTTAAATTTCAGGTTCTCTTTGTTATAAGTGGGGGAAGAAAAGAAACTTTCTTTAGCTTCTCTCTTCTCACATATGTTAATTGTTGTCAGAACTTCTTAAACTTTTTCCAATTTATACTTTGATACTCAATGTTTCTGGCCACATCAGCCAACTTCCTGCAGTGATGTTCATCTAAATTTAAATCCTTGCATTGTAAAATATCTTATCCAACAAAGTACAGATTTCACAGGTCATACACTCCTGGGTCAAAAAGACCTCAAAAACAGATACCAGACCACTATGACTCAACTGATTTATCTTACCTACCCTTGTTATCAAATATGTACTATAACTGCCATCATACAATTTTCCTCTAGTGAAATAAACATCAAACAATGTCAACAGTTATTTACATAGAAATATAGGTCCCAACAGTCATCAAATGTGAAACACAGTGAAGTTATTCCTTAAAAATGAAGGATATTTTGTCAGTATGCATGAATTCTCTATTTCAAAATTACATTCACATGCGTCTTAGTGTGGAAAGAGGATGAAATATATATGCACAGTTTTCCCTGTTTTCTTTGTTGTTGTTTTTTTCATTAAATGAGAAGTTTGTTTTTCTAATTGATTCTGATAAATTCCAATTGAATGCCACATTAACAACTTGCACTAAATGATTCCACTATAGTGATTTCATTTTTACAAGTTGAAACTTTCAAGCTATGTCACTAACTTCATATATTTAAAGACTCACAGGCAAATATATATTTCACTGAAACCTAAAATTAGTTAAGAAAAATTTTGAATAATACAATTAAATATATGTTGATAGTTAAAAATACAAGAAAGACACATTTTTGTCAACTAAAAATTTTTTATGTTTTTGGAGATATTTATCAATAAAAATTATATTTCTTCCATTAAAAAATGTACCATCAACATCCTTATACCTCATTAGCAAATATTTTTCATTTTCAGAGCTCCAACTACCATGAATTCAAGAAAAAACAATCCTCACAGCAAATGACGTTATTGCATGCTACCAAGTCAATGAATCTCACACGTGTATTTGAGATAACATAATAATTCAAATTGCATAAATAAACCAGGAAAAATAGATGGCTAAAAAAAAAACAACTAAGAGACATGGATTATATCACTGAAACAAACTTTGGCATTAGTAACAATATTCAGGAAAACAAATTTCTTAACCTACTACAGGACATAAAATAAAAACAAAAAAAAATGCTTTCTTCAGATAATCAACAAGAGTAAATTGATCCACCACAGAGGAAATATTCAATTTTCATTAAATATTTACTCAGTGCTATAGGTTGTTAGGTCTATGTAGACCTCAAAGAAAAAATAGTTCCTGTCTGGTAGGAATCAGGTCTTGGGAGAATTGAATGGAGATGAGAGGCAGTTTCTCAAGTCCTGACACTGTATTTCAAATTGACAATGCTAAAAACTGGAGATGTGCTATAAAACGTATAGTACTACTTTGAAATCTGATACAAAGAAAGTGATACTTATTATGATGAGCACTAAGTAATGTATAGAATTGTTAAATAACTATATTATACACCTGAAAGTAATATAACACTGTATGTTAACTATATTGGAATTAAAATAAAAAAAATTAATAAAAAAATAGAAAACAAACAAAAAAAAACAAAGAAAGTCATACTTAAGAGACTATTAATTTTAATAAAGTTTGACTGGATAAGCAACTTCATTTCCTATTGTAGCACAATAAAATTCAGATGTTCAAAATCTGCAGTCCCCAACTCTCCCACTCTATAACCATAGCCCAGTCACTGATATTCTCTGGGCCTCTTATCTATAAAATGGGGAATAAAGTAAATACATTTCTAGATTGAAAACATTATGGTGGTAATGGGGGAGGGGAAGAGATCCCATTCACAGTAGCAACAACAAAAATAATACCCAGGGATCAACTTAATGACAGATATATGATAACATTTTTTAAATTGCCAATCTTTATTTAGGTGATTTAAGTGAAATTTTACACACATAGAGGAATGTGCTACGTGTTTTATTTTTATTTTATTTTAAAATTACAGATTTAATCTCACAGTGGTAGAGCAATTAATGTCATTCAACAATGTTTATTGAGTGTAAGGTAGAATTGAGGTTTTAATTTTTTTTTAATTCGTCATCTTTTTCATTATTTATTTATTTTTAAATTTACATCCAAGTTAGTTAGCATATAGTGCAATAATGATTTCAGGAGTAGAATCCAGTGATTCCCCTACATATAACACCCAGTGCTCATCCCAACAAGAGTCTTCCTTAATGCCCCTTGCGAATTTAGTCCATCCCCCAACCCACAACCCCTCCAGCAACCCTCAGTTTGTTCTCTGTATTTAAGACTCTCATATGTTATGTCCCCCTCCCTGTTTTTATATTATTTTTGCTTCCCTTCCCTCATGTTCATCTGTTTTGTATCTTAAATATGTTTCACATATTTCAAAAATATGATATTTGTCTTTCTCTGACTAATGTTGCTTAGTATAATACACTCTAGTTCTATCCACGTTGTTGCAAATGGCAAGATTTCATTCTTTTTCATTGGTGGGTAATACTTCATTATATATATGTGTACCATATCTTCCTTATCCATTCATCTGCTGATGGACATTTCAGCTCTTTCCATACCTTGGCTATAGTTGATAGCTCTGCTATAAACATCGGGATGCATGTGCCCCTTTGAAACATGTGCTAGGTGTTTTAAAGAGAAACCTAATTGTAAAAATATGCTTCTCAAACAAAATCATAAAGTTAACACAATTCCACTCAAAGTATCAAAGTTTTAGGGGAACATTATGAAAACATCCATAGGGATGTTAAAAGATTACTAAAAAAAAAAAGATGAGGAAAAAGTCTCTTCAATAAAAGTTATAAGGGGAGGTAAGTCAAAATAAATGTTAAATTATATCATGAGGAAAGAGCTTTCAGTCATTAAATCTATGTCACTAAATCCAATGAACATATTTTTGGCTCTCCTCTAACATGCCCTCTTGGTAGATTTCTTGAAATTTCCTTTTCTTCGGCTGGATTTCATCTGGTATTCTTCCTTCCCTAGCTGCTTCTCAGTTTCCTTTGCACTCCCACAATATACCACCCAGAAATGAATGCTGGAGTTCCACAAGGTTTAGTCTTTGTAGCCATCTTCCAAGGTGGCTTAAATGATTCTTGTCTCCTGTGTATGCCCGCCCCCACACTGAATCAGGGTTGACTTGTGCGATCACTAAAATACCAAACAAATGACAGCCTGTGATTTCCAAGGTCATAAAAGATACTGCAGTTTTTGCCTTGACCTCTTGGATCACTTGCTCTAGGAGAAGGCAGTCACCATGCTATAAGGACACTCAAAACAGCTCTGGGGGTGGGACCTGAAGTTTCCTGCCAAGAGACAGCACGAACTTACCTAATTGCTCTCCTTGCCTCCTGTCTGGTGCTCTCCAATCATTTCTCTGCATTACAGTGCAAATATAACCTGTCAATCCTTGCTAGAGCCCTTCATGGTTTTACATTACTCTGAGTATAAAAATCAATAGTGTAAATATCCCTGCCCATCTCTCTAGCCTTATCCTGAACTGTTCTTTTCCTAAATGTTGTGCTCCAGCAACACTGACCAGCCTTTAAACACCTATGTTCCCTCTGCCTGTAATTTCACCCATCTTATCTTTTAATTTTGCCAGTTTAAATCCCCTCATCCTTTAGATCTCAAGCATTGCTTCCTTGATCCCCTTAGTCCTTGCTAAAAGCTCCCATAGGACCTTATTCATATCCTTACCAGGATTTAATTCACTGATGAGCTATATAACTTGTGTATTAATGTTTGTCTTCCCTATTAAATTCTAAGTTACATGAAGGTAGGGACTATGTTTTTCTGTTTTTGCCTATTATTGATATCGCAGCACCTATTGTAGTGCCCTCCTACAAAGCAGGTACTCATAAATACTGTTTGAATAATTTAACAATTTAAAATGCAGGGCTAGCACAAGAATGAGAAGCTCATTAGAGACAGTCCAAGAAAACTTTATTATCTATAAGAATTATTATATGACACCCACAGCTAACATCATACTCAGTGGGGAAAAACTGAGAGCTTTTCTCCTAAGGTCGGGAACCAGACAAGGATGTCTACTCTCACCACTTTTATTCAACATGGTACTGGAAGTCCTAGCCATAACAATCAGACAATAAAAACAGATAAAAGGTGGGCACCTGGGTGGCTCAGTTGGTTAAGCACCCGACACTTGGTTTGGGCTCAGATCATGATCTCACAGTTGGTGAGTTCGAGCCCCATGTTAGGCTCTATGCTAACAGTGCAGAGCCTGCTTGGGATTTCTCTCTCTCCCTCTCTCTCTCTGCCCTTCCCTCACTCACTCACTCACAAAATAAAATAAAATAAACATTTAAAAAAATTAAATTAAAAAAAACAAAAGGCATCCAAATTGGTAAGGAAGAAATAAAATTTTCACTATTTGCAGATGATATTACTATATATAGAAAACCCTAAAGACTCCACCAAAAAACTACTAACACTGATAAATCAGTAAGGTTGGAGGATACAGAATCAATGTATGGAAATCCACTGCATTTCTATAATGAAGCAGCAAAAAGAGAAATTAAGAAAACAATCCCACAGGTGTGCTATTTTGAAGGGGCACATGCACCCCGATGTTTATAGCAGAGCTATCAATAGCCAAGGTATGGAAAGAGCTGAAATGTCCATCAGCAGATGAATGGATAAGGAAGATATGGTACACATATATATAATGAAGTATTACCCACCAATGAAAAAGAATGAAATCTTGCCATTTGCAACAACGTGGATAGAACTAGAGTGTATTATACTAAGCAACATTAGTCAGAGAAAGACAAATATCATATTTTTGAAATATGTGAAACATATTTAAGATACAAAACAGATGAACATGAGGGAAGGGAAGCAAAAATAATATAAAAACAGGGAGGGGGACATAACATATGAGAGTCTTAAATACAGAGAACAAACTGAGGGTTGCTGGAGGGGTTGTGGGTTGGGGGATGGACTAAATTCGCAAGGGGCATTAAGGAAGACTCTTGTTGGGATGAGCACTGGGTGTTATATGTAGGGGAATCACTGGATTCTACTCCTGAAATCATTATTGCACTATATGCTAACTAACTTGGATGTAAATTTAAAAACGAATACATAAATAAAATGTAAAACAAGATCCCATTTACAATTGCACAAAGAAATAATAAAATACCCAGGAACAAACTTAATCAAAGAAGTGAAAGACCTGTACTCTAAAAGCTATAAAACACTGATGAAAGAAATTGATGATGACATAAACAAATAGAAAAACATTCCATACTTATGGGTTGGAAGAACAAATATTGTTAAAATGTCTATACTACCCAAAGTAATCTATAGATTTAATGCAATCCCTATCAAAACACCAACAGCATTTTTCACAGAAGAATCCTAAAATTTATATGGAATCACAAACGATCCCAGATAGTAAAAGCAATCTTGAAAAAAGAAAAACAAAAGCAAAGGTGTCACAATTCCAGATTTCAAGTTTATTACAAAGTGATGGTAATTAAAACATGACATGATGCTGGCATAAAAACAGACACATAGATCAACAGAATAGAATAGAAATCCAAGAAATAAACCCACAATTATATGGTCAGTTAATCTTTGATAAAGGAAGAATGAATATACAATGGGAAAAAAGTCTCTCCAATACATGGTGATGGGAAAACTGGAGAGCTACATGCAAAAAAATGAAACTAGACCACTTTCTTTCACTGTACACAAAAAATAAACTCAAAATGCATCAAGGATCTAAACATGAGACCTGAAACCATAAAAATCCTTGAAGAGACCACAGACAGCAATTTCTCTGACATTGGCTGTAATAACATCACTCTAGATATATATCCTGAGGCACGGGAAACAAGAGCAAAAATAAACTATTGAGATTACATCAAAATAGCTTCTGCACAATGGAAACAATCAACAAACTAAAAGGTAACCTACTGAATGGGAGAAGATATTTGCAAATGACATATCTGATAAAGGGTTAGTATCCAAAATGTATGAAGAAGTTCTGCAACTCAACTCACCCCCCCCCGCAAACAAATAATCCAATTTAAAAATGGGCAGAAGACATGAGCAGACATTTCCCCAAAGAAGACATGAATGGCCAAAAAACACATGAAAAGATGTTCAACATCACTTACTATCAGAGAAATACAAATCAAAACCACAATGAGATACCACCTCACACCTGGCAGAATGGCAAAAATAAAAAACAAGAAACAAGTGTTAGCGAGGATCTGGAGAAAAAGGAACCTTCGTGCACTGTTGGTGGGAATATAAACTGGGTGCAGCTACTGTGGAAGACATTTGGAGGTTCCTCAAAAAAATTAAAAATAGAACTGTCCCATGATCCAGGAATCGCACTACAGGGTATTTACCCCCAAAATACAAAAACATTAACTCAAAGGGATATATGCACCCTTGTGTTTATTGCAGCATTGTCTACAACAGCCAAACTATGGAAGCAGCCTAAGTGTCCACTGATAGATGAAGGGATAAAGAAGATGTGAATATCATTCAGCCATAAAAAGAATGAAATATTTCCATTTGTAACAATATGGATGGATCTAGACAGTATTATGCTAAGTTTAATAAGTCAGAGAAAGACAAACACCATATGATTTCATTCATATGTGGAATTTAAGAAACAAAACAAATCAGCAGAGGGGAAAAAAAAAGAGAGAGAGAGAAAGAGAGACAAACCAAGAAACAGACACTTAACTACAGACAACAAACTGATGGTTACCAGAAGGGAGGTGGGTAGAAAGATGGGGAAATAGGTGATGTAGATTAAAGAATACACTTACCATAATGAAAAAATAATAATAAAAATATTTTGGAGATATTTCTGTATAAACATGTAAAGATATTCCTCATTCTTTTTTGTGGCTGCAGAGAATTCCCTGGCATGTATATACCATGATTATTTTAAGCTAGTCCCTTAATGATGGATACTGAGTCAAAGGATATATGCAGTTTTAATTTTGTTAAATATTGCCAAACTTCCCTGGTTTTGTTTTATCACACACAAAGCAGTCTTCATTTCTTCTACACATTAGAAACATTTTCAATTACAGTTCTGTTTCTCTAAGGTCCACATCAGATAGGAAACCGCCAAAAGCACAGAAAAGCTGGGTTGGAAAGAATCCCTGATAATTAGGTACCAAGTGAGAGTTGAACTAATCGTTGAACCAACTTACACTCCCGTTAGCAATTTATGGATCACCATACCTTCAACAGTGTAGAATATTATCTACTTTTGGATCTTTGTCAATCTGACAGATGAAAAATGGTATCTCAGTGTAGTTTTAATCCGCATTTCTCTTACTATGGATGAAATTGAACATCTTTTCAAACATTTAAAAGCCCTTGAATTTTCTTCTCTGAAAAGTCCAGTCTTTATCCATTTTTATATTTGGTTGTTGGTTTCATTCTTGATTTGTAGAAGTTCTTTATACATTAAAGAATTTTGTCTTTTGTGTATGATATGGGGTGCAACATTTTCTGCCAGTTTTCCATTTTGCCTTTGCTTTTGGTGTTTGCTATTGTTTTTCCACCCCCAAAAAGGTTAATTTTTATGTAATCAAATTTATCAATTGTTAATATGTTAAAAAGTTGCATGGAAACACATAATTCACTTTACTTGTTTAATTAAATGATCTATGTAAGTGTTTACTTCCCAGAAGCATTAAGAAAGCAAAGGCGTGGAGTAGAGGGAGAGTAAGTTAAGAAAAAGAAATCTCAGGACACCTGGGTGGCTCAGTTAGTTGAATGTTTGACTCTTGATTTTGGCTCAGGTCATGATCCCAGGATTGTGGGATTGAGCCCTGTGTTGAACTGTGCGCTGAGCATAGAGCTTACTTATGTTTCTCTCTCTCTCTCTCTCTCTCTCTCTCTTTCTCCCCTCCTCCCCTCCTTCTCTCTCTCTCCCTCTCTCCCCCTCTCTTCCTCTCCCCCTCTCCTTCAGCTCTCTCTCTCACACACATACACACACTCTCTCTCTCTCAAAATAAAAAATAAAAGAAAAAGAATCTAAATAAATAGAACCCCAAAGATGTTATTTTTCTATTTAAAAAAGTTTTTCAGTTTTTTCAGTTTATTTATCATTTTTTAGGGGAAATAGATATTTCCACCTTACCTACTTCCTCTTGCTTTTGCAAAAGGGGCAGAAACACACACACACACACACACACACACACACACACACACACACACACACCACAAAAACAAGAGAGGTGGAGATGATGAATGGATAAGGGTTTGAAGTTGCCAACAGGAGCTTAGGATGAAAAGTTTGAATCAGTAGCTTCTTAGAAGAAAGAGAATGAACATCTTTAGATCCATTTATTTCTTGATTCTGGACTTTAAATTGGTGGAAGGGCTGCATACTTCTGGTAGAGGGGAGGATCCCAGGAAAAGCGTTAACTATGGTTTGTTTCTTTTTTCTAACAAGAGAATCCAACAATGGATTTTCTCCCTCATACCCCAAATTCTAACTCCCAACCCTTTCTCTACCTCCTATAAACTTTCTACCTTTCTTTAGTCCATAGTTGAAAAACATGAGAGCCAATTAGTGTTTGTTACCATCTTTGCTGGTAACTCCCACATCTACATCATTGGCCATAATATCTTTTCTGAGTTGCTGATCTCCACCCAAACTCATAAGTCCAAAATTAGTATGTCCAAAACAAAACTCATAATTATTAGAGTAAAAGCTATTCCTTTTTCCTGATTTCATTTTTTCACCTAGAAAGTACTGTGAACTGTGCTGTTCCACTCACCACTCTATCAATGACACCCAATCCCATCTGCCACCTCCCCCATTTGGGGTCCAGAATTATGTTCTATCACTGGTCTACAGTGTGCCCTCTGTTCCAGCCTCCAGAAACTCGACTATAGGACCCCAACTTTGTTCCCATCACCTGCCTCCTGGATCTTCTTCCCCCTCACCAACCGACTGACTGTTGAATAGGAAACCTCTTCAGTGCTATTTCTTGTGCATGTGTCCTCCCAGCCCCCAGTACTGCCCTTGATTCCTGAGAGCCATGGAGCAGTTTTCTACCATTCTTTTCTTCTAGCTGCTTGTTTTAAGTCCTTTTTAAAAAAGTGTTTATTTATTTTTAGAGAAAGAAGGAGAGAGAACAAGGGAGGAGAGAGACAGACAGAGAGAGAGAATCCTGAGCAGGCTCCATGCTTTCAGCGCGGAGCCCGATGTGGGGCTCAATCTCACAATTGTGAGATCATGACTGAGCTGAAACTAAGAGCCAGAGGCTTAACTGACAGCCGCCTAGGTGCTCCTTAAGTCCTTTTTATGTGATTCCCCCTCAGGCCCCCAATGCTGCCAGCTGCTCTGTGAGACTAACCAGGTTGTCTGACCTGGGGTCAATTCTGTATGACTCGTACAGAGTCACTCCCTGAAAGGCCACTTTCCCTACTTTCCAGATTTTGTAGTTTCTGCATCAGTCACATGAACCCCACTGCTCTGGTCTATCATCACTGTGCTTTGTGAAACTGTATCTCCTCGTAGCCTTTCTCAGTGTCTGTGGCACTTTTGTAACCTCCTAATACTAGAGTAAGGTTTTTTTGCCAAAATGGTGCCCTCTAGATTTTCTGCACCTCTCAACCTGGGAGAATTGGGAAACTTTCTGCAAGACTGCCTCCCTGGTCCTCCACATTCTTCTCCTGATGTCAGTTTTTCTGGTTTTGACACAAGCCCATGAGACACCCTTTAAAGCCTCTGACAGGCTATCCCATGTCCTTTCCAGCCCACTTTAGTTAGACTACATCATTGTGAGGCCACCAGCCCTTCTGTTTGAATTCTGTCAATCTCCACCTGGCCCATTTCTGGGTGGAACTTGGACAGTATTGTCACCCTTTTCCTACCTTCTCCCCCCACATCCCTGGAACTGGCTGTTTTCTGTGAAAATGGCAGTGAGCAGGTTCAGTTTTGAACTGGCCCTGAGGAAAGGGGTTAGGAGTTGTGTGGGCAAGAGGCAGGGATGACAGCCACTGGAGAAGTGAGAATAAATTTTTTTCTTTTGAATATTTTTTGTATAAGTAATAAATGCAGTGGAAACAAACAAAAAGTAGCTTGGAGGCAGTCTGTAAGGGAACTTATATGCCAAATTGGGAATTTGAATTTTGTCCCAGAAGCAGGAGAAAGCCAATGGAACCTTTCCAAAAAAATAAAATAAAATAAAATAAAAAATTAACATAATTAGATTTTTAAAAATAGAAGGTAACTCTGGCAATAATGTGAAAGTTAGAGACCAGATAAAAGGTTTCTGAAGAATCTAGGAGGAGTTCATGGGGACTGTACATAATCAGGGCTGCCCTTTAGGTAGGGAGTTAGAAATTCAAGACTCAAGTTCAGGAATGAGAACTCAACAAACAGACCCTGGAGACAGACAGTTGCCACATGGAAAACTGTTGTCTGTACTGGGGAGATTACTAGGGACTGCCACTGTAGAGAAAGTATGTGGAGTAAGGGTCAAGGGTGGGGGGGGGAAGTCTAAGAAACATCGTCATTTGAGAGTCAGTCAAAGGATGAGGAAAACCACTTTGCAGAAGGAGCAGTAGGAGAAGCTGGAAGGAAACCAGGAACCTGAAGGGTTTTGAAAACCAAAGGACAAGAGACTTTGGAAGAGTGGGAGGTGGTCAACAGTTTCAAAAGGTAAGGAAGGTCAAATAGGATCAAGAATGAAAATCTGCTGGTGGCAATTAGTCTTTCAAGAAGTGTGGTGAACTAGGATGGAAATCCGTTGGTAGCTGTTGGAAAGGTAGAATGGCAGGAAAGATACTAGAATGAGGGATCTTCACAGGATGAGTTTCTTCCCTCCAAGGAAATGGAGAGGTGGTGATACCGAAGAGAGGAGATGATTAATGGAATAAGGTGCTGGAGGGGTAGAGAAAGGAGAGAGGAACAGATGAAAGACACACATCAATGGCAGAACCACAGGACAGGAGCCTGGGTCCCTGATCATAGCAGAAATGTTTTACGAGCTATAGACAATTACCTCCAAACTCTGTTTATGTGGAAAAGAAATAAACTTCCAGCTTGGTATTTAATGCTTCCTGTCATAAGCAGACAAACGAACTCCTAACTGATACAGGAGAGAAGGGAGTTCAAAAAACAAGCAAGTACCTCTCACAAGCATGAAGACATGAAATAGCACAGTATGTTCTGAAGACAAGACCAGTCTGCAATTGCTAGACTATCAAATGTGAGAGAGGGAACAGTAGGAAAGGAAGATGAAAATGTAGACCCAGGCTGTGAGGAGTTGAGACTGGATCCTATGGATAAGAAGTAGCCACATGAAAGGATGTTAAACAAAGAAATGGCATGTCCCCCATTTCAGCTTTGGATAGATTCTTCTTGTGGCAGTCTGGAAGGGGCTGATGTGGAGGCAAAACAGGATGTAGGGAGAGTGCTTAGAAACTTCTACTAATAGTCCTGGTGAGAGATCATGATGCCTGCACGGGTGCAGTTATGGAAGGGTTACAGAGGGATGGAGAGACCTGAGAAATACTCAGGAATTAAATCAATAGGAATTGGTGACCAATAGCATGGGCAAATGATTCAGGGTGAAGCCCAGGTCTCTATCTTACATTGCTTTTCTCCATCCTCACTGTTAGTACCTCAATTCAGGCATGCCACTACCTCATATATTCATTCAGTAGATATGTATTGAGTGCCTTCTCTGTGCCAGGTCCTGCAGATACAATGGTGAACAAGACAGAAATGGTCTTTGCTCTCCCAGATCTTAAACAGGAATACCATTGCTGAAAGCTTCATATGTGATATCTCATTTAATCCTCCAAATACCCTTTGATGTAAGAATTACTATGTTCCCATTTTTCAGATGAGATAACCCAGTCTTAGAAAGTTTAATGATTTGTTCAAGGTCATATGGCTAGCTGGTAAATGGTGGTGCCAGGAATCACATGCAAATCCACCTTACTTTAAGGCATGGTTTTATTTTGTTTTGTTTTGTTCTGTAGGCTCTACACCTAATGTGGGGCTTGAACTCACAACCCCAAGATCAAGAGTCACATGCTCTATGGACTGAGCCAGCCATGTGCCACCTAGAGCCATGTTTTTAATCACTTGACTATGTTCTTTCTCATGCAATTTCAATGAATTGAATACTGTAACAAGAAGTATGGTGGTTTAGATCACTGCAGCCTCCCAACTGGACATTCTTTCTGCATTTGTATGTTTCTAAAGTGCAAACTGGGGAGAATGGTGGTACCTCCTTTAATTGAGGGCACTTGGAGGAAGAAGATGAGGCTTTGCATGGAAGGTGATAGATACATTCAGGCCTTAGATATATATTGATTTTGAGATGGCTCTGAAACATCCAAGTGGAGATACCCAGCAGTAATGTGACAGACAAGTCTGAAGTTTGGAGGGAAGCCGGGTTGGAGACGAGGCACTTGGCATCACTTGTACTTATAGGTCAGCTAAATTAAGGCAATTACTGGGACTCTTCAGGGGCTCCTAGAAGAGGAGCAGCCTGCTGAGAAAAGGGCAGGGTACAGACTTAAAGAGAGTGGAGTAGATTTAGGATAATTGATTAGAGAAAAAAAGAATTCACCAAGGGTACTCAACTTAAGATAATTAAGTTGTATTTAGGGTTAGAGAGAATGAATTTATAGTTGATATCCATCTGCATGACTGAGGGATTTTCTCCAGCAGCAAATAACCAACTCAAGAATAGGAAGACTTGCCAAAATTTTATTATTTTACTAGTTCCTTTCTTTTGTCTCACTCTGATTCAAGACCTTGCCTGTGAGTTCCCAGAGCACCCTGATTTTACCTTTGATCTGCTAAGGAACACTTGACCTATCAGGTTCTATTTAAGTCCACCTCCCCTTTGGACTTTGAAATCCTCAAAGTTCTTTGAGACTTTGAGAACTCCAAAGTTATTTTCCTTTTGAAATCTGTTTTTTATTGTTTTTATTCCCTATTATGTACTTGTTTTATCTCCATGTTAGGCTGCAGAGTCTCTAAGGGGAGGGACTGTGATTTTGCACAGTTCTATAGGAGCATCACCGTAGTTCAATGCCTCAGACACAGTATTTTGTTAAACATTTGTGGGACTGGATTGACTTTAATCTGGAAGCTGCAATGTGAAAACTAACCAACTATCTAATTCTATCAAGCAGCAATTTTTAAGACTTGGCAATTTTATTCAGACTTGGAATAAACAATCCCCTCGTCTCAGCCTTCATTCTCTTTCATTAAGAAGTAGCTAGGACACCTCCACCAGGTACATAACATTTTGTCTTTGGAGTTTGGACCCTACAGGCAGCTCTCTAGGCTCTTTGACCATGGATAAGCTACTCAGCATTTCTGGGTCTACTGAATCTCAGCAGTTTAATAAAACTCAGAGGATTGGATGTGATGATTGCAGATGTCCCTTTCTGTTCTAAAATCCAAAGATTAAAAAAGAAGTGACCAGCACCAAAAAACAAGTAGATAAAAATCAAATCAAATCAAATCCAAAGATTTCATGACCCCCCCCCCCAGAAGACCTTTAAACCACACTTAAGAATACTGCCTTATAAAGCACAATTAAAACATGGGTTCCAAGTGAAATAAGTCAGAGACACAAAAACCACTATGACTTAAAAAATATGTGGAATCTAAAAAAAAATAAATGAATGAACAAAGAAACAAAAACTAGAAACAGACTCATAAATACAGAGAACTACTGATGGTTGCCAGAGGGGAGGTGGTTCGTGTGATGGGCAAAATAGGTGAAGGGGATTAAGAGATACAAACTTCCAGCTATAAAATAGATAAGTTAAAGGGATGAATAGTGCAGCATAGGGAATATAGTCAATAATATTGTAAGAACTTTGTATGATGACACATGGTAACTACACTTTTCATGGTGAGCATTTCATAACGTATGTAATGGTCAAATCACTATGTTGTACACCTGAAACTAATATAATACTATATGTCAACTATACGTAAATTAAAAAACACATGGGTGCCATGTTTCACAATTAGAAAATGTCAAACAGATCCCTATCTCTATAAAGTTGGGCTACAATGAACTTCCTTTAATCCTCACAGAGCACATTGCCTCTAAAATGAAGACACTGGCATTTTATATTTAATTATTGCTTTGACCACTGGTTAAAACATTTAATAGATGCAAGATGTTTTTCAGTGGTAGATTTATCCAAAAATCAAACAAAAGGGCACTGTTATTCACTTTGCTAGTAAAAAGACAAGAAGGCTAGAATGTGAAACACCATCTCAAATCTCATGTGTACCTTGGATAACACTTTCCTTTTTTTCAGATTAGAAATCAAAGAGTGGAAGTGACTTACTCAAGGTTATAGATGTACTAAATGGCAAGGCTGGTAGTAGAATCCAAGGCTTCCAGTCATATGCTTTTTTTTTTTTTAAACAACCAAATTGGTCAAAAATCTCCTGAAAGACAAAAACAGATGAAAGTGAAATGCCAGTTGATTGAGTTTAAACAGAGACCCCACTTTGTTCTTTCCAGGTTCAATAATAAACAATTCCAGTGATTAGCATGAAGGGCTGGCAGATGAAACATTTAACTCCTAAACAAAAATATTTGTATTTTTGCACTGAAGTTAGTAAGTCAATTGTAAAAATTAAAGTAAATGGAAAATAAAGAGACTTAACAAACCCAGAATTCAATTTTCCTTCACTCTTTTGGAAGACAGAAAAAAAAAAAAATCCCTGCGGTTCCCTTCATTAGCAGGCAGGGTGGTGAGTCCCATTGTAAATCCCACTTATAAAGGCTCATGGCTACCTGCAGAGCTTAGGAGTACCAATCACATTAGTGAAGACACCAGATGACCAAAGGAAGCAGTGAGGGTCTGGGAAAGCTAGTAAACAAAAGGCAGCATTCCAAATGAATGCCATTGCTAGAGACTGCATTGTAAAATGCCTGGATTTGAGAACCCTAAAGCAGATTAGTTTAAGGCAACAAAAGATTCAAACAAGATACAAAGAACCCATTTTGACACATTAAGAAATTGTCTTCATTAGATCATCAGGTGCTTAAGTGTAATCATTAAAAAAATAATAATTCCATTTAAGTTGTGTTTCAAGAAGTTGTCCTGGAAGAACGGGGACTTAAACATGGTTCTTGAATATAACATGTTCATGACCAAAATTAATGAACTACACATGCTAGCCTTTTTCCCTTTTAATCTTCCTGACATTTTAAAGCCCTGTAATGACTTTAAAATTTGTTATACACACCATTTCAATGGACCACTCTGCCATGAGTACTGCTACTTTAAGCACCAACTAGAAAAACTTGAATCTTTCCAATCTTCCATGTTGTTGTAATACTTTTAAGTATGAATTGCCAAAATGAAAAGCAACAAAACATCAGGCCATGGTATAATTTCCTGGACATTTTCTATCACTTCCTGTGCTTATTTGGCTGTTGTCACAAAGTTTAGACTCAAATACAGTCTAGATGTTTAAATTTGAAAATGTGGAAGTAAAACCTTATTTACTTCCATGTGAAGAAGGCTGATATTTGCTGTTGTTTGTTTTCTTTTGTTTTGAGGGTGGAATTAGGGAATTATGTTCAATAAACTTAATAACTGCCAATATTGTTTGCCAGTTTTATTCACTAGATATCCATAGTGCTAGGCTTAATAATGCTGATGTGAGGTAGAATTACTTATTGAAAGTCCTGTAAGAAGACATGGTCACTGACAATATATGTAATATTAGATCAAATGGCCTTCTATTCAACGTTAGACCATCAATCAGTCTGAAATTTTACAAATGTATTTAAAGACCCTCTATCAATAGCAGATAAGCAGACAGGCAAAAGTGGTTCTGATCATTTAAACAGTCCTAAAATTCTATAAGCCAAACTTGAGGTATAATAATGAGAACCTTTTCCTGTAATTTGTATTTGAAAATTAATTTCTCATCATACCTCAATTTGATAATCATCCCTCACCAAGAACAGAAGTAGTTCAGCTCCCACTTTCCCTTTAGAGGTACTCCCATTGTTTTGTCAAACCCTAATAGGGTCATAAGCAAGGCTTCACTGACACAGAAGGAAACAGTTCACAACTAATGAGCTGAGGTCACCTGCAGCTTTTAAGGCCAGGTGAAAACTTTGACTTCATTGATGTTCAAGTGGAAAAACATTGGAAAAGTACAGTGAGTATGAGCTAACAGTTTTCTGGCTTCACCTCTCCCCTAGGCTTAAAAATTATATAATGATAATAACATTATAATAAGATTAAAGTTTGTTATACTATTTATTTAAAAATATAATCAATCACCCTTGTTTGACAGAGGCAAAATGAAGTAGACAAATAAAGACACTGGTGGCTGAGCCACATTTCAAGTTTACAATAGCAGATGAGGGGCACAACTCTCATTGCCCACTCCCTCAAACCCTCATAATGCTGTGGCTTCTCCAGCCTTTTCAGTTTTGTCACATCGACGGTGGCAGACATATGCCCTATCAAGTCAGTAACAGTATTTTCTCAGACAGCTCCTTATTTGCTGACTGCATTCATGGAATGTCTCCTTTCATTGTCTCATCTATCCCTTCCCTCTCTCCTTGGCAGCTCAGAGACAGGACCAAGAACTGCCTGACTTGCGAGCCCCTAAAGCAGTGAAGACAAGTGGTGTGGGGGTGATAAATCTGAGTCAGATCATGCTCTAATACTTTGCAATCACGTGGCTTGAGGCTAGTTATTATCTATAAAATGAGAATAAGATTTCCTACTTCATCAGGTTATAGTAGATGGTGTATGCAGAGCACCTGGCATGTATTAGACATACAATAAATGTTAATACTCTTCCTCATAGAAATCCCTAACCACAGGAAGAATTATGCTTTGACAGAGTGTTCTTTCATGTATATTATCTCAGTTAATTTTTGTAAGATTACCACACTCAGAAGTAGCAAAGTACTCAAATGCATGTCCTCTGACGCCAGAACCAACTTTTTTTCTATTGGGCTACTATGTGAGGGGCTGTGGTGGTGGAGATCACATCATATTCCTATATCATCAATGCCTGTGGATAGGGATGTGGAGCATGGGCTGAACTGGGAGGGATCTTAGAAGTAAGTAAATGAAGCAAAAAAAATACAATCAAACAAAACCATACCACTTGGTAGGGTAACTGCCAGAGAGAGAAACTGCCCTTAGTGTTTATCAATAAAGTATCCTTTATGGTAAAAAAAGAAAGAATGAAAGTGAAAAATAATTATAATGTCCTGGGTGCTAGATCTTTATAAGAATGTGATTATATTAAGCTGGTCAAAAAAAAAAAAACTTATGAAAATAACAGACCTAAGAATATTATTTTAGTCTAAGGTTGAGAAAGGTTTCCTAATTGTCATTAGATGCAACCAATATCTAAATTAGCCAAAATTTCCTAAAGTACCTCAGAACTATGAGTTTGACTTTTATACACTTTTACTTCCTTTAATCCTCACAATAACATCTTGAGATATACATTGTATTCATTATGAGAATACAGACAACAAAAGATTGAGTGACTTATTTGAGAAAGTTAGCAGTGCTGTTACCCAGACCTACATCCTTTAAACCCTACATGTGTATTTTTCAAGCTAAGTCACATTATGTTTTCTGCAGTAACAGAAAAGAATATGTGAAATGGTCTAAACTGTAATCAAGATTGTTAATTAAAACTCATGAGAGGAGTAACAAATGTCAGGTTGGTTAAACATGAGTTTACATACACAGACTGTAAATATCCTACTTAGAGACTTGTGAGGTCAGAATGATATCCATTGTTTAGGTTTGAAAATAAATTTTTTTTTTTTTAAATTTTTTTTCAACGTTTATTTATTTTTGGGACAGAGAGAGACAGAGCATGAACGGGGGAGGGGCAGAGAGAGAGGGAGACACAGAATCGGAAACAGGGTCCAGGCTCCGAGCCATCAGCCCAGAGCCCGACGCGGGGCTCGAACTCACGGACCGTGAGATCTTGACCTGGCTGAAGTCGGACGCTTAACCGACTGCGCCACCCAGGCGCCCCTGAAAATAAATTTTTAAAGTCATTCCTGGCCTACTACGGAAGCCAGACTGAAAGAAAATGGGATTCCTAACTCATTCCAGTCCGATTATATACAATCATATTCTGACTTTACTATTTGCATTTTTTAACTTAAAACTTTCTAAGAGAAATTTACAGCTTAAACCAGAATGACAACTTTTCACCCAAGGATATGATCTTCACTCTCTCTTATTTCTTTTCATTCTATTACCTACCTAGAAAAATCTTCGTTGAGAATCAAAATATAAGGAAATTCCTAATTAATGGAGTTGAGATATATGAACCGATGGCATGTAAATTGAAAGACAAAGTGCTCTTTATTTGGGGATAAAAAGTGAATAAACTAAGAAGAACCCTAAAAAAATCTGCATGAAGAAACAAGTCACCAGAGCTATGGATGCAGATAGTCAACATTCAGGAGAGATGGAGTGGGTCAGTCCTGCCAGTTTGGGTGCTCAGAGAGGCTCTTTTTAAAGTCACTGCCAGTTGAATAGTAATGGTGGTGGTGGTAGAAAGTGCTGAATGATAAATCAGGACATCGTGAGGAAGAATGGAATGGAAGTTCCTATTTGTTTCAGCAACTGCTATAGCATGGGTTATATTTGACCTGAATGTAACTAAACAGAAAATCTGGCTGGAATTACTATTGATTTTTCTTGATGAAACCAAGGTGCCCACTGAGACACTGTTAAAGTTTCGCATCATTTACATCAGTGTTTCTCACAAAGTCTAGTTCAAGGACTGCATCTGAATCACTTGACGAATGGTACTCACCATGGAGATTCCTTATCCTCTCTCTCAGAGATTTACGAGTCACTAATTCTAGATAAGGACTCAGGAATCTGCATTTTGAATACCCCAGAAAGTGTTGCTAGATTTAGCAAATAGACAACGCGAGCCCCAGATGATTCTATGACATTACAGTTTGAAAATCACTTATTTGGAAAAAAGAGGGGGAGGGGATCAAAACTGTGTATGATTGTTAAATGGGATGCTTATTTATAACAATTAGCCATACATATTAAAAAGAAAAGAAAGAAACCTCACTGTCTGATCCTAGGACTGGCTCCTTGACTACTCTCTGCTTCAATCTCTTCCTTTGGAAAGTGGAAACAAACCAATGATGATTCCTACTAAGCCCCCTGCCACTCTGGTTATGCTCAAAGAAGGTACCTAAAAGCACAAGAGAGTTAGAAAGGCCATTTTGCCACGACAACAGCAACTTGTTACTGGGTGTACTGTGTACACCTCCACCACTGTTTAGATGCCTGTGGCATTTGACCTTTACCTCTTCCTCTGAGGCCGGCCCTAGCAGGGAACGAAAGCATCTAAAAAAATGGAACATTGCTTATCAACTAGGTTTTTAACTGTTAAACCTAACTTCTCTAGGTTTTACATTCCACTCCCCCCTTCCCAAAAAGCTTCTAACCAAGCTTTAATGGTAATTGGATTCTGTGTTACATGACAAATGTGTATTAGAAGAACATTTAGAATGTTCAACTCTGTAATAAGAGGCATCAAGCCTGTGAATCCTGGGGTAAAGAAGACTGCAAATCATGCTCCCATTTCACAGAAAAGTTAAACAGAAAAATTGCAATATTATTACGTACAATTATTAAAGTAGTTCACTAGGGAAGAGATGTCAGAATGGAGGGGAGTTCTGAGAAAATGACACAGGAGCATAGAAGGGTGGAGGTAAGGATAGAAAGACATATGGGGAGTCTGCAAAGGTAAATTTTGACGATTAGTGGTATGCTGGTGGTTAGTAAATGCCAGTGTGCCTCAGAATCATGGTATGGCTGGCTGTGACATCCTTCTCTGCATTTTCAAAGTCAGTGTATGCCATAAAGGAAAAGTGAAAAATTAGTCACATTAAGAAGAGCTCACACACAAATAAGTATAATCTGACTTGATGTAAGGAAGACCCAGCAGACTTTGTTTGCTTATTCAAGTTTTCTGCTGTATTGCTGGCATAATGTCCTATTGTTTCTTTACTACTAACAGATATATGGGAGGCTGGGTCAAACATCATCTGATACCATTCTCAATATGAGGGCTTTGTTTGTTTCCATATAATGATGTTCTTGGGCTGTTAAAATCGGTCAGGGTCTTTCCTTATTATAGTTAGACAAGTCACTTTACAGAAGGAAGGAAGACACCTGATTCACATGACCAAGCATAGCAAAGGGAGCATGTGAACTTTCAACAAAAGAGGAAGCTTTACACCAGATGTGAAAAAGTAAAGTTTATTTTTCCATTTAGCTTGTTTATTTAAGTAAGAAGGAAGGAGACAGCGGCTGCTTCCCATTCCAAACTACTCAGGGAATTACTTTTCTTTCTTCTTTATAAATGAACAAAATTGGCTTACTGCAGTTTCCAGAGAGATCTGGAAAGGAACCAAGTCAGTAATGATTACATTTCATCTGTAGCTAGTTTAACCTTTGAAACCTGCCAATCAGCAGACAAGACCAACAGGGAAGGTCAATGCAGCCTTGCCCATCTAGCATTCTCTTAATGTTTAGATAGAAAATAATTTATTACAGAAATTATTTTAAGAAATACAAAGCACAGTATAGACTGTAATCAAGGCCCTTATAAAATTCATTTAGCAGCTGAGAAACCCTCAAGTCTTAGGTTAGTTTACTATCCATTTTAATAATTGTGATTAGGCAGCACAATGATAGAACTTTTACATTTAAAACAAAATAACTGAAGGAAAACATCTTTTGTCCTTGATTCATCTATCTTTTCACATTATTTTGGTCTGACACATCATTTGTTTCTCAGCTGAAGATCTTCTTGGTATATATCCAAAGACAAACACTATCTTTTTCACAAATTGTTAAACATTCCTCTTAATCCTGAAGGTATTAAATGCTATAAAAATAATATAAAATATACCACAAAACAATCATTGATATTTTGATCATGTGTTCATTAGCAAAAAGAAAAAAAACAGGCCACAAAATATTAAATGGCTTTTCCCTCTTCATTTACACATCCATTAAAAAAATGCTTAACTCCTTTTCCTCCCCCATAATATCCTCTCATCCTGCTTCTTGCAGGAAAAAAGAGAACACCATCACTGAGATTAATGGAGCATTGGTAAAGTACTTTAGGTACAAATGACCCACTTTTATGTACTGCCAGAACAATTCAGCAAGGGTTTAGGAAGAAGAAAACCTCAAGTTCCTTTCCATTGAATCCATGCAGCTGGTGGTGATAAATTGATTGTTCTCCTTTAACAGCAGGGTCAGAAAGAAAAAGAGAGAAACATTTTCTATAACTGGCTATATTTTTTATTAATTAGTAAACTTTTTTTCTTTAAGTGCCCTATGTCATCAAGAAGAATTGCCTCCAGTTTTAATTAAAGCCCTCTCAAAGATAAACTCATCCTGCTAAAATGCAAGAGTGGCATAATGGGATGATTTTTCTTTGAGTAAGACAAAATGCAAGTGGTCCCTCTTTCTAAATGAAGGAGAAAAGGGATTGATCTACTTCTGGACTTCTATTTCCTGGGATTGTTTCTTAAATACTTTCTGTTTATCACTTTAGTTTATCATCTTTAAAAACAACCAAAAATAGAATTGGTAATATATCAAATTCTAGATACTGTGTGAAATTCAAGAATCCTAAATTTTGAACTTAAATCTGTTCTTCTAAGTATCACTATCAAGTGTGAGTTAAAGTAAGACTCACTCATTTGGTCTTTGCTATGAACTCTCCACAAAGATCTGAATCTGGCCCTTCAACTACTATAGTTACTGCAAAAATTACAATTGCTAACATCAGCTAATATTTAATGCTCAGTTTGAAGATTTTTTCATGCAATCTAATAGTTTATTTTTATTTAAAACCAGGATGTAGCTACCATTTCATAGCAGTAGTGTTAGAGACCAGGAAAGGTAGGGAAGAGGTGTCTAGAGTGGAGTGGTTACTACAAGTCTATTCTCAAGGCTTAGATGTAAAAGCATGCTGGGATGTAAAAGATTCAGTATTCACAGAATCACTAAAATAATACATTGAACAGAGTATTAACATTTGATACGATTAGTAAATGAACACATTTATACGTGCATTTGTGTGCGTGTGTGTGTGTGTGTGTGTGTGTGTGTGTGTACACAGTAAAGCCACCTTCCAGACATCAGATTTGTGGGAAACCTCAACTACCTATCCTTGAACCAGTCAGGCACCTAGAAATAAGAGGAAAATAAACTTTCACAGTGAAATAAAGAAAGAAATGTGACTAATTTGTATTGTAGGTGCAGACTCACCCTCAAGTATAACATAAAACAGCAGTTTACCAGCAACATGACACACTGGTTCCAGGGAGAAGTGATAACTCACCTAAAGAGAAGAGACTCCATATCTACAAAAGTAGACAAACACACACACACACACACACACACACACACACACACACACACACACGTACTAAATTCTCAGGATATTATAGAGGCAAATGACCCTATACTAAATACTTCAATAGTCACTGCAGGCAACGCTGTAATTCAGTGAACCCCAAAAGCAGATCTTTATAATTAGGACCCTGAGTCAGCAAATATGTGCTATTTAAAAGGCAGAATACATGGAAACCAATTTGACAATAAATTTCATATATTGAAAAAAAATAAAAAATAAAAAAAAAAAAAAGGCAGAATACTAAGTAATGTATTATAGGAAAATCTTTCAATGAAATAACTGATTTTTTTTTTGAGCCTTCAGTTACATGGAAAATAAAGTCATATGGAAAAACTTTACTATTGTTATGCTTTAGGCAATGTATTTTGCCTCTAACTTTCGAAGGTTTTTCTGAATACTCATTTGTTATGCTCAAAGAAGTTCCAAGGAATGTAAATATTTTAAATATTATCACTATTTACAACTAGATTAAATTATACAATTAAGAGTTGAATTTTTTAAAGGATGCCTTTTCCAATTATATTTGCCTTGTTAAAAATTGTGTTAATCAATTGTGTGTACAAGTTTTGGGTTGCACTGCAGTGTCTCTTCTTCCATATGACTGTAATAAGCTACCACTCCTGGCTAGTAATAAGTTATCACCTATACTATTATGATGTGATTTTAAAATCTGATGTACAGTCTCGGTTATTAAGACCTCTGAAGAGATTTGCATGAGGAACAGCAGGAGGAATTACTTAAAACTTGAAACAAAAATTCTTGATTCATTAATTACTTGTTGAACACCGCAATGTCATGGATGTAATCCAATGGTCCTGGAGGATGCTTAGAAAACAACAGAATAAGAAGATTTCAGATACTCTGAAATCTTTGACTCTCTTCCTTTGAAAAAAATCTTCTGTCACAAGTCAGAAGGATAATGTCTCTTTTCACCCAATGAGAAAGCTGTTCTCACACGAGCATAATTAATCTTCTGACACCATGACAAAGAAATTCCTTAAAAGGATTTCTCCGATTTCCTCTCAAGACAGAAGATTGTCTTTATCCATCATCTGTTCTTCCTGATCCCTTCTTTTTGAATATCCACATCAGCAGAATTGTCCATCAGAAGAGACAGCAGGAGGGAAATCTCTGCATGATTGATAGGGCCCTGATGCTCTGCAGGCTATTTAAGTGCAAGCATCTATTGTTGCAAACTTACTTTACAGCAGTTAAACAAATATAATAGTCACCAATTCAACCATTGTGCAGCTTAGACTTGACTAAAACTAGTAAGTGAAGTTTGCTAATGACAAGGCACTGATTTAAACTTTGCAGATAAGTTGTCCTGGTGCCTATTCAGAAAAAAAGAATATTCTCAAAGTCATGAAACACTATATATGGTATATTAGAAAGTGTTACACACTATACTGTATGTAGATGGACATTCCCATTAAAAAACAAGAAACATCTGAAACTTTATCTTAACAGTCACTCAGTACTTCTCACCTACATCATGGCTATTTAGGAAAACAAACAAACAAAATTGCATTATGTTACCATCAAGAAAAATGAGATGTGTCAAAGAAGAAAGTGGTACCAATACTCCCTTAAAATTATTTTTTCAGATTCATCATAGTAAAGTTTTTTTTTTTCAAAGAGAGATTCTGGTATATTCAGGTGCTCTCACCCCCATCTGTGAAAGAAAATGCAAGGCTATTTGAGACTCCTTGTGAGGACCTGCTACTTCCTTGGGTGGAACTAATGAACAAGAAGAGCACTGTAGGTCAGTTTCAAGTGGAGGAGCAAAGCACACTGAGCAAAGGCCCAATCCACAGAAAATGCAAGCCTGGCTCCATTTGCAAAGTAATCTATATGAAATGGAAACAAATCTAGAAATCTCACTAAGCTCTGGTAAAAGCACACCCAATATCAACAGTAGAGGTTACAGTATGCTCTGTGTTCTTTATAGATGCTGCCAAGAAAGGCCACTTGAGCCCAGACACTAGGACACACTGACACCATGTGTTCTGTTTGCACCACAATGACCTTGACTACTCAGTTCTGGACGCACCCTGTGAAAATATTTGTTTATGCTTCCAATCCCCAAACACTGAGGCCAGCCCCAGCTCACTGGTGCTTCCCTTTGTATCTTTAGAAGGACAGACTGTTGCTGCCTGACCTATCATGGGGCGTCTTCTCCAGCTGACCTGCCTCCTCCGGCCAAGGAGAACGACTGATGGCTGGTCCACAGCCAGGACCCACGTGTTTTGCAATGAGCAGCTTAAAATGGTTTTTCTTAAATTGCAGAGTTATATTCAGGATTGATTACCCCTTTGAAGATTTAGGGGAAAAGAATTAGATCCAGGATAAAGACCTAGGAAAATCTTTGTGGATAATGAGGGACACTAACCAGTTTGAATGCAGAATATCATAGAGTTTGAATTTAGAGAAGCTGGAAATCAATTGAGAATGAACTGGTAGTAAAAGTAACACAGGAGGAGGGCCAGATGGGGAACTCAGACATACAGCTCAGAAGGGACTTTGAAGCGTTCCCTCACCAGCTAAGGACCCAGAAATCTGACCAGGGCTCACATCACCAATAGCTCCACATCGTTGGCTGACAGTTCTTTTGTGAATGGCTTGTCTTCCCAACAGGATTGTGTGTGTACTGGGACAGAGCAGGGTGGGTGGCAAGAACCAGTCCTTATCATTTTTGTTTGTCTATCATACAACATATAGCATCTTGTCAAGATAAATAAACACTTACTAGTTAGTTAGAATGGAAATTGATTAACAGGCTATTAGTTCTGCCCAAGGCCAGGTGTATAATACCTGAGAAGGGGACCTTGAGACTAAGTCCAAGTTCATGAGGAATTCTCTCTTGCCTATAATGATCCCCAGAGTTAAATCCTTGATGAGAAAAACCTACCAATGTATATGGGAAATCTCCGTACCTTCCTCTTAATTTTGCTATGAACCTAAAATTGCTCTAAAAAATTACATTAAAAAAAAAAGCCCAAAACAAAATAAAACAAACCCTACCAGTACTCACAAAAACACAGGGGAAACCAAACATTTCATTCTTTTGCCCTTCAGAGATATCTTTGTAAGACAAGGATCAGTTGTAATGTGGTCCATCATGAATATTTAACACTAATTGTGTTCACAGAACCGACTCTGGATTAAGACAGGCATTTACTGGATTCTAGCTCCCCTGCTTCCATGGGTGCATATGGTTCAGTCTCTCTTTGCTTCAGTTACTTCATCTGTAAAGTGGAGATAATAATGGTGCCTATATATTATAAGGTGTTGTAAGGATTAAATGTAAATCCTGGCATTTGGCAAACACTCAGTACATACCAACAGATTATTATTCATTCCCTATTGCCCCCTTCCCCCCTCATTCATGCAACTCTCTTAGTAGGTACATTCAGCTCTATTTCTGGGAGTTTATCACCACACACACACACACACGCACACACATACACACACACACACACACACACACACTACCAGATTTTGGTGCTAAGAAAGGAGTAGGCCCAGTAAATTGAGCTAAATGGTCACTTCTGAATGACTGAGAAAAAAGAATGAGTAAATTAAGCAGAACAAGCAAAGAACAGAGCAGGCCAAGGTGACACAGGGGCTGGAAACAGACAATTTCTCTGAACTCTATTTGAACTATTGCAGGCCTGCGTGTGCCTCATTCTGCCTCATCCAGCTCAGCTTCACCACCTGGCTTCCTGGTTACCTTTACACTGTCTTCAAGTTGGGGTCTTACTGGGATACACAAAGCACATTCTGTACTTATTTTTATTTCTATTCAGTTCAATGCATACCTATTTTGTTCCTGTAGTTGCCAAGCATTGCTACATGCTGAGGATACATTTGTGAATAAGACTATAATTTAGAAATTCACAGTTCATTGAGGAGGGCACTTGTGGAGATGAGCATTGGGTGTTGTATGGAAACCAACTTGACAATAAATTATATTTAAAAAAAAAAGAGGTTAATACCTCAGAGGGCCTTATATGACAACCTACATACACTGTAATACAGAGCACACATGGTGCAATAGAGTATAGTATAATAGAGAACATGTAGTGTAATAGGGAACATGAACGGTGTAATAGAGAACATACACAATGCAACAGAGAATATACATGATGTAATAGAGAGCATTCCAGTGCAATGGAGAACATAGTGTAATAGAGAACACACATAGTACAACAGAGGACGTACATAGTGTAATAGAGAACATACATGGTATAACAGAGAACACACATAGTGCAATAGAGAGCATACATGGTATAACAGAGAACAGGGAGCATATAGTACAACAGAGAATACACATGGTGCAACAGAGAATAAACATGATGTAATAAAGAACAGATATGATATAATAGAGAGTATACGTGGTATAATATAAAACATACACGGCGTAATAGAGAACACGTGGTGCAACAGAGAACATACATGATGTAATACAGAACACACATGGTGTAACAAAGAACACACATAGTACAATAGAGAACAGACCTGATATAATATAGAGCATACATGGTGCAATAGAGAATATACATGGTATAATAGAGAATGCACATATTATAATAGCACACATAGTGCAACAGAGCACACACATGGTGAAATAGAGAACATACATGGCATAACAGAGAACATACAAGAAGCCTAGGTGGGAGTGGCACTTAGGACTTAAAACATGAGGGGGAGTTTGCATGACAGAGAAAAGGTAGTGTTGTAGACATTCCACATAAAGAAAACAGTGGGGCCAAAGAAGTAGGTGTCACTTTTGTGTGTGTCTGAGTCCTAGAAAGCATGAAGGCAGAATGGCAGGAAGTTAGATTACAGAGTGAAGTGACATTAAGAAAGGCTATTAGGCTTTAAAAATTTTTTCCCCATATAAAGAGGAGTTTTTAAAGATTTTAGGTGAAAGAGTAACATGATAGAATTTGTTTTTCAAAAAGACAATTCATGGAACCAAATGGAAGACACGGGAGTAGGAACAGGAAAAAGAGTCAAATGTCATAGCGCTTGGAAGGGGATGATTAAAATGGTCTGGCAAGAGGCAATGAGGAACTAAAAGGACAGTGGAGCTGCGATGTCATTTATTCAACTTTTGCAGGTTCCTGAATTGGCAGGGTTTAGTGACACACTGGACGTGGGATGTGAGAGGGGAGGAAAAGCCTTCGATAACAGGGAAGTTTCTAGTTGGAGTAGTTGAGTAAATGCCATGCCATTAATTAGGATAGGGGTGGTAAAGGAAGTGTTGCCCTGTTTCTGTGTGTGTGAATTTGTAGAATCATGTGTCTGAAGGCCTTTTGTTTACCCTATGTCACTAATACCCGGACACTCCAGAAGGGAATTTAAGAATAGATTGAAACCTTAGAAAAATAATATTTTCCAGTGGGTTTTTAATAAGGTATTCTTTTATTTCTACTTCCTTACCAAAGGAATCCTATGACACCTACTATAAATTCTAATTTTTAACAATTGTGCAAAATTCCATTATTTACTCCATAAGCCGAATGGCTCAATGGATTTTGTGGCTAGACCTGTCTTTAAGTAAGAGACAGAGAGGTGAAAAAAGAAAAAAAGAAGAGCAGACATCTGCCAAAAGGCTACATGTGCCAAATGGGAAATGAGAGCACATTTAGAGAAAGAGGAAGAAGAAACAACAGGGGGGTTAAATACCCCTATTTTACTGCTAGGGAAAGTTTCTAAAGGGGAAGAACTTGTTTCATGATCAGTTTCATATATCCAAGGTCCACATCAAAGAGAACACAAGTCATTTTCAGAAGGTAGTAGCTGTCTTATTCTTCTATTACTGTTTTTGGGGCATCTATTATATCAGATTAAAAGATGGTTTTTATTAATGATTAACTACAGTGTTAACAAATGTAAACAAAATTAATATGACATTTAATGAAAAGCAACTTGGTTTACTCACTAAACTACATGATTACCCAGCACATTCACCTTTAAAAAATATTATAGTTATTTTATTTTATTATTTTTAAAATATTAATTCCAGTATAGTTAACATACAATGTTATATTATAGTGATTCAACACTTCCATACATCACCCTGTGCTCATCACAAGGGCACTCCCTAATCCCCTTCATCTATTTCACTCATCCCCCTACTCCCCTCTTCTCTGGTAACAGTTTGTTCTCTACAGTTAAGAATCTGCTTCACTTTTATAAAAAAATAAAATAAAATTACTACTGAGAATGGGGCAGGATTGTGGACAAGGTAGTTGGAGCTCAAGCAGGCAACTATCTTTTTTTTTTAATTTTTTTTAATGTTTATTTATTTTTGAGAGAGAGACAGAACATGAGTGGGGGAGAGGCAGAGAGAAAGAGATAAAGAGAGAGGAGACACAGAATCTGAAGCAGGCTCCAGGCTCCGAGCTGTCAGCACAGAGCCCGACATGGGACTCAAACCCACAAACTGCAAGATCATGACCTAAGCCAAAGTCGGATGCTCAACTGACTGAGCCACCCAGGTGCCCCCCCCCCTTTTTTTTTAAGGAAACATATTTTTAGGGGAACTTTTTTTTTTTTAGTTTTAGTTTTAGAGAGAGAGAGACAGACAGAGAGAGCACGAGCAGGGGAAAGGGGTAGAAGGAGAGAGAGAGAGAATGAGAAACTTAAGCAGGCTCCATGCTCAGTACGAATCCCGACACAATCCCGACTCAATCCCATGACCCTGGGATCATGACCTAAGCCCAAATCAAGAGTCAGACGCTCAGCCAACTGAGCCACCCAGGCACCCCACCCCCCACTTTTTAAAAGTTTGTTTATTTATTTAAGTAATCTCTACATCCAACATGGGGTTCAAACGCATGACCCCAAGACCATGAGTTACATGCTGTTCTAACTGAGCCAGCCAGGCACCCCAAGCAGTCAGCTTTCTTGGACCAGGAGGCATCTTCAGGAATGACAGCCACACATAGAGGAGCAAAAGACAGAAGGGGCCCAGGTCCCTGATATCATGTATCACAATCTCAGGCCTAGACTAGCTTATGCCAGAAATGGTCTCCTAGAGCAGAAAAGTGGAATAATTCCCCTTAGACACACTCTCAACAATAAGGGTTAAAACAAAAATTTGTTTTTTGGTTGGTTTTTAGAGAGACAAAATTTGCCAGTCACATAAAATTTCCAGTAACCTGTTTTTTTATTATATGACTAATGCCTTTCATATTTAATCAAGATTTAATTTTCCCCTAGGAGCCAAATGACACTGAAGAAAGAAACATCTGCATTCAACCTCCCACAAACTAAACTCTTATACAGCTTTTATTCTAATCCAAAATGATAGGATGATACAGTGCTTCTTCAGTTAGGTTCAGCAAACATGAATTGGACATCTATCTATGTGCTAGTGTTCAGTCATTTCATTAAACTGTATTAGCAAGAAGCATAAGTATGTATATGCCCAAATTTTCCAACAATTCAAGTACAGTAACAACTTCTCTCTCTAGGGGTCATTGACCCAGAATTCTCAACTACTGGAAACACAGATAAGCATACAAGCAGATAAGTATACAAACAGACACAACAGACTGCACAAAGTTCACATTTTAAATGTATTTGCACTTCACTCAAGGGGAGCAAGCCATCAGGCACTCACCCAAACTTGTTTCCTCTCATTTAAGACACAGTTTGAGGGAGTTTGGATATATGATTCTTAGCTTTGACAGATTAAAAGACGTGAGATCCAGGGGCAAGAACAATGACAATTAAAAAAAAGAAGTGAAACTTAAAATTGACACTGACAGTGAAGATAGAAAAATAACTTCAAAAAGGATACAGAGGAACTTAAAATATGCAACAATCAGGAGGCATTGAGTTTAGGAGTTCTATACATAGTTCTAGTATTTAGCTTGGTTCTAGTACATAGCAAGACATTGAAAATAACCAAAATCATCAGGATAAAGTTGGACTTATTAAACAATTAATAATCTATAGTAACTTTTTGAAAAACTTCTGTCAAATTATTCCTTTTTAAAATCTAAGCATTTCAGAGAATAAATTCTAGAGATCCCCTACAACTAAAAAATTCTCATGCACACATGAGCTGCGGATGGGCAGAGAGAGGGAGAGGAAAAGAATCCCAAGCAGGCTTCAAACTGTCAGTGAAGAGCATGATGTGGGGCTTGAACTCATGAACCATGAGATCATGACCTGAGCTGAAATCAAGGGTCAGATGCTCAACCAACTGAGTCACCCAGGCACCCCCAATGTACACATCTTAACTTAAAAATACTTTCTGGCTAAAAAATACTAACCATTATGTGAGCTTTCAACAGGTCATTAACTTTTTGCTGGGAGAGGGTCTTGCCTCCAAGTTGATGGCTACTAACTGATCTGGGTGGTGGTTGCTGAAGGTTGGGGTGGCTGTGGTACTTTCTTAACACAAGACAACAATGAAGTTTGCCATGGTGAATGACCCTTTCTTTCATGAGTGATTTCTCTGTGGCATGCAATGCTATTTGATAACATATTGCCCACAGTAGAACTTCTTTCAAAATTGGAGTCAATCCTCTCAAACCCTGCCACTGTTTTATCAACTAAGTTCATGTAATATTCTAAGTCCTTTGTTGTCATTTCAACAATCTCCACAGCATCTTCATCAGGAGTAGTTTCCTTCTCAAGAAACCAATTTCTTTGCTCACCCATAAGAAGCAACTGCTCATTCATTAAAATTTTATCATGAGAATACCGCAATTCAGTCACATCTTCAGGCCCCATTTCTAATTATAGTTCTCTATTTCTACCACATCTGCAGTGATTTCCTCCACTGAAGTCTTGAACCCCTCAAAATCATCCATGAGGGTTGGAATCAACTTCTTTCAAACTCCTGGTTAGGTTGATATTTTGATCTCTTTCCATGAATCATAAATGTTCTTAATCACCTAGAACCTAGAATGGTGAATCCTTTCCAGAAGGTTTTCAATTTACTTTGCCATGATTCATCAGAGGAGTCACTATCTATGGCAGCTATGGCCTTACAAAATATATTTCTTAAATCATAAGATTTGAAAGTCAAAGTTACTCTATAATCTATGGGCTACAGAATGGATGTGGTGTTAACAGTCATGGAAAGCACATTCATCTCATTGTATATCTCCATCAGAGCCGTTAGGTGACCATATGCATTGTCACTAAGCAGTAATATTTTGAATAGAATCTTTTCTTCACAGCAGTAGACCTCAACGGTGGCCTTAAAATACTCAGTAAGCCATGTTGTAAACAGATGTGCTGTCATCCACGCTTTATTGTTCCATTTATAGAGCACAGGCAGAGTAGATTTAACATAATTCTTCAGGGCCCTAGGATTTTCAGAATGGTCAGTGAGCACTGGCTTCAACTTAAAGTCACCAGGTGCAGCAGCCCCTAGCAAGAGAGTCAGCCTACCCTTGAAGCTTTGAAGCCAAGCATTGACTTCTCCTCTCTAGCTGGGCAAGGCCTAGATGGCATGTTCTTCCAATAGAAGGCTGTTTCATCTACATTGAAAATGTCTTCTCCATTGTAGCCAACTTTAGGTCTTCGGGGTAACTTGCTGCAGCTTCTACATCAGCACTTGCTGCTTCACCTTGTACGTTGATGTTATAGAGACAGCTTCTTTCCTTAAACATTATGAACCACCCTCTGCTAGCCTCAGACTCTTCTTCTACAAGTCCTTACCTGTCTCAGCCTTCACAAAATTGAAGAGAGTTAGGGCTTTGCTCTAGATTAGGCTTTGGCTTAAGGGAATGTTATGGTTAGTTTGATCTCCTATCCAGATTACTCAAACTTTCTCCATATCAGCAATAACGCTGTTACACTTTCTTATCATTTGTGTGTTCACTTGGGTAGCACTTTTAATTTCCTTCAAGAACTTTTCCTTTGCATTCACAACTTGGCTGTTTGGCACAAGAGGCCTAGTTTTTAGTCTATCATGGTTTCTGACTGCCTTCTTCACTATTCATTTCCAGCTTCTGATTTAAAATAAGAGACATGCAGCTCCTCCTTTCACTTGAGCACTTAGAGACTACTATAGAGTAATTATTAATTGGTCTAATTTCAATATTGCTGTATCTCAAAGAATAGTGAGGCCCAAGGAGAGGGGGAGAGATGGGGAAACAGCAGGTCAGTGGAGCAGTCAGATCACACACACCATTGATCCACTAAGTTCACGGTTTTATGTAAGCATAGTTCATCATGCCTCAATTGCAAGAGTAGCATCAAAGATCACTAATCACACTAATCACACCATAACAAATCCAATAATAATGAAAAAAATTTAAAATATTGCAAGAAGTACCAAAATGGACAGAGACATGAAGTGGACAAACATTGTTGGAAAAATGGCACCAACAGACTTGCTCGATGCAGGGTTGCCACAAACCTTCAATTTGCAAAAAATGCAATATCTGTGAAGAGCAATAGAGTAAGGCACAATAAAACAAGATATGCCTGTATGTATAGTGAAAAGTATATAATACTTCTCCCTAGGGACAACTACTATTGCTAGTTTCTTGTTTATTCTTTTGAGAGAAGATGGAATGGAATTGCAATATAAATATACACGCATATACATGAATGTATGCATTACCACAAAAGGTTAGCATACAACAACACTCTTCTGTAGCTCACATTTTTCACTTCACAATAAATCTTGGAGATCTTTACATATCAGAATATAGAAAGCTTCCACATTCTTTCTTTCATGGCTATACAGCACTGTGTGGTTGATTTAACCAGTTCACTAGTGAGTATTCAACCTTTGGCTATTACCAAAAATGTCTGCCATGAGTAATTCTATACATAACCATCTCAAACATGTTATCTCAGTAGGATAAATTCCTATTCATGGAATTGCTAAGTATATGAATTTAAATTTTTGATAGATATTGTCAAGTTGCCCTTCATAGAAATTAATTTCTACCAACAATGTATAAGACAGCCTGTTTCACCATACCTTTACCCACAGAATCATAACTTTTATATTTTTGATTAATTGAAAATTGAATTGCAAAAACAGTATTATTTCACTGGAAACAGAAATTTAAAAATTTGGAAGAATAGTAGCTCATTACAGTTTTAATTTGTTTAATTATTCCTTAGTATGAATGAGGTTAAGCATCCTCTCAAGTTTAAGGATCACTTAAAGAACATTAGAACTGATGTAACTAACTATCACAAACTAAGGAACTAGCCATTTTGTCCATGATAGGAGTTACAAATATTCTTCCAGTTTATCATTTGTCTTTGACTTTCAGCTACATTGTTATACAATTTTTAATTCTATGTGGTTGAATATATCAATCTTTTATTTTCAAACTGAAAAAGTAGTAAACATCCGATTTACTTCTATACTCTTTTATATTTAAATATTTAATTCATTTGCAATTTATTTTGTTACAAGACATGAACATGAATAACTTTGTTTTCCATTTGCATCTGATGAACTTAAGCCCATTTGCTGAATAATACATCTTTCTCCTTTTGATTTGAAAGGTCTCCTTTATTATATCTAAATTCCAGTAGGTATTTGGGCCTCTTAAATGACTTCAATGTTATATTTGTTAATATCTGACATATTAGGGCCGCCTGGGTGGCTCAGTCGGTTAAGAGTCCGACTTGGGCTCAGGTCATGATCTCATGGTTCATGGGCTCAAGCCCCAAGCTGGCCCTGTGTTGACAGCTTTGAGCCTGGAGCCTGCTTCAGATTATTTGTCTCCTCTCTCTCTGCCCCTCCCCCACTCGCACTCTGTCTCTCTCTGTCTGTCTCTCTCTCTCAAATATAAACATTTTTTTAAAAAATCTGACAGATTGTTCTCCATACCGTTACTGTCCTTACTTAGAATTTTCTTGAATTCCTTGTTTGATTTCATATATGAACTTTAGAATCAGATTTTCTGGTTCAAAAAAATCATTTTGTTATTTTTATTGAGATCTCATTAAATTTGTATATTAATTTAGGAAAAATTTATATATATTACCATTTTGGAGCTTCTTATCCAAGAAGGATTAGCCTTTCCCTATGGTTCTGAGTAGCATTTTAAAGCTTTATTTACCTAGATCAGGCCTTTACAACCTCAGCATTATTGACACTGGACAATCAAAAATGTCTCTATATATTGCCAGATGTTCCATGGGTGACAAAATCAGCCTCAGCTGAGAACCACTGATCTAGATCAAGCATACTTCTCTTCAAGTTTAATACCAAGGTTTTTTGTTTTTTGCCTTTTGTTTTGCTAATCTAAATGGTATCTTTTCCTTTAGTATATCACATTGTTAGTTGTTTGTATGTACAAACGTTACTTATATTCACATATACGTATATCCATATATTACTCTCTGGATTCTCTTATTGTTTATAATAGCTTTTCAGTTGATTCTCATGCGTTTATGAGGTAATCACATCATCTGCAAAATTATAAAGTTACTTGCTTTTTTTAAATTAAAAAATTTTTAATCCCTTTCTCTTTTCTAACTGCATTGTCTAGTAGCCCACAATGATGGCAAATCAAGTTGGTAATAGTGAGTATCCTTATTTTGAATGCTTCTAATATTTCCCCATTTAACATGATGCTGGTTTGGGGTTGGACACATAGTGTACCATGCAAAAAAGAAATAGTGTGTTATGCAAAAAAGAAAGAAAAAGAAAGAAAGAAAGAAAGAAAGAAAGAAAGAAAGAAAGAAAGAAAGAAAGAAAGAAAGAAAGAAAAAGAAAGGGAAATATCCATCTCTTGTTTTTTGTTTTTTGTTTTTTTTTTTTTGGAGTTTTAACCAAGGGCAGATGTGAATTTATGAAGAACCTTTTCAACATCAATGAAGATAATCATATGCTTTTTCATTAACGCAGAAAATTATTTGAGCAACTCTAGAATTCTTAGAATAAACCTCACTTGGTAATAGTATATCATCATTTTAGAATGCTTTTGAATTATCTATAGTTTTCCATTTCGTGCTATTTTTGCTAGGTTTTTGATGCCATTGTCATGATAGCATCATAAAAAGAATTTTAATGCTTTCCCTCTTTCAAATAGTTTAAATAGAACTGAAACTTTTATTTCTTAGAAGGTTAGTAGAATTGTCCCATGAAAACATCTGGGATTGGTGCTTTTTTGGAGAGTTGCTCTTCAACATTTTTTTCTATTTTATTTATTGTGATTAGAGTTTAGATTCTCTTGATCTTCTGAGCTCAGTTTTGATAATTATATTTGCCAATAGATATAACTATTCCAGTATAGTCTAAAATTTCTTTGTATAGTTTATCAATATTGTCTCTTAGGATTCTTTTAACCAGCTCTTTTTTGTGTATGTTTGTTTCCTCATTAGCATTTATTTTGTGATTTATGCTTTCTTCCTCTTTTGTATGCTATTATCTGAAGTTTTATCGTCCTTCTAATCAAGTCCTTGCATTACTTTATTGGTGTTGCCATTTTTTGTTTTAATTAATTTATTTCTGTTTTTGCTTTTTTTATGCTTTGTTATGCTTTCCTTGGATTTATTTTGTTGTTCTGATTGCTCAACTCACTTATTTTTATTCTGTTTTGTTTAATAATAAACATGTTAGACAATAAATGTTTCTCTGAATGCTGCCTTAACTGTTTCTAGGGCTACACTGTACAGTGTTTAAGAACACAGGTTCTTAACTACCTGGATGCTAATCCTATTTACTTCACTTACAAGTTGTGAGATAGGAAGCAGTCACTATTCTTTGCCGTGACTCTATTTTCTCATCTATAAAATGTGGATAACAACAGGTCCTTGAATGAATAGTTATCAGGAGGATTAAATGGATCAATACTGAGAGCAATGTCTGGTACATAGTAGGAGCTTAAGTGATTCCTGAATGAATTTTTTAAGTTTATTTATTTACTTTGACAGCGAGAGAGTGTGTGCACACATGTGTGAGTGAGGCAGGGGCAGAGAAAGAAGGAGAGAGAGAAAATCCCAAGCAGAGTCCAGGTTGTTAGCATGGAGCCCAGAGCTGATGTGGGGCTCGAACCCACGAACCGCAAGATCATGACCTGAGCCTAAATCAAGGACTCTCAAACTGAGAGTCACCCAGGTGCCCTGGTTCCTGAATGAATTAATTACATTATAGATATGTTTAATTTTAACCTTAAATTAACCTTATTTATGTTTCACATTATGTTATTGCTTCTTTCTTTTAAAAATAATGTTTCATGGGGGCACCTGGGTGGCTCAGTTGGTTAAGTGTCTGACTTCAGCTCAGGTCATGATCTCACTATTCATGAGTTCAAGCCCTGCCTCAGGCTCTGTGCTGATAGCTTAGATTCTGTGTCTCCCTCTCTCTCTGCCCCTCTCCCGCTTGTGCCGTCTCCTTCTCTTTCTCTCTCTTAAAAATAAACATTAAGGGGCGCCTGGGTGGCGCAGTCGGTTAAGCGTCCGACTTCAGCCAGGTCACGATCTCGCGGTCCGTGAGTTCGAGCCCCACGTCAGGCTCTGGGCTGATGGCTCAGAACCTGGAGCCTGTTTCTGATTCTGTGTCTCCCTCTCTCTGCCCCTCCCCCGTTCATGCTCTGTCTCTCTCTGTCCCAAAAATAAATAAACGTTGAAAAAAAAAAAAATTAAAAAAAAAAAAAAATAAACATTAAAAATTTAAAAAAAAAATTTTTTTAAACAAAAATAATCTTTTATGATGTGAGCTATCTTGCTTTCTGTGCACGTGTATGTTTCTTTTGGCAATTTTAAAGTGTTTTGTGTTTGTTTTGTGTTTGTATAACTTTATAGATTATATTTAATCTTCTATTTATATGATATCTACTGACTCCAAACTGTAATGACAAGTTTAGTACGTGTGTCTTTCTTCCCATAATTTACTCTTCTACCTGATTTTAATATTTTTCTAGTTTTAATTATAGTTTTAATTATACTTCTCTATTCTTGACTTATCAGCTTTCTCTGCAAAAATGGCTCCCTACGCTCCACAGCTCTGCAGCTTTTCTTCCCCCCAATTCACCTCTCCGCACCTTGTACCTGCCAAGTTCTGTGGCTCAAGTTATGCAGATTGTTGCATTAATCCTCAGATTAATTTCCTAGGTGTTCAAAATGGTTTGATGCTGATCTAGCTGTGTTTCAGGGACAAGACAAGCTCAGGGTCCCCATACTGCTCCACCATCTTAACTCCTCAAGCAACAATCATTGATTTATCAGCTTTAAATTATACCTTTTGACCATTAGCCATAAGAAATGAGGATTTCAGTGTTCTTTATTCATACACAACATTCTTTCTCTGTTTCCCCTGAATTCTTTTAAATATCATTGTTAGGTTTTTAAAAAAATTTTTTTAATGTTTATTTATTTTTGAGACAGAGAGAGACAGAGCATGAATGGGGGAGGGTCAGAGAGAGGGAGACACAGAATCTGAAGCAGGCTCCAGGCTCTGAGCTGTCAGCACAGAGCCCAATGTGGGGCTTGAACTCACAGACCGTGAGATCATGACCTGAGCCGAAGTCAGACGCTTAACTGACTGAGCCACCCAGGCGCCCCTCATTGTTAGGTTTTTAAATTGATTTCTGTTCCCAAATATTTTAAAGTCGTAGTTCCACAATTTAACAGATTTAATGTGCTCCTCTAGTTGATTCTGTGACAGTTTATTGAATATTCACAAAACACCCTCAGGAGCTATATTCCTGTGTCCCTACATGTTTAAAAATATCTGCCTATTACTTTTGAGTTAAGTGATAGTTTGCTTGAGTATAAAATTGAGGGTAGGTAGTTATACCTTTTCCCTGCAGATCTATATATATCATCTATCTTTTAGTCTTTTAGAATTGAATACTGCTCTTCAGAGTTCTCAGACTGGCCTGATTTTCCCCTTTATAGATGACTCGTTCCTTTTGCCTTTCTTGATCTTCAAAAGCCATTCAGTTTATTAGGATATATCTTTATGTTTGTTACTGTGCTTTAATTGTTTTAAGCTAGGAAGCAGTGTTTCCAATCTGTTGATCAAATATTTCTTTAGTTTCTGATGAGGCTTCTTAAATACTACTTGTATTGTTTTCATTCTTTTTATTTTTTAAGATTTTATATATTTATTACTTCTGTGACACACAACATTGTAATTAGAATGTTAAACAACAGCTTTACAATAAAGCTTTAGGGATTTCATATAATTTCTGTAACAGTTATAGCATTTACCCATACAGTACAACCTAAGGAGGTTTATCATCATTTGTTTGACAATGCTCCCCATTTAATATTTTATTTATTTATTTATTTATTTTCATGTACTTTTTTTTAAAATATGAAATTTATTGTCAAATTTGTTTCCAAACAACACCTAGTGCTCATCCCAACAGGTGCCCTCCTCAAAACCCATCACCCACCCTTCCCTCCCTCCCACCCCCCATCAATCTTCAGTTTGTTCTCAGTTTTTAAGAGTCTCTTGTGTTTTGGCTCCCTCCTTCTCTAACCTCTTTTTTTTTTTTTTTCCTTCCCTTCCCTCATGGTCTTCTGTTAAGTTTCTCAGGATCCATATAAGAGTGAAAACATCTGGTATCTGTCTTTCTCTGTATGACTTATTTCACTTAGCATAACACTCTCCAGTTCTATCCACGTTGCTACAGAAGGCCATATTTCATTCTTTCTCATTGCCACGTAGTATTCCATTGTGTATATAAACCACAATTTCTTTATCCATTCATCAGATGATGGTAATATTTTAAAGTAATGTCTGCACCCAACGTGGGGCTCAAACTTACAACATCAAGTTCAAGAGTAGCATGCTCTACCAACTGGGCCAGCCATTTTTATGATGTGCCCCTATTTTTATTTTTATTTTAAATCTCCTTTAGGGGCATCAGTTACACGGATATCGATTTCTTTTTCCTATGTTCCATATTTATTATTTTCCCCATAATTCTTCTAGATTATTATTATTTTATTTTGCTTTCCCTTTCAATCCTCCTTCTTGTCCCTTCTTGTACTTTTAGAATGTCTTTTTTTTGGGGGGGGTGGGGTACTGTCAAGGCCTTTTTGCTAAAATAGTTTTATTTTTCTCCTCTGCTTCTTTTCTGAGTTTTACCATATTCATTCCTTCTCCTGACTTGCTATATAGTTCCTGAGCTCCTGTATCTTTGCTGAAACACTTGTTTTTTAGCAGTGATTATAACCTTAAATAAATACGTATATATTAAATATAAATAAATATATTTAATGTATGGGTTGCTTGTTAACACCTTATGTATGTTCATCTGAGGCAATATTTTTTTTCTTCTCTTTGTTCTCTATCATTTTTCTCCCTTTTACTAATTATAACTTTGTACATATTCTGTGTAGTTTCCTTTTTGATTATTTTTCATTCTTAAATGAGATGAGTTCTTCTAGGATCAACAATTCATAAAAGATTCATATGGGAAAAGAACTAGGATCATATTTTGAGCTAGCAGGAATTTACACTTTGACACAATTTATGTGTCAAACTTTATGCTTTAACTTTTCCTTAATGAGAAGAGAGCAGTAGTTAAGGCCTATTCAAATTATTGTCTCTTTTTACTCTGTCTCACTTGCAGACTGTTTTGTACAAATGTTATTTCCCTGGCATTCTTTGTTTGGCTACTTTTATTTCTTTAGCCAAACCAGTTCCAGGGAAGCTCTTGCATCTGCTTGTATACCGGCTCTCATTGTTCCAAACAAAGAATTATTGGTTTTGCCCACAAGACTGTCCCACATACTTAACTGTTCAAACTGTTCTGTCAGCTTGGTTTCAGATCTGCCGCCATAGGGTCTTCCTAAGTATCTACCTATGCCTTAGTTTTACCTTCATTGTATTTGGCAATGCTTTCTCCTATATTGGAGTTAGGGGTTTCAGGTGTCTTCTAGGTTTGTCCAAGTTGGGAAATTTTTTTTCCTCTTAGTTGCCATTATGGGATTTCTAAGAAAAGAGGGTAAAAAATACTAACTTTCCTCTGTAACTAAAACTGGAAATCCTACCCAATAAATTAATTCTAAAACTATCTAATAATTCAAATTTTATCTGTTAACTAAAACTGGAACTAAAACTCTGTAACTAAAACTGGAAATCCTACCCAATAAATTAATTCTAAAACTATCTAATAATTCAAATTTTATCTGTTAATTCTGAAGATACAAGATTATAGGGCCTAAGGCATAATTTCCTAACATCACTTATCAACTTACTTAATTGTAGATGGTAGAGCTTATAATAGCAGGATGCCTCTTAATTTGGCATGACTAGGGACCATGATTGGTTGATTGACTGAAAGAATCAGTAAATGGGCGTGCAAGATTGGGCTTTGCCAACTGGGTTATCTTAGAAAGTATGTCTCCCTTGGGGCGCCTGGGTGGCGCAGTCGGTTAAGCGTCCGACTTCAGCCAGGTCACGATCTCGCGGTCCGTGAGTTCGAGCCCCGCGTCACGCTCTGGGCTGATGGCTCAGAGCCTGGAGCCTGTTTCCGATTCTGTGTCTCCCTCTCTCTCTGCCCCTCCCCCGTTCATGCTCTGTCTCTCTCTGTCCCAAAAATAAATAAACGTTGAAAAAAAATTAAAAAAAAAAAAAAAAAAGAAAGTATGTCTCCCAGAGTCTCCTTCTCTGTATCAAGTTGGCAGATGTGGAGAAGGTTGGTGTGAGTTTGGGGAGGTGGAAGTGAGGAAACAGCCATTACCCTTGGAATGTCACTGCATTCAGAAGCAGCAACAGATGTTACAGGTACCAAAGTGGCTCTCTGCTTGTTCTTGCTCTCCTCTGCTCCTCATCTAAGCTTTTTGTCTGGACTGCTAGCCATTAGTGACTTCACGTCTGCCACCTGATTCTGGCTGTGGCTCCACAGAACAGCACAATGAGGCAACAGACTCTCCATGAGGTGAAGTACTGCTTTAAGAGCAACCCATGGTTGGTTTCCACCAGTTTCTATTTGTTCACGCATACCAGTGTTTCAGGATGACTGGTTAGTGACTCCATGAATCTCTGCTCCTCCTTTCAGAACTTCATGTTCCCAGGCCCTCTACATTTGTGTAATTTCTAATTCCTAGGATAAATTCCTTTTTTCCTGTAACATTCATAGTGGCTCTGTTGCCCTGATTGAACCCTAACTGTAAAAAAACAACCCTCTCACACACACATGCAAAGATCCATTTATACAGTTAACTTGAAACATAAATATGAATTCATTTACCAATCTTTGAATGAAAGGAAAGCTCTTGTACTTCGGGTATGAGTCAACAGTTTGGTGGTTCTTCTGATGAACCACATCCTTCATGAATTATCTATATTTTCTAATTTCCATGTGTTTAGAGTGAAATAAGAATTCACATACACTTATCAAATGATGTAAGTCCAGAACACTTCTAGATTTTTATGATTCTCCCTATCAAGACCTTTCACAGTACTTTCGCCACACCTGTTCAACAGGAATTGTTTTGGTAACTCAACTTTGTTGTGTCTGTCCAAATTGTTTAACCTAGTTTTCACAGACATAATAACTATTTTTTAAATTTATATTTTATTGGTTATTTACTGTGTAAATTGTGTACAATAACTAACAAATACATGCTTGGGAACAAACATACATAACACCTGGAAAGAGAAATTCCTGGACTACTAGGTAATAGCCATGATCATTCATTCAGCTACCAGTGTGCTGTGGGCATCTGGCAAGCATGTTTTACATATGAGATGGAGAGCCTTGGTTACTCTTACAAGGTTAAAAGTATTATCACCATATTCTGAATCTGACACATCCCACATATTGCTTTTAGAATAAATCTCTGGCATTGGCATGCTAACTTATCATTTATTCCTTCTTCATGAAGGTAGAAAGCAGGATATGCTCAAAAAAGTATCTGAGTTTCATGTGCATTAGATTTACATTATTTTGAATTTTCTAAATTTTAGGTATTAGAACTGGAAACCAATTATAACTGGTTTTTACCCATATGTATGCATCTTCTAGTCAAGGTCACACTAGTTCTTGGAAGAATTTGGACCAGTTTAAGAGGCATACACTTACAAGAATGTAGAAAGGATAGGTAGAGTTTTTAAGGTCATTACGTGCCTATATCTTAGGGAAAAAACAAAAACAAAAAACCCACAAGACTCCCTATAGACCATGAAGTCTTCATCTGAATTTCAGGACTAGTATACCATTAGTTGTTTTAGCCTTAACTTCCTTCTTTTCCTGTGGCCTGATAAAACAGATTTAGATTCTCTAGATATTTGTTGAATACTTAATACATACTAAATTCTGATAATGGCCATTTTCACAAGTATCATTTCATTTAACCCTTATACCAATCCTAGGGGACATGATTTATTCTCATTTTCTACATGAAGAAACAGATCAACCAAGTTAGAGACTTAACCAAGGGTATTCAGATATAAACAGTCGAGCCTCAACTGCCTCCAGGTCTGCTGTCAGTGCTTTTCACTTCAGAGCTGGAAGGAATAGGAGTATGAAATCATAATCGTTAGTCCCATGAAATACACTCAATAAACTGATAATTGTTTTACTATTACAAAATTATTGTATAATGAGTTTGTGATTATTTTTTAAACATTACATAACTTGGGATAGGAGAATTTTAAAAATGTATTAGGAAAGAAGGTGTTTAATTCAACAAACATATCCAATTGCTAAGAAACAGTAATAAAAATCAATTTTTGGGGCGCCTGGGTGGCGCAGTCGGTTAAGCGTCCGACTTCAGCCAGGTCACGATCTCGCGGTCCGTGAGTTCAAGCCCCGCGTCAGGCTCTGGGCTGATGGCTCGGAGCCTGGAGCCTGTTTCCGATTCTGTGTCTCCCTCTCTCTCTGCCCCTCCCCCGTTCATGCTCTGTCTCTCTCTGTCCCAAAAATAAAAAAAATTAAAAAAATTAAAAAAAAAGTTGAAAAAAAAATCAATTTTTAAAAAGTCATAGTAATTAGTGATGGTAACAATAATGGCAATATAACTTTGCATTTCTATAGACACTCTCTTTTCAACAACTTAAAACAACTTCTGGAAACATTACTTATTATCTTTTATAAGAGCCCAATAGCAAGGGGTGGTTATTACTGCCAGTAAACATGGGAGAAAGAAAGCTCAGGAAGTCCCAAGAACACAAAAGCCTGTGGATAAAGTGGGAATAATAATCTCTGTGCCTGGTGTTCTATCCATTAGTAGCGGCTTCATCTCTTCAGTCACCATCAAAATGAGTCACTGCTATTTGGTAGAGACAAAAAGATCTGGGAGACAAATTTCAGCTGTAATCTTAAGAGTGTTTTAAACATAATATTGCACCTTTTCCGATTTTCTATAATATGAAACAGAGCTCTCTTCCATCACTTAGACAAAGACTGGAACAAAAGGACATTGTTCATGCCCTAGTTTTGCTGATGCCTTCAATAACACAAGTACTAAAAGAGGCAGATTTGTTTTTTGCTTGTCACAAATATATGCTTCTCTGGGTTACTGCCATAAGCAGACGATAGGTAGGAACTCACTCTACAGTAAAATTAATAGCTACATCCTCCACCCAGCCTCCAAGTGAATTTTGAAGAGATGTCTCTATTGTGTGTGCCTTTCTATCCAGTTAACAAATGTATCCAAGATCATGGAAACTCCAGTCATAGTCTCAGGGAGTTCTGGGTTTAAACCTCGTTTAAGTTACCCTAACATAAATGCATAAACATTTCTGTGTGTGTGTGAAACTGTCACAGGTTGCAGAAAAAATGAATTGCTGATGGGCCCCACCACCACTAGTCACAACCATCTTTGTTTCACTCTTTGTACTTAGATTTTGTTTGAATACTGTTCTCTAGATGATCATTATAAGCTTTACATGTTATCTTTCCTGTTAATTTGCAAATGTCCTGAGAGAGCACTTCTATTTCTGCTGTGCCCTTAGCCCACAGGTCATAGAATGGGGGAGGAGCTGGTAAGGATAGCAAAGCAGCACAAGGGGCTTCCTGCACCCCAAGTCCTCCTCATATGCTATTACCATGACTCCCCACAAACATCTTATGATATAGCTATCATTACCCCCATTTTCCAAAAATGAAACTTGAGTCTTAGAGAAGGTAGAAGATTCCCTAATGTTACACAGCTAGTAAAAACTCAGGATGAGATCTAAACCAAAGAAAGGCAATAAATGCTACTTTAAAGGTCAAAAGGAGAGTGAAAAGTAAGCTTTTCCAGCCTCCTCAGAACTATCATAATGAAAAACAATTATTGTAGTACTCTACTGCATTTATTAAGACTCTTGGTCAAAATTTTAGGAAGCGTTTTATAAGCCATTTTCTCTGGATTATCAATGCAACACATACTCTTTATACGAAATATGGTGAGTAGAGGAACATTTCAAATACTTAAAAAGTCACCCTAACCTCAGGACTCAGAGACAATTACATTTAACATTTTAGCATGTTTCTTTCTAGTTCTACTTTTCTAGTTCTTTTTGTGTACATTTTCTCCACATAATTGAGATCAGTCTGAATATTTACCATTAAACCTCTTTCACATAAAACCATAGTGAAAACATTTCTCATGTTTTCATGTTACTAAATCATGTTACTAAAACCTTTTACTAAACATATGGACAGTAGTGCCCTTAAACCGGGTTGCCTGGGACCCTGTGTTTTACAGCAGCCCTGCTCAGGCCTTCCTCCAGCTTGAGATAAGGGGTTCATAGAAAAAGGAGGATGTATACACACAGAATCTATGTCAACCCTCTAGATTATTCTCAAGGTACTTGGAATCCTGGAATTCCATGACCAAAAGGCCCTGCTGAGACCTCTTCTCTAGTCTATCCCCTGAGGGCTGATTACATAGCACTATACACTCTAGACCTAAGGAGTAACCAAGTGGTCCAAGGGTGTTGATGGACTTTGGATGAGAGTTGAGTGTCCTCACAAGCATGTGTAAGTCTCTTCTTGGTGGGACTGAAACAGAACTAGAAGGAGTAGGGGGCTGGCTCTCCCCATGCCATATATTCTGGTATGGCATTCCAAAGAATCTGAGAATTCTAAATTTAAACCTGGCCTTCTAGGCCATTTAGAAGGTGTATTTATCAAAGTAGGAGGATGAAACATTCTCTAAGAGTCTGTTAGCTTGATTTAAAACTTTTAAATATTTATTTAGACATGTTATGTGAGCCTCCATTTGTCCTCTAGCCCTGGTACCCAAAAATGTGGCAGGAGGCTGGTAATGATGTATTTTTGCATGTAGGTATATCATAATATACCTAACTATTCTTCTAATATTGAGCATTTAAATGGTTCCTATAAATTTTTAAGTGATAATATGTTAAAGATCTGTACATGTTTACCTTAATTGCTGATTATTTACAATATAGTCTGAGAAGAAAAATTAGTGGGTCAAGGAATACCGACTCTTAACAACCAACCTCTTAAACTAATGAGTAGATTAATGGGACATCTCACTAAATGAAACCCTTACCTCTCTATCCTCTACCTACATGCTGAATCCATTGACCTATATTAATGATTATAGAGGCCATGTCTACTTTTAAAGACTTTTACGTATGGTCATTTTGTTTCAAGATAGGAAACTGACTCACAAAGTATCTTTTTATTTAAATAACAGATTATTTATTTATTTTTAATTTTAGAGAGAGAGGGGGAGAGAGAGAATCTTAAGCCTTGCCACGGGGCTCCATCCCATGACTCTGGGATCATGACCTGTACCAAAATCAAGAGTCGGATGCTTAACTGACTATCCAGGTGTCCCAGTATCTCCTTTTTAAAATTGAGGTATAAATGACATATAACATATTAGTTTCAGGTGTACAACATAATGATTCAATATTTGTATATGTTGCAAAATGATCACCACGATAAGTCCAGTTAATAACCACTAAGTATTTTTTTGATACGTTTTTAAAAAGCCATTAACTTTCAATCCCTAAAATTAGGAGTAGGCAAACCATGGCCCTTGGCCCAAATCCAGCCTAATGCCTGTTTTTGTAAATAAAGTTTCATTGGAACACAGCCATGGTCCTTCATTTCCAAATTGTGTACATCTGCTTTCAGACTATAATAGGAGGGCTGAGTAATTGCAACAGAGACGACATATGGTTGACTCACAATGCCTGAAATATTTACTATCTGGCCCTTTAGAGAAAAAGTTTGCTGACTTTGATCTAAAATTATCACAGAATACAGGGGTGCCTGGGTGGCTCAGTCGGTTAAGCATCCGACTTTGGCTCAGGTCATGATCTCAGGGCTTGTGGGTTCGAGCCTTGTGTTGGACTCTGTGCTGACAGCTTGGAGCCTGCTCTGGATTCTGTGTGTCTCTCTCTGTCCCTCCCTTGCTCACATACTCTCTCTCTCAAAAATAAATGAATCAACATTAAAAAAATAAATAAAATTATCACAGAATACAAACCATGAAACAGGAAATTAGATACTGAGTAGTCATACATTTACAATACGTTCTCCCCCATTTCACAAATCAGATGCCCTGGCCTGACCAGGTTTGCTTTGGTATTCTTGCAGATCAAGCAGCTCATATTTCCTCTGCCTAACAAACATTTCCCAGGTGGCTACTATGTATCCAGCAGACCTTATACCAGGTGGTGAGAGCTTTTGCAAGGATAATTAATTATTTTTGTCTTAACGATGTTGATAAATGTGCCTGTTATATGTCAAGGAGTTCTTATGCCAGGTTAACAGAAGAATAATTCATTGTTTTTGGCCTCAAAGAGCTTACTGGTTTTCCAAGTGTGTGTGTCCAAGATTTCACAAAGCCAATGGGATCATTCCAGTCTTCCTATAACATCTCCTGTCACTTCTGAGATTCTAAAACTGGGTTGTGTAAAAAGCAAGTATTATAAAGAAACTGTGGCAGAGAGTGGAAGCACCTTTACTAAGGCAGCTTGGAGACTGAACCACAATAATTAGGCTATCTTGGTGAAAAATCACTGATGGCAGGTGCAGGAAGAGTAGGTAAAACAAATAATTCCAATGTATCAAGTAATCCCTCCTACAGAAATTTCCTTGATGTTTCAGCTTTAGCCAGTCAGGGAAAAAAATTGCCCACTTTCTGACACCAGGATGAGCAAAAGACTGGTAAATGGCTATTTGCTTACTTAAAAATTAAAATTCGTATTTATGAGAAAAAGTCCACACGTGTGTAGTGAGTAAAGAGAAATAAGTCATTGCTCTTGTTTTACTCTCCATAAAGATGGGACAATAACAGAGTAATTTGGCTTTGAGAGAAGATATAAGCCTGAGCCAACTATTTCAGAAGAAATGTGGTTTGGATCCAAGTGTGAGGAAAGTTTTTTTGTTTTTGTTTTTGATTTTTTTTGGTTTTAGTGGAAAGATAAACGGGAGGAGAAATTATTTACAACCCAGATACTTTCTCACTTCTTCTTGGCACAATTAATGTTATAAAATTACATTAGAAAACTGCAAACCACAAGCAAATGTCTTGACTGCTCTGTCGTCTTGGATCACCCCTGGTACAACTATCCTATTGTCATTGGGGTAAAAGAGAAGATTGTCGATTTGCCCTTCTCTTCCTTCTCTTATAAGCTGAGCAACCTTGTGTAAGTTCCTCTACTTCTCAGAGCCTCATCCTCTGCAAAATGTTGACAATATCACTTACTTTGCTGGGTTCTTTCATGGACACAAGGAGGTAACACACGTCGGCTCATAACACAGCTATGGCATTTAGTCAATACTAAATAAAACATATTTTTGTAGTTGTTGTCATAATTTTACAATACATGTTAAAGCCCGCACAACATATTTCTCAGAGTTAGTGGGCTAGACACTTGCCTCTGTGGCTTGGCTTGGCAATTATCTGCCTGACTCCTATTTTTCTTTCACACTCACTAACATTCAAGTAATAAAGATGTCTTCCCATGGCTATTGAAATCTTCTCTCCCACTGAGCAGCCAGCAAAAATGGATATGCCTCCAATGCTTGACATCTTAGCATGTTATTAGCTGAGCTCTTTCCTGGGATTAGTGGTATCTAGCTGAGTCTAATGCCTTTAGAATAAAGTTCTTGTATTGAGGAGCACATGTGCCTGGAGGAGGGAAAGAAATATTTAGCAGACAAGTGGGTAGGTGCCACTTTAGGCATAATTTATCATTTTGCTGAGGTTTATCTCCAATGGCTCATTTGCAGAAATATGCTCTTGTGCGAAGAGGAGTAACTGCAAAAGGAGAGGCCAGTCCTGCCTGTTCATGCCAATTCAAAACCATTAGAATGACTTGTTCTGACCTACTTAAAATAAACAAAGCTCTACTCAAGTATTAACTATTTGTATTGCCTGATTCTGTTATAAAAACAGTTCTCAAAACAAAATATCTTTGTTTTGTTTATTTTGCTCTTGTAAGAGATATCAAAGATAACTAATGCTTGCATTGCTGATTGGTTTCTCTAAAGGGTCTTGATTATTCCATTCTTTTTTATTTATTTACTTATTTTGAGGGAGAGAGTGTGTGCAGGCGCGTGCACACACATGCACATACACATACACACACGTGAGCTGGGGGTGGGGGGGGGGCAGAGAGAGAAGAAGAGATAGAATCCCAAGCAGTCTCCATGCTGTCAGTGCAGAGCCCGATGTGGAGCTCAATCCCACGAACTGAACCGTGAAACCATGATCAGAGCCGAAATCAAGAGTCAGACCCTTAACCAAGTGAGCCACTTAGGTACCCCTGACTATTCCATTCTTTTCAAGGGCTTCAAATGTCTCTCTATCTAGTCCTTGCCTGACCAAGAAAATCAATAATTTGTCCTTCTGCCCCTCACCAAGCATCAGAGCAGTTTGTCTCTACTTCTTTACCCTCCACTCCTTGTAAACATTACTTATATATTATAAGGCTATTGCATTCTCAGAATTTGACATTACAGGCCCTCTACTTATCAAACCCAGAGGCCTTATGTTCATCTTCATCCTCCACAACAACGTGTCTCTAAAGGATGTGTGCTATGCAATACAATACTTGGAGGACTTTTATTAATGTTTTAAATTTTAACCTTAAAACTTTTAATATGTATATTGTTTTACAACGTGTATAACATATTGAAAAAGTGGTTAATAACTATTCAAACTTATTAATATTATATGTAATCACTAGGGCACCTGGGTGGCACAGTTGGTTAAGCATCCGACTTTGGCTCAGGTCATGGTCTCACAGTTTGTGGGTTCAAGCCCCACATCTGAGCTGTCAGCACAGAGCCTGGAGCCTGCTTCAGATTCTGTGTCTCCCTCTCTCTCTTTTCCCTCCTCCCCTTGTGCTCTCTCAACCTTTCTCAAAAATAAATAAGTAAACATTAAAAGAATATATGTAATCAATAAAATTTGGGGGCTCACTCCTAGAGCAGTAGTTCTCAAAGAATGATATAGGCACCTCTGGGGGTATCTGTAATCCTTTCAGGATGTCTGCAAGATTAAAACTGTTTTCATAATACTACTAAGATGGAACTTATCTTTTTTACTCATTCTCTCCCATATACAGTGGAGTCTTCCAGAGGCTATCTGACAGGTGATATTGTAATAGATTGATGCAGAAGTAGATGTGAGAAGACACTTGTTCTGTTTGTAAAAAAATGTAAAACAATGTTCTTGTCATTACATTTCTTCTTTTGGAAGAGTTTTTCATAAAATTACATTATTTGTATTAGCATCTAATAAATTATGTTATTTTCAAATGAAATAAGTAGTTTTAAATCTTAGTTTTAGATATCATTATGGTAAATATCAGTAGATATACAGTGGTGTGTTAGAGATGACTCCTGCCAGTTTTCAGAGAGCTGTCCATAGCCTGAAATAGTCCATGCTGGGAGTTTACACCACAGAAATTGGCAAACCCACAAATCAGGGCTTTCATTTTGGAGAATTGCTTTACCAGCACACCAGTGGATATAACTCACTTAAAAATTCTTTGGGATCCTCAATAATTTTTAAGAATGTAAAGAACTCCTAAGACCACAAAAATTGGGAACCTCTGCTTTACAGCATTTAATACTATTAATTGCTACATTCTCAAGACTCCCTCCACACCCCCACCTCCCTCTTCATACTTTAACTCTGCTACCTTTGGCTTGGCTAACATGGCATAGCACAGACTCTCCTTCTACTTATCTAATTCTTTTTTTTTTTTTTTAATGTTTATTCATTTTTGAGAGGCAGAGCATGCATAGGGCAGGGGCAGTGAGAGAGAGAGAGAGAGAGGGACAGAGTATCCAAAGTGGGCTCTGAGCTGACAGCAGTGAGCCCGATGCAGGGCTCAAACTTAGAAACTGTGAGATCATGACCTGAGCTGAAGTCAGACACAACTGACTGAGCCACCCAGGTGCCCTTACTTATCTAATTCTTATTCTTTACTCCTCCCATATTCCCCCTAGCCTAATAGAACACCAGAGATTCCCCTAATTTGATCTCTGAAACTTCTGTGGCTCCCTCCCCTAGCACCTTGGGTCTAGGAGTGATAAGAACACACCTCTGTGGCCAGCTTGGGGTCCTGTACTACCCCTTTGCTGCTCTACATTCTGCCTACACCTTCATAACTAGCCACTTTATGAACACAAACCATTCCAGTTTGAGCATGGCATGTGTTTCCTCCTGGAACCCTAAATGATATACCTGGCTACAAAAGAAGACAGAGGAGAAGGTAGAGGAGAGGGAGGGGAGAAGGAAGAGGAGGGGGAGGAGGAGAAAAAGAAGAGGAGGAGGAAGGGGAGGAGAAAAAGAAGAAAAATTTAGTGAAGCTAAATGGCGGAAAGGAGGAGGGAGTGGAGAATTGATAACTAATTTTCTTCCACAAAGCTGCCCTTCACCTACCTGGTCCACATTTTTCTTCCAGCTCCACTCCCAACATGGGTTATCTTTTCTCCTTTCACATCTCTTTATCCTCTTTCCTCATTACTTTGGCCACTTTCTTCTCTTCTCTCTCTCTCTCTCTCTCTCTCTCTCTCTCTCTCTCTATTTTTTTATGCACTAACTTAAGTTTCTTCTTCCTTCTAGACAATTTATCCAACTCTCTGTCCATTCTGAAATAAATATGGGCTTAATCTTTCAAACACAAGGCACTACATGACTTTTTGGGCTCTGCCTCAGATAAATTTCCTGATGACAGGGCCCCTCTACACCTTCCGTCTTGTCCACCGGAGACCAAAACTGCCTTCAGAATCAGGGCTTTTTGGAAGACACTCCCCTTGCAGCTTCCCCTAAATTCCCTTATTGACCCTCCTGCTCTCAGGTACCACCATCTTCTGCTCATCATTTGTAAGCCAACATATTCAGACAGGAAACCCCTGGTCTAGATTTGCACTGTCTATTGTAACCTCTAGGTATTGTGTCACTAAAATAAAATTAAATTAAAAATTTAGTTCCTCAGTTTTATAAGCCACAAATCAAATGTTCAATAGCCACAAAAAGTAATGAGTACTGTATAGAGCATTTCCATCATCATAGAAAGTTCTATTGAACAGATTAGAGTCTAGATTAGCATTCCTCAACCTTGGAACTATTAATGTTTGGGGCCAGAGGAGTCTTCATGGGGGGGGGGGGCTTTTCTGTGCATTGTAGGCTGTTTAGCAGCATCCCTGGCCTGTACGCACTGATGCCAGTAGCACTCTCCCGTTTGTGACAACCAAAAATGTCTCCAGATGTTCCCAGACTCTGGTTTAGATGAAACCACACAACTACCGATCATGTTTTGTTCACCCACAAAGAAAGAGCAAGATAAGTCAAGAAAAAAAAAAAGAGTTGAGAAACACTTGGAACAGGAGGTAGAGTAACAAAAGGAGACTAGAGAGTAAAAGGTTTCCACAAAACCCTTGCACAGCCTATCACAACTTTTTCATCACAAGTCAGAGGAGCATGCAACTCTTGGTCTTGGGATTGTGAGTTTGAGCCCCATGTTAGGTATAGAGAGTACTTACAAATAAAATCTTAAAAAGAAAACAAAACAAGCCCTAGTCCTTCAGGAAGGTGCAGTGAGTTTCCTTCTGGTGCCCCTATGGCACTTGGAATTTACTCAAACTAGGTCATCATAGGGTACAAAGCCCCCATCCCATCCCCAGAAATATCCAGAAGCACAGTGGCTGTCATGTAAATTGCTGATGTCTCCTGTTAGGAACACGAGGTACAGGGCTGCCAGAACATCATCACATGATGATGTTAAAGATGACCACAAGGCCTTACTAACTACACAGGGTCACTCATATACATTCCTCCCCAGCACAGGATAGGAGTGCCACATCCTTCTTGACCTGCCTAATTCTGTGTCTTCTGACCCTTCCAGCTCTTCCGGGTTATTAGGCATGCAGGGAAAAATTACTACAACCTGAGGTTCTAGTGGAAACAACTCAATTACACAAAGCAAGTTTTCCCAAAATGCCCCAAAAGTCACCAGTCTTCTACAGTGAAGAAAATTTTTAAAGACAATTGCCCAAATCCATTTAATCATACACTCCTTCTTCCGAAGTGCTCCCAACCAAATATGTTGTACCCAATGCTAACATAAAGAAAAGACTTATACTCTACTGAAATCTTCTGTCTCTTTCCAGAAGGGTTTCCTTGACACTCTACAAGATTCCATTCAGAGAGATGAAGGCACAAAAGAGGTCCTGTTATGGGCTCAGGAAATAGTCATGCTTGAAAATCACAGAGGTCACTGTACAGAACTAAAGAGTTGGGAAGTAAGAACAGAACAGGTCAGGACCGAGCATCAGGCACGACCAGACAGGCTGGTGATTTTATACTTTCTTATCAAGCTCTCAAGTATTTAATAGTAAATACACAGTTAAAATAGAGATACATAGTAACAAAGATCAAACAGTGTTCACCTCTATATTTGCCTCAGATTCATATACCATGTCTGGTTTATAGCAGCTATTCAATAAATGTTGATTGAATACTGAATAAGGTAAAGGAGAAGCTTGTCTATCTCACATGATAGATCCCCCAGAAGGCAGACCTTTTCTTTTATTTTGTGTCTGCTCCACTGACTACTTAGGTGATCTCTGTATAGTATGTAATTGGTCAAAAATAGTTGCTAGTATCCAAAATCTAAGAAATGATAGCATTTGCATCAGACAGGGTCCCAACAGTAAACCAATGGCACATTCAAATAAGGATAATTTCCAGAGACTTATTTAAAAGGACAATTTGCAAAGCTATGGATCCATGTAGGGGAACTACAAGGGATACAGCTGTAATTTGGGGTTGGTAGCAGAACTGTTACCACTCCTAAGGGAAAAGAGAGGAAGGATTGATTACAGGAACCCAAAAGGAGAAAAGTCATATAGTGAAGAACCATGACCTTAGGTCGAGGGGCACAGGCAGCCCAAGGCAACCCCACAAGGAGGGAACCAGGAGAATAATTAGCCTGACCTCATTCTCCTCCCTCCCTTGAATCTCCTGCTGGGACTCTGCCATTGGCGGAAGTCAGAGGGCACAGGAGCCCCTGTGTAGCCCTCACAGGCAGCCTCCTGGGTAGAAAGAGGGAGGGTAGAGAAGGGTGGAGAGGAGATCAGAAGGGGCAATAGGTGATTGCTATCCCTGCACTGGTAGTGTTTGGAAATCTTTAAGATGCCAATTCATGATCAATTTATCCATGATCTCATGAGAAAGAATCACTTTTAAATTCATTATTGATGGTTAAAATCTGAATGTTAGGATTACTGCACTAATTTAAAAATAAGATTTCATCTGGGTCAAAATCAAATCCCAAATAAAGGAAAGTTAAGCTCAAATTACAGAGATATTACACCTGAATTCTGCCAGACCTGAAGTTCAGCCACAACTTTAGACTCCCGGGAAAAGACGAAAATGGTGGTTCTTCCCACCAGGGGAATTGATCAAAGGATTATCGTACTGCTGCATATAACTAAAGCATCTCTTATTAGAGAACACAGCAGAAGTCAGTATTTGGGGTTTTGCCAGTGGAATGGAGGGAGGGAATCCAAAATTCCTAAAGGAAAAATTACTACCATGCAGAATAGACATTTGAAGACTAGGAAATTTATAAAGAAAGTCAGTGAGAAAAGCTCATCTTTACCATATTTTAATTTTGATGAGTCTATATGGCCTGTGGCCTACTGACATTTATTATCAAAATACAGCAAAGCAAAGAAAAATATCTGTTTTTTCCTGTCTTAATTATAGGCATACATCCAATTAATTATACTTGATTTGCAGAGATTTACATTCACAAAATAAATATGTATTTGTTATCTATATATTTATCAATTCCTGGAAAATAACTAAATATTCAGAACATGTACAATTAAATTTATTGCTGTTTACCAGACTCAATCTAGAATTTGATGTTTTCTTTCTTGAGAGAGACATATGCATGGCTATTGCTTGTTCAGTGCAAGCTGTTCTCATCATAATGAGTACTTACCACAATTTCAGACTCTTATCTACAAGGAGTACGCTTTGTACTGTTGTTCAAGCATACAACACTCACACCAAGTTACAAACAAAAGATATGCACAGCTGATAAATGATGTCCAGTTTATATGAACAGATACTGCAAGAAGGAAAGCCAACTGACTGTGATTGTCAATCTCTTCTGCCTTGTTCCAGATTACTAGAATAATTGGAAGAGAAAGCCATTCCCTTGCCTTTGGGCCACTTAATTACCATGAAAATATGACACAAACATTCTCACTAAAATATAATACATAATGATTTAGTAGCTTATATTCTTCATGGCCCTAAATATTCTTATTCACTAATTCAACCATTAAATATTTTTTAAATTAACTCCTTTTTTTTTTTTTAAAGTTTATTTATTTATTTTGAGAGAGAGAGAGAGCACACACAAGCCGGAGAAGGGGGAAAAGAGGGAGAAAGAATCCCAAGCAGGCTCCACACCGTCAGCGGAGAGTCCAATGCAGGCCAAACTCAGAAACCATGCGGTCATGACCCAAGAGGAAATCAAGAGTCAGATGCTTAACCCACTGAAACACCCAGGTACCTCACAATAATAAATATTTATTGAGCACATACTGCGCATATCAGACAATGTTACACATACTGAGGATACATCAACAAACAAGACAGATAAGGGGTTCCTGCCCTTGTGGAGCTTACATTCTAAGGGAGAGGGTGAACTACAATAAATAGGTAAATAAATAAGAACTTCAGATAATAATTTTTGCTGGGAATAAAATAAAATAGGTAGTGGGATGAAGAGTAACAGGGGAGAGAGGTACATAATTTAGATGAGATGTTCAAGAAGGCCTCTCTGAGAAGTTGACATTTTAGGTAAAGCTTGAATAGTAGGAAGGAGTCAGTCATGTGAAGACCCGGGGAAAGAGCATTCCAGGACAGAGAAGAGCTGAGGTAAAAGCCCTGAGGTGGGAATAGGCTGGGGATGCCTGAGGAATAGTAAGAAGGTCAGTATGTAAGAGGAAAGTGATAGGAGATAAGACAGCAGAGGTAGCCAGAAACCAGACCATGCTGGGCCTTGCAAAGGCAAGGAATTTGGATTTTTTTTCAGAGTGATGGGAAGTTGCTGTAGGCTTTTGAGACAGGGAGGATCTGATCTCTGCCTTAAAAGAATCACTCTGACTCTGAATAGAGAAGAGATTGTAGGAGGGAGAAGGCCATTGCAGATCACGCAAGTAAGAGAAGATGGTAGCTGCAACCATGATGGGGAAAATATTATGTGGGAAGATGAGTACAGACTGGGGACCTATTCTAGAGATATTCCTGCCAGCAGATTGAAAGAGGGGATATGTTCTAAGAAAGAAAAAAAATTTAAAAAAAACTCCTGGGTTTTTGACTTGAGCAACTAGTCATTTTTATAAACTGAAGGGGTAAAAAATGGGAGAAAGGAGGTATAAAGTTGGTGGGGTGGTTATGTTAAAAAAAAATCACGAGTTGCATTTTGTATATATAATATTTGAGATACCTATTTAGATATTCAAATGGAAATATAAAGTAGACAGTTGTTATCTATTTTTCTGGAGTTCTGGGGAAAGGTCAGACATACTTTTTAATTTTTTTTTCATTTTTATTATTTTTATAAATGTTTATTTATTTTTGAGGGAGAGGGAGCATGAGCCAGGGAGAGGCAGAGAGGGGGACAGAGGATCCAAAGCTGGCTCTGCTTTGACAGCAGCAAGCCCCATGTGGGGCTTGAAATCCCAAACAGTGAGATCATGACCTGAGCCAAAGTCAGATGCCTAACCACTCAGGAGCCCCGATACTTTTTTTTTTTTTTTAATCCTAAATGAAAAATGTTATTGGAAACATACAGGCAAGGGCACCTGGGTGGCTTAGTCAGTTAAGCGTCCAGGTTTTGGTTTCAGCTCAGGTCATGATCTCACAGTTCATGAATTCGAGCCCCATGTCTGGTTCTGCTGACAGTGCAGAGCCTGCTTGGAATTCTGTCTCTGCCTCTCTTTCTGCCCTTCCCCTGCTCCCTCTCTCTCTCTCTCACTCTGCCCTTCCCCCTCTCATGCTCTCTCTCTGTCTCTGTCTCTCTCTCAAAATGAATAAACTTTAAAAAACAAAAAAGAAAAAAAAAAGAAAAAAAAACAAAAAAACAAAAAAGAAGCATACACTGGAGAAGTGGGGATTGTGTGTTCAAATTTATAGGCTATTGTGCCTCACTTACTGAAGTGCTGGAAAAAAAAAAAGACAAGATGATGTGAAGTAGTCATCATAAAACCAAAAACCAACATATCACCTTTGATTTGTTTGCTTGATGCTCCTACCAACTTGGCTCAAGTATTCCTCCACCAAAACTATATGCCTGATAATTATTTGTTGCAGAGAACTACCACAGTGAGGAAAACAGTAATCCAGGCTTAGCTAATGAAGATTTGAAATACTTGACTGAGTCAGAACCAGATGCACTAGTTTGCTAGCTCAAGCCTGAACACAATAGTGGCTCACAGATGATATCTATGAAGTGGCATGCAGGAAAGGTCTATCAGTCCTGCTACATCAAAAGAAGACCAAATTCTATGAGGAGCAACTGACTCAAAGGTGTTAATAATGCTCCCCCTACCCCTTTGGCGGGGGAGTTATAGGTCAACAGAATTTCATAGAAATGTAAACATCTTCTAACTGGTCATTTCTCCACAGTCTCCTGGTTGATTGGCTCTTACTCCATAATTCACTGATCCACTATGAAAAGAAAGAAGCGAAAGGCATTTCAGCTCTCTTAAGAGGAACTCTGAAGTCTCAGTAAGTATTTCTTACAAATTGTACAATCAAACAGATTCAAATAAAAACCAAAAATGCTGAATATAATAGACATGCAAATATCAAGAATTTTTCCTTGGGCTGGTTTCTTTACAGTAAGGTCTAAATTCACAAAACCCGTTTGTAAGGACAATAGGGCAGGAAGTGGCAAAGTCATAATCAGTGACCTCAGATCTTTTTGAAGTGCAAAGAAGCAAAGTCACAGCCTACAGGGTAAAACTAACATCACACCTTCAAATCAGTAAGTGAAGAGAGAAAATCATTAACAGCTAACCTATTTTTAGTGAGAATTTCAAAACCAATTAGAAAGCCTCTGAAAAATAGTTTAGTTATTAAAATAGTTTAATAGTTTAGTCCTTTTATTTTCAATAAATTTCAGAATTTAAAAACTCCCACAGAACAGTAATTTCCATTGGAAACCTTTTTTTCTATTTTTAGTTTAATTCTGAGAGATAATTTGGTGGTTTCTGTATGAGTCTAATACATGACAATACCTGCAAGTTTTACCTTCAAGGTATCCAGGTGATGGCCTAGACTTCAAGCACACACTGCATTCAAAAAGGCTTGGCCACACAGATGAAAAGTGATCATTAAAATCCTGTGAATAGAAAACTTCCATCTCTTTGAAAAAGCCTAACACTACAATTCATTCCAAAGACTTTCTTTGGGTGGTGAGGTATGTTTCTTCTGATCTACTCCCCTCCCTTCCCAGAAATAATTGTTCATCTTAGACCTTAGTCTGTTTTTCCTTAGTTTCAACAGACTTATACCCACATATGGAGGAGAGAAGGTTAAAAGAAGAAGAAGAAAAAGGAAGAAAGTAAAGGCCATCAATGCTCACTTTAATATGCCAGAGTTAAGAAGTGGTTAATGCTGCCAGAAGTTTCTAGTCTACCAGGGCATCTTAGCCTATCTTCTTGCAGCTTCTTTCTCTTATCTCTCCTTCTGTCTCCTCCCTTTAGCAACTTCCTCCCAGCCCCAGCCTCTGTGCCACCAGTGGCCACACCATGCAAAAGCAGACCAAAAATTAAATTGTGGATATGTTTCAACAATCTTAATAGATTAGTGAGCATATTAGAACTGGCCATTTTAAAGATTTGGTAACTGGTGTGAACCAAGCTAAATAAGTATTCTAAATTAGTGACTGCTCATTCAACAAATGTGAAAACAAGATGTGTTGTTTTTTCTAATCAGGTATCACAGCCAGCCATAAAAGACTGATAGGATTTAACTAAAACCAGGTAATCAAACTACGTCCCATGAACCATTCCTAGGCTTTCAGTAGAAAAAAGTGACCGTAGGAGACCTAATTAATATTTCAGTTCTACCACTTGTAGGCTCTCTCCTAAAATGTCACCAGTGCCTGGGATTCTAGAACATGAAAGAGTTCAGACAACTCCAATACTTTCAATTTATTAGCCTAAAGTTCTTTGTGAACAATGCATACTCAGGTAACATTTGCTAAAAGAGGTGGTTGGGCTCTCAGGGGAATCTCCTATGAACTAAAATGTCTGTGTCAAAGACAGCCTCTTGGAGGTTAGTTTTGCAGGCTTCCCTTCCAGGATACCAGCACCTCAAGTAAAGCCACCAAGGATGTGCTTGCTTCCTCCTGTTAAGTTCTACAAAGCAAACTAAATAACCTGTCGTCACCAACACTCCAACAATGCACACAGATAAGGGAGGTCAAAATTCCTTTAAGAACCAATAAAATAAATGGCAAATTTATCTCAATTACACTAAATGATTCTTAGGCAATCTGCAAGCACATTTACATTTTCTTTTCCAAACAGCATTCTGCCAGATATCACTCTCCAAATGCCAGCAAATGGACAGCATCATGCATACTGAGTTAAACGCAGGCTCTCCATTCCAAACATAAAGACAATACAGGAAAAACTCAAGCATCCTTTAAGCATACATTAGACCTGACTAGGTCTTGGGTAACCCTTACAGTGCCAGCAGGGCCTCCCTGAAAATAAGCTAGAGAATAATTTTCTAAGAGCAAGAGCCTAATTGTAGGATAATGTGGTAACATGACCTTATTCAAATAGGTAGGCTTCTTCCTCCCTACTCATGGATGTTGTGTGTTGGGGTGAGGGATAATATTTCAGGAAAAAAGAGAAGAGGAAAAAATAGATAACAGCAAGAACGCAGTGAAAATAGCACACAAAAGAAGTTTTCCACACCAGTTTTGTATAATGTCTGGCATGTAGGTGAACATATCAGTTGGAAATATGTTCCATTCTTTCTGCTTATTTTGGACTGATTTTATAGAACAAAACAATGTAATTACATCAAAGCATCTGCGAAGATAAAATCTAGGGAGTTTTCAAAACCAGAGAATGTTTGGAGAGGGGGAAGGGAAGAGGACAAGGTAACAGAAGCTAGAGCAGGATAAAACAGAGTTACAAAACTGGCTTTTGAACGAAAGAAAATAGGAGCATAAAGTATTTATAAGCATCTTCGTTCATACTGTTTCTTCCTAAATCAATTAAAACATTGGCTTATGGTAGATTTTATACCACAGTGAAACTCTTGACAACTTCAAAATCAACTTCATGTTTGGGTTCCATTCTTTCAGGTGATGAATAGTGAGAAACCAGTGAAGGAATGTCACTTGAAGTCAGTCATTTATCATGAACCAAAATGGCTAAGTGCCCCATAAACTGCAATGATCCATTTCCTATTAGCATCCCACAACAGAAGGCAGCTTCATCTGCATTAACAACTTTTATGACCTCCGTAGGCAGAGAGGCTAATGTTAGGAAATGGGTTATTTTTGTTCTGTTATAAATGTTCATTATTACACCATAAAAAATTCTTCAAGGATATAAACTACTGATTGATTCATTAAGGAATTCTTTAAAAAGGTTTTCCCCATCTTGGGATTTTTTTTTTTTTTTTTTTTTTTTTTAATTTCATCTTGGTATCTTGGTATAGCAGCTTCACTCTTTTTGGTCAAGCTCTAGCTGGTTTTCTATATGTAATGCACACTTCTTTTCCCATAATGTCAAGTATCATGATTGACTAGAATTAAAATAATTTCCCCCTCCCCCCAAAATTCAGGTGACACAATTTTTCGGCGTTCCAAGTTTCAAAATATAAATATGGCTTTTGAATTTGGGCAAGAAAATTCCAAGAAAAGGCATGAAAAAGCATGTCACAATTTGAAGCTAAACAAAATTGTTAAAGCACTTCCATTCAATAGACTTTCCATAAAATACACTCTGTTTAACTATGTTAGTGGGTCATATCCAGTAGTCACATGACTACTGACACTCTTGACTATAAACATGGCCAGGAACCTACAACAAATGGTATCACTTTCAAACAGAAAGAAAAAAGAAAAGGAAACCCAAATGGCAAGATGAGAAAAGCAACTAAGGAAAAATAGGCACCATATAAAAAGATTACAAAACCAGGGATATATACTAGGATACTATACTTCTATAATTTTTTAAAACCTCCTCTTTTGAAGTGAATCACTAAAAATACAGAAAGATTCCAACATTTATCTAATAGTACTATTTTAGCTTAATTTTAAACTACAGAATATAGTTTAAAATGCACACTGCATGTTTACATATTTTGGAAGACTCTTTAGCCTTTTTTTTTTTTTTCTGAAGAAACATCAACAAATTTGGAAAACAAAGAAGTATATGGCAAATTATTTTTAATTGTTCATATTCAATTACGAGCACCCATGAAAACAGATGTTTCATAAAGTCACAAATTCCCAGAAAAAACAAAGTAGAATTAGACATGGTCCATGTCCTCAAGGAGCTTATATTTTGTTTAGAGGGACAGGATACATTCATAAATACACATTCATAAATGAGAAAAATAAAATCAACCCTAAGTGAGTTGCTAGAAAAGAAGTACACACTACAGTACTTTTCAAGTATCAGGACTAAAAAATACACCTGTTGACTCATTAGAGAGAGTTTTAGAAAATGAGAGAGAGAAAGAGAACAAGCCATAAACTGGCGTTACAAGGAGGAATTCATGGAAGGGAACAACTTAAGCTTGGCCTTGAAGAATAAGCAATTTATTGCACCAATAATTTAAACATTTTTTTCACAAAATTATTCCTAGAATATCCAGGTTCCCCCATAAGTATTGTCCCAAATCAAATGTATGGCTCTGAGTCCCCCAATACAGCAAGTCTTTCATACTTGGACTTTTAACCTCTCCATTTCCTGAAATCCTCCCTGGCTGCCTATTCACCAAATGATGACCATCATTGTTTTCCTTTCTCCTTTGAAATCACTACTAACCCTCAAGTCAGATGATCCCACCCACCAAGAACTAGGGGATCCTGCAGAGTGAGGGCTGAATGTTTATGACCTTATTTATGCCAAGTAGATTTTAATCATCAGAAACTTTCCTCAAGCTTTGGGAGAATGCCCCACAAGAAAAAATGGAAACAAAACAAAAAGTTACCAGGTGTCTCCAAAAAGGTACGAAAGAATCTTTGTAGTTCTTTCCAAGCTCTGAAGATTTGGGGATGGGTTTTAAAGTGTTATTCAAATTCCTAAACATAACCACACTCTTTACTCTTGTCCACTGTCACCTTGCATGTGAATTGTTGCAGTTGTCCTCTGTCCTCTTACCCCAGAGCACCCCTTCCCAGTCCATTCTATAGGTCTCTCTCAGGAAAATCTTCCTAGAACAAAAGGAGGTACACAAAACATCCTTTGATAAAAAATCTTCAGGGCATCCCCCTCTACTGACAGAGTACAGTCCAGCACTAGCTGGTGATTCCCTGCCTTTTTTCCCTCAAGGCGCCCAGAGAAAATTCAAGAGTATTTGTGAAACACATTACAGATAACCAGAGGAGACTTCTTGCCAACAAGAAGTATAAGCTTCCCTAATGGCTTGAGGGGAAAGCAACATCACTGCCCACCTATAATTCATTCCTAGCCCAGCACAGGGGCTGGAAAAATCTGGTTAGGTAATCTGCCACCTTCAACCGTATTTCTCACATTTTCTCTACAGCAGTATTTGTCAAACTTTACTGTGCATAGGGCCACCAGGGCTCCTGTAAAAATGTGAATTCCAATTCCCTGAGATTCATTCAGCATTTCTAACTAGCCTCCAGGTGGGGCAGGGTATGCTGGTTTGATGAGCACACTCAGAGTAAAGAGATTGTTGCAATGGTCTTCCATGGCAGCTGTACATTAAAATCACCTGTAAAACTTTAAAAAAATCTGGATGCCTAGGCTACCTCTCAGCTCAATCAGAATCTTTAGGGGAGTTTTTAAAGTTTTCCTTGCGATTTCTTTTCAAGTTTACTTAATTTTTTTAGTAATCTCCACAGCCAATGTGGGTCTCGAACTCACAACCCTGAGATCAAAGGTCACATACTCTTCCAACTGAGCCAGCCAGGAGCCCCTTCTCCATGTGATCTTAATCTGCCACCAGGGTTGCATTTTCTGTTTCAGCCAAACCATTCTTCCATGATTCCCTCTACTCCCTACCTTTGCCCAGGCAGTATTCCACATACAGACCACCCCTTCTCTGCTCAGGTAAGTTCTGCCCTTCTTGTAAGACCTGACGCCAGTCCCTCTTCCCCTGTGAAGCTGTCTCCACCCCTGGATATTGGCTATATCCTCTCAGATCCTCTAGTACTGCCTGTTCTATTCCTTAGTCTCTGTCCTGTGTTAGCAGTGGAGGGTGTGCCCCTTGAAGCAGATGCTATTTATTACACTTCTTATTCTCCAGGCCTGGCAAGTATAAATGTTAGCTACACCTTGCTATGACATTGAGATGGACTTTTAGGGAAATTCAGCAAGTAACATCAAGTGAGTTCTTTCGAGTCTAAAAGGAAACAAAACAAAACAAAACAAAACAAAACAAAACAAAACAAAACAAAAACGTCCTTGCAGATCACAAGTACCTCCTCAGCCAGGAAGGGGTATTTTCAGGACATGACCATGCCTGCCAAACAGGTGCAGAGATCTAGCTCCTCTTGGTTAAGAAAAGCAAAGCCTCTACCGAGTCACTAAGATTCACTTTGAGGAAAGGGCAAAAAGGAAGAAAGAAGTCGGAGCCCAGGGTCATGACCTTTAGGGTATAAGATGTGGAGAGGCTCAAATAACAAGCCATTTCCAACCTTCCCCACGGAAGGAAGAATTCTCTGGGCATGATGGTCATAGGAGCTCATTCAAATTTGGGCATGAATGGACTGGGTCCTCCAATTTAACTAATTCCCTAACCACCCCATTTTACGATATAAAAGGCTCCTAGTGCCATAAATATACTGAAAAAGAAGGGAAATTGTCAAGACAGCTATTTCCAAAACCCAAGCTTGTGAAATGCTTAGATATACAAACAAAATAGATATGTTATAACATCAGTCTCTTAGCCAGAAAAAAATGTTAAATATGAAATCAGAATATTAAAGAAAAAATTTGTAGAAGACTTATAGTGTGGTCTGAATGAATCATGGAAGGCATACCCAAGGAAATGCATCACAATTTCAAACTAAGAAAAATTTAAATTGTGAAATGTAGAGTCATTGATGGAGAGGATTGATCTCTGAAATCAAATAAGCCTGATTCAAATCCTAGCTCTTTCCATTCACTCTGTGTCCTCAGGCAAATTCCTTTACCTTTGTACGGCTCAGTTTTCTGTGAAATGAGGATCATAATGGCAATTTATGTATCTATTTTAAATGATAAATGTGGTAGCTTCTCTAACAATGTATACAACAAAATAAATGCCAAAAATGTTAAATTTGTTCTTAATCTGTTCAATTACACCTTTGCCATAGGGGCTATGTCATATTGTGGTAACATTACAGTAACCTACATTTAGACCCTACCAAGCCACACACCTTTTCTTGAACTTGTATACACATTTTTAATGCCTCAATGTTTTTGCAGACTATGCCTTTTGCCTAGAATGAACCCACTCAACTTCTCCTCATCCTCTGACAAAATAATAATTATTGTTATTACTATTATTTTTATTTTGTTTTTAAGTCTCATTTTTCATGCTCCCTCCCCTTCCCTGGGTGTTTTCTCTAGTGTCTCTACCACCAGAGGCTGTGTTTTGAGCTTCTAGAACACTTTATTGAGCTTCTAGAACCTGTGTTGGAGCCACATCACACCATGAATTGTGAGCACTTGTGTTTCTTTCTCTCATTTGTGAATTTCTAGAGCAGTGCTGTCTAATGTGATAGCCATTAGCCTCATATGCCACTATTAATGTTTAATCAAAAATAAATAAAAATTAAAATTTAGTTCCTCAGTCTCATGAGCCACATTTCAAGTGTTTGAGATGCACATGTGGCTACTCTTGTATTGGACTACACAAAATATTGTCATTATCACAGAATGTTCTATTGAATAGCACTGTTCAATCTCTTGGGCAGGGACCATGTCTTATTCATTCCTAGAGTCTAGCACTCACTAAAGTGTTTACAAATGAATGACAATATAGACTAATTCAGTCACGTTTATACACACTCTTTTGGCTGAATGAGAAAGATGAACTATTCATTATTGTTTAAACCTACAAGAGAAAATACATACAAAATGCCTAGCATGAAGGTCATCACAAGGCAGGCAGTGAATAAAAGGTGCTTAATCATACAGGCAAATTGGTTGAGAAGTCCTACTCCCTACCCTCCAATAATTCCTAATTATTCTGCCAGAATATCTTTAAAGAGATTTTAATCTAAGGACTGTCATGACAATGGTTAAATGGTCAGTCCTATTTGGTCGTTTGGTTGCATCTTACTTGCCTGGTCATGCCAAGTCTATCTTTTCTATAATCTCAGAACCAGAGCATATCCCCCTAACGTGAGAGCATGAAAATCTGCGCTGCAGTATTTCTGGTAGACTCAGTCAAGGCCAGAGGCACGGCCAACAAAAAACAATATTTCTCCTAAGGCCAAACCAGAGCTGCAAAACCACTCCTACTATGGATCCTGTCTTCTTCTCAATGACTTCCCTGGCCCCTCTTTATTCTTCCCCCACCCTAAGCAAAGACTGCTGAGATACCCAATTACTAAACTGCCCCTGTGTCATGCTGCCACTCAATCCAGTGTTGGTTGCCTCTTCCCCAGTCCCTTCTAGAATCACTCAGCACAAGTCTAAACCCTATAAAAAGATTTTTGTCTTCCTGGATGCCCATAGTCCTGCTGCTGCGATCTCTCCCTTGCTGCATCAAGTTACTAAATCTATGATTACAGTAGCATTTGCACAGTCTTTCCCTATGACCAAGCTTTAGGTCCTATCCTGTAACAACATTCATTTCACTCCATAAAATTTTCCATAGCAGAAAGTTACAGAATGTATTTGGCTTTGATTTTTTATTTAAAAAAAAAAACATGTTTTTCAATTCAGCCATAAAAAGGAATGAAATATTGATATATGCTCCAAATGGATGAACTTTGAAAACATTATACTCAGTGAAAGAAGCCAGATACAAAAGGTTACAGACCATATAAATCCATTTATATAAAGTGTCCAAAATAGGCAAATCCATAAAGATAGAAGATATGAGAGGCTGGTAGGAGGCAGGAATGGAGAGTGACTGTTAATGGAAATGGGGTTTCCTTGTGGGGTGGTGAAAATGTTCTGGAATTACACTGTGGTAATGGTTGTACAACTTCATGAATATATGAAAGGCCACTGAAAAGATTAATTTTATGGCACGTAAATTATATCTCAATTTAAAAAAGAACTAAAGTTATTTCCTTTAACTGGGAGTACAGTTTTCTGTACAAGTTTCAGAGCCACCAAGGGAAAGCCTCTTAAAGGAAGTTCATTAAACTTATTTGGAGAGAGTTACTTTTTTAAAATTTATTTTTAATGTTTTTGTTTATTTTTGAGAGGGAGAGACAGTGTGCGAGGTGGGGAGGAGCAGAGAGAGAGGGAGACACAGAATCTGGCAGGCTCCAGGCTCTGAGCTGTCAGCACAGAGCCCAATGTGGTGCTCAAACCCATGGACTGGGAGATCATAACCTGAGCTGAAGTTGGACACTCAACTGACTGAGCCATCCAGGCACCCCTGGAGAGAGTTACTTATTGACCCTAGTGGCATCTAACAAGATTTCCCAAGTAAATCATTCTACTTTGTCTCTATTCATATCACACCTAGAGTTTGTTTTCTTCTCATCCTGTTGTTTCCATTGTGCCTTTAAAAATTTTGCCTTAAAACTTCCCTAGCAGAAATGCGTATCAAAACTACAATGAGATATCACCTCACACCTGTCACAATGGCTGATATCAAAAACACGAGAAATAACAAGTGTTGTCAAGGATATGGAGAAAAAGGAATGCTTGTGCACTGTTGGTAAAAATACAAATCGGTGCAGCCACTGTGGAAAACAGTATGGTGGCTCCCCGAAGGGTTAAAAATAGAACTACCCTTCAATCCAGTAATTGCACTATTAGGTATTTACCAAAAAAATACAAAACACTAATTCAAAGGGACACATGCACCCCTGTGTTTATAGCAGCATTATTTACAATAACCAAATTATGGAAGCAGCCCTTGTCCATTGATAGATGAATGGATAAAGAGTGATATATATAATGAAATATTATTCAGTCATAAAAAGAATGAAATCCTTTTTGCAATGACATGTATGGAGCTAGAGGGTACAATGCAAAGTGAAATAAGTCAGTCAGAGAAAGACAAATACCATATGATTTTATTCATATGTGAAATTTAAGAAACAAAACAAATGAGCAAAGGGGAAAAAAAAGAGAGAAAAAGAGAGGGGCACCTGAATGGCTTAGTCAGTTAAGCGTCCAACTTTGGCTCAGGTCATGATCTAGTGGTTCGTGGGTTCGAAGCCCGCATCAGGCTCTGTGCTGACAGCTCAGAGCCGAGAGCCTGCTTTGGACTCTGTGTCTCCCTCTCTCTCCCCCTCTCCCCTCCCCCACTCATGCTCTGTCTCTCTATGTCTCAAAAATAAATAAAACATTAAAAAAAATTTTTTTAAGGAAAAAAGAGAGATAAACCAAGAAACAGACTCTTAACTATAGAAAACAAACTGATAGTTACCAGAGGGGAAGTGGGGGCAGGGGAGATGGGTGAAATAGGTGACAGGGATTAAAGAGTACACTAATCATAGTGAGCACTGAGTAATGTATAGAATTGTTGAATCACTATTTGTACACCTGAAACTAATATAACACTGTATGTTGACTATAGTAGAATTAAAATTAAAAACTTAAAAAAAATCTGCCCAGCAGATAATATAACTCTTCAAATGTTGCTCCATAGTTAAAACCAATGTACAAATGTAGCTTCTCTGTTCCACTTGTCTCCACCATACCAAAAAACACATATCTCAAGATGGTATTGGGCATAGAAAATTCAAACAGGGATGCTCAGAAGCTACTGGTATTGGAGCAGAGCTAATGGCGCCAAGCAGGACATAATATGATTTTATGCATTGGAGCGGGGGGATCTGCTTTCAACTGGAATTGGAAATAGAAAATGGCACTTCTCTCAAAAAGGGCTTAAAACACCCCTCTTATTGCCACAGTGCACAAAGCACGTTCATCTCACAGAAAAAAAAAAAGGATCTAACCATGACACCACTGAAAAGAGAAAGGCATAGAATGGCACCATTAACTGATAATGTGGACAACCAGCACTGGGCAAAGCATTTTTATGGAAATGACAGCTTTCTAGAGAAATCTAGTGTAAAGAAATGGTTTTTGAGACTGCTGTGGGCAAGGAAATCAGTAAAAAACAAAGACTTTTCTACTTTTCTATGATTTGTAATTAAGACTCTCAAGCAGCAGATAACCCCACACAGAAGGCTTGAGAGTCAGTGGTGTGGAACGCAAAGACGGTTCAACCCAGATCATGACAGAGAATGTTCTCTGGCTACTCAGGGCTATCACCAGCTTCAGAGAAGAGAAACCGAAAATAACATCAAAATCTATCCTGGGTACTCTATAGTTCATATTATAGAAACATTTAGAGTAAACCACGTAGACCAGTGATTCTCACTTCACAGTATGGGTTCTGTTATTCTCAACAAATCTTTCAGACTTTTGGTGTCATTACATAGAAATATCTGCATACATGGGGGTGTGGTTGTTTCAGGGCCCCCAGAAATTCCATACCTCACCCCCAAAAGTAGTCTATACTTAATTTAGTCTCTTTCTTTCTTAAATTTTTTTTAACGTTTATTTATTTTTGAGACAGAGACAGACAGAACATGAACGGGGGAGGGTCAGAGAGAGAGGGAGACACAGAATCGGAAGCAGGCTCCAGGCTCCGAGCCATCAGCCCAGAGCCTGACGCAGGGCTCAAACTCACGGACCGCGAGATCGTGACCTGAGTCGAAGTCGGACACTCAACCGACTGAGCTACCCAGGCACCCCACTCTTTCTTTAAGGTTTTAGTCCCCAGTAAGATGCATGAATTCAGTTTTACAAGGGAAGCGTAGGGAACCAGCTTCTTCACCTGCTTCACAGTTTTGTCTCAGGTTCATTGATTCATGATTTCAGTATGTTGTTTAATACAAAGCCATCATATTCACACCATCTTCGAGTAACATGGGTTCCACCCTTCTTTCCTTCTTTAGCAATATAAAGGAATAAACAAAGTCTAAAAATGTTATGGGTTCTCAGCCTAAATATACACTGAGTACCTGGTATTGCACCAGGTGTTGGGAACACAAAAGAGAAAAAGAACCTACTCTGTAATGGTAAAACAGACATGTACCCACCAGGGAAAATACCTCAGATGTCCCTACAATGGGGGTAAACTGTGTCAGAGAAGCCTTCACCACAGAGCAACGCTGGAGCTGTATTAAGTCAGGCTTTCCTCAGGCAAACAGACCTGTGAGAGTAGGAGCAGAGAGCTCTTTCCAGGCCAGCAGAGGGGAGAGTGTGTGCGAAGTCACTGAGACATGAGAATGCTTGGGTTTCAAGAACAAGGGGGGCAAGTCCTCAGTGTAGCTAGGACATAGCCTGGGGGGTGGGAGAAAAGATGAAACAGGGCCAGATTATGATGTATGATCACCTGGCTGAAGAACAGGATAGAATATTAGGCTAAAATTCATTTTTAATGACAATGGAGTGATAGAACTCATTGAGAAAATACATTGTTTGGCTGGAAAAAAAATCCTACAACAAGACAAATGTCGCTCATTATAAAGCACTTTCAAAAGGGAAAGTCTCTTTATATGAATGGCAGCTATAAACATTGACTTATATAGGGTTGCTAAGCATTGCATGCCCTGAGCCTAGTAAAGCTTCACCATAAACTTGAGATGTTCTATTTTAACTGGATTTTTTTTTTGGCAAAAAAATAAATAAATAAAAAATCCGAATCACAATTTAGCAAGAGAAATAGAGCCATCTGCCCAGTAGTTAAGGATCAGATAAGCACTTACATAAGCTACAATTTTTTAAAGGAACAACATTTACATTAGATGAATGTGATATCAAGGTAAAACAAACGGGCTCAAATATGAAAAGACAATGTATACATTTCACACAAAATAAAAGCAACTGATCTGACAAATAAAAGCTAAAACAACTTACTTTATCCTTGAAAGGAGTGTGGGACTACCATTAGCATTCATGGAAGCTTGCCTCACTTCTTTTTTGGCTATATCTGGAAGGTAATTAAAACGATCCATTTGGTAGTTGAATGAAGAAGTAGGACAGGAAACCAGGCATTCATGCTACTATATTTTCCACGGAAATACTCCAAAGCCAAAGCCCATTTTACCTTTTGCATTTCCCGGAAGCCAGGTAGTGGCATATGCATTTGTCAGCAATCCCAGACAGGGCAATAAGTCACTAGTAAACTCTTCCAACCCATCTGTTTCAGTCACTGTAGCCAGGGAACTGTTGGTTCTGTATAAAGTAGCTCTGATACAGCCCCTTTTGTGTTTTCTATAAATACTATGCATTCTCAACAAGAAAACCTTCATACCCACATAATTCTAGAGGCAATTAGTGGCAACCAAGAATATAGCCCATTGCTATGGTAATGGCATACCACCACAAACTATCACCAAATATATACAACTTGGACTTAATCACCAAGGTAAAGCAGAAAACAAACCATATTATCATAGTGACTGTACTTTTATTATCCAGATAAACATGGATTGTTCCCCTTCCTATCCTAAATCAAGGACAAGACTAAATGCAAAGTAAACTGGAATCAACCTGCACAAAATAATTATGTAAGCCAGTATCAGCAAAGTGGTAATTTACATTGTATTCAAAGAGGTACATGTATTTTTTTTTGAATAGGTATGTGTATTAAGGTCAAGACTAAAAAGCATATTTTGCTGAAGCTCCCTCTGGTGAATCTTTATCATTATAGTTCAGGGTAACTGAAGGAAAAAGAAATGGCAGTTTCCTTTCAGTTAATCAGTGTCCCCTCAATGTATAGTTGGGTAGCTCAATCTCTGACCCAAGGGTGTGATGCACAATTTTCATCGTCTTCTCCTCAGCCCTGAGACAGTGAACAAGAAAGGGAAAGAAAGCATGGCAGCCTTACAAAATTCCACACCACTTGTTTCAATTCCTCAGTCAAGAAGTCACCATGAACTAAGTCTACACAAATCAATTATAGTGACTCCCTCTCTAACTGATAACATGAGTAATTTCTAAAGTCACAGCAAGCCTCTTTAATAGGGAGCTGTCCCCAAACTTCCCACCAGGAATGGACTTGGAAATGGGAAGTCAGAGAAGAAAGGGACCCATGTCCATTGCCCCCTGAAGAAGGAAAAATGACAAGGTGGGGATGAGTCTTTCTACTTGGGAAGCAGGACTCTTTCCTGTTGTATCTCAGACTTGCAGTCCCCCTGCTACCACATGGCCCCCACCATCCTCATTACACCAGTCTCGGGACACACGGTGTATGGGTATATGTATTTTTATCAAAGGCCAGGTTGCCATGACGACCACTGCTCCATTACAGATAAGCTGAGTTTTACTCTCAATGTCCTCATTTGAAAGTGGGATAGTAATATCTACCTCACATAGGTTGCTGTGAGGAATAACTTAGCATAAATCACTTTTTATAAAACACTGCCTCAAGTGTTATTTATGAGTGTAACGATGCCTTGGAACAGACATTTCGTTGTCACCTTATTAGCATTATACTTTATCAATCTCCCAGAGTACACACTACAAAGTTAAACAGAACATTTCTGCATCCCTCCATTATTTTTAACTGCTTTAAAAAAAACTGCATGGAGCTTATTATTGTCCATTTACATAAGTGCTATAATATTTACTGGCCAAAAAGTTGGCTCTTAACCACTACCTAAAGTTCTATTTTATAATTTAATTCACTCTGCTAAAGTCAAGATAGGTTAAAAGTCACCCAGAGCAGGCCAGGGAAGTACAGTAAAGCTGCTTTTCTTAAATATAACTTCCCACATATCCTCACAATTCATCTAAAAATTGAACCTATACTATAGCTAAAAGGGCATTTTTAGCTCAGCTTTCAAAATTCTCCTAATATATGCTCAGAGACAAACCATGAAAACAATAATCATTCCAATTAATATGAAATATAGCCTTTTCATATTTATTTGTTGTTGCAAAGGAAAAAATAATCCCATTGGCATTTTTCAAAACTGAGCTTACCACCACTCATTAATATGCAGTGCTGACTAGTTAGCTCAGAGGAGTGTACTTGGTCTAAAAGCAGCAATCTGGCCACAGCCCTGCAGCAGCACAAACATGTTCACTGGAGAAATGAGGGACCTATAGAACTTCCCTCCACAGGGGTGCCTGGGTGGCTCAGTCGGTTAAGCATCTGACTTCGGCTCAGGTCATGATCTCACGGTCTGTGAGTTCAAGCCCCACATCGGGCTCTGTGCTGACAGCTCAGAACCTGGAGCCTGTTTCAGATTCTGTGTCTCCCTCTCTCTGACCCTCCCCCATTCATGCTCTGTCTCTCTCTGTCTCAAAAATAAATAAACGTTTAAAAAAAAAAAAAAAAGAACTTCCCTCCACAGACAGACACACATCCATTTTCCCAAATGACAGAAAAACCATAGCATAGCTCTTTCTTTTCTGGATAGTCTTGCTCACCTGGGGGGTGGGGTGGGATTCTTTTGGGCTGTTTTCAACTAACATGACCCAAAATGTCTATGGAAAAAAAAAAAAAAGGAACAATATTAAACTGGCTTTGAATAAGTTGAAGTAATTTTAACTGTCAAAGCCTATTACAGACTCTTCTTCCATTTCACTAGACTAACAATGTACCCAAAAAAAACACAGTAACTTTTTTTTTAATGTTTATTTTTGAGAAAAGAGAAGGCATAAGCAGAGTAGGGGCAGAGAGAGAAGACACAGAATCCGAAGCAGGCTCCAGGCTCCAGGCTCTAGGCTCTGAGCTGTCAGCAATGAGCCTGATGCAGGGCTCGAACCCACAAACTGTGAGATCATGACATGGGCCGAAGCCAGATGCTTAACCAACTGAGCCACCCAGGTGCCCCAAAAGACAGTAACTTTTAAATCTCATGCTTGGCGTAGAAATATATTCAAGGGTAGGATTTCTCTTGTTAAAGGTAAGAATGGGTGGCCCAGTCGGTTAAGTGCCTGTCTTCAGCTCAGGTCATGATCTCATGGTTCATGAGTTTGAGCCCCGATTCGGGCTCTGCACTGGTAGTATGAAACCTGCTTGGGATTCTCTCTCTCTGCCCCTGTCCCACTTGCACACACACACACACACACACACACACACACACTCTCTCTCTCTCTCTCAAAATAAATATATAAACTTAAAGAAAAAAAAGATAAGAATGACTCAAAAGGTACTTGGCTGTTACAGAGAACAAAAAATACTGGGCCTACATTTTAAATCAAAATTCATTTTTAGTAACATGTAGGAAAGGTAATTTCAACAAAGAACATAGGATATGTATGTAGGATATGAATGTAGGATAACAGACAATTGCAAATATTTGGCTCATTTATTAGGAATGTGTTTTTCAACTGGCAATGAACATTGTATTTTATTTTTTTAAGTTTATTTATTTAGTTTGAGAGAGGGAGCGTGGAGGAGAGGCAGAGAGAGAGAGAGGGAGAGAGAGAATCCCAAACAGGCTCTGCACTGTTAGTGCAGAGCCAAATGCAGGGCTCGAACTGATGAACTGCGAGATCATGACCTGAGCTGCGATTAAGAGTCAGACATTTAACTGACTGAGCCACCCAAGCACCCAAAACATTGTATTCTGTTTTAAAGAAAGACTTCCCCTCTTCTCCAAGGAGTTACTATTTAACATTTATAGAGTGCCAATAGTGCATGGAGTATGCAGTTCTTTAGAACAATGTGTGCAAGTTCTTATTCTACAATCTGGTGTGGGAAAAAAATAGTACATAATTACTATTCTATTTATTAAACAGAAAATTCACACTGAAAAGTTTCATAAAATTAATCTTTTAGAGGGTCGGTTTATTTAATTTAATTTTTTTATTTTTAAGTAATCTCTACACCCAATGGGGAACTCAAACTTACAACCCCAAGATTAAGAATCTCACACTCCACTGACTAAGCCAGCCAGGTGCCCAAAGGGTCAGCTTATTTTAAAAACCATGGCACCACCAGGACTTAAAGCAGCCTACATGAAATACTTTACCATGTGCAATGAAGACAGTAGAAAACTACATGATTAGAGTCAGATTTATAAAATGCCACCTAAAAATTAGAATTGAGCAGCTCTGCCCAGTGTTAGCATCCACCCTAGGTTTAATCCACTTCACAGGGTTATGTTGCTCCAATGATGGAGCAACCAGGTTGATCAGAATTAAGGCCAAATCTCCAAAAAAGTTCAGGCAAAGCAGTTGAAAGGCTGATAATAGTGGTTAACAGGCTATTTGGTATCAAAGGACAGTGATAACTCTCAACTCAACAGCCCAAAATGTTCAGCAAGATTTGCAAAAGCACTGTATTTAGACAATTATTTAAGAACCTAACAAATCTGGGCTCTGGGTTACACATCACAACCATCTGAAAATCCTGGGACAAGTCATTCAACTTCTTGGAGCCCGTTTCCTCATCTGAAAAATGAGGTTAATAGTACTACCACAAAGGATTGTTGTCAAGATTAAATGAGCTAGCATATATATGTAAAGTGCTTAGTGTGTACAATATTTAGGACATAAAAGAGGCTCAGTAAATACTTCTGCTACTGCTCCGTTTTTACTTCCACAGCTTCAGATCTGACCAGGGATTTACTGTTCACTTTTGCCTGAACTCTTAGGACTTATTTTTTTGGAAGTCTTACTGTTTCATCTTACCCCTACCAACTATCTTAAACCAAAAATCATTAACCATACCATTTCAATTATATTACACCCTCTCCTTTCTGCTTCAAGTCTTTTCACCCTACAGAATGAGGGATAAGCTCAATTTTTGACCTGGTCTCACCTCAAGACATAGCATTTTTTTCCTATTATCCCTGAGCATTCATTTTTTATGTATGTATATATGTATTTTTTTAATTTTGTTAATATATATATATATTTTAAATGTTTATTCATTTTTTTGAGGGGGGGAGAAGAGAGAGAATAAGAGAGAGAGAGAGAGAGAGAGAAGAACAGAGAGAGGAGGGGACAGAGAGGAGGATCCAAAGTGGGGCTCGAACTCATGAACCATGAGACAATGATCTGAGCCAAAGTCAGATGCTTAATTAACTAAGCCACCCAGGAGCCCCTGTATGTATGTACATTTAGATTTTATTTTTAAGTAATCTCTACACCCAACATAGGGCTTGAACTCACAACCCTGAGATGAAGAGTTGCATGTTCCACTGACTAATCCATCTAAGCACCGCTGCCCCACCCTGCTGAGCACTCATTTGGATCAAACAGACCTCCGAATTGTGTTAATGGACAGGCAATCTAAACCCTTATGTGGGCATATCAGGACAGTCCATCCTCTAAGCCAGTGTTACTCAAAGTGTGATCCATGGACTGGAGGTGTTCCCTGATCAGGTAAGTACAGAACAGCAATTTGACAGAATAATTTTATGTCTGTTGAATATAATATTTAAAAATTGGGGGTTGTGCTTTGCATGTCTTTTTAAATTTCATTTTTTAGTTTTTATGATTATTGTATTTTACAAAATTATTAATTACCTAAATTGCAAAGAAAATAAACTAGTGCTTCACCACAGACAGTTTAAGAAGCAGTGCTCTATTAAATGCTATCTTCCGGGGCGCCTGGGTGGTGCAGTCGGTTAAGCGTCCGACTTCAGCCAGGTCACGATCTCGCGGTCCGGGAGTTCGAGCCCCGCGTCAGGCTCTGGGCTGATGGCTCAGAGCCTGGAGCCTGTTTCCGATTCTGTGTCTCCCTCTCTCTCTGCCCCTCCCCCATTCATGCTCTGTCTCTCTCTGTCCCAAAAAATAAATAAATGTTGAAAAAAAATTTTTTTTAAATAAATAAATAAATGCTATCTTCCTAGGCAACTAGGTCACAGCTAGTCCCCTACTCAATGTGGTGAATTCCAGCTAATCTGAACACTGAAGGCTACACTCAGCCATATAGAACCTACTCTATCTCAGGACAAATATAGTGATCTATTTACATACATGTGCTAGTTGTAATTTTGCTCGCTTGGATTTTGCTAAATGACCACTTTACTATGGCATGGAATTTAGTATAATGTTAGTCCATTTACGGCCCCTTTCAAACATTCCCTAAGTTTTCAGTCACTCTTCTAATGAGATGCTGTAGCTGGAAATTAACTTCAGGCAAGTGTGCTAAAAGTATCAAAAGAAAAATATTTAAATAAGTGCTCCTACTGCATGAACCCTGAGGACATTTTGAGAAGTTCTAGGTCATTTGTTCTTTTATTAGTAGTGCAGATTCATCAACATTATCTGTAAAGGACTGTTACCTGTGTGTTTTACATGAATTATAAACCCCAGCACCCAGGTACAGAGCCAGTGTCCAGGTCAGGTGCTCAGGTACAGTAAGCTTCTGTTCAAGATTCTTGATGAGCTACCCCAGTCAAGTATAAAAAATGGCTGCCTGTTAAGTAGCTAGCCAAGTTCCTCCCATCTTAACCCAGAAATGTAATTTAACAAACATATTTAAACACTCACTGTATTCAACGAATTATATTAGGAGGTTAAGTTATAGCAAGATTAATAACACACACTTAAGCCTGGACTCTAGAAGCATACAACCTAGCAGGGGAATAATGTAAGTACACAAATAACTATTACACAAAGTGACATCTAGTAGGTGCTGTGAGAGATTTATAAACATCTGCTTATACAGAAGTTCAAAGAACACAATCCCATATCTATCTGGGAGGATCTGGATAGGTTTTATGGAATAGAGTGCATTGAGAGAAGCTTAAGAGGATGATAAGATAATAAGTAGTAGGATTAAGAAGAGAATGAAAAAATGAGCATGAATTTAGTTACACACACAAACACAACTCATTAGTTTATTGCCTATGAATATCCTTCTCAAAGTCTGTAACATTAGTGCTAAAAACTATTACATCATTCATAAAAGTTGTAAACTGCTAAGGAAATCCATTCACTCACCACTGGATTATATTGTATTTTGTGATTGTTAACTCAAAAAGTGAATGTAAGAAATCAGTTTCCAATGCCAGGAAAAGGATAGTCCACTAAAAGAAAATTCCAGTTTACATTTTATAATATTAGCAAGGTCATTTAGTTATAAAATATTAACATCATCTTCTTCAGGTTGATCAGAGGTATAGAAGCCCAGATCTATATTCCAGAGTGAGAAATGACAACACAGAAGAGAATATGTCAGTATCAGCTAGGATTATCATATTCTTGTGGAGGTGTCCAGACTGGACCACAGACTTACCTGGGTATTAAAGGGTGGGAACTCTCCCTCCAAGCTAGAGAACATGTGGACATTCAGGTTACAACAAAATTAACCAACAGACATAATTTCTTCTACCTGATGCTTCACCTCAGCAGACCTCCCAGGTTCCCCTGTATCTGTCAGCTCCCAACTGGTTTTAAGTCATGAGCATACTGGTCTACTAAGAATGAATATCTACTAAATTAAAAAAAAAAATCTGTCAGCTATTTCTTTACTTGGAGCCTACAAATTATACTTTTTCCATTAAAGTTTTCTTAATAGAAATTTTCCTTTTTCCTACATATTGCAAAATTCCTCTTATCTTTTTCTTTTTTTTTTAATTTGATAGAGAGAGAAAGGGACAGAGAGAGAGAGACAGACAAACAGACAGACAGACAAAGAGAGAGAATCTTAAGCAGGCTCCATGCTCAGTGCAGAGCCTGATGTGGGGCTCAATCTCACGAACTGACATCATGACCTGAGCCAAAATCAAGAGTCAGATGCTCAACCAACTGAGCCACCCAGGTGCCCCAGCCTCTTATTTTCTGTTTTAATCTATCAAACACCTGTTAATATAATTGGAAGCACACTGGCTTTTGAGAATCAGACAGATGTGGATTTTTCTGAAGTTCAGATCATACCTGAGAGAATAGTGGGAGACGAGGTCAATGCATGAAGGATGTCAAGAATCAATCTCGATCCAAAGATGCCTAGGAGTATAATTGTTATTATTGTGGGTAACACTTATTGAGTGCTTGCTAGGTGCTTCAGATGGATTTTCCTATTTAATGTTCACAACATCCTTATGACATAAGTACACTTACTGACCTCATCTCACATCAGAATAAATGAAGGCAGAAAAAACACACTTAATTATGAATATTTATAAACAGATTCTTCCTTTTCTCTCAGGACTAAGAGCAATAATTACTCTGTCTTGTGGGAGAAGAACAAGGAAGGTACAGTCAGGAGGTACCATTTGGATGTTCAAAGCAATCACACAAAATAGGCCTTGAGATCCCCAAATCCAATGCAGTCCCTATCAAAACCCCAGTTGGTTTTTTTAGCAGAAAGTAACATACAGATCCTAAAATTAATATAGACATTCAAAGGACCAAAAATAGCCAAAACAATCTTCAAAAAGAACAAAACTGGAGGACTTGCACTTCTAGTTTCAAAGCTTACTCCAAAGCTACAGTAATCATGACTGTGTGCTACTGGCATAAAAGTAGACATATAGATCAATGGAATACAATTGAGGGTTCAGAAAAAAACATTATCTTGGGGCGCCTGGTGGCTAGGTCGGTTAAGCATCTGACTTCAGCTCAGGTTATAGACTCATAGTCTGTGAGTTCGAGCCCCATGTTGGGCTCTGTGCTGACAGCTCAGAGCCTGGAGCCTGCTTCAGGTCCTGGGTCTCCCTCTCTCTCTGCCCCTCCCCTGCTCACACTCTGTCTCTCTGTCTCTCTCTGTCTCTGTCTCTCTCTCTCTCTCAAAAATAAATAAAAACATTAAAAAAATTTTTTAAATAAAAACATTATCTTTATGGTCAATTGATTTTTTTTAATGTTTATTTATTCTTGAGAGAGAGAGAGAGACAGAGTGCAAGCAGAGGAGGAGCCAAGAGAGAGGGAGACACAGAATATGACACAGGCACCAGGCTCTGAACTGTCAGCACAGAGCCAGACGTGGGGCTCAAACCCATAAACTGTGAGATCATGATCTCAGCTGAAGTCCCAAAGTCAGATGCTTAACCAACTGAGCCACCCAGGCATCCAATGGTCAGTTGATATTTGATGATATCTAGATAATTGAGAAGGAATTACAACAAATGGTGCCCAAACGACTACATGTCCACATACAAAGAATGAAGTTGGACCCCTACACTGTTCTATACATAAAAATTAACTCAAAATGGGTCATATACCTAAATGTAAAAGCAGAAACTACAAAACTCTTAGAAGAAAACATAGGTGTAAATCTCTGTGAACCTTGACTAGGCAATGCTTTCTTAGTCATAAAACCAAAAGCACAAATAACAAAATAATGAGCAGATAAACTTGAAATCATAAAAATTAAAAGCCTTTATGCTTCAAAAGATACCATCAAGAGAATGAAAAGACAGCTCACATAATGGGAGAAAACGTTTGTAAATCATGTACATGATGAAGGCCTTGTATTCAGCCTATATAAAGAATTCTTACAATTCAACATTAAAAAGACAACCCAATCAAAGATTTGAACAGATATTTTTCCAAAAAAGACATACAAGATGCTCAACATCATTAGCCATTAGGGTAATGTAAATCAAAACCACAATGAGATACCTCATATCCATTTGTATAGCTAAAATAAAAAAGAGAGACAATAACAAAAGTCAGAAAATCACAACCCTCATAGATTGTTGGTGGAAACATAAAATGATACAACTACTTTGGAAAATAGTTTGACAATTCCTTAAAATGTTAAACATAGAGTTACCATATGACCTAGAAAATCCAGTCCTAGGTATATACCCCCCCAAAATGAAAACATACATCAAACAAAATTTTGTACAATTTTGTATAAAATTTTGTGTGTAGCAGCGTTAAGCATTATTTATAATAGCTAAAAAGAGGAAACAACCCAAAATTCCCATCAACTGATGAATGGATAAAGAAAATGTGGTATAACCATACAAAATAATAGCATTTGACAATAAAAATAAATGAAGTATCAATGCATGCTACAATGTGGATGAACCTTGAAAACACTGTTCAGTGAAAGAAGACAGTCACAAGAGGTCACATATTATATGATTCCATTTATCTGAAATGTCTAGATTAGGCAAATCTATAGTAATAGAATATAGATTAGTGATTACCTATGGGCTAGGAGTTTGGGGGGTGGAATGCAGCTAACTGATAATGAGTATGGGTTTCTTTTTTCAGGTGATGAAAGTGTTCTAAAATTGATTGTGGTAAGTGATAGTTGCACAACTCTGTGGAAATACTCAAAAGCATTTTGAATGAGTGGATTTTATGGTATGTGAATTAAGTCTCAATAAAGCTGTTTAAAAAAAAACAAACTGGTCCTTGAATCAATTTGGGGGTAAAATGAGGATGAGAGGGTAAGGGCCTGATAGGTACCACACACACAAAGGGGTAGGAAATGGAATGCCCCTTGCCCTTGATGTTGGGTTTTCCTGGCCACCCAGGGACTAAAGAGAGGAGAGAAGGGGGAGTATGTGCCAAGGAGGGGGCTAGCTTTAATGTTTGAATAGTCTTTTAAAATTATCTTTGAAAGTGTTGGTGACAAGGTCCCAGTTGTCATGACCTGGTTACAGCACAGAGGGAAATGTAGGGAAGGTTATAAAAAGCATGCATTGTTCCTTAGGAACTAACTTGACCTTGGGCTTCCTGAAATTCTACATCTAACTCATCCATTGAGCACAGTATCCTAAAGCCAGTTAATTTAGTCTGTTGTGGCTGATCATTTCAGAAGAACAAAATCCGTAGACTGCCTGTCCCCAGTGACCTGAGTATGTGTAAGGTGTGTTTCCTGGATTCTAAGAACTCCTGGAGACTTCCCTAGAATGTCTAGTCACTTTCCTACTTGGTCATGTGGTAAGCCATTAATGCTAACTTAAAAATTTTTAACTAACATTTTGAGTTAAAAGAAGGCTTCTCAGCATGTATCCAGAAAAGCACAGCTGCAAATCAGTAATGAGACATCCCAATACAGACAATTATTTAAGGTGAATAGGCTTTAGAAATCTGAGGCCACCCAACCTAAAGTTAGATTCTGTAGTTTGTATTATAAAATCCTCCCTTTGTAAAGTTTAAATAGGATGAAAACACTATGAGGTTGCTGCTACCTTTCCACAAGAGACAACAGTATTGGGTTTCTTCACAGAATTCCTGCCTGTCTTCACTTCAAATAAGTATATCTGATTTTTTTTTTTTTTAAAGTATGTTCAGGGCACCTGGGTTGCTCAGTCGGTTAAGACTCTGACTTCAGCTCAGGTCATGATCTCACGGTTTAGTCTGTGGGTTCGAGCCCCGCGTTGGGCTCTGTGCTGACAGCTCAGAGCCTGGAGCCTCCTTTGGATTCTGTGTCTCCCTCCCTCTCTGCCACTCCCCGCTCCCCAACTCACACTCTGTGTCTCTCTCTCTCTCTCTCTCTTAAAAATAAATAAAACCTTTAAAAAAAAGTATGTTCAGCAAAATATCAGAGGCCATAATATAGAACTTAAAAGGTAATAGTAACAAATGATAGGTTCTCCATATAAGGAATCTTCCAAAACACATCTAAAAGGAATTATATAAAAGCCAATTTTTTTTTAATTCTGAAGTTATTTGTGTTTATTTTAGTTCAAAAGCAGTAGAGACTTTCTAGGACTTTATCCTAAGTAAAGAATTAAAAAAAGGAAAAAGGAAAGGAAAAGCTATATGCATAAAGTTATTATTATTATATCATTATTTTTAACAACAGAAATCCTGAAATAGCTCAAGACCCCCAAAACAGGGATATGGTAATTAGTGCATGACATATGTACCCTATGAAGGATTATGTAACTATCAACAATAATTATGTAACATATGGGGAAATGGCTAGAATAGTGTTTTATAACCACAGTGCTAAACTATGTAATAATGACAACTATGCATCAATATATAAATATATGAATAAGAATGTAAAAAGGCAAACAAAAAATGTACTATGAAAGTGGGATCTTCTATATTTGCAAGGTGAAGGGAAAAGATCTGGGAGAAACACATTTTGTTAATTATACAATTACAATTTTGTTTTATAGGTATAAATTTGTTGACATGAAAGACGTCCATAATAAATTTTTAAGTGAACAAAGATGTATGATATGGTCTGAGTAAATCATATTTTTGGTTTTTGCTGGTTAGTGTGGAATTTTTAAAACAAATCTATTGCTATAATTTATATGCCATAAAATATACCCATCAATAGTTCTTAGTAAATTTGTAGAGTTAAGCAACCATCACCACAATCCAGGTTTAGGACACCTCCATTACCCCTCCAAAGTTCCTTTATGTCTGTTTGCAGTCAATTCCTACTCACATCCTTTCTCCCTTCCCCACTGAACTGTTATCTCTGTAGACACAATTGTATTTTTTTATACAAGCGAAAAAATAATAAAAATAAATCAAATGTTTATGTATTCACACAGAAAAGTCATAATGGACAAGTACCAAAATTTTACGTGGTGGTCCATTTATAGATAATATTAACTAAAAATTTTTAAAATTTTTTTCTGAAAATTTTAACCAATTAACATCTATTGACTATAGAGAAGGGTTTGGGTTTTGATTTCTGGTTGTTGTTTTTTTTTTTTTTTTTAATATTTTTATTTATTTTTGAGAGAGAGAGAGACAGAACAAGCAGGGGAGGGGCAGAGAGAGAGGGAGACACAGAATTCGAAGCAGGATCCAGGCTCTGAGCTGTCAGCACAGAACCTGATGCAGGGCTCAAACAAACATGAGATCATGACCTGAGCTGAAGTCAGAGGCTTAACCGACTGAGCCACCCAGGCACCCCTGATTTCTGTTTTAAAAGGATATATGAGAATTTCACAGAACTATGGCAGATTGTCCAAATGCATTTACTTTCACTTCCTACCAAAACCTAACTAAAAGTATTGCACAGGATTTTTTAAAGGCATGAATTTGTAAGGACAAAGAAGAACAGAAGCAAGGGATCACCAACAAAATTTTCAAACTGGAAAGCAGATGGATAAGCAGATGACCTCACAGCATTGAGAAAGTTGAATCCCAAGTCAAGCTTAGAAACAAGCAGTTTACACGGCAAACCACGTATCTCCCCCAAAGGCACTGCCATATTAGGTTTCAGGTATGAGGATAAAGGTGACAGTAGAAACAGGAGGATTAACTGGAATTCTCTTTTAAGAATCAGATAAATCCTTAGATCCTTTCCCCAAGTCCAAGTAGGCAACTATATCTCCCTGATTCTTCAGAAAACTAGACATGCACAATTCAAAGTGGGGGTACCATTCTACAAACAGGGAAATTAGGTGAACATTTTGTTAACTGAAAGCAGAGTCCACCTACTTCCAAACCTCTTCTCCAACTCAGTTTCTAGAAAGATGGTAACCAGTCCTATACCATCAAGGGAGGAAGTCAGAAGATTTCACTCTGGGGAATCTAACCAGTCCAAGATGAAATATTTCACAGTGAGCTTTTCTTAGTGAAATGGCCCATAGGTAGCAAGTCTCACCATGGGATCACAGCTTCTTATCATCTTTATGGGGCACTGCTCTTAAATAAGAACAGGCAGCCAGAATCACCAAACAACCTCAGAACATCTCAAACACAGACTATAGTGATCAAAATAGACAAACAAAAAGCAACTTGGAGAAATAGAGACTCTGAAGGGAGAAAAAAGTGTGTTTAAACATTCATTTCATAAATATATTCAGAGATAGAATAGAATACATGCATAAAACAATAACAAGTGGCTATGAAAACATACTTTACTCAAATTAGTTCAAAATTTATATCCACACAAAAAACCTGCACACAAATGTTTATAGCAGCTTTATTCATAATTGCCAAAACTAGAAGCAACCAAGATGTTCTTCAAAAGTTGAATGGATAAGCTGTGCTACATCCATACAATGGAATATTTATTCAATGATAAAAAGAAAAAGCTATCAATACATGGAGGAAACATAACTGCATATTGCTAAATGAAACAAGCCAGTTTGAAAGGACTTCCTAACATATGATTCCAACTATATAACATTCGGGAAAAGGCAAAATTATACAGACAGTAAAAAGATCAGTGGTTTCCAGTGGCTTGTGGGATGGAAGGATGAACAAGTGGAGCATAGGAGATTTTTAGGGCAGGCAGACTATTTTGTATAATATGGTAATGGTAGATACATGACATTAAACATTGGTTAAAATGCATAGAACTCTGCATTCTGCTGTGGGAAGCCATTGAGGACCAGCAGCCAGGGCTCTGCACTACCCTTGTTACTCTATGGCCGTGGGCCTCAACAAGGGCCACAAGGTGACTAAGAACACGAGCAAGCCAAGGCCCAAACACTGCCCGGGGCGCCTCACCATGCACACCAAGTTCATGCAGGACATGATCCAAGAGGTGTGCAGCTTTGCCCCATATGAGCAAGCAGCGAACCATGGAGCTGCTCAAGGTCTCTAAGGACAAGCACATTCTCAAGTTCATCAAGGAAAGGATGGGGACACACGTCCCTGCCAAGAGGAAGAGAGAGGAGCTGAGCAATGTCCTGGCAGCAATGAGGAAAGCAGCAGCCAAGAAGGACCGAACCCCTCCCCTCTGTATGTAATAAGGCCTTTTTGGAACTTGGGTGGAACTTGGAACTTGGAACTTCAGTTAATGATAAGGTATCAATATTTATTCATCAATTGTAACAAATGTACTCCACTAAAGCAAGATGTTAATAATAGGGGAAACTACAGGGAAGGGTACAGAGGGATATCTTTGAACCCTCTGTACTTTCTGCTCCATTTTCTGTAAACCTAAAGCTGCTCTAAAAAAAATAGTCTGTTGTGTAAAACAAAATAGCCAATAAAGTATTCTTTTAAAATACTGTCAGGGGCGCCTGGGTGGCCTCGGTTAAGCGTCCGACTTCAGCCAGGTCATGATCTCGCGGTCCGGGAGTTCAAGCCCCGCGTCAGGCTCTGGGCTGATGGCTCAGAGCCTGGAGCCTGTTTCCGATTCTGTGTCTCCCTCTCTCTCTGACCCTCCCCCGTTCATGCTCTGTCTCTCTCTGTCCCAAAAATAAATAAACGTTGAAAAATAAAATAAAATAAATAAAATAAAATACTGCTAAATTAGCAATGAAATTGGTATTCTTAACGTTACGGGGGGAACTATAAATTCAAAGATCTCCTTTGGGAGATCATTATGCTACTATGTCTTTAAAAGTAACTTTCAACTGAGCAATTTTACTTTTAGAAATCTACCATAAGAAAAAAGTACAAAGTATGGTGGGGAGGGTCTGTAAGCACCAAGTAAAACATTGCATCTCATCTAAATTATCCATTGGGTAAATGGTTAAGTAAATTATAGTATAGCATTAGGTGGCATCAGTCTGCTTTAAACAATTATAATCATAATTATTTAGTAGCACCACAGAAATACATTCATGAGAGAAACACTAATTTTATTTACTTCTTTTTTTTTTTCTTTTTTGAGAGAGAGAGAGAGAGCAGGAGTAGGGGAGGTACAGAGAGAGAGGGAGACACAGAATCTGAAGCAGGCTCCAGGCTCTGAGCTGTCAGCACAGAGCCCAATGCAAGGCTAGAACCCACTAACCACAAGATCATGACCTGAGCCAAAGTCACATGCTTAACCAACTGAGCCACCCAGGCACCTCTAATTTCATTTTTTAAAATGTTTATTTCTTTATTTTGACAGAGAGAGATAGAAAGTAAGCAGGGGGAGGGGTAGAGAGAGAGAGAGAGAGAGAGAGAGAGGGAGGGAGGGAGGGAGACAGAGAATCCCAAGCAGGTCCTGCACTGCCATTGTGGAGTCCGATGCAGGGCTCAAACTCATGAACCACAAGACTATGACCTAAGAGAAAACCAAGAATTGGACACTTAACCTACTGAACCACCCAGGCACCCCGACATACTAATTTTAAAAGCAGAACACAGGGGTGCCTGGATGGCTCAGTCAGAGAAGCATATGACTCTTGATCTCAGGGTTGTGCGTTTGAGCCCCAGGTTGGGTACAGAGATTACATAAAGGGAGGGTGGGAGGGAGGAAGGAAGGCAGGCAGGCAGGCAGGAAGGAAGGAAGGAAAGAAGGAAGGAAGGAAGGAAGGAGGGAAGGAAGGAAGGAAGAAGGATGGATAAATGCAGAATACAAAATTACATAATAATTACAATTATGAAAAAACATTTCTGCAGTGTGAAGTCAGTAGGATTATAGATTCCCTTTTTCTATACTTCCCAAATTTTCCAAAATGTTATATTTTATTTAAATAAGGAAAGGGTTTGAAGTGATGAGGCAAACTCTGTTGTATTATTTTAATTAAATATTGGATTTGGTAATATCTTAATGATACTTTTTTACCCAACGGAAGATGTAAACCTTGAATGATTTTTACAATAAAATATTTGTCAGAAAAATTTAGAAAAACATGGAGTTAGTTGTAGATAAGATTACTTTATAGGACATGTGTTCAGTTGTATAGGAAGTGACAGTTAGGCTATTTTAATGTTCATTAATTTTAAATTTCCAAAAGTCTTGACTTGACTTTTAAAAAAATAAAACATTGTTATTGGCATTAAGATAATCTGAATTTTAAACTATATAATTGAGGGGCACCTGGGTGGCTCAGTCGGTCAAGCATCCGACTTCAGCTCAGGTCATGATCTCACAGTTCATGGGTTCAAGCCCCTCATCAGGCTCTGTGCTGACAACCCAGAGCCTGGATCCTGCTTCAGATTCTGTGTCTCCCTCTCTCTCTGCCCCTCCTCTATTCACACTCTGTCTCTCTCAAAAATAAATAAACATTAAAAAAACTAAACTATATAATTGATCAGTTTCTGGTCTGAGTGTGGCATACATTACCTTTTCCTTATGACATCTGATTGCCACTTTATTAATTCAAATCTGTACTTTGAAGACCATAATTTCTCTACTTTATAATACAATGTGACAGGTGTTTTCTCTCTTGCATATTTTTGTAGCTGGTGTTGTGAATTGCTTGAGGATTAGTATTCTGACTTAAACACTTCAAGAACACTTGATACCAGAACATTTTACACCCAGAACATTTTGTACTAAGTGTTCTCAATGCCGCCAAGTACCAAGAATTCAGGTACTAGATGAAACTGTGCTCTGTGCTAAATGTAAAATTTCTGATGTTTATACTAAACTTCATATTTTGAGGAAAATGCTCTTGTAGTCTTAGTATCCTACAATCCACAAGCTTAAATGGTTTAAATACTGAATAAAAAGTCATCTGTCACAGCTACTTTGTCAGTTTCAACAGGACTCATGAATTTTTGTTGTGCTTTATCAACAGGCTCTAGAGTAAGGAGAATGTTTCTTGGTACTTCACCATCCAGCCAATTTCTTAGACTCAGTTCATTTCAGAAGACAATCTACTGATGGACTATTTATTATTTCTGCTAGGAACACCTGAATCCAAAATAAGTTTCATCCTTTCTTGTTTTCATTTATCTTTATTACTTCCATTCTCTCATACACTGACTCAACAAACTCAGTGTACTGAACACTGAAGATACAGAGATGAAACATGTGGTCCCTACTCTTAAGAAGCTCCAAATTAAATTGGGAAGACAGAGAAGTCACAGTGTATTATGGGACAGTGGTTCAGGTAGTATGACAGGGTACAATATGGCATGGCATGGCAGGGGGCTATGGGGAGCTGAATTTTGCTATGTTCTAGTTTGAGATGACATTAGAACATTTAGATAGGTGGAAACTCTAGTAGGCACTTGATGGAGAAGTCTGCAAATAGATCTAGGCTGGGGATAGATATTTGTGAGCCATTGGCATAGAGATAATGAGACTGCCTAGGAAGAATATGTAATGGAAGACTGAGGATAGTCTTCTGTTGAAGAGGTGGGAAAATTACTGGCAGCATGCAAAGCACTTGAGGAAAAAGAAAGAAAAACCAGAAAAGGGTAAAATCAACAAAGAAAGTAAAGCAGGTTTTAAGAATGAATTATAACAGTCAACTGTATCATAAGTTCAAATAAGTGCAACAGGATAGGAATGGAAAGAAAACACTGAGTGTAGCAACTTGGCCAGGGCACCTTCACAAGCCTCACAGGAGACTCAATCATATGACACTGTGAGGAAAGAGTGACAAGGAGAGAATGTGTTCAAAAAACTGGGCTGTGAAGGGAAAGAGAGATGTTCAGGGACAGCTGGTGAGGAGTATAAGGCCTAAAAATATATCAAAGAGCTTTCTTCCTTTTCTTTCCTTTTTTCCTCCCTCCTTCCATCTCCTCTCTTTGTCTTTATCTCATTTGTCTTTTTCTTTCTTTCTTTCTTTCTCTCTTTCTTTCCTTATTTCTTTTCATCTCTTATTTTTCTCTTCCTGCCTCCTTCCTTTTCTTCTCTCTTTCATTTTTGTGGAAAGAATAGAAATTAATTTGTAAGCTATAAGAAAGAAAAACAGTTTAGAGGCAAAATGTTGAAGATAAAGCAGTATCACAGATGCCTTCCTCACTCTGAGGAATCAGAAGAGGTTGGGACCCAGTATTTACTGCAGGAAGGCCTCCTTTTCTTCTGTTAAGTAGAAGGCAAGTTCGTTTTCAGAGAGCTAGAAAGGGAGCAGGGGTGCTGAAGTAAGAGAAGAAAGTTTAGGCAGGCCAGCTGTTAGATATAATTGGGGAGGAGCTGATTTAGGATCATGTAGGATTTTGTCCATGTAGGATCATGTCCTCACGAGGACACAGTTCCTCATAGAGATGAGACACCATAAATGTACTGTTATCAATTGCCCTAGTTGTCTGAATTTCTCCAGCAAAAGTCAACAACAGGGATGAGAAAAGTGGAAGGTTGGGGAGTCAAGTATTGATGAAAGCCAGAGAGAATGTGTCTTGAAAACACTGAAGACTCTAGGGTTTGTTTACCATGAAAGAGGTGGTACCGTAGAGAAAGAAGAGAAAGATAGGAACACTGACCCAAAGGGAATAGGTACATAAGAAAAAAAAAAAAAACAAAAAAAAAACCAGATGCCTACAGGAACTCATGTGTAATAATTCAACCCAAGATGAGTTCAAAATGAAACAGAATGGAGTTAAGGGAGGGACCTCAAAAGACCAACTACTCCATTTTTTGACCTCCAGTCAGGACATTCCAAACCTTCCAAGGAGAAGAGATTCTATATTATCTTTCAAGACCACTGAAAGTGGATGTTCCTCTACATCAAAAGTCAGATAACTTTTTCTGTAAAGGACCAGATAGCAAACACTGCAGGTTTTGATGTCACAATTATTCAATTCTGGATTGTAGCTCAAAAGTGGCCACAGACAATATGTAAACAAACGAGTGTTAAACAAATGAGCATGGCGGTACTCCAATAAAACTTTATTTTCCAAAAAGCTGGTGGGCTTTAGTCCAGGACCAGTCTTGTTGACCTCTAGACCATTTTCTTTTGGGGAATTTGTTCTTTTTTATTGATCATAAGAATGCTTTATATACGAAGACTATTAACAGTCTATAATATACACTGCCAGTATTTTTTCTTCTTATTTATATTTTTTGTTTTGGATACTTGGGGGAAATGTAAAAGTTTAAATAAATATATTCAGGAGCGCCTGGGTGGCTCAATCAGTTAAGCGTCCGACTTCGGCTCAGGTCATGATCTGCTGGTTCCTAAGTTTGAGCCCCACATCAAGCTCTGTGCTGACAGCTCAGAGCCTGGAGCCTGGTTCCAAAATTCTGTGTCTCCCTCTCTCTCTGCCCCTCTCCTGCTCACACTCTCTTTCTCTCAAAAATAAATAAACATTAAAAACAAAACTAAATAAATATATTCAGGTAGTCAAATCTATCAATTTTTTCCTTGCTTTTGGCTTTATAATCATGTTTAGAATGAACTTCTAAATATTTGATTAATATCAACTATTTACCTTTGTTTTTTCCTAGAACTTTTTGAGAGAATGTGTGTGTGGTAAGAACACAGACACTGGAGCTAAAATGCCAAGGTTTATAGTGCCTATAGCACTACTCATTATCTCTCTAAGTGTCTATTGCCTTAAAATTGGGGGGAAAATAGCTCCTAATTTATAGGGCTGCTGTAAGGATGGAATGAGCAAAATGTGTACAATATAATAAAAAGTGCTTAAATCAGGGTTGGACATATAACACAAGCTAAACAAATGTTAGCTATTATTAGCTTAATATCTTTAAGTCATCTGGAAATTACTCTGATTTAAAAAGTGAGATGGAGCTAGAACTCCACCCCCCCCACCCCCCACTTATTGAAAATCCATTGCCTACCACCTTTCTGTCAATGTTGGTTTTCATCCTTCCTTCATGAGGCATAACCAACAGTTTTAATTTTTTTTCATTATTGTTCCAAAAGTGGTATTTTTTAATAGGCTTTATTTTTATCATTTTTTTGATGTTTATGTATTTTGAGAGAGAGAGAGTGAGGAGGAATGGGGGAGGGTCAGAGAGAGGAGAGAAAGAATCCCAATCAGGCTCCACACTGTCAGCGCAGAGCCACATGTGAGGCTCCATCTTACAAACCCGGCTCAGATCATGACCAGAATCAAAACCAAAAGTTGAACACTTAATGAACTGAGCCACTTAGGTTCCCCTAAGTGTTTTTTTTTTTAATTTAAAAATAAAAATTGTATTTATATATTTGGTATTTATGTATTTTGTTCCAAAATGTTTCTCAGCTGAAACATTTATTACATGTTGCCATCTCAAACAGTACATTCTCTTTCTTTCCAAAGTATTAACAGGGCCTTGAGATCCAGAAGCCTGGTCCTTGCCTACCTCTGTGCCTCTCCCCAGTCCCTTCCACAAGATGGCCCTGGCCTTCCTTCTCAACTCCTCCCACAGGTCAAGTACTCTCTCTCAGTGCCTTCACACACTGTGAAGTTCTCTTCCCTCAACTCTTCTCTACCTTTGTCTCACTCTTCCTTTCCATCTCAACACAGACAGTAACTCCTCAAAAACTTCCTTACATCTCCAGCATAAATTATGCACTCTGGATACTCTTTGACTTTCTAGCCCCCATCCTGGTTATTAAGTCATACAGTTATAGGGGTGCCTGGGTGGCTCAGTTGGTTAAGCATCCAACTTGGGCTCAGGTCATCATCTTGCAGTCCGTGAGTTCGAGCCCTGCATCAGGGTTCTGTGCTGACAGCTCAGAGCCTGGAGCCTGTTTCAGATTCTGTGTCTCTCTCTCTCTGATCCTCCCCCATTCATGCTCTGTCTCTCTCTGTCTCAAAAATAAACATTAAAAAAAAATTTAAATCATACAGTTATATAATTATAGACTAATGTGTGTATTTGTACCTTCTTTTTGAGTAGGAACTCACTGAATATTGGTTAGTGAATAAAAAATTAATAAGGATACAAATATTACAAGTGAAATAAAAATCTCACTAACCTATTCTCCACATATGTGAAATTTAGGGTCACTCGGATTGAACTATATGCTTAATCTATTTATGAAACAAATTTTTAAGTTTTAATTTTAATTCCAGTTAGTTAATATACAGTTATATTTGAAAAAATTTTAAGGTTTTTGCCTTATAATCATTTATATATAACTAGATACTATGACTATATATGTTACTTACTTGTGAGCAGCTAGTCAAATAATCATTTATGCTGCAGATAAAAACATATACTTAAGAGTACCTGAGTGGCTCAGTCAGTTAAGCGTCTGACTTCGGCTCAGGTCATAATCTCACAGTCCCTGAGTTTGAGCCCCATGTTGGGCTCTGTGCTGACAGCTCAGAGCCTGGAGTCTGCTTCAGATTCTCTGTCTCCCTCACTCTCTGCCCCTCCCCCGCTCACTCATCTCTCTCTCTCTCTCTCTCTCTCTCTCTCTCTCTCTCAAAAATAAACATTAAAAAATTTTAACATATTTTTATGAAAATTCTAAATTTTTATGAATTCAAAACCAGTTTTTTATCCTTTTAGTCTGAAGTTTTACTATTATTGATACATCATTCATGCATTTATCCATTTAATCAATCATTAATCACAAGTTTGTTGATTATCCTGTAGGCATTAAGTCCTGGTGACTGAAAGATAAATTGTACATGGTCTATGCCCTCTGAAAGCTTATAGCCAAGTGAGATACATGCCAACCAGTTATTGCAGCCAAGGAGCAGCACACAGAAGTAAATACAGAGGCTCCTTGTCATCTGAAGAGGTCAGGGAAGGTTTTTTGGAAATGATGTGTGTGAGACTTTATTATCCATAGTAAGCTGTCTATAAAGTAAACATAGTAAACTGTCTATAAAGAGGAATATTAGGTGAAATATCTTTAAGAAATAACAAAAGATAGTAAGTCTCATTTATTTATAACTTCTTGTGAAACTCACTTTTCACATTTATAAAGAATCTCTTTATCCATCTGTCAACCGTTTCAAGACAACTAAATTTCACTCAACCATAGTGTGGCAGAGGCTGACAACACGCTCACCAAACCCACTTCCTCTCGCTGGAGACACGGCCAAACAGCATGTCCTAGTTCTCACAATGGAATGTGTCTGACATGATGGCCAAGACAGTTAAGTGTTGTGTGCCTTCCCTAAACTCTCATCCTTCTAGAGGGATCCTGGAGGCTGGAATTTGAAGATGCCAACAGAAGATGAAAGGAGCCTAGATCCCTGAGCAACTGCAAGAAGAAGCACTTCACCATGTTGGACTGCAATGCAAACAAGTAGCTAGTTAAGCCACTGATTTTTGGAAGATTTTGTTCAAGAAGTTAGCTTATCCTAATGAATCATTCTACTGTGAGGGTAAGGTAGGCTGAGGGTAGTATGTAGTCAACCAGAATTTTATTTATTTATTTTTAATGTTTATTTATCTTGAGACAGTGAGCGCATGAACAGGGGAAGGGCAGAGAGAGAGAATGGGAGAGAAGAATCCCAAGCAGTCTCCACGTTGTCAGCACAGGCCCAACACAGGGCTCAATCTCATGAACTGTGTGATCGTGACCTGACCCAAAATCAAGAGTTGGATACTTAGCCAACTAAGCCACCCAGGTGCCCCTATAGTCAGTCAGAATTTTTTTTTTTAATTTTTTTTTCAACGTTTTTATTTATTTTTGGGACAGAGAGAGACAGAGCACGAATGGGGGCGGGGCAGAGAGAGAGGGAGACACAGAATCGGAAACAGGCGCCAGGCTCTGAGCCATCAGCCCAGAGCCTGACGCGGGGCTCGAACTCACAGACCACGAGATCGTGACCTGGCTGAAGTCGGACGCTTAACCGACTGCGCCACCCAGGCGCCCCCAAAGAATTTTTAAGAACATGAGGATGACAAATACCCTTAGTCCCTTTTCAAATACTCACACCCCCTTCTTCTTTACTGATAGGACCCAAATTTTGTTTGTGGTGCCAGTGCATACAGCTCCAGGTAAAGGAGTTTGACTGATCCGATCTAAGCGCACCATGAAAACCCTATTCCTTACCTTTCTAGCCTTCTCTGCAGTGAAGGATGGCCAAGCAGCCCAATTCAAGCTCAGGAGACCTACAGGGAGTGTCCTGCAAGGATTTCTAGAAAACGTTTTCCTTTCCTAATAACAGGGGACCTGCATGGCTGGCATCATCCCTTCTTCCTCTTCTTTGACTCAAACTGGGGCTGCATTCTGAACTAATGTAACAAATTCGCCAATGCCATAAATTTGTGGGCCGATATAGAATATACATGAAAAGAACAGTACATGCCCTATCTAAAGGCATTCAAAGATAATTTTAATTTAAATATTGAAATGACAAAGGCCTCAATGGGTCCATGGATACTCAGTTCATGAAAGTTTAAATATAAAGGCCTACTAACACTATTAATTTTTTGTCATTATCTATTGAACACAGAAAAACATGTTTATCTCTCATGCTTTCTTTTTTTCTTTTTTCTTTTTTCTCATACTTTCTTAATGTGCTTCTTTAAATCAGTACAATATATTGACTGAGAGCTTAGGCTTTGGGGTCAGACTTCCCAGATTCAGATCCCAGCTCTGGCATCTACAGTGTGAACTTAAATGATACTAAACTTCTGTCCATTTTTTTTTTCATTATTAAGTTAGAATAATAATAGCATATGCTAAGGATGGCAATAAGAACTAAATTACACAATCAGTATAAGTACTTAGTAAAGTATTTGGCACATAATCCTTAATAAATATACACTTTATGGACTTCAAGCTGTATTACAAAGCTGTAATCATCAAGACAGTATGGTACTGGCACAAAAACAGACACTCATATCAATGGAACAGAATAGAGAACACAGAAATGGACCGACAAACGTTTGGCCAACTAATCTTTGACCAAGCAGGAAAGAATATCCAATGGAATAATGACAGTCTCTTCAGCAAATGGTTCTGGGAAAACTGGACAGCGACATGCAGAAAAATGAACCTGGACCACTTTCTTACACCATACACAAAAATAAACTCAAAATGGATGAAGGACCTAAGTGTAAGACAGGAAGTCATCAAAATCCTCGAGGAGAAAGCAGGCAAAAACCTCTTTGATCTTGGCCGCAGCAACTTCTTATTCAACACATCTCCAGACACAAGGGAAACAAAAGCAGAAATGAACTATTGGGACCTCATCAAAATAAAAAGCTTCTGCACAGCGAAGGAAACAATCAGCAAAACTAAAAGGCAACTGACAGAATGGGAGAAGATATTTACAAATGACATATCAGATAGAGAGTTAGGATCCAAAATCTATAAAGAACTTATCAAACTCAACACCCAAAAAACAATCCAGTGAAGAAATGGACAAAGGACATGAATAGACACTTCCCCAAAGAAGATATCCACATGGCCAACTGACACATGAAAAAATGCTCAACCTCACTCATCATCAGGGAAATACAAATCAAAACCACAATGAGATACCACCTCACACCTGTCAGAATGGCTAACATTAACAACTCAAGCAACAACAGATATTGGCGAGGATGTGGAGAAAGAGGATCTCTTTTGCACTGCTTGTGGGAATGCAGACTGGTGCGGTCACTCTGGAAAACAGTATGGAGGTTCCTCAAAGAATTAAAAATAGAACTACCCTTAGGACCCAGCAATTGCACTACTAGGTATTTATCCAATGGATACAGGTGTACTGTTTCGAAGGGGCATGTGCACCCTAATGTTTATAGCAGTGCTATCAACAATAGCCAAAGTATGGAAAGAGCCCAAATGTCCATCAACAGATGAATGGATAAAGAAGATGTAGTATACATACATACAATGGAGTATTACTCGGCAATCAAAAAGAATGAAATCTTGCCATTTGCTACTACATGGATGGAACTGGAGCATATTATGCTAAACAAAAATAGTAAGAGAAAGACAAATATCATATGACTTCACTCATATGAGGACTTTAAGAGATAAAACAGATGAACATAAGGGAAGGGAAACAAAAATAATATAAAAACAGGGAGGGGGACAAAACATAAGAGACTCTTAAATATGGAGAAAAAACAGGGGGTTACTGGAGGGATTGTGAGAGGGGGATGGGCTAAATGGGTAAGGGGCATTAAGGAATCTACTCCTGAAATCACTGTTGCACTATATGTTACCTTGATGTAAATTAAAAAAATAAATTAAATTTAAAAATTTTAAATAAATATATACATTTGTTGTTATTACCTCTAAATTTCAGCCATACTGCTTCAAGTACTGAAATAATACATTGTCTGTGAGAGGGTATCTTCTTCCTATGGTGTAATATGCTTTATGTTCAGGGTCTCCTGGTAAGTAAACTAAAGAATAATTAAGATGCACAACAGCCTTTGGACTGCTTGGGTTTTAAGCAGGGTTAAAATAACATCACAGCTAAGTTGTGTTAAGTAAAGGATTACAGTCAATGACTAAGAGTCAAAGGCAGGATGTGAGGGGACACTAGAGGACATGATGGTCTGTGTGCCCTTTCCTACCCTGGGAACTCTTGGGCTTATGGACTCTGGAAGCTCCCTTCAGACAAGATGATAAAGACATGAGAGCTAGTAATGGCCAAGGTGGCCATTCCAGGAGCTGTAGTAGGCCAGGCTCCCTCTCAATACTCCATTCATCTTCCCTGTGCCTCTCCAAAATGGATTATTCACCATTACAAGGACATGGGCCATGTTTTTCTGCTTCCACATCTCTACTCATGCAATTCCCTTCCCTACAAACTCACCAGCCCATCTCTGCTCACCAAAACTCTATTCATTTCTCAGTCTAGAAATGAATACCTCCTCTTTCTACAAATACCTCCTCTTTCAAGATAGCATCTCTAGTTTTCCCTCTCAAATTGTCTGACATTTTTGAACCCTTATTGAGCTTCATTCATTCAAAAATGCATTTTCAAGTACCTACTATGACCTTGGAACCATCTCATTGTGCTGAGGGGCATGGTCTTGACTCTCTAGGAATAGTTTAATGTTTATAATAAATTTTAATTTATTTGTACCTTCTCTCTTCCCCAACGGGATAGGCACTGGCTCCAAGAAGAGATACTATGTAATAGAATAGCAAAAGAGGGGCGCCTGGGTGGCGCAGTCGGTTAAGCGTCCGACTTCAGCCAGGTCACAATCTCACAGTCCGTGAGTTCGAGTCCCGCGTCAGGCTCTGGGCTGATGGCTCAGAGCCTGGAGCCTGTTTCCGATTCTGTGTCTCCCTCTCTCTCTGCCCCTCCCCCATTCGTGCTCTGTCTCTCTCTGTCCCAAAAAATAAATAAACGTTGAATAGCAAAAGAAAGTTCAGGTGCAGGAGAGAGAAGGAACCAGATATACTAACCATTAAACACAGTTCAGCATCAACTGTAGCACCTAGGGAACCAGGCTAAATAAAAAGGGAAACATAATGGTCTTTTATCACAACATTCTCTTAGCAGCACAGAAGATACATACCAGTTCCTCAAAGCAAATAAAATTTATCTCTCACCCTAAAGTATCATATACTTCCACCCTTAGATTGTTACAGAGGTTTCAAATAATTACATTTCAATGTGGATACTGTTAAAACTAAGGCATGTATAATAGGATACAAACTAGTTCACTAAATTTCAAACTCCTTAAATATAACTAATGCATTTTATTAATAACAATAGAGACAATAATGCTATCTTGAAGGGTAACTTACCAAAACACCATCCTAGATTGCTTTTTCAGAATTAAACAAGCTGAAATAGGATTTAATAAGGATGGACAGTCACTGTGTACATCCTACAGAGATGAATGTAACGTCTGAGGAAAGTGATAAAAGTACACTTATTTTTACACTTGCCTATTAGGAAGTTACATTGCTACTAGCAAACAATTTCCTCCTAAAATGGAGGCTGATGCAAGTTCAGCTGAAGGAAAATAGCTCACCTTCTTGTGTTGGAAGGTGGTACACTTAGAGGGAACAGTGTGGGCCTAATGGTACAGAGTTGGGGACATTGCCATACACAGTTCTAATTTCTTTCAAGAATTTTATTTAGTTCCATTCTTCCAAATACACACTTCAATCTGAATCTCTCCCATCATGTCACCTTAACCTAAAGTAAAATTCATCACCTGTCTCCCCAAAAACATGAATTGCTGTCTTCCCTGTTTCTGTCAATGGCACCATTTTTCTCCCTGGTAGTTGGGCTTGAAAATATGGAGTCATCAATCTTCCACTCTGTTTTCTTGACTCCAAAATTCCACCAGCAATCATAGCTCTTTTCATTTTATTTATTTATTTTGCATCTCTTTCTCTTTTATTGTCAACACTAATATTTAGTTCCTTTTTTCCCTAAGCCCACATTTAGACAATAGTTCAGATTCACCTTTCTAAAATACAATACTGTCACATTCCTGTTCAGAAACTTTCAGTGGGCTCTTGTTACTCAATGTAGGCTGCACTTCAGAGCCTAAAATTCACCTACTCCATAACATGGCCTCAACTAACAGCTCTACTCCCTATCGACTTATTTCCTCCACTTCTGTACTGTTCTACCCACTGTCCCTGCATTCATTTCCAGTGTTCCTCAATGCCAAACTGCACTCTTTATCTCTCTTCCTTAGCAATCTAAGTTCGAATTTCAGGGCTTAGGTACAGTCATACCTCCTAAGTAAAATGTTCTTAGACTTCTCCACCCTTTGCTTAACTCATAGTACTCTTGTCATCTACTGGGTTTATTCAATAACTGTTTGTAGCTTTGTGATAAGATTAATTTTGTCTCATGGAATTTTTCACATTTACACTGATGGTTCATATGTAAGCATATATCTTATCTTCCCAGCTAAAATGTAAGTTCCTTATATTTCCCTTTTGTCCCCAGTAGACACTAAAATTATTACAGAATCTGAGAGGGGGAGCCCTTGAGATCATGTATTGCCAACTCCCACCCAGGATGGGCATCCCTTTGACATTCCTCAGAGCTGATCCTCCAGCCTTTATTGAACACTCGAGTGATACTCCTCAGCTAAATCATGAGTTCCAGTGCTGAAGAGCACTAGTTAATAGAAAGGTTTCCATTAATCTCCAAAGTACAGCTAAGTGAGTAAAAATGCAAAGTATCAAACACCATGTTCTGTTACGTATGCATGTACTTGCCCAGAATATCTCAGGAAGGATATATAAGAAACTGGGGTTATTTCTGGACAGGGAATTTGGGTGGCTGGAGAAGATAGAGATGGAAAAAGACTTAATTTTCACTATTAGACTCTTTGGTATATTTAATGATAAATAAGTGAAATATGTTTTAAGCTCTTTCTTGTTATATACTTAAATCTTCCTGTGTTAAACTTTTATCTTGATCCTATTTATGGCTTCTGGAGCTGTTCAACATTACTCAATTATGCAGATTAACTGACATTTTAATGAACGGTTGCTAAGAATCTTGTAAATAGGCACATTCAATTAAGGTCTATTAAAGCCCTTAAAAATAACATATTCTCTTAAATGAGTTAAAAGTTGGCTGATATATGCTTTAATATGCTTAAACAATATTTTTTACATACACAATTTCCAAATCAGTTATCTTAATTGCCTCACATTGTTTCCATAGGTCTTCTATTTTCATCCAAAGTAGCATAAAATACTTGTTGCCTAAGACATGTTATCCTATATATTATATGAGCAGCTTTGTGACATTCTTAATACGTGCAGTGCCCTCTTATTGCCTAAAGCTCTAAGACATGTTTAGCAGCTTTAAGGATATATTAACAGTTGCAGAATTCTGTACAATCCCCAAATTTCAAAACAGCCTTGAGAAGACAGGTCATGCTTAAATATTATGAAAAATTTATACAATGGATAAAGATACACTCTCATTATTATGAATAAGTATCTATCTCAGGAATCAAATAACCTATATTCTAATCCTGGCTTTTAAGTACCTCTGGACACCCAATTCCTTCTCCATCAGTAACACAGGCATGGATATTAGACTGTTTTTGAAAGCCCTTACCCATCTAGCTTTCTGTTTAAGACATCTTCACCCCAATAGGTACTCAGATAGTATAGCACACATATTTGAGATTTCCAACTACTCACCCAATGAAAGCATCCCACTCCCTAAGGGTATAGCAAGACTTCCTTAATGCTGGAATCATTACTAGCTCCAGGTATTCCCCTTGTCATTTATCAACAATGAACAACTTGGGCAGAGACCTTTCACAAGCCCATTTGCTTTCAGATGCCACCCCATTTGAACCGTAAGATATTAACATCATGAAACTTGTCCCTAAACTCAGGTCCTGAGTTTGGAGAAGTATGGTGGAGACTTCAAGTAATGATGAATACCATCACCAACAATGGTGTGCACTGAAACGGGTAATTGGCTCTGAAAGTCCCGTTAATAAAATTCAGCTCAATTAAATAAGTACTTCTTAAGTGTCCACTAGGCACAAGACAGTGCACCAGGAACTTAGAGAAACACTCCGCTTTTCCACCCACTACAAAGAGAAGAAATAGAAAAGGTCTCCTAAGCATGAAAGGGCTGTTTCGGATTACACTGTGCTCATCAAGCACCTGTCTGCCCCTATCAATTCTATCATAATTGCTGGATTTCAATTTTGTATCTGGAAATTTTTCCTATAATTCATACCCCCTTTTTTTTTTAATTCATACCCTTTAATTCCAGTTCTCAACAACACCAAAATCAAATGAATCATAAAGCAAAAAATCCCTGAAGTCCAGGCTAATGATGTAATCCTTTTATAACACATTTCCCTATCTGCACTTGGGATACCTGGAAATTTCACTATGCCCTTCTATTGTGTCTCAGTTTCTCAATTTGGAGAGTTACGATTTCCACATTCTAGGTTTCACCTGTTAGACCTCAGGGGGTTTGGGGGAGGAGAAGGGAGAGGTCATGTTCACTTTTTCAGACACAGTAGTATTCTGGCCTTCTGGTCCAAAAAAAAAAAAAAAAAAAAAAAAATCCAAAAAAACAAAAAAACACCAAAGCTTATCTTAAATCTCCTTTGTCATTTCTACTATTCCCGGAGGGCAGAAAGCAATAGTGGAAAAAAAAAAAAATCCCTGCAAATACCTTCCCTTATCACACTTTATGATTGGAAGAGGTCATAAGGCAATCAAGCATGTGCCTCTTGCAGTTATTTCTTGTATCTACAGGTATTTACTGAGCCCCTACATCTATGCTGGGATCTGAAGAATCCAAAAGCAGTTAAGACATTTTTCCTACTCTGGAGACCTATGATTTAATGGGCAGGTAGGGTTTACCCAAAAACCCAATTGAGAACAGCTAAGTATCAAATCACCTGATATTGACAATAAAAGAAGAAAGCAATTACACAATCTTAGAACTGAAGGAAACTTAAGGAAGAGAGGACCCAACCCAACCTCTCCTCATAGGCAAAAATCTTCCAAAATCCTTGTCAGGGGTTATTAAGCTTCTGATTAATGTGGAGCTCACATTTCACGTAATACTTCATTTAATTTTTTGAAGTCTCTTATAGCTAAAACATTTTATACTACATTAAATGCAAACTCTACCTTATTTATTATTCTATACAGCAATGATTTCAAAACCTTAAAGCAGTGTGATATGTCTTTTTTTTTTTTTTTTCAACGTTTATTTATTTTTGGGACAGAGAGAGACAGAGCATGAACGGGGGAGGGGCAGAGAGAGAGGGAGACACAGAATCGGAAACAGGCTCCAGGCTCTGAGCCATCAGCCCAGAGCCCGACGCGGGGCTCGAACTCACGGACCGCAAGATCGTGACCTGGCTGAAGTCGGACGCTTAACCGACTGCGCCACCCAGGCGCCCCAAAGCAGTGTGATATGTCTTTAAAAGAAATATCAAGCACAAGCCCAATATATAAAGCAGTTAAAAGTAGAACTCTTCTGTTAGGGAGCTGCAAGGGGTCCTCAGTATGTCGCCTAGTACTCCCTGCTCTACCCTCCTCCAGCCCAAGGCACATCAAGAATGCCTACAGCTCTGCAGAACAAAATTTGAACACCACTGCTTTAAAGGTAATCAGAGAAAATCTGATTCCAGCTGCACATATCAGCCCTTGAAAACAGCTATCTTGTCTCTCTCTAAATCTTCTGGGATTAAACTTGCCCCTTTCAAACTGTCTATTCCCTTTATGTAATTTTCTTCCAAATATCTCCCATCCTGGTCACTCTTTCTCTGAAAATGGAGAAACCATAATTTTTTAGATACTGTGACCAGCTAAGGATACTGTCTCTCTTGCTCTTGGGGCAACAATGGAAGTTAAAGAGGGCTTAGTGAATGAAGAAGGACCTGAGCTGGACCTTGAGAAATGTAGATTTTAGGTAGAAAGAAGATAAAATTCCAACCTGGGAAGCCAGCATGAACAAAGATACAAAAAATTAAAATGAGAGTCTTCCTGACACACTCTGAATACTTCTCCTCCAGACTCTTAACTGGTTCTTTTCCACTCGGCCAGCTGCCCACTCTCTTATATTTCTCAGAAGAAAATTAAGCCAGATCTTATCTCCATGAATTTAGGCTTCTGTTGTGTTGATACCAAACGAGGAACATGATCTGGGCAGCACTAAAATTAGATCGTCTCAATATTGTAGTTATTGACACAGGAGAGAAAGTACTTGGTGAAGATGTATGATTAAGTCTGAAAAGAAGTGTGTCATCTTTCAACGAGTCAACATCTCAACAAGAAGATTCATAAGGGTTATAGTACTATTGAGGAGGATCCCTAAGGATTCTCAAATCTAAAGTCAACCCAAAGAACACCTTCTCTCTAAAAAATTATCTTTTACTTGTCACTTATCAAACCATAGGTGATACATGCCCCAAATGGTCTCCTGACTGTAAAAACAACAGCATTTTCATATATATGAGTGCTAACCCACCAAGGCAAAACATCCTGTGAAAACAAATATGAAAAGGCCATTTTTTTGTTAAATGTGTTCGTCAAAGTCCATCTTTTCATGTTACTTAATTTTCCCATTTACAGACAGGAACTGAAGCACATCAGTGTTTCATATAATATGGTTTGTTATTCAAGAGGGAAGATCTTAAAGATAGGGTGTTCCAGTATCTCTTTCCCATAAAATGTATTCATTGGTGATTACATGAATATTTACTATTTCATATTATAGGAATGTGATTTTCACACACACAGCCGTTACAAACTTGGGGAAATTGAGATCTTGTCCTAAATTTTAATATGTGCTATGAATCTAAAATTTTTAAGGTGTCAAAAAAAAAAAAAAGAAAACAAAACAAAACAGATCTTACTAGCATTCAGGGTAATTGATTCAGACATTTTATTTCCATTATTTTCTCTTTTCCTTCATCTCAAAAGGGGATAATCTGAATTGCTCTAATCTGAGAAACAACAATAAGTGTAGCAAATACTTGACAATGAAGATGGAAAGCCTCTAAAAATCTGTTACCTTAGTAACGGCAAGAATGTGGAAGAATAAGAATACACTGTCAGGACATCATTTCAGATTCCACAGATTTGAGACCTAAATACAGTCAGCTTTCATTAGCTTTTTGTTTTTCCCAGCAGGTCCTTGGACTTTGAAACAAAACCTGAATGACAGCTATGAGCAATTCCAGCCTGGCTCCTGATTAGCTATGCCAAACAAAACAACTCTCTGCAGTGTAAACTTTCCAGGCATCTGCAACCAAGCCTCTGTAGAGACTATAATTCCTCGGTGAGATTTGAAGGAGAGTCAGAGGTTGGGGGGTAAAGGGTGACCTGGAGGGGGGAGGGGGAGAAGGATAAGACCTTATCCTCTACCTCGAACTAGTTCCCTGAACTAGTCTGATTAAAGCAAGAGGGAAAATAAAGTAGAATTTGTCTTGGTGTGATTGTCATTGTCACTTTTTAACTCTGCCTATTCTAGATTTAACTAATTCTCTAAATCTGAACATGCTATTCCAATTAAAATCCATAATATCCTCATATTCCAAACCACTCATGCATTTAAGTCAAGCAAGCAATTCTGAGGTTCTACTAGTTTCAAATAGAGCAAACAGTCGATTAAAAAGATCTAAAAGAGAAGGAAAGCAATGTATATGAATAGACAGTGCTCCATATGAATGCAAACTAACATTTTGTGCCATTTGTTGTTATTCACCTTTCCTGCATGTGGACCTAAAATTACTTACATCAAATGACAGTGCACTGTGCTGTGTGCTCCCATCTGCTACATAATTAGATCCTTGTGGAACTATTAAGAAGCTTTTTTCTTACAATCAGTTCCCTTGATTTTACCTAAAGAACATTCTTAATCTACACAAAAGAATTACAGATTAGATCTCAAAGCTGTCCATTTTGATCAGATGCTTAATTTCAAAGTTATAAGTAGTTTCAGAAAAAGTTGTCTGAAGAAAATTCTATATTAGAGTGCTAGCTGGCAATTCGGCTGTAAAGAGATGAGTTAAACTAAAAATTGACTTAACCTCTGCCAATAATCCTTCTAAAATTTCAGAAGTAAAAACTACTATTTTTATACTTCTTGGCCACACAAGACAGTAGCACTGAAACGTCCTCTTGTCTTCTGGAAAAGTGACACACTTAACCACACTCTGATCTCTATTGCTTCTGAGATAACCTACAGAAACTGCAGTTGGCTTACTTAGAATGCTGGGCAACAAAGGTCCCTGCTTCTAGTCAATAACTTTTTTTTTTTTTTTTTTAACAGTCTCTGATGATTATGTAGAGTTTAAAGTAAGGAAAATAGCTTTAACACCCTAAGATGTAATTTGCAGATATATGACAACAGATGTCATAGAAAACTTACCATTTGCATAACCACACCATAAAAACCTAACCCAGATTTAGGACAACATTAAATTTAAATCATCAAAGATTCAAGTGGAAAATTCAAGTTCAGACATAGAGAAGAGGCTATATATTTATCAAAAATCACAATCAGGGAGATATTAATTTTGGAAACCACGGACAAGGAAAATTTCAATGTTTGAGAAAGGCAATATCAAATCAGAAAGCTACTTTCCCAATTATTTTATTTCACTTGTCTGCAATCCCACCCCTCTATTAAACTATAGAAAACAATCTTAAGTACATGTTTATAATACCTGAAGACAAGAACAGTGATGTCAGAACAATAGAAAACCCCTCAATATGAGTCTATACTTGAAATCCCAAACCAAACCTGCTGATTCAGCACAAAGTCATCAACAGAGTTCTTATCTGTAAAAGGAACAATCCATTGTCTGGCTGAAACAAAGGGCAGTGCACAGGAAATCAGCCAAATCTGGGCCAGATGGTCACTGATTCAAGTTTCATTCTCCCCATCCCCCACCCTCCCTGGCACTACAAAAATAGATTCAGACATCATTTTCAGTTACCAGGTAATAACCCTACATGTAAGGTATGAACCTTTTGCAATTACCTATACCACCTCCCACCTCAACACCATCTAATTTACTAAAATAGAATGTCCTTATAAAAAGTTAAATGAGGAAACTGCTACACAGCAGTTACTGAAAGGAAAATACCTCTGAAACCCAACATTTGTTTCTTAGTCATGGCATGGAGTTTTACCAAGTGGAATGATTAAAAATATTTACATTTGTTCTCATCTACTGTTTTTTTCTCAAACCATGAGATCAAATGAAATGAACCTAGAGAAAACTTATTTCACTAATTTTCTACAGATCCACCACTGACAACCTTGAAAAAGAGCTTTGTGGTTTATAACCCAGACATGATTTTACCAATGACAAACTACCAACAGAATAATTACTGATTTTGATTATAAACCAATGTGTCTGACCTGATATCACAGAATCTATAAATTACGATACTGCTATAAATATACATTTCACACCCTTGCTATAAAACTCAGAGTTGAATTCTCAACAGCAACTATTAATTAAAGCTAAAAGTACAGAACTATGTCTTAAAATCTGCAAGCACTCTATGGAAACATAGATATTAAAGAATGGCATAAATAAAAATTCAAGATCTCTCAATAAAAATATTTAGAAAATACTCCTTTACTTTTCCTAACTATCTAAAAGAAAGATATTTAGGTTATAAACAAAGGTCTTTTCTTTGAAGAGAACCCTGACTCTATAGCAGTTGCTTGGAAATATTTACATTTATGTGACCTAAGTAAATTTTATCAACCAACAAAGAGTGATTCCTTTAGTAAATTGTATAATCCTTTTTATAATTACTTTGAAAATACCAGTGCAGGAGTACATTATTTTATGGGCATGCTATGAAGCTACTTTTCCAAAATTTACATATAGAAAGGTTAGTTAGGGTAGATCAAAGAGTTTTTTTGTCTGTTTTTTGTTTTGTTTTGTTTTTTTACACAAGATAATCACAGGCTGGTAATGCAATGGCTAAAGACAAAAATGACTTCAAAATATGTAATCAACAGCAACTCACAGAAATGGTCTGTTTTATTGTGGGGAAGTAGAAAAAGCTGCTAAAGTCAATACAAGGTAACCCCCCTTAGGGGGGCATTCTAGCTTACACAACACCAACAAGAGAGTATAAAATTAAGCCAAATTAGAGCTTTGAATCTTGACCTTCTGTCTTAAGGGAATAGTGAAAAGTGGAAACTTTTTCAAAAACTTGCCCTCAGAAATTGTTCCTGAAAATTGATTTATAATTATGGTATCAGACTAAGTTTTAAGCAGTGGTTAAAAATATAATTTAAATATAAACATAGTATGCAGATATGTGCATGTGTGATACATGTCAGTATACTTCAGTTTTTTTTCAACATCTCAGATTTAATGATTTAAAATGTATTTCAAAAACCTGATTTCTTTTTAAAACACTATTGTTTTCCTTGACTACAAAATAAAACTCAGCATCATACTGGAAATTGTTGAACTGTTGTTATATTGTGCTTTTACAGCATCTAAATTAATTTTCTTTTAATATAATTACATAATCTTGGCAAAATTGCTAATGTGAAAAAATTAATAATCCATTAAGAACCTTTAAAGTAAGGTAGTTGAGTTTTGGCTGCTTAACAAGCTTTCTCCTTTAGTATAAAATAAGGATTTATTTCAGTATTTGTGAAAAAAAGAAGAAAATGACTATTCAAATTAAAATTTTCTACTTTCTGAGCTCATCTTTAGAGTCTCTAAGATAAATTTGCATTTAAATGAAACACACACAAAGGCAGCTGGACTATCATAACCATCCCACACACATTAGTGTTTTCAGAGATTTAAATCTCTAATTCTTAGGAGAGAGAAAATTGTGACTACACAACTATTTTTAGTCTGTTTTATTTACACATCATTGTAATAGGATTTATATGCTAATGCTTTAACTTAATATAAGAGTTAAGGGAACAGATCTAAAGAGATCAAAATAGAACTACTAACAAAAGTCAACACAGAACAGAGTTCTCATGCACATAAGTTTCTGGAAAACCAGGTTTTAGATAAGATAAAAACAAACACTGTATCAACAACAATAAATGACTAGATAAATGTAATGAGTTAAAATTTAGCACAGTAAATTATGATCTTGTTCTTTAATAAGCCCTAATATAAAAGAATAACAGAGTTTAAAGCTAAACTACTGTAGATAGCATGGAGCTCTAGTAGTCCTTTAAGTCTTTATTTTTTTTTCTTTCCTTAATACATATCTTCCTTTCTCTGGTATCCACAACTCAGGTATAAAATTCAATTCCATTCAAGTCAAAAGTATGGTAAATATAGTGCTGATTACTCTTATTTTTTATTACTGTATATAATAATGAGACACATATATCAAGAGCCAAGTTAGAGTGTGCATACCTTTCATTGATGAAAATTGATGAGAATCCAAATTTCTAAAGAGTGACTTGTATTTATAAGGGAATGCTTTTTGATCTTTAAATGTTTATTTCTCAATATAGTCTATATGCATTAATAAAATAGTAATATATCAATTTAGTAAGTAATCTCATATAACTGTAAATGTGCTTTAAACATAGACTGAAGGTCAAAATAAGCTTTTACTCATTGTCTCTCTAAATGATAATTTCTTATACCTTAAATTTACCATATAAAGAACACCCCAAAATGAGCTCATTTACTAAAATTAGTTTCTGCTCTATACGACTAAAGAAAAAAAGATATGAGCTAAGTAGTGACCAAATTCATACACACAAAAAATATATATCACAATTTTGGTTTTATTTATAGATACCTTAATGTCCATGAAGTGTCACTAACAAACTTAAGACTCACACCATGATTTCCTTGACATCGCCAGCACTTTTTCAAATTTTACATTCAATCCTTTATGAACAAAGTTAAAAACGTCTTCTAATTTAAAAAATTAACGGATACTAAATCTCTGTTAGATATCAGTGCAATTGAATTCTTTCATAATTTTTGTATTTGGTAACAGAACAAATGGCACACTTACATATCATGTTATATAAATCTACTACATTAGTAATGGTTTCAGGAACACGGTTAAAACAAAATTAGATCTGAATCTACAAAACCACAAGCCACATAATTATGTTTTAACTAGATTGTTGGCTACCCTAAGGTCAGAGATAGTTCTTTATTTTCCTTTCTCTTTCTCTAATATCACAATTCTAATTATAGGTACTTGATAAAGACTTATTAAGTTGACTTTCATTGTTAATTTCCTGCCCAATGGAGAAGTCTGAATATAAACATTTTGCTTAGGAAAACTATGAAGAGAAAAATTGTTTTTAAGGAAATGACAAATGTATTTGATGCAGTAATTACTTTTTATCCAAATGAACTGAGAGGAAGTTTGATATTATAATTGCTATTGCCAATTACTACTTCAAAGCCTTAAAAAAAATCAGTATAGGTTAAACACAAACTTTACTCTAAGATAGAATTATGGTGCCTGTTTGCAATTCATGAACTTTAGCTTCCCAAGGGTAAACACCATACAGATGTCTGGTAATCTCCCTTGTAACAGTACCTAAAGTAAACCCATGCTACTTGATTTTAGAATTCTTATCAATTTGAAATCTAATGAGCAAAATTAATTGTAACATCTATACAGTACAAGAGATTTATCACATTTTTCAAAACATTTTTTTCCAGACTTTTAAAACCATGACTCTATTCCATTATGTATTATTATCCTGAAAATAAATGGCTTTCAATTATTTTTTATTAACTAGGCCACTTCTTGGCAAATTTAAAGCCCACATTACCTAAAATATGTAGGTAACTTGTAAATAAGTAAATTTAGTGATAAACTGATCATGTATGAAGGATTACAAAGAAATCATTTTGTAAAACTCAAAAAGAGAGAAAATTAAATTCATCTCCATACATCTCTGCCACAGAATTGTTCTGGATTTATTTTTTTCTTGTTAGCATCCTTTATGCAAAAGATAATGCTACTGACCTAGTTTCCACAGGGCCTGGGCTGCATTTCAGTATTTCCAATAGAGGTGATAAGCTTATGTTATTCTGTCTACCCTCCCTTCTCCCAGCTCCCTTGGAGTCAGTGGCTTAAGTATGAAAGAAGTTTGGCTCAAGTTAAGAATGGATTCCACAGCCATGGAAAAAAGGGAACATGTCCCTACAGAAGTCATTCACTGACTCATTCATTCATTACCAAATATTCATTAAGGAACAATTATGTGCTTGTTTTAGGTGTGGAGACAGAATAGTGGGCAAAAGAGACAAACTACTTGCACTCATGGAGTGTTCATTCACATTTTGTGAGTACATCCAAGATTTGACCCCCCACTACATTCCTTACCAACCAAGCTATAGCCCTGGTACAGTCTGTTTCTCCAAAATAAGGTGCTAACTGGTGCCCTGGTGCTCTGAAAGAGTTAATATGCCCATTAGCACCTTCTACACCACCTTCAGCAGGAGCAGCAACATTTGCCAAAAGTTATCTTTCTGGATAATACAAAACATAAGGTACAACTCCTGACATCCACATCTTACAATCTAGTTGAGTAATAAGACATTTACCCAAGAGTATGACTTAGAGGAAAGAACAAAGCCTGTGGAATCAGCCAGCCCTAGGTTTGAGTTCTGATCTTTCTACTTACTACCTATGGACTCTTGTGAAATTTACTTAAACTTTTCTGAGCCTTAGTTTTCTTAGCTGTAAAAATAAGAATGACAATGTCTACTTTACAAGGCTGTTGTGAGGATTAGAAATTATATGTGTACAATACCTGAAGTAGGGCACGTTAATTTTTATTAATTAAGTTACTGGATCAAATTCTTCATTCCTGCTATAAATTAAATGATTAAATAATAGGAAAGGACTAAGCAGACAAGCATATATGAGTCTTAAAGACTTTTATGGTTGTTTTTTTTATTAAAGGCTATGTTTTATGCATACACACATTCTCTGATGTATACATACACTCTCTGAAATTCCAGATATGCCACCACTCCATGTATTACACTGTTCAGTCACACTTCCTGCTCTGGAGGGAGAGGTTGAGATAAGGCATACCACGGACTCATGAGTTTTTATGATGACAAAAAACCTCAAACATTTAAAATATCTGAAATACCATAACCCAGACACTCTAACTTCCAGACTCCAACATAGCTTCAGTAGATTGTGCAAATGGTCCATTTAATACATAGCAATATCAAACAACTTCTATACATTCTTCGACCAAAACACTATGAAAATACCATACCTGTTATTAGATCATTCCATTTATATGAACATGGAGGAGAAAAGTTGGTTTTTACATGGTCTAACTTTTCTAGAAAATAAAGAACTTGGTAATATTAGTGGAGAGGCAAACCAGTTAATATAAATTGCTACTCTCTGATGAAGTCAGGGGACTGCAATTCAGCAAGTCTGATGAGAAAAACAAAAAAACAACAACAACAACAAAAAAACTAACATTTCCTGAGGGTCTATTTTGAAAAAAAAATTTTTTTTTTAACGTTTATTTATTTTTTGGGGACAGAGAGAGACAGAGCATGAACGGGGGAGGCGCAGAGAGAGAGGGAGACACAGAATCAGAAACAGGCTCCAGGCTCTGAGCCATCAGCCCAGAGCCCGACGCGGGGCTCGAACTCACGGACCGCGAGATCGTGACCTGGCTGAAGTCGGACGCTTAACCGACTGCGCCACCCAGGCGCCCCAGTGAGGGTCTATTTTGTACCAGGCATTGTGCTTAGTATGTTGATACATTATCTTGGAAATGTGACTGTTTTGGAATCAAATTATGAATCATCTGTCTCAGAGTCAAAACTATATCAAGAGTTTCAGAGGGAAATAGTTATTTGTTCAATAGAGATTTTATTTCTTAAATAAGAAATTAGATTGACTTTGTATTATAACATGATGAGCCTATCAGAAAATGCAGTTGTTTGTTTTCACATCTACCCATGGAATAATACAACCTGTGAAATTATGCACGAGAGAATGTAAAACATTTCTATATTAGTCCTAAGTGAAATGCTGCTGTTCTATTACTATTACTAGTAGTAATATTACTAGTCTACTTTGATCTTTCATGGTGCCCCAACTTGTGAAGATATAGGTCTAGCCATTCTCTAATATGCCAAGACGTTAACCTCTGCTCCAAAAATTCTCAAGTGATTACTAAATCATCAGAGTGAACAACTACCTGGGATTCTCTAGTTGAGTAGGAGATAAACCTTTAGTTCAGTTGCAACAGCAAGTTTCTCTATCAGCTTTGGCTCCAGAGGTTTGATTAGCTTATGTTCCACTAGATAATCAAGGGATCAGAGCACTTTTTAAAACAGCCATTAAAAAAAAATGCTGCAAATCTAAACCTTATAGGGAATATCTTCACATAATATGTGTCAGAAATCTATGTAGAGTTTTCAGGTGTATTCTCAGCAAGTGAAATTGAGGAAGAACATTGTGGAAATATTCTTATCATCATATATCTTCCATCTCCAATATTTCAGTGTTATGATTTTTCAAAGAATTGCTAATTAAATATAAAATGTAGACTGTCAGTTCTGTACAGTGTAATTAATCAGTGAATACTTTGTATTCACCATGCATCCAACACTGTATTAAACATTTTGGAAAACACAGACTATATAATGCCACAGTACCTCCTCTAAAGGGACCTACCCTCTTCAGTTTAACCTGAAGTAAATGAATGCTTTTCTGACTCTATAGTCAAAACTGTGTGAGACTACAGTGGTGCCTGGGTGGCTCAGTTGATTGAGCATCCGACTTGAGCTCAGGTCATGATCTTACAGTTTGTGGGTTCAAGCCCCGCATCAGGCTCTGTGTTGACAGCTTGCTCAGAGCCTGCAGCCTGCTTCAGATTCTGTGTCTCCTTCTCTCTCTCTGCCCCTCCCCAGCTTATGATCTGTCTCTCACTATCTCTCAAAAATAAATAAATGTTAAAAAAAATTTTTTAAGATATGACTACAGTTTTTTGCAAAACAGAATATTATCCCATGATGTAAAATTATTTGTGTTGGTGAATGTATATAAATATGCTTTGGGATGCATAAAAGAATTGCCACCAAAATGTTAATGGCATTTAACTTAGGAAGGTTAGATTTCAAGAAGGGAAGAAGAAATGAGGTTAAAAGAGAAGGAGAGAGAAATGAAGACATGGTAAAAAAAAAAAAAATCAAATAAATTTAAATTTGCCCTTTTGAAAAAACAGAACAGACTGGATGAGGGGGAGACAGACTTTCAAGTAGAAAGGTTCACCCACCCTCTGTGATGGATAAGAATGATGGTAACAGTCTCCTTGAATATTCCAATATAGATACAGACATAAATCTCTATGTCTGTAGACATAAGTATAAGTACTGTTGGTTTAATTGGTTTTAAAATGCAGGAAATAAATGAGACATTATACCAATTACATCTTCTTTCACATAGTGACCTCCACAGACAGTAGAGGTCACAATAGTGATAATTTTAGGCATACTTGTTCTACAGAAACTAAATGTCCAGGATGACAAATGTGAGGAGTGGTTCTAAGATTTTTATGTCCATAAAACCACCTGAGAAGACTGTTAAAATGCACATTCCAGGGTCCCACCCCAGAAACTCTTATTCACTAGGTCAAGAGACCAATAATCCGCATTTAACAAGCACCCCGGGCGAATAAGGCAGGTGTTGACAGATCGCCCTGAAAAACAGTGAATTTAGGGATGTCTGATCTCTTTACAAACTGATTAACCAAAGAATTTGAGAAGTGTGGTACACTAGAGAGAACAAAGAATTTTGAAGTCAAAAAATCTAGATTACCTCTCTAACCTAATCCCCTACTCACTCCCTCACTTGCCTCTCCCCTCCAGTGGCATTGGCCTCCTAGCTAGCCCTCCCACAATAGGTGAGAACACTCTTCCGCTCAACTTTCCAATGATTCACACAGATTTCAGGTCTTCACTCAGGTGTCACTTCTCAGTGACACCTTGTAGAGAATCACAATGCCTATCTCACTTTCTACTTCCCCTTTGCTGCTCCATCTCCCTCTCTAGCACTTCTTGCAATCTAAACTACAACAGAGTTTACTCATATTCTCTTGTTTATTGTTTGATCACCAAAAGAGCAGGAATATTCGTTAGTTTTCTTCTCTGTGGTTTCCACAGCACCTAGAATAGTACTTAGAGTTCAAGGAGATTTCACTTGGCCAAGATAAAACAAATAAAGCTTGAGACCTTCAGCAGTAGGAGGCAAATACAACCAGAAGGTGGACAGCTTGTTAATACAGATTCCTGGGCCCTACCAGAGATTCTGATGATACAGTAGGCTTGGAGTAGGGCCTGAGATTCTGAATTTCTAACAGGAACCTGTGTGATACTGATAATGCCTGTGCCCATTTTTTAGTGAAAGGCAACCCATTCTACTGTATGAGAAGAGCTGCAGGCTGAAAGACAGAAAGCTTCATTCTACACATATGCCAGTCAGTAGGGAAAAATTGTTCTCCTACTCTCTATGTATCCAAGATATCTGTATCTAATAAATAAAATGAGTCTACAAGGATATTTTTTGCTTTACAATATATCATGAATATATACTATGACATATATATATATATATATATATATATATATATATTTTTTTTTTTTTTTTTTTTAATTTTAGAGAGAGAGAAAGCATGAGTGGGGGAGAGAAGCAGAGGGAAAGAGACAATCTCAAACAGGCTCCATGCCCAGCAGAGAGCCCCATGTAGGGCTTGATCTCACAACCCTGGGATCACAACCCAAGCAAAAATCAAGAGTCAGACACTGAATTGAGCCACCCAGGAACCCCTACAACCTAATTTTTAATAAAAACATGATGTTTCATTTGTTTCTAAGTTTTTACTCTTATAAATAATGATGCTTTTGTTATATTCCTTTGTGCATGTGTCTAATTATTTCTTTCTAACAAATTCCTAGAAGGGAAATTTCTGGGTCAAAGAGTTGAACCAAAGCTGTCCACCAGAATGTTCACCAATGATGGAAATCTTCTATCTTCACAGTCCAATATGGTAGCCACTAACTACATGCTGGTATTAAGCACTTGAAATATGACTAGCACAACTGAGAAACTAAAGCTTTAGTTTTATATGATATTAATTAATTTAAACTTAAATAACCACATGTGACAAGGAAGTACCATATTGGACAGGACAGGGATAGACATTTAAAGTCTTGATCCATGATGCCAAATTGCTTTTCAGAAAAGTTGTAAGTATTTGGCTTCACTCTTAGTATATAATAATAACCATTTCTTTACCCCATTGCCAACACTAGATGTTAATGATCTATTGAATCTTTATAATCTGAAAGTTTAAAAATGTGTGGTTTCATATGCATTTCATATGCATTTCTTTATTAATAATGTTGAACAGGGCTGTTTCTTCTGCCATCATACTCATTCAAATGCAAATTATTTTCACCCATGTTAATTAACTCAGAGGTTGGAAATTATCTGGCTTCCAAATTTGTTTTGTTGGATCCATATGCTTTCTTACAAATTTCTTGCCAACATTTAAATGCATAACAAAATATGAATTCTCAGCTACACTTGAAAAATGAAATGATCTGGCAACAGTGACACATACTCCCACAGAGCAAAATCAGTGAAGCCTTAGAAATTCTGCCACCTTCAGACTTCTTTGTCCACCAGAACCAATCAGCCCATATTATTTTACAGGTGTTCTGCTTCACTCACTCAGATTACCTACGTGACCCCTACAGGCACCTGAGTTTACAATTCCCCTGAGTTAACTTTTGAGAGATTAAAAGGCAACAGCAACTCATAATAATTAAATTTCATTTCATACGTTTATTTCATAGAAAGCAATGTTATGATATTTCTGGGTCATTTTATAGCTAATATTTAACTAGCAGAAGAATACTTTTCTAGTGGTTGTTGACATTTCTTACTCCCTAGAGCAGTGGTTCAGCACCAGAAAGGTTCTTAAAGTGCAGATTGGTGGGTCCTGCCCCCAGAGTGTCTGATTGAATAGGCTGGGTTGGGCCCCAAGAATTTTCATCTAACTCCAACCTGTGAGTGCAGCTCTACATTGAGGTGAGGTTTTCTCAGAATTGTGGACACTCCTAGAAGTGTAGTGATTGTGTGTAATTTTAACAACCTTTTTAAAATGAATTTGTACATCCTTTTTTCCCAAAACATGTCCACACTTATTTCATTTTATCTTCACAATAATCCTATGCAGAAAGTTGACAATTAGAGCAGTCATTGTTAGTTCCATTTTACACAAGAAAAGTAAGGCATGGGGTTAAGAATTTACCCAAACACATAAGAAATTAAAAGAGCTAGAACAAACATGTTTCCCACCTCCTAACCTGGGTAATACAGGCAAACACAGCAACCCAGGACACAACTGGAACTTGCTTCTCCAGGTTGGTACCATAAAAATAGAACCATGTCCAGGAAGGGAAAAGACCATACAAGGATGGTTCACAACAACAAACATTTATCAAGTGTTGATTATGTGTTAATCTATGTTAATCACGCCTATAGCCTCTACTCAGAAGACTGTTGAAGACATTCATAAAGCACAGAAAATTTGAAAAATAAAATCTGAAACCACAACCTTGAAAAGATACTGAATTCTCTGTATCATAGGACAAAATCAAATATGCTGAAGGAGTAGGTAGTAAGAGTAAATACAGAGTTGGGTAAAAGAGAGGAGTTGCTGTGGGAGCTTCACATCTGGACTTGGAGGAGTTGCTATCACCAGTCAGTCAAGAATGGGAGGGAAGGAAGAGTACACAATAGGGAGCCCTCCTGGGGCTCAGCAGCACAAAGAGCTGCTGTTATCCACATTGGGTGTGTGTTTGCCAGAAATATCAGGGCTGCTGGAACTCCAGAATTTACAAGGGCATGCTTTTGTGTAGTCTAAATTACCTTGACTATATAAGAACTCGAGTCAGAGGGAATAACTTCATTATCCATTTGTAGCTAAAAGATACCATGATTAGAGCTCGTGAAACTTTCTCTCTGATTTTTTCCCCAAGTTTTGAGAAGCATTCCTAACAAAAATCCACCAAATTGTGATCACAATACTAATTATAAATCAGCCCTTCAACGGGGAAAAAAAAAGGACTACATTTTCACTGAAGTAGAATTGATATATTACTAACCTTAACAGGTACTTTTCTAAGATTTAAAATAATAATAACTAATAACAATTAGTTATACTGATACATAGATGGCAAATACAAAAAAACAAAAAACAGTACTATTAATTTGAAAGAACCTATTGGGACACTTGATTAGTGTTGTAACTGACCCGTCCTATATGCCTGTCTTATAGTCTAGTTCAAAATGCCTGAGGCCATAAAATGTCTACCACTCCATTTAGAAAACTGTAGCAATACTGCTGAAAAAAAAACCACCTCTGACTTTGCACAAGACCAAAGAAATACAAATCAAAACAAACGGATACAATTTTACATTGATCAAATTAGTTGCAATAACATATATGTTTTACTACAACATAAGCACACACATAGATTGTCAATGACAGTATAAATTTATAAAATCCTTTGGGAAAGTAATTTGGAAATTACCAGGAATCTGGAAATGTCCTGTTAAAAATAAGTGCTAACATTTACTTGTGTTTTCATCATGCTATTGCTTTTTATCTTAACAACTCTGTAGAATGCTACATAACTTAGGAAGCTAAAGTTTCAATAAAATAAGCTACTTGCCCAATTTTGCCAATAAGTGATGGGGCTATTTTTTGAATCCTGAACCTTTAATTTTAGAGCCCACTTATTTACAATACCATTACTACCTCTCTAAAAAAATAATCCTAAAGAAGTTAAAATAAGAAGAAGAAGGAGAAGAAGGAGGGGAAGGGGAAGAAAAAGAAAGTTACCTTCATAAGGACAGTCATCATATTTTTTTAATGACTGGAAAATTCCCTAATAGAGGAAGGGCTAAGTAAATTATGGTACCTTAACTGGATAAACTATTATGAAATTACTACAAATAATAGGGAGTAAATTGTAAAAAAATGTTTATGGAAAAAATCAGGGTAGAAATGTAACTATAGTATGATACGACATCTGTAAAAATATATATTTCATATGGCAAGACTGAGAAGGGAGCTGGAAGAAACAAAAACTATTACCATTTTAGAAGAACATCACTGCTAGTACTTAATTTTCTTTTGTTTTTGTCAGTCTTGTCAATCAAGATTACTCTAAGCACCCTTACAAACTCGTTCTTCTAACTTATATTCTTACCATCCCAAACATTCCTAAAACTTCACTAATAATGTATTCATATTACAGACTTATTCAAAATAATTACATAATACTCCTTATTGGTGACTCTGAAGCTTTAAAGTATGAAACCTCCTTCTTAACATCTACGATTTTTGCATTCACCATTTACAGTGTACTTTTGAAACCCCTTAGTTGAGATCATACATAGCGACTAAAATCAACTAATTTTTTTTACTCTCATAACCTTGCAATCACTCTTCAGCTCCCTGCACCCATCAGGGATCATTTGCCCAGAGTTTGCAGGTATTTTAGAGATTAGAAAAGTTTCCTGTTAAGAACATGACCTCTAAGTGAATACTTACAACTAAAATAGTTATAAGAATATTCACATTCTAAATGCTTTTGAGAATTACTAATTAAATTATGTCAGCTTTCTTTGAAGTAGGTAAAAGAACTTCATTTCCACTTACCAAAAAGAAAAGTTAAGAGTTTAGTGAGAGTAATTTCCCTAAAAATGGCACCATTTTTAGGGAAAAATTTCACTCTCCTTAGCCATACAAGGTGATACACAGAGGCCCATTCAGCGCAGAGTTCGGCCTCTATCAGTAACATAAACAGACATTTTGTGGGAAAGTGAAGTAGCTGTTCCTCAATGATATCAATCTCATAAGAACAGGAATGTAGTTTAAACACCTCTAACTTCCTTTTTATGAATCTACAAATCAGGATTTTTTTTGTGTGTCACTCTATTGTCTAATACACACAGGTCCAACTGGGTTATCCTTAGCTAGTCTTAGAACACCTGCAGAACTATTATTTTCATCACAAAATTCTGGATTAGAAGGACTCTTAGAAACCAAGTAGTTCACTTCATTTATTTAACTGGGGGGGGGGGGGGGAAGCATTTCCAAGAAAGTTATTTCATTTAGCTAGTTTATGGTAAATGCAAGCCTGGAACTAGATGTGACCAAATGTCTTAAACTTGGCCTCCGTATTTCTCCCTTACCATTAAGTTTTCATATTGTGCCAATGGGAGTGTATAGTTATGTCTTTTCAATGTCTAATAATACACTGCACTGGACAGAGTTAGCTACAGTGCTCATCCTTTACTTCATAAGGAGTTCCAAAATGGAGGGAAAAATTCAAAAAAGGTTATAAAAAACCAGTGTAGAGAATTTAGTGAGCATGGGGGGGTAGGGGCAGGGATAATGGTTTAATAGTCCTGCTTTCCACAGTGTACATGTTTCAAGATTTTTAGCACTCTAACTGATCTTCGACTATAAGGGCCTTAGCCCAAATAAACGGTTCTAAAGTCATCATGAGTGGATAATCACATAGTCATCATCATTGATACGGAGGTTGGTCTTTCTTTACTTGTACTCCATTTCTTTTCAGCCTTTATTTCCATAATGTAATTCCATTTTAACAGAAGATTCACGGAAGAATATACAAAATTGGACAACCGTGGTTGCCTCTGGGAAGGAGGGCATTGGGAGTATGGAGTGGGCGAGAGAAGACTTACTTTACACTGTTTGAAATTCTTACCTTATGCATATTACTTTTCTTTTTTTTTTCAATATATGAAATTTATTGTCAAATTGGTTTCCATACTGCATATGACTTTTCAATATCAATTTAAAATTTTCCTTTACACACATGCCTATATCCATGGAATTCTATTACTAAGTATTTTCAACGAAACAATTATTTTATTTTTCTCTTTTACATAACATTTCAGCATTGCAACTTGTAACATCACATAGAAATATTCAGAAAGAAAAAGAACCAGCACAGTCACAAAACTCAAAACGGAATTCCAGGATCCAAAGCAGAAGAAAATGTACAGAGGGATGAGAGGTTTCTTAAGTGGGGGGGGGGGGGGCATTTAATTTTAAAGAAAAGCTCTTCCCCATTTTTTTTTTTTTTTTTGCAGAAAAGCTCTTCCCCATATTTTTTTTTTTTTTTTTTGCAGAAAAGCTCTTCCCCATATTTTTTTTTTTTTTTGCAGAAAAGCTCTTCCCCATATTTAAATGGCTAGCTTTTAAAATGAGATTTAAGTGCGATTTCGGGGAGGGGAGCGGTTGTACAGGTGTGAAAGGTAGAAACTGAAATTTGGTTTCTATCTTTTGGACAGGAGACAGAGGCTTAGGGTAGGGTGGATAAGGACCTTGCGACAGTCGCATTCATACAGGAAAGGAGCAGGATGGAATGAGTTTCTGCAGGACCCGGTCACCTCAGCTGGAGGCAGCAGCTGTCCCCGTACCGATGAATCGCGTTCTGGACCTTACTTGGGCTCGATTTAACTCAGAAGCCCCACGAACGAGGTCTGTCCAGATAATTTACTTTAACGGAGCTCGGAAGACGGACTGAGGGAATTGATTTACTCTAACAAGCCGCCTCATCGCCACCCTCGCGGGCCAGGGCACACACCTCCCCTCGCTGTCTACTCGTGTCCGGGTCAGCTGTCAACACAACCCTTTGTGTCTCATTCCGGTTAAGAGTGGTCCTCCAGCACTCACAGAAAAATGGAAATGATGGCTGGAGCCGCGCGCGCGCTCGCGACGAAGTGACATTGGATGTGAGGAAAAGAAACCCGTGGACGCGGAGCAACCGCGCAGCCACCGCCGGACGCTCTCAACTTTCCCAAGCTGAGCTCTCCCCATCCTCCTCCCCCCGCCCCCCCCCCCCGTCACCTCCACGCCTCCCCGCCCGAAGTCCACCCTCCGGGCGACCCCCTCACACGCCCCTTAGGCGCCGGGAGGCCGGTTCGCGGCGCGCCCCCGGCCGCCTCCGCCTCAGCGCTCCCCGCGGCGCCTCAGCCTCTCTCATCCCACTCTCGGGCTTCCTCGCTCCCGCCACAAAGGGAGCGAGAAGAGCCCGCGGTGACAGGCCTCTGGCCTCCGAGCGCGGACCGCACGGGCTGGGTCCCCTCAGCGGGCTGACGCGAGGCGGCGGGGACAAGGGGTTCGGATCCCGGGCTGCCACTGGCGCCTGCCCTCGCCACACAAACACAGTGGCGCTCACACACCCCCCGCTCCGCCTTCCCGGTCCTCCACAAAAAGTCAGCGGCAGCGCTTCCCTGCGCAGGCAGGGTGTCCACAGCCCGCCAAAGGGCAGCTCCTGCCCGGCAGAGGCGTGCGCTCGCGCCCGCCTCGCGACCTCTCACCACCACCACCACCCCCCACCCCCGCCCCGCGCCCCGGAGTCCCCGCAGCCGCTCACCTGGCCCTGGCGGGGCGCTAGGGCAGAGGACCAGGGGGTGGCCCTCGCCTCGGCCGGGGCTGGTCTCCCCACCCCCAGTCCCGGTCCCAGCGCTGCGCTGCGCTCGCTCCGGCCGCCCTCCTCCGAGGTGCTAGCGCCGCCGGTGGCTGGCGTCTCTCTGGCAGGCGCGCTCGCCGCGCGCTCAGTTCCCCGGGGCGGAGCGAGGCGGCGGCCGCCGAGGCCGGAGGCGGATTCCTCAGGTGCTGCCCCTCCCGCTTCCCCAGAACCTCCGCGGCGGGGACCCCCCCCCCCCCCGCCGCCCCGCCTCTCGGCCTCCTGCAGCCCTCGCGCCCGCGAGTGGCCTTTAGGGCTCTCTTGCCCTCCTTGAGTGTAGCGGAGCACATTTCCCTCCCCGCCCCTCCAAGGACGCCCCCACCCCTCCTCAGTCCCCTGTGCTCCCGCCTCCATTTCCAAACTCCACGGCACAAATGATGCCTGTGGCCACTGTGGGGCGTGGAGGGTGGTGGCGTAAGGGGGTCTTCTGGGAAAGAGGATCGCCCCCTAAAGTGCAGCTGACGCACTCAGCCAGGAAGAAAAATTATTTTCTCGCCGAGTCCGCGTTCATTCACAGAGTGCTCTCGCTTCATTACGCGATTGCTTTCTCTGTCCCAGGACGGCGGCTAAAGGGCCCTAAGTGTGAACTCGGCCTGGGCAATGGTGGGTCAAAAACCCTTGGCCTTTTGCACGAAGGGGGGTAGGGCGGGGGGGCAGGACGCGGACAAAACCAAACAAACCCGGGAGCTCCCGGCCAGAGCCGACTTTTGCACCTCCCGAATGAGCCCGCCCTCCGGCCCGCGGACCCTGCGAGCGCAGGGGGAGGCTGCCTGCTCGCCGGGGCTAGTCCGGAGCCTCCTCAGGGACCAAGAGGGATAGTCCGCCCCACCCGCAGCCACATCCAATGGGTCCTGGAGCATGAAGCGTGCTGCAGGAGCAAACGTTCTCAAGAGATGCTCGGCTGATAGTGACAGATTTAGCTCCACTTTTCACAGCTGGTGGTTCCTGTTACTAGAGATGTAGCTCCATTTAAAAAAACTGTCGTTGCCAGAGATAGGGCTACTAAACGCCTTTACTGAATTGCCCACACTCTGGAAGAAACAGCTCCATCCTGGAAGTGGTGGAAAAGTTTAGGTAAAAAAAGTTGATCTCTTTTTAGTGTCTTGGGGACAAGTATAGCCCTGGGTAGCTCAGCATGTTGGTGGAAATAGGGAAGCTACAGCAGCGCCTGGTCTTGGGGCAGGTTGTTTATCAGTCTATTGTTGCTATACCATTGTCAATTATAGTTTAAAGACAGCTTCGATTAAAGTAGATCTCAAAAGATCTCTAAGTCTACGTTTTGTTTGCTTGTCTTTTTTTTTGTCTTTTTTTTTTTTTTTTTTTTTTTTTTTTTTTTTTTTTTTTTTTTGAGAACCCAAGTACAATTTCCCCCTTTCTCTTTTGGTCAATCCAGAGGGAATTGACTAGAAGTCTGGAATTACCAGAAAAAAAAAAACTCAAGACATAGTTCAGTTATGACTAGCAAAAGCAAGCGATTTGTTTGTGGTTTAATTTGTCTTCTCTCCCTCCTGCACTGGAAAGACACACTCAACTGCCATTTCCTTTAAAATCATTGCATTCCTGGTGGTGATAAGAAGGAGAAATGGCTTTTTGTTTTGTTTTACAATTGAATCCCTATTGTCCGGCCTTTAAAATCACATAGAAACACTTTCATGTGCCAGGAAGGCAGGAGACATGGCTTTCTCAATCGCTGCTGTATACCCACAGTTCTGGATCTTGCATACAATATAGGCTTAGTAAATGAAGTCAGCATGACTTTTAAATAACTACAACCTAGAAAGATGCAGGTGATTAACAATATAGTTCAACATATGGAAAAGGAATCCAAACTCACCATGAGAACTAGACATACATGTGGAAATGACAGTAGAAACCTGAGACTTCAAGTTGACCTTGTGAATACAAACTAAGCTCACAAAAGGTTAAAGCAGGTGACAGAGAATCTTTTGAAAAACTCAATCCCTCACAAGGTCTGTAGAGTTGGGAGGGGGGATGCCATCCTCTTTAAAGATAAGGAAACTGGGAACAATGAGCAGCCTTAAAGTAAAATCACAGTGCAATTTTCTCTCAATTTAGTTCAAGGACCATTGTTTAGTGCCAACCATGCTAGACTCTGGAGATGTAAAGGCAAATTTGCCTTTACAATTGCTCAAGGACAAATTGCAAAGGACAATTGCTCAAGGACCTTAGATTTATATTATAGGACTCTGGTATTCATTCTTCATTCATTTAACAAATATTTATTGAGCACCTAGTGTAAGCCAGATTGTGTAGTAGAACTGATAATTCATCAATAAACCAGACAAGTTCCTAACAAGGTTAAAAGTTACTGATGATAATCTATTTCTGGTAGATTGAAAACATTTTAATGTCTCCTTTATTAGATAATACATTCCTTTGCCTTGAATTTATTTGTTTATATATAAGCCCCTCCTGGGTTTATATATTCCTCATCATGCCCAATAGACTTTTGTGATTATAAAATGTGATAAGGTTGAGTGAGTACTCTGAATCCTGGCTCTAAGACTTACCCATTATGTAACATTGACCAAGTTCTTGACTCACCTTAGTGTCCCCATCTGTAAAATAACATCACAATAGTACATACCTCAGAGAGTAGCTAAGTGGACTGAGACAATGCACAGTGCCTGGCAAACTATAAAATGTTAACTGCTGCGAATCCCTCCACTCTTCCCCGTAACAACGATTTCCAAATGCTCCTCCATAAATATTCTGCATCAGAATTCAAATTCAGTGAAAAAATATGAGATTCACAGCAGTCAGGGGCCTTATAAATAATAGAATCCTTCCAAAGTGCTTATTGTGAAGATCCTGTGCCTCAGCAATGGGAGGCTATGATTATGTCTTGGCTCTGCTCTTAAGGATGACCACCCCTTTGCCTTAATTTCTGTAGCCTCTGTTCCACACTTTGGAAGACTCTTCCCTGTTCAATATCGTTCATGGTCATATCTTAAGTGGGCACTGGGAAGTATGCCTTCCTTGGAGACTTCATGATTTTCATAGCCCATTTCCTGCTAGTACAAGTTTGGGGTCCTGAGAGGTTTTTTTTACAATTAAAGGTTTTTTGTTTGTTTGTTTTTGTTTTTAATTTTTTTTTCAACGTTTTTTATTTATTTTTGGGACAGAGAGAGACAGAGCATGAACGGGGGAGGGGCAGAGAGAGAGGGAGACACAGAATCGGAAACAGGCTCCAGGCTCTGAGCCATCAGCCCAGAGCCCGACGCGGGGCTCGAACTCACGGACCGCAAGATCGTGACCTGGCTGAAGTCGGACGCTCAACCGACTGCGCCACCCAGGCGCCCCAATTGCCTGTTCTAATTTTAATCTGTTCTAATGGTCATGTTAAGAGAATATTGGCATTCATTTCTTTTTTTTTTTTTTTCAACGTTTATTTATTTTTGGGACAGAGAGAGACAGAGCATGAACAGGGGAGGGGCAGAGAGAGAGGGAGACACAGAATCGGAAACAGGCTCCAGGCTCTGAGCCATCAGCCCAGAGCCCGACGCGGGGCTCGAACTCACGGACCGCGAGATCGTGACCTGGCTGAAGTCGGACGCTTAACGACTGCGCCACCCAGGCCCCCCACAATTAAAGGTTTTTAAGGCCAGGCTTACAGCTTATCTGATCATACGGTTCTCTCAGACACTTAGTAGACTTCATATTTATTTGCTTCCATTGAGTTCCACGTGCCAATAGTCACACCCAAAGTTCTCTCCTGGGCATAGTTTTAAATATTTTGTTTTCTTCCGTCCTCACCCTCTACCTTTTTCTCTCAACTTAAGGTTTGAGGGTTGGTGGCTCAGCATCCTGTGCACCATCAACCATTATCTCCTAGGAGGAAAGGGAAAGCACTACTTTCCCACTCAGGGCCAACTGATTGACAGGAAACCAACTTCCAACCTAGCACCACCATCTGCAGAGGTTAAGACTCATCGTGAGGTATTGAACAGTGGTCTCTAATTTCAGATTGGGTGCCACTTACCAATGCTGAATGATCCAGATCTCCACATATTAATATGAGCAGATAAAAAATATCACTAATCATAAAGAGAAAATTTACCACTTGAAAGAAGAGGGCCAGATTAAACCAGCTATCACTCACTAAAATGGAGTTAATGCAGGAAGTAGGAGAAAACATTTTTTTGAAGAATCTTATTCATGTTCTTAATGAAATTTAAAAAGTGATAAGGGCAAGTTGTCATGAAAATAGAGCCATCTGAGAACCAGAATGTCCTGATAAATAAAAAAAAGTACATGGATATTTTAGTTGAAAAGACTATAGAAGCAGTTAATAGAAGAAAAGATACTGCTAAAAGCTTAATTAATGAACTATAATACCATCTCAAAGAACCCTTCCAGAATGCAGAGCAAAAATAAATAAATTAAATAAGTAAATAAAGTAAGTAAGTAGAAATTATGGAAGAAAAGATAAAAAATATTTTACAATATATCCAGGACATCCAATATTTATATGTTGCAATTTTTAGAAGCAAAATGGAGTATTATTTCATTATATTATTATAAAATATTTATATTATAATATTAATTATATTTTATTATATTTATTATATATAGTAATATAATTGTAATATACAATGTCAGATGCTTAACTGATTGAGCCACCCACGCATCCCTATTTTGTAATATACTACAAAACATCTTTATTTTTAAATTTTTTTTAACGTTTTATTTATTTTTGAGACAGCAAGAGACAGAGCATGAACAGGGGAGGGTCAGAGAGAGGGAGACACAGAATCTGAAGCAGGCTCCAGGCTCTGAGCTGTCAGCACAGAGCCCGACGCAGGGCTCGAACTCACGGATCGTGAGATCATGGCCTGAGCCAAAGTCGGCCACTTAACCGACTGAGCCACCCAGGCGCCCCTACAAAACATCTTTAAAAGAAACTAAACAAGACCTAAATAAATGAAAACACATTATGTGTTGTTGGAGTTGAAGACTTAATATTCTTAAGGTGGTAATACACTCCAAACTGATCTACAGATTCAATACAATCCTTATCAAAATTCCAGCTGGTTTTGTTTTGTCTTGTTTCGTTTTTATAAATTGACAGGCTGACCCTACAATTTGTATTGAAATGCAAGGGACACGGATTGTCAAAACAATTTTTTTTTTTAATTAAGGTCTGAAGACTGCACTTCCCAATTTCAAATCTCATTACAAAGCTACAGTAATGAAGACAGAGTGGAACTGGCATAAACACAGAAATATAAACCAATGGAAGAGAATTAAGAGTCTAGGAGTGTGCCTGGTTGGCTCAGTCAGTTGAGCATACGACTTGATTTTCGCCATGGTCGTGATCTCAGGGTTGTGGGATAGAGCCCCGAGTTGGGGCATGGAGCCAGCTTGAGATTCTCTCTCTCACCCTCAGCCCCCTCCCCTGATCATATGCTCTCTCTTTCCCTACCCCCCAAAAAATTGAGAGTCGAGAAATGAACCCATATATCTATGGTTAATTGATTTTCAACAAGGGTGTCAAAATAATCTGCCTTCCAACAGATATAAAAATTCCTTAAAATGGATCTTAGATATGCTATAAAAACTGAAACTATAAAAGTCTGTTTATAGAGTTCTTTGATATTGGATTAGGCAATGACTCCTTTTGGGGGGGGGGGGAATTCTTCTTTTTAATTTTTAAGTGATCTCTATAGCCAATGTGGGGCTCAAACTCACAACCCTGAGATCAAGAGTTGCATGCTCTACTGACTGAGCCAGCCAGGTGCCCCCAGATTAGGAAATGGCTTCCTAACAAGATACTAAAAGCACGAGCAACAAGGGAAAACTAAATAAATTTATTCATAAAATTAAAAGCTTTTGTGCATCAAAGGCCAGTATCAAGACAGTAAAAAGACAACTCAGATGTGGGAAAAAATATTTGTAAATCATAGATCTGATAAATAAAAAATCTACTCTGCAGAATATGTAAAGAACTCTTACAACTCAACAATAAAAAAAAAAAAAAACTAAATCAAAGGGAAGATGGACAAAAGATTTGAACAGACATTTCTCCAGAGAAGATTGCCAAATGGCTAATAAGCACACAAAAAGGTGCTCAACATAATTAGCCACTAGGGAAATATAAATCAAAACCACAATAAGACATTACTTTATACCCATTAAAAGGCCATTAGAAAAACAAAACAAACCAAAAATAACAGAATACAAACAATGGAATGCGAGCCATCTTTAAAAAGGAAGGAAATTCTGACACATACAACAGCATGGATGAACCTTGAAGTCATCATGCTAGGTTAAATAAACCAGTCACAAAGGAAAAATAGAATATAATTTGAGTTTTATGAGGTACCCAGAGTAGCCAAATTCATAGAGACAGAAAGTAGAATGGTGGTTGGGCTGGGGCCAAGGTTGGGGAGGTGATGGGGAGTTATTGTGTAATGGGTACAATTTGGGTTAAGGTTAGGGTAAGACATGAAAAATTGTCCTGGAGATGGATGATGGTGATAGATGCACAAAAATGTGAATGTACTTAATGCCACAAAACTATACAAAACTATGTCCTTAAAACTGGTTAAGTTTTATGTTACATATAGTTCACCATAATAAAAAAGAAGCTCTAAATTTTTTTTAAACATATAATAACAAATGTTAGCAAAGATGTGGAGAAACTGGAACCCTTATACACTGCTGGTAGGAATGTAAAATGGAATAACCACTGTGGAAAATGGTTCAGCAGTTCCTCAAAAAATTAAAGTTATAATATGACCCAGCAATTCCACTCCTAGATATACATACAAAAGAATTTAATATATTCACACAAAAACTTGTACATAAATGTTCATAACAGCATTATCCATAGCAGTTAAAAAGTGGACACAACCCAAATGTGCATCAACCCATAAGCGGGCAAACAAGATGGGATAGCTATACAATGGAATTTTATTCAATCTTTTTTCTCTTTTTTAAAAAAGGAAGTACTGATACCTGCTCCAAAATGGATGAACCTTGAAAAGATTATGCTAAGTGAAAAAGGCCAGACATATTGTATGATTCCATTTATATGAAGTGTCTAGAGTAGGAAAATCCACAGAGATAGGAAGTAAATTAGTGGTTACCTAAGGGTAGGAGGTTTGGGGAGAAATAGAGAATTAAGTGCTAATGGGTATGTGTTTCTCTTTTGGGATAATGAAAATGTTTTTAAGCTGATTGTGGTGAGGGTTGCACAACCCTGTGAAATACTAAAAACCACTGGATTGTACTTTTTTTTTTAATATATGAAATTTATTGCCAAATTGGTTTCCATACAACACCCAGTGCTCATCCCAAAAGGTGCCCTCCTCAATACCCATCACCCACCTGGATTGTACTTTTTTAAAAGATGAATTTTATTGTAGGTGAATTATATCTCAATTTTAAAATGGAGAGGCAGTATTTATACTATATATATGCTATATAATAGAACATTTTCCAGAGATAAATATAAATTTGTGTATTCAGTGTGAAAGGGCAAGATTATTTGATACACTTACACATATCCTTATGAAATTTCTGCTTTAGAGTTAAATAAAATTCTCTGGTATTTCAGATCTCCCATTAAAAATAATTATATCGTCATCTGACATGTCATCTGCAACAACACAAGAAAAAATATTTATAAGATGGGGCGCCTGGGTGGCTTAGTCGGTTGAGTGTCCAACTCTTGATTTCAGTCCAGGCCACGATCCCAGGGTAGTGAGATTGAGTCCCGCGTTGGGCTCTGAGCTGACAGTGCAGAGTCTGCTTGGCATTCTCGCTCTCCCTCTCTCTCTGTCCCTCTCCCCTGCTCTCTCTCTCTCTTTCAAATAAAAAATATACATATTTATAGGACTATGAAGGAAGGACTATGAAGGAAAACCACATCAGTTTGAATTCCAAACACAGCTGTAGTACAGTTACCTCCCAAGCAACACTTCACGCATTCGGTAATCGTTTGGTGAACAATATAATTTCCTTCCCCTTGCTCTAGTAATTGGATTAGGGATGGACCATAATATAGGTCTAAGCCAATGAGTACACATGGCATTTTCTTGCCACAAAGTTTGTTTTGATGTACTCCAATTAAAGTGAAGGGCAACTCTTTATTTAATGATTGGGGGAAAACAATTCTCCCTTTCTCATTGTGATGTGCTTTTGTGAAGCCTAAATTGCTGCAACCATTCTGATGCCAGGAAGGAAGCTAACACAAGGAAGAAGACAGATTTGAGAAAATCAAAACTATAGTTAAAGCCCTCATCAAACTGTGTTGTTTTTTTAAATGTTTTATTTATTTATTTATTTATTTATTTATTTATTTATCCTGAAAGAGAGAGTAAGAGCAGGGAAGGGACAGAGAGAGAGAGGGAGAGAGACCATCCCAAGCAGCCTCTGTGCTGTTAGCTCAGAAACCAACACAGGGCTCCATCTCATGACCCTGGGATCATGACCTGGGCTGAAAACAAGTGTTGGGTGCTCAACCGACTGAGCCACCCAGGTACCCCTCAAACTGTGTTTTAAATTTGCCTCAGAACTCATTTAACAAAATGAGCCAAAATTCTACTTATTATTAAGTTTCTTTATGATGCATTTGATGTTGCTTGTAATTAAATAAAAGACCCTATAAAAAGGAAATTAGAATACATAAAAAACACTGGAGAATAAAAACCCAGTAAAATATAAATAATTATTGATAATGCTTTCATAAAATCTAATGTACATATTAACACAGGGTTCATAACATAGTTTCCTATGTTCAAATTCCAGTTTATTTCAACAAATATGGGATATATGGGTCCCTGGAAGGAGAATTATAACTCTTAAAAGTCTCAACATGTCTGAGGGGAAGAATGGGGCATAAGGAATAGATACAGTATATATTGGTTCAATTTTTTAAAATTTAATGATAACGACCACAATTGGTTGTAAAACATTCAAATAATTTGAAGGAAAAAACATACAAAGAAAACTTAACCAAAATCACAAGTCAGGTAAAGAGGAAAAACAATAAAGCATAATAGAAAGAAAACAAGATGTATGAATACATTCTCAGCATTAATGACAATAAATCAAGCAGGCTAAATTTTCCTATAGAAAGACAAAAATCTCTTAGTGGAAAAAAAAAAAGAAAATTTAACTCTATTCTCCTTATGATCAATACCTGAAACAAAACAACACAGAAAGATTGGAAATAAATGGGTGGCAAATAAAGTTACAAGAAAATGCAGACAAAAAGAAGCGATACAAAGTAGCAAAATAAAATCAAGTAAAAATAAAATCAAAATGAAATAAAACCAAAGTAAAATTCATGATTAAAAAGTAAGCATCAAGTAGGACAATAAAACTAATTTACTCTGATAAAAGGTACAATAAGAATAGTGAAATTTTATTTATTTAAAAACATTTTAAAATGTTTATTTATTTTTGAGAGAGATAAGGCATGAATGGGAGAAGGACAGAGAGAGAGGGAGTCACAGAATCCAAAGCAGGCTCCAGGCTCTGAGCTGTCAGCACAGAGTCCAATGTGGGGCTTGAAATCACAAACCATGAGATCATGACCTGAGCCAAAGTCGGATGCTTAGCTGACTGAGCCACCAAGGCACCCCGTGAATATTTATTGAACACTCACTCTATGCCAGCCACTTAACTGAGAATTTTCTCAAGTAATCCTCACAAGCTATGGAGTGACTGTAATTAACACTTGCACTTTGCAGATGCTGAACAAGGCTTTAGAGAGATTAGATGTCCTCAATATCATACAGTGTAGATGGCCATGGATCTCAAACCCTGATCTACGAATTCCAAAGTGCAAATACATAGTACCAAAATATTTTTTTAAAAAACTGATGAGAATAAAAGAATTTATTTTAAACATTTAAATCCCTTTCTCTAGAAATTTCACATATCTCATAGCTCAAAAATAAATAGGAAAAGATTTGGATAACACAACGAAACACATATGTGGTATATACAGATAACTTTGAACTCTAAAACCATAGCATATGCATTCTTTTCTATAAAGTCCAAAAATACTTAACAGTATGAAAATGTTCTAAGCCAGAAAGAAAATCTTATCAAATGCTGAAGAATGGAAATCTTAGTGCTGAGCCATAGTTTTTGACCCTAACATAGAAAAACTATAAATTAATTATAAAAAGATAAGTGAATCTACTTGATGATTTAAAAATCTTTCTAAATAAAGATAAATTTGGGGTGGCTGAGTGGCTCAGTCAGTTAAGCATCGGACTCTTGATTGGGTCATGATCAGGACTCATGCTCAGGTCATGATCTCATGGTTCATGAATTCAAGCCCCACATCAGGCTCTGTGCTGACAGTGCAGAGCCTGCGTGGGATTCTCTCTCCCTCTCTCTCTCTGCCCATCCCCCATTTGTGTGCATGTGTGCTCTTTCTCTCTCTCAAAATAAATAAACATTTTTTAAATAAAAAAATTAAAATCTGATCACATTCCTACCCTGTTTAAAATATATGTATGGCAATTTTTATAGAGTCTCACAATATGTCAGGCACTCTTTTAAGCTCTTTTTATGTTTTACCTAATTTCATACTTTTTTTTAAACAAATCAACTTATTTTTTCATTATGAGAGAGGGAGAGAGCGAGAATCCCAAGCAGGCTCCACACTATCAGCACAGAGCCTGAGGCAGGGCTTGAACTCACAAACTGTGAGATCATGATCTCAGTTGAAATCAAGAGTAGGAGACTTAACCAACTGAGCCACACTGGTGCCCCTTAACTAATTTCATTCTTATAATTGTGTGGTAACTACTATTTTTATCCTCATTTTACACAAAAGGAAACTAAGACACAAGTTAAATGATTTTTTTCCTGGTGCTACTGTTAATATGTGGTGTAGCTGAGATATGTGAACTGGGACAGTCTATCTCCAGAGTCTACTCTGCCTCCAAGAACATTTCAGTGGCTTCTCTTTGTCTTTAAGAAAGAGTGCAAAATTAGCCTTACAGGATCTTAAGTCTTATATGTTAAAGGAGAGGCCATCTGGTGAACTATCTTCAGGGATAAAAAAATTGCAGAGGGAGGTTCTTATGGGTTCAATTATGTCCTCCAAAAATTCATATGTTGAAGTCCTAACCCCCAATACCTCAGAATGTGACCTTATTTTGAAATAGGATTGTTGTAGATGCAATTAGTTAAGTTAGGATGAGTTCAGACTGGAGTAGGGTAGAGTTCTAATTCAATATGACTGAATTCCTTATAAAAAAGAAAAATATGGACACAAACATGCACACAGGGAGAACACCATATGAAGATATATGATTGGGTAATACATCTACAAATCAAAAAACACCAAAAATTGCCAGCAAACCACCAGAAGCTAGCAGAGAGGCATGGAACAGGTTTTCCCTAACAACTTTTAGAAGGAACCAAACATGCTGACACTTTGACGTTGGATTTCCAGCAGAACTGTGAGACAATAAATTTCTGTTGTTTATGTTACCCGATCTGTGGTTACCCAATCTGTGGCAGCCTGAGCAAGCTAATACAGGGATTTCTCCCTGCTTCATGTCTATGACCACCTCAGGTACAGAGTCATATCTAAAATTGTTAAAAACTTTAAGAATATTCTCTCTCTTTTTTTTGCCAATACAATTTTTTAAATTGAAGCATAATTGATAGACCTTAAATTTGTTTCAGATGTACAACAGAATGATTCATCATTTGTATATATTGCAAAATGATCACCACATAAATTTAGTTCATATCTGTCACCACATATCATTACAGATTATTTTTTCTTATGATGAGAACCTTTTTTTTTTTTTTTAATTTTTTTTTTCAACGTTTATTTATTTTTGGTACAGAGAGAGACAGAGCATGAACGGGGGAAGGGCAGAGAGAGAGGGAGACACAGAATCGGAAACAGGCTCCAGGCTCTGAGCCATCAGCCCAGAGCCCGACGCGGGGCTCTGGGCTCCCGGACCGCGAGATCGTGACCTGGCTGAAGTCGGACGCTTAACCGACTGCGCCACCCTGGCGCCCCTATGATGAGAACCTTTAAGATCTACTCTCTTAGCAACCTTCAAATATGCAATACATTATTATTTACTATAGTTGTCATGCTGTATATTACATCCTTGTGACTTATTTTATAGCTGGAAATGTGTATCTTTTGATTCCCTTTACCTATTTTGCCCTTACCCCCATCCCACCTCTGGCAACCACCAATTTGTTCTCTGTATCTTGAGCTTGCTTTTTTTTTGGGGGGGGGGGCTGGGATTAGATTCCACATGTAAGTAAGAACATATAGTATTTCTCTTTCTATGTCTGACTTACTTCACTTAGCATGATGCTTTCAAAATCCATTCATGTTGTCACAGATGGCAAGATTTCATTCTTTTTATGGCTGAATAATATCCCATGGTTTATATATACCACATTTTCTTTATTCATCTGTCAATGGACACTTGAAATATTTCCATACCTTGACTATTGTAAATAATGCTGCAAAGAACATGGAGGTGTATATATCTTTTTGAGTTGGTGTTTTCATTTTTTAAGATAAATACCCAAAAGTGGAATCACTGGGTAATACGGTAGTTCTATTTTTAATTTTTTGAGGAACCTCCATACTATTCTCCATAATGGCTGCACCAATTTACAATCCCTTACACTGATAGTGTGTGAGGGCTCCCTTTTCTCTACATCTATGCCAGCATTTGTTAGCGCTTTTTCTGATAATAGCAATTCTGACATGTGTGAGGTGGTATCTCATTGTGGTTGTGATTTGCATTTCCCTGATGATTAGTGATGTTGACCACTTTTTCATGTACCTACTGGCCATCTGTATGTCTTCTTTGGGAAAATGTCTGTTCAGATTCTCTGCTCATTTTTTAATCAGATTGTGGGTGTTTTTGCTATTAAGTTGTATGAACACTTTATATTTTGGGATATTAAGAATTTCTTCACTTTGTAACATCTCTATGTGTATTCGATTCTTTAGTGATTAATGATAAACTCAAAAAAAAAAAAAAAACCACCAAAACCCAAAAAACAACAAGGACCAGGTTTTTGCCTTTGGACATCTGAGGAAGAAGGAATTTATGGAAAGCAGACTTATCTCTACAGCTAGTCTTGTGAAAGAAAATTACAAAAGGATGTGGAGGCAATGGCAACATAAAAAACGGAAAGACAAGAAGGCTGCCCTTGGGGCCTGCCAAAAAAAGAGAGAGGGAGTGAGAGAGGATAGAGAGCCTAGAAACTTCTCTGGAATCCCAACACTTAACTTCTCGTCCAGAAAATTGCAGCAATCTCTTTGCAGGCTTCTTCTATCTCCTCTCTTTGCTCCTGACATTTCTCTAGCCTGAATGTTCACTTACCTCTTCTTTGAGTGCCAGAGCTGGGACTAGGGTGAGGCTAACAAGGACCTGAGGGTGCAAAAGATAAGGAAACACTCACTCAGGTGCCAGCCCTGCATCTCCACTGCCCTGAGAGTGACGGCCTCTCTAAATTGTGCACCCTACATGCCTGTTGAATCCAAGGATATTTACCCTTCAATGCTCATCTACACTCCCTTGATAATCCCAGTCAAAAGTAATTGCTTGTTCTATGTGCTGCCATAACACTTTGCTTATTTTTCTATGAACTTAAAGCACTCATATCATTCCATGTAAAAATCCAGAGTCATCCTTGATCCTTGCATTTTTTCAATATTTTTTAATGTTTATTTCTGAGAGAGAGAGAGAGAGAGAGACAGAATCCAAAGCAGGCTCCAGGCTCTGAGCTGACAGCATGGAGCCCAATGCAGGGCTTGAACTCATGAACTGAGAGATCATGACCTCAGTTGAAGGCAGACGCTTAACCAACTGAGCCACCCAGGCGTCCCTGATCCTTACATTCATTCAAACCCACATTCAATCCATCAAGAAATCTTTTTGACTCTGCCTTAATAATATCCCCAATATGACCACTTCTCACTCCGTGTACTTTTACCACTTTGTGTTGAAACTGCTGGACATTTGCAATGGCCTCCTAGTTTCCACTCACTTGCCCTACCCAAGCCCCCTGCCCAGTCTGTACAGGCATACCTTAGAGATATTGCAGGTTTTGTTCCAGACCACAGCAATAAAGCAAATACTGCAATAAAGTGAGTCAAATAATTTTTTTCATTTCCCAGTATGTACAAAAGTTATCTTTACACTATATTATAGTCTATTAAGTGTGCAACAGTATTATGTCTAAAAAAAACAATGTACATACCTTAATTTAAAAATGTTTTATTGCTAAAAAATGTGAACCATCATTGGAGCTTTCAGTGAGTCAATTTTTTTCCTAGTTGAAGCTCTCACCTCCATGTTGATGACTGCTGACTCATCAGGGCAGTGGTTGTTGAAGGTGAAGGTGGCTGTGGCAATTTCTTAAAATAAGACGAGAAGTTTACTAGATTGAGTGACTCTTTTTTTCATGACCAATTTCTCTGTAGCCTGTGATGCTGTTTGATAGCATTCTGCCCACAGTAGAACGTCTTTCAAAATTGGAGTTAATCATCGCAAACCCTGCCACTGCCTTCACAACTGTTTTTGGAATATTCAGTTTTTAATATTTATTCATTCTTGGGAGAGAGATGGAGACAGAGTGTGAGCAGGGGAGGGACACAGAGAGAGAGAGAGAGAGAGAGAGAGAGAGAGAGAGAGAGGGAAACACAGAATCTGTAGCAGGTTCCAGATCCAAGCTGTTAGCACTGAGCCTGATGCGGGGCTCAAATTCATGGACTGCGAGATCATGACCTGAGCCAAAGTCGGACGCTCAACCGACTGAGCCATCTAGGTGCCCCTTTTTTGTTTTTTTTGGTTTTTGTTTTGTTTTTTTTTAATGTTTACTCTGGAATATTTAAAATCCTTTGTTGTCATTTCAATAATCTTCATGACATCTTAACCAGGAGTAGTTTCTATCTCAAGAAACAACTCTCTTTGCTCATCCATTAGAAGCAACTCCTGGGGTGCCTGGGTGGTTCATTTGGTTGAGCACCTGACTCTTGATTTCAACTCAGGTCATGATCCCGCTGTCATGGGATCGAGCCCCACATCAGGCTCCATGCTGATTCTCTCTCTCTCTCTCTCTCTCTCTCTCTCTGCTCCTCTCCCCCACTTACACTTTCTCTCTCTAAAATAAAAAATAATAACAATAAAATAAATAAAAATTAAAAAAAAGAAGCAATTCATCATCTGTGAAAGTTTTATCATGAGATTCAGCAATTTGGTCATATCTTCAGGCTCTACTTCTAACTCTCATTCTCCTCCTATTTGCACCACGTCTGCAGTGTCTTACTCCACTGAAGTCTTGCACACCTAAAGTTATCTATGAAGGTTGGAATCAACTTCTTACAAACTCCTGGTAATTTTGATATTTTGATGTCTTCCTATGAATAATGAATGTTCTTATGGCATCTAGAACAGTAAACCCTTCCCAGAAGGTTTTCCATTGAATTTTCCCAGATCCATCAAAGAAATCACTGTCTATGGCAGCTATGGCCTTACAAAATGTATTTTCGTAAATAATAAGACTTGAAAGTCAAAATTACTGCTTGATCCCCAGGCTACAGAATGGATGTTGTGTTAGCAGGCATGAAAACCACATTCATCTTATTGTACATTTCCATAAGAGCTCTTGGGTGACTAGGTGCATTGTCAATGAGCAGTAATATTTTGAAAGGAATCTTTTCTTCTCAACAGCAGGTCTCATCAGTGGGCTTAAGATATCCAGTAAACCATGTTATAAACAGACATGCTATCATCCAGGCTTTGTTGTTCCATTTATAGAACACGGGAAGAGTAGATTTCACATAATTCTTAAGGGACTTGGGACTTTCAGAAGGGCACTGGCTTCAACTTAAAGTCACCAACTATAGTAGCCCCTAACAAGAGAGTCAATTTGTCCTTTGAAGCTTTGAAGCCAGGCATTGACTTCTCACTAACTGTGAAAGGCCAAGATGGCATTTTCTTCTGATAGAAGGCTATTTCATCTGCACTGAAAACCTGTTGTTTAGTGTAGCCACCTTCAGTAATGATCTTAGTTAGATCTTCCAGATAACTTGCTATGGTTTCTACATCAGAATTTGTTGCTTCACCTTGCACCTTGATATTATGGAAATGGCTTGTTTCCTTAAACCGTATGATCCAACCCTGCTCTCTTCCAACTTTTCTTCTGGGGCTTCCTCACCTCTCTCAGCCTTCTCAGAATTGATGAGAGTTATCCGTCTTGCTCTGGATTGGGCTGTGGCTTAAGGGAATGTTATGGCTGGTTTGGTCTTCTATCCAGACCACCCAAACTTTCTCCATATCAGCAATAACGCTGTTTCACTTTCTTATCATTGATGCATTCACTGGGTTAGCACTTTTAATGTCCTTCAAGAACCTTTCTTTGCATTCATAACATGGCTTACTATTTGGCATAAGACACCTAGCCTCTTGTCAACATGCCTTCCTCACTAAGCTTAATCATTTCTAGCTCTTGATTTAAGGTAAGAGACGTGTAGCTTTTCATTTCACTTGAACACTTAGAAGCCATTGTAGGATAGTTATTAATTGGTCTACTTTCAATATTGTTGTATCTCAGGGAATAGGGAGGCCCAAGGAGAGGGAGAGAGATGGGGGAATGGCCAGTGGGTGGAAGAGTCAGAGCACAAACATTTATCAGTTAAGATCCCTGTCTTCTATGGGTGTTTTGTGACACTGCAAAACAATTACCATAGTAACATCACAGATCACTGATCACAGATCACCATAACAAATATAATAATGAAAAAGTTTGAAATATTATGAGAATTACCAAAATGTGATACAGAGGCACAAAGTAAGCAAATGCTGTTGGAAAAATTGTGCTGATAGACTTACTCCATGCAAGGTTGCCACAAACCTTCAATCTGTTAAGAATGCAGTATCTGCAAATCTCAATAAAGTGAAGTGCAATAAAATGAGGTATGCCAGTCCTCCAAAAAAGCAAAGGGATCACCTCTTAAAATTTGAGATGGATCATATTACTCACCTATCAAAACCCCCAATTGGTTCCCTGTGTTACTTAGAATAAAAGCCAATCTCCTTACCAAAGCCTAAATAGTCCCACCAGAGCCCTGCTATCTCTCCAACCTGATTTCCTACCATGTCCTCCCTCAGCTCCAAGCACATTCATCACCTTCCCTAGGGTTCCTTTAAGCCCACTCCTGCCTCAGGGTCTTGGCCAGTTCAGTTAATCCTACCCTGAAATCTGTTCACCTCTTAATCTTTTTCAGTTCTCTGCTTAAACAACATTTTCTCTGAAAGGCTATATAAAATAGCATTCTTGTTACTGCTTTACACTGCTTTATTCTTTGACATTTTTTTCAAGGTACTTAATTACTATTTATATTTTATTTTTCATTTATTTGTATATTATCTATCTTATCCCCTAGAAAGGGTGCTTCATGAGGGTAAGGATTTTTGTCTGTTTTTTTCCCCCATGCTTTATCTTCAGCACCTAGAACCATGACTGGCATAGGGCAGGAGGAAAGTTAATATTCACTGGATGGATGATGGACAGATGGATTCTGCTCTGTTGCATAACTACTTTACATCATTGTTTTACCCGTAACAAGTCTTTGTGGTAACTGTCAAGATCTCACTCTGCTCTAAACTCCCAAAGCATCTAACATCTAGCTTTGCATTTCATACCTACTCACTAAATGTTTGTTAAATTGAGTTAAACCTATCTCTTTATAACTTTTCCTCCCCACTATTATCCATCACACATAATTCGGCAAGATTAAGCCACCTAAAGTACAGGGAAGATCATGTCTCTCCCGTACTGTGAACTCACCCTGAATTTTTCATGAAACTTTTGGGAAATCTTTTATTTACAAAATACAGATAGATTGCATACATGTTACTTAATCCTCACAATTACCCTATAAGATAGTAATACTCTCTTCATTTGACAGGTGAGGAAACAGAACCTCAGAAAAGTTCAGTACTTTTCCCGGGGTCCATTACCTGCAAATTATCTGATCTACCTGATTCTAAGGATGTGGCTGTTCACACCACATTTTGGTATTATTTCCCCAGGATTCAAAGCCAGATAGAGACAGTATGGTCTCTATCTACTTTTTTTGGTATTGCCTCTTCATTATGGCAGAAACTATTATTAAATCTTAGAAGTATATTCTTCTTATGAAGCCTTGTGTAAAATAGTGGAAAATGAAAAGTAAGCCATCAGTCAATAATAGGAAAATAATTTTTAAATTATATTTCACTCCAAGGACTACCCATGAAATTAATATCTATAAGGTTACTTTGAAATGCATAAAGACTAAGATGGACTGATAAATGGAGAGAAATAAACAGCATCTAAGCTATGAGAATATGGTGTTCACAGTAAAATGTTTTCAACTCTTCCCATGCTTTAAAACTTTTATAATACAATCTGAGGATAATTTATTGAATACTAGGGAAAATCTTTATAACAATGTATTTTTTTTTTTTTAATTTTTTTTTTTTTTCAACTTTTTATTTATTTTTGGGACAGAGAGAGACAGAGCATGAACGGGGGAGGGGCAGAGACAGAGGGAGACACAGAATCGGAAACAGGCTCCAGGCTCTGAGCCGTCAGCCCAGAGCCCGACGCGGGGCTCGAACTCACGGACCGCGAGATCGTGACCTGGCTGAAGTCGGACGCTTAACCGAATGCGCCACCCAGGCGCCCCTATAACAATGTATTTTAAAACTTAGGAAATTATTTATGAAAATCATTACAAAATCATAAAAAAGAGACTGCCCCCCCTAAAAAAAAGCTAAGAGAAATTTACTAAATTATTAATAGCAGCTGTGTTTGAATAGTATCATCTGGGTAATTTTCCCTTTTTCCTTTTTGTACTTCTTAACATCTTACAAATGTTTAATGAGCATGTTATCCAATCAAATGAAAAAAAAGTTTTTTTGAAAAGTCAAAATGCGTAGTAAGCTGCACTTTATGATTCTATAGTAAAATTAGCAGGATTTATGGGAGAGAATGTGATAGAGGAAGGTAGATCAAATAGAGACTTGGCCGTGCAACTCCCCACCCCCCTCCCGCCTTGTTAACTATTACCTAAATTACTTATGGAACTGCAGCACTGACTCCTTTTACCAAAAGGCCTCTGCTATTAAAGTATGCCTATTTTCATTTTTCCTTAATGATCAAAAAGGCCATTTCTAGTGGAGCTCTTTCACACACTTCTAGGTCCTACTTCTTAAAGCTGACTCATATTCATGAATCCCATGATAGCCACCATCCACTATTAATCACTTTGTGTTAGTGGAGGCCTCTCAGTCTTGTGGAGCTGAAGATTTGGTAAATACATCTTGGGGCTTTTTGTAAGAATATTTCTGGAATTCTGGATCCCTACTGTTAAAATAAATAAATTCTCTACACCAGCATGTCAGAAGGGAGCTAGGCTTTAGAGCTAAGGTCAAGGGTAGGGTCAATCAGCAGGAGTTTTACAAAGCCTATGACTTCTCAATGCAGGGTAAGTTTTTTCTAATGTAAAAGTGAGTGTTTGCAGATTCTTGAAACAAACAAGGGTAACTTGGCAACATTTTCCCCCCAATCTCTTAAAAAAAACCTCCCCAGCAGTTATCAGATGGCAAAATCATAAATAAAGCTCTAGGTCTTATTTAATAAAAAGGTAACTTTTCTTAGACGTAACTATTGTTTTAATCAGGTAATTTTCCACCATGTATCAAACCGAGCCCATTTAATGGAAAAATTTAAGCACAAAAACTAGTCTCTAAGGCAGTATCCTTAGAGAGAACACTAGAGAATCAAGAGGCTATATAATTAATACCCAAAACAGTTATTGATCTTCAGTCATGTACATGGCACCATTTTGGTGTTTTAGTATAATATGGATTTACCCATAACTGCATTTTAGCTTGGGCTACTTGAAGAAAAAAATGAACATGTTCTTTAAGTTTGCAATGTATAAAAATCATATGGTTCTTAACAATTCAAAGTGAAATTACACTAGCAAAATAATTAGGTTTTATATAGATCTACAAATATACATTCAATTTACAAATATGGAATGATAGCATTTTTTAATCCAGAAAAAGCATTCTTATCTCCTGAATGTAGTTTTCAGAACATAGTCTTACATGATGTTTCATGAAAAAGTTATTCAATAGTCAGATAAGTTTGGGAAATGGCTTATGCTCTATCCTCATCTTGAAAACTCATAATTCAATCATCATATTAAAAGCTGCAAGAAATTCTATAAGAAGCCAGTATAACTTTGTTTAACCCAATGTTTCTGAAACTTACATGATCAGAGAGACTTGTTTGTTTGTTTGTTTGCATTATGTTTATTAACATTTTGCAGAACCTCTTTGGGGAAACTTGCTCTAGACTAATGTCCTCATTTTTATAGAAAGTGAGAGCCCATAGATAAAGTGATTTGCAGAAATACAAATACAAATACAGAAATAGTCCTTTATTTATTTAGAGAGGTAGATAAACTACATGGTATTTTTATTTTTGAAATAGCTTCAACAATTTCTTCCTATTGAGACTTTATTTTGAAATATCAGTGATCATAGACCAAAACAACCTAGCCTTGCCTTGGTTTCTGCAGCTAGATTCTTAGTGAAAAATACTACACACTTCAGTCTTCCCTGACTCTTAAATTGGTTTATGTAAATCAAGTAACTAGGCATCTGATGTAAATTAAATTATTGGGGAGGGTAAGTTACCTGTTAATCACCTGGCTATGAAAATATCACTGTAGGGGCGCCTGGGTGGCGCAGTCGGTTAAGCGTCCGACTTCAGCCAGGTCACGATCTCGCGGTCCGTGAGTTCGAGCCCCGCGTCGGGCTCTGGGCTGATGGCTCAGAGCCTGGAGCCTGTTTCCGATTCTGTGTCTCCCTCTCTCTCTCTGCCCCTCCCCTGTTCATGCTCTGTCTCTCTCTGTCCCAAAAATAAATAAACGTTGAAAAAAAAATTAAAAAAAAAAAAAAAGAAAATATCACTGTAAATAGCTCTTTCAAGGTTCCTTAGGGTCTCCGCTACCCTACAAAGTCTTCCTTGACAGCTCCCATTCACAGTGATTTTGCCCTTCCCAATCAATATGTAATCAAATTCTGTCTTCTATCATTACTTACCTGTCCCTTGTGTATATCTTATCTCCCTAAACAGATTGCAAGCTCCAAGATTGCTAAAACTAATTCTTACTTGTCTTTCCAGTCACTTTAGACACATCACAGATTCTCAAGAAATACTTTTGAATGCCTCACAAGTGACCAGTTGAATGGCCAGAGGGAAATGGTCAGCCTAAAAGATTAGGAAAGGAGCAGCTCCACCTTCCATCTTCTTTCTATCTTCAGTGCAGAATTTTCCCTCTCTCAGCTTTCATGGCTAGCACATGGCAGTCTTGTCCAGCAGTCCACAGTAAGCTAGGCTGCCCTTGCTCAAAGGACTCTGCTTGAACCTGTCAGCATTCCAGTGGATCAGTGAGAAGCTCATCAAATCAGCAGAACAAGTACCTGTCATGCTCCGAATCTGTTTGGAGATCAGACTGGTTTACTCAATAATAAAATGGAAGCCTGGTTTTATTCTACTAGTTTGGACTCAGATTAATTAGGTACATGACCCCAAATACAAAGCAGCTGCTTTCTAACACTCAAGTTAAATGATCTTTCTCAAAGAAAAGCTGACTCCTGGGGTGCCTGGGTGGCGCAGTTGGTTAAGTATCTGACTCTTGCTTTTGGTTCATGTCGTGATCTCAGTGTTCATGAGTTTGAGCCCCGCATTGGGCTCAGGGCTGACAGTGCACAGCCTGCTTGAGATTCTCTGTCTCCCTCTCCCTCTCTCTCTCTCTCTCTCAAAATAAATAAATAAACATTAGGAAAAAAAGAAAAAGAAAAGCTGATTCCAGAGTATGGATAGTTCTAATTATGTCTTAGCCTGTTTTATGGCAAGACCTGAGAAATGTTGAAAAGGAAGAAAGGAAACTTCTATCCTTCCCTGTCATTGATGATCCAGGCTGACTTTAGTTAGAGAACAGGCCTGTACTGAAAAGGTTTAAACAAACCCAGTACCCATAAAGTGGGATCTTCCATTGTTCCTAGGAATTACAATATATATATATATACATATATATATATATATATATGTGTGCATATATATACATACATATATATATGTATATATATATATACACACATATATATGTATATATATTCAAAAGTATATATATAGCATATACATATATATGTGTATATATATACACATATATATGTATATATGCCTTTGATTGATATGGACCAATATTGTCAGATTAACTCATTCTTTTGCCCACAAACCAATCAATGTGTGCTGATTGTATAGGTATCATGTTCTCAGCACTGCTGTAGGCACTGTGGGGTTATAGAAGCGTAAAGATATGGTTCCTCCCCTTGAGGGATTTATAACCTAATAAGGTGAGATAAGACTAACATTGAAAATAACTGTGAACAAAAAAAAAAAAGAAAGAAAATAACTGTGAACAATACAAGGCGATATATATGATCTAGTGTTGACCTGGAGGCCTTGGACTTTAACTGCAGCAGAAATTCGGTGAAAGGGGAAGTGTTACTGGGAGTTTCCGACAAAAAAGAAGACTTCATGAAGACAATGGGATGAAGGTGAACACTATAGGAGGGACAGGACTGGAGGCAAAGAAGGTAGGCTGTCCATTCTAGTTTTAGGCAACATCATTTTGTTAATTCTTTGAGATGTCCCAATTCTTGATTACCATAAGGCAGAATATATATAAACAAGCACACTTTCAATCACTGAGCTATTACCTTTTCTAAAAATTACCCTTTTAAAAAATTAAAACAATAATATACTATTACTTTAGTGGTCTATAAATAAATTTGCTCAATTTTCCATTTTCCAGTTGGCAGAGTCAGGCTAATAATTTAACTTATTAGCTCTAAAGTTATCAGTTTTATATGCAAATAGTTTATTAAAAAATAAAACAAAGTGACCACTATGTGGTAGGCCCTTTGTTGGGTGCTGGGGTTAAAATGGTGCATAAGTCATTAAAGTGCCTGTCAAGTTTAAATGTGTTGGTGGAGACAGACGTGAAAAGAAAAACATGATTACAGGGGTGCCTGGGGGGCTCAGTTGGTTAAAAGTCCGACTTTGGCTCAGGTCATGACCTCATAGTTTGTGAGTTCCAGCCCCGCATACAGCTTTGTACTGACAGCTCAGAACCTGGAGCCTGCTTTGGATTCTGTGTGTCCCTCTCTCTCTGTTCCTCCCCTACTCATGCTCTTTCTTTCTCAAAAATAAATAAACACTTAAAAAAATTAAAAAAGAAAAAAACTTGATTACAATTATAGTATGTGTCATCAAAGAAAAATATAGAGAGCTATGAAAGCATGTATCAGGGAAGTCTAATCAAATTGGAGAAGCAGTGAAGCAAATTTCTTAAGAAATTGATAATTTAGGCTGAGCTCCAAAGTAGGTAGGAGTTAGGGGCGCCTAGGTGGCTCAGTCGGTTAAGCATTCAACTTTGGCTCAGGTCATGATCTCATGGTTTGTGTGTTTGAGCCCTGCATCAGGCTCTGTGCTGACGGCTTGGAGCCTGGACCCTGCTTTGGATTCTGTGTCTCTCTCTGTTCCAACCCCCACCTGCACTCTGTCGCTCTCTCTCTCTCTCTCTCTCTCTGTCTCAAAAATGAATAAACATTAAAAAAAAATTGAAGTAGATAGGAGTTAGAAGTAAGATGATAGGAACAGGATATTCTAGGAATAGAGAAGGCAATTAATGTGGTTAGAGAGTAGAGAGAGATAAGGCTGGACAAATAAGTAGAGCTGGATCATGTTTATCTATTTGATAAACAATTTATAAATTATAGCAAGCTGAAATATTTTGCAGTGGTGGCATTTAATTTTACTCTTTTATCACAAACTATGAGAGTTAGGTTGCTCTTATGGTAAAAACAATTTGAAAAGATAAACATAAAGCAAGAGTGCCTTGTTATTTCATCCATGTTGCCTTCCATCCAGTAGGTATCTACAAGATACAAATGGAATTTTGGAATTACAGTTAAAATGATTACCTCTAAAATTACAAAACAGATTGAGAAAAAAACAGATCTCCAGGAGGCAACATAGTGAAGCAGTCAGGTGCATGGAATTTTGGAACCAGCCTTTTTGGGTTTGAATCCCAACTCTTCTACTTACTCATTTTATGACATTAGGCAAATTGAACCTCAGTTTTCCTGCCTTTAAAATGGGTGTGGATTACACTAAAGCACAAGCAACAAAAGAAAAAATAAATACATTGGAATTCATCAAATTTAAAACCTTTCATGCTTCAGAAGACAAAATTGAGGAAGTGAAGAGACAATTCACAGAATGGGAGAAAGTATGTATTAATCATATATCTGATAAGGGACTTGTATCTAGAATATATAAAGAATTCTTAAAACTCAATAATAAAAAGATAAGTATCCCACTGAAAAATGAGCAAATGATATGAATAAGAATTTCTCCAAAGAAGATATACAAATAGCCAATAAAGGACATGAAAAGATGTTCAACATCATTAGCCATCAGTAAAATGCAAATCAAATAAGATACTACTTCACATCCACTAACATGGATATAGTAAAAAAGATAATAAATGTTGGTGAGAATGTGGATAAGTTAAAACCCTTACATACTGCTGGGAATGTAAAATGGTGCAGCCACTTTGAAAAAACAGTCTGGCGGTTCTTCAGACAATTAAACATAGGGTAATAGAGATTTCATCTCTTTTGTTCCCCAGTTCCTGGCATGTAGATGGCTCTGAAAAAAATATTTGTAAATGAATAAATGATCTGGAGAAGTGTAATTTCTTTTTACAAATGCAATATAGACTCATAAACCCCACTTTCCCTCAAAAGCACATAAGGATGGGAAATGCCAGGTAAATATCTTCTCATTCCCTAATCCCACTCTGCAGCTATAACCAGTGATCCATGAGATTTTAACTAGAGCAATGAAGTCCAGACAACTAACTTCTTATTTGCAACAGCTAGAGCCACACCTGAACAGATCACTTTTTCCTCAGAAGCATCCCAGAATTTGGAGGTTAAGGAAGTCTAGAAAGATATGGTTAGGACCAGGGCCAGATATGTGTCCCCCCTCTATGTTGCAGTTTGCTCCCCAAATTTATTACTAAATCCAAACTAAAAAGCATAGTTAGATAAATAGTTAATACTATAATATAAAGTATGGTCACTGGTGGCAAATAATCCCAAATTCAACATTTAGTTTTGTACAAAAAAACAAAACAAAATAATATAGTTTTAGAAAGAATAGAATATTTCAAATAAAGTCAATTTATAGACAAAAATGACATGTTCAATTCATTCATTTATTTTGCATCCTATTGAAACCCTATTAAGAGAACACTAAAGGGATTTTTTTTTTTTAGATAGAAATCCAAGGGCGCCTAGGTGGCTCAGTAGGTTGAGCATCCCACTCTTTGATTTCAGCGCACATCATGATCCCATGGCCATGGCATCAAGCCCTGGGTCAAGCTCCTCATGGAGTCTGCTTAAGATTTTCCCTCTCTCTCTCTCTCTCAATCTCTCTCTAAAAAAATAAAAATTAAATTAAAATAAATAAATAATAACAATAAAAAATAGAGATAGAAATCCATAGGAACAGAAAGGAGACAATAGGAACAAAACTTTGGAAGCTGGAAAAAGATGGCTATATAGCAACTTCTCTAGAAGATCTAAGAAAACTAATTCCTAAGCTGGCAGTGGGGAAGGCAACTCAACTTAGAAGAAATTTCCAAGACTCGGGAATTTGTGGCATCAAGTAATGTTGGAAATTGGGACTCAAAATAGGAAGCTAAGTTGAAAATCTGTGAAGCAGTTAAATTCCTAGATCTCCTCGATTCCTTATAGTAGGATGATTATCTTCCCCCACAAGGCAAAATAAAGGAGGTATATTCTTTGAAGAGGGTGAATAGAGAGTTCCAGGCCTTGGATACACCAGGCATAACTGTAGGTGGGGGTATTATTTTGAAGACAAAGGCATTAAGTGAACACTTGTAAATTGTATGCTGAATCCTATAAGCCATCTTTTCCCATTGAGGTCACAGAACAGTAGCATCCAGATATTAGGGAGGTGACTGGGAGAGCTTCTCTAAGGAAAGCTAACCATTCCAAGGGGAAGTATCTAAAAGTATTGATGGAGAAGTTCCTCAAATAATTGACCTAGCTAGATCATCCTATATTGCAACCATACCTGTGTGCTCATGGACTCCTGTTGACTTCTTAGTGCCCGTGCCCTTCTTAAATTTTTTTTTTAACGTTTATTTATTTTTGAGACAGAGAGAGACAGAGCATGAACGGGCGAGGGTCAGAGAGAAAGGGAGACACAGAATCTGAAACAGGCTCCAGGCTCTGACCGGTCAGCACAGAGCCCGATGCAGGGCTCGAACTCACAGATCTTGAGATCATGACCTGAGCCGAAGTCGGACGCCTAACCGACTGAGCCACCCAGGTGCCCCACCCTTCTCTTAAATTTGAACTCATAACTAAGGACCAGCAGATATTGGAGAAAAGTCACTGACATGAAATATAAAAACAAAACAAATGAACTAAAAAAGAAACTTGGAGAAAACAAAGCTATGCATGGAGATGAAAATGTCAAAGAATTAATATTTCTAAAGATATTCTCTTAAATAGATAAAGAAACTGATCCCATTCATAATTGCACCAAGAAGCATAAAATACCTAGGGATAAATCTAACCAAAGATGTAAAAGATCTGTATGCTGAAAACTATAGAAAGCTTATGAAGGTAATTGAAGAAGATTTAAAGAAATGGAAAGACATTCCCTGCTCATGGATTGGAAGAATAAATATTGTCAAAATGTCAATACTACCCAAAGCTATCTACACATTCAATGCAATCCCAATCAAAATTGCACCAGCATTCTTCTCGAAGCTAGAACAAGCAATCCTAAAATTCATATGGAACCACAAAAGGCCCCGAATAGCCAAAGTAATTTTGAAGAAGAAGACCAAAGCAGGAGGCATCACAATCCCAGACGTTAGCCTCTACTACAAAGCTGTAATCATCAAGACAGCATGGTATTGGCACAAAAACAGACACATAGACCAATGGAATAGAATAGAAACCCCAGAACTAGACCCACAAACGTATGGCCAACTCATCTTTGACAAAGCAGGAAAGAACATCCAATGGAGAAAAGACAGTCTCTTTAACAAATAGTGCTGGGAGAACTGGACAGCAACATGCAGAAGATTGAAACTAGACCACTTTCTCACACCATTCACAAAAATAAACTCAAAATGGATAAAGGACCTGAATGTGAGACAGGAAACCATCAAAACCCTAGAGGAGAAAGCAGGAAAAGACCTCTCTGACCTCAGCTGTAGCAATCTCTTACTTGACATATCCCCAAAGGCAAGGGAATTAAAAGCAAAAATGAACTACTGGGACCTTATGAAGATAAAAAGCTTCTGCACAGCAAAGGAAACAACCAACAAAACTAAAAGGCAACCAAAGGAATGGGAAAAGATATTTGCAAATGACATATCGGACAAAGGGCTAGTATCCAAAATCTATAAAGAGTTAACCAAACTCCACACTAGAAAAACAAATAACCCAGTGAAGAAATGGGCAGAAAACATGAATAGACACTTCTCTAAAGAAGACATCCGGATGGCCAACAGGCACATGAAAAGATGCTCAACGTCGCTCCTCATCAGGGAAATACAAATCAAAACCCCACTCAGATATCACCTCATGCCAGTCAGAGTGGCCAAAATGAACAAATCAGGAGACTATAGATGCTGGCAAGGATGTGGAGAAACAGGAACCCTCTTGCACTGTTGGTGGGAATGCAAATTGGTGCACCCACTCTGGAAAACAGTGTGGAGGTTCCTCAGAAAATTAAAAATAGACCTACCTTATGACCCAGCAGTAGCACTGCTAGGAATTTACCCAAGGGATACAGGAGTGCTATTGCATAGGGGCACTTGTACCCCAATGTTTATAGCAGCACTCTCAACAATAGCCAAATTATGGAAAGAGCCTAAATGTCCATCAACTGATGAATGGATAAAGAAATTGTGGTTTATATACACAATGGAATACTACGTGGTAATGAGAAAGAATGAAATATGGTCCTTTGTAGCAACGTGGATGGAACTGGAGAGTGTTATGCTAAGTGAAATAAGCCATAGAGAGAAAGACAGATACCATATGTTTTCACTCTTATGTGGATCCTGAGAAACTTAACAGAAACCCATGGGGGAGGGGAAGGAAAAAAAAAAAAAGAGGTTAGAGTGGGAGAGAGCCAAAGCATAAGAGACTCTTAAAAACTGAGAACAAACTGAGGGTTGATGGGGTGGGAGGGAGGGGAGGGTGGGTGATAGGTATTGAGGAGGGCACCTTTTGGGATGAGCACTGGGTGTTGTATGGAAACCAATTTGACAATAAATTTCATATATTGAAAAAAATAAAAATAAATAAATAAATAAATAAATAAATAAATAAATAAATAAAATAAAGATATTCTCTTAAGAGAAGATACTGAATATAGAAAAGAACGAGATGATGTAAAGAGAGCTCTTAGAAATTGAAAATGTGATGGTATAAGTAAAATATAAATAGAAAAACTGGAAAATAAAGTTTAGAAACTCTTCCAGAAAGTAGAACAAAAGGACAGAGATGAAAAGTGCAAAATAAAAGTTAAAAAAAGTAGAAATCCAACAAACATCTAATAGGAGTTCCAGAAAGAGAACAAAGAAAATAGGAAGGAAATCATCAAAGAAATAATTCAAGAAAATTTTCTAGAAATGAAGGACATGCATTTTTTTAATTGAAAAGGCCCAACACTGTGAATAAATATTCTCTGAGCCCAAAGCATATCATTGAAAATTAAGCATAAAGAGAGGATTCTAAAAGCTATTGGAGAAAAAAAGAAACAGGTTTATGCAAAGGATCAAGAACCAGAATAGATTTAAACTTCTCAATAGCAATACTGAAATCTAGAAGACAATGGAGAAATGCCTTCACATTTTTGAAGGAAAATTATTTCCAAGTGATAACTAGATCCAGCTAAACTATCAAATGGGAAAATCAAATAAAGATATTGTCACTCATGTAAAGTCTCAAATATTTACATGAGTATCCCAAGGTAATGCTTATCTACCAAGCATAGATAGAAATTGGTCCAATTTAGAACAAGCCAGAAAGCTCAAGAAAGGCTTTTTTTTTTCTTTCAAGAAGGCTTCTTAACATTAAACTGAGGGGTACCTGGGTGGCTCAGTTGGTTAAACATCCGACTTAGGCTCAGGTCATGATCTTGAAGTTTGTGGGTTTGAGCCCTGTGTCAGGCTCTGTGCTGAAAGCTCAGAGCCTGGAGCCTGCTTCAGATCCTATGCTCCCTCTCTCTCTTCCTCTCCCCTACTCTCTCAAAAATGAATAAACATTAAAAAAAATTTAATGATTAAATTGATTGAATATTTGGTGCATGTGAGTGTGTTTAAAAGATTTAGATAATTAGTGGTGACTTTGGCATTGAATCAGTGAAAATATATAGGAAACAAAACAAACAAAAGAAGCTATACGATTAATCCTAAAGAAACTAAGGAGTCATACGAAAAGAAATAGTTTCCTGGGGGCGGGGTGAAATAGAACTAAATCTTTGTCTTCCATAATGGAGTTCCATTCATAATGACTCAACCTGAAAAATCATAAAAAAAAAGTAGTGTAGGTGTATTATTTATATAGATAGAGGGTAAATAGCAAAATTGTTAGATAAGAGGGGAAGTAATGGAGTTAATTATTTTTCCTAATGAGCCTTATGAAACTATTTTTTGGCTCCTTCAACTATATGCATATATAATATTGACAAAAGTAAAAGTAAAGTTTATTCTGCTGCTATGGAGGATAAAAAATGAATAAGATTTGGACCCTCAAATTGCTTATTGTCAAGCTGCAGGAAGAGAGATACTCAGCTATCATGTATGAGAGTGCGAAGTTTGCCCTAAGAGGTTAAAACAAAATGCTATGGGAACCCTGAGGAGTGCAAAGGTACAGACCTTAGAGATAAACAATTTTTCATGAAGGTTTTATGTTAGTTCTGAAAGAATATGGGGAATTTTAGCAGGTAGAGATTAGTGTGGCAGGTATCAAGTAAAGGGATTGTGTGAGTAAAAGTAGACAAGAAGAAAAGCTGTTCTTTTGTTCAGGTAGGAAGACATAGGCTGATTTGACGGAGTGTGCAGTGCAAGAAAGATGGGGTGACAAATCAAGCTGGGGAGGGAAATTGAGGACAGACCTTTGGATGACCTTGAATTTTCCATTAAAGCTTTTGGAAGGCTATGGGAAATTGTTAAGTTTTTGGAGCAGGGAATTGATATGATCTAAGCTGTAATTCAGGAAGATTATCTGGCAGCAGTACATGAGTTAGATTGAAAAGAGAAAAAAAGAAGACAAGGAAATGAGAAGGAACCCAATTCAACAGCTCAGGGCAGAGGTATGAGGATCTGAACTTCAACAGAATTGGTGAAAATTGAAAGGCAGGAATGGATAGGAGATAGTTCAGAGACAACAGTTAAACCTGCTTTTAAAAAATTATTAATTTGCTCTTGCTTTTCTTCTGTTGGAAATTCTTCATAGGCACTGTGGCTTTAACTGGCTGATATAGGGAGACTGGAAGCCAAGTAAATCATGTTGATTTGTAGCTTATATATATTTTAAAAGCCAACTAGTTAATAAGACTTAGAACATTTTGATCTTGGTACAAATGCCTGATGTGCTCATGCTTTCTAACATTATATTTCATTTCAATTGGGTCTTTCAAATGCATAGTTACTATATACCATTGACTATGGACTTCAAAAAGAACTTAAATCGTGCTTTACTTTTCATCATCTCATCATTCTTGTGAACCGATGTTATTTTAACATAAATAAGACACAAGCTCACAGCTAGTATCAGAGTCGGTATTAAAAAGCTAAAACTCTTCCTCTAAGATCAGAAATAAGACAAAAAAAAAAAAAGGAGTAAGACAAGGATGCCCACTCTTGCCACTTTTATTCAACATATTATTGGAAGTGCTAGCCAGAGCAATTAGGCAAGAAAAGAAATAAAAGGCATCCAAATTGGAAAGGAAGAAGCAAAACTGTCACTATTTGCAGAGGACATGATACTCTATATAGAAGAAAGACCTCATTAAAATACTGTTAGAACTAATAAACAAATTCAGTAAAGTTGCAGGATACAAACGCAATGCACAAAGGTCTGTTGCATTTCTATACATCAATGATGAACTATCGGAAAAGCAATTAAGAAAATAGTCTCATTTATAAAAGAATAAAATACCTAGGAATACATTTAACCAAGGAGGTGAAATACCTCCTTATAAAATAAGTTAGCAAATCTCTTGTTTATTGTGGCTGCATCATTAGTAACACTGACCTCAGTCTCTCCCATATTCCTGATCTACCCATCATTCCCAATACCATCAGATAAATGTTTCTGTTTAATATTTAATCACCATTTCAAATTTATGTGGCGGTTCTCTAATGCCTGACCTAAAAAAAACTATAAATTGTCTGCTTGACATTCAAGGCTCAGGACCTGGTCTCATTCACTTCTGCAGCTTTACTTTCAATGACTACTTTCTAGCACTCCACTCCACTCGAATCTAACTGATCTCTTTATTATACCCTACTCTCAACATACATGTTTGCATCTCAGAGTTTTGCTTTTCAGCTTTTCCTGGCTGGAATTCCCTCCCTTGACCTTTTCCCTAATTTAATTCCTTCCTGTTCTTTAAAACTGACTAAGATTCTACCTTTCCCATTATCTTCTCTCTCAGGTATGTCAGAAAAAGTTGATTTCTGCATTTGCTAAAGTTATATAGCATTTGGAGTTTGCACCATATAATTTGGCTTTTGATTATCTGCTTTATTTTTGTGTGTGCTGGCTATGACTCCTTTCCAAGCAGACTATCATTTCCTGGAGAACAGGTTAAGTCTATCATGTACGTCTCCTGATTCTCTCTACCTTTACTCTCTGCATTAGTTATGATTATTTTGGTTGCAAATGACAGAAACCCAATTCAAATTAGCTTAAACAAAAAAGGGATTATTTTACCTAATGTAAATAAAGAATCTATGGGTAGAATAGGATTTAGAAGCACATTTGAACGTGGGCGTTTAAACAACATCATCACAAATTGGTCTTTCACCATCTCTTGACCCTGCTTTCCTCTGAGAGAATTAGTTTAGGCATATCTTCCCAAGTATTAGCAAAGATGGCCAGTAGAAACTTGGAACTTACATCTGAAAAGCTTGGTAAACTCAGTAGAAAGAATGCATATTATTCTCCATTGTTCTAGAAAAAGACCCAAGCCTGACTCTCATTGAAGAGGGTCACATACTCACCATGGAATCAATCACAGCAACTTTTATTAATTAGGTCTGGGTCACATGATCAAGCTTTGAACTGGAGAGATGGTCTCCTGTGGGCACAGACCATGCCCACTAAGAATGGCACTGGGATACTTTTCCCAAAGAAGAATGTAGACATCATTACTTGAAGAAGAGGAAATGATTCTGGGCAGGTAAAAATAGCCAGTGTCTGCCATACACATCCCATCTCCCATGTCATTTAGAACATTATAAAAATCTCTTTCAAATACTCAAATAAGATAAAATTTCTTGAGCTGCTAAATTGTATTTTATTTTTGACATACTATGGTAAAGATGTGGATGGGCAAAATGTGGTATCCAGAAGAGTGGAGAATCATCTTTTCATCCTCCTTATGTAAACATTGGAAATCAAGGCAAGCATAACTTGCAATAAAGTTATATCACCAAATGAATCCTCTTCAATCTTTGATTAGGCAGATTTGAAAGGGACGGTTAATGCACTATAAGGCATCTGAATTCAATGGGCATTTTGTTCTTGTTTCCTGGGCTCTGTGTGAGATGCTGATGAACTTCAAGAATACCGACATTCATATGATGGAGAATTTGAAATAGACAACAAATTTAGTGATAAGTCATAATGACCTAGTTATAAAAACTGTCAATAATTTAGCTCTAATGTTTACTCACCATTATAGAACCAAACACTATTTTATTTCTATTCTCTTCAGATGTTGCCAGAATCCCTGTCCGCACTCTCGCCTCATGAAATTAGCAGAAAGAAGATGGATTTTAAAAGAGAATAAACAAAAAGTTTAATGGGTTTTTGCAGAACCTGAGTTTTGGAAGGGGAATGGTAAAATAAAGGTTTCAGGAAAGGGGGAGGGTTCTCCAGCCTTCCATATCAAAGAGAAACCAATACTTCAAGCTCAGAGCCTGGAATTCTCTTGGGACTCTATACAGACCAGCATCTGCCACCATAATTACAAAAGGTGTCATCTGACCGACCTCAAGCTACAATGTTAGACTAGTGGTGTGAAACAAAACAAAATTTTACTTTCTTAACATCCTTTAAATAGGTGTTACTTCCCTTAATAGCACTGCTGTGCTTGGTGGGAGAAGGAAGGGAAACCTAAATCCTCACTCAATAGCTTTAATAATGTTCCAACTATTATTTTTAAGCCTATACATTTTTTTCCTCTAAAATCATCTAATCATCTAAGCAGGTCTTTCTTAAAGGCCTATAGTTTTATATGTTTTTTTTCCTTTTTCTTTGCTATTATTAGAAGTTCTTCACATCTTATCTGTGAAATTTAAATTTAAGTTGTCTTATAATCAGGACAAAATTAATTTCCCTTTAATTTGTATGGTACCTAGTTTCCAAGTATGTTTTGTTTTGTTTTGTTTTGGTTGGGACTAAATATCACAGCTAATACAGTGAGGAAGAAAAGATACATTTTATGATCAAAGCTAAGTTTATAAAAAATGAAGTTATGCATAGTGATAATTCTGGCCACAAGTTAAATGGACAATATTTCAGTCTTCAGTGAAACTTTAATAACCAACATTTCTTAAATAAATAAAGCAAACCTCCTGGAAAATAACAGAATATAAGAGGAAAGCCCTGCAAGTATAATAATGAATTAACTATTGCTAATTACATATATATGAGATTAAATATATATATATGTGTGTGTATATATATATATATATATATATATATATATATATATGATAATAGCTATAGTCATAAACTGACCTGATCATCCATCAGTGTAGTACCTCTTTGGGCCTAACATGTGGTCCATTTACCTCACATGTCGTCATCTGTCCTTTGGCATTTAGTCATGTTGGGATCCTGAGTTGCTACTCCCAAAGCTTAAACTTTCATAGTTTTCTCTGGTAGTCTGAGTAGAGGATTAACAACACTTGAGTCTTGTTAGGCTCTTAGAGATCTACAGGACTCTTCCATATCCCACTATAAAAATCAAATTCTCTACCAGATTGCAGCTCTTATATCAATTACTGTGGACACAGAATGTAAATAGTGGGTATTTTTTTTTATTACTAAAAAAAGGTACTTAGTTTCTCAGATTAATTTTGAGAGATGCTTTGTATGTGTTTCTTACTTTTGTGTAAAAAAAATTTTTAATGTTTATGCATTTTTGAGAGAGAGACAGAGTGCGAGCAGGGGAGAGGCAGAGAGAGAGGGAGACACAGAATATGAAGCAGGCTCCAGTCTCTGAGCTGTCAGCACAGACCCTGACATGGGGCTCAAACCCACAAATCACAAGATCATGACCTGAGCTAAAATTGGCTGTTTAACTGACTGAGCCACCCAGGTGCCCCTTGTTTTTGTATTTTAAAAACAATCTAGTGAGTGCTTTCTAAAATTGTCCACATAAGTCCTCCATGTTTTGTTGCATGTTTCTTTTTCACCTTATTGAAAGGGACAGAAAATGCCAAAGATTTGAACTCTCCCAACACTTGAAGCTTGTGAGTTTTTCATGAGAGTACCTACTTGAAAATATTTGGGGGCGGGGCGCCTGGGTGGCCCAGTCAGTTAAGCGGCCGACTTCGGCTCAGGTCATGATCTCACAGTCCGTGAGTTCGAGCCCCGCGTCGGGCTCTGTGCTGACAGCTCAGAGCCTGGAGCCTGTTTCAGATTCTGTGTCTCCCTCTCTCTGACCCTCCCCTGTTCATGCTCTGTCTCTCTCTGTCTCAAAAAAATAAATAAACGTTAAACAAAATTAAAAAAAAATATTTGGGGGAAAAGGCATAAAATAGATTTAAAACAAACATACATACATACTTTGGGTCCAGAAAAAAAACTGGGTTAATACCTGTACAATGACATACTGGCTCTGCGCTTTTAGGTAGTTACTTAACATTACTGACCTCAAGTCTCTCAACTGTGAAACAGGATAGTAACACCTACCTCATAGGGTTGATGCAAAGACTAAATCAGTTAATGAGAAAACACAGAAAGTACCCAATTCAGCAACTGACAAATAGAATATATTCAATACATGGTAACCAATATAATGAAGAACATATTAAGATAGGGAGGAAATATCTAAGGCAGATTCCTGTTTATAATGTAGGCTACTATAGTCCAGACAGTTGTCCCGTCTCTCCTCTATCCAATGTTGGGCAAAAAAAATTTGGAGTAAGAATAAAAGCTTTTTGGTTCCTTTATAGTTTTACACAAATATTAGAAAACAAATTAATTTAAATTTGGAAATAAAACCCTTACACATTAACCATGATGCTTAAATATTACTTTCAGATAGTATATGTGTTTAATGTTCCTCCTCTGTGCTAAACAGAGAATGAAGGAAGATGTTAAATCAAAGAACATAGTGAGAAATAACTAGAATCAGAAGACTCTGAGAGATAAAGGAAAACTGAAGATGATAGGAATACTTCATTCCAGTCCCTTAAAATATGATTCTCAGTCTATCTGCTGGATCAGGCAGTGAAATACAAATGTTATTTAGCTGCAGGCTGAAGGTTGATCTGATAAATCAAGCTAAAAATAAATTTCCAGGAAAATTTAATAGAGTGGTCTACCCTATAATGTACTCAGTAAAGTTTATGTGAGAAATTACCCCTCTTTAAGGAAAGGAATAAAATGTGGCTGTTTCTATGTCAATCACTATAAAGGAGAGGCTTGTTAGATGTTCTCCAACAAAATGAATTACAAAGAGACTAAACTGTTTCATTAAAATAAGATAAAAGTTTCAATTATTTGCAGAAGCTACATTCACAGTATAACAAAAAGGATTATTGCCACAAGAGAAATACTTTCAAGACTCACTGTTCTTTCACTAATACAAATAACCCCATTTTGGCAGTTCTGATCATTTAGAAACCAACAAAGAGAAGAACATTGTCAGTAACGTCTGCTATAACAGAGAGATAGCAATGTTGAATTCTCTTTCCTTGAAGCACTGATTTGGATGGCTATGTGATGTTCCTGAGATCACAGTGTGTCATAGTTCTTTTTGGTATGTAAACATTTTTGTTTTGTTTTGTTTTTGTTTTTTTTTTTTTTGTTTTTTGTTTTTGAGAAAGTGTGCCTGCATGCGTGCTTGAGGGAGAGAGGCAGAAGGAGAGGGAGAGACAGAACCTTAAGCAGGCTCCACGCCCGTGTGGAGCCCAACGTGGGACTCGATCTCACAATTGTGACATCATGACCGCCGCCAGGATCAAGAGCCAGATGCTTAACCCACTGAGCCACCCAGCCACCCCATATGTGAACTTCTTTAGATCAGTTCAACTTTGCAGGATGTTCTACCTGAGGTTGCTCCTTAAGGGCTCTATGTAGAATACATTTAAAATTGGGGCGCCTGGGTGGCGCAGTCGGTTAAGCGTCCGACTTCAGCCAGGTCACGATCTCGCGGTCAGTGAGTTCGAGCCCCGCGTCGGGCTCTGCGCTGATGGCTCGGAGCCTGGAGCCTGTTTCCGATTCTGTGTCTCCCTCTCTCTCTGCCCCTCCCCCATTCATGCTCTGTCTCTCTCTGTCCCAAAAATAAATAAACGTTGAAAAAAAAAATTAAAAAAAATAAAATAAAATGGAGTTGCGGAGGCCCCTGGGGCGTCTCAGTCAGTTAAGCTTTGGACTTCCGCTCAGGTCCTCAGGTCGTGATCTCACGGTTGGTGAGTGAGCCCTGCATCGGTCTTACTGCTATCAATGTAGGGACCGCTTCAGGATCCTCTGTCCCCCGATCTCTTTCTGCTCCTCCCCCACTTGGGCCTGCCCACGTGCTCGCTCTCTCTTTCAAAAAATAAATAAAACATTTTTTAAAAATCAATAAAATGGAGTTGGTCTTTTTCCCCTACAGAGTTGAGGGCTCCTAGTGGCCTAGCAGCTTGGGCAGAGAGAAGAAAAAATGATGCCTATTGGTGACAGCCAGTGGCGTGAAACCAGGGTGGTGGCAGAGGAGACAGAGAAGTAATAGATTAGAGATACATTTTGGAGTCAGAATCAAAAGACTTCGTCAAAGATTTGCATATAGAAGATGGGAGAAAAGAAAAAAAAATCAAGAATGACCACCAAATTTTAGGTTAGCATAATTAGATGGGACTAGAGTCCTTTACAAAGCTGGTAAGAAAATAGAAGTTAATATAATATGAGTCTTCCTCTGTATAAGAAATATTTTTAAAGACTTTTTAGAAAATTGAGCCACTATTAACACTTTGCTTTTTAAAGCATGTTCTAAATGTTTTCCCTGAGACAGTATCATTTTGGTATATTTCAGACCTCTTTTAAATTATTGAATATTTGAAGTTTCTGCAGATAATCACAATAAATCATAAAATATTTACTATTCTTATTGTAAAAGGTGAGAGTTTACCTTTTGTGAAGTTTAGAAAAAAAAGCCTTAAACATTTTTTCAACCCTTTTCCAGGTTCCATGCTTTCAAAGATAAAATTAATTACATGCTTTTCAAAATTAATACATTTCTTTTGATAGTCAGCAAATACTTGCTGGGCAGGCCATGCTAAGCTAACTCATAAGAAATTGTTCAGCAGATTTTGTAAAAATTAATTAGCTTTTGTTTTGACACTTTAACATTTTGAACCTGCATAAGTCTAAAAATTTGGTTAAAAGAAAATTTCAGGTTGACAGCATTTTTTAACCCGAAGATTTAACCAGGCAAAAGATAATTTTTAAAAATTGACTTTAGGGGTACCTGGGTGACTCAGTCAGTTAAGTGTCCAACTCTTGATTTTGGCTCAGGTCATGATCTTACAGTTTGTGAGTTTGAGCCCCTCATAGGGATCTGCATTGACAGTGCAGAGCTTGCTTGAGATTCTCTCTTTCCCCTCTCTCTCTGTCCCTACCCTGCTTGCTCTCTGTCTCGAAATAAATTTAAAAAAAACCCTTTTTTTAAAAATTTCATTTTAGAGGTAGAAACAGCATGGTGTTATTTTTTCAAATGAAAGATCAGAGTGACATCTAGTGTTCAATGGAAGTATCTGCAACTGACTATATAGGCACACTGTCACACAACTCTATCAGCGCCATTTTTCTAACAGTAGTTGCTCACTCTGTCTCTGTGCCACATTTTGATAATCTCATAATATTTCAAACGTTTTCATTATTATTATATTTATTATGGTTATCTGTGATCAATTATCTTTGATGTTACCATTGTAATTGTTTTAGGGCATCACGAACCACACCCATATAAGACATAGAACTTAATTGACAAACATTGTGTATGCTCCGAGTGCTTAACCTACCTGTAATTTCCCATGTCTATCCCTCTCCTCAGGACTTCCTATTCCCTAAGACACAACAATATTCCCTGAGACACAAGAGCCAACTAATAATCTACAATGGTCTCTAAATGTTCAAGAGAAATGAAGAGCCACATGTCTCATACTTTAAATCAAGAGCTAGAAATGATTAAGCTTAGTGAGGAAGGCATGTTGAAAGCAAAGATAGACCAAAAGCGAGGGCTCTTTCACCAAACAGTAAGCCATGTTATCAATGGAAAGGAAAAGTTCTTGAAGGAAATTGAAAGCGCTAATCCAGTGAACACACCAGTGATAAGAAAGTGAAACACTTCTATTGCTGATATGGAGAAAGTTTGAGCGGTCTGGATAGAAGATCAAATCAGCTGCAACATTCCCTTAAGCCAAAGCCTAATCCAGAGCCAGGCCCTAACTCTCTTCAATTCTGGGAAGGCTGAGAGAGGTGAGGAAACTGCAGAAGAAAAGTGTGAAGCTAGCAGAGGTTGGTTCCTGAGGTTTAAGGAAAGAAGCCACCTCCATAACATCCAAGTGCAAGGGGAAGCAGCAGGTGCTGATGTAGAAGCTGCAGAAAGCTAGCTAGATCCTTACTGAAGGTGATTACACTAAACAACAGGTTTTCAATGTGGAAAAACGGCCTTCTATTGGAAGACGCTGACTAGGGCTTTCACAGCTGGAGAGGAGAAGTAATACCTGACTTCAAAGTTTCAGAGGACAAGCTGACTCTCCTGTTAGGGGCTACTCCAGCTGGTGACTTTAAGTTAAAGCCAATGCTCCTTTGCGCTTCTGAAAATCCAGGGCCCTTAAGAATTATGCAAAATCTATTCTGCCTGTGTTCTATAAATGGAACAATAAAGCCTGGATGACAGCATGTCTGTTTACAACATGGTTTACTGTATATTTTAAGGCCACTGTTGAGACAGTCGCTGAGAAGAAAAGATTCCTTTCAAAATATTGCTGCTCACTGACAATGCACCTGGTCACCCAAGAGCTTTTATGGAGATGTACAACGAGATGAATGTGGTTTTCATGCCTGCTAACACAACATCCATTCTGTAGCCTGGGGATCAAGCAGTAATTTTGACTTTCAAGTCTTATTATTTACAAAAACACATTTCAGAAGACCATAGCTGCCATAGACAGTGATTCCTCTGATGAATCTGGCAAAGTTAGTGGAAAACCTTCTGGAATGGATTCACCATTCTAGATTCCATTAAGAACATTCATGATTCATGGGAAAAGGCCAAAATATCAACATTACTAGGAGTTTGGAAGAAGTTGATTCCAACCTTCATGGATGAGTTAGAGGGGTTCAAGACTTCAATGGAGGAAGTCACTGCAGATGTGGTGGAAATAGCAAGGTAACTAGAATTAGGAGTGGAGCCTGAAAATGTGACTGAATTGCTGCAATTTCATGATAAAATTTCAGTGGATAAGAAGTTGCTTCTTATGGATGAGCAAAGAAATTGGTTTTGGGGGAAGGAATCTACTCCTGGTGAAGATGCTATGAAGATTGTTGAAATGACAACAAAGCATTTAGAATATTCCATAAACATAGTTAATAAAGCAGTGGAAGAGTCTGAGAAGATTGACTACAATTTTTAAAGAAGTTCTACTGTGAGCAATATGCTATCAAACAGCAGCATGCTACAGAGAAATCAGTTATGAAGAATCACCCAATGTGGCAAACTTCATTGTCGTGTTAGGATTTTGCCACAGCCACTCCAGACTTCAACAGATGCTAATCACAGTAGTCATCAACATGGAGGCAAAACCCTCCACAGCAGAAAGATTATGGCTCCCTGAAAGCTCAGATGATGGCTAGCACTTTTTAACAAGAGTATTGTTTGATTCAGCTATATACATTTTTTTAGACATGATGCTATTACACACTTAATAGACTGTAGTATAAGCTAAATATAACTTTTATATGTAGTGGGAAACTAAAAAATTCATATGAATCACTGTACTGTGATTTTTTTTTTGCTTTATTGTGGTAGTCTAGAACCAAACCAGCAATATCTCTAAGGTATACCTATACTTTCATCGTTTTACCCTGCCTACAAGATAGTGAATGCAGCATAAAAATGAATGAGAGGGAGACAAATGAAAAGGATCACTGTGATAATAATAATAATCAAAAATAGGTGCATCATTTATGAGAGTCTAGAGTCTCTAATGTGGTTTCAGAAATTCAGGAGTAGTATCCTGAAGTAGTTCTTGCCTGAACTAATATGTAAGGAAAGGGGAAAAGTTACAGGTGACAAGCATGGGAAGAGTTCAAAAGAGACAGCAGCATGAGTCAAGGTAGAAAATCAAGTTACAGAATAATATTGTGGAACAAGTTCAATGGCTCCAGTGTAAATCAGGGGACACTAAGTATCTGGAAGGGAAATAGGAGAGGGATGCAAAGCTGAGATCAAGAAGAGTTTGTCCTCACACTGGTCAGGGTGGATAAAATGAACAAATCAGGAGACTACAGATGCTGGAGAGGATGTGGAGAAACGGGAACCCTCTTGCACTGTTGGTGGGAATACAAACTGGTGCAGCTACTCTGGAAAACAGTGTGGAGGTTCCTCAAAAAAATTAAAAATAGATCTACCCTGTGACCCAGCAATAGCACTGCTAGGAATTTACCGAAGGGATACAGGAGTGCTGATGCATAGGGGCACTTGGTTTATAGCAGCACTTTCAACAATAGCCAAATTATGGAAAGAGCCTAAATGTCCATCAACTGACGAATGGATAAAGAAGATGTGGTTTATATACACAATGGAATACTACTTGGCAATGAGAAAGAATGGAATGTGGCCATTTGTAGCAACGTGGATGGAATTGGAGAGTGTTATGCTAAGTGAAATAAGCCATACAGAGAAAGACAGATACCATATGGTTTCACTCTTATGTGGATCCTGAGAAACTTAACAGAAACCCATGGGGGAGGGGAAGGAAAAAAAAAAGTTAGAGTGGGAGAGAGCCAAACCATAAGAGACTCTTAAAAACTGAGAATAAACTGAAGGCTGATGGAGGTTGGGAGGGAGAGGAGGGTGGAAGATGGGCATTGAGGAGGTCACCTGTTGGGATGAGCACTGGGTGTTGTATGGAAACCAATTTGACAATAAATTTCATATTTAAAAAAAAAACTTAAAAAAGAAAGAAGAGTTTGTAATTTCTATGTAATAGGAAGCCACCTTAGAGATAGCCTTGCAATTCGAATAGAGCTGTGGCATAAGTGGGGAGTGTCTTGGGGGAGAGGTTGAGACTAAAATTGGATGTTACTAAAGTAGATGATGGTAGTAGTAAAGAGAAGATAGATTTAATAAACAATTTGGAGACTAAATCAATAACTGGACTTGATGGCTTGGTTTTACGTAAAGGTAAAGGGCAAAAGTCAAGGATATCACCTTTTAGCGATCATGTAGATTCTATGTTCATTAATTAATATTGTTAAGTTATAAGAAAGCATGGTTAGTGAGAAAGGTGATTAAGTTCATTTTGACAAGTTAACATTGAGGTACATGGGAAATAATGATATGTTCATGCCAAAAGGCAATTGAGTATCTGGTTCTTAATGTTCTAAGGTGAGGACTAAGCAAAACATGTGACATTAGTTTTATCAGCATAGAGGGAGTTGCTGAAATAATGGCAGTGAAAAAGATTACTCAGGAAGGGTATATAACATAAAACAGGAGCATGAATAGAAAAGGCACCATTGGGGCGCCTGGGTGGCTCAGTCGGTTAAGCGTCCGACTTCAGCTCAGGTCACGATCTCCCTGTCCGTGAGTTCGAGCCCCGCGTCGGGCCCTGAGCTGATGGCTCAGAGCCTGGAGCCTGCTTCTGATTCTGTGTTTCCCTCTCTCTCTGCCCCTCCCCCGTTCATGCTCTGTCTCTCTCTGTCTCAAAAATAAATAAACGTTAAAAAAATTAAAAAAAAAAAAAGAAAAGGCACCATTAACGCTTGGTGGAAAAAAGTAATTTGGAGTTGGATTTGTCTAAAATATGTTAGAAAGAAGAGATACAATTTCTTCAAGATCAAAATGTAATTCACTGAAAGGATCAATATTCTAGACCTTTTGTGGCCTAGCTATACAAATACTATTGTAGTAACAAATGAATACATGTTATATTTATTAACTATATGAATCAGGGCTCCTTCAGCAAGAATTAGGAACTTTACCTAAACTGGCATGAATGAAAGACTTCATTACTATGTAACCTGATGTCTCAGGTCAGATCAAGAACAATACTATCTTAATTTTGTAATATATTGTGCTTGCTGGTGCTATTTTTATATGGTGAAGCAACAGCCTTGCAGGAAGATAAATAGTTTAATAATAAAACATTCAACTTCATTAAAAAAAATTTTTTTAAGTTTGTCTAGATAAGAAATTGGTCTTTTTTCATCTGTTAGGAAATTGATGAAAAGTACTGGAATAATGACTAATAGATGGGGAATGTCAACAGACAAATGGAAACTATGAAAAAGAGCCAAACATATATTCAATAACTGGAAAGTATAATTTATGAAATGAAAACACTCATTGGTTGGGCTTAACAGTTATTGGAGATAGCAGAAGAAAGGGCCAATGTGTTAACCTGGCCCTTTTCAGAAGTAGACACCAAGAAGGGATTAAACATGCAAGTGTTGTGTTACAGGAAGCACTTGGGAGCGAATATAAGGAGGTTGCTGGAAAAAGCCAGAGAGCCATCAGACTGGGATGTAAGTCTGATTCCAAGTGAAGGAGAGAGGAAAGGAAGGTTTGCTGGATGGACTGTCTGTGCAGTCTATGGAAGGTTTGGAGAGGGCAATGGAGAATCCTTGAGCCAAAGTCTGCCACCAGAAGGGTCTGTGTTTCCCAGGAGCAAGTTTGCCTTTGTTCCCTGCCACACTCATTTATGGCAAGTATACGCTTGATGCAAACGCATCAATAGTTTTCAGAACACAGTCTGGATGTATGTCTGTATTATCTTACCTTTAACAACATTGCTTTCCACAGATATACTTTCCTAGTTCACCACTAGTAAAACCTTCAGCAGTTGAGCTGCAGCCTTCTGCCAGAGACTTTCCTCGTTCCATCCTGTTGGCCTGCCAGGTAGTAGGCAAGACAGTCTCAAATCTTCATCTTTCCATCCTGCTTTCTCAGAACACTCCTGATTTTACCTGTGTTATTCCAGGTACTCCCTAAAAGCAGACATTAAGAATGCGTTCAGGGAAATGCTTCTTACAGAAAATGGAAAAGGGACTGGGGGAGGCTGTGATAGCCATCATATCACAGTTCAAGTCTGACCTGGAGTGAAGGAGAGGAGGAAGGAACATTAGGTGTCATGTAGTCTAAGGAAAGTTCAGGAATGCCAACAAGGAGTCCTCAGGCCAACATGAGCCATCAGAGGATTCCTTAGTGTTTGACCAGGAGCAGCCCATGAGAACTTGTGGCCTAAGCACAAACAGTCATGGATTTCACAATATAACAACTTGGGCCCTCACTCAATTATGTTTCTGGTAGCTGGTGGCCTGGGAGGCAATTCTCAATATCAGTATAGTCAGCAAACATGAAGAAAGATTATTAGGAATCATATATTGTGGGCATACCTGGGTGGCTTAGTCAGTTGAGCGTCTGACTCTTGATCTCAGCTCAGGTCATGATCTCATAGTTCAAGAGACCACTAACAGCTCAGAGCCTTCTTGGATTCTCTCTCTCCTTCTCTCTGCTCCTCCCCAGCTGTGCACGCACACACACACACACACACTCTCTCTCTCAAAATAAATAAAATGAATTTTTAAAAATAAAAAATAAAAAAAGAAATTATACATTCTGAAAATGGAAGGGATACAAGATTATAAATAATGAACACAACAAATGAACAATAAAAATAATGAACAAATAATGGGACATTTTAAGTGATCTAACAGATGTGCAAATTGAGTCTCAGAATGAGAAGAGAAAGAGAATGGAACCAAAAAAAGAGCGAGAGAAAAAAATAGTTGAAATTTCCACAAATTTGTGGAAATAATTTACTTACCTACCAAAGAAGCTCAACACATTCCAGGCAAGATAGATACAAGAAAAGCACAACTAAGTATATCGCAGTCCAACAACCAAAAACTAAAATAAAGAGATATTGGAAGTATCCAGAGAAAAACATTTCGTACAGAGGAGCAATGATATATGATGGTATTTCATCATGGAAATGATATTTCATGAGAAACAATAGATTCCAGAAGACAATGGAAAAACATTTTTAAAGTACATCTGGAAAATTCTTGGACATGGCCAAATGATAAACCATAAAACAAGTCTCATGAAATTTCAAAAATATTAAAATTTTACAGAGTATGTTCCCTGGCCACAATGGAATTAGAATAGAAAGGAAAACATAAAACTGTGTTTATTTACAAATGATATGATGGTTTATACAGAAACATCAAAATGAATGTACAAAGAACTAGTAGGTTTAATATGTGAATTTTAAAGGTCATAAAATAGAAGTTTAATATACAAAAATCGGGGTGCCTGGATGGCTCAGTCAGTTAAGCGTCTGGCTTTGGCTCAGGTCATGATTTCACAGTTTGTGAGTTCGAGCCCCATGTCGGGCTCTGTGCTGACAGCTCAGAGCCTGGAGCCTGCTTCAGATTTTGTGTCTCCCTCTCTCTCTACCCCTCCCCTACTCATGCTCTGTTTCTTTCTCTCTGTCTCTCAAAAATGAATAAAAGTTAAAAAATTTTTTTAAATATATACAAAAATCAGTCATAGTCTGTTTACCGGCAAATAATCAGAAGATGAAATTTTAAAACACCATTTACAATAGCATCAAAAATAAACTGCTAAAGGGGCGCCTGGGTGGCTCAGTCGATTGAGGGTTCAACTTCAGCTCAGGTCCTGATCTCCAGGTTTGTGAGTTCAAGCCCCACATGGGGCTCTCTGCTGTCAGTGCAGAGCCTGCTTTGGATCCTCTGTTTCCCTCTCTCTCTGCCCCTCCCCCTGCTCTCTTCCCCATGTGCACATACTTTCTCTCAAAAATAAACATTAAAAAAAAAAAAAAACTACTGGGGCACCTGGGTGTCTTAGTTGGTTGAATGTCTGACTTTGGCTCAGGTCATGAACTCGCAGTTAGTGAGTTTGAGCCCTGCATCAGGCTCTGTGCTGATAGCTCAGAGCCTGGAGCCTGCTTCGAGTTCTGTGTCTCCTTCTCTCTCTGACCCTCCCCTGCTTGTGCTCTCTCTCTCTCTCTCTCAAAAATAAATAAACATTAAAAAAAATAAAATACTTAAAATTAAATTTACAAAAATTGTGTAAGACGTCTACAGTGACAAATACAAAATATTGATAAGAAATATTAAAGAAAATCTAAATAAATGGAAAGTTATATCATGATCATGGAATAGAAGATACAGTATAATTAGATTAATAGTATTTCTAAAATGATCTTTATTTTTTTTAATGTTTATTTATTTTTGAGAGAGAGAGCTTGCACGTGCACAAGTGGGAGAGGGCAGAGAGCGAGGGAGACACAGAATCTGAAGCAGGCTCCTGCTGTCAGTGCAAAGCCCACGGTGGGGCTTGAACCCATGAACCAAACTCATGACCTGAGCCAAAGTCAGACACTCAACTGACTAAGCCACCCAGGCACCCCCCAAAGTGATCTTTAAATTCAACACAATTCCAATAAAAATCCTAACAGGCTTTTTTTTTCTAGAAATAGACAAGCTGATTCTAAACATTTTCTGGAAGTAGAAAAGACCTAGAGTAACTGTCTTGAAGAAAGAACAAAACTGGAAGCCATAAGCCCCCTCATCGTAGGACTGTTTAAAGCTGGAGTAATTAAGATGCTTTGGTAATGATGTAATGATTGATAAATAAAGGGAACTGAAACTGAAAGCTGACTGACAACACAGCGACGAAGGTCATTTGATATGGAAAATAAAGTCTTTTCAAGAACTGGTGCTGCACAAGTTCTCACTGCTTTGGCCTTCCCAAACTGCCATCTCTGTTCAGTTCAGTAAGACCTCTGGGATTTGTCTGCACGAAGCCTAGAAACTGCTACAGGTAACCTGGGACAATCACAGGGTTCACCTGATTGTTTCCTCTCTCTCAGAGCTGACAGGACTGGGCTGCTAGTTGTCTAATGCCTGAAAGCAAGTATTAAATACATTTTGTCCAGTTTCTTGTTATGGGAGAAGGTGAATCCAGGCCCTGTTTCCACCATGACTGAAACAGAAGCTGATGTGCTTTTTTTTTTTTTTTTTTTTTTTTTTTCTTTGTTAGCAGTCTTCATGCCTAGTGCTGGAGCTTGAACTCACCACTGTGAGATCCAGACCTGCACTGAGATCAAGAGTCTGACACTTAACCAACTGAGCCACCCAGGTGCCCCTGATGTCACTTTTAAAAGAGCTTCTGTCTGCTCTGTGAAGATAAATTGTCATGGAGCAAAAATGGGAGAAAGGAAAGCAGAGTCCATTCGGGAGGTATTTGTAGGAGTCCAAGTGAGAAACGGCAGTGCTTAAATTAGTGCAGCAGCCATCAGAACGGACACCAGTCAGCTGCTCAGTGCATGTCAGAGTTAGAGCTGGCGGAACCTACTGATAGGTTGGATTTAGAGCAGCAAGAAGAGTATAGACGTGGACATTAAGAGTAATAGAAGTTTGGGGCCTGAAAATCTGCCTGGATGCCATTTACTGAGAGAAGACAGAGTATGAGAAGATTCAGGGGTTTTTTGATGGGGGTGGGAGGTAAGGAAGCAAAGAGTCTGAAGCCTCCTTTCTTTGTCTAGAAGTGTAAAAGATAAAATTCAGAAATTGATTTTTTAAATTTTAAAAAAAAAAAAAAAAATTTTTTTTTTTTAACGTTTTTATTTATTTTTGGGACAGAGAGAGACAGAGCATGAACGAGGGAGGGGCAGAGAGAGAGGGAGACACAGAATCGGAAACAGGCTCCAGGCTCTGAGCCATCAGCCCAGAGCCTGACGCGGGGCTCGAACTCCCGGACCGCGAGATCGTGACCTGGCTGAAGTCGGACGCTTAACCGACTGCGCCACCCAGGCGCCCCTTAAATTTTTTTTAATGTTTAGTTTTGAGAGACAGACAGAGACAGAGTGCTAGTGGGGGAGGGGCAGAGAGAGGAGACACAGAATCCCAAGCAGGATCCAGGCTCTGAACTGTCAGCACAGAGCCCCACACAGGGCTCAAACCTACAAGCTGTGAGATCATGACCTGAGCCAAAGTTGGATGCTTAACCAACTGAGCCACCCAGGCACCCCAGGAATGGATTAAAAAATTTTTTTTCCTTGGGGATCCTGGCTGGCTCAATAGTGTTGCATGCAACTCTTCATCTGAGGGCCGTAGGTTCAAGCCCCATGTTGGGCATGGAGCCTACTTATAAATAAATAAATAAATAAATAAATACATAAATACATAAATAAATAAATAAATAAATAATAAAATTCCTCCCCCACTCATTCTCTCTCTCTCTCTCTCTCTCAAAAAAAATTTTTTTTTTTTAAGTGGGGGGACCTGGGTGGCTCAGTCGGTTAAGGGTCAGACTTCTGTTCTCACAGGTTCATGAGTTTCAGCCCCACATCCGGCTCTGTGCTGTCAGCACAGAGCCTGGTTGGGATCCTCTGTCCCCCTCTCTCTTTGCCCCTCCCCACTATTCCCTCTCTCTGTCTCTCTTTCTCTCTCTCAAAAAATAAACATTTAAAAAAATTAAAATATTTTTTCTTATATTTTTATGGCATATTATACGTCTCTCTTCTCTAGACCATGAGTTCTCTGAAGAGTCATTGTCTTATTATTCTGGTGTCACATACAATGCACACAGTAGTCCATTAATGTGTGTGTTTCTGTATGAAACTGGGGGATTTGATCAACTTGATGTCAGGTGGAGAGCTGAGTGTTCTGGGTTACAGGAAGGCTAATACTGAATCCCCGGAAAAGATCTAGAATACTCTGTTATTCGTTCTTAGAAACCAACATAGCCCAGTAAGGATAAAAAATGTGTATGAAATCATAAATACGGTGTTTATACAACCTTAGATGGAAATAATCAGAGAAGATGCCTTGTGATTTTGATATCATTTGTTTCCACAAAGAATAAAAATCCTTCTTTGAATTGAAAATACAGAGGTGAAATGGAGAATGGGCTCAAGTATGTGTCTAATAACATGCCAAAATATCTAAATACACTGCTTAAAAGCTAGTCTTTCTCAACTGAGTGCTATAGTTTATAACGTAACTCCTGCAGAGCTTTTCATGGTCCTAAATGGCTTTATTTTTATGATCGTTAGCTGCAGTGTTAAAAATGCCAAATCAGGGGCGCCTGGGTGGCGCAGTCGGTTAAGCGTCCGACTTCAGCCAGGTCACGATCTCGCGGTCTGTGAGTTCGAGCCCCGCGTCAGGCTCTGGGCTGATGGCTCAGAGCCTGGAGCCTGTTTCCGATTCTGTGTCTCCCTCTCTCTCTGCCCCTCCCCCGTTCGCGCTCTGTCTCTCTCTGTCTCAAAAATAAATAAAAACGTTAAAAAAAAATTAAAAAAAAAATGCCAAATCAACGCTGCATTCTGTGGGAATGGATGGGAGGAGAAAGGTAACCTAAATGGTAATAAAAGGCCCTGCTGCCTAAAACTTCAGTTGTATTCTAAATTTTCACTATCAGACTCACTATTTAGGGTAAAGTACTGCCTTAAAAAATAGCCATTAAAATTTGTTAAATGTCTTATTATATGAGTTAACACAGTAAATATTTTCTAGTATAGGGAGAATGTATACAGTAGTTACAAGCTGTTGTACTATAGACCTTCTCTGACTTACTAGCCTAGTAACCCTGGATAAGAGAGGTTTAACCTCTCTAGGCCTCAATTTATTAATCTATGAAATGGGACTAGTAATATCTACCACACTAGGTTGTCATAAGGATTAAATCAATAATGAAGGTAAAATTCCTCTAAATCAGTTCTTGTACCTTTAGTTAGCTAAGAAAGAACAGAGCATAATGAAATAAGACCCTGGACAGGTTATATTTTAATGCGGTGGATAGGACTGGAGAAGGCCTTAAGCATAGGGAGTCACCATGGAAGAAAAGAAAGGGTCTTGGCTGAGAATGTTAGTGAACAGAGGGCATGATGGGGATTCTCAGAGGCATCGGGGACACTCCAGAAGGAGGGATAGGGCATCATCACCAATAGAAGATTGGAAGCTGGTGCAAAAAAACCCATGGTTACTTGACAATTTTACTTAGGACAGATCCAAGTAAATACCTAATCTTAACATAGGACAAAGGGTTCTTAAGTTTGGAAACAAGGGAAGAAATAATATACACAAATTAATTATGTTTGACCACAAAAAAATCTTAACTTTTCTACTTTAAAAACATTTAAAGAATGTTTAAATGAATAGAAGCTTCATAAACAGAAATTATTTTCAAAGATCCCACCAAAGGCCTTCCAGGTAAAGACAGGCATCTACCTTTTCTTGCTCCTCTCACAACCCTACTAAAACAACAGTGAAGGGATTTGCATAAAGGCTTGCCCCCCCTCCCCAGATGAAGAGGAAAGAGAAAGGAGGCAACAGAAGCAAGATTTTGAAGCTACAAAACAGATGGTTTAGCAAACCCTGCAAAAAAGAATCGTAAGTCAGGAAAGCTGACATTCATCTCAATTTACACTGCAGGATCTCCATGGGTTCAGGTAGTGGCAGCCTCTGGCACCTCTGGAGGTAGGGAAGTGGAATAAGAAGAGGACATAGAAGTGGAATAAAAAGGACAGTTGGTTGAGAGTCTACTAAGAAATTGGACTCCAGGTCTTCTGCCTACTCTGAAGCTGGGCCGTCAGGGTGACCTTGTGAGACCATAAGGGTTTATTCTCGGGAGAGATTAGCACAGTTGACATCAGGCATAATTGCAAGTGGGGCATATAGTACTGAACACAGATCCCGAGACACCTTGGCCTCTTCTCCCAATCAGCAACTGGCAGCCTTGTTTTTATGAAAGGAGATCAGAAAAGTTTCCTTTAAGGAATTTGGCCAGCCCAATAAACCATATCTAAATATACTGACAGTAGTGGTCCCCAACTACCCCTTTGTGAATGTCCCTTTTCCCCTCCCCTCTTGGAGCCTATAAGCAGCTTTTTTTAGTTTTCTACTCTTGAGGAAATGAAAACAACCAGACATCCGAAGGAAGTTTCCAGTATGAAAGACAGAAACCAAAGAAATAAACAGAAAAAAAGCAACTTGGAGGAAACAAACCACATGAGAGAAAAGAACACTTTTTAAAAGAAATGCTGCCATTAATATTTTGAGAGAGATAAGAAAAGGTATTGCCAATTAATCAAGAATAGGATACTATTTTGAAAGGATGCAGAGGTCCCTCAAAAGCAAAAGAAAATCTCTTGAAACTAAAAACATGATGGCAAGAATAAAAACTCCATAAAGGGGCTGAAAAAATTGGCACCTGGGTGGCTCAGTTGGTTAAGCGCCAGACTTTGGCTCAGGTCATGATCTTCAGGTTTGTGAGCGCAAGCCCATGTCAGGCTCTGTGCTGACTCAGAGCCTGGATTCTGTGTCTCCCTCTCGCTCAGTCCCTCCCCCACTCACCCGTCTCTCTTCCAAAAAATAAACATTAAAAAAATTTTTTTTAAATGGTTGAATGAAAAAATTAAGAAAAGTTTCCAGTAAGCAAGGTAAAGGCAGATGAAAAATGGTAAAAGTAGACAGAAACATTGGGAGACCAGCTAGAAATTGTGAAATCCTAATAATAGGAATCCAGAAATAGAAGAAAATGTATAAGAATGTTCAAAATAAAAAATCAATAAAATTTCTCAGAACTGGAGCACATGAGTCTACAGATTAAAAGAGTCCATTGAGAGCACAGTACAATGGATAAAAATAGGTCCACACCAAGGCACATGTGATGGTTGATTTTATGTGTCAACTTGGCTAGGCTGCAGGATGCCCAAGAATGGAGTCCTTATTTTACACTCATGGTGTCCTAAACTTTGAAACTATTTTATTTTATTCTTATGTAGTTATATTCTGGGATAAATGTGTTTTTTTTTTTTTTCCAATTAAGATGTTAGTGTTTGTATAGAAAAAAAAGTATATCTTTTAAAGAGGGTCATCAAATTGAAATTGAAGTATGGAAGCAATAAAATTATTATCATGCTTTCTCTTAAAAACAGCTGTTATCATATTTTTTAAAACCATGAGCCTGTTGACTGTGTCAAAATACATAGAGACCTTTGGCATTTATTGTATCAAGGAGGACTTACTCCACCATATGGTGCCTGAGCTGATGACATCGATTTATATAATCCTGAGAGCGTTCCTTGTACATGTGTTAAGCATCAAGGTGAAGTGCTATGACTATCAAAGATAGCCAAATCAGGAGCCATAAGCAGCTGGAACCAGGAAAAGAATTGTGATACTTCGTTTTGCATACAAGCTTGTTTTTCTGCAATTACCTTTCTTACATATAGGTTATGCTACCACTAGATGGCAGCACCAGTGGTTCTGGTGGTCTTTATATTACAAGTCAATGGGGTGCCTGGGTTGCTGTCTGTTGAGCGTCGCTCTGGGTTTTGGCTCACGTAATGATCCCAGGGTGGACGCATTGACCTCCTCATGGGGCTCCACCGGAGCGTGGAGCCTGTTTAAAATACTCTTTCTCCCTCTCTCTCTGCCCCCTCCCGTGCTTGCACTCTCTCCAAAAAAATAAAAAATAAAAAATTTAATTTAATTTAATGTAATTTAAATCAAAACTACTAGTCAAATCAGAACCAGGAAACTGGCTTGAGGACTCCCCATAAGTCTGACTGAAACTTAGAATTGAGACTCACTCACATTGCCTACATTCATCCATCTGCACATCCATCCATTCTTCCATTCAACAAATATTAAATGCTTTGAAAAAGAACTCTTAATAATGATGTAGTTGAATTTAAAACAATATTCCCAGAACCATATTTTAAAATAACTTAAGGAGACAGAGCTTCTGGGTGGCTCAGTAGATTAAGCCTCTGACTCTTGATTTCAGCTCAGGTTGTAATCTCATGGTTCGAAAGATCGAGCCCTGTGTCGGGCTCTGCGCTGACAGTGTGAAACCTGCTTGGGATTCTCTCTCTCCCTCTCTCTCTCTGCCCCTCCCCTACTCATACTCTGCCTCTCTCTCTCTCAAAAATAAATAAACATTAAAACAATTTTAAAAATAAAATAACTGAAGGAGACTAGACAGAAAAGAAACAGATTGAAGTACATTGTTCCTGACAGTTGATATAGATGGCAAAGTCCAAAAGTAGGCACTGCATGTTTTTTGTTTTTTGTTTTGTGAAAACAAACAATTTTCTTTTATGTACAGAAAATTCAACAGTGTGCACCTAGCCCAGTTTGGTGGCCAGCTCTTTAGCCTTTGCTTTTCCAGCTTGGTAATGCCAGCAACCCACTTTGGACCCAGGATGTTGCCTCCCCAGTGATGGCGTATGTCATCATATCTGTCATTGTAATTGGTCCTGATAGCTTCTACCAGCTTAGCCAGAGTTCCTTTGTCTTCTGAGTTAATGTGTGTGAAGGTGACAGTAGTGCAGGTCTTCCTGGTCTTCATGTGGACCACACACTCCAGGCTGGCCTTCCGCCTGATAATTCAGTAGGTAACCACCATCTAACAACACAGGGCATGCAGGAAGACAACCAGCTCAATGCGATCCACATCATGTGCAATCACTACCAGGTGAGCCTTCTTGTTTTCTACCAAGGTGGTGACATATAAACCCCAGCTCGAAGGACAGGAGGCCTCTTAGTGGGGACACCCCTTTTGCCAGAAGCTTTCTTCTCAGCCTGAGCCAACAGTCTCTACTTCTCTTGCTTTGACCAGAGGTCTGTATTTGTGGGCCAGTGTAAGCAGCTGAATAATTGTTTGGCAGTGCAAAGCTGGGTGACCTGCTTAATTGCAGGAGGAACTTACAGACATTTATAGGGAACAGCCCTTTGCTGCTGCAGCAGGATGTAGGTGGGGGGGGGGGGGCATTTGACAAAGCAGGTGAGATCCCTTTTGGGCTCAATGTCCTATCTGATGCCAAAATTCTTGGCCCTTTTCGCCAACAACGGATTGACCACCTTCTCAGCCTCCTGCTTCTTCATGACAGCAGGGACTGGGGCCACCCACTTCCCCTTAGCCTCCTTTCCATTCGACATTTTGGATGGCTGGAGGGGAGAGTGGCTCTGAGTGTTTTTAAACACAAGGAATCAAGCATTAGTTTTGACTCAGTGAGGGAGCCTCAGGAGTCATTTCTTGAGGTCAGAAATCCCAAATAATTCAAGGTCAAAACTTTGGAACGGGAAAAACTAAATAGTCTTCAGAGTCAGGAATAAGGTTGTGTTGATGAATTATGGCTGCTACTCCTTGTGGATCCAGGAAGTTTTATAGAGCTGTCACACAAACAGCTGCTGACAGAGGCCATTTGATACTCAGCATATTGATTTTTAACTGCTATTATTTTCCTTCCACACTATTACTTTGCTTACACATTTGCCTCTTGTGTACTTTCTTCCTGCTCTGTTGTTCCTAGCCTAAATTTCATCTACGTTTGCTAAGAGTTTTACCTTTGCTAAGAGATCTTGGTATGACTCCTCCGATAGTAAGGAGACAAGTGGGTTAGTCTTACAATCCAACTTCTTTAATTCAAACTGCCTTTTCAAACACATCCTAAAGGGCAAAATTTGGCATCCTCTAATGGTCGAAAGTGTAACTTTATTCTTCCTGTATATAGAGAGAATAACATAGAGAATAGCTTTGTCCCCTAAAGTAATGGCTTTTAAACCTTTTGGAATTTGACCTTCGATCAGAAATGCGTTTTACTTCACAGCTATGCCAACCCTGGGACTGTCTGCTCTCAAATCCATTCCTTGCTCTTCCTCTGCCAAGTTTTAAGGATGCTGATCCCAAGAGGCTGTATTTCCACGGCTCCCAAGTTACGTTAACTGACTTCTGGGTGGGTGCCACTCATGTGCAGTCCTGCCCTGACACTGGAGGGTGGGAGGAATGGGAAAGCCAGGATGATTCTCCCCATCTTTCTCTGCCTGCAGTGCATCTTTGACAGCGACTAGCTCTTCTCTGTGGCTCCAGCTCCAGCCAAAAATGTCCCCCTGTGATTTAAGCTTCTCCAGGATGACCCCAACTCTGGGACCCAGCAACACTGCTACTTCCCTTTATCCCTCCAGTCGAAAGGTATGTGGTTTCTGCCATTGCTGATCTCTGGGTTGTCTTATCTTCCCTTATTTGGCTTCTCTACCTATTCATCATTTGTGAAACAAGTTTCCTGTGTTAAATTCCCTCTGTTAAAAATACTCTGACCGTGGGGGTACCTGGGTGGCTCAGTGGGTTAAGTGTCCACGTCTAACTCTTAATTTTGGCTCAGGTCATGATCTCGTGTTTCATGAGTTCAAGCCCCACTAGGGCTCTGGGCTGACAGTGTGGAGCCTTTTTGGGATTCTTTCTTTCACCCTCTTTCTCTGCTGCTGCCATCCTCTCTTTCTCAAAATAAATAAACTTAAAAAGAGAACACTCTGACCATGATATCTTTTTCCTGATATTTAATTATATCACATACAGGGGAAACGCCACCTTCCAGTAATTCGCCAAAATGACCAACACAAAGGGAAAGAGGAGAGCTACTCGCTATATGTTCTCTAGGCCTTTTAGAAAACATGGAGTTGTTCCTTTGGCAACATACATGTGAATCTACAAGAAAGGTGATATTGTGGACATCAAGGGAATGGGCACTGTTCAAAAAGGAATGCCCCACAAATGTTACCATGGCAAAACTAGAAGAGTCTACAATGTTACCCAGCATGCTGTTGGCATTGTGGTAAACAAACAAGTTAAGGGCAAGATTCTTGCTAAGAGAATTAATGTACGTATTGAGCACATTAAGCATTCAAAGAGCTGAGACAGCTCCTGAAGCGTGTGAAGGAAAATGATCAGAAAAAGAAGGAAGCCAAGGAGAAAGGTACTTGGGTTCAACTGAAGCGCCAGCCTGCCCCACCCAGAGAAGCACACTTTGTGAGAACCAATGGAAAGGAGCCTGAGCTGTTGGAACCCATTCCCTATGAATTCATGGCATGATAAGTGTAAAAAAAAATAAAAGACGTCAAGACTGTAAAAATAAAATAAATAATAATAATAATTATATCACATACATATATGGGGAACAGAAGTAAATGCTTCATTAACAATATTCCTTTTACTGCTTACAGACTCTGATATTCCTATTTTGTTCTATTGCACCTTTTAAAATGCCAATCACAACCTGTTAAATTGGGTTCATAACTCACTGATGGGTTGTATCTCACTAATGGAGATTTGGAAAACAGTGTCTTAGAGACCACATTTATTCATTTTTACTTTTTAGAAAGCAGATTCACAGTAAACTTACCCTTTTAGGTGCACATCATAAGAATTTTGAAAATTATATATAAAATATTTTCATCACCTCCAAAAGTTCCCTTGTTCTTTTTTGTAGTTAACCCCTCTCTCCATCCCTAGGCCCTAGTAACCACCAATGTATTTTTTTGTCCTTGTATTTTTATCTTCTCCAGAATGTCATATAAGTAAAATCATATACTATAAGGTCTCCTGAATATGTTTTTTTTTCACTCAGCACAATGCTTTTTAGATTCATTTGTATTTACCCAAAGGATACAAAAATGCAGATTTGGAGGGGTACATCACCCTGATGTTTATAGCAGCATTATCAACAATAGCCAAACTATGGAAAGAGCCCAGATGTCCATCAGCTGATAAATGGATAAAGAAGATGTGGTATATATATACAATGGAATATTACTCAGCCATCAAAGAGAATGAAATCTTGCCATTTGCAATGACATGAATGGAGCTAGAAGGTATTATGCTAAGCAAAATAAGTCAGTCAGAGAAAGACAAATACCATATGATTTCACTCATATGTGGAATTTTAAAAACAACACAGATGAGGGGCGCCTGGGTGGCGCAGTCGGTTAAGCGGCCGATTTCAGCCAGGTCACGATCTCGCGGTCCGTGAGTTCGAGCCCCGCATCGGGCTCTGGGCTGATGGCTCAGAGCCTGGAGCCTGTTTCCGATTCTGTGTCTCCCTCTCTCTCTGCCCCTCCCTCGTTCATGCTCTGTCTCTCTCTGTCCAAAAAATAAATAAACGTTGAAAAAAAAAACAAAAACAGATGAACATATGGAACGGGGAAAAAGGGAGAGGGAAGCAAACCAAAGAGACTCTTAACCATGGAGAACAAACTGAGGGTTGGTGGAGGGAAGTGTATGAGGGATGGACTAAATGGGTGATGGGTATTAAGGGGGGCACTTGTTGGGATGAGCACTGGGTATTATATGTAGGTGATGAATCACTAAATTCTATACCTGAAACCAATTTTACCATGTATGTTAGCTAGAATTTAAATAAAAACTTGGAAAGAAAATGAAGAGATTCATGTGTGTTTTTGCATGTATAAGTAGTTGATTCTTTTTATTGCTGAATGATATTCTATTATCACATTAAATCTTAGAGACGTCTTTTTTTAGCCTAAAATGCACATTTTACTTCTGCTATTTGTTTTGCAACGTTAGTCTGAACCCATGTAAAACCTTTGTGGATATCTTAACTGCTGGATGGAGGCATGGGGATGGGAGGTCATCACAGAACAGCCTCAACAATTTTCGTGTTCAAAGGCAAGAGACTAATAGCCTGAGATCTGGAATCTTAGTCTGTTGATTAAATTCTTCATTTAACTTTTGCTACCTCCCGATCTCAAGCAAATTACTTAACCTCTCTTAAATTGTAGTTTCCTTGTCTGTAAAATAAGATGGTAGGAATGGTATATGTTTCACCGAATTTTTATGGAGATAAAGTAAAATGAGATAAAGCATGTAAAACACTTAGTGCAATGATTGGGCACAGTAAGTACAAGTAAATTAGTGTATGTCATAGGAAAGATGGCTATAATTTAGCCAGTCTAAAAAGTCAAGAAGAACAATTTTTTTCAAGAACAGTTCACTTCCTTTAAAACCTTATCACTCACTTCCAAGCATCTGGGAGTAGTGTCATTGCCAACCAACGAGGAAAGGAGTCCATGAAGTCAGGAGGAAATGTCTGTGAAGCCCAAATTCAGGGACTACCCATTGACTCTGCCACCTAACATCATTAAGTTAGTTGGTCACTGGACTTGAAATCAACAGACATGAAGTGGGAGTGGGGAGTCTGCATCTCTTCTATAATTTCTTCAATTCATATTACATTGGACCTCCAATGCATATCTTAAAAAGATGCAGACAGCATGGTACAATGGGAAGAATCCTAGATTTAAAGCCAGAATACTTTGGTAAGGTTGGATTTACCACTTTGTACTGATGTGATCTTGAACAAGTCACTTAGCATTTCTGTATCCTGGTTTATTCATCTGTAAATGGGTATATAATATGATTATGCCCCATAAGTCTTCCTAAATCAACTGTCACTTGTAATGATTTCAAAATTAACATTTTGTTATTATCTTATATAAAAATATATTTGATCATTCAAATGTGGCCATTCAGATTTGGATTATATGAACTCCATGATATGATGAGCATGAAGATTATTTCTGTGAAAGGATTTGTTATTGCTTCGAAATAAAGACGGATCGAGTTTATAAAACACTGTTCCACCTGACTCCTGAATGTCAGTGCTTAATACTCACCAGGCATGCACATTCTAACAGCCTTTGTGTTCATATAATGGACCAGTGAATTCTATTTGCTGCTGAGGATTCAGTCATATCCTACAAACAAAGATAGATTGTTTTGAATTAGTGTCTGCTGGGAAAAGATGTTCAATTGTTAAATTACTTTAGCTATGTGTGAGTTTTAATCAACTGGAGTATATTACTACTTTACAAATTGTATTTCTCTGTAGAATGAAATCTTTATGAATTAGATAAACTATTAATATAGTTCTATATATTTAAATCACACTTGCAGCATATATTGTCATTTTTAAAAAACACATTTTGGGACTTTCAGAAAGCCATCAAAATGTCACTATCCTAAAAGAGCAAAAAAGTACAACAACCAAGGCTTAAGGGTTTTCCACTAAATTTGTTAAGGGACATAAATCTACTATGTGTAACATCCATCCATCTTTTCTATTATAGACTATCTATTTTATACTTGGATCGTGTTGCCTGAGGAATGCAAAGATGAATGAGTGAGAAGGTCATCTTTTCTCATCTTTTTTCATCTATTGAAAAAAGGACACAAATGAGTTATAATACAATACAAGGGGTACTGTAATTGAGATATTAATTCATCAGTAAACACTTTTTAATAAATTTAGTGTCAGCATGTGCCAGACCCTAACCTAGCTGTTAAGGATAAGGGTCACCTGAGTGGCTCCGTGGGTTAAGTGTCCAACTCTTGATTTCAGCTCAGTTCAGGATCTCGCTGTCATGAGATCAAGCCCTGCATTGGGCTCTGTGCTGAGAGCATGGAGCCTACTTGGAATTCTCTCTCTCTCCCTCTATCTCTGCCTCTTCCCCCACTCACATGCACATGTGTGCACCCATGCACACACTCTCTCTTTCTCTCTCAAAATAAGTAAACGTTTTTTAAAAATATTAAGAGTTAAGACTATGAGAGCTTATAGTGTGATAGAGGAGACCCACAAATACAGAAGAAATTATGAAAGAGTACCTAACCTGACCTTGTAGAATAGTGTAGGAAAATCTTCTCATAGGTAAAATTTAAACAGAGTACAGAAAAACTAATAGGAGGTAAGAGGAAGAAGAGGGCTAAGGACATTGTGGTCAGAAAAGCAACTTTTGCAAAGGTACGAAGATGAGGAAAACTGCAAATCATTTAGTATGTCTGGATCCTGGGATACATATTAGAGAGTGGGAAGAGATGCAGGCCGGGTGAATAGGGGCCAGGTAACGAGGGACTGTGTATGCTGTGCTATCCAAACCATTTTTTGTGGCTGTTGTTGTCCCACTTTTTGTTGGCCTCTTGGGTATCTTAATGAGATTTTTATTGTCTTTTGAACTGTTATTTCTTTATTGATAAAGTGTTGTTTCTCTTTCTGCTTGTGTTTTTTTTTTCTTTCTTTGTCTATAGTCTTCAGATATTTGACTATGATATATCTTGGTGTAGATTTCTTTGGGTTTATCTCATATGGGTTTTACTCAGCTTCTTGAATCTGTAGGTTTATATCTTACCCAGTTTGAGAAGTTTTCAGCCATAACTTCTTTGAGTACTTTTTCAGCTCCACACTTTCTCCTCCTCTTCAGAGGCTCTAACAGGAACTTTAGATCTTTTGTTGTCCCACAGGTCCCTGAGGCTGCTTTCAATTAAAAAAAAAATTGTTTTTAATAGATTTTAGTTTTTAGGGCAGCAAAACCATCGAAGGTGTTCCTGCAGAGAATATGTATGTGTGCACGCACACACACGCACATGCCTACACACACACACGTATTCATACACATATATGTGTATATGTGTTTCATTGAGATATAATTCACATATCATATGATTTTTAGTATATTCACTGAGTTGTGCTCCTACCATAATAATCAGTTTTAGGAGATTTCACCACTTCAAAAAGAAACTGTACTCAGTTGTAGGCAACCACCAGTCATTCCGTGCCTATAGATTTGCCTATTCTGGACGTTTCATATAAATGGAATCACGCAAGATGTAGGCATCTGTGACTGTATTCATTCATTTAGTTTAATGTTGTCAAAGTTTATCCATATTATAGCATGTATGAGTATTCGTTCCTTTTTATTGTGAGTAACATTCCATTTGTTTTAGTTTTCTATCACTATAACAATTTAATGCAAACTTAGTGACTTAAAATAATGCGAATTTATTATCTTACAGTTCTATAGGTCAGAAATCTAGTATTAGTGTTGCTGGGCTAAAATCAAGGTGTTGTCAGGGAAGCACTCCTTTCTGGAAGCTCTAGTGGAGAATCTATTTCTGTACCTTTTTCAACCTCTAGTGGTTGCCCACATTTCTTGCCTGATGGTCCCTTCCTCCATCTTCAAAACCAACAACAACAGGCTAAGTCCTCTCACGTTACATAACTCCAATGTTCTGCCTTCCTCTTCCACCATTAGGAACCCTTGTGATTACATTGGGGCCCCATGAATAATCCAGAACAACCTCCCTATTCTAAGGTCAGCTGATTAGCGAACTTTACCTGCTACTTTAATTCTCCTTTGCCTTGTAATTTAACATATTCACAGATTCTGGGGTTTTAGATGTAGATATACAGTGGTTTGTCTACCACCTATAACAAGTACATAGTTTATTTATCTGTTCATCATTTGATGAATATTTGGGTTGTGTCCACTTTGGGGCTATTATGAATAATGCTGCTATGAACACTTCTGTATAAGGTTTTGAATGGATATATGTTTTCATTTCTCTTAGGTAAATACCTAAAAGTAGAACGGCAGGGTTGCAATATTTACTTTTTAGGAAGATCATTCTAGTTCAGAGTAGAGAATGGTTAGGGGTGATATATACTGAGTGTTATGTGAATATGAAGGAGGAACAAGGAACACTTGTTGGTGAAGGCCTCAGAGAGGAAACATTTGAGGTGGATCTTGTAAAGTTATATTATCATTTATTGGCTTTCTTTTAATTATGAAGGTAACAAATTCATTGTAGAGATTTTTTTCAGTGTAGAAAAGTCTCTAAAAAAGTTTAAAATTGGTGGGGGTACGTGGGTGGCTCAGTCAGTTGAGCGGCCAACTTTGGCTAAGGTCATGATCTCACAGTTTGTGAGTTCAAGCCTCACAATGGGCTCTGTGCTGACAGCTCGGAGCCTGGAGCCTGCTTTGAATTCTGTGTCTCCTCTCTCTCTGCTCCTCCCCCACTCACACTGTCTCTCTCCCTCAAAAATAAACATTTAAAAATTTTTTTTTAAATTTAAATCCCTTAATATCCCACCACCAATGAAAACTACTGTTAACATTCTGCAGTACTTTCTTTGTGTGTATGCGTATGAATTGAGTTCATATTGTATGCATAGTTTTGTTGTTCGTTCTTTTCAATCAACATTATATCATAAATATTTCCCCATGTCATTAGCTATCAAAAATAACAAAATGGCTACATAGTATTCTATAATAAGAAATTACTATCTGTTATTTAATTAGTCCTTTACTGTAGGATATTTAGGTTGATTTCCAACTTTCTATTATGGTAGATAATACTATAAGGAACATTCCGGTACATACATCTTTTCTTTGAGTTGGATTTTGAAGAATGAGTTACCTGGGAATAACTAGCAAGATAGTGGTTCCCTCTGCTTTAAAATAACATAAGGGGTGCCTGGGTGGCTCAGTCGGTTAAGCCTCCAACTTCGGTTCAGGTCATGATCTCCCAGTTCATGGGTTCAAGCCCTGTGTCAGGCTCTGTGCTGACAGCTTAGAGCCTGGAGCCTGCTTCCAATTCTGTGTCTCCCTCTCTCTGCTTTTCCCCAGCTCACACTCTATTTCTCTGTCTCTCTCTCTCTCTCTTTCAAAAATAAATATAAAAGAGGGGAGGGGCCAACATGGCGGATAAGTAGGGGGTCCTTACTTCCCGTGTTTCTCAAACAAAGAAGTGCAGAAGCCAAAGGACTTTGAACACTAGAGCCTGGGAGGAAAAGAGACTGAATCTGCTAGGAAGAAAATGGGAAAGCTGGAAAAAAGATAGGTGGGTAACTGCGAACTGGGAGAGATTAAAAAAAAAAAAGGCCGCATGGGCATGGAGGGGAGGGACCCCTTCTGCGGAGAGACAAAGAGAAGAGAAAGAGCGGCTAGGAGAGTGTGGGACCAAATCTGGACAGGAGAAAGACCTTGGACTAAGACTGAGAGGGATCCAATCTCTAATTGCAGGGCTTTCTTCGGACTGGAGGCAGCTCCCTGTTCGTGCACGTGGGGAGGAGGGGAGCCAGGGGCTTGGGTGCAGTGGTAGGTCAGGGGCTCAGTCCGCAGTTGGAGAAAGTGGTTCCCTCCTTGGAGGGCTACCTGATAGTACAAAGTCTGCCTGCTTCCGCCACCCCAGGGGGCTCGCAGAAAGGGCAGCGGCTCTCAGTCTGCATAGGAGAAGGCGGTCCTCCCTGAAGTGTGGCAGCACAGACAAAGCCAGCCAGGACCACATATTGGCCACACTGAGAGGCACTTCCCCAGAGCCAGAGCACACAGAGTGGGACTTTGAATCCTAAGCACAGGGTCAGGGGATTGGCAGAATGAGAAGAACAGCCCCGTCTGGCCTGCGGCACCGTGAGGACGACTCAAACAGAGTCCACCAGGTCCAGCTCCGTGGAGAAGAGACTAGGGGATCACCGTTCCCTGACCCCTCCCCACACCATCACCAAGGCTGGGCCTCAGGGATCACTCCCAGGGCCCATAGTGGAGGTGGGTCCAGACTACACCAAACCATGCCCCTTCACACTGGGTAACTTCGTATCCACCTGAGCGGCACAGACCCTATGGAAAGCTCCTCCTGACAAGCGATGCAGCATTGCCTGGATTAACTCTAGGTCAATTCTGGATATATAGATATATTCTCCTCCCCCTCGTCATTTCTCTTCCTTATCTCTTCCCTACCCTAGGCTGGTTACTCTGGTTATTGGTCTATCTAAACATACATATTTAATCCATTATCCTGATACATGTTGTACACTTCCTCCTTTACACTGCTTTCTCTCTCTCTGGAATAATCAAGTCATGTAGTTTCTCTGTCTGGGTAACTTTATCTTCATTTCATTGTCCCTGCCTCCTTCTTTATTTTCCTTTCTCTCTCTCTGGATTAAGCCTTTTAGTCTCTCTGCCTAGTCAATGTTTATTTTTTCTTCTCCCCCACCCCCCACCCCACCCCCACCCCCGTTCCCTCTCCTGTAATTTCTCTCTTTGTATGTGCTGTTCCATCAGCACCGCCTCCACCCTCTTCTTTACTTGTAGTCAGTGTTTTTGGGTTTTTTGGTTTTAGTCTTTAGGTCTTTGTTTTTGTTTATTTGTTTGTTTGTGATATTTGTTTGTGTGTTTGCATGTTTTTGTCTCCTGTTTGTCTATCTTTTCCTTTACAAGGCTACTCCAAGGAACAAATCAAAGCACACCTGGTGGAAGGTCAAAAATATCACTATGAGTAGGGTAATAAAATAACCAAAGTCACAACAACAGAGAGCAAGTAACAATCTCCAAAAAAACACCTCCTGAAGGGCCAGGCACTGGACAGTGTATGACCATCCTTTAATGTATCAGTGCTCACAGGTGCAGAGCACACAACAAGCTTTTAAAATGCATAAGGGACAGAAAACTAGCCAAAAATGACAAAATGGAAGGGTTTTCCTCAAAAGAAATTCCAGGAAGTAGCGACAGCTAATGAATTGATCAAAACCTATTTAAGCAATAGAACTGAACAAGAATTTGGAATAGTAGTCATAAAAATTAATTGCTGGGCTTGAAAAAAGCATAGAGGACAGCAGAGAATCTATTGCTACAAAGATCAAGGGACTAAAAAATAGTCATGATGACTTTTAAAATGCTATAAATGAAATGCAAAATAAAATGGAGACAGCCACAGCATGGATTGAAGAGGCAGAGGGAGAATAGCTGAATTAGAAGATAAAATTATGGAAAAAGAGGAAGCTGAGAAAAAGAGAGATAGAAAAATCCAGGAATACAAGGGGAGAATTAGAGAACTAAGTGATGCAATCAATGGAAAAATATCCATATCATAGGAATTCCGGAAGAAGAAGAAGAAGAAGAAGAAGAAGAAGAAGAAGAAGAAGAGAGAAAGGGGATGAAGGTGTACTTGAACAAATTATAGCTGAGAGCTTCCCCAATTTGGGGAAGGAAACAAGCATTAAAATCCAAGAGGCACAGAGAACTCCCTTCAGACATAACTTGAATCAATCTTCTGCACAACATATCATAGTGAAACTGGCAAAATATAAGGATAAAGAGAGAATTCTGAAAGCAGGTAGGGATAAATAGGCCCTAACTTGCATAGGTAGATACATAAGAGTAGTAGCAGACCTATCTACTGAAACTTGGCAGGCCAGAAAGGAATGGCAGGAAATCTTCAATGTAATGAACAGAAAAAAATATGCAGCCAAGAATCCGTTACCCGGGAAATCTGTTATTCAGAATAGAAAGAGAGATAAAGATTTTCCCAAACAAACAAAAACTGAAGGAATTCATCACCACTAAACCATCCATGCAAGAGATCCTAAGGGGGACTCTGTGAGTGAAATGTTGCAAGGACCACAAAGTACCAGAGACACCACTACAAGCATGAACCTACAGATATCACAATGACTGTAAACCCATATATTTTAATAATAACACTGAATGTAAGTGGACTCTACCCATCTCTACAAGAGACTCATTTTAGACCTGAGGACACCGTCAGATTGAAAGTGAGGGGATAGAGAACTGTCCATCATGCTACTGGAAGTCAAAAGAAAGCTGGAGTAGGGGCGCCTGGGTGGCGCAGTCGGTTAAGCGACCGACTTCAGCCAGGTCACGATCTCGCGGTCCGTGGGTTCGAGCCCCGCGTCAGGCTCTGGACTGATGGCTCAGAGCCTGGAGCCTGTTTCCGATTCTGTGTCTCCCTCTCTCTCTGCCCCTCCCCCGTTCATGCTCTGTCTCTCTCTGTCCCAAAAATAAATAAACGTTGAAAAAAAAAATTAAAAAAAAAAAAAAAAGAAAGCTGGAGTAGCCATACTCATATCAGACAAACTAGACTTTAAATTAAAGGCTGTAGAGAAACTTAACAGGAACCCATGGGGGAGGGGAAGGAAAAAAAAAAAAAGAGGTTAGAGTGGGAGAGAGCCAAAGCATAAGAGACTGTTGAGAACTGAGAGCAAACTGAGGGTTGATGGGGGGTGGGAGGGAGGAGAGGGTGGGTGATGGGTATTGAGGAGGGCACCTTTTGGGATGAGCACTGGGTGTTGTATGGAAACCAATTTGACAATAAATTTCATATATAAATAAAAAATAAATAAATAAATAAATAAATAAATAAATTAAAGGCTTTAACAAGAGATGAAGAAGGGCATTATATAATAATTACAGTATCTATCCATCAGGAAGAGCTAACAATTATAAATGTCTATGCACCGAATTCGGAACACCCAAATATATAAAACAATTAATCACAAACATAAGCAATCTTATTGATGAGAATGTGGTAATTGCAGGCACTTTAATACTCCACTTACAACAATGGGTAGATCATCTAGACACAGAATCAATAAAGAAACAAGGGCCCTGAATGATACATTGGATCAGATGGACTTGACAGATATATTTAGAACTCTGCATCCCAAAGCAATGGAATATACTTTCTTCTTGAGTGCACATGGAACATTCTCCAAGATAGAGCACATACTGGGTCACAAAACAGCCCTTCACAAGTATAAAAGAATTGAGATCACACCATGTACACTTTCAGGTCACAATGCTATGAAACTTGAAATCAACCACAAGAAAAAGTCTAGAAAACCTCCAAAAGCATGGAGGTTAAAGAACACCCTACTAAAGAATGAATGGGTCAACCAGGCAATTAGAGAAGAAATTTAAAAATATATGGAAACAAATGAAAATGAACATACAACAATCTAAATGCTTTGGGGTGCAGCAAAGGCAGTCCTGAGAGGAAAATACATTGTAATCCAGGCCTATCTCAAGAAACAAGAAAAATCCCAAATACAAAATCTAACAGCACACCTAAAGGAACTAGAAGCAGAATAGCAAAGACACCCCAAGTCCAGCAGAAGAAGAGAAATAAACAATGTAGAATCTAAAAAAAAAACAGTAGAGCAGATCAATGCAACCAAGAGTTGGTTTTTTGAAAAAATAAACAAAATTGATAAACCTCTAGCCAGCCTTCTCAAAAGAAAAGGGAGATGACCCAAAGAGATAAAATCACAAATGAAAATGGAATTATTACAACCAGTCCCTCAGAAATACAAGCAATTTTCAGGGAATACTATGAAACATTATATGCCAACAAACTGGACAACCTGAAAGAAATGGACAAATTCCTAAACACCCACACTCTTCTAAAACTCAAACAATAAGAAATAGAAATTTTGAACAGACCATAACTAGTGAAGAAATTGAATCAGTAATCAAAAATCTCACAACAAATAAGAGTCCAGGACCAGATGGCCTCCCTGGGAAATTCTACCAGACATTTAAAGCAAAGATAATACCTATCCTTCTCAAGCTGTTCCAAAAAACATAAATGGAAGGAAAACTTCCAGACTCATTCTTTGAAGCCAGCATTACTTTGATTACCAAACCAGACAGAGACCCAGCAAAAAAAGAGAACTACAGACCAATATACCTGATGAATATGGATGCAAAATTTCTCAATAAGATACTAGCAAATCGAATTCAACAGCATATAAAAAGAATTATTCACCATGATCAAGTGAGATTCATTCCTGGGATGCAGGGCTGTTTCAACATTCGCAAATCAATCAATGTGATACATCACATTAATAAAAGAAAAGATAAGAACCACATGATCCTGTTAATCGATACAGAAAAAGCATTTGACAAAATATAGCATCCTTTCTTAATAAAGACCCTCAAGAAAGTCAGGATAGAAGGAACATACTTAAACATCATAAAAGCCATTTATGACAAGCCCACAGCTAACATTATCCTCAATGGGGAAAAACTGAGAGCTTTCCCTCTGTGATCAGGAACATGACAAGGATGTCCAGTCACCGCTGTTGTTTAATATAGTGTTGGCAGTTCTAGCATCAGCAATCAGGCAACAAAATGAAATCAAAGGCATCAAAATTGGCAAAGATGAAGTCACTTTTTGCAGATGACATGATACTATACATTGAAAATCTGATAGACTCCATCAAAAGTCTGCTAGAACTGATATTGAATTCAGCAAAGTCGCAAGATACAAAATTAATGTACAGAAATCAGTTGCACTTTTATACACCAATAATGAAGCAACAGAAAGACAAGTAAAGAAACTGATCCCATTCACAATTGCACCAAGAAGCATAAAATACCTAGGAATAAATCTAACCAAAGATGTAAAAGATCTATATGCTGAAAACTATAGAAAGCTTATGAAGGAAATTGAAGAAGATACAAAGAAATGGAAAAACATTCCATGATCATGGATTGGAAGAATAAATATTGTCAAAATGTCAATACTGCCCAAAGCTATCTACACATTCAATGCAATCCTAATCAAAATTGCACCAGCATTCTTCTCAAAGCTAGAATAAGCAATCCTAAAATTTCTACGGAACCACAAAAGACCCCGAATAGCCAAAGTAATATTGAAGAAGAAAACCAAAGCAGGAGGCATCACAATCCCAGACTTTAGCCTCTACTACAAAGCTGTAATCATCAAGACAGTATGGTATTGGCACAAAACAGACACATAGACCAATGGAATAGAATAGAGGCTCCAGAATTAGACCCACAAATGTAGGGCCAACTAATCTTTGATAAAGCAGGAAAGAATATCCAATGGAAAAAAGACAGTCTCTTTAACAAATGGTGCTGGGAGAACTGGACAGCAACATGCAGAAGGTTGAAACTAGACCACTTTCTTACACCATTCACAAAAACAAACTCAAAATGGATGAAGGACCTGAATGTAAGACAAGAAACCATCAAAACCCTATAGGAGAAAGCAGGAAAAGACCTCTCTGACCTCAGCAGCAGCAGCAATTTCTTACTTGACACATCTCCAAAGGCGAGGGAATTAAAAGCAAAACTGAATTACTGGGAACTCATCAGATAAAAAGCTTCTGCACTGCAAAGGAAACAATCAACAAAACTAAAAGGCAACGGACGGAATGGGAAAAGATATTTGCAAATGACATATTGGAAAAAGGGCTAGTATCCAAAATCTACAAAGAACTCACCAAACTCCACACCCGAGAAACAAATAATCCCATGAAGAAATGGATCAGAAGACATGAATAGACGCTTCTCTAAAGAAGACATCCAGATGGCCAACAGGCACATGGAAAGATGCTCAATGTCACTCCTCATCATGGAAATACAAATCAAAACCACACTGAGATACCACCTCACACTGGTCAGAGTGGCTAAAATGAACAAATCGGGACACTATGGATGCTGGCAAGGATGTGGAGAAACGGGAACCTTGTTGCACTATGGGTGGAAATGCAAACTAGTGCACCCACTCTGGAAAACAGTGTGGAGGTTCCTCAAAAAATTAAAAATAGACCTACCCTATGACCCAGCAATAGCACTGCTAAGAATTTACCCAAGGGATATAGGAATGCTGATGCATAAGGGCACTTATACCCCCATGTTTATAGCAGCACTTTCAACAATAGCCAAATTATGGAAAGAGCCTAAATGTTCATCAACTCATGAATGGATAAAGAAGATGTGGTTTATATATACAATGGAATATTACTTGGCAATGAGAAAGAATGAGATCTGGCCATTTATAGCAATGTGAATGGTACTGGAGAGTATTATGCTAAGTGAAATAAGTCAGGCAGAAAAAGACAGATACCATATGTTTTCACTCATATGTGGATCCTGAGAAACTTAACAGAAGACCAGGGGAGAGGGGAAGGGTAGAAAAAGTTACAGAGAGGGAAGGAGGCAAACCATAAGAGACTCTTGAATATTGAGAACAAACTGAGGGTTGATGGGGGGGGGGAAGAGGAAAGTGGGTGATGGGCATTGAGGAGGGCACCTGTTGGGATGAGCACTGGGTGTTGTATGGAAACCAATTTGACAATAAATTATATATTAAAATATAAATAAAATATATCTTACCATTAAAAAAAATACATATAAAAATAAAAAATAAAATAACATAAAAAAAGATAGTGTTCCCCCAAGAGCACACCAACAGATGACTTTGTGCACAACTTCTGAAGGATATAGGAATTAAAGTGTTCAAACCAAGACTCACAAAATAAAAATTGGAATTTTCTTTCCTATATGTAAAATAAAATTCTTGATGATGCAAAATTTTATTCCAGCGATGATAATAATCCATCATTGTTAGTGGTAATGTGATACTACTAATCTAATGTTGGGCTGACCAAAACTTACTTTTCTTCTCGCATGAGTTGTTTTTGGTTTGTTTTTTTTTAAACAGATTTCACAAAGTTAAAATAACAACAACAAACTTTATCATTGATAAAGTCATGTCAATTGATAGATACTACTTTACATTTCCAAACTACATACTTAATTCCCTATTTAGAATGGGATCTAATTCTTCAAAAAAATTATTCCAAGGGTACCTGGGTGGCTCAGTTGGTTGAGCATCCAACTCTTGGTTTCAGCTCAGGTCATGATCGATATTAGGGTTGTGGGATCGAGTCCCATGTTGGCTCTGCACTGAGCGTGGAGTCTAAGATTCTCTCTCTTTCTCTCCCTCTCTCCTTTTGCCCCTCTTCCGCGCTCATGCCTTCTTCCTCTCTGAAAAAAAGAAAATAAAAAATAATAAAAAAGAGAAAAGCAAACTATTCTATACTTAAGTTTGGTGTTATAAAAGCAGATCTGGCACTTCAATACCAACTACCCTGGCTTTAAACAGTGCCTGTCCTAATAAGGTTGTGACTTCTGTGTCAGGGACAAGCCACAGCTTCACATGCATACCTGTTAAAGAAATAGGCCCTCGATGCAATAGGTATTTCAAAATGTCCTAACAGATGCTCAGATATTGTTTTTACTACCAATGTGATGATATGCCTGAGGATGCAGTTAAGTCAAGAAAGACCATGGAAAGAAAACATAAGATGGTGATGACTGTGACGCCATATACGGAGCACACCTCACCTTGATGAAATACAAAAGTAGAAGCTGTTTTAAGCCCAGTGTGCTGAAATGGAGGACTCTACATCTTCTATGAAATGAAGTTTCAAGGTACCACATGCTTCTTATTTCAGATTTTAAAGACAGACCTTTTTAGTTAAATTAGTGACAGTTTTTCATCAGGAGTCAAGCATAAAAAGTGAAATAGTTTCTTTAAAAGCTGAGAAATGGCTTGCAGCCCCTAAAGTATAGATCCTAAGTTTGATCAGTGACTATGACTTAGCAGAAGAATGTCTAAAACAACAATAAATAATATAAATATTATTTTAATGTGAAGTAACCAGTCCCTTTTATAGTCACAAACTTCATAGCCTAAATATCTCAGTCAAGAATCTTTTGATCATAGTGGCTCTTTTTTTATTTTGAATTTACCTCAATTGCCTTTAGATCTTCTCTGACCTCCCATCTCCTCATCCCCTTTCTAAATTTTATTTGTTTAGTCTTTACTTGTTTCTCCTTACTTTCAAGTTTCTCTCTATTCCTCCTAACTTGTAAAACCCCGAACTGAAGAAATTACATTTGGATTCCTGATAATATAGTCCAGCGTTATTTTAATGGTTTTACTACATACTCTATGCACCTAATGTTCTGTGAGAAATGTGTTTTCTTTCCTTCTAAAACATGCGTTCATTCTTCCATTACTAGTGCTAGAGTCACCTCTTCTCAGTGATAACATAACTCAGATCATTTTTCTAGTGTGTGGATGAGGCTGTCACGTGGAATGGAATCAAAGCCTCAAAGAGCAAATTTTATTGACTTGCCCTCCCATACAAGACCCAGAGGGAAGTTAAACTGCTTTCTTGTGGCTTGCATTCAGATGCACTGTGGCATAATACACTTTTTTGCCAACATATTTTCCTCTTTCCCATTTGAATGCATCTAAACATCTTACTGGGAAAGATAAACAAGCTTTTAAAAATATAAACAGACCTAAAAATTTTTAAGCAGTCTGTAAAACTCACAGAATTCTCATAAGACCAAAATAATCTAGCTATATCTTATTCAGGATGTGGAGGGGGCAGTCTAGGCAAGAGCTCCGTGCATGGGCATTCACAAACAAGTGTTTTTACTTTTACTCAGCAGAAGAAAAACTGTTCCTTCCCCAAACAGCTCCAGACAAATTTGTGAAGGGGATAATTTATATTTGACATCAAGAATCCCCCTTTCCCTTAGTCTTCATCCCCCACCCCCTTTTAGTTTGGTAATTCCAACCATCTCTTCCCTTCAGTTCTCAGGAATATGTCAGATATATTCCCCCCAAAATACAAATGGCTAACATGACTTCCTATGTTCCTTCCCAGAGGTATCTACAGGGATCAAAGCCTAAACCTAAACTAATGGTAATCATATCACACATCACAGGAACTGGACAGGTGATGTCAATGAGCAAAGCATGTTGCATTTCAGGAATTGCCAGGGAAATGCAGATAAATGATGGAGATGGAGCCAAATGAGAGGCTTGGCCTCTCTCAGAGAAGGTGTCTAGCTCTTGTAGACTGTTGCCAAATGGGTTTGTTGGCTTCAGTATTCCCAGATCTTCTGGCATTTGTTTCACAACTCAGGCTTTTGTGAGAAATCTCCCAAAGTATCAGAGTGTTTAAGCACTAAACTTAACATACCTGCAAGCTGCATTCATCTGTGGGCTACCTGTTTGTTTGTATCTTTGGATGACAGGAAGACATGCTGACCACTGAAAGCCTATATGGACCAGTGGAAAGAATTTTGGAGAGCCCCAGACCTGTTGACATCCCAGTTTTGTCCCTAGTAGGTTGAGTAAGCAAGTTATTTAATGTCACTGAGCTTGACTTCCTTTGTCTGTAAATTGGGAATAAATCATCTCTCTGCCTTCCAAAATTTCTAGGTTAAGTTATATAACATATATAACTTATGCAACCCTTCAAACACTTTATGAAGGGAGTCACCCATCTGTATATAAGATCATTCCTACCTGTATGGTCTGATGTGGATAGTGTGAATATGGATGTGTTAAAGAATTCTGTGATTGTAGTTTATTGGACAGGTGACATGAGACATCAAAATATATATTTCAGCAAAGAGGCAAGGTTGCTACATACACTGGAATCAATAGAGTAACATTAAAATCGTTTTTATTTTACCTGGGTTCTAGTTTTTTAAATTTTTAAAAATGTTTTTAACTTATTTTTGAGAGAGAGAGAGAGGCAGAGTGTGGTAAGGGGCGGAAAGAGAAGGAGACACAGAATCCGAAGCAGGCTCCAGGCTCTGAGCTGTCAGCACAGAGTCTGATGCAGGCTCGAACTCACAGACCGCAAGATCGTGCTCTGAGCTAAGGCCAGATGCCTGACTGAGTGAGCCACCCAGGCACCCTGGGTTTTAGTTTAAAAAACAAAAACAAAAACAAAAACAAAAACTGTTAGCCTTTAGCTTTTTTTTTCAGTTTTGATATGTATATTATGCAAAATTTATAGTAAAACTTTATCTGCTTAATAATTCTATGGAAAGAGAAATAAAAAGATGGAATAAAGGCGAACTGATACAAGAATGAATTATAGCATTAAAAAGAATGAATTATAGCATATTCCATATCTCATTATTTTAAGTCAGTGCATAGCATAATTAAGCCCTTGTAAATAAATGGAAAAATTGATTAAGTCCTAATAAGTAAAATAAGGAAAATACAATTCAAAATAACTTTATTGAAATAGGCTAGAATAGCCCCTTATCCCATTTTTTCCTGAATTTCAGTCTGGATCCTGCCAAAACTTTAGCAACTTTACCATGGATCTCCCCCTTTAAAAATGTAAAGGAGAGGGGTGCCTGGGTGGCTCAGTCAGTTGAGTGTTTGACTCTTGATTTTGGTTCAGATCATGATCCCAGAGTCGTGGTATCAAACCCCTTGTCGGACTCCTCACTGAGCATGGAGCTTGCTTAAGATTTTCTCTCTCTTTCCCTCTTCCCCTCTCCTCCCTCATGCACTCTCTCTCTCTAAAAACAATAAAAGTAAAAAAAAAGTATTTTTTTTTTTTTAAGTATAAGTCTAACGCTGGAAATGCCTAGGACAGAATAAGACAAAGCAGTTTGATGCCAGCCATGCTTATCCTGTTAGATGGTAAACAATAGTAATAAATATGAACTGGATAAGCCTGAAAACTGAGGACACTAGCACAGAGGTGTTGGGAGTACGATTTCTGACACATGTGGGTCCCATAAATAGCACTGCTAAGTCATAATGCTTTGGGGTCAGTTTCCACGAAATGGATCTTCCAAATTTCTTTCATCAAGCTTCCTTTCAATTCTCTCTAGCTTTATTAGGTAACATCATTTCTAAAGTTCTGATAATCCCTTTAATAAGGTGAATTTGTTTATCCTTAGATGTGAGGAAGGGTATAGGGGAGAATAGAGACAGTGGCATATCAGAAGTTATTCTAAGTTAAAAAAAAAATACGACTGTCAAAGGTATCATGACCATGATATCAAGATAGGTGACTGGTATTCTGTACAAATTTTAGACAGTGTTAGCTGGCATATGTGACCATCTGTTCACTACTTTAGGACAAGATTTGTTTGTTTTTGTGGCAGAACTAATTCTATCTGTTTCAAAGGACTTTTGAAACAGTGCTTACTGTACACCAGTATAACTCGCAAGCAGATAAGTTTACCTTAAACCCACTTCAAAACATATTCTGACTGTGACAGCTCATATGATCTCCTCCACTCTTGCCTCCAGTACATGTGTGGTTTTATTGTCCTAATTAACTGAGGACTGATTATACCTGGGGGATATTGCACAATACAAGAAGAGATGAGGAGAATATATAATCAGACAGTGGAAATCTTAAAAAAAAAAAAAAACTTCATAGAAAGGGGATGACTTTAGTATCAAGAGATGGAAAGGACATTCCAGGGAAAGAAGAGAATAAAGAAAACAGGCAGGAAAATGTAGAACAATGAATAGGTCAGTGAAAGTACAGGTTAGGGTCGGGGATGAGATTGTAAAAAGGTTTTTGAGCCTCAGGCTATAGGATTCAGATTTATTCTAAATGTGCTAAGGCATAAGTCAACAAACTTTTTCTATTAAGATCCAGATAGCAAATACTTTGGGCTTTGCAGAGTAAGAGGCAAAATCAAGGGTATTATGTAAGTACTTACATGACAAGAGAGAAAACAAATTTTCACAATGAAATTCAAATATAATAATAATAATAGAGCACTTTTTTGAATACAGGCCTACAGTATGAAATTCTTTGGGGATCACATTTTGCTTACTTAGGGTTCAAAGTTAGTGTACCCTACAACAAATGCATTACAAATGTTCACATGTAAAAACTATTCTTAGTTCACAAGCTGTACAAAAACAGGCAGCTGTATTGGATTCACAGGATGTAGTTTGTTGACCTCAGCATTAGGGAATCATTCCATGTTTTTGAGACAGGGAGACAATCTGATCATAATGTTGGTTGCATTAGATGAGACAAACTAAAGGCAGTGTAGTATAGACAAGAGATAACGAGAATGTAACTTATATATAATGTCATGGTTTTGAGTGGTCATGCTCAGGAAAGCAACTAAAGTAGAGCAAGAAAGAATCTTGGGTCAAGTCAAAGTCAGATAAGCAGCAGTAACGACTTAGATGGATAAACCTTTATCCTAAGGAGAGGTTCACTCCCTTTTCTATACCTTGACATGTGTGGGACCTCTTACTTGTACTGGGAAAAGAGTCCAGATCTCTTTAGGCAAGTCTTGCCCCTGATTGAAGCAGAGTAAAAAAAAAGCTAAGAGAACCTCCAGAATAAAACATTTGAAAGACGAACTTACTGGGCAAGAAGAAGGGAAGCACTTTGAACTCTATTTTCAGGCACTGCAGAGACCCTTTGAAATCAGGAGAATAATCATTTCTCTATGAAGTGGTTTTGTAGCTACAGTGAGTCATCATATCTTTGCAATCCATGGTGTCAGTTATATAATCTTGTCAACTGGGTCAAACTCTCAGTTATCCAGTAGATATACTAATAAGTTTTAATGCCATGTTGCAGAGATACTGTATCAAGTGAAGATGCATTCTAAAGAGTAGAAATTATGTGCTGTTGAAGATTTATCTTGAACCCGAACCTTATTCACCTAGAATCCGAGCGAATATGTGCACATGCTTTAAGGAACAGTGTTAGAGCTGTGGAAGTCTATTTACATAGAATGACCAAGGATCCTGCTTGGATAGTCAGTGTTAGAAGAGAGGGATAGTTCTGAATAAAGCACTGTCTATTAATTAAATTGTTCTCCAGCCCAGTTCCCACAGACTTCTACTTCAGTCTTAAGGTAGTGGGACACAATAAAGGATGGCATCAAAACTGAACTGAGAGATTAAGAACCCTTGGAATTAGTGATTTCATCATTAGAAGGATAATTGCTCTTGACAAAGATCTTAGCACACTTGAATCAGGTATTTACTACCTTCGGGTAGATGTTGGCGACATAGCACTTGCATGCCCCTGAAAACAGGGGCTTCCTTAATTTTTGTGCATAGGTGCCTTAGTTCCAGCCCTGGTTAGCAAGCATAGACAGCAATTTTGGTGACAACTAGATGCAAATAGCAGGGGGAAAATGGGGAGTTCCATTGGAAGCCATCACGTGTAGTCTTTTGAAAACTCATAGAAAGACAGTCACCCAATAAGCACTTGTAGAATGAATCTTGGGGTGACTTTGAAAGAATGTGTATTATTGCCTCACATTTTCTGTGGCACATGATGAGCTATAAATATAAAAATGATTCAGGGGCACCTGGGTGTCTCAGTTAGTTAAGCGTCCAACTTCGGCTCAGGTCATGATCTCACAGTCCATAAGATCTAGCCCCATGTCAAGCTCTGCACTGACTGCTCAGAGCCTGGAGCTGCTTCAGATTCTGTGTCTCCCTCTCTCTCTGCCCCTCCCTTGCTTGTGCTCTGTCTGTCTGTCTATCTCTTTCTGGAAAATAAACATTAAAAATTTTTTTAAATGATTCAAACAATCACATAAACATTTTATCACATATGAAGACTTAGATATTGTATGGGTATGTGAATCCCCCTTCCACAAATCAAATTGAATTTGGTATATTACATTCCTCCTGGAAAGCTACAGAGAAGTTGCAGCCACACAGTTACGTTATTTCCCACTCAGTGTTTGCTTTATAATGAAGGAAAAATAAGCTATTTCTTAAGGAACAGGTGTAGTGCTAGTTAGTCAAGAGAATAGCAAACAGCAGTGGGTTGCTGCCCTGGAAACAGCCTGGTGTCCTAGCAACAAGCACGTTCGTTTGCTTGGACTGCCCTGTAGAGTTCTGTCAACATAGGTAAAGGGCTTACCTACAGCACTTAAGCGACAGCCTTTCTGTTTCAGAGTAAAGTGAGGCCCATATATGTAAACCTGGAAATGAAGGAGAAACCAGATTATTCTGCTAAGCAACCAGTGGCTTGGAAGGTAAAAGGATAGCAATGTAGGGGTTAAATTTATTCAGATTTACTTTTCATCTAGAGGGGGCTGGAAGTAAGTTTCTTTCTTTAATTGTTGGCTCTCCTAAAGGAAGAATCAAAACTTTGGTGGCAGTGGCTAAGACTATGACCTATGACTCTGTTCTCCCTGCCTTCTTTGGGTTAAAAAGTGCAGTATTTTCCCAAAACTTCATTCGACCTCTGCCTCCATGAGTAGCCACAAAGAGTAGGCAAAAAAGGACAGGACCTATCCTGGTGGTGATTAAGTTGAAGCTCCCATTTTTCCACATATTTTAATTATAATCCTTAAATTCTATGGGAATACTTGAGATTTTTGATTTGGAAAATATTCAAAATATCTCATGAGACCCATAGGAAATCTCAATGATTGGAACTAGCTATAGTATAGCATATAGGGCAAATTTTCTGAGGCCAGGGCAAAAACTTGATAGGATTTGTATTTGGCCCCTTACACTCTTTTATTCTTTCTTTCTTCTTGAGTGAGAGAGAGCAAGCACAAGGAGGAGAGGGGCAGGAAGAATCCCAAGCAAGCTCCACACTCAGCATGGAGCCCAATGCGGGGCTTGATCCCACCACCACGAGATCATGACCTGAGCCCAAATCAAGAGTCTGATGACCAACTGTCTGAGCCACCCAGGCATCCCATCCCTTACCCTCTTTTAAAAGATCCCTTCCACTTTGTCTTTTTCCATTTTTTCACCTTTCCACATTTATTTAATTGAGCCAGAAATTATTCTAATCATAGTGAATCATCATTGCCTTCTCTACAACTCTAGAGATGTACAAAAATAGTAGGTACCATCCAAGCAAGTGATGAATTTCAATTCAGGAGTGGTATGTTCAATATTAGATCAAACATGTTTTTAGAGAGCTAGATGAATTGGAAATTTCGGTGTTGCCAGTTGAGAACCTATTACTTTTCAATACATTCTCAGTAAAATTGAACCTCAAAGAGATCTCTCCTAAAAGAACATCTACCTTCAAAATTTGGAATAAAGTATATTGAGAAACAGTATTTTTTTTCTCCTCATTTGTTTGTGTGTGTGTGTATGTATATAATTTTATTATTGCGTAGCAAGAAATAAAATACTTAAATAAAACATCTATCCCTGTTGAATGCCTTGACCTTGACCCTTTTATTGGTTGGTATAGCCTGGTAAGTCACACACACACACACACACACACACACACACACACACACACACAAGTGTTTTTCAGTTTTGCATAACTAAATCACCAGAAGCGAAAGAAAGAAAGAAAGAAAGAAAGAAAGAAAGAAAGAAAGAAAGAAAGAAAGAAAGAAAGAAAGAAATCCCACTTTAATAATGAATCTCAGCTCTTAGTTTAGTTTCTAAAAAAATTCAGTTTTCATTTAGACTTAATATGATGATATTAGGTTCAGTTTTCATTTAGACTTAATATGATGATATTAGGTTCCAGGAATCGGTAAAAACTAACATAGGAGAGTAATGAAACAAATCATAAAATTAGTTTAAAAATTCAAGTGGATGCCTGAAAAATGTCTTTGGTAACTGTGGAGATAATTGTTCATAACAAAGAACATGTTGAGTAACTATATTGTTATCATTATGACAACAGGCTTTTAGAATGAAGTCTTAGACAGAAGGAAATGATTTCCTGCTTCCAAGTTGGTGACCAATCTAGATATTAAAGCTACAAATGACTTATATTGTATTTCAGCAGATTACATTTAATTAATTAGTAAAAGGAAAACACAAACAGATGAAAGACTTTTTCTGGAGTATGATTGACAAGGAAAAAACAAATGATACTGAGTGATGGTATGAGGGAACTTTCAGCAAAGCATACAGAGAGAAAGGAGGAAGTAATCACGGATAAAGCCAACCAATATAAAGGTAGAGTCTTGAAGAAGACAAGAACGTTTTTGTTAAAAGTGAATACAGGTATGTTGTACACCTGAAACTAACATATATTGTATGTAAACTATGCTTCAATTTTAAAAAAGTGAAAATAGAGAAAGTTATATATATGTACATTGCTGACAGCTTAGATAAGTGCCCAAATATATTTTATTTTAAGCAATGCCTTTAATTAAATGTAAACAGCAAATTCAGTCATTATGTCAACTTCTATTTTAGTAACATGTTTAAAGCAGATTACAAATCTCCTAGTAACCATGTAGTCACAGTTCTTCTTGAAAAAAAATTGTTTCTCGGCAGCAGTTGGTTCTGAAAGGCAATGTATTTGGTAGAAACAAACTTTTACACCGAGATGTATTATTTTGTAGGCAAGTATGTGAATTTTGACTTGCAGTATGCTCATTGAAATTTATTTGGTTTTCTGAAGGATAGTTCCTCACAAAGTTAAACACAGGTTTAACAAAAGTTTTAAAGTCCTGTTAAGGATTTCCTAAGAGTTCTCATCTCACTTACTTCCATTTTACTTCTGCTTCTCTGTGGTCACTACTGCTGCGCAAGAAGCAATTTTGCAAGCATTTATATGGCTGTGAGCCATGTATGAGTCAATTAGATTGCCTATTTTTTAAATCTCTCTAACAGTTTATAGAACAGACTAACCCCTTCTCTCACACTGCATCAGGCCTGGATTCTGCCCTTTTGAGGAAGAATACATTAGACCAAAAAAAAAAAAAAAAAAAAAAAAAAAAAAAAAAAAAAAAAGAGCATCTCAACAAGATCAGAGCAGAAAGTATCAAACTCTTCTCCCTCTCCCCCTTTTAAAAATGATATACAAATGCCTCTTGAGATCTATTTGAAACACATGTGCAATGCTCAGAAAATAGTAATCCATCAGTAACAGGGTCTAACAGATTCCCCTATCCCTAGATACCCCCACCCCCAACCCCTTATTCTTCTAGATTTGTTTGTTCTAAATTCACTAAGCCATATTGCTTCTCAAAATTGCAATTAACTTCCCATGAGAAACCCACTGCCTATGAATTCGGGTCTCTGTAGGTAGAAGAGAATGTCAGCAATGTGAAACATAGTCTGTTTAATATCATCCTAGGCCAGTACTTAACTGAACTAAATATAATGGACTAATAAAAAGAGTAGCATGGATAATACATAAGAAAACAGGAGATAGAAAAAAAATGTTTTTAATTGTCTCTGGGGGCAACAGACTTGCTTTCCTTCCTCTTTACTTCCTTCCTTCTGCCCTTCATTTCTATGTGCTGATGAAACTTATATTAGCATTAGTTTGTATTCCTTAACCACAGGGCAGATGCCTAGGCCACTGGTGATGAGAAGTAGGCTAATAGTGTGCTGAAGAAAAACTCAACCTGCAATTTCTACTTCATGTGTTTGCATCATAGGAACTACTTGGTTTGCCTTGATAAGATAATTAGATGCTATTTTTTTCTACATATACATTCCATATTAGATAATACAGCAATTGATGCTGGCCATTAGCTACCAAGGGATTGTACCTCTTTTTGCTCATCAGTACAGCCCAAGAATCTAGCAGAGCATGGCACAGAATAGGCACTCAATAAATATTGAGGGATAAAGTGGCTTTAGTTTACTTTTTCTAAACATTTACAAATGCTAAAACTATTTGCACTTATCCAAGCATACCAGGTTCTCCACATCTCTCTGGATTTTGACCCATTGATAACCCAGTGTAGAATTTCTTTTAATTAGCCTCTTACCTATAGATTCCTACTTAGCCCTCAAGTTTCAGATGGAGGAATAATGCACCTGTGATGCTTAGGTGGACTCCTCTGTTTAGTGATGTTTCTTCCTACACATAGCACACAGCATCTTGTATATACTGTTCTCTTCTGGCACTGGAATTGCTTATTGGCTTAAGAGAATACCCTTTCTTTAGGCTACGAATTCTTTAATGGAACATATCTTTTCATCATTGTAGCCTCAACCCTAGCATGGGTCTGATTTGTTGGGATTCAGGCAATGTCAATTCAATGGAAGCCATTTCCTTTCATATCCCAAAAGGAAAAGTGAGATATCTACTCAAGCAGTTGGGATATAATCTGATGCATCTCCGAGTAGAAACATGATACAGTAAGGCCCATGGGAGCACAAAGGAGAGCATGGTTATTTATTCCTGAATATCAGGATTAGATTCTATAGAGAAGGTGACATTTGACCTGTCCTTGGGATAATGAGGAGCTCACCAAGTGGATAAGGTAGAAGACAGAACACTGTGAGCAAAGACATCAAAATTTAAAAGTACACAGTGCAGCACTGCAATTCTGCTTCCAGCTAAGATGGAATAACAGGAACCAGATTTATCCTCTCACCTGAAGCAACTGGAAATTTCATATTTCATAAAATATATGAAATGATGGTTTCAAGATATTATACACAGGTAACAAAGGATAATGACAGATGCAAAGTGGAAAACAAGTAACATGAGCCTCATGATTGGCTCAACTTACCTAGAGAGAATTTCCAGGCCATGATTCAAGGAGAAGGAAACTTAGGCAAGGCCTGCTTGTTTCCCTGGGTTGAGGGGAGCCAGGAGTCTCAGGAGACCAGGTGCCTATTGTTTACAACAAAATATACTGGAGCTACAAAAAGAAAGAACTCCAGAGACTGAAAAGATTTTCCCCTGGAGTCTTCAGCTGAGTACTGATTAACATTTACATGTGAAGACACTATCTGAGGCTGGGGAAAGAACAACCAAAAGGTTTAAAGGGAATAATCCCTGGAGTTAATCCATTGATGGAAATACTTCCTTGTCCTGATTCCAGAGTAGAAATCCTCATAACTAACAGAATATTGGCCAGAAAGGTTTTGCCTCAGTAGTGGGACAAAATTAGCCATGGATTCAAAGCCGCTCTAGTTGGACCTACCAAAGCTCAAAAGCAAGATCTGTGTACCAGTTTTCTATTGCTGTGTAATAAACTGCCACACATTTAGCAGTTTAAAGCAAAACCAGGGGCGCCTGGGTGGCGCAGTCGGTTAAGCATCCGACTTCAGCCAGGTCACGATCTCGCGGTCCGTGAGTTCGAGCCCCACGTCAGGCTCTGGGCTGATGGCTCAGAGCCTGGAGCCTGTTTCCGATTCTGTGTCTCCCTCTCTCTCTGCCCCTCCCCCGTTCATGCTCTGTCTCTCTCTGTCCCAAAAATAAATAAACGTTGAAAAAAAAATTTTTTTAAAGCAAAACCAAATTTATCTCACAGTTCCGATGGATTAGGAGTCCTGGTATTGGTTAGCTGGTTCTTCTGCTCAGGACCTCACTGGGCAGAAATGAGGTGAGGGTGTTGGCTGTGGCTATGGTTCTCACTTGAGGCTTGGAGTCCTCTTCCAAGATCATTCAAGCTGTTGGCAGAATTCACTTTCTTGTAGTTGTAAGACAGAGATCACTGTTTTCTTGCTAGGTGTTGGTGTGGGACCACTTTAAGCTCCCCAAGGGCCCTCATAGGTAACAGACCAGTGGGAATGTTGTCTCTAATGTTATCATCTGTATCTTCTTTCAAAGTCTCTTCTGATTTGGTCAGGCCTACCCTGGATGATATCTCAATGCCTGGTGTAGTTCTAAATGTATGTAGAGGAGGGGCGCCTGGGTAGGTCAGCTGATTGTGTCCGACTTCAGCTTGGGTCATGATCTCATGGTTCATGGGTTTGAGCCCCACGTCGAGCTCTGTGCTAACAGCTCATAGCCTGGATCCTGCTTCGGACTCTGTCTTCCTGTCTCTCTGCCCTTCCCTGCTTGTGCTCTTTCTTTCTCCCTCTCTCAAAAATAAGTAAACATTAAAAAAAATTTTTTTTTAATGTATGTAAAGGAAATATTTAAGACAATTGCATTAAAACTGGGAGGGTAAAAGGATATAAAAATAAGCATGGTTTCTGTACTTTTTTTGAACTGGTAAGTTGTCAACACCAGTAAACTGTGAAAAGTTGTACACATATAAAATGTAATACCTAGAATAATCACTAAAAAAGCCTATACAAAGAGATATATGCAAAAAAATACCACACATACATAAAAATGGAATTATAAAAATTGTTCAAGTAACCCATTAGAAAGCAGAAAAAAAAGAACACAGAGAAGCAAAACAAAAAGACAATAAACACAAAACAAAAAATGAAATGGCACATTTAAGTCCTAAAATAACAATAATCACATTGAATGTAAATGATCTAAAACACAAGTCAAGGATGCCTGGATGGCTCAGTCTGCTAAGCGTCTGACTCCTGATTTCAGCTCAGGTCACAATCCCATGGTTGTGGGATCGAGAACCAGTCAGGCTCTGTACTGGGTGTACAGCCTGCTTAAGATCCACTTTCTCTCTCTCTCCTTCTCTCTCTCTCTCCCTTTGCTCCTCTGCCTCTCACTCCTGTTCTTGCTCTCTCTAAAAAACAATAAAACACCAACTATAGAGCTAAAATATTCAAGATAGTTTGGTACTGGTAGAAAAATAGACAAATGGATCAATGGAACAGAATAGAAAGCCCAAAAACATAGTCAACTGATCTTTGACAAGGGAGCAAAGGCAGTAAAATAGGAGCCATGATAGTCTTGTCAACAAATGGCCCTTGAACAACTGGAAATCCACACACACAAAAATGAATCTGGACACAGACTTTACACCTTTCATAAAAATTAACGCAAAAAGGTTCTTGTGTAGGGGCATCTGAGTGGCTCAGTCAGTTAAGTGCCTGGATCTTGACCTAGGCTCAGGGCATGATCTCATCACTCATGAATTCAAGCCCCACATCAGGCTCTGTGCTGGTGGTGCAGAGTCTGCTTGGGATTCTCTCTCACCCCCCTCTCTTTGCTCCTCCCCTATGTGTGCTCTCTTTCTCTCTCAAAATAAATGAATAAACTTTAAAAAAAAAGGATCTCATGTAAATATAAAATGTAAAATAACTATAAAATTCCTAGAAGGGAACAAAGGAGAAAATCAATGATCTTGGTATGGTAATGACTTTTTAGATAAGACACCAGAGGCATGATCCATGAAATGAATAATTGACAAGCTGGACTCCAGTGAAATTAAAAACTTCTACTCTGAGAAAGACAATGACAACAGAATGAACAGACATGTCACAAAATGGAAGAAAATATTTGTAAAATATCTGCTAAAGGACTCTTACCCAAAATATACAAAGAATCCTTAAAACTCAACAGTAAGAAAGTGAACAATCCAATTAGAAAGTGAGCAAAAGACCTAAACAGACATCTCACCAAAGAAGATACACAAATGGTAAATAAGTAAATGAAAAGATGCCCAACAGTGTATGTCAGTAGGCAATTGAAAATTGAAGAAATGATGAGATACCACCACACACCTGTTAAAATGGCCAAAATGTGGAATGCTGATGACATCAAATGCTGACGTGAATATAGATCAACAACGGCTCTCACTCACTGCTGGTGGAATGCAAATAGTACAGCCACTTTGGAAGACAGTTTGACAGTATCTTATAAAATTAAACATACTCAACATATAATCCAGTAATCACATTCCTTGGTATTTACCCAAAGGAGTTGAAAATTTATATCCACACAGATGTTTTTAGTAGTTTTATTCATGACTGTCAAAACTTGGAAGCAACCAATGTCTTTTAGTAGGTGAATAGATAAACAGTAGTACATCCAGGCAATGGAATATTATTCAGCACTAAAAACAAAGAGCTATTAACCCATGAAAAGATATGGAGGTGAATTAAATGCATAGTACTAAGTGAAAGAAGCCAATCCAAAAAGGCTACATGCTATGTGATTCCAACCATATGGCATTCTGGAAAAGGCAAAAATATGGAGGGGGACAGTAAAAATGTCAGTGATGTCAGTGGTTATGAGGGAGAGAGGCTTGAATAGGCATAACACAGAATTTTGAGGGCAGTGAAACTACTCTGTATGATACTATAATAGTGAATACATGTCATTATACATTTGTCCAAACCCATACAATGTAAAACATCAAGACAGAACCCTAATGTTAACTATGGACTTTGGGCGATAATGATGTGTCACTGTTGGTTCATCAATTGTAACAAATGTACTACTAGGGGTAGAGGTGTTAAGTGGAGGAACATCTGTATTTCAGAGGCAGGGATATAATTATAGGAACTTACTGTACTTTCCACTCATTTTTTCTGTGAATCTAAAACTGTTCTAAAAAATGAAATCTATCAAACTTTTTTCAAAAATGAAGATATTTAAAACTGCTATTGTGAGTTATTTAGTACGTTTTACAGCATGTCTGTATGTGATTTCTTAGCCACTGAAATGGTTTGGTTTTTCAAATTTTTCATACCTTTATAATGTTAGAGGATACCATACTTCTATTAAAATATCAGATAAGAATATTCCTTCAAGGCATAAGAACTATAAAAACATACATATACTCATGAGATATGCAGTATAACTATACACACCGTATATTTTTGAAAAACCCTAAAAATTATATAAATATTTGGTCCTTCATACTAGATACTAGAGGAAGGAAAATTTTTTTAGCTTCCTCTTTTAATACAACTGAAAATAGTACAGAGTCTTTACTTGTATATTAAGATAGAGACACATACACAAATACACTTAAACACAAGCAAATTCACAGACTATGATGTCAGAGACCTTGTTCAAATTATGCTTCTGTCATATACTAGCTTCTTGACATGTATAAGTTAAATAATATTCTGAGGCTCAATGTGTCTTTATCTTCAAATGGAGATCTGTCAGAGGGTTATGATAATTAAAATGAGATAATCAGATAAAATTCTAGAAATATACAAGGTACATAATAAGGGCTTACTAAACATTGATAAACATAATAAATATTCATTACAGTTACAAATATTAACTGTTATTACATTTATCCAACACTTTTCTGACATTTTATTCCATATAATTTATGAAGTTTAAAATAAATATCTTTGTGAAAAACTTGTATTTGTCTCTTTACAAAAAAAGTTAAAAAGTACTTATAATTAAAAATTTTAATCTTTTGGAATGCTTCTATTTAGAAATCAGATAATTACATTTTAATAGTGAGAAACTCAATAGCGAAATGAACAATTCACTTATAAATAATTGTGTTTTTATTTTTCACAAATGCCAATTCTTGGTCATTATGAATGCATTCTCCCTTTCCTAATTACCTATTCAGTGAAAATGCATAAAACTCATTTATTTAGAGTGCAAGTAGTTGAGATAATCAAATAATCGAAAACATTTTACTCTTCATATTTGCAAAGAAAATCCCAATCAAAATTAATTCCAAATAGGCAAGCTGATTTGGAGAACTTTAAAATAAAAAAAATTTTTTTTTTAGATTATGCTTTCAACAGTGTTTCTTACAGATTCTATAAACAGGTGTTCATGTCAGTACATGGTGTTCAAAAATATGATGTTGAACCCACTAAAATCTTTAAGTTATTCTGAATAATGTAAGCAATTCATAATTTTTTTGTCAAACTCATATTTCAAAAAAACACATACACTGTATGTGCAGAGACTTTAAACTATGCTTTGCAGGGTAAAATAGGTGAAGAGGACTAAGAGGTACAAGCTTCTAGTAATAAAATAAGGAAGTCATGGGGATGTAATATATAGGATAGGGAATATAGTCAATAATATTTCAATAACTTTGTATGGTAACAGATAGTAACTAGATTTATCATGGGGATCATTTTGTAATGTGTAAAAAATACTGAATCACTATGTTGTACACCTGAAATTAATGGGATATTATGTGTCAATTATGCCGCAATAGAAAAAAAAGTACTATGGGTGGTGCCTGCATGGCTCAGTCAGTTGAATGTCTGACTCTTGATCTCAGCTCAGGTCTTAATCTCAGGGTCATGAGTTCAAGCCCTGCATTAGGCCCACTTTAGGAAAAATACTATGCTTTGCATAGACTAAAAAGCTGTATTATACAGTAAGACTGTATTCTAGCTGGCCTTATCTGAAACAGAAGTTTTATACACATATATGCATGTGTATATATATATATATATATATGTATGTATATGTGTATATAATGTATATATGTATATGTGTATATATATATATGTGTGTGTATATATATATATATATATATATATATATATATATCTTGAGCTATAGTGATGATTGAATATGAATTCTGAGAACTTGAAGACTGGTATATAGGGGTGACATATTTTAGAAATAGCTAAGGAAAGATATTTAGCTTTTCAAATTTAGTCTTTAAAAGATAAGATGTACCATGTATGTTCATGGAAATATTTTGTCTTCTTAAAATACCTTTAAGTGGACATGGATTCATTGAAAATGATATGGACAGATTGAATCATTTTGTTGAAAATAGAAAGCAGAGGAATTAATATAAAGGATAAAGGAGTTTTAAAAATAATTTGCTTATGGGGTGCCTGGGTGGCCTAGTCAGTTAAAAGTCAACTCTTGATTTCAGCTCAAGTCATGATCTCATGGTTCCTGGGATTGAGCCTTCCTTGCCTTGGTTCGAGAGATGGAGCCCTGTGTCTGGCTACATGCTGACAGCACAGAGCCTGCTTTGGATTCTCTCTCTCCCTTTCTCTCTGCCCCTTGCTCTCTCTCTTTATTTCACAAAATAAATAGATAAACTTAAAAAATAATAGTAATAATTTGCTTGCAATATGTGTAAGTCAAATCATTTTGCTATATGCTCAAACTTATACAATACTATATACCAATCATATTTCAACAAAACTGAAAGAAAAAATTTGCTGAAATGCCAACTGCTTCTTTTCATAAAGTGAAAAAGGAATTTGAAAGAAATATAAGCTAAAAGAAGACATCATCTTTCCCAGTTAAAACTAGGTTATTAAGGTAATAAATCTTATTGGTACTATAAAAAGCAATATTAATAACCAATATTAGAGTTTTATAGTTTATTAAATTATTTCTTATCAATTATCTTATTTGTTTCTCACAGCAATATCTGAGGCAGGCATTATCATAATTCCCATATTCCAGATGAAAAATTTGAGACTCAGAAAGGATACTCCCCATTTTCATCATTTAACTTTTCTGATGAATCACAAGAAAGATAATTTTCCCTTTCTCTAGGCAGTTAAGAGTTGTTTTCTGGGTTAGTGATTTTTTTTTTTTAATTTTTTTTTTTCAACGTTTATTTATTTTTGGGACAGAGAGAGAGACAGAGCATGAACGGGGGAGGGACAGAGAGAAAGGGAGACACAGAATCGGAAACCGGCTCCAGGCTCTGAGCCATCAGCCCAGAGCCTGACGCGGGGCTCGAACCCACGGACCGCGAGATCGTGACCTGGCTGAAGTCCGACGCTTAACCGACTGCGCCACCCAGGCGCCCCTGGTTAGTGATTTTTTTTAAAAGTCCCATGTTGGGGAAATAATGGTCATGTATAGGTGGCAAGGAGATACTATTTCCTACACATTGACACAGCAAACTATGATGGCCAATGCTGCCTTGTGAGGACTCAAACCAACCTTACAAAACTCTCCACTATTCTATAATCTGGAAATAGATATTAAGTCCATCCTGGCTCCCTCAGGAATTTAGCTTGGCATTTAGGGAGTGGGAATGTGTGTACTCTGGCATTAGGGGTCACTCTGATGCTCAGTCCCTCTGATGTTTACTAGAACATTAGTTAGGAGGGAATACAGGACAAGGAAACAGGCCAGAGGTCCCAAAATGTAAGATAAAACACAATAAGGTGTCCTAAATAGGATTTCAATTCATTCAATCTACTATTTCAAATAACCACCATAGAATGCTTTCTAAAATTTTTCTTTTGCTAATGTGAGATTACCTTGTATTTGGAGGGCATATGTTTCAGTCGCCACACAACTCTCAATTTGTTCTGCAAGCCAAATAGTTCTGTTTTTAGAAACATGTAAACTACTGTAGTTATCTCACAAAATCAGATTAAGATATATCACTGGGTGGAGCAGGGAAGATATGTGACTTGAGACTATGAGATGGAGTAATTCCAGTTTATGAATCTGGAGAGCTTATAATGAAGATTTGGAAAGATAAGTATTAGCAAGGATAATGAGAGACATTACATAATCAGAAATGGATTACTCTGGGCACCTGGGTGGCTTAGTCAGTTGAGCATCCGAATCTTGATTTCAGCTCAGGTCATGTTCTTGGGATTGGTTCATGGGATTGAGAGCCCCATTGGGCTCTGTGCTGACAGCACATAGCCTACTTGGGATTCTTTCTCTCCTTCTGTCTCTGCCCCTCCCCTGCTCATGCTCTCTCTTTCTCTCTCAAAGTAAATAAATAAACATTAAAAAAAAAAAAAAAGAAATCGGTAACTCATCAAAAAGATGTAACAATCCTAAATGTGTATGCACCTAACAAGAGGGCATCAAAATATATGAAGCAAAAACTAATAGAACTAAACGGAAAATTCCACATTTATATAAGGAGGTATCAATACTTCTTTCTTAGAAATCAATAGAACAATTTAATAAAAAACCAATAGAATATAAAAGAACAATACCATCAATCAACTTGATCCTATTTACATTTATAGAATATTCTACCATCAGCATAATAATTTTTTCAAATGTATATGGAACATTTACCAAAATAGACCATAGTCTGGACCATAAAGCAAATCTTAACAAATTTAAAGAATTCAAACCATACAAGAATAGGCAAATTCATAGAGACAGAAAGTAGGCTAGAGTTGCAAGAGACTGGGGGGAAGGAAGTTTTTGTTTAATAGGTTAAGAGTTTCTATTTGAAATAATTTTTAAAATTCTAGAAATAGACAGTGGTGATAGTTACATAGCATTGCAAATGTGTGTAAAGTCATTGAATTGTACACTTAAAAATTATTAAAATGGTAAAATTTTTTATGTATCTTTTACCACAGTAGATAAAATCAGTTGGAGAAAAATTCACATACACAGTATGTTAGCTGACCAGAACAAAATTAAGCAAGAAAACAATAGAAAGATATGAGTAAAATCCTCAAATATTTGGAAGTTAAACAACACATTTCTAAAATAAACCAAGTACCAGGGTGCCTGAGTGGCTCAGTCAGTTAAGCATCTGGCTCTTAATCTTGGCTCAGGTCATGATCTCACAGTTTGTGAGTTGGAGCCCCACATTAGGCTCTGCACTGACAGTATGGAGCTTGCTTGGGATTCTCTCTCTCTCTCAAAAATAAATATTTATTTTTTTTTTTGAAAAATGTTTATTTATTTTGAGAGAGAGAGAGAGGCAGAGGGAGAGAGAGAGAGAGAGAGAGAAAATCCCAAGCAGACACCATGCTCAGAGTGGAACTCCACGTAGACTTTATCTCACTCTGTCTCTCTCTCTCTTAAAAATAAATAATAAACATTAAAAAATTCTTTTAAATCCTCAAAGATATATCAATTCCACACAAACTCTACCAGAAAATGGTAGAGAAAGGAACCCTTCCCAACTTATTGTATGAATCTAGCATTACCATGATAATAAAACAAGCAAAAAATATAAACAAAAGAGAAAAGGAAATAAACATAATATAAACATAGACACACACACACACAAACCTTTAAAATATTTGTAAATTGAATCCAGCAATATGTAGAAAGGATAATACTTCATGATAAGTTTGGGATTTACCCAAGGAATGGAAAGTTGGTTTAATATTTTACATTCTATGTAATTTACCCATATAAATACAATACAAAAGAAAAACTACACAATCATCTCAAGAGATGCAGAAAAAACATCTATTCTTGAATTTTTAGAAAGCTTATCAAATAAAAAAAAAAAAAAAAGAAACTTCCCATCTTAGTAGAGGATACCTGTAACTCACAAAATGATGAACAACTGAATTCTTTTCTTTATGATAAGGTACAAGGGAAGGATGTCCACCCTCATTGCCATTATCTAACATCGTACCAGAGGGCCAACCCAGTGCAATAAGACAAGAAAAAGAAATAATATAAATACATATTGAAAGGTAAGAAAGAAATCTCTCTCTATTGACCGACAGCAAATAGAGAATGCCAAAGAATGTATAAAACAGTTATTGGATCTAATGAGTGAATTTAGGAAAGTCATAAGATTATACTTTACATATAATATGCAAACATTAATTCTACTTCTGTAAAGTAGCAAAAACTATTAGAAATTGAAATTTGAAAACTATATGATAGTATAAAAATATGAAATATTTAGGTATAATCTAACAACATATATGCTAAAAATTATAAATTATTGATGTAAGAAGTAAAAGGGGACCCAAATAAATAGAAAGTACACTGTATTCATGGATTGGAAGGCTTTTTAGAATATCAATTCTCCCCAAATTAATCTATAGTTTTAATGTAATCTCTATCAAAATCTCAGCAGAGTATTTTGCACAGATTAGCAAGTTGATTCTAAAACTTCAGAAACAAAAGACCTACAATAGCTGAAACAATTTTGAAATGGGAAAACACACTATTTGATTCAAACTTACTATAAACCTACGGTTGTCTAAACAGTGTAATACTAGTAAAGGAAAAACATATAGATCCATTGAACAAAACAGAGAGTTTAGTTTCATACAAATTGGTCAATTGATTTTTGACAAGGTTGCCAAAGAATTCAGTGGTGAATAGTTTTTCAGCAACTGGTGATCAAATAATTTGACACCCACATGCAAAACTAAAAGAAAATTATCTTTCTGTTGTTGATTTATAATACAATTTTATTATGGTTAATTAACATACTTTGTATTATTTTATTTAAATTTGTCACGATTAGTTTTTGCTTCATGTATTTTATGTAAAGTCTCCTTATGCGGTGTGTACCGTACCTGCTTAGGATTGTTATGTCTTCTTGGTAAGTGACCATCTTCTTAATCTCTAACGGCCTTTTTTATCCTAATAATATTCCTTGTTTTGAAGCTTACATTGTCTGATATTAAAATAGTCACTCTGGCTTCCTTTTGCTTATTGTTTGCATAATACATCCTTTTCTATCCTTTTACTTTTAACCCATCTAAGTTTTTTTTTTTTTTTAATGTTTATTATTTTTGAGAGAGAGAGAGAGAGACAGAGAGAGAGCAAGCAGGGAAGGGGCAGAGAGAGGGAGACACAGAATCAGAAGCAGGCTCCAGGCTCTGAGCTGTCAGCACAGAGCCCGACGTGGGGCTCAAACCCACAGACTGCAAGATCATGACCTGAGCTGTTGTCAGCCACCCAACTGACTGAGCCATCAAGGCACCCCAGACCTATTTAAGTTTTTATATTTAAACCGGGTTTCTTGAGATGAACATGTAGTTGTTTTTTTTAATCCACTAGGACTACTTTGATCTTTTAATTGGTGTGTTTACTATTTACATTCAATATAATTATTGGTGTGGTTGATTTTAGGTTTACTATTTTGCTATGTATATTTTGTTCCCCTTTCCCCTCTTTTCTGCTTTCTTTTGGATAGTTTAAATAGTTTGAGTATTACACTCTACTTTATGTATTATATTTTGTTATTCTCTCTGTCTCCATTTCTATCTCTCTCTTTTTCTGTTTTTTTCTAGGGAAGAGTTTCTCAACAATAATACTACTGATATTTTGGACCAGATAATTCTTTGTTCTGTACAGCTGTTCTGTGCACTGTAGGACGTTTAGCAACATTTCTGGCCTCTACCCACCAGATGCCAGTTACACATTTCCCCCAGTGATGGCTGTCTCCAAACTGCCAATTGTCCCCTGATGGGCAAAACTATTGCAAGTTGAGAACCACTGCTCTCGATAGTAGAGTAGAAATACTTAACATTTCAGAGTCTTCTTAAGTAATGTTTTAATTTTAAGTAATATGAGAAATTTACAACCACATAAATCCCTTAATCTCTCCCCTTTATTGCATAGTTGTCACTGTTCTAAATTAACATGCATTTAGAACCCCATCAGACATGAAAACTTTTCTTTCAATAATTACACATATTTTAAGGAACTTTTTAAAAAATGGTCTTCTATGTTTACCCAGATATTACTGTTTTTATTCTTCTTTCATTCCTAAAGTTCCAGGTTTCACCTGGTATTATTTTCCTTCAGTCTGAAGAACTTTCTTTAACATTTCTTTTAGTTGGTCATGTGTTCTCTAACTTAGTTTATCTTCTTCTGAGAATATCATTATGTCTCCTTCATTTCTGAAGGATATTTTGCTGAATGTAGAATGCTGGGTTAACAATTTTTTCCTATCATTTTAAAAATGTCATTCTATTGTCTTTTGGCCTCCATGCTTTCTGACAAGAAGTCTACCATCATTGTTAACATCATTGTTCTCCTATATGTGATATGTCATTTTTCCTTAGCTGCTTTTTTTTTTTTAATTTTTTTTTTCAACGTTTATTTATTTTTGGGACAGAGAGAGACAGAGCATGAATGGGGGAGGGGCAGAGAGAGAGGGAGACACAGAATCGGAAACAGGCTCCAGGCTCTGAGCCATCAGCCCAGAGCCTGACGCGGGGCTCGAACTCACGGACCGCGAGATCGTGACCTGGCTGAAGTTGGACGCTTAACCGACTGCGCCACCCAGGCGCCCCTCCTTAGCTGCTTTTAAGATTTTTTCTGTATATATTTAGCTTTCAGAAGTTTGATTATAATGTGTCTGGTTGTGGTTTTCCTTGAGTTTATTCTGTTTTTGTTAACTAAACTTCTTGAATATGCAAGTTAATGTCTCTCACCAAATTTAGGAACTTTTCAGCCTTTGGTTCCTCACTTTTTTTTTCTGCACCAATTTCTTTATAGGACTCCATTGTTACAAATGTGAGACTTTTTTTTTAAATATGAGATTTATTGTCAAATTGGTTTCCATACAACACCCTGTGCTCATCCTAACAGATGCCCTCCTCAATGCCCATCACCCACCCCCCCTCCATCCCACCTCCCCTACCTCCCACCCCCCATCAACCCTCAGTTTATTCTCAGTTTTTAAGAGTCTCTTATGGTTTGGCTGTCTCCCTCTTTAACTTTTTTTTTCCCCTTCCCCTCCCCCATGGTCTTCTGAGATGGCCAACAGGCACATGAAAAGATGCTCAATGTCTCTCCTCATCAGGGAAATACAAATCAAAACCACACTGAGATATCACCTCACACCAGTCAGAGTGGCTAAAATGAACAAATCAGGAGACTACAGATGCTGGAGAGGATGTGGAAAAATAGGTACCCTCTTGTACTGTTGGTGGGAATACAAACTGGTGCAGCCACTCTGGAAAACAGCGTGGAGGTTCCTCAAAAAATTAAAAATAGATCTACCCTATGACCCAGCAATAACATTGCTAGGAATTTACCCAAGGGATACAGGAGTACTGATGCATAAGGGCACTTATACCCCCATGTTTATAGCAGCACTTTCAACAATAGCCAAATTATGGAAAGAGCCTACATGTCCATAAACTGATGAATGGATAAAGAAATTGTGGTTTATATACACAATAGAATACTACTTAGCAATGAGAAAGAATGATATATGGCCTTTTGTAGCAACGTGGATGGAATGGGAGAGCATTATGCTAAGTGAAATAAGTCATACAGAGAAAGACATACAAATGTGAGACTTTTGATATAGTCCCATGACTCCCTGAAATTCAATTCCATTTTTTTCTCTTTGTTCTTCAGAATCTATCTTTAAGTCCACTCTTTTCTCTGTCATCTTCCTTCTGCTTTTGAGCTCAACCAGTAAAATTTAAATTTCAAAGATTGTATGTTTTAAAACTGTTTTGTTTTTTTTTTTGTAATTTAATTTTTTTGCTGAGAACTTTACCTTTCAAAAATTTTATTTAATGTGTGTTTACCTTTACTTCACGGAGCTTATTTTAGTATCTCTTGTTTTAAAGTCTTTGTCTTATAATTTCAGCATCTGTGTCATCTTAGGGTTTGCACCTGTTCATTGTCTTTCCCTGAAGAATTGGTCACATTTCTTAGTTCTTTGCTTATCAGGTAATTTTGGAATGTATTCTGAACTTTTTAAATATTAAATTGTGTAGATATGAATACTGTTAAAATACTCTAAGGGATATCATCATCATTCATCATCATCATCATATCATTATCATCAAAGTTTTAGCAAGTGGTCAATTCAGTTAGCTTCAGACTATAAGTTTTTAAAATCACTTTCTAGACAGCAGGCAAACGACTAGGGTGTGCAACGTCTTGCTCAGAACTCTCCATCAAGAATGCAGATCCTTCATGCCCCCAGGAACTCCAGACTTCCCCATGCTGGAGTCTGAGCGTCTCTCAGCCCATGGCTGCTGGGCTGCCTGCACCAACTTCTTGTGCACTAGAAAGGGAATTCTACTGTTTGCTGAGATTATATTGCGCCAGGTGATTCTAATCTGGCTCAGCATCTCAATGCCAGGATACTCTTCTCTGTTGGTGGTTGAGATGGTCTGTGCTGAGATATTCTTTGTCATTTACATATGCGATCTACACACCAAGATACAGTTCATTCACTGGCCTTGGACTAATTTCTCCCGAGCCCTCATTGCAGCCATTCTCTACCTGATCACCTCCATTGTTGTCCTTGTCGAAAGAGGAGATCGGTCTATAAATCATTGCAGGGTCACTGGGCCTCATCCCTACGTGCCCTTGAGGTAATAAAGACATAGAGCAGCCTGAAATGACCGTGCAGATGTTCAGTGTCGGTGGACTCCCTTTATTTCTCTTTGATCTCTGGTTGGTGGTTTAATTCTTAGTTCAATTCTCAAAGCTTTTGCTATGCAGCCTTGGGTCTGTCCTATGCATATGCAGCTCAAGAATAAACTAGAATCCGGTATAGTTTTTTACACAGTATTAAGGCATCCTCTTCACTTCACCTCTTTCCAGGTTTCCTCCTATGCTTTCTGCCCCCACAGAGACCCCTTCTCCCAGTTCTTTTGTGCAGAAAGGAGAGATTTCTTTTTAGAGGTTTAACTGCTTATATCACGGCTGCTGAGCATTTCTGCTCATGGGGCCCACCCTTGGGACAAAGCCACTGGAAAAAGGGTGGGGGGGAGGGGCACATGGGTGGCTCAGTTGGTTAAGCCTTCGACTTTGGCTCAGGTCATGATCTCGAGGTCTATGAGTTTGAGCCCCACATTGGGCTCTGTGCTGACTGCTCAGATCCTGGAGCCTGCTTCAGATTCTGTGTCCCACTCTCTGTCCCTCCCCTGCTCTCACTCTGTCTTTCTCTCTCTCAAAAATAAATTAATAGTAAAAAAATTTTTGAAAAGACAAAAGAAAGAAAAGGTGGGGAGGGAACAGAAAACTCATTCTCAAATGTGTTGCTTCTCAAGTTTTGACTCCACTTCACAATCTGCCTGATTTCCATTTATGTTTAAGAGTCCTCATGGGGCGCCTGGGTGGCTCAGTTGGTTGAACGTCTGACTTCGGCTCAGATCATGATCTCATAGTTCGTGGGTTTGAGCCCCGCGTCTGGCTCTGTGCTGACAGCTCAGAGCCCGGAGCCTGCTTCCGATTCTGTGTCTCCCTCTCTCTGTGCCCCTCCCCCACTCACACTCTGTCTCTCTCTCCTTCAAAAATATAATAAACATTTAAAAAAAAATTTTTTTTTAAAAGAGTCCTCAGGTCATTGTTTTTGTGTATTTTGTCCAGAGCTTTTTAGTTGTAATCAAAGAGATAGGCCACAGTGGGTGCAGTCTTATTTTGTCAGAATTGGAAGCCACATTTTGAGAGTAGATGTAAGAAATACATTTCTTTAGGATGTTTGTAATGATATATAAAATTAATATAATGGAAGAGTAAGGTCTTGGAGATCACACAGCCCAATGGAACTCCCTCAATAGTTGCCTGGGGTAGGAAGAGGGTAAGGGTGCTAAATATAGACAACACCAATCAAGTATATTCTTAAAATAACTGACCAAATCAGAATTCAAGCATTCTAGTTATGCTGAGACATCTTGATGCCCTTTCTCATACTCTTCTTCAGTGGGTAGTTTACACAAACATCCTTTAGTGATGTCTAGGATAGTGATTTAGAAATTGTGCTATTCAGAGCTTTAGGCATTCCATAGAGCCTGTTCAAGGCCAAAGTAGTGGGGAGAGGGTATACTCTCTGAAACCACTCCCTGCTTCAATTAGAGCAGTACACTTTTATCTGTTTTTCATATTAGACTGTGTCATAACATGTCATAACAACTAAGATTTACATTAGTAAAAAGCAAAAAAAGAATCATAGAAAGCCACCAGTTTGTGGTAAAGATCCTGGGACTGATTAGCAGTTGGCCATAGGTAATGGTGCTTTCCAACTCTTCTCTGATGCTCCTCTAGATAGGAAGTACTGAGGACTTGTCAGGGATTGCCTGGGGCACTAGGGAGGGCTCCACGGTAAAGTGTTTCTGCTTCCCTAATTTAAAGTTGTGGTCTGAATCCTAGAAAATACTTTAGCTGTCATTAGCTTTTGTGCTTTTCTCCCACACTGCCATAGCAAACTAGCTTTGGTTGACAACTTAGTTATCAAACCAAGATGATACTGACCTATTTTATCCCTTTGGAGAATATTTGTGTTTCATGAGAATCTTGAGAATGGCAAATACTTAACACAAATTGTTTTAATACTTGCATTTAAGGTACCAGGCCAGTAGGGGAAGATACTCTTCCTCGGGTGTCTAATAATACCCAGGTTATATAAAGTAAGTCAAACAATCATGGACCCACACCTCAGGGTTACGAAAATGGCTGAGTAATAATAGCATTTAATAGTTCTTCTCCCAACTTTCTATTAAATATTCACTAAGTAGTACCAAAAGATGAAAATGCACAACAAACTCCCAAAGACTAAAAGTCAATCATAAAAGACATTTCTGGAAATATTCCTATTATTAAATTTTCAATAGTGTCAAATTAAGAAACAGAATTGATATCTCAAGCACACAGCATCTTTTGAAGGAAAGAACAGCCAGAAAATAGGTAGAAAGAATTCTGTGTCATACTTCCCTATGATTTCCCTCACTACTGCCCATAGTTTGGGAACACAGAGCTTCACTGATGAGAAAGATAGGCAGCCATGGCCTTCACTGTGTGGAAACAGACTTCTGAACAGAGTCCCTTCCTTTCATAAGTGTCTCTCTTAATTAATTCAGTTTCTATAATCCCTAGCACATAGTAAAGCTAGGATAAAGAGAATCGATATCTTGGTATATTTAATCCTCTCAAAAGTAAAGAATTTCAGGTCAGGTAGAGGACCTGACATTCACCACTCAATGTCATTAAAGAGGAGTCAATACAGTTAAATACTCTATGTTAAACATCCTCTTTCTAATAGAGAATCAGGAAGTGATTCTATTTCATTTCAGAGGAAACACACAAGATAAATGCCTGTTAAGCAATAAAAACTGGAATAGGCCTGTGCATATTGAATCACAGACTATTAGAGAAGGAGAGTCAATCAGTACCTAAGTTAGATGAGGGAAGTAAACAGCAAAACTCCTCATCTTATCTTTTTTCAAACTCTGGGCCTAGATATTTTTTTCCCACCTCCAAGTTGAGAAAATTGTGAAAGGAGTGGGACCTATGGAATACATTTAAAAAAAAATTTTTTTTAACGTTTATTTATTTTTGAGAAGAGAGAGACAGAGCATGAGCGGGGGAGGAGAGAGAAAGAGTGAGATACAGAATCTGAAACAGGCTCCAGGCTCTGAGTTGTGAGCACAGAGCCTGACACAGGGCTCGAACTCATGGACTGGGAGATCATGACCTCAGCCGAAGTCGGACGTTTAACCAACTGAGCCACCCTGGCACCGCCCCCCCCCATGGAATACATTTTTGCATGCAAGACAAGAGAAATAATCTAAGAGGTTTTAAAAAGTTTTCATCTTCATCTACTACTGATTTACTACAGGAACAGGAAAAAATATTAGAAAGCTTTAAAAAAAAAAAAAAACATGTCCATTGAGAATGAATAGATAAACAAAATGAATATATATGTATATGAGTATATATGTATAATGAAATATTATTTAGCCTTAAAAAGGAATGACATTCTTACATATGGTACAATATAGATGAAGACATTATGTGAAGTGAAATAAGTCAGACACAAAAGAACTGATGTTACATGATTCCACTTGTATGAGGTACCTAGAATAGTTAAATTCACAGAGACAAAATGTAGAATAATGGTTTCCAAGGGCTCAGAGGATGAGGGAATGGGAAGTGGTTGTTTAATGGATATAGAATTTCAATTTGAAAAGATGGAAAGTTCTGGAGATGGATGGATGGTTGCACAACAATGTGAGTATACTTGATATCATTTTACTGTACACCTAAAAATGGTTAAAATGGGGGGTGCCTGGGTGGCTCAGTCAGTTAAGTGTCCAACTCTTAATTTTGGCTCAGGTCATGATCTCTCAGTTTGTGGGATTGAGCCCCACATCTGGGCTTGGGATTTTCTCTCTTCTCCTCTCTCTCTGCCCCTCCCCTGCTCTCTCTCTCTTAAAATAAACAAACATTTAAAAAATTTTTTTTAAGATTAAAATGTGAAATTTTATGTTATATATATTTTACTACAACAAAAAGTCACAAAATGTATAAAACTAAAGAAGTCAGTCACAAAAAAGTATGTACTATATGATTCCATTCCTGTGAAATTCTAAAACATGTAACCTAATCCTTTTTTTTTATAAGTTTTATCTATTTATTTTAAGAGAGAGAGCATGAGTGGGGGAGGGACAGAAAAAGAGAGAGAGAGAGAATCCCAAGTAGGCTCCATGCTTTCAGTGCAGAGCCTGATGTGGGGCTCAATCCCACAAATCATGAGATCATGACCTGAGCTGAAATTAAGTCAGTTGCTTAACTGATCGAGCCACCCAGGTGCCCCAACACATAACCTAACCTAATGGTAATAGAATTAGTCTATGGTGATCGAAATCAGAATATTAATTAACCTTGGTGAGGGATTTATGGATAGGGAGAATGAGGAAACAGTTGGGAGTGTTGAAAGTATTCTATAGTTGATTTGAGTATTGTTCACATGAGTGCATTTTATGTAAACTCTATTGAGTTGTACACACAATGTTTGTCCATTATACTAGATATAAGTTATGTCTTAAAAAAATCTGTGTCTATGAAATACAGGCTATTAAAAAATAGAGCAGGCCAAATTGAAATAAAAACAGATTAGGGTGAGAAGAAAACAAACTAGAAAAGGCTTCAAGGAACCCAAAATTTAGAAATGCAGTAACTCAAATAGAATCCATTCTGGAATCAGTATATAGCCGACTTCTTGGTGCAGAAAATCAAATCAGTGTTTCAGAATAAAAACTTGAGAAGCTTTCCCAGAATGTAGAAGACCAAAGAAATAGAGGTGAGGACAAAGATGAGATCCTAATTACTAAGAGTTGTTCCAAAAGAAGAAAATAAGATAAATGGAGCATGTGCAGTAAACTTAGACAAAAATTTTACTTTACTTGGGTAAAGAAAGACCTGAGTCTTTTAAGGTGTTCTCTTTTTCGGGAAAAATAAAATTATGACAAGAGATCCACCTCTAGAATTATCCCAGTGAAGGTTTTGAATTTCAGGAATCCTACAAGAGCTAAGTAAGAAAATGCTGCCAGTAGAGCAGCAAGACACAGGTTGGTCTTCTAATTTCCTCAGTAGCACTAAGTCTAAAAAAGTCTAAAAGAGTAAATCTAATTAATTTTTAAGGCAAAAATTTGTGGACCCAAACAACTGCCTATCCATGCTTTCACTGATGTGTGAGGAACAACAGACATTGTTAGAGATATGCTAGATCTCACCTAAGTGTTCTTCATTTTAAAATTATTTAAGGTTTTACTTTAGACCACTCAAAAATTAGTAAAAATTAAAATGCAAGAAAACAGATTCTCTACAAGGACTGGAAACAAATATAGAAGTCAAACATACAGAAATAAATCAAATTGTTATAATGTAGTTACAAACCTGAAGATAATATTGTCAAACTTGAAAAAAAGGATTGTAGTATTTTCAGAAAAGAAGGCGGAAAGATAAAGTTGGGCAGAAAATGTGCCAAGTTTCCTGTGCAAATAGGAAGTTCTCAAAAGTTAGTTTTATTCTTAAAATCTGTAATCATAAAAATGCATACTCAGCATTATGTTTAAAGATAACTATTAGTAGACTAAAAATAAGAAATCTTTATTCCAAAATCCAAATCACTGCAGAAGCAAAAGGAAAAATAAGTTCAAGATTATATAGAAAAATATAGGAAGCAAAGACCATGACTAAGTAGGAAATTTAAAAAAGAAAAAATGAATGAAAGCCATGGTACCTATGAGACTTTCTTTTAAAAAAATATTGTAGAGACCATATAACTGAAAGAAGAATCAAAATAAATAGGAGGGACTTGTGTATGAAAGTTTTAATTGCAGCATTGTTTGTAACAGCAGTTAAAAAGAATGAGTTTTATATTTACTGATACAAAACAAAATCTAAGGCACATTGTTTTTAACAGCAGTTAAAAAGAATGAGTTTTATATTTACTGATACAAAACAAAATCTAAGGCACATTGTCAAGATGGGGCGGTGGGGGTGGGGGCGGGTGGGAAGCAAGGCAGAGAAAAGTCTATATAACAAATATGATTGTGTACCTATGGAAAGAATACAAGAAACTGAACAGCTGTTCCCTTTTGTGTTAAGGAACTAGTGGCTTCTGGACAGAGGTGGGAGGAAGAATTACTTTTCATTATGTACCATGTTGTATCTTTTGGATTTATATGTCATATGCAAGTATTAACTATCCAAAAAATAATTATGTGAAATTTACAGAATAGGGATTGGAATAAGAACTCCTTCTTGACCCCTGTAAGTACTTAAATTCACTGTATGTGTATGATGCTGAAGTTGCTATATTTGGCTTAGGTACCGGGAGAAGTAGAAAAAATCAGTTCATGCACAGAGGAAAAAGAATAAAATAGACCTACAAGAAGCAGAGATGAGAACCATTTTGGCTTGGAAAGACTAGAGAGTATCATTGGTTCCTCAGAGTTTCTCAATTCTTTTGTTCTATTTTATTTTTTCATATTTTCCAAAATTTTAAAAATAAGTATGTACTATTTTTATAAAGAAAAGTATGATTGTTGCTTTTAAAGTCCTAGCCTATGCCCTAGGGAATGAATAAAGCAGCAATGACAAGAGCACATAAACCAAAACAAATGTATAAATTCAACTAGCAGAATATTTATACTGTCTGCAAAAGAAGGGGTGGGGGGTAAAGGGCATATATAGAGTGTATATGGGTAATATTTATATGTTGATGGGTGGGTATGAGGAATCAGTGCCTCTATTCCAGTTACAGAGATTTTAGGGAAAATGTTATATTTCAGGAGGGCTTGAAATGATGGAAGAGAGATAAAAATAGTGAAATGTCAGAAAGACATTTTTCTCTTTCTAGGTGTTTGGTATGGAAGTCAAAGTTGAGACTGAAGAGGAGTGATAAAAATTGTGACAAATAAAAAAGGGAAGTAAATATGGGATGATGAGCCTATTGATGCCAAAAAAGGGAATTCTCCAATTTAAGGGCACCAAAGAGGAAGATATAAGAACCTAAAAGGCAGTGGGTCAGAAAGCACACTTAAGTCTAAGGACTCAGTGGAGTGGTGCTGGGTAGGAGGGTGAAATTTGGATGGGAGGCTGTTGCAAAAAATGAGAAAGAGTATGTGACCATCTGTATGTATCTGTTATTATCTCCTTGATCTAAGCTTCCCTCTCTTACTGTGGTCATGCACCCACATCTCAGGGGTTCCACAAATGTAACAGTCCCCGTCCTTGGAAAAAATTGTACTATCAGTTATTTGCATGCTTGAGCTTGTGAGTGTGGTATCAGTAGGGTCCCCAAGATGGCAATGACGCAGAGCAGGAAAGTAATTGTTTTACAGAAATCTGTTTCTTTCTATTTCTGCATTCTGTTTCTAGGGTCAATGCAAGTATATTTGCAGTTGAATGGAACAGAGCTTCTAGGAAATAAAAAACAGATGTTGGAGGAAGGCATTCAGGGTGAGTCAGGAGAAGCCCTTAAGGCACTCTGTGCTCACGGCTGGCCCTACACTTTTCCTTGCTTTTATCTCGATAGATGCTGGAATTCCCAACTCTGCCTAGGCTGCACCAAGGCTGTAGTGGATTTAAAAATGTCAAACTACACTGACTCCCAAGCCTGAATGTCCTGTGGAAAGAAAAGAATAGTTTCGCTGATCTCATAAAGAGTACCCTTAGGCAAAGGAACATATTCTTCCTGATTCACTTCTCAGATGTAGAGAAATATGGACATATAAACTACTTTGGGGTAAATATTAAGCATATAAAACCAAGTTCTTAAAACTGAACCTAAATTTTTACAACTTTCTGTTTATTAAAGTAGTTCAGAATCAAGTGAAATCATTTTACATTAAAGAAAATTTTAATGCTATTTTGGAAAGTTGTATTAAATATAGTAAGTATCAAACTTGTTTGGAAATTTTAGCTAAAGTTTCTATAGGAACTTAGCCACATCACATTCTTAACACATTTGTGGTATGCATTTTTGAAATTACTTGTAATTTATGGTACTGAATTATGATTGATATGCAATTTACACTATGTACCTGATTATTAGTACATTTTTTAGACAGCATAAGACATGATTACGCACTAAATTGAGAAAATATAAAAATACATGTAAAAATGTATTTATATGGGAATATAACTTCATAATACTTTTTAAAATCCAGAAGCATTCATTAATTTGTTTAAAAAGCCTTTACATTTCTTTTTTTTTTTTTTTTAATGTTTAGTTATTTTTGAGAGGCGGGGGAGAGGCAGAGAGAGAGGGAGAGAGTGGATCCAAATGGGCTCTGCACTGACAGCAGACAGCCTGATGTGGGGCTTGGACTCACGAACTGCAAGATCATGACCTGAGCCAAAGTTGGACATAACCAACTGAGCCACCCAGGTGCCCCTACATTTCTTTCGAATAAAGGTTTTGTTGAAAACAGTAAACATGCGTTAATTGTCATTCTTTTACAATACTTCATTGTGGACAGCTTCCTTGTATCGTGGGAAATACAAAAAGTATGAAAGGTACTCCAAATACATATCTATATACCTATTTATGAATGATTCTTTGCCTGAAACCCAACTGTTTGGTTATTTATTGCTGACAAACAGCCCCAAAACTTAACAGCTGAAATTAGCAATCATTTTATTATTTCTTCATGATTCTACTGTGTGGGCAGTGGTTGGAGGGATTAGCTTGTTTCTGTTACATGTGGTGTCATCTGGGCCTTTCAGATGGCTAGGGGCTGATGGAATGGCTTGACTTGGGTCATAAGTCTGGAGTCTGTTTTCAGGGTCTGCTGGATTCCTGTTGCCCTCCATGTGATTTCTTCATGTGGTTAGTTAGCATGGGTTTCCTCACACCAAGATGAGCTCAGTTTAGTTGGATATCCCAGAGCACTAAACTGTTGGTTGCCAGGCAGACTCTCAAAGTTGGGCCTGATACTGGCACAATGCCATTTTTGCTGCATTCTGTTGGTTAGAACAGCTCACAAGGCCCCAGCCCAGATTCAGTGTAGGAGGTAACTCCAGGAGGCCATGCATCCTGGGAGACATGGTTCACTGGGGACCATCTTTGGAAGCTAGCTACCACATCAATGCTTATGAAAGAAATTCCATAAACATAAAACTGAGTCTCTTTCCTACAAAATAACCAAAAGCAAAAGAATGCTGAACTTAACTGCCTTTCACTATTCACAAGTCTACACTCAAACCTTTCTGATTTTTCCATGATTTCTCCCAAATATGCCACAAATTGTTTCAGCACTACAGTCTCTTCATTGGGTCCTAGCATGAGTCTCGTCTAAATTAAATGTTTCCAGATGTTTGAATTCCCAAAACAGAAAAATTAAGATATAACTAGCTTTATGTGTTTCCATAGAGATGCTAACTCTGTAAGTTTAAATTTCCAAGTAAGAATACTAAAAACTGTGCCATTTACTATTACTCTTGCTTCTTAAAGGAAAGGACATTTAATTAAAAAAAAAATAGTAAAGAATTTCAGACTGAATGACAGTCTTAAATTAGAAGTGCTTACTTTGTAAAACATATTATAATAATATGTCTTTATTTTCATTTTGTTGCATGCAGGTCAGGAAAACTCCACCAAGAAGTACCACTGGTTCTTGGACCCAGTGTTTAGAAACCTATAGTTAAGCCACTGTTATTGAACATTGTCAGGGTCCTTTTTATTCTGAACCTTGCTGAAATCATTTCACATTTTTGCCTAGGAACTATGATCATACTGCAAATTTTATTTACATAGAATCATTTAAATCTGTGCTAATGTAAATAATACAGTTGTGAAATACTTATTATTGTACTAGGATTGGATAGTGTTAGCATACTCAGCTGTTAAGAATGGGGACTCTGGAATTTGACTGCCTCTGTTCCAATCTGGATCTGTCATGATCTTGAGCAAGTAACAGATCTTTCTACACCTCAGTTTCCCCATCTATGATGTAGGTATAATCATAGCAGAATTCTTTTGAAGTTTTAATTAGATTCTATGTAAATATGCATAGAGTAACTCCTAGCACATGGAAATGCTCAGTATGTATAATATTATATTCTTATATATACAAATCAGTATTTTGCATTTGCACTTAGGATCTTAATATATACCTTTTAAAAAAAATTTTTTTTTTTAATGTTTATTTATTTTTGAGACAGAGAGAGACAGAGCATGAACGGGGGAGGGGCAGAGAGAGAGGGAGACACAGAATCTGAAGCAGGCTCCAGGCTCTGAGCTATCAGCACAGAGCCCGATGCGGGGCTCAAACTCATGGAGTGTGAGATCATGACCTGAGCCGAAGTCGGACGCTCAACTGACTGAGCCACCCAGGCGCCCCTCTTAACATATACTTTAAGGATCACCTCAAATATCCACAACGCAGGGTACTTGGGTGGCTCAGTCAGTTAAGTGTCCAACTTTGGCTCAGGTCATGATCTGACAGCTTGTGGGTTTGAGCCCTGCTTTGGGCTCTGCACTGACAGCTCAGAGCCTGGAGCTGCTTCAGATTCTGTGTCTCCCTCTCTCTCTACCCCTCCCCTGCTCATGCTCAGTCTCTCTCTCTTTCTCTCTCTCTCAAAAATAAATAAACGTTAAAAAAATAAAAAAAATATATCCACAATGCTGTTGAAGATATTAGCCACAATTACACAATGGAATTTTGTTTTATTTCATTTAAATATTTATTTATTTATTCTGAGGTTGGGGAGGGGCAGAGAGAGAGAGAGAGAGAGAGAGAGAGAGAGAGAAAATCCCAAGCAGCCTCCACACTCAGCACAGAGTCTGACTCAAGGCTCGATCTCATGACCTGAGCTGAGATCAAGAGTCAGAGGCTTAACTGACTGAGCCACCCAGGCGCTCCTACACAATAGAATTTTAAAGTTGGAAAGGAACTTTAATGTCATATGATTTCACCCTGTTATAGGTGAGGACTTTTATATTTTAAAAAAACATATAGAATCCATCTATCTTCTGGTAAAAGACAACTAGTCAGGGGTTACAATCAGATTAACCTTATAGGGAAGTAAAATATATAGGACCCACATATATTTCTAATAGCTTTGCCAGATTGGTTTTAAATTCCACTTATATTTATCAGTGCCACTTATGTATTGTCTTAGCTACTCGTACTTTTTCATGTGTCCAATGGAAAGCAATATAATACTCACAGTTCTCCGAGAAACAACAAAATTCCAAAGAATACCTAAAAATGGTAATAAAAAAGGACAAGCAGAGTTTAGGAAATTTATTTTAGGGCAACTGCCAGATTTATTTTAAGCCCTCTGCTTAAAAATAAATTTAATTCACATGACCAGCTTAAAATACTGGATGAAGCCAAGAAGTCACTGCAAAAGCATTTAATAAAATACCTGAATTTTGTTTAGTTGTCCTTTGTTATGATTTTGTGAAGACTTACTTCCTATCTTGATTTGTACAATGGCTTTTATATCTAAATATTTCTTGTATGTAATAAAGTGAAAATAGACATTTTTCAAACAATGTAACATTTTCCTAACCTCTGACTCACTGCAGAAAGTTGGTGGGCCGATCCGATGCTGTACAATGTTTTTTTTATATAGAAAGACAATAGGTTCATCTGTAGTATTTACCAGCGTGTGGTAAAATACCCACATTTTCTATTTCTAGCAATCTTTAATTTGACCTATGGGCAAAACTAAAGTTTAGAAATAAATTAAAGTACATTTCCCACTGACAGCAGTGCAGAACTTTACTTTGCAGATTGAGTAACAAGTACCCTCTCACACCACAGTCAATGAAGCAATTGATTTAAGAGGAAATGCCCATAATTTTCATATTCTACAGGGGTTCTGGTAAAATCACAATTTTAAATTTCACTGAACGCTTTGAAATTGAAAGGCAGGATCACACATCAAGAGAAATACAATGGGAATGATAATGGTGTGGGAGAACTAGTATGAATAACTTAAAAACATTGATTTTTTTTCTATGAGATTTTTTAATAAATAAAGTGAACTTGGCTTCTCTGAACTATATCATCCAGTTAATATTTTGGTGCTCCCCTGACACACACAGTCGGCTTATGGGACTGCCTCGTAATTTTCCCATGGAATCGCACACGGTTTAAACCTTGTGGTGTTCACGTAGGGCGGGGACGATACGGGCAACACTACTCCGCTGGTGCCAAAATGCTGCTGCCTGGTGGCGAAAAGGCATCTTGCCTTAAAAAAGAATCTATTTGCAAAATGACAATAACAAGCACACTTTCTTTCTTGTCAGAAAGCTCCGGACCGCTGTTGCAGCCCACAGGAAGCAGAAGTGAGGCAGCTGCCAGGACCCGACCAAAGGCAGCAAGAGCTCCGCTGCAACCCCGCCGGCTCACCCTCCTCCGGCCCCGACCTCCTCTACCGGTCCAAAGCTTTGCTGGGCTCCTCAGAGCCTGCCGGGGCGAAGGCGGGGCCGGCCGCCGCACCCAGTCCGCTCCTCCCAGCCCGCCTGAGAGGCCTCGGGCGCGCCCCTCCTTCCGCCCCGCCCGGCCCTGCCCGGCCCGGCGGAGACGCCGGCGTGCGCGCGCGCGCGCGCGGCGCCGAGCCGATTCTCCTTCCGAGCGTCCGCGCCCCGCATGCGCACTCCGCGCCGGCGGTCTCCGTTTGTTTGAACAGGAAGGCGGACATATTAGTCCCTCACGGCCCCCCTCGCCCCACCCCCCCCAGGCATTCGCCACCGCGACTCGCCCTCTCCGGAGCAGGGGACGCAGCCCCTCCCAGAAGCTCCCCCATCAAGCAGCGCCGGGACCCGACTCTCGTCTTCCTCACCGCGAGCTCTCTAGCCTTCCTCTCCTAAGTCTCCATCGGGCACCGACCTCGCCCTGCCCCGCCGGACACCGCGGTAGCAGCCCCAGCAGCGACGGTCAAAATGGGAGAGTGAGGCTATCCCGTGGGGACCACCTCTTGGCTGAGTCGGATCGGTGCGTCGGGGCAGCGCCAAGTAAAGCCGGGGATGCGGGGCTAGACCGCCCACAGCACTTCAGAGTGGAGCGGGCCGGGCCCGTGGCCCAAGCGGCGGCGGCAGCTGGCACAGCTCCGCACCCGCCCTTCGTTTTCGCCTTTCCTCTTCTCCCTCCCCTGCTGCCCAAAGGAGTCTCCACCCTGCTTCTCTTTCTCTCTCCCCTGCGACCCATCTCGGGACGGGGAACCCTCCATGGCGAAGGCGGCTGGGGCCCGCTAAGCTGAAGCACCTCGCCGGAGCGACAAGGCTGGTGGCGACGGCGCTGTCGGCTGTCGTGAGGGGCTGCCGGGTGGGATGCGACTTTGGGCGTCGGAGCGGCTGTGGGTCGCCGTTGCCCCCGGCCCGGGGTCTGGACAGCGGAGATCCCCTCAGTGAGGGGAAGGAGAGGGGACCGGGCGCACCTGGTGACCCTAAGGTTCCGGCTCCTCCGCCCCGCGGCTGCGAACCCACCGCTGGAGGAAGTTGGTTGAAATTGCTTTCCGCTGCTGGTGCTGCTGGTACGAAGGTATTGTCACAGTAGCAGCAACATGTCGACTGGGGACAGTTTTGAGACTCGGTTTGAAAAAATCGACAACCTGCTGCGGGATCCCAAATCGGAAGTGAATTCGGATTGTTTGCTGGTGAGTAGCACTGTTGTCTTTTGCTTGTCTGGGGTTCTGTATATATTTGCCTTCCTCTTGCATTCAGTCTAGTTATTTGCAAAAGAAAGTTTCAGGTGTGCATAATCTTGGAAAACATCAAAATCTGCCGTTTTTCCTGAAGAGCCTTTGGAGCACTACTAAAATCTCCTCCCGTGTCCTTATTTATCATCAGACTGGCTCTGTGCTAACTACTCTCTGAACTCTTAGGTCTGACTCAGTTCATCATTATCCAAAAGATACTTACAAACCTCTATTTCAGGCATCACATAAAAAGTTACCACGTCAGTTATTGCGTATATAGTTTGTTGAATGATGATCTTAGTAGTATTAATCTTTTTGATCGGTTTGACAGTAATGCTCGAAAGACTACTTTCCATTTAGAGCGATTTAGCTCCTCAAGGGTTTAGTTTTTAGACTTGAAAGTGACAATGGAGAATCGATATTGAGGAAGTGATTTTTGAGCCAAAATGTCATAGGTGACTTGAATCTGGAGGAACTTTTTGATGGACTATTAAGTGTAAAAACCTAAGGTAACTGATGATAGGTCATCACAATATTAACTCTTTTACAATATTGTTTATTACAAAAGTATCGCACAGATATTATAACTGCCTTTTTTGATGGTGATGTGCTTAACCACTGTCACTTTTAAAACATTCTGAATACGTTTTTATGCAATAAAAGGCAAAATTTTAAAGATTTCTCAGTAGTTGATAACATAGACAGTTATCTGTAGGTAGAATTTTTAAGTTTTGTCTATTTTCCCTGATACTAATAGTTGCAAACTCTGCAAGCAAATTTCTTCTTTTACTTTGCTGAACAACTAGAAGTTATTTATAATTTATATATATATTTATATATATATATATATTTATAATAACACATAATCTCTAAAATTTCAGGGAGTATATCTATATGGATAGTTATTTACAGCCTCCTCAGAGAATTAATGTTAGATATGTACAATATTTGGGATTGAGATTAGCTGAACAAAATAATGCCATTCAGAGAAATCATATTTAAAAATCTCATGAATCAGGAAAATTATGTAGATCATTTAAAATTAACATGCATTTTAGTTACTCTAAATACCTGTGCAGATTTTTAAACGTGTACTGTTTTACAAGAAAGTTTCTCCCCAAAGTTTTCAGAATTACTCTAAGCATCCTTGACTGTGAAATGAAAGTCTTGTGGTTTATGTTTTTGAAATGTCTCACCCACGTTATGGATGCTCTTCATATTGAGAAACAGGATGGTGGATACTTAATACAGTTTAAAACATTTTATTGAATGAGAGAAGTGGAAGAAATTAGAACAACACATCTTTCTACTAGGAGTTTCTGTCTCTTTTAAGAAGTCCAAATTTTCTTTTAATATTTTACCCAATTTCCACGTATCTTTGATTCTATTTTGCTTTTTGGTCCTCTTATTCCATGAAACAGTAGTATAGGGAGGGTTTAGTAGCTTTTTTTGTTGTTGTTGTCTTATAGCCTCTTGCCTCAGTTTCATTTAGGGGAACCTCACAGATTTATTGAAATGTGGGAAGATACAAAGAAGTAGAGGTCATGGATTCTTTACTTGAAAATTCAATCTATTTAGGAAAACCAAGACCTAAACTCACATACATATACAGAAACAAAACAGAACACTTTAAAAATTGAAAAAAATGTGTGATGGATTTCAAATAATTGGTACAGGTAATACAAGCTCTTGGTTATTGAAAGGAAGAAATCACTGTGTGTTGAGAGGGCCAGAGTATGCTTTATGATGAGTGGATAGGATTTAGGTGGAGGGCATTCAGAGAGGGAGTAGAGGATAACATGAATAGAGGGTGGGGATGAATTGGCTATGAGATGTTTAGGGGAACCGAAGATAAAGTTGGAAATAACAGATTGGGGTTAGAGTGTGGAGGATTTTATTGCTAGGCTACAAGAGTTTAGATTTTCTTCAGTATGTTGTGTTTATTAAAATATTTGTAAATGAGACTGTTCCAGGATGAATGAAGATGAATCTGTTAGTTATATGCAGGATGCAGTGTGTGGAAAAAGACTGGAGATGGGTTGAGATTGGGGGGCTTCTTAACAAATTAATAGTACAGAAATTATTGAAGCCCCAAAATGAGGAATTAAAATGGGAAAGGAAGAATTAATGGAACTTGATTGATTAGCAGGGTTGGAGAGAAGGGGGAACCAGAGCTAGAGAAGGTAGAGGATTCTAAAAATTTTGAAGGTAGGTTATAGGGAGACTGGTGATAACAAAGTTGGGTTTGGATATCTCTTGGGAAGAATAGGCAGTAGATAAGTTCGATTTCAGACTTGTGTTTTAGAGTATAGTGGGCTAACCACAAAGAAATGATCTGAAGACTATTGGAGATAGGAAACTGAGCTCATAATTAAAGATAACAATTTGGAAATCATTTGTGCAGAGAAGTTGAAATTGAAATAATGATTAAGGGTAAAAGATGAAAGTTGAAAAAAGAGGAAGAGTCAAGAAAGTAGGCAATCAAGGCCTTTTCAGACTTAGGACAGCCTGGTATCTTGGAGCCCAAGACTTGTAAAATAACATTTTGAAAAAGAAAATAGTCAATGGACAGATTTTTTCCCCCTCCTGTAGTCTTACAATCTTGGCCCTTTTTTCTATTTGGTTTCATAATTGTTCATCGATAGTTATTGAAATTTTATTGCCGTATTAATCTGAACTCGGTAAAGATTGAATTTTTCTTTGGAGACAAATCCTTTTTCCAGTTTTGTAGTATCTAGCCTGATTTTTTTTTTTTTTTTTTTTTTGGCATGGTATTTTATGTTTATCATTAAGTATTCATTCATTCATTCATTCTACCATTCAGAATGACTTCTCAGGTAACTTCACCTTTTTTCAGTGAGTCTGTTCTTAACTCTTCTTCCCTGTCTGGACTTTGGACGTCTCTTGTATTGTAGGGAGGAAAGCCCTTTTAAACTAATTGCTTTTCTCTATTATTTTGGCCTTTGTTGATTTATTTAAGTGGTATTTATTGAGTATGTATTGTGTGCCATTTGCGGCACTCATGTTCTAGGGTTCTTTTTTTTTTTTGTAATATCAAAAAATAAAGTTACTGAATTATGTTTGTTCTGCACTTACTTGAATAGGTCCATTCTTCACAAAGTTCCCAAAACTTTTGGTTTCAAAAGAGTTTGCTGGCAGATCTCTTTTAAACCATCTTACAAAACAGCTTTTTTTGTTGAGGTCTTAATGATGAATATTAGTAGTTATAAAATAATGTAGCTGGAAAATGCCCTGTTAAGTGGCTATCCAACCTTTTCTTGAACACATATAATTTAAGAACTAGATAAGTCTGTTTTTCATACTGCAAATATGAATGCTTAAATGGTCTGCAGATCCTAAGATAATATGGTAACTATTCACTTATTTTCTAGAGCATCCAAATCACTCAACCTTGGTTTTCTGTAAGTCACATTCTTTCCAGTATCTTAACGGTTCTCTTACTGTCCATGTTAGAGTTTATAATGATTATCACGAGCTGTTTTCCTTTTTCCTGCTTTTTCTTTAAGCTTACAATTATTTTATCTAGGGCTTATTAACAATTTCTTAATGTTTTTGAGTACCTCTATTAAGTCTAAATTTCCAAAGGGGGAAAATGGATATGGTTTGTAAATTAAAAAAGAAAAACAAAGGTAGTTGGGTGGGAGTGTTAGGTTTATATTTGTCTTGAAGTGTGACATGCATTTCTTGAAAATACAGCTATCTTGCCTTTAGCATGTTTAGCTTACTGCTTCCGGATGCAATTAAGAGCATAACCATTTTTTCTAGTTTTTGTTTGCTGGTGGAGGTACAGCAGTAGTGGGTAGAATGGAGGGAAGGGAACCAATATTAGTTGAACAGTGCATACTGAGTTCTAACACTGCTGTTCCCTTCCTACATACTTGTTACCACCATTTTTCATTAGTCAGTTATTCAGAATGTGGGAGGCATACGTAAACAAAGTTTCAGGTGTTCGTTTTTGAGTTTTTCTTTAAATTGTCTTTTCTTTGGCTTCCTAACCTAGTACTATTTTCCTGTCTTTTCATTGCTGACTTCTTTTTCTGTCTTAATCTTTGGTCTTGTAATGCTTATCATTTTCTTCACTGTCTTGGAATTTCATCCATTCTTACAGCTTCAGCCACTGTCATCTCTGTGCCCATGAGATCCAAGTCTTTATTTTTCAGTCTTTTTTTTCTGGTTTTAAATCCTCAGTGTCTGACTGTCCACTACGCACCTATACTTGGATGTCATGAAAATTCCTTATATTCTAAAATAAAATTTCTTCCATATACTTATTGGTCATTGACATCACTATTGTCTTTGTCACTCACCTGGAATTTTTGTTTTGAATTTAAACAATCCTATGCCACATGTTGAATTATTTCAACAGATTTTGGCTAGCATTCCACAGTCTAGATTATTGCTCTCTAATCCCTCTGTGCATCCTACCAGTTGAATTGATCACATTTGGGGTTATATTAGTGAACTAAAAAGACCTGAGGTCATTAAATCTTTGAGCCTAAAACACTATGTCAGTGTTCATAATTTATGAGTTAATGGGTGTTATCAGTGTCAATTGCATATCTGCTTGGTTTGGACGAGACTGTTTTTAAAGTTCATTTATTTATTTCAAGAGGAGGGGCGCAGAGAGAGGGGGGGAGAGAGAATCCCAAACAGGATCTGCATTCTCAGTGCAGAGCCTGACATGGGGCTCACATCACAAACTGAAATCATGACTTGAGCCAAGATCGAGTCGGGCCCTTAACCAACTGAGCCATGTAGGTGCCCCTTGACCGGACTGTTTTGATGTTAATATGTCGCAAGAATTAAAAAAAAAAAACAAAAACAAATTACACCATTCAGCGAATCTTTGGGTAGGCTCTTAAACTTGGATTCAAATGTAGGCTCTGCCATGTACTTGCTAGATGATTTTAGGTGAATTATTTTTACCTCCAGAGTTTATTTTATCTTTAGGAAAGTAGGGGGATAATACTACTAGATTGTTGTAAGGGTTAAATAATACAGACCAAACAATTATCAGAGCATATGGCATTTAGTAAGCATTTGTGAATTGGTAACTACTTCATCATATTTATAGTATTCCTGTTATATGTTACGGTGCTTAGGCTAGAAGTTGATATTTATTGTCTTATGTAAGTACAGAGTAATGCTGGCACCTCAAGCCATACCCATAAATTCATAATCCAGCTGTACTTTACTGAAGTGTCTAAACCAGTTGTAACTGAAAATGGAGATATTCAAATGGGATTCTGTAGAATGGGGAGGGACTTTGGAGACTGTTTATTCATTTAGTCATGATTTATAACATACCTACTTTGTGCCAAGGGTTTATATTTATAAGAAAGGCAGTTTGGAGCTAGTTTATGGAGATTGAGTTGTTATCTTGTCCTCTTTCTGTGTCTGTTATACTTTCAGTATGCGCTCTGTAAATAGGCCCTCTTGCACTACAAGTAACCCTGTGGGTGTATAGAGAGGTGGCTCAGAGTAACAGCTGAGACATGAATTGGACCATTCATTAATCTCTTGAGTCAGAAATGTTTTTAATCCAGAAGAAGCAACCACATAAAAAATTTTTGTAATGAACAAAGAGTAAATTCTCAGTTTTAGTTTTTGCATAACTTTTCAGTTTAGTTTTATTTCATAATTGTAAGTTTTGTTACTGTGTGTATATGGTAAAAACTATAGAGATTCTATTTTCACATATGACAGAAAACCCCACGTCAGGAAATATACACATGGAGTTCTGTCGCTGAAGATAGTCAAGTTGCTCTACTTCCCCATTCCCATCCTCACTGAAAAACAGGTACATCCATTTAGTTTAACTATAGAGCATAGCTGATGGATACCACACTCGTGTATGTACAAGAAGATGAACAGATAGTGTTGCATTTCACAATGGAAAATGTTTTATATTGAAAAAAAACCCTCTGGACTGAAAATTCAGAGCATTGTCATAAACTTGTTTTGCTCTTAATTCTCTGTGTGACCAAGTAAATCTTTTTTCTTATCTAGGTTTCAGTTTCCCCATTTGTAGAATGAAGAGTTGGGCCATATAGTTGCTGATACCCACTGTGTCTCTAAAACTTCTATGAGTCTTTATTAGACTTCTATTAAAACTTTAAAAAGTTGTGTCATTGATTACTTAAGAGATAGAATTTAAAAGTTAAATAGTGTTAGGGTAGAAATATAAGAATAGTAATTACCTTTGGTAAGTGCTATTTTTGCAACAAGTTTTATATAGCCATAGAAGATCATCCTAAACTAATTGTTAATTGTTATATTTGGCACTTTTTTATTTTTGCATTTGTGACTTGTGTTCATAACTTTATAGAGGTTTGTACTTTTTGAACAAAGAAGGTAGTAATTGAGTTACTTATTTGCATATCCATTAAATTGTATACATGTAGTTTATTTCTCTAATATACCTGCCCTCCCTGTTTGGGAATGTGAAATACAGAAGTACATTTTCACTGTAGTTTCTAAAGAGTTAGTGGGATGTTAGATGTTCAAATTAATGTTCAAAATTGATGTCTCAGAGAAGTGAGAAGTTGTTTTATACTTTTTTTAATTTGTGTCTTATTTTAGAAGGTTTGCTAACCTGTGTCCCTTCTTTATTACTATGTTTGTTTATTTTTAAATTTTGTTTATTTATTTATTGAGAGGACGATTGAGGGAGAGTGGCAGGGAGGGAGGGAGAGAGAGAGAGAGAGAGAGAGAAAGAAGGGGAGAGAGAGAGAGAGAGGGAGAAAAAGAGAGAATCTTAAGCAGGCTCCATGTAAAGTGTGGAGCCCAGTGCAGGTCTTGATCCCATGACCCTGGGATCGTGACCTGAGCCAAAATCAAGAGTCAGACAGTCCACCGACTAAGCCACCCGGGCGCCCCTATTTATGTTTATTTTATTTTTATTTTACTGTTATTCTCATACTTTATAGTCTTTACTCCATGCTCCTATATCGACTTTTGGAAAGAAATTGACATTTTATCTCAGAGGAATTCATTTTGAAATAGTGCTCCTGAGTTTTAAGTCTTCCCTTTTCTCTTTGCTGTTATTCATTCATTCAGCAAATGTTTATATGGTGTACTGTGTACTAGGCACTCAGATGGGGACACCATGGTGAGTTCAAACAGGGATCCTGCTTTCATAGAACTGGTAGTCTCAGGAAAAGGGTAAATTTTGAGCAGATAGGAGTGGGGTAAGGCTTAAAGGGGAGGTAAGAGGTATGATCACACCTTTCCTTTAAGGCTTGGGATATATTTAAAGACTTGTGGTAAAGTAGTCTACATGTATAATTCTCAGATATGTGTCTGTAGATTGTCTGTATCAGATTCGCTCGAGAACTTGTTAAAAATGGAATCTGGGCCCATGCCCAGACAAACAAAATCAGAATTTTTTGGGATGAGTCCTAGGATCCTGCATGGGTTGTGGATTCTTAGACATATTCAAGTTTGGAAACTATCGTTATAGTGGAAAGAACATTTATTTTTGTTTTATTTGGTAATTTTGTAAATGACAAATTTTAACATACACAGAAGTAGGGAAAATAGTATAGTGAACTCCCATTACCCAGATTCTCAGTTTTCAAAATTTTATCACACTTGCTTCAACAATCACCCTTTTACTTGCCAAAATATTTTTTTTCTTGCCAAAATATTTTAAATTCCAGATTCTAGATACTAATCATTTCATTCACCCCTACATAGTTTAGTAAGTATCTCTAAAAAAACAAAGAATGTTTTCTTCATTGCCACCATGGCCATTATCATGTCTAACAAAATTAAAAGCTTCTTGGTACCATTGATTCCCAGTTTTATTCATATTTATCTGGTCATATAAAACAATGTGCTTTTTGCAGTCGCTTTATTAGAATCTGGATCCAAAGCCCACATGTTGCTTTTGTTGGTTAGGTCTTTCAAGTCTCTTTATTGTGTAGTTCAGTCTTTTCCCCCTCTGTCTTGTCTACCCCTCACCCCCACATTGTCTTGCTGAAAAAAACTGGGTCATTGGTACCGTACAGTGTTTAACATTCTGGATTTCTGTTGTTTTCTTGTAATGTGATTTAATTTGCTCCTGCATCTTCCATATTTCCTGTAAATTGGTAGTTAGATCTAAAGGCTTGATTTTAATTATTATAAATTTTTAGTCAAGAGTATTTCATAAATTATGTTTTCTTTTTTATTTTTAAAGTTTATTTATTTTGAGAGAGAGCGAGTATGGGACAGAGGTAGAGAGAGAGGGAGAGAGAATCCCAAGTGGGCTCCACGCTGTCAGTGCAGAGCCTGATGTGGGGCTCGAACTCACCGTGAGATCATGACCAGAGCCAAAGTCGGACCCTTAACTGACTGAACCACCCAGGCGCCCCATAGATTGTGTTTTCTTTTGCTTCACATCAAGAGGCATATAATACCTGGTTGGCCCACCCTTAGTGATGCTAAGGTTGATTAATGTGTTCAGGTGGTAATAGCCTATAATAATTTCCTTTGTAAAATCCTTCATTATCCTTTTACCTAATGGTTCCATCCATTTGTGGTCTTCATTGAGTCAATTATTTCATTAAGGATAGCAAAATAATGACTTTCTAATTCTGTCATTTCTTTTACATTTATTAGCTATAATTCTTCTGTTAAGAGAACTTATGTGTTACTTTCTTTTTTTAATTTTATAATTTACACCCAAATTAGTTAGCATATAGTGCAACAATGATTTCAGGAGTAGATTCCTTAATCCCCCTTACCCACTTAGCCCATCCCCCCTCTCATAACCTCTCCAGTAACCCTCTGTTTGTTCCTGTTAAGAGAACTTATGAATTTAAGAACTTGCACTCATCATCAATCGGGCTATTTGCATACCATGAAATATCTGACAGGGGCTGTGATTTCAAATAGAGAGAAGCATGTTGATCTGGCAGTGAGAGAACCAGGAGAATACATCTCCTGCCTTTATTGACCTCCTACCTTATAGTCTCCTACTGTGGTCTCCCATTGCCTGAAAAGCTAGTATGCAAAAGAACTCATTGAACCAGTCTCTAAGGGTCAGTAAACAAGATATTACCCAGTCAGCATCCCTCCCTCCATACATCCATCCATCCATTCCTCCCTCTGTTTTGTTTTTTTATTTTTAGGATCATTATGGAAGACATTAAAAAAATTTGGTGTGTTTCAGTCGATTTTTGTCATCCTTATTTGATGCTCAGTTTGTCCTTTGACTAATGGGAGCCTCTACATTGGCTCCCATCTGATTTATATATGACTCTAATACTCTTTGGTAGAGCTTCCTTGTTTTTTGTATAATAAGATGCCCAGGCTCGTATTGTACATTTCTTACCCCAGACTTGGAAGTCAGCCATTACTTTTCCTTTTAGTGGGGAATGATACTTTGAGACCACAATCTGGATTATAGGAGTATTCACTGCTACCGGGTTGAAATTGCTTCTTGTTCTTGTTTAATGAATAGAACTATGAAATTTTATTTTTGAAAAGAAAACATTCTTTATACTGATAATTCCAATCTCAGTTTATCATCACTTTGAGTTTGTATTTCTTTTACATGAAAAATCTTTCTAACAATACTAACAGAATTACACATTTGTTTGATTTCTAAGAATGTGGGTATGATATAGTGAAAGAAAAACTAAGCTGAATGCGGTGGGGTTGGGGGAACTGATGCCTTAAATTGTATTCATCTAATTGACTCTGTACATTATAAATTGAAAAGTTGTATTGGCCTTGGACAGATAATACCCAGTCCCTGAACTTTAGTTTTCTTTAGGAGTATAATACAAAATTTACTAATTGAAACCCTGTCCAGATTAATTTGTCTTTAGATACAAGTTTATTTAAATTTCCAATGTTATTAAGAAATTCTGTTTTAGATACACATTTCTATTTCTTCTTTCATTGATTGCTTAAATTTCACTGTTCCTTTAGCAGTGGGACAAAGAAAATGTTTTTCTAATTTTTATCATCCACTCTGAAAGTGTTTACTTATCTCAACCTAATTGCATTTCCTCTGCTTATTTCTAGTAATCTGTAATCATAGAGGCAGTATAGCCTAATGGTTAAGAGCATGCTCTGGAGTCAGACTGTCTGATTTTGAATCCTACTCAGGTCAGCCATTTATTAGCCTCGTGACTTGGGGTAAAGTTTTTTTTTTGTTTTTGTTTTTTTTTTTTGTTTTTTGTTTTTAATTTGAGCATAGTAGACACACAATTTTATATTAGTTTCAAGTGTACAACTTGGTGATTGTTGGGTAAAGTTCTCGACTTTTTTAAACCTCAAACACATCATCCTCAAATAAGATTAATCATAAACTCTTACAGGGCTGTTAAGAGTATTAAATCTGATAATGCATGTAACATGCTTTGCATAGTTCCCAGCATTTAGTAGATGTTAGCTATCATTATCATCATCATCATTGTCATCATTGTAAATCTTTATAATTTGTCCTGGGAAAGAAGACTTTTGTGCTGACCAAGTGTATTATTATCCACCTCCATATACCACAGGCCAGCTTTTTATTTAGTTTTGTGATCTTGGACAAGTATCTAACTTTCTTATATTAAATCTGCAAAATGAAAATCATGATAATATTTACTTCATAGGTTTTACTTATGAGGATTAAATGAAATAATTTATATCCAGGTGTTAATAGTTACTTTTTTCTTTACCTTTATATTATAGATTTGATGACGTTTCCACTGTAGTTAGAAATACTGCTTATAAACTTGGGAGAACAGTAGAATGGGGTTCTTCATTTGAGATATTTTTTGAGTCTTATCTTTGCTTTCTGTTATTGCTGCCCTACCCAAGTCCAGACTTTTAACCCAACATTCTTGTATTAGTGGGACATCCTAGCAGTTTACCTATATAGTCCATACTATATCTTTCATTTTCTTAACTTTAGTGCTTTTTGTCATGTGGTCTTAGCTTACCTATTTAGCTTACCTTACTTCCTGTTATTCTCCAAAATAGTCTGGTCCAGGTGGATTTTTTCACTTTCTACTTTCTACTGCTTTTCCCAACGTTTGTTCTCACAGTTCCAGGCCCTATCTTTCCTCTATATTCTCCTCACCAATTTCCTTTCTCATCTTTATTGCCTAACATAAGTCATAACTATGTTATAATGTAGTTTTCTTTTTTGAACTCTTACAGTATTTGTAACTGTCTCATGTAGTTTATTTATTTTTCATTTTAGAGAGAGCATGAGTGGGGCCGAGGGACTAAGGGAGAGAGAATCTTAAGCAGGTGGGGCTCAATCTCCACAACTGTGAGATCATGACCTGAGCTGTAATCAAGAGTTGGATACTTAATCAGCTGAGCCACCCAGGCACCCCTGTCTTGTAGTTGATCACAGCTATCTTATATGAGTCTGCCTTGAGTGTTGTTCTTACCTCTCTAATCAGAATTTCAGGGCTAATCAGGGCTCAGTATAATTCTGGGCATTATTATTTAATTAATACTTGTTGATTTTTGTGGATGATTATCCCCTCATCCCTGTATTCCTATTCTTTCCCTCTGAATTAGTTAGGGCTCTGACAGTTATATACGATAGAACTCAACTTGAATTTTCCTAGGCAAGAAGAATTTATAGATTCAGGGAAACCTGATCTCAAAAGATTCAGTTGAGCTTCATGAAGTAAGAACTAGAACTTGGGCCTCAAATGCAATCATGGCTCTCTCCCTTTACTTTCTTATTCTTTCTTTGTGTTGTCATTCTCTCTGATTGTGTTAGTCACTTGTGGAAAATATGGCTGCCCAGAGCACTGGAGCTTTATATCTAACAGCTTCAGCTTTAACCACTGACTTCAGATCTTTAAATCTCAAATCCAGACAGCTCTGAAGCAAGAGATTCATTAGTTTGGTTTGGGTCAGGGCCTATCCCTAGACTAACCACTTGTGATAAAGAGGGTAGGATCACTTGAGAACTATGAGAATGGGGAAGTAGTTTCCAGAAAAATGAGGGCAGTGGGACAGGGCAAACAATAAGAGATGTCCATTATACCATCCCTTCTCCCTTTCTTCTTTTCTTTGACCTTGGATCAGTCACTTAAACTCTTTACAACAGCCATTTCTTCAAACTATACAATGGAGTTAATGGAGTTAATAATAATTTACTTCAGGGGCTCCTGGGTGGCTCAGTCGGTTAAGCGTCTGACTTTGGCTCAGGTCATGATCTCACAGATCGGGGATTTGAGCCCTGCATCAGGCTCTGCGCTGACAGCTCAGACCCTGAGCCTTCTTCGGATTCTGTGTCTCCTTCTCTCTCTGCCCCTCCCCTGCTCATTCTCTGTCTCTCAAAAATAAATGTTGAAAAATAATTTACTTCATAAGGTAGTGGTGGGTATTAAATGTGATGATCTATAGAGTTTGAAATCTCATGAAAACAATACTGTAAGCTGATGATAAATGACTGCCCCTTGGTCCCTTTTACCTTCATTCCCTGTGCTCATCTGGCCCAAAGCTTTTTTGCCTATAGGAGCTTATCTTGCCACTCCAGGTTGTTAACTGGCTTTTTGGCATTACCCTATTCAACTCTGTGCCCGTAGTTTCTACCATCTTTCTGAGTCGAAGGAAGAAGTTATTAGTGTCAGATAGGTTTTCTTGGATAGTTTTAGAGTAAGTTATTTATTATAACTAAATGAATTATAATTATAATCTAAATAAAGGCAGTGGGCTTATTTTGTAATGGTAGCTTTGAAATTCAGCCCCTGCCCCTTTCTTCCTTCTTATAATAGTTTCAGAGTACTACTGTATTTTGTGAATTGAAGGTTAAGGGCCTATAGAGATTTCTACTCCTTTTCTTTCTGTATTAACCAGGAATCTTTTGATTCAAGTCAAATTAGGTTAAGCAATGAAGGACATTTATTGCCTCTGAATACTTCATAGGTAGATTCTAGCTTGAGGAATGTCTCTTTTTCAGGACTCAAATGATGTGATTGGGTGCTGTGTTTTCAGATCTGCTTCTTTAGTATGGTTTTTCTCCTGAGGTAGATAATTTATTTTGATTGTAGGATGATTGCCAGTAGCTTCCATCTCTATTTGTTCAGAAGCAGTGGGAAGCAAAAATCTTTTCTTCTACCCTTCAAATAGAGTTTCTAACTGATTTAGCCAACTCAGATTATGTGCCCATATATGAACCAATCACAATAGTCAGAAGAATAGTATCATCATAAGCTTAGGCTTTCATCATGTACTCCAGTCTCAGTTTGGGGGGGGGTAAGACACCTTATATCAAGATATATTGGTGTTGCATGAGGGAGGGGTAGAAATTGGAGGTCAGTTATCATGAGAAAGGGCAATGACATGCTGGGCAGTCCCAAATAGTCTCTACTACATTAGGTAGAGATTCCTCATCAGAAGAATCCCAAGTAATGGTAGTTTATTCTTTAGATTTTTTGGAAATGAATTTTTTACTGAATTGTTATGTTACCTGACACTAGACTTAAAATAAGTATTGCCAACTAGTTGCCAAAGACTGACAGCCTAAGACTACAACTGGGATAACATCTGATCCTTTGATGGAAGGATGCCTGTAAGGTGCTTTGCCTTTAATGTTAAATCTTTTTTTAATGTTTATTTATTTTTGAAGGAGAAAGAGATAGAGCATGAGCGTGGCAGGGGCAGAGAGAGAGGGAGGTACAGAATCCAAAACACAGAGCCTGATGCGGGACTCGGACCCACGAGTTGTGAGATCATGACCTGAGCCAAAGTCAGAAGCTTAACCGACTGAGCCACCCAGGCACCCCTAATGTTAAATCTTTGGGTGACATACTGAAAATTTTCCAAATTCCTGTTCATGGATCAGCCACATCAAAACCAAATACAGATTCTTGCAGGCTTCACCACATCCCTGCCATATGAGAATTAGAGTTGGGAGATATAAGTATGCTGAAATTTGTGTTCTTGACAGGGCCTAGGTGATAGCCAGATTTGGGAAGAACTGAATAGTTGCCAAGTAGCCAGACATTATGCCTCCTGCATATATCTCATTTGGGTATCTACTGTGAGGAAAACAAAAATAAACCAAAGTAGGATTAGATAGAAACAGTTGCCTCCCATTTAAGAAATTATTTTCTCTTTTTTTAAAATAAGGTTTAAGAAAAAACAGGTTATATGAAGGAGAATGAGCATTTTCTGAAAAAGTTGGTTTTGTTTGATCTTTTTTGGGGGGGGGGAAGAGAATCAAATTCGATAACGAATCCAAATGAAGTGTTACCCTCAATCATCCTGGTAACTCCCTAGTACCTTGTCCCTTTGCCAGAAGGAAAGGACCTGCATTTTCTTAGGAACTTACGAAGAAATTGTTAGTTGTGAATGGGCTGTAGAAGAATAGTTTACTATACTTAAAAAACAGATTTTGTAGGGGGTGCCTCAGTGGCTCAGTCAGTTAAGTGACCGACTCTTGATTTTGACTCAGGCCATCATCTCACCGTTTGTGATTTCAAGCCCCTTTGTTGGGTTCTGTGCTATGTTTTTAAGCTGTATTCTAGGGGGATAACATAGTGGCTTGGATAAAGATATAGGTGGGTTCTTTTCCCCCCCGACACATGAATTTTGGATGAGGGACCAAAAGCCAGTAATAATCCTTTTTATAAGACTTTGCACATTCAGAGGCACCTGGATGGCTCAGTCGGTTGGGTGTCCGACTCTTGATTTTGACTCAGGTCATGACCTCGTGGTTTGTGGGTTTGAGCCCCGCGTTGGGCTCTGCACTCACAGCACAGAGCCTGCTTAGGATTCTCTCTCCCTCTCTCTGTGCCTCTCTCTCTGTCTCTGTCTCTCAAATAAACATTAAAAACAAAAATTATTCCCACTTTGTAAATGAAATTAAACCTTAGAAGAGGTAAATGCATTTGCTTAACAGCACATAGCCAGTAAATGGCAAACTCCCTGTAGTATAGTGGAAACACCAGAGTTGTAGACACCAATGCCACAAAGAGAAGTGTTTCCATAGCACTTAGGAGGATATTGATATATATATATAGGTAGAATACACTAAATGAAAAATATTTAAATTGAAATGTATGGGAATTGGTAAATAATGAAGTGGGAAAGATGAGATATGAAATAGTAGGGAAAAGATCTTAATAAGTATTTACTGACTGGTTTGGAGGGGAAAATAAGTCCTGTAAATTTTATCTTAGAAGCAGTGATCTGTAACTTGACTGGATGAGGGATGGGAGCCAGTTCTTTGACTAAACCTGCACTGTATTACAAGATTCAAATAGCTACCTGCTAAAATATATCTTTGTTGGATTTGACATGTCTGAAAAATGAGTGTTGGTAGGCAGTCTAAGCTGTGAAACATGTTGATCTGAAGTAGAATAAAGTGCATACTTACAGTGGTGTTGATTGATAACACTATTGTGTACATGATTTAACAGTAGACAGTAGTAATGTTTTCCTTAATTGATGTGAAATAATATATGGGATGACTTTGAGAAAATGTTAAAAAAAATTGATATCCCTGTGTTAGGATTACCGTCTTATAATGGAACTGAACATTTTTCAGGGGCTGAGGATGGGATAAGGGAGGTGCAAGAGAACATTTAGGGTGATGGAAGTGTTCTATATCTTGATTGTGATGACAGTGGTGGTGTTTACACACTGTGTTTGCCAAGATTCATAGAACTATAAACCTGAAAAGGATGAATTTTACTTTACATGAATTAAACTCCAATAAAACTGACTTTTAAGAAAGGGGAAAAAAAACTTGGTGAACGTATTAACCCGTGACAGAACTGCCATTTACTTGCTATATTCGGTAATATATGGCCTTTAAAATATGAAGGATGTGTGTCTATGTTTGGCTTTACCTGTGTGTATGTGTGTGTCACTGGGGAAGGACCTGTGCTAACTGGACTTTGAAGTATAAAGGTTGGAAAACAACTGATAATATTTGTGACCAATGATAAAATTAGAGCTTTTAGGTGAAAGCTAAAAGAATTTTGGAAAGTTGTATCTGCCACCCTGACCTTGACAACTTCCCAGGGCCTAAAGACTTTTCTTGTGAGGTTGGTGATGACATTGATAAATGTGATTTTTCAATATTATATGATGAAATGTGTCAACATTTGGAAAAACTCATAATGCAGTGAGCCAATAATTTCTAAATGACCAATGCATGATGTTATAAAATCATTTATGAGTTAAAAAGATCTACTCAAAGTTCAAGATAGACCAATACATTTTAATGTTGCAAAATAAACATAAAAGATTTCAAATTGCAACTGACCTTTAGGAAATACCACTTGTCAAATTTGGTTTTGTAGCAAAGAATTTCCACAATTATCTGAAAATGCTGTAAAAATACTCTTGGGACGCCTGGCTGGCTCAGTCAGTACAGCATGACTTTTGTTCTCAGCGTTGTGAATCTGAGCCCCACATTTGATGTAGAGATTACTTAAAAATAAAATCTTTTTTTTTTTTTTTTTTTTAAATTTTTTTTTTTTTTTCAACGTTTATTTATTTTTGGGACAGAGAGAGACAGAGCATGAACGGGGGAGGGGCAGAGAGAGAGGGAGACACAGAATCGGAAACAGGCTCCAGGCTCTGAGCCACCAGCCCAGAGCCTGACGCGGGGCTCGAACTCACGGACCGCGAGATCGTGACCTGGCTGAAGTCGGACGCTTAACCGACTGCGCCACCCAGGCGCCCCAAAAATAAAATCTTTTAAAAAATACTCTTTACTTCTTTAACTCATAGCTATGTGAAGTCAGATTTTCATACTTCTACCAAGACAGTGTATTCCAACAGATTAAATGCAAAATTAGTTGAGAGCTGTCTTCTAGTTAGCCAAAATAAATTTGTAAAAATGTAAAGCAATGACTTTCTTCTTATCAATTAAAAAAGTTTTCATGGGGTGTCTGGGTGGCTCAGTCAGTTAAGCATCCGACTCTTGATTTTGGCTCAGGTCAGTGATCTCACAGTTCCACAGTTTTGAGCCCCACATTGGGCTCTGTGCTAACAATGCAGAGCCTGCTTGGGATTCTGTCTCCCTCTCTCTCTCTCTCTGCCTGTACCCACCCCCCCCCATCTCAAAAATAAATATAAATAAACTTTAAAAAAATCTTCAAGTTTTAACAAAAATGTTATTTTTATTAACATGTAATGGATTTAAGAAATCCATTCTGATGATCTTTTATGTTAAGTGTGCTAAGACTATTCACATTTAATGTAATTATTAATATGTTAGGGTTTTAAGTCTTTCATTTTATTGTTTTGTGCTTCTTTTCCTGTTCTGTGTTCCTGTTTTTTTGCTTCTTGCTTTCTTTTGGGTTATTTATATGTTTTTTTAGGATTCAATTTTACCTTTTGTGTTTTTTATTGTATCTTTTGTGTAGTTTTTTTAGTGGCTACTGTTCTAGGGATTTCAATATTTGTACTTAACTTTTCAATCTGCTTGGAGTCAGTATGCTGCCACTTCATATGTAAAGTAAAAACCTTACCACCAGTTGGGCCCATTTATCCTCCTCTTTGTTGTAGTGTCTTACGTTATTGCAGCTATAGATGTTGAAAACCCCAACGGAAAATGTTATGATTTTTGCTTTCAGCTGTTAAACCTTTTAAAGAGCTCAATAGGAGAAGAACAGATGTCTTTCATTTCTGTTACTCTTCTTTCTTGCCTTATGTTCCAAGTTTCCTTCTATCATTTCCCCTCTGTCTAAAGAACTTCCTTTAGGAGTTTGTTTGTTTGTTTGTTTGTTTGTTTCCCCTCCAAGTGTAGCTCTTTTACAGCAGTCAGGTCAGCTGGCTGTGAGTTCTCATATTTTTCTTCCTGTTAGAATATTACTTCATTTTCATTCTTACAGGTTGTTTTCAACGGCTGTAGAATTCTGGGTTGACAGTTCTTTTAGCACTTTAAAAATGGTGTTCCACTTCGTTTCAGTTTTCACATAGTTTCAAGTGGGAAATGTAGAGTTACCCAGTTCAGTCTTCCCCTGTAAGTAAGGTGCCATTTTTCTCTGGTAGTTCTCAAAGTATTTTTTTTGTCTTTAGTTTTCAGCATGTGTCTAGAAGTGGATTCATTTGGGTTTATTCTGTTGTGGTGTTGTTAAGTTTCCTGAATCAGTAGGTTTGTGTCTTTCTGCAAATATGATAAGTTTTCAACCTTTGTTTCTTCAAATATTTTTCCTGCACCATACTGTTTCTTCTGTTCTTTTGGGACTCTGGTGACACAAATGTTCCCCCTTTTGGTGTCATTCCACAGGTTCTTAAGGCTTTGTTCATTTAAAACTTTTTTTTCTCACTGTTGTTAAGATTGCATAATTATCTTCAAGTATACAGAGTCATCTCCATGCTGCTGTCAAGCTTATCAAGTGTGTTTTTTATTATGGTTATTGTGTTTTTCCATTTTAAAATTTCCATTTAGTTCTTTCTTTATTGACTACACTGTCTATCTTTTCATTAATTCCAAGAGTGTTTGGCCTTATTTTTTGGAGCATTTTAATAATAACTATTTTAAAAATCTTTGTGAGATCATTTTACTCTCTGTGTTATTTTGGCATTGTTATCTGTGTTTTTCTTTTTAACTTTTTGTTTTGAAAAAATTACAGATTCATAGGAAGTTGCAGAGAGGTCCAGCACAACCTTCACCTTTCCCCCAGTGGTTACATTTTACATAACTGTAGTACAGTACCACAACCAGAAAATTGCAATTGATTCAATGTGTGTTTATAGTTCTGAGCCATTTTTTTCACATGTGTAGATTTCGATAACCATTAGAAGACATAGAACTATTCCATTACTGCAGAGATCTCCCTTTTGTTACCTCTGCATAGTTATTACCCATCCCTCCCCCACCGCCCCCCCCCAACCCTGGCAACCACTAATCTGTTAGTATAGAGATGGAGATCTCTATTTTATCATTTGACAAATGTTATTAGAATGAAATCATACAGTATGTGACCTTTGGAGATTGGTTTTTTCACTCATCATAATGAGTTAGGTGATTTTTCACTCATCACCTAACATACATTCAAGTTGTATCTTTCAGTAGTTCGTTATTTTTTATGACAGTATTATTCCGTGGTATGGATAGATTATGGTTTGTTTAGTTTTTCACCTATTGAAAATATTTTAGTTGTTTGTCTTCTTTGGCTATTAGAAATAAAGCTGTTATGAGCAGTCATATGCAGGATTTTCCATGGACAGGGTTTTCATTTCTTTAGGATAAATGCCCATGGGTCCAAATGGTAGGCCATGTAATATTTGCTGTTTTTCAGAGTGGCCCTACCATTTTATATATCCACCTGCAGTATATGAAAGTTCATCTATATCCTCATCAGCGCTGGAATTGTAACTGTGTTTTCATATTAGTTGTACCAATGGATGTGTAACGATATCTCATAATGATTTTAATTTACATGTATTTAATGACTAATGAGGTATCTTTTCATGTGTTTATTTGCCATCAGTATATCCTCTTTGTGAAATGTCTGTTCATAACTTTTGCCCATTTCTGATCAGATAGTGTTTTATTGTTGAGCTTTGGGAGTTCTTTAAGTACTCTAGTATGTTTGGTTTACAAGTATTTTTTCACAGTATTTGCTTGTCCTTTCATCGTCTTGGAGGATCCAAGGAGGATCCACTTGGATCTTTGCAACAAAGCAAAAGTTGTTAAATTTGATAGTCATTTTATCAAAAATTTTTTTTCTTTTATGGATCATTCTTTTTTGGTCCTGTCTCAGAAGTCTTCAGTAAATTGTGGGTATCAGCTATTTTACCCTGTTTTGGTTTTTTCCCCTGAAAACCTACTGTTTAACTCAAGAAGATATGTGCACCCCTATGTGTATTGAAACATTTGCAGTAGCCACGATATTCAAGCAACCCAAGTGTCCATTGATAGATGAATAGATAAATATGTGTGTACACACACACACACACACACACACACACACACACACACTGGAATGTGACTCAGACATAAAAAAATGAAATCTTGCTATTTGCAACAACATGGATAGTTCTAGAGGGTATAATGTTAAGTGAAATAAGTCAGTCAGAGAAAGACAAATACCATATGATTTCACTCATATGTGGAATTTAAGAAACAGAACAAACCAACAACAACAAAGACAAGAGACAAACCAAAAAACAGATGCTTAACTATAGAGAACAAACTCACCATTCCCAGAGGGGAGGTGGGGGGCGGGGTGAGTGAAATAGGTGAAGGGGATTAAGAGTACATTTAACCATGATAAGCACTGCATAATATATAGAATTGTTGCACTGTATTGTACACTGGAAACTAACACTGTTTGTTAACTCTACTGGAATTAAAATAAAATGGAAAAGAAAAACACTTTATGTTTAATGTTAAAATCTGTGATCCAATTTAGTTAAGGTTTTGTAGGAGTTATGAAGTTTAGGTTGAGGTTTATTTTTATGGATATTCAATTATTCAGCAACATTTGTTGAAGAGGCTACCTTCCTCCATTGAATTGCTTTTGTACCTTATCAAAAATCATTTGGCTATACTTGGTGTGGGTCTATTTCTGAGCTTTCTGTTCTGTTCCATTGATCTATATGTCTGTCCTTCCATGAATAGCACATTGTTTTGTTTTGTTTTTAAAATTTTTCTTAATGTTTATTTATTTTTGACAGAGAGAGAAAGAGAGAGAGAGACAGAACATGAGTGGGGGAGGGGCAGAGAGAGGGAAACACAGAATCTGAAGCATGCTCCAGGCTCCCAGCTGTCAGCACAGAGTCCGATGCGGGGCTTGAACCCATGGACCACGAGATCATGACCTGAGCCGAAGTTGGACGCTCAACCGACTGAGCCACCCAGGCGCCCCACACATTGTTTTTTATTAGAGCTGTATAAGTCTTGAAACTTGGATGTAGTTTTTTTCCATGTTATTCTTTTATTTTTATTTTTTTATTTTTAGAGAGAACACAATTGGATCAGGGGGCAGAGGATGGGAGAAAGAGAATCTTAAGCAGGCTCAATGCTCAGCGCAGAGCCTGATGCAGAGCTCAATCCCATGACCCTGGGATCATGACCTGAGCTGAACTCGAGTTGACACTCAACCCAATGAGCCACCCAGGTGCCTCATCACATTATTCTTTCTAAAAATTGTTTTAGCTTTTCTAATAAAATTTTAGAAAAACTTGCCTGTATCTACACAAACCTGGGGTTTGATAGGAATTATGTTAAACCTCTGTGTCATTTTGGGGACAATATACCTTACAATATTGAGTCTGCCAATCCATGAACACCATGTCTCTCCATTTATTTAGATCTTTTTTGATTTCTTTCATCAGTGTTTTGTGGATTTCAGCATAAGTCCTATATGTTTTGTTAGTTAGATTTGTACCTAAATATTCCCTTTTTAAATTTAAGTTAAATGGTATTGTATTTTTAATTTTGTTTTCTTCATGTTCATTGTTAATGTATAGAAATATAATTGATTTTTGCATGTTGATCTTGTCTTATGACCTTGTAGAACTTATTAATTATTTCTAGGTGTTTTTTGTTTGTATGTTTTTGTTTTGTAGCATCTTTGGGACTTTCTACATAAGTAATCATGTCATCTGTAAATATGGACAATTTTATTTTTTCCATTCTGATCTGTATGCCTTTTATTTCCTGTATTTGCATTATTGAACTGGCTATGAGTTCCGGAGCTGTGTTTAATAAGAGTGGAGATAGGACATCCTTGCCCTGTTCTTAATTTTTGAGAGAAAACATAATCTTTCACTTTTAAGTCTGATATTAATTTTAAGGGTTTTTTTGTAAATTTGTTTCATAACTTGAGGAATTTACTTCTAGTCCTATTTTTCTGAGAGTTCTTCTCTTAAATAAGTATTGGATTTTCTCATTTTTTCTGTATCTGTTGATACCATGATTTTTTTCTTTAGTCTGTTCATGTAGTGAATTATATTTTCTTTTCACTTTTTAACAGTTGAGGTATAATTGACACATAACATTAGTTTCACGTGTATAACAATAGTTCAGGTGTTTTTATTTTTATTTTTTTTATTTTTTTATTATTTTTTTTTAATGTTTGTTTATTTTTGAGACAGAGCATGAACGGGGGAGGGTCAGAGAGAGAGGGAGACACAGAATTCGAAGCAGGCTCCAGGCTCCAAGCTGTCAGCACAGAGCCCGACGCGGGGCTCGAACTCACGGACTGTGAGATCATGACCTGAGCTGAAGTCGGACGCTTAACCGACTGAGCCACCCAGGCGCCCCAGTTCAGGTGTTTTTATATACTGTGTTGTGAAATGATCACATTAAGTCTAGTTAACATCCGTCACCACACATAGAATTTTTTTTATGATTAGAACATTTAAGATATACTCTCTGGGCAACTTTGAATTTTTTTTAATGTTTATTATTTTTGAGAGAGAGAGAGATACCAGGGGAGGGGCAGAGAGAGAAGGAGACACAGAATGTGAAGCAGGCTCCAGGCTCTGAGCTGTCAGTGCAGAGTCTGATGTTGGGCTTGAATCCACGAACTGAGATCATGATGTGAGCCGAAGTCCGATGCTTAACCAATTGAGCCACCCAGGCGCCCCAGTCTCTGAGCAACTTTCAAATATACAATACAGTACTACTAACTGTGGTCACTATGCTGTATATTACATCTCCATGACTTACATAACTGGAATTGGTATTTTTTTTTGCCACCTTCACCCATTTTGTCCACTCCCATCTCTTGTCTCTGGCAACCACTAATCTGTTCTCTGTATCTATGGGGTTTTGTTTTTTAGATTCCACATATATGTCAGATAATATATTTATCTTTCGCTGTCTGACTTATTTGACTTAGCATAATACCTTCAAGGTCCATCCATGTTGTTGCAAATGGCAAAATTCCATTCTTTTTAATGGTAGAATAATATTCCAGTGTGTGTGTGTGTGTGTGTGTGTGTGTGTGTATACAAATAGACTTATCACATTTTCTTTATCCACTCATTCATTGATGGACACTTAAGTTGCTTCCATGTCTTGGCTATTGTAAATAATGCTGGTTGATTTTTTAATATTGAATAGCTCTTGTATCTTTGGAATAAACCTTTGTTGGTCCTGGTGTATAATTGGTTTTATATATTGTTGAATTTTATTTGCTAATATTTTGTTAAGAACTTTTGTATCTATTCAAAAAAGATACTGGTCTGTAGTTTTTTTCTTTCATACTGACTTTGTCTGATCTGCTATCAGGGTATTATTAGCCGTGTAAATGAGTTTGAAAGTGTTCCCTCCTTTTCTGTTTTCTGGAGGAGATTGCATAGAATTGGTGTTAATTCTTCTTTAAACATTTCGTAGGGGTACTGGGTAGCTTAGTCTGTTAAGCATCTGACTTTTTTTTTTTTTTAATGTTTATTTTGAGAGAGACAGAAACAGCACAAGGTGGGAGGGGCAGAGAGAGGGAGAGAGAGAGAGAATCCCAAGCAGGCTCTGCACTGCCAGCACAGAGCCCAGTGCAGGGCTTGAACCCATGAAGCTGTGAGATCATGACCTGAGTGAAACCAAGAATCAGACCCTTAACGTACTGAGCCACCCAGGCACCCCAAGCATCTAACTCTTGATCTATGTTCGGGTTATAATCTCATGGTCCATGGATTCAAGCCCCACGATGGGCTCTGTGCTGACAGTGCAGAGCCTGCTTGGGATTCTCTCTCTTCCATTATCTCTGCCCCACCCCCATTTCCTCTTGCTCTCTCTCTCTCTCAAAATAAATGAACATTAAAAAAATTTTTTTGATAGACTTCTTCAGTGAAACCATCTTGGAGATTTCCTTTTTGGTGTTACATTATTAAAATTAATAGTACTATTCAAATTATCTTATTGATATTGGGTTATTTGTGGTAATTTGCGCTTTTTAAGGAATCGTCCATTTTATTGAAGTCAAATTTGGATGTAGAGTTGTTCATAGTATTTCCTTATTACCATTTGTACAGCTGCAGGATCTTTATGATATTACCTATTTCACTTTTGATATTAGTAATTTGTGTCTTCTTTTGTCAGTCTTGCTAGAGGGTTGTCAATTTGATCTTGTCAAAGAACTGTCTTTGTTTTATTGAATTTTTGCTTTTTTCTTTCTGTGTTCAATTTTGTTCATTTTTTGTTGCCTTTGTTGCTTCCTTTCTTATGGTTTGCTTTAGGTTTTTTGTGTTCTTCTAGTTTTTTGAGAAAGGAATGTAGGTTTTTCAAAATCATTTTGCCTTTCTAATCTGAGTATTTAGTGCTATACATTTCTCTTCCAGCATTGCTTTAGCGTGTTCCACAAATTTTGATAGGTTGTATTTTTATTTTCATTCAGTTCAGTGTGTATTTTTATTTCCCTTTAAGCTTTCTCTTTGACCATGGATTATTTAGAAATATTTTATTTAGTTTGTAAGTGTTTTGAGATTTACCTACTATCTTTCTATTATTTGCTTTAATTTGATTACATTTTAGTCAGAGAACACACTCTGTATGATTTTAATTTTTTTTTAATTTTTTTTTTTTTACGTTTATTTATTTTGAGACAGAGAGAGACAGAGCATGAACGGGGGAGGGGCAGAGAGAGAGGGAGACACAGAATCGGAAACAGGCTCCAGGCTCTGAGCTGTCAGCACAGAGCCCGATGCAGGGCTCGAACTCACGACTGCGAGATCATGACCTGAGCCGAAGTCGGTCGCCCAACCGACTGAGCCACCCAGACGCCCCAGTATGATTTTAATTCTTATATGTTTGTTGAGGATTGAGGTATGGCACAGGATTTGGTCTATCTTGGTAAGTTTTCTATGAGCACTTATAAGGAATGTGTATTTTGCTGCTGTTGGGTGGAATGTTCTAAAAATGTCAGTTAGATCCTGTTGGTTCATTGGTGTTGTTGAGTTCTTGCTGATTTTCTCAATATTTCTAACAATTGCTGAGGGAGGCATATAGAAGTGTTCAACTAAATTTATGAATTTTTATATATATTTTCATTTTTATCCACTTTTGCTTCACATATTTTGCAGCTGTCTTGTTTAGAACATACTCATTTAAGATTGCTATGCCTTCTTGATGGATTGTCTCTCTTATCATCATGTACTTTTCTGTTCTTAGTAATTCTCTTTGCTCTGAAGTCTAATTTATTTCACAATAATATATCCATCTCAGCTTTCTTTTGATTACTGTTTGCATGGTATATTTTTTCTTATCTTTTTATTTTTAACCTACCTATACTGTTACATTTGAAGTGAATTTCATGTCTGGGATTGGTCATGTTTCGTTTATCAGTTCTGACAATCTGTCTTTTAACTTGAATTGTTGCTTCAGACCATTTATATTCAATATAATTGTTACTTTAGAGCTTAAATGTGCTGTTTTATTTTTTGTTTTCTGTTTAATCTCCCCTTTTTTTGTTTTTCTGTTTCCCTTTTTTGCCTTCCTGTGGACTAATTGAACATTTACCATTTTATTTTGATTTACCTATAGCGCTTTTGTGTGTGTTTCTTTGTATAGCTTTTTAATTGGTTATTCCAGGTATTAAATTAGACATACACCGTGTCACATTTGATTGGTGTTGACATTTTACTATTTTGAGTGAAGGGTAGAAATCTTACCCACTTTATGTTCCCTTATTTTCCCTGTTTATAGTCTTTAATATCACCTTATATACATTCAGAAACTAGGTAACATTATAATTGTTGCTTCAACTTTTAAGAAAATGAAAGCGTATTGTATTTTCCCATATTTTTACTCTTTTCATTTGTTCTTCCTTCCTGATAGCCCGAGATTCTTTCCTTTATCATTTTCTTTTTATTTAGAGAATTTATTTTAACTGTTATTTTAGGTCTACTCATAACAATTGCTTAGTTTTCTGTCATCTCACAATATCTTTTTTTAAAAATACATTTCGTTAATTGAATTATAGTTGACACACAGTGTTACGTTAGTTTCAGGTGTACAGCATAAGTGATTTGACCCAACTCTACGTTATGCTCACCATAAGTGTAGTTACCATCTGTCACCATACAATGCTATTATTACATTCTATTTGACTGTATTTCCTATGCTGTACGTTTTATCCCCATGACTTATTCATTCCATAACTGGAAGCCTGTATCTCCTTCCCTTCTTCTTTTTTCTTTTTGCCAGCTATAGAATTCTAGTCTGATGGTTTTTTGTTGGTTTGTTATTTCTTTGGATATATCTTGTTAGCGTCTTCAATTATATTAGGTTTATATGTTTTGCCAAATGTAGGAAATTTTTTGCCTTCATTTTCATCATTTTTAGTTATATTCTGTGTCTTTTCTCCTTCTGGCCTTCCAGTAATACAAATGTTAAACCTTTTGTTACAATTCCACAGGTTTCTGAGTCTCAGTTCATTTTTCCCCTTATGATCGAGATCTAGTCTTATGAAAATTTTTATAGGAATTAAGAAGATAATATTAGGTATTTTTTAGTGTTGTTGTACTACTGCTAACTAAAGAACATATGATATCTATGTTTTTCCCCAAGGGGAAAATAAATCGGTCACTTAAAGGGTAATTTGAAAAACAAAAAACACTGTCTCCCAAAGCAATATCAAATCATCTGAACTTTTTCATTTATTCATACCAAGACAAAGTCTAGCTTGTGTTCATCCATACCTATACACCTGCTGCCTTTACTCATTTCCTCTTTGAAATTGTCCACGAGTGTTTCCATGGCTTACTAAGATATATCGTTTTCTTGTAACAGCTCTATGTAGTAGTTACTGTTATTATCCTTGTTTTACAGATGAGGGCATTGAGGCTTTGAGGGCTAATATAACATCTTAAGATCATGAGAGACTATTAAGTGTTCTAGAATGGAATATGGCTCCCCATGTCCTTCTGACAAGATACTGTTTACATAAAATATTTTTTTTTATTTTACAAGGTTAACGTCTCAACTCTGTATTTTCATTCTGTTCTCCCTAACATTTCTTGGATCATTACTTAATCATTTATCTTCTATAGAACTATGTGTCTTCTACCTAGCAGTATTCCATCAAGTTTAGGTTATAATCATGCAGGCTTCTAATCTTTCTCATCTCTTTTGGCCATTATTATTTTTTTTTAATATTTATTTTTTTTAAGTAATCCCTACACCCAACATGGGACTCGAATTCAGAACCCCAGGATCAAGAGTTGTGTGCTCCATTGACTGAGCCAGTCACACACTCCTTGGCCATTATTTTATTTATTCATTTTCATTAACTTTTCTTCCTACTGTAAGCTGGTTTTTGCCATTCTATTTAAGGTTGATAATGACCTTTTCTTTTTAATTTTCTGGAGAGTCTCATCCCTGTTTCTCCTCTGGGCTAGATGGTCTATTGTACCTTTCTGTTATAATCTCTTGTCTCAGGTGTCTATGGATATTATAGTTGTTTGGTATGTTTCATGACCAGTGCCCACTGCTTTTTCTGCCTGTGTTCCAAGTTATGGAAAACAGAGATGAGGGCCTTGCCTTAGTCTTTAAGGCATCCCCCAGACAGGTTACAACAGAGATATACAATAACTTCCCAATATGATCTTACTCTGCTTCCTCTGATTCAAGATGGGGGAAGTGAGAACCCATCTGCTGCCTTTACTCATTTGGAAGAAGTGGGATAAGAGTGAGTGAAAATGTTGCAAAACTTTCTACCATTTGAAGATGGCTTTTACTTAACTGGACATTTGCTTGATTACTCTAATAAACCTTTGATTGTTTTTCTAAGCTGTTGCAAAGTTGGTTCAGAGAGCTTCTGGGATTTTTTGTTTTGTTTTGTTTTGTTTCTCTGGGGAATGAGAGCTTGGAGCTTCCTAGTCCACCATTTTGTTGGTGTCCGACAGTGACTTTTTAAAAACAACTGTGAAATATATATAAGTGAGACTTAGCATTTGAATTATTTCTGCATGTACAGTACATTAAGTACGTTTACATCATTGTGCAGCCATCATCTGTAATATTTAATTACAAATTATTTGGCTTCTTTCGCATTTTTCATTCTGTTTGACTTTCTTATGGTATTTTACTCTGCTTTTAAGTTCTAGAGTTATCTCAGCTTTCATGATGCTATTATATCTTCCTTTCACCTCTCTGACTGCTTGTCAGCCATTTTTGCTCTGCTTACCTTTCAGATGTTTGTTTCCCACGGTGCTATTCTTTACTCTTTTTCCATTCTTCCATTGTTTATACTCACTGGGTAATTGAATCTGTTTTCTTGGATTTAAGTGTGTTCTTATGAAATACAAATCCATATCACAGTCCAGTCACTCTGTTGAACTCAAACTCATGTTTTCAACTGCCATCTCATTTACCATAAAATGGTATTCTGCAGGGACCTCAAATTCGTATATCTAAAATACTTATCTTCTCTTTCCAAAATATATTATCTGCCTTGGTTAATGAAGTCACTGCTCACTTAAAATAGAAGATATATAATCATTTTTCTAATCACATTATCATTCTTAACCTTTCCTGTCTCTTTTAGTCACTCACTAGATTCTTTTGTTTTTACTGTTCCATTCCTGTTGCTCCAGTTCAGCTTAGACTTTTATCTTCTTGTGCTGGTATTACCACAGTTTCCTCCTAATTGCTCTTTTTTTTATACCTGTCTCTTCCTGTTCAAACTTATCATCTTTGTCATTGCCAGGCTTTAGTAAAATTAAAACCAGTTATGTCACTCTCTTTCCCCCCAAAATTCCTGTGGTTCCAAATGGATATCAGAATATAAATACTCAAATTCTTAACTTGGTATGTTATCCCCTTAATACACATTCTGTAACCCATCTCCACAACTTTGACTCCTATATGTCCTTCTTCTCACCCTTCCAGGACCAGAGCATTCTCTTCTCATTTCTGAATTCTCCTTGCCTTTCCTCTCTCTAGATTGTCTTTCCCACCTCCATTTTATTCTTCCTAAATTCTGTTTTTAAGGACCAGCTCAAATTTCATCTCTTCCATGAGACCCAAATTGGTTAAACTGCCCTTTCTCTGATCATGTAGTACCTAGTTATAACACTTCTATTATTTACTTCCAGATACAGGAAGTGTTTATTACTGTTATTATTACTTCTGTTTTTCTATGGAGGAGGAGACAGACTTATAAATAATTATAATATAAATACAATAATTCCTATAATAGCACATAGGAAGTCTTTATTAATATTTTCTCAGACTGTTGGAGAAAGCAGCACAAAGTAAGCAACATTTCAGGCATTTGTATGTAAGTAATGTTCCCATTCCAGCTGGAGAAAAGAGCAGGTTTAAAGGCAGTGGGGTAGAGTGAGCATGACTATTTGGCATATAGCTGGAGCATACTGTGGCCCAAGCCTAGATGCTTGCATATGGAGAAAATGAGGCTGGAAAGGTATAGCTAGAGACTGATTGGAAAGAGCCACTGTATGTTTTACTAAGTATATAGAATATATATGTTTTTTATACTATAATTGTCTTAGGGAGTATGATGTATGTAGTAATGTCTCACTAGTTTAACAGATTTTAATCACATTTACTATCAGAAGTTGTTAAAATTTCCTAAGGAAATTCTATTTTCATTTTCATATCACTGCTTAATTTTGCGAAATTCCTTCTCTTTTTATATAGTGAAGAGGGCAAAATATACCCATATATTTTCTTTAAGTGGTATATTTTCTGTTACCAAAACATCGTTTCCATCAAACAAATGGAAAGATACACCTCATGGATTGGAAGAATTAGTATTGTTAAAATGTTCACCCTACCAAAAGCAATCTGCAGATTTCAGTTCAGTCTTTCTCAAAATACCAAGAGCAGTTTTTGTTTTTTTTGTTTTTGTTTTTGCAGAACTAGAACAAATAATCCAAAAATTGGTATGGAACCACAAAAGACCTCAAATAGCCAAAGCAATCTTAAGGAAGAAGAACAAAGCTGGAGGTATTATAATCCCAGATTGCAAGATACATACGGCAAAACTATTGTAATCCACTGTAGTACTGTGGCACAAAAATAGAAAGATCAGTGGAACAGATAGAAAGCCTAGAAATAAGGCCATGCCTGTGTGGTCAACTAATCAACAACTAAGGAAGCAAGAATATACAATGGGGAAAAGACAGTCTTTTCAATAAATGGTGCTGGGAAAACTGGACTGTTTTCTTACACTATCAAAAATATACTTAAAATGGATTAAAGACTAAAATGTGAGACTTGAAACCATAAAACTTCTGAAAGACAATACAGCCAGTAATGTCTTACACATTGGTCTTAGCATATTTATGGATGTCTCCTCAGGCAAGGGAAATAAAAGTAAAAATAAACTATTGGGGCTACACCAAAATAAAAAAGGAAAAGAAACCATCAACAAAACAAAAAGGCAAGCTAGTGAATGGAAGACGATATTTGTAAATGATATATCCAATAATGGGGTAATATCCAAAATATATAAAGAACATAAAAAAATCTGATTTAAAAAGGGGCAGAGGATGTAAATAGGTATTTTTCCAAAGAAGACATGCAGATGGCCAGCAGTCGCTAATCATCAGGGAAGTGTAATCAAAACCACAATGAAATACCACGTCACACTGGTCAGAATAGCCAGTATCAAATAAACAAGAAAAAGTAAGTGTTGACAAGGATGTGGAGAAAAGAGAACCCTTGTGCACCGTTGGTGGGAATGTAAATTGGTACAGCCACTGTGGAAAGCAGTATGGAAATTCCTCAAAAAATTAAAAATACATATACCATATGATCCAGCAATTCTCCTGTTGGGTATTTACTAAAGAAAAGGAAAACACTAATTTTTTTAAAATTTTTTCTTTTATTTTTGAGAGAGACAGAGCATGAGCATGAGCAGGGGAGGGGCAGAGAGAGAGGCAGACACAGAATCTGAAGCAGGCTCCAGGCTCTGAGCTGTTAGCACAGAGCCCGACACAAACCCACGAACCACCTGATCATGACCTGAGCTGAAGTCAGACTCTCAACTGAGCCACCAGGTGCCCCTGAAAACACTAATTTGAAGAGATAAATGTACTCCTATGTTCACGGAATCCTTTTTTTGCAGTAGCCATGATATGGTAGCATCTCAAGTTTCCATTGGTAGATAAATAGATAAAGAAGATGTCACACACACACACACACACACACACACACTGGTGTATTACTCAACCATTAAAAAGAATGAGATCTTGCCATTTGTGACAACATGGATGGACTTAGAAGGTACTATGCTAAGCAAAATAAGTCAAAGACAAACACTGTAATTTCACTTATGTGGAATCTGAAAAAGTGAATGAAAAAACAGACTCAAATACAGAGAACAAGCTAGTGGATTAAGAGGTACAGATTTCTAGTTATAAAGCAAGTCAGAGAGATAAAAATTACAGCATAGGGAATTAAGAAAAAAGTTTGACATCATTTTTTTTTTTTTTTGAGAGAGAGCGTGAGCAGGGGAGGGTAAGAGAGAGAAGGAGAGAGAGTGAAGGAGAGAGAATCCCAAGCAGGCTCTGTCCTGTCAGCACAGAGCCCAACATGAGGCTAGAACCCACAAACCATGAGATCATGACCTGAGCAGAAACCAAGAGTCTGACGCTCAACCGACTGAGCCACCCAGACTCCAATCAATCTTTTAATACCAAGGGTTAGCCTGTTTTAGAAGTAGTTTGGTTTTCAGAGAACCTGGTTTTACTGCCAGCGTTTTAATGTGTTTTTGGTAGTTTCTAAAAAAATGTCTAGGTCTAGACTGGTAACCAGTTAGATTTTAAACTTTTACTTAAAAGTGAATGTTTTTTATATATAGTATATCTTCTTTCCTACTGCCATTATATTCTCATTTTTTAAAAATATTTATTTATTTTGAGAAAGAGAGAGCAAGCATGTGAACCGGGAAGGGGCAGAGAGGGGAGAGAGGGAATCCCAAGCAGGTTCCTCACTCATTGTGGAGCCTGATGCAGGGCTCAGTGTCAGGCACCATGAGATCCATGACCTGAGCCAAAAATCAAGAATTGGAGGTTTAACCGACTGAGCCACCCAGGGGCCCCTATATTCTCATATCTTAAATATATTATTACTGATGGATTTAATCTTAAATGATATTATGCATAGGATTCTTATTTTTGTAGAGAACAAAAATTTGTAAAAATGTTTAGTTGAATAATTTTCTCCTGCTTCTTTTGCTTAAGTTTTGTTATACGATCTTTTGCTCATAATAACAGTGCATCTTAGGAAATGTGAAATGTTCATTCTTTGGATATTCTTTTAAAATGTTATATTTGTAATTAATTATACTTGCCTTTATGTGTTTATGTGAAAGTACTTCCCCAATGTGACTAGCTTCTTTGAAAATACACTGCTGTATCATTGTTAAGCTATGAGTAGCAAAGAATTTAATTATTGTAATTCTTTGACATTGATTCCTCTTTTATGTATCCTCTCTTCTTCAGATCTTAAATTGATGATTAAACTATATATGATGGGCATGTTGTGAAAGCAGAGGGTAGCTTTTCTTCATGCCTAAATAATAAAGTGAAGGAGCAGTAGGACTACATGTTTTGGCTGTTATGTCTTGTAAATTGTTTTTGTACTTGGGGGAATGTTAATTTCTGTTAAGGTCTTGAGTTCTGATACTAGAATATGGACTGTAGGAAGTGGGGAAGTCTTACTTGTTATTTACAGAACTTTAGAGTGTTGAATAAAAGTCAGAATTCCTTGCCCCGATTTATGGCTGGAGATAGACATTCATTCCTTGTGTAATTTATCTATTGCTTTAAAGTGGAAGCCTGCATACCTCTCCTCCACCACAGTGTCTTGATTCCCCTTAGCCTCTGTTTTGTATATGCTTTAGATTATGCTAGAATACCTTCTTATTCATTTTATTTTTCTGATAAAAGGCATATAAATTTTGCTTATGGACAATCCTGAAAAGCCATATACCATCTCAAATTACTATAAAATTAAAAGTGTAGGGTTTAGGTCCAAACACCTACTCACCATATAATTAGTGGAGACAGCTGATTTTCCATAAACAAAAGTATGATCAAATTCTGTGGCCAAGCAAAAGTGAGATATCCAATGTTAAAAAAAAAAAAAAAAAAAAAAAGGCAGGATTACGATGTTGGAGAAGGGTTTATAGCACAGCGACCTAAGATTTACTCTTAGGGTTTTATGACCACATGACTGAAATGTCTGTTTTTCTCTTTATGTCACTTCTAGCAGTAGTGAGACTAATATGTAGAACTTTCAAATGTCAGGGAAATAAAGCAAAGAGAGGGAAGTAGGACTCTTAACGGACACTTTACATACTTATTTAATTCTCACAAATCCATTATGAGTTGTAGGTAGTTACTATTCTCATTTTACAGAGGAGAAAACAGGCTCAGAAAGTTTATGTGACTTGTCCTCCCAACGGTAGCATGCAAATATACTGTTTTTTTTTCTTCAAAATGCTTTTGATTTATTTGAATTCTTTTGACCCATCTGGAATTCATTTTATTATGAAGCATGACTCAAAAATCCTTCATCTGCATAGTTCTGTTCAGTTATACAAACGTTTACCAAAGAGTGACACTTTTGTCAGCCCCATCTTTCCCCTGTCCTGACTATTAAATGGGCAGTTCTCTTGCCCTTTCAGTGCAAGAAGTCCTATAGCTCATGCATTAGTTAATTGTATTTCAGTGCAGTGACATTTATTGAACCCCTGCTGTTAAGTATTTCAGCGAGGATGCTTTAAGTTATAAGAAATAGAAAATCCGATGCACGCTGAGTCAGACAATTCATTCTCAGGTATGTGTAGACTGGCTCCAGAGTAGGTTAATTCAGTGATTCAACAAACATCATCAGGGACCCAGGTTCCTTCCATTCTTTGGCTCTATCATTATCATTGTGTTTGGCTTTGTCCTCTGCCAACTTCCCTTGAGGCTGCAAGATGGCTGCTGTTATTTGAGGTGTCACGTACAGACATGATATTTTCTCATGAAAGGAAGATATTTCTTTTTAAAAAATTTTTTTAATGTTTATTTTTGAGAGACAGTGGGACAGAGCACAAATGGGGGAGGAGGGGCAGAGAGAGAGGGAGACACAGAATCCAAAACAGGTTCCAGGCTCTGAGCTGTCAGCACATTCGAGCAGGGCTCAAACTTACGACCTGAGCTTAAGTTGGACACTTCACAGACTGAGCCACCCAGGCACCCCTAGATATTTCTTACATGTATCACTTTCAAGAGAGAAGAAATTTCCCCCAGAATCCTTCTGAAGACTTTCCCTCATGTTTCATGTGCCAGCTTATTACCATCTTCCTGTATTTAAAGTGAACATTGGCAAGAGTAATGGGCCACCATTTTGGTTTAGATTACACTAATCAGAACCATCCTCCTGATGCTGAGGAAGATCTCCCTACTTCTGGGAGCTCATAGTCTTGTGGAGGAAGTTGGGTGGCTTGAACAAAATTGAAGTTAAATTAGGAAGGTAGAAGGGGGAAATAATTGTTGAGGTAGGAGAACCAATAGTCTTACTATCTACTGTGTTATCAGTAAAATGTGATGCTCAGTTCTGGGGCTTAGCTTACTCAAAGCACTTGAAATCTAGCTTGAAGATTGAAGTAAAAAATAAGACAAGGGGAACTGTCAGTTTTTATAGGTAGTTTAGTGAAGGTCATGCAGAAGAAAGAGTAGGAGAAAGAGTAGTAGAGAAAACAAGTTTGAATCCTAGCCAGACACCTTTCTAGTTATAATTAGAAGAATGATTTGTGGTTTTCTGTTAATTTTTTAACAATACAGCTTGAGTTTAAATATACATATTCTCAATTCCTAATTTCATTTTTGAGATATTCAGGATTTTTTCAATCATATTTTTATCATGGTCATGTTATATTTATAACTAGTAAACTAGGAGTTAACATTTTGATTCTGATACAGGTTGCTAGCTAGTATTGGACAAGTCAGTATTTCTGATTGCTATTTGTCCTGGCTATAAGATGAAGTGGTTCAACAAGGCAAGTTTTGAGATTTTTTTGTGCCTAACATTTAGTAAAAAAACAAAAAAAAACCCTCAAAAACAACAACAACAACAACAACAAAAAACTTATATGGAGTAAGATTGGAAGCAGTTGCTTTAATATATTTACCAAAGAGAGCATATGAGTAAAATTTAATGTACATTTCCCACATTTTTTAATGTTTCATGTGGTAGTAAAAAACAATTTAAGCTATTATAATTTAGTTCTGAATCTTTTAAAATTGGCAAGTATCTTTGGAAGTAGATGTTTACTATAAACTTAAAATAATAGTTATTATAAAATATGTTGAGATTATTGCTTTATATGTACAGGCATTTTCCAGACAACTTTAAGGTACTAAAATATTGCCTAAAATTTTTATTGTGTAGTCAGGAGTACTTGGACTACTCTATAGATTAATTTTGGGGAGTAACCCGATGCACTGACATTTAGTATCTAATCTGAGAAAAGTATTTCTTGAATAATGTAATACCTTTGCTGTTGAGCATAAAAATCACTGGCTTAAATGTACATTTTATGCCTACTTGTTCAGGTCATTCTGCAAGGTGCTGTGGGAGAAAACAAGATATTAACTGTGGTTTCTGCCTTAACTTAAAAGTCTTTTTTTTGAATTCATGTTTGTCTTTTCCTAGAAAATAGTGAATTCACATACTTACTGGTTTGGCTTTTCAGTTTAGATTAGACCAAGCATCAGCTGGTCTTTCTAAAAATCATGTTTCCATATAAAGGTTCTGTTTTTTTGTTTTGTTTTTTTTTTCTGTAAAAAGAATTACCAGAAATATTCAAATTGCTTAGAAGAGTCTAGGATATGTATTTTTTTTTTTTGACACCCATAGTTTTCTTTTCTTTTTTTTTTTAATTTAAACCCAAGTTAGTTAACATATAGTGTAATAATCGTTTCAGGAGTAAAATTAGTGATTCATCACTTACATATAACACCCAGTGCTCATCCCAACAAGTACCCTTCTTAATGCTCATACTCATTTAGCCCATCCCCCCACTCACCTCCCCTCCAGCAACACTCAATTTGTTATGTGTATTTAAGAGTTTCTTATGGTTTGCTTGGTTTTTTTTTTTTCCCCAATCTTCTTTTTCCTTCCCTTCCCCTGTGTTCATCTGTTTTGTTTCTTAAATACCACATATGAGTGAAATCATATTTGTCTTTCTCTGATGCCGCTTATCATAATACTTTCTAGCTCTATCCATGTTTTTGCAAATGGCAAGATTTCATTCTTTTTGATCATCGAGTAATACTCCATTATACACACACACACACACACACACACACATCTTTTTAATTCATCAGTCAATGGACATTTGGGCTCTTTCCATAATTTGTCTATTGTTGATGGCACTGCTATAAACAGTTTATTTGAAGATACAGGGCATATGCCCTCTCAAATCAGCATTTTTGTATTCTTGGGATAAATACATAGTAGTGCAATTGCTGGGTCATAGGGTAGGTCTGTTTTTAATTTTTTGAGGAACCTGTTCTCCAGAGTGGCTGCATCGGTTTGCATTCCCACCAGCAGTGCAAAAGTGTTCCCCTTTCACCACATTCTCACCAACATCTGTTGTTTCCTGAGTTGTTAATTTTAGCCATTCTGAGAGGTGTGAGGTGGTATCTCATTGTCATTTTGATTTGTATTTCCCTGATGCTGAGTGATGTTGAGCATCTTTTTAAGTGTCTGTTAGCCATTAGGAGGAAATGTATCTTGAAGATAGATGGATTTGCATTAGTGGAGGAGCTTTTTCTTCAGATCTGCACAAACCTGTATATTTTGAAAAGCTAGTATCAAATGGATTGGTCTTTTTAAGCAATCAACAGCATTGGTATTATTACCTATTTTTTCCATGTTCAGTTTCCAACTTATGCAATGATATATTTTAAAGTGTGTGTAAATTTGACTCTGCTTTCTGGTTTCTTAAGGAAATATTTTAAGTACTTGTGTTCTAAAATAGCTGAGTGATCACACCTGTGGCTTAACACAAAGTATAAAGTCTGCATATCCTCTGGCTTTAATTTTTCCTTCAACCTTTTATGAACATGACTGTACAGGGTCTGCAGAAGGTGTGTCTTCCCTTGTTGCTTTTGTTTTTATTCTTGGGCTCCGCTAAATTTCCCCAGCTAAATAAAATGAAGATTACCTGGGATTATCTGAATATTCCTCCTGCTCCTGCCACAAGATGGATATAACCCGAATAGATGTGTTCCCACTTGAGCATTGATTGGTACACCTTCACACTGCTCTGCACTTGCTGAGATAATATTTAAAAATCCACCTAAAAGTAAAAGCCTTTGTCCTTTATTAATGGTTGTCCTATAAAGTGCTTCACAGAAAGAGAACTCTTACGAAAATGCAATATATTTTTATAATTAAAAATTTATCTAAATGCAGAATTTATTTTATACCAAACAGTCACTGTTTAGTTACTATCTTGTCAAATATTTATAGTCACAAATGTACACCATTTGTTTTTGATGAGTATCTCAAATAAAGATAAATGTAGGAAGGGGGAGTGAAAGTACAATTTCATGGGAAATGGAATTTCAATTTCAAAGGGAAAGGGCATGAGTTGAAGTTTTATGTAGTGAGTTTATAGTGATTTTGCTGCTTCTCAGACTGGGGGAGTTAGAAGGTAAAAAATCTATATGTGAAATAAATAAAAACAATTTTTTTCTTCTTCCCAGCGCCCATGTAATCTTGTAAAAGGTGTTGAATGCAAGATGTATGAGAGAGGACAAACAAAATGTTTGTGTTTGTGTTATTCTTTACTCATAAAAAAGGAAAGTGTTCATAGTATGATCCCAAAACTAACTGTTTGTTTGTTTATTTGTTTAGGATGGATTGGATGCTTTGGTATATGATTTGGATTTTCCTGCCTTAAGAAAAAACAAAAATATTGACAACTTTTTAAGCAGATGTAAGTAATTTTTTGTGGAGGTTAATGACAGACTCTATATAATGAAATATTAGATAATTCAGGCCAATATTTTTTTTTCTTCTGTGTACTCTTTGGTTATTTCATCAGTAATTCCTACATAAAATAATAGGAAATAAGAAAGAAATTTTATTAGTTTATTAATATGAATGCCTAACAGCAGAATATAATATTTTATAAAATATTTTGCAGAAAAGGGAACGAAAAGTAAATGGCTAAAATAAGTAAGTTAAAATAATCATATACATACATGCATATTGAATTTCAATAGTGTTACATTTATTCTTTATTTTTCTTTTGTAAATTATTAGCTGTTTCAATACCTGCAGGTAAGAACAGATTGCATATGAAAAGCTCTCCTACCAATGAGATAATGAGAATTTTCTCCATGGAAGGTGGCTTATATATTAGGTTTTACAGATTTTTTTTTCTAAAAACTTTTTTTGGATTATGATACTAGATTTAATCAATTAAAACTTGATTAAAGAATTTATTAAGATAATTTTAAACTTTAATCTTAAAAAATGACAATAAGATTTGGATATATAATATTCCCACTCCATTTCTTTATTTCTTTTCTGTACATAGTGATACATTTGGGGTAGGCTGGTTTTAAAATATGTTAAAATTCAATTTTAGTTATATATGTTTTGTTAGAAAATTTTATTTTTCTAAGTAGTAAAATCTTTTTACTTCGTTCTATTTCTATATCGTTTTTACACTTTGAAATCTTGCCTCAGAATTTTAATTTTTTTAAATCAGTTAATCAATTTAATTTTTTTAAGTTTCTTTTTTATAAAAATATTCAGTCTGATTTAATTTTGTAATTGGTGCCAGAGTCTGAATTGGGAACTTTTTAAGTATAAGTTTTCTTAATTTCTCACATCTTACTGAAGTTACAGGACCATTTTATTACTGTTACATTTGCTTATCAACCTAATGTACTCAAAAATAGAGCAAAAAAACTAAAAAAGTGGAGAATCTTGACCATTTCTTATTTGATGGGAGACATAGAATAAATGCTTATTAGTACAAGGGGGTGGTGCTGTATGATTTTGTAAAATAGGCTAGCAAAGATTGGAACGCATGCTTTCTTAAGCTATTACTCATTTTACTATACAATATTATTACTTTCATAATAGTAAATATGCCTTTATATTACATATTTTTATAAATAGAAATATCATAAGCCACAGTAGAAATAAGTAAAATAAAGTGAAAGTATAAAGCCTAAAGTAAATTTTTAACTGATAAACTTAAATAGTTTAGTTTTTAAATTGGAGAAAAGTACAGAGTAACATAACAAAATTTTAGCAAATTGGATCTAGCATTATGTAAAAATTGTGATAAAGAAGGGTGTATACCAGGATTACACTGTAAAATTTAAGGTTCAAAAATCAATTAGTGTAATTTACCATAGTAATGTATTAAAAAAGAAAATCCATAATATCATTCAGGAAATGCAGAAAATGCATTTGATAAAACTAGGTATCCATTCATGATTTAAAAATATCTCTCTGAAAACTAAGGAAACTTCCTTACCCTGATAAAAAGAATCCACAAAAAAAACCTACAGTTAGATTGTATTTAGCTGTGTATGACCAAATGCTTTCCTCGTAAGATCATGAAGAGGCAAGTCTGTCTGCTCTTACCACTTTCATTCAACATTGTCCTGGAAGTTCTAGACAGTACAGTAAGGTAAAATAAAAAAAAAATCATATAGATTAAAAAGGAAGAAGTAAAAATTCAGACAACATGCTTTTGTATACATAAAAATCTCAAGATTCTACCAAAAAACCTACAAGAACTAATTAAGTTCAACAAAGCTGCAAATTAGAAGATTAATATGCAAAAAGCAATTCTATTTCTTTATATTAGCAATAACCGATTTGAAATTGACATAACAAATATAGCATTGTTTATAATAGAAGCAAAAACATGGCTAATTTAAGGATAAATTTGACAAAATATGTATCAGACTTGTATACTGAAAACTACATATTACTGAGAAATTACAGAAGACCAAAAAAAAAAAAAAAAAGAATGTATATTCAGTGTTCATGGATTGGACAATTCAATAATAATATGTTAAGAGTCCTCATATTAACTGATAAATAGAATCCTTTATTCTCAGAACCCGAGAAGCCTTTTTTTTCTCTAAAGTGACCAACAATTCTAAAATTCATATGAAAATGTGAAGGATCTGGAATAGCCAAAGCAATTTTGGAAAGTAAGAGCCAGGTTGGAGAACTAATACTACAAGATTTCAAGATCAAGACAGTATATATTAATGAAAGAATAAATACATAAAATAAATAGAACAAAATAGAGACTTCAGAAATACATAACCATCGATTTATTTTCAACAAGGTAATTCAAATGCAAGCCTTACTTCACACCATATATAAAAATTAACTCAAAATTTTTCATAGACTTAGATTTAAAAGCTAAAATAGCACTTCTGGAAGAAAACACAGAAAATATTTGTGACTGGTTAGGCAATAATTTTTTAGATGGGACACAAATAGCACAGACTACTTTTAAAAGAAGTTAGATGAGACTTCATCAAAATTCAAACTTTTTCTCTTCAGAAGACATTGCTAGGAAAATGAAAATAAGAGCCATAGACTAGGAGAAAATAGTTGCAAAACCTGTGAAAAGGGAAAGAATGGTCTTTCAACAAATGGTGCTCAGTCAACTGGTTATCTATAGTTAAAAGAATGAAGTTGGACTGTTAACTCACACCATATACAAAAGTCATTCAGAATGTAAGAACCAAACTATGAAACTCTCTATAAAGGAAAACATTGGCATAAATCTTCATGGTCTTGGATTAGTCAGTTTCTTAGATATAATACCTAAAGTTTAAGCAACTAAAGAAACAATAAAAAGACAACCCAATTTAAAAATGGGCAAGTCAATTGAATAGACATTTCTCCAGAGAAGACATACAGTTGGCCAGTATGCAACATTGTTTAGTCATTGGGCAGTTCCAAATTACGGCCACGGTGAGATACCATAACACATCTATAAGAATAACTAAAATTTTAAAGCTGACAATATCAAGAATATATGAAAATGTGGAGCAGTTGAACTCTGGCATGTTGCTGGGTGGTTTGTAAAATGGTAAGGCGCTCTGGAAAACAGTTGGCATTTTTCTTATAAAATTATACATGCATTTACCTTATGACCCAGGAATCCCACTTCTGGGTATTTATCCAAGAGAAATGAAACCAAATGTACACACAGAGACCTCTATGAGAATGTTTAAGGTGGCTTTATTCAAAATTGCTGTAAACTGGAAGCTGCTCAAATGCCCATCAGTTGGTAAATGGGTAAACAAATTGTGGTATATCCATATAATGGAATACTCAGTAGTAAACAGGAGTAAATTAAAGTAAATTAAATTAAGTAAATTCTGATATGTGCAACAACGTCAGTAAATCTCAAGAACATTGTAGTAAGTGGAAAAGGCCAGGCACAAAAGGGTACACTGTATCATTCTGTCTGTATGACATAACATCCCCCTTTAATTCAAGTTGTATTTCACACAGAGTAATAGATCTTCAGGGGATGATCATATTTTACATTATGCAATTATATGGATATTTATAGCTTTTGTTATTGAGTACATCAAAATTTTTTTACTAAAGGTGAATGTTTAAATTGGTTTTTGTTGACAGTTATATATAGTGATCTAAAAATATACCTGGAATATGGGATAAAATCATTCTCTTCAGTAATTCAGCTAAAGTCTTACTAGAGTGTAACAACTTTAAAGTATAGCAGTTTGAAATATTTTAAACTTCAGGCCTAATTATATTACAAGCTGTTAATTTTCATCCCTTTGTATTGAAGAATGTTTACAGACTAAAAGGGAAACAGTCTGACCATTTAACTGAATAATTAGTTAAATATAAAGATTTGCTTTTCTGGACTCTGGTGTATGATACCTGAATGAAAAGGACTACAAAGAAAATGTTTATCATCCTCACATAACTAATAAATATTTTAAGGTGAATTTTAAGTTAGGGTTAGAGATCCAAATAAAATGGTGGGAGTTAGTCACATTTTAGAAGAAACATGTTTAGGGGAGTGCATTGGGAGGAGGAGAAAGAGAAAATTTGGGAACAGTGATTATGACTATATATTTGTAAACCATTATGAATGCCACTGAGACTTGGGGTATAAGATTGTTAATTATGTTAGTAGAAAAGCAAACTTATTAAACAAATCTAACAGTCTAAAAAAAGATAATAGAGGAGGGAAGAGCAGTGTGTGAGAAATTCCATGAACCTGAGAGTAAAAATATGATAGAGAGCATTTGTTTGGATAAAAACAAACAAAAAAACCCTAGAAATGATACTTAATGGTAACATACTATAGCTTTTCTATTCAGTTCATTTTAGACCAGTGTTTCTAGTCTAAAGTGGCACTGTTGACATTTTGGGTCAGATAACACTGTTGGCAGGAGGGGCTGTCCTTTGCATTGTATGATGTTTACCAGTCAGTATCCCTGGCCTCTACCTTCTAGATGCCAATTGCATGCTCTTTTCCTTCCCTCAGTTGTGACTGCAAATTGCTTAAGTCAAATCTCACTCCCAGCCTTTCATACAGTTTGCTATATAACCTTTCAAGTTACATTTAAAAAAAAAAATTTTTAATGTTTATTTTTTGAGAGAGAAAGAGGCAGAGAACAAGCAGGGGATGGGCAGAGAGAGAGGGAGACACAGAATCTGAAGTAGGCTCCAGGCTCTGAGCTGTCAGCACAGAGCCTGCACCGGGCTCAAACTCACAAACTGTGAGATCATGACCTGAGCCAAAGTTGGAGGCTTAACCAACTGAGACACCCAGGCACCCCCAAGTTACATTCTTATCTGTACTGCTACTCCTTGTTTCCTTACACCTCCACCATACAGCTTACATTTACTTTTTAGAAGATACTTTGATATCATCTCCACAGTACTTTTCAGTGTTGCCCTCCTCCTTCTAAAATTCCTTCTAACCCCATCCAACTTAAGAGTCATCCTTTAAATTTCAAATTAGGCTTCACTTTAGTTTCCTAGCCCCTTGTGCTAGGTCAGATATACTGCTGCTAGGCATGTGCTTTCATGGCATCTTGTGCACTTATCACAGTTAGGTTATATTTATTTTTGTGATTATTTGATTAGTATCCATTCCTCTTCTCCTTCCCTCATCAGTAGATTGAAAGTGTCATGAAATCCATGGCATTTGTATTTGTATAGCAAAACCTGACTGAATGTTAGTTACTCATTAAATATTTGTTAATGTATTAGAGCTTAAATGCTGGCTTGTTAGAGATGATCTAGAAAGTATCCTTTTGTTAGTAGAGTTTGGATATGATCATTGTCTTTTTAAATTGTTATTTATTACCACATATTTCAAATGAATTGATGATAATACAATACATGTCTACATGTCCATGATCATGAATAAGTTAGTAGTTAATTCTTTGCCCTATTTGCTTTTGATCTTTTGTTCAAAATAAGATGTTAAGTTACACCCTAAGCTTTGGGCCTCATGTCTTCCTCTTCCAGATGTGAACACTAGCCTAGAATTGATATATGTATTTAGTCCTTGTTAAACTTTCTCAGAATAGTGATTTCTAAAAAGAAAGCCACCCACATAAAATCATCAAATCAAAAGCAAGCATACAGAAAGATCAACAAACAAGCCACATATGACAAGAACAAAATAATTTTGGTTGAGATGTAGAAAATAAATTTCTTTCAGAAGTTTCTGTTATTTTAAGGTGTAAATCATTGTATGTATCATTATATTAGATCATTATATCAAAGGATAATTTACATTTATCATTGTAAAAGGTTTGTATCTTAAGTTTTTATTTTTATAAGTAATTATATTTCGTAACCAATCATACAATATTTTAATGTTTCATAAAATGGAGTTTAACTTCTGTTTTCTCTTTTCCTTCCAAAAATGAGGTTAAACATCAAATTAGGTATTTGTTTATATGCAAACAAGCATAAATGATCATTAGAAAGTTTGTTCCTCCTTCCCCTGTCTTGAAGTTTTAATATGTCTTTACTCTGGCATGTTTTAAAACATAAAATGTTTTTTTTCCATGCTTTTAAGATTTGTAAAATCATGAAACCTTTCTGCTTCTTAAATGATTATTATGGTAACCGAATGTTACTGTTGCCTTTAAATTAGCTATTCATTGTCTGGTGATCAAAATCAGTAAGCAGTTATCTTGTATTAAAAAACATGAAGGAGAAATAAATTATTTTCAGTTCAGCATATTATGCTGATATTGTCAGTGAATCCATTGTTCATCTAAAGAAGTAAAAACAACTTGACTGTTTGCCTTAGCTGCTTGTAGAATTACACAAAAGGTACATATTGCTCAATAGAAAAAGGAAAACTTTTTCTCTTATATATTTATCTTATAATAATAATTAAAACAAAGCATCACACATTTTTATGACTTGTAGAAAACCCCTTATTTTAATGTTGGTGGTTAGTTTCTCCTAAGAGTATCTCATTATATTTGTAAAATCATGTACTATAATATTGAAGATGAGTATTACATTATCTATAGTAAAATTAAAGACCGTTTTATCTACTTTGAATACAAAGTTTGATGTAGTTAGAGATGTATACTTTTTGGGGAATTCTAAGGAGCAACAATGATAAAAACAATTTATGTACTACCTATATATGCTATTCTACATTTAAGAAGGATAAATGTGAGAAGAAGAAGATATAAATACATAATATTGATCATGTGTTGTGATTAGCATACAATTCCATTTTCAGGTTCTTCTGATAAAAATGTAAAACTACCATTTGGTAGTGGCATTTAAAAACTCCACTGCTAAGTATGAAGGTATAAAAATGAGCATGCATTAATGTGGGACATATTTCAGCCAGAAGGCATTGAAATGTACTAAGATTTTGACAAGTTTGATTGTGTGTGTGTGTGTGTGTGTGTGTGTGTGTGTGTGTGTGTGTCTGTGTATTAGGTCTATAAATGGCTTACATATTTTGGTAACTCTAGCACGTGAATGGTGAATGTATCTCTGTTTTGGGGAGATGGGAACAGGATTGTAGTCCTAATATATTGGGATTAATTCTTCAACTGTATACTGAAATATAAGAAAAATAGTAATTTTTGAAGGAAATGAACCAAAAGAGAGTCCAGAAGCATACTTTTTAATTATATGAAAATTTGAAGTAAACTTAACATGACACTTAGTGTCATTGGGAAAAAGGTAGATTGTTCAGTAATTTATATTCGATATCCATATGAAGAGAAAATGAATTTCAGTCTCAAATGTAAAGACATAAGGTACTAGATGAATTTAAATGTATTATATTTATAGTCTTCAAGTAGGGAATGTCTTTTTTTTGGGGGGGGGAATGTCTTTTTTTAAAAGCAAGATTTGAGGACTAGCAACTGTAAAGGAAACATTGACAGATTTTTGCCTTATCAAAACTATGTAAGGAAAGAAATATTTAAAGAACACTAATAAACTGAAAGAATTATAATGTATTTAATAGAATTATATTTCTAATATAGGAAGAGATCCTTCTAATCAATAAGAAAAAAATTTTTTTAAATGGACACAGTAACTGAATATGTAGTATAAAGGAGAAAATCTGTAAATGACAACTGAGTAGTTAACAGTTGAACAAATCCATTAATATTTCAACAAATATGGGTTAAAATAAGAAATAGGCTCCCCTACACCCCACATCTGAATGAGAAAAATAAGAAAGAATAATACCTAGGATTGGTGACTGTTAAGTGAGAGTGAAAATTGGTGCAGTCATTTTGAAGGGCAGTTGGACAGTGTATTTTAAAACTAATAATGTTCACGAGCATAACCTAATCTTTTACTTAAATATATCCTGCAAAAACATCTCTATAAGTGTACAGGAATGTTCATCATAGCAAATCTGTGTTGTTGTTAGGTCAAAAAGTTAGAACACAAACATAAATCAATGGGTGAAATCTTTCAGCTATCCACAGTGTGATACTTTCCATGAAAAGTAAGTTGCAAAATACTTTCTATGTCAATAAATATAGATAATACATTTTTAAAAATGAATATGTGTATTCCATTTAATGAATCTATCTTAATTAAAAAAAACTGTTTCTGTAATGGTGGACGCTTAGGGTCCTTCCGGTTTTTCACTATTATAAATAAGGCTGTGATGAAAGTTCTTGTACATACAGTTTGATGTGTACTTGCTGCTCCTTTCTTTGGAGTGAGTCCAGGAATTGCTGAGTCAAAAGTTATATCCAGTTTGCATTTTGATACTTAGTGCCAAATGCAGTTTTATACCAGAAGGTGGTATAAAAGTTGGAATTTTAAAAATAGCCATAAAATTGAATAAACTATGCAGTGTGACCTAGTATATTACAAAAGCTTGTTTGAAGCTATTACAAATAAAATAACACTAAATTAGATTTTTAAAAAAGAAATGTTAAGTATCCTCTTTATTTTTAAAATAAATTATGTTATAATAAACTTATGGAAGAGTTGCAAAAATAGAAATTCCTGTATGTCCTTACCCTAACGTTAGTATCTCCTGTAACCATGGCTCATTGGCAAAAATAACAAATTAAAATTGATGTATTACTGTTAACTGTTAACTAGTTAAATACTTAAATACCAGTTTTTCCACTAAGCTCTTGGTTCCAGAATCCAATCTAGAGTATTACATTGTATTTAGTTTTCATTTCTTCTTAGTCTCCTCTAGTCTGTGATAGTTTCTCAGTCTTTGCTTATTTAAAAAAAATTTTTTTTAATGTTTATTTTTGAGAGAGAGCATGAGTGGTGGAGGGGCAGAGAGAGAGGGAAACAGAATCTGAAGCAGGCTCCAGGCTCTGAGCTGTCAGCACAGACCCCGACCTGGTGCTTGAACTCATGAGCCGCAAGATCATAACCTGAGCCGAAGTTGGATGCTTAACTGGCTGAGCCACCCAGGCACCCCAGTCTTTGCTTATTTTTTTTAATTTTTTTTTTTTTAATTTTTTTTTTTCAACGTTTATTTATTTTTGGGACAGAGAGAGACACAGTATGAACGGGGGAGGGGCAGAAAGAGAGGGAGACACAGAATCAGAAACAGGCTCCAGGCTCTGAGCCATCAGCCCAGAGCCCGACGCGGGGCTCGAACCCACGGACCGCGAGATCGTGACCTGGCTGAAGTCGGACGCTTAACCGACTGTGCCACCCAGGCGCCCCAGTCTTTGCTTATTTTTTATGACCTTTTTTTATGACAGTTTTGAAGATTACTGATCAGGTATTTTGTAGTCAATTTGTGTTTGTCTGATGTTAGACTGGGGTTCTGGTTCTGTGATAGCATCATGATTTATCACTGGTAATGTTAACTTTTATCACTTAGTTTAAAATAGTGTCTGTCAGGCTGGAAAATTACTATTTTCCCTTTCCAAAACCTGTCGTTTGCAATCTGGTTACTTGTTCTGCCCATACTTACGGTCAGGGTGATCAGTAAGCTCCACCTCCAGACTCAAAAGGTTGTATGTAGTCTTTCACACAGAAGTTTTTTATTTTGAAAGTCTAATTTATCAATTATTTCTGTTATGGATTGTGCTTTTGGTGTTGTGCATAAAAATCATTACCAAACCCAAGATTGATTCATTAAATAGCTTTATTGAGATGTAATTTATATTCTGTAAAATTCATTCATTTAAAGTGTACAGTTCATTGTTTTGTGTGTATTTTTAGTTGTGTAGCCATTACTAGTCACTTTTAGAACATTTCATAACCTCATAAACCCCATACACATTAGCAGTCACTCCGCATTTTCCCCTAATTTCCCCAGCCCTAAGCAAGGACTAATCTATTTTATGTCTATTTAGTTTCCTATAGGTAATAAACATTACCTATAGATGGAATTATATGTGGTCTTTTGTGACGTTTTTTGGACTTAGCATGATTTATTCAATGTATTATCTATGTTGTAGCATGTATTCTTTTTAATTGCCAAATAATATTCCATTGAGTAAATATACCGACCACATTTTGTGTATCTGTTTATCTGTTGATGACCATTTGTATTGTTTCTACTTTCTGGCTACCATGAATGATCCTGCTATGACTGTGAACAAGTATTTGTAGACTTGTGTTTTCATTTCTCTGGGGTAGATACCTAGAAGTGGAATTGCTGGGTCATATGGTAATTCTATGAGAAATACAAGATTGATTTTTAAAATATATACTTTTATTATTTTGGAGTAAATATGTGTGACTTTTCTTTTGTTCCTGAGTAGGTAAAAGCTGCATGTAGTTGATTGTCTCCATTTATATCATTAAATGTTTTTAATGTTTCAGTATCATTGAGTATATATGTACATCAGGGACGTATCCATGAATGAAGTGTGGTCTCTATCCTTAAGGAAATGGGAATGTACTATATGTACTATATACTAGAAAAAACATAGCTATATAAGCGATTTCAGTCCAGATTGATAGATGAAATAATCAAGTAGTAGTGGTGTCTCAGAGGAGAGGGAGTTATTCCATCTGCTTGAGAGGATCAGCAATGGCTGAAGAGGAGATACATACAGAATTATTTGATAGTAACTTGGTCAGATAAAGTAGGACAGGTCACTTCAGGCTGATGATCAGTATCTACAAATGTATGGAGATGTGAAGCAGTATGGTAATGTGGGAAATTGCAAGTGACTGGACATTGGTAGAGCATACTGGGGGAAGTAGAAATAAAAGACTGGAGAATCAGACAGTGACAAGGTCTAAAAGCCATTTTATACTGTGTTAAGGAGTTTGGGTTTATCTTCCTTCCCCATCTATTTCTCAAACTGGATTACTCTGTGTATGTGTGCGCTTGTGGGTGTGTACACTGGCAAAACACGGCACATCTTCCTGGAGTTTGAATTTTGTTCAAAGATTTGGGCATAAAATAATTTTTGCATTGAAATGATCAGATTTTTATAGAATTGAATATTACATTGTAGATTTTATAGATAAGTTTTATGTAATTTTAGAGCCTTTTAGAAATGCTTTGTTTGACTACTTCAAAAGTATAAAGGTATACTGGTTTCTTTAGGCAAAGAGTAGCAGTATTTTGGTCAGTGTATTATGCATAGCTTTTATTACCATATTTCATCCTGACATTTTATTTATTTTTTTATGTTTATTTATTTTTGAGAGAGAGAGAGAGAGACACAGCATGAGGGGGAGGGGCAGAGAGAGAGGGAGACACTGAATCCAATGCAGGCTCCAGGCTTGACACTGTCAGCACAGAGCTGGATACAGGGCTTGAACTCATGATCTGCAAGATCATGACCTGGAGCCAAAGTCGGACACTTAACCAATTGAGCCACCCAGGTGCCCCTGTCCTGACATTAAAAAAAAACTTATTTAGCAATTGGGATGTGTCTTACAGTCTGTAGCGGTACATAAAATTATGGTGCAGTTTATAATCTTGGATCCTAGACTAGGCAAATATGTCTTTTTCTCAGTAGAAAGCAATAGTAATTATAGAAAACTTGAAATATGTGAGTAATAAAATACTCTGAAATCACACTGCACTCAGAAGTGACTATAATTTTTGTTTTGGTGTAGTTCCTTCTGGTCTTTTCTGTTTACACATACCGATTATGTATTTGTGTTTATATATTTGCGCAGTTGTTTATTGTTTCTTTGCTCAACATTGTATGTTGACTATTGTTCTATATGATTATTCTTTTAACAACACAATTTTAAATGTCACCTGATACTCCATTATATGTATGTAAAATTATTTAATATTTACATTTTAAAAAACATTGTAAAAATCTTGGTTCCACATTATATCTAATTTCCTTAGGGCAAATTTCTAGTAGAATTCACTGGATATGAAGTGTGGTCTTTTTTTTTTTTTTTTTTTTTTTTTAAGATCCTTAAGAAAAATCATCCATTTGATTGCTAGAAAGTTAGATTGAAGACTGTATAAGATTGAAATCTTTTTGAATTGTTGGAACCCTGAAACTATAAATTATAAAACTTTCTGTCTCTTTTGGCAACTTGTGATTATTTAGAGACGGATTAGCTAGTTAGTGGCCTGTCAAGATTTATGGTGTGTATTTGTGACTCAATTTGCCTATTTCATTTTTTGCTTACTGTGCTGTGGAGCAATATTTCACTTCTCTGAATCTTAGCTTTCTGCCAGCATCACTTGACTCAACACAGTAGACAATCAGATATTGGTAAAAGGGTGTAATGGTTACATAATCCTATTTATTGGTCTTAGAATTAATGTGGGCTTACCAAACTTATAATTTTATATGAAATAAATTCAGTAAAGAACAAAGAAGTTGATATTTATTATAGGAAAAAATAGAACACTGTAAGAAGGATTGGAAGTTTTGAGACTTTTGCAGTTTTAGATAAGGTAACTAGAGTGGTACTCACTAAAAAATGACATTTGAGAAAATCATTGAAGTACTTGAGAGAACTAACCAAGCAGATGTTTGAGGGAAGGGCATGATATACAGAGGAATAGCCAGTGTGAAGGCTTTAAGAGCGGAATATACCTGACATGTTTGAGAAGCAGCAAGGAAGAAGCCATTGTGGCTGGAGAGGATTGAGCAAGTAAGAGAATAGTAGGATAATGTCAGAGAAGTAAGGAAATAGGTAGGCTGGGTCATGTAGAGTCTTGTAAGATCTTTGACTTTTGCTCTGACTGAGATGGCAAGACATTAGAGAGTTTTGAGCAGAGGAGTGACATGCTCTGACTTGTGTTTTTAAGAATATCACCCAGGGTTAAGAATAAACTATGGAGAGGCAAGGAAAGACACAGGGAAATCAGTTAAGAAGCAATTATAGTAATCCGAGGAAGAGATGATAGTGGCTTAGTCCAGCATGTTAGCAAGCAGTATAGAGAGTGAAAAGTTGGAGATAATGTTTCAAAGGTAGAGCTAGCATATTTTTCTGAATGATAGGATGTGGTATGTAAGGAAAAAAAGGAGTCAAGAATGTGCTGTCTAGGCTTTAGCAAAATTGAACTATCAGTGGAAATAGGAAGATCACAAGTAGAGGTTTTGGATCAAACCATCTCTTCAAGTTTCATGCACATTAAATTTGAGAGGTGTGTTACCCAAGTAGATATGTTTTGTAAGCAATTTGAATATATAAATCTGAAGCTTAAGAGAGACATCTGGACTACCAATCAGTAAATCAAAAATTTGTTGACATGTAGATGGCTTTTAAAGCCCCCCAAAGAAATAAATATAGAGAAGAAAACACTATGAAAGACTGGGCCTTGAAATGCTCAGTGTTAAGAACTCTGGGAGAGGAGGAAGAGCCAGCAAAGGCAACTGAGATGTAGCCATTGAGTTTGAAAAAACATCCGTAGTGTTATTGGAAGAATGTGGAAGTCGAGTAAAAAAAGTAAACGAGCAGAGATGGACCAAACTGTCAAAAGCTGCTGTTACGTCAGGATGAGGACTGAGAATTTGTCATTGGATTTAACAACATGTTGGTAGTCTGTGACTTTGACGAGCAGCTTTGATAGAAAGGTAATGGCCATAGCCCACCTAGAGTGGATTTAAGAGCAAATATGAAGAAAGATTTAGAAACTGAGAGGAGAGACAACATTTGAGGGTATTTGCTGTAGTGGAGTTGAATAATGGGACAGTAGCTGGTGAGAGAAATGGGATGAAGAGATTTAAGATGAGAATGAAAGTAGCATGATCTAACCATAGGATCTGGTTAGGAAGGCGGAAACTTAATGATTCAAGAGAAAAAGGGTAGTATTGCTGAAGCAATGTCCCTGAACTAGTGAAAAAGAGTGTGACATCACTGGTGAAGAGATTGGTATAAAATAACAGTATTCTCCTGTAGTAAAGGTGCCCAAATATGAGTGCCCATGCTGACATTTAAATATATAGGTGTGTGTGTGGTGACAAATCTGTGGCAGTTTTCTTGATGGTTTCATTTGCTTCAGAGTGGTAGCCAAAAAGGTCTTAGCTATGAATGAGGATCAATGGGAGAGCTGTGTGAGGTTTGAGAAGAGGGAAGAAAATGTAAAATATGGTCTCTAGCAGAATGGGAGAGTGAACAGACTAGTGAAGTGTGAATGCCAAGCAGAATTAGGGGCCAGCTTTATGTTTGTGATTATGAATTCAAAGTGGGATCAGTCAATATGATTTTATGTATTCATCCAGACTTACTTAACTGCATGGGTACTAACAAGAGTTAGTTGGAGAATTGGATTTAACTAGGATTATGATTTTGACAAACTAAGGACAATGAAGCAGAAGAGAGCCAAGAAGGCATTAAAGATGTATGCAAGTGAGTGATTGTAATAAATGACCATGTAATGTAATTTGGGGAGATAAGAAAGAGAAGCTATTTGTATATAGTGTATGTATATGTGTATGTATATATATACACAGTAAAGGAGAGAAGTTTAAAGGTATTGAGAGACCGGTTATTAGAAGTGTCATCTATGGAAATATTAAAATCTTAGGAATTAAAACCGGTGAATGTTGGAGAGGTCAGTAAACCAGGAACTAAAATTGTCTAGCAATGAGATTGATGACCCAAGAGAGGTAGCTTACATCAGTAATGAGAGGTAGTGAGAGATATAACCTAACATATAACATGAAAATCAAAGCTGGCAGATTTAGGGTGGGAGATGTAGAGATAGCAGTTCTTCTGTTCCATCTTCAGGGCCAGGGGTATAAGACATGTGTGGGGGAGGATAAAGGTCACCACTTGAGAGCTGCAAGGGAAGCAGTGTTCTTAGTGGGGAGCTGGGTTTCTATTAGAGCACTGGTTGGCAGACTATAGCTCACAGGAAAAATCTGGCCCACCACCTGTTTTTGTATGCCCCATGAGGTAAGAATATTTTTTATATTTTTTAAATGATTGATAAAAGTTCAAAAGAAGGAAAATATGACATATACAAATTGTATGAAATTCAGATTTCAGTGCCCATAAAATAAAGTTTTATTGGGACATAGCCACATTCATTCTTTTTTGTATTATCTGTGACTGTTTTTGTGCTACAGTGTCTGAATTGAGTAGTCCAGACAGAATTCCTACAGGGCATTGTTATTGCTTCACATGGTTACTCCGCTAAATCACAGTGATACAGTTAAAGCTGAACAGAGTTTAATGTGTATCACCATACGACAGCATTTTATTTTTTTTTTTACCAGTGCATACCCCATTGTGTCAAAAAAGAGAAAAGTGAACTTTGAATGTTACCATTTTGAGGCACAGCCAAGTGTGGATTATTTTGTGAAGTTAAATGGCAAAGCATTGTTTATTATGCAGTGATACTGTAGCTGTGCTGAAATTATATATATTGACATTACCAGAGTCAGCCCTCATCGTCATATTCCCAAATCACAGGAAAGCAAAAATAGTCAGAAAAAAAAAGAAAATTTGAAATGGAATATCTAATTACAGAATTTTATTCACATAAATAAAAAGGAATGAGGCTGTGACCTTACATTAGTCTATGAGTGGCTTGTTAGCCAAACAGGGAAAGCTGTTCACCAATGGTGAGTGTTTGCAGCAGCAAAAAAAATAAAAAATAAAAATATTGTATAGAGAGAAAAATTTCCTTAAGACTATTAGCTTTTTGGCAAGAACACTTGCTCAAAGAATTGAGGTCATTGAGAGCAACATCAATAGTCAATTAAAAAATAAGACGAACAATTCTGAGTGATTTTCCTTGATTCATGTTTATTTTAGGAGTCAGTGCTGAGTTTGGAGTAACTAAAGAATTATCCTCTCTGTGTAGTCTGCATGGAACAAGTATAGGCAAGAATATTTTTAAAGAAAGATGAGAAAATAACAGGTATAGTTTGAAATGGAGTCTGCTAAGGTGTGTTACAAGTGATAGTAGTTAAAATTACGTATGGTACAGAAAAAGGCTTAGTTGGACAAATTGACAAAGCTTGTGCAAACAGCAAGGTGGTTGAAGCCTATATTTATTTATTTTATTATACATCAGCAGGTACTTTGTGGAAAATATCTGAATCTATCATATGTTATTTTACCACAGTGTAAGTGGTACATCATTCTTTCTTGTGGACTTACATCATCAATTCTGTAAATTTTTGTTAGAAATTGGAACTGAACATCCAATTTATCTTAGTATAAAGCAAGTTGATTGCTTAGCAGTGGTGATGTTTAGTTGTGATTTTTTTTAAAAAGATTGTTACAGACTAAATTTTGTGTAGTCCCATTCCCCCCCACCCCCCCCCTGCCATTTATTTTGTCAAAGCCTTAAACCCCAATGGCTGTATTTGGAGATAGGGCCGATAAGGAGGCAATTAAGGTTAAATGAGGCCATTAGGGTGGGGCTCTGATAAGATAGGTTGGTGTCCTTAACCTTGTCTCACACATGAGATCAAGTGAACACACAGAGAAATGGCAGCTGCCAACAAACGAAGAAGAGAGGCCTCACCAGAAATTACACATTGGTCCCCTGATCTTGGACTTCCAGCCTTTAGAACTGTGAGAAAATAAATGAATGTTGTTTAAAGCACCCAGTCTATGGTATTTTGTATGGTAGTATGAGCTAAGACAAAGACAAGATGAAGGTTTTTCTAAGTGAGAAGAGCCATGTTCAATTGTCACTGAGTTTCCATTAAACACTGATTAATTTTGGAAGTTAGTTTTTGTCCCAGACTTGGTAATGTTTCTTAATGAATACAACCTAAAATTAACAGGCAAAACAGCGCTTATTATGCCATATGTAAATTAATAAAGTCATTCTGACAACTAATGTTGTTTGAATCATGAATCAAGCTGCTTTATATACTTCCTGTGCTGTCAGAAATTAAAACAGGAAGCAAGATCATCATTCCCATATAAATTTGCAGCAGATATATTTTCTGAGCTCCAGCAACAGACTTTGTAGCCTTTTTATCGCTCTAAACCTCATATAACCAGAGCTAGGGATCCTTCTCAACTCCACAGCCTATTATATAACACATCCTGGTTCAGAATTCTTCTAACTTTCATCTGGAGCATTACAGTACTCTTAAAATTCTATCCACTTCCAGTATTGTCCTTATCCAGTTCATCTTTTTACATATTTTCCAGAGTGGGTTAGCTGAAATGTAAATTTAACTGTGTTTATCTGCCTTATTTCCTTTCATGATGTTTCTCCGCTCCCAACAGATCCCACAGGACTCTCAGGGACTACATTATGGAAGAATTCAAAGTAGATGAGGCTCCAGCCCCTCTCTGATATCCCCACCACCACACCACTACCCTCCTGAAGCAGGGCACTTTCTTTTATCTATTTTACATATTGAGTTGCTTTAAATTTTATTGTGAGAAGGATTTTTGATGATTAAAGTTTTATAGCTACTGGTCTACAGGTAAAGTTCAAGCTCCTTAAGCAGTTTGGGGTTCTACAGTGCCTCCTTTGAACCCTTGTCACAAACTTGATACTTAAGCAACACAGAACTTTCTTCTATGTAGTTCCTCTGTGCCTTTGCTTATATTACCCTTCTGCCTATAGTATTCTTTCTTTTCTTCTCCCCACCTGGCTAATGGTATTGCTTCATTTTAGACTTGTTTCAGGTGTTATCTCCAGAAAGTCCTTTCTAGCCACCTCCCTCCCAGGCAGGTTGGGGTTAGGCATCTTTCTTAGTGCTCTACAAACTGCTTATCCTCCTTACAGCTTTTTTGTTGTTGTTTGTACTTTTTTTCCATTGTTTATTTGTTTCATTTGCTAGAGGTTGGACTCCTTAAGAGGAGGAAATATGTTTTAAAGTCATCCTTCTATATCTACAGTGATTCTAAAGAGCCTGTACGGTAGACATAAATAATTGTGCAGTATATTTGATTACTGCCTGTATCTTTCTGATGCATCTTGCAGTAGATATGTAACCTAAAATTAAATGTACTTACGTTATCCCTGTGTAAAAATTTGGTTTCTGTTGCATGTGTTTATTGGTCATAATGTGCACAAACACTTGAGTTTAAATGTGCATTTAAAAAGAAAGATGAGAATATCATATGGAGTTTTTATTAAGAACTAGAACTTCACTTTAATAGCTGTTCTGTGTTTGTACACGTTGAAATGTGAAGCTTTTCCATGTAATCTCATGCCAGTGTTGACCCATGTGGATTAAAATAGCCCTATTTTAATCTATGACCAAATTAGGAATTAGAATATCTATCCAGTGGGGATTTGTAAATTATTGTAGTTTGTAGCATGACAGGTTTATATAAATAATTGCAGAGATTCCCACTGTGTTTTAAGTTAAAAACTAAATTCAAATAGAGAATTCACATAGAGAAATGTATTGATATAAGTGATTTTTTTTTTTTGCATGTTTTTCTTGGATATCTTATTTACATCTTCTTGGATCATCAAAACTTACTTGATAAAAAGAAAATTTTATTTCATTAATCTAAAGTATTTACTTGTGATCCCTCAATTCAAATTTGTTGTGTACTTAACTAATTTTCCTTAGTGTGTGTTAGTAGTATATTTATTTTCTGAAACATTTCTCAAGTTAGATTTTAATGAAAATATTTTAATAGAATGAAGTCATTTCAGAATTTATTTAAAACAATCCTTAATACATTGAACATTGCTCTTTTATAAGTTTACATTTTACTATAAAATAGTTCTCAATGAATTTTTTTGTTTTTCAAGAACTTGCCTGTAATGCTTCAGTGATTTAAAATTATAAACTTTTCTTTTCATACAGATAAAGACACAATAAATAAAATTAGAGATTTACGAATGAAAGCTGAAGATTATGAAGTAGTGAAGGTGATTGGTAGAGGTGCATTTGGAGAAGTTCAATTGGTAGGTTATTTTAATGAAATTAAAAACCAATAACTTTAGGGACGCCTGGGTGGCTCAGTCGGTTGAGCATCCAACTCTTGATCCCAGCTCAGGTCTCATCCCAGTTGGACTCCGTGCTGGGCTCCATGCTGGGCTCTGTGTTGGATGTGAAACCTACTTTAAAAACAAAACAAAACGATAACTTTAAAATTAAAAAATCCATTTGTGTGTTTAACATATATTATTTGGGATGGTATTGTTTTTTTTTATAAAATTGTTGCTTTAAATTATTTTAGATAGTCTTGCCAAAGATGTGAAAAAGCCTAGAGTCAAGTACAGCAGATAATATGAAATATTTTCCCCAAGCATCCATGGGTAGAGAAGAGGTTTCAGACATCAGAAGAGAAATCTATACTTGTAATATTAGACTTCTAAAATGCTGTGGAATCATAAGTTTTATAAATAAGAAAGCAGCATGCATAACCGGGTAGAGGAGATGGAGTGTGTCATAATGTAGGGAATAAAGATTTTTTTCTAACATGACTTGCTTCTGGTAATTGAAGCCTTGAGATTATCTAATTGGGATAATTCAGCAGAAGAGACAAAATAAAAGTAGCTAGAACAATAATATTATTTAACAAGTTGTTAAAATAATTTGGTAAATTGTTCTGGTAAATCCTGAGCTTTAATTGTTAACAAAAGGGTTATTATTTTCCATTTTCAATTTTAAAGGTAAGGCATAAATCTACCAGGAAGGTATATGCTATGAAGCTTCTTAGTAAATTTGAAATGATTAAGAGATCTGATTCTGCTTTTTTCTGGGAAGAAAGAGACATCATGGCTTTTGCTAACAGTCCTTGGGTCGTTCAGGTATGATTTTGCTTCTACTTCATTATTGCTTTATGAGCTTGTAACTAAACGTATGTGAGAAGCTTAGATTGTTTTTTAGAAGAGTAATAGAGAATTTATTATTGATTACAGAATTGTCTAATATATCATTTTTTAATCATAAAATTTAATTTTATTGGGTTGTCTCTAGGAAGAACAGCCAAAGCAAAATAATTATGTGCCTATACACTTTAAATATTAGAAAACTTAACTAATCTGCTTCAATTTGGGGGAAGTCATACATTATTATCTTATAAGAGGATACTTTTATTTAATATTGAAATTTAAGTTCCCCAAATATGAGATCCTTTTATTTTATTTAACCATCTGTTCCTCTATTTGTCTCTCTTACTTTGTGGAGAGGAAGGAATGGGAAAATGAAGGAAAGGTGAGTTAAGGTGGGCCTTCAAATAATCTTGTATTGGCTGTAGGGTTTTCAGTAGAAAGAAAAATACAGTAGAAGTCAGTAGTAATAAGTTCTAGTCTTAACTGTCAAAGACCTGTCTATGAAGCTGTGGCAAAGATATACATCTCTGGGCCTCAATTCCCTTGGTCAAAAATGTGGAAATTGCCTTAGATTGTTTTTTCCAACTATGGAGATACCTCAGGTGAAGTCATGGGGACAAGCAGGAATTTGGGTAGGTTATAATTCTGGGTTTTCTGTTTCTACCTCAACTAGAGCGACTCCATATTTTTTTTTGTCTTATGTATTGGGGGTTCTTATGTAAAGACATATGGGGTAAGTAAATCATCTTCTGGTTTTAAAAAAAGAAAAACTGCTGGTAGACTAATCATTTCTAAATTACTAATATGAATTTTGTGATTTATTAATTTACAGTATATAGTGGAGTATCCTAAAGAAGCATACTAGTAATTGGAATAAAGAGAATGTGGAAAATGTTTAAGATTTACATGTGACTTTTTATGCCTGAAATGTTTGCTCTATTTTTATCAGTTGTATGGAGCAGGGATTTTCAGGCTCAGTATTATTGACATTTTGGGCCAGATAGTCTTTCGTTGTTGGGGCTGTCCTGTACATGATCAGATTTTTAGCAGCATCCCTGGCTTCTACCCAGGTGCTGCCAGTAGCAGCCCTCCCCAGCCCACATACCATTTGCAACAACAGAAATTGTGTTTAGATACTGTTGAATGTTTACTTGGGTGGTAGTGGGGGGGGGGGGGGTGTGGTGTCAGAAGACAGTTATTTCCTCTGGTTGAGAACCAATGCTACCAAATCAACATTGTTTCTTTAATTATGGTGCCCAAATGACAAATTGTATCCTTTAATTTGGGATAGCCATGAGATGCCACTTAGTTTCTTATCCTTCCCTAAAATATGTTTTTAAATTAAAATAACTAAATTGGTAACTAAAATCATTAAACACTACTGAAAAAATGAAACAAAGATTTTAAGTCAAACGTCTGTGTAAATAAGGTATCATTTTCTCTAGGGCTTTATATTTTTAGTTTGATTCTAATCTTCTTGTGTTTACTCATTTAAAATGTTCTTTTTTTTATTTTTTTATTTTTTTTTCTTTTTTTTCTTTTTTTCTTTTTTTTCTTTTTTTTTTTTTTTAATTTTTTTTTTTCCAACGTTTATTTATTTTTGGGACAGAGAGAGACAGAGCATGAACGGGTGAGGGGCAGAGAGAGAGGGAGACACAGAATCGGAAACAGGCTCCAGGCTCTGAGCCATCAGCCCAGAGCCCGACGTGGGGCTCGAACTCACGGACCGTGAGATCGTGACCTGGCTGAAGTCGGACGCTTAACCGACTGCGCCACCCAGGCGCCCCTAAAATGTTCTTTTGTAAATTTGCTCTTTTTTTAACTTCAGCGCTGGTCAAATAAGAAATTATATTTATGCTTGGTATTCTTGTGAATTTCATATCAATGGACCTCACTCTTCCTGCTTAACTCTAGCTGTTGTCCTCTTCCTGCTTGTTAGTTGTTACTGCTCCTCCTCTTATTGACTGCTCTTACTTATTGAGCATCTGTTGTACCGATTATGTTCTACATTCACTAATCTTTTTAACAACTCTGAAAGGTAGTTAATCCTTATTGATATGCCTCCAATTTATAGATTATGCTTCTCTTCATTAGACATTTTTAAGCACTTACAAACTGCCACTGCTAGGTCCAGTCTTTGACCTAGCAGCAGGTATAAAAGTCAAACAAGTTTATATAATCCCTTAAATTTTTCTGGAAGAGATTGTAGTGACAGAGACTTAAGGAGGTTAAACAGATTGCCCCGTCACACAGCTAATGGACAGCTGAGGCTGTAATCGTTTTTTTAGACTTCTTGAGAATTGTGGTATTAGTATAAATTTAGCAGTAGACCTCACCAAAGCACATGTTGTCAGAATCACGATATTTCTTTGCTTAGGAGACTTGAAAGTATTATAATTTTTAAAAAATTCTCTCTGTATAAAATTTAATTAGTATAGCAACATACAGAGAAAAAAGTTTCCAACTCCTTAAAAATAACCACAGTTAGGGGTGCCTGAGTGGCTCAGTCGGTTGAGTGTCCGACTTCGGCTCGGGTCATGATCTCACACTCTGTGGGTTCGAGCCCTGCATCGGGCTCTGTGCTGACAGCTCAGCCTGGAGCCTGCTTCGGATTCTGTGTCTCCCCCTCTATCCACCCCTCCCCTGCTCATGCTCTGTCTCTGTCTCAAAAATAAATAAAAACATTTAAAAAATTAAAAAAAAAAAAAAGAAATAATCACAGTTAATAGTTCCTTTGAATATGCAAGGGTCTTTGTGGTATTTATGCTTATGTGTGTCTTTTTTTTAAAGAGCACTATAATTACTGCAATTTGATTATTTTAATTAAATCTTAGTATTTTTGCCATTTTTTTAATGAAACAGTTTTGCTTAATTTTTTTTTTCTGTATTTGAATAGCTTTTTTATGCATTCCAAGATGATCGTTATCTCTACATGGTGATGGAGTACATGCCTGGTGGAGATCTTGTAAACTTAATGAGCAACTATGATGTGCCTGAAAAATGGGCACGATTCTACACTGCAGAAGTAGTTCTTGCATTGGATGCAATCCATTCCATGGGTTTCATTCATAGGTAAAGATAAAAATGCTTTAAATTTTTTCATTTGTTGAAGGGGGAGGCTGAAAATTACTTAAACTTAATTTGATTAGCATTTCCTACTTGAAATCCACCTCTTCCCCTCTCATGTGACATAAGTGGTATTTCAGAATTTAAAACTTTGAAATTCATAGTGTTATTATTTCAGCTTAATGTTGATATAAATGTATTCTTTAATGTCCCTTAATCTGATTACATAGCTTTTATCTGGTGTTCTGAAAAATAAAAATTACAAGCTGGTTTTCTGAGGTATGTGCCAGAGAGTTAAACACTTTAAATTTTGTACACAAATTAAATTGCTTTTGATTAGTTTTTTATGCAAAATTTTAAATATATAAATCAATTTGCTTTTCATTAGTGAATAAATCATATTTATTTGTTAGAAGAACAATTTCATTTCTGCAAACACTGCTTGAATCCAATGCAGTTGCTGTGCCAAGTGCTAGTGATAACAAAAATGAGCATGATTTAGACCGATTCCTGGGGTTATTTATATATTTATGTTGAAAAATGTGTTTCAGTTACTTTTATGTCTGAGTGTAATGTTTTTTATGGTTATTCTTTCTCATGGTTTGCCTTCCGCTTTGTAAGAATCAAATTCAAATTTTAATAAAAGGGAATATTAAATGTCCTTCTCTGAGGCATTAACATGTAAAGGAGGTTCCCTCCTGAAGTTCAATTTATAGATGTGATAGAAACACCTAGGGATCAGAAATGGCCTTCTCTATAATGAGTAAAGATACATGGCCTAAAATAACTGCCTCATAAAATTTTGATCAGTGTCTGACCAGTTTTAGAAACACTCTACTGTTTTTGTTTTCCCCCCTCAGAGATGTGAAGCCTGATAACATGCTGCTGGATAAATCTGGACATTTGAAGTTAGCAGATTTTGGTACTTGTATGAAGATGAATAAGGTTAAATAATTAGATTTTAATTTAGTTTTTGCCATTTCAAGATAGATGCTTTTTAGAAAAATGCTATAAGAATGTACTAACCGTAGCTGGTCTTGTACAGAATTGGTGTGACCTGTCTTAATTGTTGAAATAGATGCATGGTTTCTATTTTGTATTAGTAACTTGTAAGTGATTTATATTTTTCTCTGTATTTAAGGTAAGTGTTCATTGCCAGGTTTATTAAATCCTTTATAACAACTCTGTAATATACACTACTACTGGTAACTAGAAATGGAATTAGTCACTAAATACTAAGACCAGTGTTAAAATTAGACTTTCATAAAAATTGGATATCAGTGATATGTGTATTTTTTAGTGTTTTACTTAGCCTTCTGAGAACATGTAAAAGATCTTACTACCTATTTTGGGAGTCAATCTTTAAAGATACCATCCTCATTACTTACATAATAAATAACATATTTATAGCTGAAGTAGCAAGTATGCTTACTTTGTTTCAGTTGAAACAGTTTATATTCTTTGAAACTTAACACAGAACAATATCAAAAAATCGTATTTATTATTTCAAAAGGAGAATTATTTTGGTTAGAAGAAAATACTACATAGAACTTTTGTGTGAACATTTAATTGTAATTCTGTTGTGTTAATACCAGCTAAAATAAGTAACAGATATGTATAGTTTTTGCATTTAGTTTTGGGGGGGGTTTGGAGAGTTAAAATGCATATTAAGTAGATATTCAGTGTGCTCAATGCTATTGCACCCTTTTCTTTTACACATGCTTCCCCATTTTATATTTGTACAGTCAATTCTTGAATGTTTTCTTCACAGTTTCAAGCAGAATTAAATTGAACAACTATTTTAGCAAAAAAATATATATAATTAAATCAACCTTTATATATTAATGTTATCAAATGATCATCCTATCAGTTCCTCAATCTGTTTGCATTGGCTTATATAGTTGTTCTCTGTTGTTAAGATGAAGTCATTATATTAGCACAACTGTTTGGCAGTGTGTCTTCCTAGTGAGTATTATTACAAAGTAAAAATCACTGATGTATCCACACATACGCATATCACAAATATATTACATATATAATATGTATATGTGATTAGAGTGTGTTCATTTTTATCAAGTTTGCATTAGGTTTTAATATATCTTATAGCCCAAAGATTTAGAATTCTACAGGTTTTATTAAGAAAGTCCTTTTAAATAATTGAGGCTTTATATTTGTATCCTAATTCAAAAGTTGAACTGCCACTCTTTTTAGGAAGGTATGGTACGATGTGATACAGCAGTTGGAACACCCGATTACATTTCCCCTGAAGTATTAAAATCTCAAGGTGGTGATGGTTATTATGGACGAGAATGTGACTGGTGGTCAGTTGGGGTATTTTTATATGAAATGCTTGTAGGTGAGTAAAGGAGAATTTTGTGTACATCTAACATAGTTGTTCATTCCAAAACTTAGCCATTTTGCTTCTTCTAATAAAATATTTGTTACATTAAGCAATATTAATTTTGTTTGTAGAAAGCAAACTGATCCAAACTTGCTTTGTATGTTTTTAAAAGCTATTTAGAAGCTTAAAGCAACTTTGTGATATGTTTTCTTTTATGTATATATATTAAGTATGTCTTTAATGCATATGTAGTAATCCTTATACAGGTAATATTGACTCTTTTCCTTTGAAACTGATTTTTTTAATGTATCTTATTTATTTTTCTTTTGTTTCCCTATCAATTTTTCAGGTGATACACCTTTTTATGCAGATTCTCTGGTTGGAACTTATAGTAAGATTATGAACCATAAAAATTCACTTACTTTCCCTGATGATAATGATATATCAAAAGAAGCAAAAAATCTTATTTGTGCCTTCCTTACTGACAGGTAAATAGTCTTAACATTGAACTTTATTCTAAGGAAATTCTCATTTTGCTGCTCAATATTTGAGGTCTGTATCTGAGCTCCTATATTTGAACTATTGAAATAAAAATATAACCATTCCCCAAATCATTCATGACAGTGAAATCTAATATTTTATGATATTCTAGATGGCTTTTCTAGATCTCAAGTCACTTGTGTTACCTCAGAATTTGAAATAATGCTCTTTTCTGATGGCTAGACTAGATGATTTTTTTAAATTTCATTGTTGAATTTTTAACTTGGTTAAGTATAAAAATTATATTTTCTTGAGTCTGAGGGTTTTTTTTTTTATTTTTATTTTTTTTAACGTTTATTTATTTTTGAGACAGAGAGAGACAGAGCATTAATGGGGCAGGGGCAGAGAGAGAGGGAGACACAGAATCGGAAGCAGGCTCCAGGCTCTGAGCCATCAGCCCAGAGCCCGACGCGGGGCTCGAACTCACGGACCGTGAGATCGTGACCTGAGCTGAAGTCGGACGCTTAACCGACTGAGCCACCCAGGCGCCCCCTGAGGGTTTTTTAAATACATGTTAAAATCTCTGAAATTAGAATACATCTTCTAGTCAATGGCATATATTAATTTAATTGGGAACATTTCTTAGTGATGGGAAAATGATGCATCTTCCATTTGATACTGTTTAAGATAATGCAGTATTGTATAGTTGAAATCTGCTAAGAGAGTAGAATTTAAATGTTCTTACCCCCCCCTCCCCGCCCCCCCACCCCACTAAAGGGTAAATATGTGAAGTGGTAGATGTATTAATTAACTCAATGGGAGAGTTCTTTCACAATGTCAAAACATCACTTTATACTCTACATATCTTAAGATTTTGCCAAATGTACCTCAGAGCTGGAAAAAAAGATTTAATTATGTATGACTGTATATTTGTTGAAATTAAGTAAATAGTGCAAAGCTATAAAGAAGTATTTATTTCCTACCTCCTTTCCTCTAGAGATGGTCATTGGTATGATGTCTTTCTGATTCAGTAAGCCTTTTTATAAATGTATATGCATGTATGTGTTTTAGAAACAAAAATGGCATATTTTGTGTACCTTTATGGTATACTTTTTTAAGCATGAACCAAATGACTTACTAAGATTATGTTTGATATTTATGTTTATATATTGTTAATTTAAATATTTGGGAGGCCTAGTGCTTTTAGATATGTTTCAATTTTAAATTCATTATAATTAAGATAAACTTACTGTCCTTCATTTTTTCCTTTAGAGCTTGAAATGTACAGTCTTTCAAATTTTTACATTTAATATATGTACTCTGTAAGTACTATGCTGTACGTTAGTGCTAGGGATAAAGAAATGAAAAAGATATACAGCTCATAGTCCTTTGGAGGAAATAGACAAGCGAATGAGACATTTATTGTACAGAGAGATAAGTACTCTGAGTTTAGTACTGTTTATATGCCATAGAACCATGGACAGTTTCCCTGATCTGGCCTGGGGGAGTCAGTGAAACCTTTTTTTAGAAAACAATTTTTTTTAATGTTTATTTATTTATTTTTTTTAATTTTTTTTTTTCAACGTTTTATTTTATTTTTGGGATAGAGAGAGACAGAGCATGAACGGGGGAGGGGCAGAGAGAGAGGGAGACACAGAATGGGAAACAGGCTCCAGGCTCTGAGCCATCAGCCCAGAGCCCGTCGCGGGGCTCGAACTCACGGACCGCGAGATCGTGACCTGGCTGAAGTCGGACGCTTAACCGACTGCGCCACCCAGGCGCCCCTATTTATTTTTTTAAAAAAATTTTGAGGTTTATTTCTGAGACAGAGCATGAGTGGGGGAGGGGCAGAGAGAGAGGGAGACACACAGTCCAAGGCAGGCTCCATACTCTGAGCTGTCAGCACAGAGCCTGACGCGGGGATCTGAGTTTAATACTGTTTATGTGCCATACAACCATGGAGAAGTTTCCTGATCCAGCCTGGGAGAGTCAGTGAAAGCTTCTTTAAAAAAAAAAAAATTTTTTTTTAATTCTTAGAGAGAGAGAGAGAGCGAGCGGGAGCAGGGGAGTCAGAGAGAGAGAGAGAGAGAGAGAAAAACAGAATTTGAGGCAGGCTCCGGACTCCCAAGCCATCAGCACAGAGCCCGACGCAGGGCTCGAACCCACAAACTGCAAGATCATGACCTGAGCGAAAGTCAGACTGTCAACCGACTGAGCCACCCAGGCACCCCATGTTTATTTATTTTTGAGAGACAGAGAGACAAAGTGTGAGCAGGGGAGGGGCAGAGAGAGAGGGAGACACAGAATCCAAAGCAGATTCTAGGCTCTGAGCTATCAGCACAGAGCCTGACGTGGGGCTTGAATCTACGAATTGGGAGATCATGACCTGAGCCGAAGTCAGAGGCTTACCTGACTGAGCCACCCAGGCACCCCAGTGAAAGCTTCTTAAAAAGATGTCACATTATATCAAAAGCAATTTATCTTTTAACTCATGAAAAATTTTGGAATTCGGGGTATTCTTGTTTATAAGCACTCTAGTAGAGAACAGAAGTTGTTGAGTTCTCCTTTCCAAATCAGCTAAAGGCACATTTTTAAACATTTTATCTCTGTGTACACCTAAGAGGCCAGGAGTCAGTAATTTGTCCCATTAAAACTCAGTTTTGTAGTAATGTCAAAAATTAGTTGTCATTGGTTTTTGACTGGTCACAAATATTTATAATAGGGTATTAAATGGAAATTTTAAATTTAAGATGTCTTTCTGAGCTTTTGGTGTAAAGTTCTTGGTTGCAAAAAATGTATAACTACCACTATTTTGAAAATCTATCAAGAAAATTCACTGTATTATGGGGCACCTGGGTGAACTAGTTGGTTGGGCACCCGACTTTGGCTTAGGTCATGATCTCGCAGTTTGTGAGTTCTAGCCCATGTCGGGCTCTGTGCTGACAGCTCAGAGTTTGGAGTGTGCTTTGGATTTCCTGTCTCCCTTTCTGTCTGCCCCTCCCCTGCTTATGCTCTGTCTCTCTCTCTCTCTAAAAAATGAATAACATTAAAAAAAAGAAAATGCACTGTTTTATTCATGATACTAATGAAGCAAGGCAAGTGATTTATCAGTATTTTTGTTGTCAATAGAAAAGTCATCGAGTATCAACAAGTCTGTGTTTTTCATATATATATATATGTGTATATATATATATATATATATATGTATGTATGTATGTATGAATTTTTAAGTTTATTTTGAAAGAGAGAGCACAAGCAGGGGAGGGGCAGAGAGAGAATCCCAAGCTGACAGCACAGAGCCCAATGCAGGGCTTGAACCCACCAACCGTGAGATCATTACCTGAGTTGAGCCAAAATCAAGAGCTGGACACTTAACCGACTGAGCCACCCAGACACCCCCTCATACATATTTTTAAAAATTCTTCAGGATTCTGTCTTCAACTAGTTTTTAAATTTCAGCTGAAAATTACACTGACAACCAATGTAATTTCAAGGTGACATAAAACTATTTTTATCATCATGCACAGATTTTAGCATTATGTCCACAAAGATATCTGGACAGGTTATAATAATATCTTAAATGATTAGTAACTTTTTTCTCTCCCTCTATTCAGAGAAGTGAGATTAGGACGAAATGGTGTGGAAGAAATCAAACGACATCTTTTCTTCAAAAATGATCAGTGGGCTTGGGAAACACTCAGAGACAGTAAGTTATTTTTTTCTTGAACAATACAGTGGATATTCAAAAGTAGTTGTAGTAAATAATCTGTTGAAACTTCCATGCTAATATATGTGTATAATAAAAATCTAAAGTACACAGATGTGGTTATGTATATTATCCTACCCTAATTAGAGAGAGACTATTTGATAATATTGGGAAAATAGTACTGCTACTTCTTTTATATCCCATTTGAGATACTAAGATGAAATATTATATAAATGAGGTGGAATTAGGCTCAGCAGTCATGCTTTGATATTGGATCTTTGTTGAATTGCCTTTTGTCTTAGTATTAAAATATCTCATTGTGAAGAAAGTTAATAAAGGGTAATTTAAATTAAAATATATTTCCTGTGAAAGGACAAGTTATCTTGTTTTTATTAAACTTAAAATATAAAATATAAAGTTCTATTATTGATAAATACCAGAATTTAATTTGTATGTAGATACAGGAAATTACAGTATACTTGATTCCATCAGATTTGCAGCTTGCAGTTCAGAAATGAAAATATGTAGTGTGCAAGAAGTTCATTTCCAGTCAGGTTAGGACATTGCCCTATTTAAAAAAAAAAGTTAAAATTATAAATGATTCACAGAAAACCTTGTTTAACATAATGGACTAAAAATTATAATGGTGCCAAAGTTGACCAACATCTTTTTGTGGATTTGGAAGGCCAAGCATTCATCTTTTTTCTGTTGAAGTCTCAGGAATTTTTTCCCTGTTCACAGAAAGGATAATATATACCAGTTCCTAACTTCCTGCTGTAGCAGTAACAGTAAACAGTAATAATGGAAATAAATTCAGCTGTGTGGTTTTAGAAACAGTTACAAATTAAATAGGTAGTACATACTTGTCTTAATGACTCCCTGTGTAGTTGAGACTGTGAGGGAAAGCTTAGAAGAAATGAATCTTGTTAATTTTGAAGAAGTAGTTTGTAGTTTTGCCAACATTAGTGAAATATCCTAGTTATCAAATATTTTTAAAGTAACAGTTATATTGCCTTCAGGTACAGCACATACACTGTATACAGGCTATACAGTTGACTGAGAGGGAAAAGGGGAAATAAATTCTTGGAGGAATTAAAAAAATTATACTACTACAAAGAATGACACTGAACGACCTGCTATGTGGAAAAGCTACAGGCGCATCTTGACCCTCAGAATTTATTAATAGTTATATACTGGGAAATAGAGAACTTCCTCCTCCTGACAAGTAAATGTGACATGATTATTGTCTTTACGCTGCATGAGAAACTGATGTAAAGACCAGGATGAAGACAGTGGGATGATGAATCGTTGCACTGAAAAATTTTGTGGGTTTTTTTTTCAAGCTATGCTCTTAGAAGTTTAAGAAAGCTGAAAGCTTACAGATACAATTATAATCTGAAGAAAATTTAAAAGGCGATTGAAGAAAATAACAAAGTATCTTTCATATTGGTTTAAATTATTTTTCAGAGTGAAACGATGCATAAATAACCATAGAATAACCACGGAGTAAATCGCTCTAAACAGTAGGGAGGATATATTTCATTTAGTGTACTGAAAAACTGGTATTAATTAGGAGAGGGGGTAACCTAGTCAACAAATACTGAACATCTGCTATATTCTGAGTACTATTCTATTTCAGGCACTAGGAAAACATCAGTGGTCAAACCAACAAAAGTTCTTCTAGTGGAATTGGGGAGTCCAAATCAATGGCATTTTATGATATTGTTATACCTCCTTAATGTAACTGTTTATATTAATTTAAAGAACAGGTAAAATGAATTACTTTATTGATTTAAATCAAACTTTAAAGAATTTCTATAATTAGGTAACTTTATTAGTATTAGTGTTATTTCTCTTTTTTAAAAATTTTTTTAATGTTTATTTTTGAGAGATAGAGACAGAGCATCAGCGGGGGAGGGGCAGAGAGAGAGGGAGACACAGAATCCAAAGCAGGCTCCAGGCTCTGAGCTGTCAGCACAGAGCACGATGCAGGGCTCAAACCACAAACCGTGAGATCATGACCTGAGCTGAAGTCAGACGCTTAACCGACTGAGCCACCCAGGTGCCCCTCTCTATCTTTTTAAAAATCGATATTATCTGTGATTTTGCTATGGTGTACTTAGATTTGACATAAACACTTTGCTATCTTTTCCTAATCCTAATGGCTCCTATTTTATAGTTATTGTTAAAAAAAAAAAAAAAAAAAAGAGGAAAGAAAGAAAAATTGAAGTCTGTAGAACTTATTGTTCTCTGCTTCCCTTTCCCTCTTCCTACCCCTTCTTTACTTCCCACCCCTAAAATACCAAGAATACTTTTATTGTGAACTGACCTCTCTGACCTGCTAAGCTTTTAAAAATTATATAATAGTTATAATTCTTTTTATTTTATTTTTTTTTTAATTTTTTTTTTCAACTTTTTTTTTTTTTTTTTTTTTTAATTTTTGGGACAGAGAGAGACAGAGCATGAACGGGGGAGGGGCAGAGAGAGAGGGAGACACAGAATCGGAAACAGGCTCCAGGCTCCAAGCCATCAGCCCAGAGCCTGACGCGGGGCTCGAACTCACGGACCGCGAGATCGTGACCTGGCTGAAGTCGGACGCTTAACCGACTGCGCCACCCAGGCGCCCCAGTTATAATTCTTTTTAACTTTTTTGACACTCCAATTTTCTTTGGCAGTATTGCATACCTTTTCCAAATAAGACTTCTTTTCGTAGTTTTACCACTTACATATCTACAAGTTATAATGGCAATTAATCTTCACCATCTCTTCCTTGATGGTGTGGTCGCAGGGTACAAAATAGCTTGAATTTTGGCAGATATTCCATGAGCTTCCTGATCTTATTCACTCTTTGTAAAAGGTTGGTAATTGTGTCCCTACTTTCATTTCTTTTTTTTCCCTTCTGCTATAAAACTTTTTTTTTGTTTGTTTTTTGTTTTTATTTATTTTTTTAATTTACATCCAAGTTAGCACATAGTGCAACAATATTTCAGGAGTAGATTCTTTAAAATGCCCCTGACCCATTTAGCCCATCCCTCTTCCCATACTGCCTCCAGTAACCCTCTGTCTGTTCTCCATATTTAAGAGTCTTTTATGTTTTTGTCCTCCTCCCTGTTTTTATATTATTTTTGTTTCCCTTCCCTTATGTTCATCTGTTTTGTCTCTTAAGGTCCTCATATGAGTGAAGTCATATGATATTTGTCTTTCTCTAATTTCGCTTAGCATAATACCCTCTAGCTCCATCCACGTAGTTGCAAATGGAAGATTTCATTCTTTTGATTGCCGAGTAATACTCCATTGTATATATATACCACCTCTTCTTTATCCATTCATCCATCGATGGATATTTGGGTTCTTTCCATTCTTTGGCTATTGTTGATAGTGCTGCTATAAACATTGGGATGCATGTGCCCCTTTGAAACAGCATGCCCATATCTCTTGGATAAATACCTGGTAGTGCAGTTGTTGGATCATAGGGTAGTTCTATTTTTAACTTTTTGAGGAACCTCCATACTGTTTTCCAGAGTGGCTGCACCAGTTTGCATTCCCACCAGCAGTGCAAAAAGAGATCCTCTTTCTCCGCATCCTCACCAACATCTATTGTTGCCTGAGTTATTAATGTTAGCCATTCTGACAGGTGTGAGGTGGTATCTCATTGTGGTTTTGATTTGTATTTCCCTGATGATGAGTGATGTGGAGCATTTTTTCATGTGTTGGTTGGCCATGTGGATGTAGTCTTTGGAGAAGTGTCTATTCATGTCTTTTGCCCATTTCTTCACTGGATATTTTGGGGGGGGGGGGTGGGTGTTGAGTTTGATAAGTTCTTTATAGATTTTGGATACTCACTCTTTATCTGATATGTCGTTTGCAAATATCATCTCCCATTCCGTTGGTTGCCTTATAGTTTTGCTGATTGTTTCCTTCACTGTGCAGAAGCGCTTTATTTTTTGAGGTCCCAATAGTTGATTTTTGCTTGTTTCCCTTGACTCCAGAGACATGTTGAGTAAGAAGTTGCTGTGGCCAAGGTTAAAGAGGTTTTGGCTTCGTGGATTTTGATGGCTTCCTGTCTTACATTTAGGTCTTTCATCCATCTTGAGTTTATTTTTGTGTATGGTGTGAGGAAGTAGTCCAGGTTCATTTTTCTGCATGTTGCTGTCCAGTTTTCCCAGCACCACTTCCTGAAGAGACTGTCTTTATTCCATTGAACATTCTTTCCTGCTTTGTCAAAGATTAGTTGGCCATACATTTGTGGGTCCATTTCTGGATTCTCTATTTTGTTCCATTGATCTGAGTGTCTGTTTTTGTGCCAGTACTGTACTGTCTTGATGATTATAGCTTAGGACTACAGCTTGAAGTTTGACTACTTTCATTTCTGATTTGTGTCTTCTGTTTTTTCCCCTTAGTCTGCTAAAAGATTTGTTGTCAATTTTGTTGATTCTTTTTTAAAAAGTAGTTATTGGTTTTGTTAATTTCACCATTAATTTTCTATTCTTAATTTTGTTTATCTGCTACTCTAATCTCTGTTGTTTCTTTCCTTACGGTTGTTTCTTTCCAAACTAAGCTCTGGGCTTAGTTTGCTCTTTTTTCCTAGTTCCTTAGGGTGACAGCTGGGCTATTGATTTGAGACCTTTCTCTTTCTCTCTTTTTAAGTTTGTTTATTTATTTTGAAAGAACACAAGAGGGAAAGGGGCAGAGAGGAAGAGAGACAGAATCCCAAGTGGGCTCTGCACCATTAGCACAGAGTCCGATGTGGGACTCGAACTTGAACTACAAGATCATGACCTGAGCCAGGATCAAGAGTTGGATGCTTATGGGGTGCCTGGGTGGCTCAGTCAGTAAGCGACAGACTTTGGCTCAGGTTATGATCTTGCAGTTTACAAGCTGGAGCCCGACATTGGCTCTGTGCTGACAGTTCGGAGCCTGGAGCCTGTTTCCGATTCTGTGTCTTCCTCTCTCTGTGTGCCCCTCTCCCCGCTTGTTTTCTCTTGTTCTCTCTCTCTCTCTCTCTGTCTCTCTCTCTCAATTAAATAAAACGTTGAAAAAAAAAGTCAGATCCCCCAAGAGATCTTTCTCCTTTTTTTACATAGGCATTTACAACTAAAATTTTTCTGAGTACTGCTTTTGCAAAATCCTTTAAGTTTTGGTTGTTGTTCATTTTTGTTTGTCTCAATGCATTTTTTCTAATCTCCCTTGTGATTTCTTCTTTGACTCCTTGTTTGTTTGTTTTTTTTTTTAAAGAATATGTTATTTTAATCTCTTTGACATCAACTGTAGCAACTTCTTACTAGATACATCTCTGGAGGCAAGGGAAACAAAAGCAAAAATGAACTATTGAGACTTTATCAAGATAAAAAGCTTCTGCACAGCAAAGGAAGTAGTCAACAAAACTAAAGACAGTCTTTAGAATGGGAGAAGATATTTGTGAATGACATATCCAACAAAGGATTAGTATCTAAAATCTATAGTGAACTTATCAAACTCAACACCCAAAAAACAAATAATCCAGTTAATAAATGAGCAGAAGACGTGAATAGACATTTTTCCAATGAAGACATCCAGATGGCTAACAGACACATGAAAAGATGCTCAACATCACTCATCATCAAGGAAATACACATCAAAACTACAATGAGATACCACCTCACACCTGTCAGAATGGCTCAGACTAACAACACTGGAAACAAAAGATGTCAAGGAAGTGGAGAAGGGGGAACCTTCTTACACTGTTGGTAGGAATGCAAACTGGTGCAGCCACTCTGGAACACAGTATGGAGTTTGCTCAGAAGGTTAAAGATACAACTACCCTATGACCCAGCCATTACACTACTAGGTATTTTCCCAAAGGATGCAAAAATACTGCTTCAAAGGAATATATGCAGCCTGATGTTTACAGCAGCCTTATCAACAGTAGCCAAATTGTGGAAAGAACCCCATGTACATCAACTGATGAATGGAAAAAGAAGATATCACACACACACAGTGGAATATTATTCAGCCACCAAAATGAATGAAATCTTTGGGTGTTTGGCTGGCTCAGTCAGAAGAGCATGTGGACTTTTGATCTCAGGGTCCTGAGTTCGAGCCGCACGTGGGGTGTAGAGATTATTTAAATAAATAAATAACTTTTTTTTTTTTTAATGAAATTTGCTATTTGCAATGACGTGGATGGAGCTAGAATATATTATGCTAAGTGGAATAAGTCAGAGAAAGACACATACCATATGATTTCACTCATATGTGGAATTTAAGAAACACAACAAACGAAGAAAAAAAGAGAAACAGACCAAGAAACAGACTCTTACCTATAGAGAATGAACTGAGGGTTGCTGGATGGGATGTGGGTGGGTGATGGGTTAGATGGGTGATGGGTATTAAGGAGGGCACTTGTTGTGATGAGCATTGGGTGTTATATGTAAGTGATGAATCACTAAATTCTACTCCTGAAACTAATACTATACTGTATATAAACTAACCGGAATTTAAATAAAAACTTAACAAAAAAGAAAGCATATTATTTTCAACATACTTGTGAACCTTCTGGTGTTTTTTCTATTATTGATCTTGTTTCATTCCATAGTGGCTGGTTTGTATGATTTCAGTCTCTCTAAATTGCTTAAGTTGTTTTTTTGATCTAACATATAGTTCTGGAGAATGTGTCATGTGCAGTTTGTATTCTGCTCTTGGTGGTGGAGTGAGCTTTGTACGTCTGTTACATCTAATTCATTTATGATGTTGCTCAAGTCTTGCATTTTCTTATTCATCTCCTGTTTAATTGTTTAGTTCATTTATTGAAAGTGGGTTATTGATGACCCCATTATTTTAGAACTGTCTGTTTCTCCATTTATGTCATTTTTTACTACAGATATTTTGGAGCTGTGTTGTTAATGTGTTGTTTATAATTGTTGCACCTTCTTGATGAGTTGACCGTTTTATCAATGTCATCAATATGTCCTGTTTTTCTTTGTCTCTTCTAACCATTTTACTGATTTTGTCTGATGTCAGTATAGCCACGTCAGCTCTTTTTTCCATGGAATATCTTTCATTCTTTTAACATTTTTATGTCTGTGGATCTAAAGTGAGTGTCTGTACACTGCATATAATTGGATCAATTTTATTAATCCATTTTTCAGATCTCTACGTTTTATTAGTGACTAATTCATTTACATTTAAAGTGAGTACTGTATGTAAAGACATCTGCCATTGTTCTGTTTTCTGTATGTCTGAATTTTTTCTGTTCCTCATCTCCTACATCATTGCCTTCTTTTGTATTTAATGGATTGTTTTATAGTGTACTGTTTTGATTCCCTCTCTTAATTCCTTTTCCATATATTGTCATTTTCTTAGTGTCATCATCCTGGGGATTATATTTAACATCCTAAACTGAAAAGAGTCTAGGTTGAATTGATACAGTTTACTGTCAGAAGCATACAAAAATTGCTTCTATACAGATCTAGTTTCTTCTATGTTGTTGTCACAAATTGTATATATTCTGTGCTCATTAACATAAATTTATAATTATTTTACCCATTTTATTTTAAGTCATATGGGGGAAAAGTGGATTTATTTATTTATTTTTAAAAGTAGATTATATAACAAAAATATATAAAGCTGGCTCTTACATTTATCAGTGTAGTTACTTTTATTTCTTTATTTCTTTGTAAAGGTTTGAGTTAGTATCTAGTGTCCTTTCATTTAAACCTTAAAAACTCTAACATTTCTTGCCAGACAGGTTTACTAGCAACAAACTCCTCTTTCTTTTATCTGGGGATATCTTGATTTCCCTGCATTTTTGAAGATAATTTTGCTGGATATAGAATTCTTGCTTGACTGTTGTTTTCTTTCAGCACTTTAAATTTTTTTTTTTTTTCAACGTTTATTTATTTTTGGGACAGAGAGAGACAGAGCATGAATGGGGGAGGGGCAGAGAGAGAGGGAGACACAGAATTGGAAACAGGCTCTAGGCTCCGAGCCATCAGCCCAGAGCCTGACGCGGGGCTCGAAATCACGGACCGCGAGATCGTGACCTGGCCAAAGTTGGACGCTTAACCGACTGCGCCACCCAGGCGCCCCTTTCTTTCAGCACTTTAAAATATGTCATTCCACTGCCTTCTGACCCTCAATGTTTTTGCTTAGAAATAGGCTCTTGATCTTATTGAGGATTTCTGATGTATGATAAGTCAGTTTTCTGTTGTTTTCAAGATTCTTTGTCTTTTCAACGTTTATTATAACATGTCATGGTGTGGATCTCAATTTCTTACTTGGAGTTCTTAAATGTATAGATTCTTAAATTTCATCAGTTGGTTAGTTTGGAGCCATTATTTCTTTAAATATTCTTTCTGCCCCTTTCTCTACTTCCCTGGGACTTTCCTAATGTATATGTTGGTATGATTTATGGTGTCCCAAAAGTTGACTTTTTCATTGTTTGCTTCTTTTCCTCTACTTGATAATTTCAGTGGTCCTATCTTTAAGTTCACTGGTTCCTCTGCCTACTCAAATCTGCTGTTGAACCCTTGTACATTTTTACTTTTAGCTATTGTACTTTTCAGTACCAGAATTTCTATTTGGTTCCCTCTTTTTCCTTTTTGGTATGTTCTGTTTGTTAAGATATCATACTCCTCAGTTAGTTTTTGTCCATGGTTTCCTTGAGCACATTTAAGGCAATTTATTTAAAGTCTTTGTTTAATAAATCTAATACCTGGGTTTCCTCAGAGATTTTTCTGTCATTTTCTGTGAATAGGCCTTACTTTTTCTGTTTCTTAATATGCTTTGTAACTTTTTATTAAAAACTGGACATAATAAATATTACAGGGTTATAACTCTGGAAATCCGATTTCTCCCCTTCCAGGTTTGCTATTATTGCTTGCTGTGGGCTTCAGTCATCCATTTGTTTAGTGACTTTTCCAGACTGTTTTTACAAAGTCTGTATTCTTTGTCATGTGTGACCCCTGAAGTTCCTTTCCCATTATTATCTCATTGGTCAGCCAGTTAACAGTTCCCGGAATGCCAACATTTACTAGCTTCTCTCTTCATTAAACATTCCCCTGCTTGTTCCAAGTCTTTTCTTAGATTTCAGAGTTATGAAAAAGTTGCTTATGATAGTTTTTGCCTGCATAATAGTTATTTCAGTGGAAAGGTAGCTTCTTAGAGTTCCTTACTCTGCCATGTTTTTATGGCGTCACCTGGATTCTTTCTTACAGAACATGGTTCCTATATTCCCAGTTATTTATTGAAAGGTAAATTTTTATAAATAGACTACTGTATATATCAATGGTAATTCTGTAAAGCTATCTTTATACTTACTCTTATTTATTAGTTCTGATGTGATTATATGGTATCTATAAAGCCTAAATGTTTTACTTTGAAAGTAGAAGAAATATTACTTTTATAATTCTCCCAGGATTTCCCCTACTTGTACCTCAAAATTTAAACAGAATTTGTCCCATTTTAAAACTGTTCTGAAATGGCATGTTATCTGTGTTTCCTTATTTATTTATTAATGTTTGAGAGAGAGCACATGTGAGCAGGGGATAAGGACAGAGGGAACAAGAGAGAGAATCTTAAGCAGGCTCCACGCTCAGTGCGGAGCCTGATCCAGGGCTCAGTCTCATGGGCATGACATCACAACCTGAACTGAAATCAAGAGTAAGGCGCTTAACTGAGTCACCGAGGTGCCCCTACTGTGTTATCTATGAAAAGACTAGATACATCTGAAACAGCAAGAAAAAAATCACCAAGCATGCTCTGCTTCCTTTTAAAATCATTCTTATATGATAATTTTCAAGTAGGGTTTTTAGCCTCAACACTAGACCAGATAAGTCTTTTTGTGTGTGGCTTACCCTGAACTTTCTTGGATGTTTAGTGGTTCCCTGGTCTCTACCCACTAGATGCCAGGAGCATACCTCCCTCAGTTATAAGAGCTCAGTCATTGCCAAATGTCCCACAGGGGGGCAAAGTTGTTTTAAAAATGAGAACCACTGTTTAAAAGTACAATTTATGCCAAGACCATAATTGGCTTACGTACTTTACAAGAAGAAGCAACTTTCCTCCCACTTCATTTTACAAATTAGGCAGTTAGTAGTATTAGGAAGCTAGAATTGTCTAGTCAGGACTGCAGTTCTCCTGGTCATTAAGAAGAGAGAATGGTGGAAAAGGTCTTTTCTCATTCATTTTTAGTTAATATTATAGCTTCTTTGGGTTAAATATGTTTCATTCTCAGATTCATCAGATATTTCACTGTATCTGTGATGCGCATCAATAGTTATTTCTTGCCTGGAATACCCAGATAATTCATTAGAAAAATGATTTCTTTATATAAAAGATTAAGACTGTGAAACCAGGTCAATTATTTTTTGTTGCTCTTCATCTTTTTTAAAGAAACATGAGATGATTATATCTAAAATAATTATTCAATGTTTAGTTGATATTTCCATAATGTTTTATTAATACTACTGTATCTTTAAAAAGCTTTTTCTCTAAAATGTATTTTTAGGTGTATTCTCTGTAGCCTATTCAAGTTCCAAAGTAAAATAGTGGTAATATTAGTTTCATGTTATTTTCTCCCATATTATGACGATTTAAGCATTGCCGTATATACTTATTAGATGAGGGGCCTGGGTGGCTTTGTTGGCTGAGTGTCTGACTCTTGGTTTCAGTTCAGGTCATGATCTCACAGATCCTGGGTTTGAGCCCCATGTTGGTGTCTGTGCTGCTGGTATGCAGATTGCTTGGGATTCTCTCTCTTTGCCCCTCCCCCACTTGTGAGTGCACGAGCACACGCTCTCTCTCTGTCTCTCAAAATAAATAAACTTAAAAAAAATTTTTATGAGTCTTGCTCTCCATCACATTTATAACTCTTGAAGATTCTGTGTGCATGTTTTGTATCTCTACCCTCTTTTCCTAACAGCCATTTCATAAATACCTCATGGAGTCATCATTTAATGACTTGATTCAGGGAAGGTAGCTAGACTGAAAATAAAATTCAAAATACATTGCTCCTTGTGACTTAGTCTTATAGAGATATTGAGTTGGGGGGAGGGGTGGATACTAACCATTTAAATTCTAGATTAATAAATATATTTCAGTACCAAATGTTATATCCAGGACTACTAAGAGTCTAGGTAACCTTGATTTCTAGTTTGTTTCATTTGAAATCAATCAGTTTTGAGTACAATTTATTATGCTGTGGTTTCTGCAAAGTCTTTTGTAGAGTCCTGACTGTTTTTGCATATTTATATTATTGTATATTCTAAAACCTTTATACTTGCAATATTCAAATTAAACTTGAAGTATAGATGATAATTATAGGAGATGATTGTTTCATAGAATTGTAATGGTCAATATCAGTTGATTAATAGCCCTAATAAAATTGGGTGAAATAGGATTCAACCCATTTGGAATTTGGTTTGCAACTTATTTGTATGTAAGAAACTTAGTAGTTGGTATGGAATCTTTGCTTCACTTTATTTTTTTATTAAATTTGAAATAAACTACTAATTTTGTTTCCATTTTTAGCTGTAGCGCCAGTTGTACCTGATTTAAGTAGCGACATTGATACAAGTAATTTTGATGACTTGGAAGAAGATAAAGGAGATGAAGAAACATTCCCTATACCTAAAGCTTTTGTTGGCAATCAGTTACCTTTTGTAGGATTTACGTATTACAGCAATCGTAGGTAAGTATGCTAAACATTGATTTTAGGGGTAAGTACTAATTTTGTAGTCTATTATTTTCTTAGGGATATCTTAAAGTCACTTTAAGAACATTTAATGGTATATGAAGAGATATCTTAATATGCCATTTTTCAGTGATGTATGATACTTGTATTATTCCATATTTCATTTCTTTTAGACTCATCCATGATCAGGATATTGTGTTTCAGAAATCATTTACTGAATGATGCACTATATATGTGTTAAAGTTACAGCAATTGGGGCGCCTGGGTGGCTCAGTCGGTTAAGCGGCCGACTTCGGCTCAGGTCATGATCTCGTGGTCCGTGAGTTCGAGCCCCGCGTCGGGCTCTGTGCTGACAGCTCAGAGCCTGGAGCCTGTTTCAGATTCTGTGTCTCCCTCTCTCTGACCCTACCCCATTCATGCTCTGTCTCTCTCTGTCTCAAAAATAAATAAACGTTAAAAAAAAAAAAAGTTACAGTAATTAATAAAAGATTCTATTAATACTTATATTTTAGTTAATCTTGTTATCCAAAGAATTCTGGTTTTATGATACACTTTGGAAGAACATATAGTTTTCTAGCATTATCATCACTATATTGATGTTACAAAGGCCTGTAAGCTTTAGTAATTCAAAAATTAAGTGATCCCTCCCCAGAAACCACTAAATGAATTCACCATATCTTACAGAATTTAGACCTTGTGACCTTGGGCAAATAACTTCAACCTTTTGTGCTTCCATTTTCTCAAAAATAGGGATGGTGATGATGATGATGACGATGATACTTGTCTCATAGGATTATTGTAAGGGTTCATTATATCAATACAGTAGAACAGAACAATGCTTTGCATGGAATAAGCACTCAGTGTTAGCTGTTATTAGTATGAGCTAATGTTAGCTTTAGTCTTCAAATCGATATGAGAAACAAATTAAACATTTAACATAATTTCAGTATGTTGAGCATTCATTCATTCATTCAAACATATTTGCCAACTTATTTTTTGTCAGGGAGAAAAAGATGAATAAGCACGCAGGGAGAAAGATGAATAAGATATAGTTATTAGTACCTTCTCTTAAGATGCTCGTACACTAGTGAGGAAATGGATATATTTTCAAGTGTAGCATTTTGTCATTTTAGTCAAAACTTTTTTATAAGACCCTATTCAGGCCAAGTTTAGAAAACAGGAAGGCAGATTAGTCCTGCCTTATGAGATTTCTCCAATAATACAACTGTAAGATAGTACTGAACACTTTTTGTTGTATCACCAACCAGGCAGGTAGTACTTGACTTTGATTCTAAGAAAAGTCCAGTATTTTAATCCTTTTCCCACAATATTCGTGAATATGACATTGTAGCTATTTTATATTGAAATACACAGAGGAAAAAAAAATACACAGACAAGTTTTTCAGAGTGGTTTTTGCTAAAGAGTTCTTTCTTTCTGTCTTCCTGTCTATATTTTTGTACCTTTTATCAGTTATCCTCTGGCTTGCTTTCTGAACAGTTGTAATGTTGATATAAACACCCCCCCCCCAGTGTTTTTGGATTTTATGTAGTTATATCAGTTAATCACTTTTTTTAGGTTTATTGATATAAAAGTAATCTTGAATTAAATAAACATTATACATACTATTTGTAGTACATTGTCACATACTTGATTATGTTCTCTAGTTTTTCCTGGCATCCATATGTTGCATATTCCAAACTAATTTCTGAGTTTCTCAAAAACAGAAATTGTACTCTGTTCTTCAGTACCACCACTTTATTGCATAATATAGTGTTGTTTAGTAATTGTTTATAACATGGTCGAAGGTGTGGTTGATCTTAAAGAATCAGCAAAATACTGATTAGCCTTAGTATAAAATGTAAGTATAATTTGAGTTATTGGCATGAAATAGAAAACTTCTGAAATTCTTACTCCTGAAATCCAAACATACTTTCAGTTACCAAGGGTAGAGATCTTTATTGCTGAAATACAGCAAAATGAACAAAGATTGTTAATAGTCTAAAGGTTAAACTTCTAGCTACATTTGTAATAATCTAAAACCTCTCATAAAGAGCTATCTAAATGACCAGATTCTATATGAAAGCAACAATGTAATATACAAAAGATCTTTGGGGGTGGGGGGGAGAGAGTGAAAGAATGAATGGATGCGTACATTTGGTGTCCTTAATTTCCAGTGCTGCATTTTGAGAAAGTTATATTATTAACTTTGCAGAGGCTAAATATTAACTTCAACTTATATAGCATATTAAAATTTAGAAGATCTCTTAGAAAATGGTCTGATTTCCTATCTAATTCAGATTCTACTGGCATTGCCATATGCTTTTATTTACATCACATAATGTGGAATCTCACACTGAATTTCTGAGACAGTAGTTAATGGAATGAAATTGTACTACATCTAGAATTTGTCATTTGTTACATGAGACCTTTTTTCTACAAACCTGCTACACAGTGCCTAAAAACTGTCTTCCGATTATTTTATTCTCTAGTTGATCTGAATAATTTTCCAAGGAAAACATAAAAATGGCATATTTTCCTTTTTTTTTTTTAGAACACTCTTAAAGGAACTTATCTTCTGTTTTTTACTAGTAGTGAATATGTAGTGCATTATCAGTTGCCCTAAAACAGCTAGGAAGTATATGGAGCTATTTGATACCTTTTTGAGAGTGTTCTACTGATTGACCACGGTGGCAACTATAGTGGTGGTGATGGTAGAAGTATTAATAGTGGTAGTTGTAGCATGGTAGAGGAAGTAGCAGAAGCAGTAGAAAAGGCAGCACTAGTACCTTACCTTTATATAACATTTGAGAGCTTAGAAAATCTTTTCCATATGATCTATTTAGATGTGTTTAAAAATCTCATAAGATATCTAAAGACTTCTAAAGATCACTACTATCTTATATGTTACCTACCTTTATAGTGAATATAAAGCCTTGGAGTCTCAAAAGGTTAGCAAGACATCACCAGAACTTAGGTTATGTTAACTGTTTAGGCAAAAGTTCTTTTTTTGCCCAGAAAGGCAATATCATTCTTGGCTGAAGAGTAATTTGGGGCAGAGAGAAAAGCTGTGCACATTTCTGTAGAAATCAACAATTCCTTATCCCCAATCCCTATTGCAAAAAGCTCTAAAAACTTTAAATACTTTAGTGATTTGTTTGGTGGCAAAAGCTGCCATAGCCTGCTCTCATGGCCGAAAACCTAATCTGAACTAACTCGAGACTATTTATAGTTTTTATTTATCCTACTTGGTACGAATAGTCATATGTGTGGCTGCAGGGATAGTAAGGTATATAATTACAGAGTGCTGCTCTGACCTAACTGGGGGTTTTATTTAATGTATGTATCACTTTTATACATATGTATCTTTACATAAAATCTTTATATAAAATAAGGAGTCATGAACTTGTACTCAATTTTTCAAAAGCAGAACAAGCACAATACTAAACCAAAAAATAAGTATGTAGTATATGTTACCGGTTATTGAATATTGAAGAGGTTTTTGGTTCTTTTAGTTCTAAAAACTCTTTTTCTCTCAGATACTTATCTTCAGCAAATCCTAATGATAACCGAAGTAGCCCCAATGTGGATAAAAGCTTGGTAGGTATTTTTTTCTTATTTTTTAAAAAGTTATTTTGTGGACAGTGTGTTTTGTGTGCATGATATTAAGTAAACATTAAGTAAGTAAACATATTTCTTTTGATTGTGCAGTTAGTGAACTTAAATTTTGATAGTATTTTTTAACCTACTATCTCCTTCCAATTTGATTTCTTGCCTGAATATCAAATGGGATATTTTTTGTGGAGATAATTAATAAACTATAAATTGCTACACAAATTGACAGTGGCAGTCTTTCTAATCTTTAGAATTAGGAATTTATGGTAAATCAAGGTATCAGTACGGGTCTTGACAAGAAAACAGGTAACATAAACAAAAGACTTAACTAAAGAGAGTGTTGTATATATGATGAAATATACATAACATAAAATGTACCATTTTAGCCATTTTTAGGTGTATAGTTCTGTGGTAATGGGGGCGCCTGGGTGGTTCAGTCGGTTAAGCGTCTGACTTCGGCTTAGGTCATGCTCTTACGGTTTGTGGGTTCAAGCTCTGTGTCAGGCTCTGTGCTGATAGCTCAGAGCCTGGAGCCTGCTTTGGATTCTGTGTCTCCCTCTCTCTCTGCCCCTCTCCCACTTGTGCTCTGTCTCTCCCAAAAATAAATTTAAAAACATTAAAAAAAACCACCTTCACATTGTTTTCTACCACCATCTATCTCCAGAATTTTTCTTCATCCCAAACTAAAACTTTGTGCACATTAAACTCTTTATTCCACTACCCCCAGCCCTGAGTAATCACTGTCCTACTTTCTCTGTCTGTATGAATTTGACTATTCTAGACACCTCATGTAAGTGGAATCGTACAATATTTGACTTTTTGTGATTGGGTTATTTCACTTAGCCATGGTTTCTCCATGTTGTAACATGTTTCAGAATTTGATTCCTTTTTAAGGCTGAATATATCACATTCTGTGTATATACCACATTTTGTTCGTTCATTAAAAGAGAGTTTAGTGAAAGGACTATTTACAGTGCCATGAGCAGGGTCAAGAGGAGCAATAAATAAAGGCTGTGAAAATACCCATTGATCAACAATAGTGGGAAACTATTGTCCCTAGTTTGAAAGGACAGGGAGAGACAGGTATTGTTGCCATAGTTCAGAAAAACCTAGCATCATCAAAGAGGAACATAGAATGTAGAACACTGCTATCACTACAGTAAGGCAATAAAAAGGTGGGGAGAAAGAACACTTTCATTATCCCACCTTTTGATTTCCTACTGGTGTCTCCCATTTATTAAAGTAGAACAGTAAACCCAGGTAATGCAGTCTATAGATTTCAAGCCAAAGGAAGGATTGATTTCAAGGAGCATGGATTTCATGGCTAGAAAAGAGAGAAAGCAAATGGGAGAATAACCAGTATAGTCAGCACCATCTAATTTGTCCACTGAAAATTACTGTTATAAGTAATTATTAGAGACAGGAGTCCTTTTTATTGTCCATTTAGCTCATGTTCATGGGACAGAGGTTAAAAAATCTTACTTAGATTTGAGAAGGTCCTTTAGAGTTGACCAAGACTTTTCTTAAAAATACTAAAAACAGTTGGGGCACCTGGTTGGCTCAGTTGGTAGAGCATGAGACTCTCAATCTTGGGGTCTTGAGGTCAAGCCCCATGTTGGGCATAGAGCTTACTTAAAAAAATATGTTAGAAATAATTATTTGGCCATCCTTGGAGAGTTCTTTGAACTCTGTGTATTGTGGCCTACATATTATTAACTGAGGAGGGGACTGTAAGTAGCAATCATGTTTTAAAAGCTGATGTAATTCTCTTGCTTCTTAATATATTTACTCTTAAATGTAAGATTGAACAGGTGATGTGAAGGGAAAGTGGAAAAAGGGAGAGTGAACTGTGTGAGTACCTGTTAGCTGTTTTGACCATCTATGTCTTTAAAAAAAAATTTTTTTTTAACGTTTATTTATTTTTGAGACAGAGACAGAGCATGAAGGGGGGAGGGGCAGAGAGAGAAGGAGACACAGAATCGGAAGCAGGCTCCAGGCTCTGAGCCATCAGCCCAGAGCCTGACGTGGGGCTCGAACTCACGGACCGCAAGATCGTGACCTGAGCTGAAGTCGGACGCTTAACCGACTGTGCCACCCAGGCGCCCCATTGACCATCTATGTCTTTTAAATTCTCATCCTATTAGAGCTATTCAAGTTACATAGTTAACAACGGCTCAGAAATCTTTAAAGTTAAAGAATCTTTGACCTAGGGAATGTGACAATAAGGCGCTGCTGTAACCCAGCTCTCACTTATTACTTATCTGTGGGATTAGTGGTACATCGGGCTTCAAAGAATATTTAGTGGAATTGTGTTTTCTTTGGGCTGATATTGTTCAATGGTGATTGCCAGAAGTTTCTGTCGTTGGCTGCTGCTACCTTTTATCTTTTGCTCTGGTAAGAAAGATCACAGGGGAAGAAAAAAAATTTGATATGCCTACTATTTCTGTTAACAGCTAAATACAAAAGTCACCTGATGTAATTTTCAACTCTTCCTTGAAAGCCTTCCAGCAAATGCTAATGAACAGCTTTGCAATTGACAAATATAATGAATAATTTTCATTCCTATCTTATTTTTCTTTTTTGCTGCAAATGACACTGATTAATCAGTTCCTCCTTCTTTGAACTTTTGTAACCCTTTCATGTTCCCCTTCTTTCTTTTTTTCTTCCCACCTGTGTAGATTTTATTTTCCATCCCTTTGGCAGGATCTCTTCCCCCTTCTCCTCTTCTCTCCTCTTCTTCTCTCCCTCCCCTTTAATTATTAAATGTTTCTCAGGATGATTCTGATCTTGGCTCTCTGCTCATTTTTTGTAGGTAATCTCGTGTGTGCAGCTTGCTCCTCTGAACTCCAAAGCTGTATCTCTCTTGTCTGTCTCTCTCTCTTTTCTCTCTCCTCGCCTCTTCCTCTCTCTCTCTCTCTCTCTCTCTCTCTCTCTCTCTCTCTCTCTCTGATTGGATTTCCTTTTCTGTCCTTCTGTCAGGCACAAGCACTTCATCCTATGCCAGAGCTAAACTCATCCTCTCTCTGTCCCCTCCCAAGCAGCTCTTATGTGTTCCATATCTTTTGTAATGGTACTCTGTTCTTTCTCTGTCTCTCTTTCTTTCTCTTTTTTTCTTTCTTTCTTTCTTTCTTTCTTTCTTTCTTTCTTTCTTTCTTTCTTTCTCTTCTGTTGACATTTTTTTTCAGAATCCCACTTTTTAATTTTTTAATTAGTTTTGAAAAACATTTATTTTTGAGACAGAGGGAGAATGAACAGAGGAGGGGCAGAGAGAGAGGGGGACAGAGCATCCGAAGGAAGCTCTGTGCTGACAGCAGAAAGCGTAATCTGGGGCTTGAACTCATGAACCATGAGATCATGACCTGAGCCCAAGTCAGATGCTTAACCGACTGAGCCACCCAGGTGCCCCATCCCACTTTGATTTTTAAAACATTTGTATTATTGAAGTACAGTTGACCTACAATGATACATAAGTTTCAGGTGTACAATATAGTGACTTGACAATTCTATACATTACTCGATGCTCACTATAATAAGTGTAGTTACCAACTGTCATCATACATGTTATTATGTTATTGACTATTCCCTATGCTGTACTTTTTTGTCTCTTATTTTTAATCAGTTATTAGGTTAATTCTGCCTTCTGAATGACACAGTTATCCATTTCCTCCTCTTTATTCCTACAGCCTCTGCCTCATATCAAACCTATATGCTTTTTTGCTTGAACTGTCTCGAAAGCCTGTTAACTGGTTACTTTGAGTAGAATTTCTCTTCCCTCTATTCTTTTCACCTTATTGTTACTGAAGTGGCATTTCTAAAATGCAGAAACTAATAATAATGATAATAATAATGTTGCCTAGGTGACTCTGTCAGTTGGGTGTCCAGCTTTTGATGTCAGCTCAGGTCATGGCCCTAAGGTTGTGGGATTGGGCCCTATGCTCAACGTAGAGCGTACTTGAGATTTTCTCTCTCTGTCTCTCTCTCTCTCTCTCTCTCTCTCTCTCTCTCTCTCTCTGTCTTCCCCCCCACCGTCTCTCTCTGTCCCCCTCCCCCTGCTCCTCTCCCCCACTTGCATTCTCTCTGTCTCTCTAAAGTAAAATGCAGATACTATATTGTTTCCCTTTTTAAAATGCTTGTAGGTTAAAGTCCCTAACTCCTATTTTTGCATACAAGAATCATGGCCTCACTCACCTTTTCAGATTTTATGTGACTCATTCAGTCTGTTCTGGGCTCTGCCTATATTTGATTTCTTCCCATTTCCAAAATATATCATGTTTTCTTTTACCTCTCTACTTTTGGACTCATTCATTCTGGCTAAAATGCCTTTCTTCTACCACCTTTTCTGCTTAGTAAATATCTCTCATATTTTAAGTCTCATTTCAAACATTACATTTTCATGGCAGAATTAGACATGACCTCTTCCCTCCTTTGGAACACCTCATATATAACTTTATCATCACTACATTATATTGTAATATTTGTGTGTATGTCTTTGGATTATTGTAGGTTCTTTTCATCCTCCTATTCTTCTGTGCCCCTCTGTTTAACTCTTAGCTTCATAAGCACAGGGACCAAATCTTTTTAATTTTTTGTATTACTAATGTCTACCACAGTGCCTGACATATTTGTAGGTGTTGAAAAAATGCTTATTAAATTAATAATAAATTCAGATTGAAAGGAAAGGGGTAAGATTGAACCAAATAATTTATTCTTGAGTAGGTATAGAATAACATAAACTTGTTATTTTTAAGTTCTCTATGAATATTCTTGTAGGATGAGTTTTGTTTTGTTTTTGATTAAAGCAGGAAAATTTGCAAAAAACAATTTATAAGCTGGAAGAACAACTGCATAATGAAATGCAATTAAAAGATGAAATGGAGCAGAAGTGCAGGTGAGAATATACTTTGTATGTTTTTAACATTAAAGGTTGTACAGCAAATACTTTTTTTTAAAACTTGCCTTCTATAAAACAGTTGAAAATTAATTGGAAATAAGATGGCGATATACAGTTACTGCTTATGTACATTCAGTGAAGAATGTCTTGCCTAGAATTGGAAAGTAGTATTTATGTTGGCATTAGTTATAGACATATTGTCCTCAGAATATTTAAAGTGTATTTGTTCCTGGAAGTCTTTATTAAAAAACTATAGTGCCTATTCACTTAGTGCTTGATTTATTACTTTTTTCCTCCCATTTTAATTAGCTGACTGAAAAGGCAAATTAGATTACATTAAATGAGGTGCTTTTTAAAATGTAAATGTTAAATATTAAAATTCACTAAATCTAATAAGAGCCTGTATATTTATGAAATATGTAATGATGAATATTTAAAATAACCTGGCACAATGCTGAGTTACTTATTAACTACAAACAATAACTTTATATTTTTTGTGGAAACTATTGAATAAATAAGTAACACATTCAACAATAGGTAACATTCAACAAATGGCATTGGAAAACTGGCATTTTTGTGATTGGGCCAAAGAGGAAACAAGTAAAACTCTTATTGCATACCATTCCTGATAGACTAAATACATTAGTATATAGTGCAAACTTTTTTCAGAAAAGCACTTACATATTAGGAGATAATTAACTGATCTCAGGATTTGGGAGGAATTTCTAAGTATAAAATATGGAAGTGCATAAATGTTGAGAAGTTTCTGCATCCAAAATTAAACTAATGATAGTGGCAATGGAAATCAATTTGAGGAAGTAATAGGAATGGCCAAAGTGGTCTGTAATGATAGGAAAATGTTAGAGAAGAGGAATGGGGGTGGAAAGATAAACAGAATGTAGATCTTGGTGGTCTTTGTTTTTAAATTTTTTTTTTTTTCAACGTTTATTTATTTTTGGGACAGAGAGAGACAGAGCATGAATGGGGGAGGGGCAGAGAGAGAGGGAGACACAGAATCGGAAACAGGCTCCAGGCTCTGAGCCATCAGCCCAGAGCCCGATGCGGGGCTCGAACTCACGGACCGCGAGATCGTGACCTGGTTGAAGTCGGACACTCAACCGACTGCGCCACCCAGGCGCCCCGGTGGTCTTTGTTTTTAACAAGCTAAGAAATTTGGAACTTATTCTAAGATGATGGAAAAACATTGAAAGTTATTAAGCTTAAAAAATTGATCAAATTTGCTTTTTAAAAAGAACACTCTAGTTAGTTGGCAGCACTTGACATTTATTCAACTAAATGGGAATGAAGGAGGAAGATGAGTCAAGGATGGTTCCTAGGTCATGTCCTTTCTTAGGGACACTTACAGTAGGAAGAAATTAATATTATAGGTAAGAGTGTGGAGCAGAGGAAGTAACATTTTGGGCGTGCTGAGTGACGTATTTGATGAAACATACATGTGAAACATTGCATATGCAGATTTGAAGCTCAGAATTCTGTTCAGAGCCAAAGAAAACAAAATGTGATGGAGATAATACACTCTTAGTTTATCTCAACTTTTCACCTTACTTGTTAAGTGGTATATTTACTGATCCATATATGCCACCTTTCTCTTCACTATGTAATCTTGTATAAAGGTTAAGTGGCTAATTTTTGTTTATTAGCAAGTATTGCATTAGGAAGTTCAGGGATCCTTAACCTGGAATCCATAGGGTCCGTCCCACAAAGGGTCCATGGATGAATTCAAGGTCCTTAAACTTGGATGAGAAAAAGTATTTTCCCTAACTTATAACTGATATTCAACATTTCCTTCCACTATGAACAAAAGCAGTAATCTACATCTATTAGCAGTAGCTGAATTTTTTTATTACTAATAGATACTACAAATATTTTTATTTATTATAGTTATCTCTATCATTTGTGCTCATCACTACTTTGAAATTACTGCTGCTAGATCTTGTGATTTAATATATTAATAAAGAAGCCACACATATTCCTGAAACACATTTTTTTTAAAAAGACTATATTTAATATATTTTCGGCTTTTTTAATCCTTTTTTGCTTTAAAATATATTATTCTGAGAAAAACCCACAGGCTTTACCAGAGTGCCAAAGGGGATCCACAGCACAAAAACAGTTAAGACATCTTAGTTAAACAGAAAAGTAAAGAATGTGGTGTTGCACCCCTGAGCAATAAAAAGATAAACATATTTCTAATCTATATTGCTTTTGTTTTTACAGAACTTCAAACATAAAACTAGACAAGATAATGAAAGAATTGGATGAAGAGGTACTTTTGTTTTCTAATCAGAAGTTTCCCTGTTTGAGAGTTTTTCCTCTTTCAGATTGTTTTGTTTTCTAAGAAAATTGCATTGGAACTTTATAGGTTTAAATACAGAACAAAGTCAGAGAACTATGATGAAAGCCTCACTTTGGAGCTGTAGGTTCAAGTGATACAGATTAGATTAAACTTCAGTTTCCTTTGTGTAGTTTTATGCTAGAACCATGTTGAAATCTTAGTACATAAATTTCATTTCAGTTGTTCTTACTTAACATTTAAAAAGTGAGAAAAGAGAATCAAATGGGATCCGAACTACATCAGAAAGAGACCGACAAATAGGAAGGAGGAAAGAATACAATTTAAAAAGGACTGACATTAACATAAGTTTATGTGATCAAATGAGTAATATATTGATTTTAGAATCATTCATGTTTTGTATGGTCGCCTAGCAAGAAGTTTTTGTTATCAGGGAAAAATTTCATGATTCAGATGTTTGTTTGCAAATATATAATACATTGTCATTCCTTTTGATAAGCTTATAGATATCTTTCTACTCTGTGTATAAAGAGTACCCTTCAAAGAAATATACTTTCTATGGCCTTCTTATTGATTACTTCCTTTGTTGTTGTTGTTTTGTTTTTGGGGTTTTTTTTGGTTTTTTTTAGTTAATCTTTCTAGTGGTTTTTGTGCTATCTTAATTTTCTCTTGAGGAATAGTATCTGTCAGGTTTTTTTTTTCATTTGTAGCTTTGTATATGCATATTTATGTAATACATATACATGTTATGCATATATGTATAATATTTTGCCAACTTGCCATTGGTCAGTGTATAATTAGTACTATTTATTTAAGTCTCTTTAAGAAATCCATTTTGCAAATCCTCAGCTTTGGGTATTTCATTTCTAAAAAACAGGTAAAATTCAAGTATGCTAAGTTTAAGATCAGTCCACTAAGAAAATAATAGTATTCATAAATTTGTATCTACCAAACAGACCTACAAAATATGTGAAGTAAAAGCCAATAAAACTGAAAAGATGAATAGACAGATCCATTATTATCGTTGGAGACTTCAATATCTATCACTCTCTAGACAGAGAATCCACAAACCTATAGGAAAGCTCAACCACACCATCAACCAACAAGATATGTTTAACATTTGTAAAATCCTCTGCCTGACAACAGCAAAATATACATTCTTTTCAAGCATTCAAGGAATACATACCAACATAGACCATATCCTGAGCAAACTTCTGCAAAAAAAAAAAAAAATTAAAATTATACAGAATGTGTTCTCTGGCCAAAATGTAATCAAACTAGAATGACTAATATATCAAGCAATTCTGCAAACATATGGAAACTAAACAACACAGTTCTAACTAATCCATAGGTCAAAGAATACTTCTAAACGGGAATGAAAGGTTATGTTGGAATGTTAATTACATCTCATTACATTAGAGTTATGGCTCTTATTAAAAAAAAATGAAGTCTTGCCATTTGCAACAACCTATATGGGCCCAGAGGGTTATATGCTAAGTGAAATAAGACGGGCAGAGAAAGACAGTTACCATATAATTTCACTTATATATGGAATCTGGAAAACAAACAAAAAAACAGACTCAAATACAGAGAACAAACTGATGGTTGCTGGTGATATGGGTAAAATTGGTGAAGAGGTGCAAACTTCTAGTTACAAAATCATGGAGATGAAATGCACAGCATAGGAAATATAGTCAGTAATATTGTAATAACATTGTATGGTGACTATACTTACATGGTGAGCAGTTTTTTTACTATCCATGGAGTAATGGATAGAACTGTCATATCACTGTGCTGTACACCTGAAACTAATATAACATTGTGTGTCAACTATACAATAATAAAATAAGTTATGGCTCTTCATCTTTAAAAAAAATTTGAACAATGAAAATGAAAATAGAACATCAAAATTTGTGGGATGCAGCTAACACAGTGTTCTAAGATAAATTTATGCAGTAAAGGCATACATTAGAAAAGACGAAAAATCTCAAATCAGTCATCTAAGCACCTACCTCAAGAACTTAGAAGAGTAAAATCAAAGCAAAAAGAAGGGAAGAGAAATAAAGATAAGAGTAGAGATCAGTGGAATTGAAAATAGAAAAACAATAGAGAAAATCAATGAAAACAGAAAGCCAGCTATTTGGAAAATTGACAGACCTTTAGCAATATTGATAAAGGAAAAAGAGGACACAAATGATCAGTATCAGGAATAAAACAGGGCAAGCATATCACTATAGTCCCTCCAGATACCAAAAGGATCATAAAGGAATACTATAAACAATTCTAAACATGTAAGTGTGAAATCTAGGTGGAATGTAATAAATCTGCCAAAAATACAAATTACCACAACTCACACAACGTGAAATAGATTAGTTGAGTAGTCCTATATAACTATTAAAGTGAATTCATAATTTAAAAGTTTCCCAAAAAGTAATCTTCCAGGACCAGGTGGTTTTACTAGACAGTTCCACCAAATGTTTTAAAAAGAATTAATACCTATTCTACACTATCTCTTCCAGAAAATATAAGAGAAGGGAACATTCCCCAGTGAGTTTTATGAGACTAGAATTACCCAGATGACAAAATCTAACAAAGACAGTACTACGAAGAAAATCATAAATCAGTTTCTCTCATTTACAGCCAACTGATTTTTTTACAAAGGTGTAAAAGCAATTTAATGGAGGGAAGAGTCTTTTTTTAACAAGTGGTGCTGGAGCAATTAGATATTCATAGACCAAGACATGAACCTCAACTTAAGTCTCATACTTTATGCAAAAATTAATTCAAGATGGGTCATATTTAAAGGTAAACATGAAAATATAAAACTTTTAGGAAAAAAAAATAAGTGAAAACCCTAGGGACCTACAGCTTGGTGAAAAGTTCTTAGACATGACACCACAAACATGATCCACATGAGGAAAAATATTCAACAATTTGGACTTCATGAGAATTAACAATATTTGTTCTGTGAAAGAACATGATAAGAGGATGAAATGACAAGAAATAGATTGGGAAAAAATATTTGCAAACTATGTATATCACAAAGGACTCTATCTAGAATAAAGAACTCTAAAGCTCAGCAGTTGAATAAACAAATAATCTCATTTGAAAATTGGCAGAAGACATGTCACTTATCAGAGTGAATGACAAACACATGAAGAGATGCTCAACATCATTAGCCATGAGGGAAATGCAAATTAAAACTACCATGAGAAATCACTTTATAATCATTAGAGCAAGTAAAATAAAAAATAGCATCAACACCAAAACTGGCAAGAATATAGAAAAACTATCACTCATGCATTGCAAATGGGAATTTAAAATTGTACAGCCAATCTGGAAAATACTGCTGCAGTTTCCTAAAATACTAAGCATGCATCTACCAGGCGACCCAGCAATTGCACTTGTGGGCATTTATCCTAGAAAAAAAAAAAAAAAAAAACTTATATCCTTAAAAAACCTGTATACTGTTGTTCATAATAGCCTTATTTGTAATGCCAAAAACTAGAAATAATCAAAATGTCCTACCATAGGTGAATGGTTGAACCAACTTTGATACATTTATACCATGGAGTACTACTCAGCAACAAAAAGGCATGAACTATTGATACACACAACAACTTGGATGGATCTTGTGGGCATTATATCGAGTGTAAAAAGCCATTCCCAAAAGGTCCATACTGTGTGATTCCATTAATACCGTATTCTCAAAGAAAGTCAAAATTACACACACGGAGAACCTATTACTGGTTGCCAGGAATGTGGGTGGTGGGAGAAGGGCAGCTTCTAAGCTCTTAAGTAGTGGCTGGCTGGAAGGAGATCTTGTGCCAATGGAACAGTTCTGTATCTTGATTGCAGTGGTGGTTCCATGAATCTACACATAAGCTAAAATAACAGAAACATACATACCTTATAGCAGTATCAATTTCCTGATTTTGTTACTGTGCTGATGTTACATAAAATGTATCTATTAGGGGAAACGGAGTGGAAGAGTACAAGAAACCTCTCTGTGGTATCTTTGCAACTTCCTGAAATCAAAATTTAAAAATGAAAAGAATTAAAGTTAGAATGATAAAATCTCAGAATTAGAAAGATCTTGAATGATCTCTGCAAATTTTACTAAACCTAACAGCATCGTCCTTAAAACATGAGTTTTGCCTAATGATGGGAAAGCCCAGAAAAACACCGTAACGGAGATTTTCCCAGTGTGGAGTCTTAAAAAAATGAAGCTTCAAAAGCACGATATGGAAGTGGTAACTCAGAAAAAAAAGATAAATTTTTAAGTTGTGAAGGTTTGGCTATTTTTTTTTTCTTTAACCCTCCCCTCCCCTACAGTTTTATTTTCTAAAGTAAGTGTCTCCTTCATTACTTTTTAAATATGCGTTAGTGGGTAGATACATAGAACATTTTAGAAAAGGTAAGTTGTTGAGACAGGAAGAGGACTAAAGGAGACACATAGGGACTAGTGAACTTACTACACACACTAGCATTTGGTACCATTTGAGTTTTGCACCATTTAATTATCAAATGTGTAATTATTATCTTTCATATTTATATCTTTAATTTAGGATTATAAATAAACCAAAATATTGGTAATGGAATGCAGTGTGGTCATCTTAAACTAATAAAGCAGCTTTCTGATAAGATTCGTAGTTTTTTATATTCATGGATTTAAAAATCTGAAAATTTTCCATATCTAGTTTGAATAAGGGGGTTCTCTCAGTCTTCCTATAAAGCAAGCTAATTCTATTTTTAGAAAGTTGTCGTTACAGGTACTTTCTGATTTTGAAACCAAAAAAAATCCATCTTAAGTCTTCTTTTTTTTTTTAATTTATTTATTTATTTTGAGAGAAAGAGAGGGAAGGAGGGAGAGAATCCCAAGCTGACAGCACAGAGTCTGACACAGGTCTCAATCTCATGAACCGGAAGATCATGGCCTGAGCCAAAATCAAGAGTCAGATGCTTAACCAACTGAGCCACCCAGGCACCCCATTGTGTGTTTTATTTTAAAAGAATATAGTATTCTTCTAAATAAATAAAGAGTTTAATTGCAGTGGTGACTTTTATCATTATGTTTACAGGGAAATCAAAGAAGAAACCTAGAGTCTACAGTGTCTCAGATTGAGAAAGAGAAAATGTTGCTACAGCATAGAATTAATGAGTACCAAAGAAAAGTAGAACAGGAAAATGAGAAGAGGAGAAATGTAGAAAATGAAGGTAAACTGTTTCTGCTTTTGAAAAACACTGAAATTTCTGGCTAACACTATACTTGAGGTCTTTGTCATGAGGTGTCTTAAGGTTAGGGCCTATGATATATTTTTGAAGTCACAGTCCTAGGACACCTCATGACTTAATTAACCATGTTCCAAGATAAATGTATAACATATTAAAGTCAGTAGTCCTGGGGCGCCTGGGTGGCGCAGTCGGTTAAGTGTCCGACTTCAGCCAGGTCACGATCTCGCGGTCCGGGAGTTCGAGCCCCGCGTCAGGCTCTGGGCTGATGGCTCAGAGCCTGGAGCCTGTTTCCGATTCTGTGTCTCCCTCTCTCTCTGCCCCTCCCCCGTTCATGCTCTGTCTCTCTCTGTCCCAAAAATAAATAAACGTTGAAAAAAAAAATTAAAAAAAAAAAAAAAAGTCAGTAGTCCTGTTTTAGCTAAAAGAGTGATTTTCATCCTTGTATGCATATTGGAGTCTCTTGGAAAGCTTTAAAGAATACTAATTTCATGCCTAACCTCTGAAATTCTAATTGAATTGATCTAAACATGTGGCCTGGGCCTTGGTATTTTTTATAAGCTCTCTAGGCAATTTCTTACAAGCAGCAATTTGAGAATTATTAACTAAAATTTCATGTTTTTTTCATATTAGTGTTAAAAATACATTTAAAATATCTTTCTATACCCTTGATCCAGTGATTCATTTCTAGGAATTAATTTATGTATACACTTGTGCACATGCACACTGATATATAAACAAGGTATTCATTGTAGCATTATGGCTAAGGTGTACTTTTAAGTGAAAAAAATAGTATTGTTTAAAATGAGAGTGCTTGTCTGTATATGCTTAAGTGTGTGTGTAGATGTGGAAAAATACATATTTTGTGTGTTTTTATGTATGAGGGTATGGACACATACACTGTCTTACGAAGCATATGCAAGAAATTAGTAATAGTTGTTGCTTGGGAGGAGAACCAGAAGGACTGGGAAACTATGGAGGGAGGAAAGCTTATCCTACACTAAGACCATTTGGTACTTTTGAATTTCGAACTGTTTTTTAGATCTTTAGATATTCAAAGATTTATGCTATTCAAAAATAAATAATACTAGAACTAGCTTTATTATATTTCACTAGTAGATTGAGCTTATTAACAGAATAAAGAATTTAAATATTGAGGCACCTGGGTGGCTCAGTCAGTTGAGTGTCCGACTTAGGTTCAGGTCATTATTTCACGGTTCATGAATTCGAGCCCTGTTTTGGGCTGTGTGCTAACATCTCAGAGCCTGCAGATTCTGTGTCTCCGTCTCTCTCTGCCCCTCCCCAGCTCATGCTCTGTTTCTCTCTCTCTCAAAAGTAAACATTAAAAAAAAAAAAAGAATTTAATTATTACAAGGCTGAAAACAAATCTGTTGCGGTCTATATTGTAAAACAATGCTGTACTTTTTGTTGAATTTAAATATAAGTACTTCCATGATGAAATATGACTTTGGGAGTGGACCTATTGTAGCTGACTATGGCTACAATAGTTTTTTAAGGTACTTACATGTTTCCTCTATAATAACTTTCTAATTTCTACATTTTTTCTTCATTTTCTAGTTTCTACATTAAAGGATCAGTTAGAAGACTTAAAGAAAGTAAGTCAGAATTCACAGCTTGCTAATGAGAAGCTGACACAGTTACAAAAGCAGGTGAGTTTTTTAACTAAGCTGTTTAAAATTATAATTAATTAAAGTAAATTTGATTGTATTTTGGTCAACAACCTATTTTCTTGCTCTCACTATTTTTTTTTTTTTTTAATAGCTAGAAGAAGCCAATGACTTACTTAGGACAGAATCAGACACAGCTGTAAGATTAAGGAAGAGTCACACAGAGATGAGTAAGTCAATTAGTCAGCTAGAGTCCTTAAACAGAGAATTGCAGGAGAGAAATAGAATTTTAGAGAATTCCAAGACACAAATGGACAAAGACTATTACCAGCTGCAAGCTGTGTTAGAAGCTGAACGAAGAGACAGAGGTCATGATTCTGAGATGATTGGAGACCTTCAAGGTAATATTTTTTCTTGTGGTAAAATTTACTGGTTTAGCCATTTTTAAGCGTACACCTCGGTAGCATAAAGTCCATTTTTATGCAACCACAGCTACTATTCATCTCCAGAACCTTTTTATCATCCCAAACTAAAACACTATACCCATGAAACAATAATTTGCCATTCTCCAGTCCTTCCAGTTGCTGGTAACCACTATTCTACTCTATTAATTTGACTACCTCATAAAAGAGGAGCCATACAATATTTATCCTTTTGTATCTGTCTTATTTCTCTTAGAATAATGTCTTCGAGATTCATCCATGTTGTAGCATGTATCAGAATTTCCTTCTTTTTTAGATGTGAAGAAGAAGGATCCCTTGTGCACTTCCCATCTATTGGTAGGACTGAAAATCAGTGCAATTACTGTGGAAAACAGTATGGATGTTCCCCCAAAAATTAAAAATAGAATTACTATATGACCCACTAATTCCACTACTGGGTATTTACCCAAAGAATACAAAAGCACTAATTTGAAAAAGAGGAGTGCACCCCTTTGTTTAATGTAGCATTATTTATAGTAGCCAAAATATGGAAGGAACCCAGGTGTCCCTCCATAGATGAATGGATAAAGAAGTAACATGTACAATATGTATGTGTATATATACATATACTGTATATTATATAAAGAAGTAATATATATATGTATATATGTGTATACATTGTGTGTATATACACAGTGGAATATTACACAGCCATAAAAAAAAATGAAATCTCGCCATTTGCAACAACATGACCAAACCTAGAGGGTATAGTGCTAATTGAAATAAATCAGAGAAAGACAAATACCATATGATTTTACTCACATGTGGAACTTAGGAAACAAAAGAACAAACAAAAAGAGACAAAAAACAGGATCTTAAATACAGAGAACAAACTGGTGGTTGCCACGGATAGGTGGGTGAAATTAGGTAAAGAGGATTAAGAACATACTTACCAGTGAACATTGAGTAATGTATAGAATTGTAGAATCATTCTATTGTATACATGAAACTATTATAACACTGTTAATTATACTTGAATTTAAAAAATTAAAATTTGGGGGCGCCTTAGCGGCTCAGTCGGTTGAGCATCCGACTTCAGCTGAGGTCATGATCTCGTGGTTCACGAGTTCGAGCTCCATGTTAGGCTGTGTGCTGACAGCTCAGAGCCTGGAGCCTGCTTTGGAGTCTATGTCTTCCTCTGTCTGCCCCTCCCCAGCTTGTACTCTCTCTCTCTTTCTCTCTCTCTCAAAAATAAATGAAACATTGAAAAACATAATAAAAAAATAAATAAAAATAATAAAACTTAAAACTTAAATTTTTAAAAAGAAATAAGAATTTTCTTCCCTTTTAAGTGTGAATAATGTTCCATTATATGTATATACCGTATTTTGTTTATCAAAGGAAGGTAATTTTTAAAAATTTATTTTTAATTGTGGCTAAAAACATATTAATCATTTTTAAGTGTAAAGTAATATATTTTTTATCATATTGCTCTCATAAACAAAATAACTTTGGTGAAATTGGAAGTGATTAGCATTCTTTCTCTTTCAGGATGATTCCTACTTTTCTGTCACATTGTAATTTCTTCACTCTCACAGGCACCCCTGTGAGGTCAGTAATGTATTTCTAATTTTATAGCCAGATTACTGAAAAGTTAATTTTAAAACATGCCTAATTCACAAAAGCCTTACTCAAAGTGGGACTAATCAAAAGAAGATTATAACTATTAAAACCTGGGAATTCCTTGTGCATTGTTGGCAGAAATAGAAACTGAATTACAGAAATAGAATCCCATTGCTAATAAAGAACTATGTTCTTAGGAAGGTTAGGATTACAGATATCAGCTGTCTTTATAAATCTAAAAGGAAAAAAATTGAGTGTAACAGTAAAGAAACAGTTTTGGTAATGGAAATATAATCAATTTGTTTTCAAAAAGATTCCTGTCTCTACCCACTTCTCACATATTTTTCTATTTTCTGTTCCTATTAGCAAAAGGATCCATACTACATAATCAAAACAGATACGCATAGAAGTTGCCAGATGTCTCAGGGGAAAGTTGGAGGAGGGGTAGTCCTTTTAACCTTAGTCACAGGATGGGAACATAGTTTGGGTTCTCATGGGGCTTGATGACTAGCTATAATTCTGTGGAGAGAGGTCAGGGTCAGTTTTTGTGACTATGGAAACGGAAATTAAGATCTCCTGTTGGTTTTTAGCTGAGGAGCGTTGTGCAATCTTATTTCTCAGGGACTAGACTTAAAATAGATTTGAATGTAACCAAGAAAGTAACTTCATTATATGCGTTAAAAAAACCTCCTAGTTCACTTCCTTAAATTGCTTCCCTAGGTCTTTTTATGTACAGCTTATTACCTGTGTGAAAGTCACTTCACCTACTTTCTGTATATATAAACCAAGGAGATTAGAATAGGTGACCCTTATAATCACTCCAATTTTAAAATTATTTAAGTCTGTGATCTGCTGGATATGACTGAGCTTTGAAGTGCTTTTGCTTTCAAGGAAGAGACCATCATATGTTCATCAACAGTGGTTTTTTTTTTTTTTTAATTTTTTTTTTTTCAACATTTATTTATTTTTGGGACAGAGAGAGACAGAGCATGAACGGGGGAGGGGCAGAGAGAGAGGGAGACACAGAATCGGAAACAGGCTCCAGGCTCTGAGCCATCAGCCCAGAGCCCGACGCGGGGCTCGAACTCACGGACCGCGAGATCGTGACCTGGCTGAAGTCGGATGCTTAACCGACTGCGCCACCCAGGCGCCCCCATCAACAGTGGTTTTAACTGAATCTAATATTTAGATATAGGTGAAGGTAAGGAAAATATATAGCATGCTTTATTGTTGATGTTTATCCTTTTTCAGTGCTTCATGAATCAAAAAGCTCATATACATTTAAAATGCACACAACTTGGGGCGCCTGGGTGGCTCAGTCAGTTGAGCATCTGACTCTTGATTTCAGCTCAGGTCATGGTCTCATGGTTTGTGCGTTTCTGCCCTACATCAGGCTCTGTGCTGACCTCGCAGAGCCTGCTTCAGATTCTCTCTCTCCATTTCTCTCTTCCCCTTCCCCACTTGCTGTCTCTCAAAAATAAATACACATTTTTTTTTAATGCACACAACTTGGGGTGCCTGGGTGGCTCAGTCAGTTAAGTGTTCGACTCAGGATTTCAGCTTAGGTCATGATCTCATGGTTTGTGAGATCAAGCCCTGGGTCAGGCTCCACACTGACAGCAATTCTCTCTTTCTCTGCCCTTCCTCCTCCACACTCCTGCATGCGCTCTGTCTCTGTCTCAACATGTAAATAAACTTTTAAAAAATGTACGCAATTTATATGAGGCTCAATATACGTATTAAAGATTCATCATGATAAAAAAAACCCCACAGATCTTACATTAATCTTCTGTGGTTCATAGGAATTTCAGGTCCCTCAGGTATAAATTTCTCATAGTTTGTGATGCTGGGCTTCTGACAGGGTCATGATTATTTCCTAGTTAAATGTCTTCCATGTATCCATAATGGGCAGAAGCTTCTTTGTTGTGTATGGGAAATGACTTCCCAAACATAACTGGTTAATAAATATTTTAGCCTTTGTGGGCTACATACTGTTGCTTTTACGTATTCTTTTTTAACTTTCACAACCCTTTAAAAATGAAAAAGCATTCTCAGCTTCATGTCTATAGAGAAGCAGGCTGAGGGCTTGAAGTTTGCCAACACTTGGACTAGTATTTCAAGGCTGCTGTAACAGACAAAAGCTAGCTTCTAAAAGTCTAGGAGATAGAGGCTTAAACAAAAACAATGGATACAGATCAAAATGTCATTAAGGAATGAAAATTTTAAATGAAATGATAAGCTTGTCATCCAGTAACTTTGTGATTCTTAGATTGAAATGCAAAGAGAAATTTTTTTAATTAACCATTTGAAAAAGTTTTGTTAAAAACCATTTTTTAGTTGGTTTCTTCAACTTTGAATTTTGGAAAATTTCATACATATACCACAGTAGAATATTATAATGATCTCCTTGTGTGTACTCATCATCCAACTTCAGTAATCTTCATCTAGCAGCCAATCATGTTTTGTTTATACCCCCACCTCCCTTTTCCAAACCTCTGACACTGAATTCTTTTGAAGCAAATCTCAGGCATTACTTTGTTTAATTTGTAAATATTTCAGTATCTCTTAAAGCTAAGGACTTTTTGGTTTTTTTGTTTTTAACAATACTGCATAAACTTTATTTTTTTAACCGCTGGATTTTTTTTTTATTTTTTAAAATTTATTTTTTAATTTATATCCATTTTAGTTAGCATATAGTGCAACAATGATTTCAGGAGTAGGTTCCTTAATGCCCCTTACCCATTTAGCCCATCCTCCTCCCACAACCCCTCCAGTAACCCTCTGTTTGTTCTTTGTATTTAAGAGTCTCTTATGTTTTGTCCCCCTCCCTGTTTTTATATTATTTTTGCTTCCCTTCCCTTGTGTTAGTTAATCTGTTCTGTGTCTTAAAGTCCTCATATGAGTGAAGTCGTACAATACTTGTCTTTCTCTAATTTCACTTAGCATAATACCCTCTAGTTCCGTCCATATAGTTGCAAATGGCAAGATTGCATTCTTTTTGATTGCCGAGTAATACTCCATTATATATATATATATACCACCTCTTCTTTAACCATTCATCCATCGATGGACATTTTGGGCTCTTTCCATACTTTGGCTATTGTTGATAGTGCTGCTATAAACATTGGGGTACATGTGCCCCTTCGAAACAGCATCCCTGCATCTCTTGGATAAATATCTAGCAGTGCAGTTGCTGGGTCATAGGGTAGTTCTATTTTTAATTTTTTGAGGAACCTCCACACTGTTTTCCAGAGTAGCACCAGTTTGCATTCCCAAGGACTTTTTTTTTTTTTTTTATGTTTTATTTATTTTGAGAGAGAGAACTAGCATGAGCAGGAGAGGGGCAGAGAGAGAGGGAGAGAAAAAGAATCCCAAGCAGGCTCCACACTGCCAACGCAGAGGCCAACGTGGATCTCTATCCCATGAACTGTGAGATCACGAGTCAGACGCTTAACCAACTGAGCCACCCAGGCACCCCAAAGATAAGGACTTGATAACCGTAATATCATCAAACCTGGAAAAAAGATAACAATATTGTAAAATATCTAGTCAGCGTTCACATTCCTCAAGTAGTCCCATAATCTTTTGTTTTTGTTGTATTTATTTAGCTTCAGTTAGGATCCTGTCAAGCTCTGTACATTGCATTTCATTAATGTGTCCTTTAGGTTTCTTTTATCTGTAGGTTTCTTCTCCCTTTTTTGTTCTTTGAAGTTTGTTTTTACTGTTATTTGAAGAAACTAGCAAGCATGTTGCTCTGTCCCTTGTAGTACTTTAAACTGGTGCGTCTAGAGGCTTGATCTATTTCAGATAGGGCTTTGACAGAATTTTTGAATTACTTTGAAAGAATATTTTGTTTACAAGCTTATACTTGTAAGCGGTATTATTTAGGCACCAGGAAGCAAATAAAGTCTGGCTATCTTGTTTTGTGATGTTAGCAGCTATTGAATATCATTGCCTAGATCCTGTATCTATTTAGGAGTTTTCAACTATGATGATCTATTTGTATCATTCTTCATTCATTTGTTAATTGGAATACTACTATTCAATTAAATAGTTATAGTGAGGTACAGCTTATAAAATAAAGTCTGACTAAATATTTATTCTTTTAGTGTATTTCAGAACAGTAAGTCATTTCCCCTCCATCCTCCAAAGATGACCAACGACGTTTTTAAATATATTTATGAACTTCTGGATTTTAATATATTTGATATCCGTTAGCCCATTGCAGTATTTTTACTGATGCTCATTTGAGGCCAGTGAGAATCTCTTCAAATTTACTGCTCCTTTTCTTTTTGTTATGCATAATATATTTTCTAGAATTATTTTCTCTACCAGACCTGGAGTTACCAGTTTTCTAAGGAACAGTAGTCATTTTTTGCGGCATATGGCATTCAGAGACTGAAGCCTGTGTACTGTGGGTACTTAGTACTAATGGGTAGGTAAATGTTTGGAAGACTTATTAATGGACAAAAGTAGGAAATACTTATTTCCCATTATAATTGTTAATTTCTTAATTTATGGTATTGTCATCAGAAACTATTAGCAGGTTTTTACTTCTTCTGAAATGTTTAATGATTTTCTTTTTGTTTTTAGTTCATAATAATTTTTGTTTTGTTTTTAACTGTTACATGGGAACTTGAAATTGTATAGGTTTTGTTACTTACTATGGTTTTAGGGTTGCTTTTTGGAAGAAAAAACAACATCCATTTTCTAATCAGTGAGTTTTCTCACCCCTGGTGACTTAGTTCTAAGATTCCATTTATTCTTTGTGTCTTTAGTCTGCCAGTTTGTTTTTTTTTTTTTTTTCTGAAGTGTAATTAACATACGGTATTATACTAATTTCAGTATACAATATGATTCAACAATTCTGTGAATTTGTTGTTGTTCATTAAGATAACTGTACTCTTGGGGCACCTGGATGGCTCAGTCAGTTAAGCGTTCAACTTCGTCTCAGGTCATGATCTCATGGTTCGTGAGTTGTAGCCCCACGTTGAGCTCTCTGCTGTCAGCTCAGAGGCTGCTTCAGATCTTCTCTCTGCACCACCCACCCCCCACCCATCCCCCACTCTCTGTCTCAAAAATAAATAAACATTATTTTTTAAAAAAGATAAGTATACTCAATCTCCTTTGTTTTTGTGCCTGTCCCCCCACCCACCTTTTCTCTCGGAACCACCAGTTTTCTGTATTTAAAAGTCTATTTTTGTTTGTTTCTTTTCTTTGTTCGTTTGGTTTCTTAAATTCCACGTATGAGTGAAATCACATGGTATTTGTCTTTCTCAGACTGACTTATTTCACTTAGCATAATACCCTCTAACTCCATCCGTATTGTTGTAAATGATAAGATTTCGTTCACATTTATGGCTGAGTAACATTCTGTTGTGTATATGTATACCACATCTTCTTCACCCTTTTATTAATAGACACTTGGGTTGCTTCCGTATCCTGGCTATTGTAACTAATGCTACCATAAACACAGGGGTGCACTTAACTTCTCAAACTAGTGTTTGTGTTTTTTTTAGGTAAATACCCACTAGTGGAATTATGGATTGTATGGTAATTCTATTTTTAGTTTTGGGGGGGCACCTCCATACTATTTTCCACTGTGGCTGCACCAATTTGCATTCCTATTAACAGTGCATGAAAGTTCCTTTTTCTCCACGTCCTCATCAACACTTATTATTTCTTGTGTTTTTGATTTAGCCATTCTCCCAGATGTAAAGTGATAGCTCATTGAAGTTTGATTGGCATGTCCCTGTTTAGATTAGAGATGTTGAGCATCTTATCTCAACATTGGAAAAATGTTTCTTCAGGCATTCTGCCCATTTTTAAATAAGATTATTTGTGGGGTTTTTTGGTATTAAGTTGTATAAATTCTTTAGATGTTTTGGATATTAACCTCTTATCAGATAAGTCATTTGTACATATCTTCTCACATTCACTAGGTTGCCTATTTGTTTTGTTGATGCTTTCCTTCCCTGTGCAAAAGCCTATAATTTTGGTGTAGTCCCAATAGCTTCCTTTTGCTTTTATTTCCCTGGTCAGTGGAGACATATCCAGAAAAATGTTTCTGTGGCTAACATCAAAGAGATTACTACCTATGTTTTCTTCTAGGAGTTTTATGGTTTCATGTGTCACATTTAGGTTTTCAATCCATTTTGAGTTTATTTTTGTGTATGATATAAGAAAGTAGTCCACTTTCATTCTCCTGCATGTAGTTTTCCCAGCCCCATTTGTTGAAGAGACTGTCTTTTCCTCATTTTATACTCTTTCCTCCTCTGTTATAGATTAATTGACCACATAAATGTGGGGTTATTTCTGGACTCTTTATTCTGTTCCATTGATCCATCTGTGTTTTTGTGCCAATACCATACTGTTTTGATTACTACAGCTTTGCAGATCTGGAAATCTGGGATTGTGATACCTCCAGCTTTGTTCATTTTTTTTCAGGATTGCTTTGGTTATTCAGGTCTTTTAAGGTTTCATACAAATTTTAAGATTATTCTAGGTCTGTGAAAAATGCTGTTGATACTTAGATAGAGATTATGTTAAATCTATAGATTGTTTTGAGTAGTATGGGTATTTTAATAATATTGGTTCGTCTAATCCATGAGCATGGAATATTTTTCCATTTGTCTGTGTCATCTTCAGTTTCTTTCACCAGTGTTTTAGTTTTTGGAGTACAGGTGTTTCACCTCCTTGGTTAAGTTATTTCTAAGTATTTTATTATTTTTAGTGTAATTGCACATGAAGTTTTCATAATTTCTCTTTCTGCTACTTCATTATTAGTATATAGAAATGCAACAGATTTATGTATGTTAACTTTGTATCCTGGAGCTTTACTGAATTCATATATTCATTTTAATGGTTTTTTGGTGAAGTCTTTAGGGTTTTCTATATATAGTATCATATCATCAGCAAATAGCAAAAGTTTTACTTTTCCCTTACCAATTTGGATGCATTTTATTTCTTTTTCTTGTCTGATGGCTGTGCCTAGGACTTCTAGTACTATGTTGAATAAAAGTGGTGAGAGTGGACATCCTTTTCTGTTCCTGATCTTAGTGGAAAAGCTCTGCTTTTCCCCATGAGTATGATGTTCACTGTGGGTTTCTCATATATGGTCTTTATTATGTTGAGGTATGTTTCCCCTAAACCTACTTTGTTGAGAGTTTTTATCGTGAATGGATGTTGTTTTGTCAGATGCTTTTTCTGTAAAAGCATGTGGTTTTTATTCTTTGTCTTGTTAATGTGTTTTATGACTCTGATTGATTTGCAAATATTGAATCACCCTTGCCTCCTGGGAATAAATCCCATTTGATCATGGTGAATGATTTTCCAGTGTATTGGTGGATTCAGTTTGCTAATATTATGTTGAGAATTTTTGCATCTGTGTTCACCAGAGAAATTAGCCTATAGGTTTCCTTTTTTTGTAGTGTCTGGGTAATGTGTCCTTATAGCATTTTTCCTTCTTCCTCCATTTTGTGGAATAATTTGAGAATAGGTATTAACTCTTCTTTAAATGTTTGTCACATTCACTTGTGATGCCGTCTGGTCCTGGGCTTATGTTTGTTGGGAATTTTTAAATTACTGATTTCAGTTTCATTGCTAGTAATCAGTCTGTTCAAATTTTCTATTTCTTTCTGATTCAGTTTTTAAGAATGTATTTCTTCTAGGTTGTCTAACTTGTTGGCATATAATTTTTCATAATATCCTCTTATAATCCTCTGTATTTCAGTGATGTCAGTTTTTATTTCTCCTCCTTCACTGCTGATTTACTTATTTGAGTCCTTTCTTCTTTTCTTGATAAATCTGGCTATATGTTTATCAGTCTTCATCTTTTCAAAGAACCAGCTCCTTATTTCATTGATCTGTTCTATTATATTTTTAGTTTCTGTTGAATTTATTTCTTTTCTCATCTTTATTATTTCCTTCTTTGTACTGCCTTTGAGCTTTGTTCTTTTTCTAGTTTCCTTAGGCATAAGGTGAGTTTACTTGAGATTTTTCTTGCTTCATCATGACATAGTCCTGTATTGCTATAATCTTCCCTTTAAAAAAAAAAAATGTTTATTTTTGAGGGAGGGAGAGAGGGAGGGAAGGAGAGTGCATGCGTTCGCGTGAGCAGGTAAGGCAGAGAAAGACACAGCATCCGAAGCTGGCTTCAGGCTCTGAGCTGTCAGCACAGAGCCCGATGCAGGGCTTGAGCCCATGGACCGGGAGATCATGACCTGAGCCCAAGTCTGATGCATATGACTGCCCTTAGCCCATATACCTCCATTGAGGTCACAACTTATCCCATAGCCCATATACCTCAGTTGAGGTCAGGGAGAGGCTTTCTTTGGCGGTTAAGACCTGCAGTCAAATCAGATGCCTGACCCCATTCTGTCTATTGGGGCTGCCAACAGTAGTGCCAGTCTGTAGGGTGTTCTCCCTGCCTTGTCCCCAAGAAGCTTATGTTGGTGGGTATGGCCAGCCGTCAGACCCATTTCCTACCCCTAGTCCATATGTTCAGGCTGGAGTTGCACTGCTATGTGTGGTTATCTTCCCCTCTCCCCAGGTCAGGAGTTGCTTTGAAGTTGTGTGAGTCCCTGTCAGGGCTACTTGCAGTGTGTTTCTCTGGCAGAAGCTGCTTTGGAGTGAGGCATGTTGGATGGCGTGGATCTACAGAAGAATGTGAATGTGTCAGGCAGTCTAGGCTGGGCCATGGGGAGACATTGTCACCTGCCAGCTCTTAGCCTTTTGTTCTTGGCAAAGTCTCCTAAAGATCCCTGGCCCTCCAGTGTACATTCTGAGATTAATGAATCATCTTCCCATATACTCCAGGAATTTTTCAAATTGCAGCTTCTGTGCTGTATTTTAGCAGGGTTGTTTATTATGGTGGCTCTTTAGGGGCAGTAACTCAGTTTCCTGTTGCCCTCCAACTCTCCCAGAGCTGGCCAACTCATTTTTAAAGTACCCAGAGTTAAGCCCTTCTTATTATAAAAACTCACAAAGTTAAAGCCCACTGGTTTTCAAAGCCTAATGTTATGGGGACTTGCCTTCCCAGTGCAGGTTCCCCATACCTGGCGGGCCTGGGGGAGGGTTTGCTCCTCTTCTTTCTTCATGCTTATGGTGTCCCTCCCCTTTCTGGGTAGTCACCATGGAGTTTCATTTCTGACTGCAGTTCCACCTCTCATACCCTTCTCAGTGTGGCTTCCTCTCTATGATTAGCTGTTGAAGTCTGTTCTGCCAGTCTTTCGGTCTTTTTCTGAATTAGTTGCACTGATGTGGCTGTTACCAAGGTGTGTCCATAGCAAACTTAGTTTCTTCCTGCTGCACCATCTTCCCTGTAAATGTGTTTAATCTCCCCAATATTTTTAAATTTTTATTTATTTTTTATTTTTAATATGAAATTTATTGTCAAATTGGTTTCCATACAACACCCAGTGCTCATCCCAACAGGTGCCCTCCTTCAATGCCCCTCACCCACTTTCCCCTCCCTCCCACCCGCCATCAACTAGTCTCCCAAATCTTGAAACATGTTTTAAAAGTTACCGCTATGATTGTGGCTTTTTTTTTTTTTTATAGCTCCCTTGTATTTCTAACAGCTTTGCTTTGTATATTTTGTTTATTGAGGTGAAATTCATGTTACAAAAAAAATTTAATGTGCAATTTAGTGTCATTTAATGCATTCTTAATGTTATGCAATCACCTCCTTTATCTAGTTCCAAAATTTTCATTATCCCAAAAGAAAACCTTGTACTTATTAAATTATCCATCCCTATATCCCCCTCCACCTAGTGCCCGGCAGCCAACTTCTGCTTTGTATCTCTGAATTTAGCTATTCTGGATATTTCAGTTAAATGACATACAACGCGTGACCTTTTTTATGTCAGACTTCTTAGGATATTTTTAAGATTCATCCATGTTGTAGCATGAATCAGTACTTCATTTATATCTGAGTAATATCTAGTGTGTGTATATACCATATTTATTTAACCATTCATCTGTGGATGGACATTAGAGTTTCTACCTTTTGATTATTGTGGATAACACTGCTGTGAACATTCATGTATTTATTAGAATACTTGTTTTCAGATCTTCTGGGAATATCTAGGAATGGAAATGCTGGGTTATATGATAACTCTGTGTTTAACATTTGAGGAACTATCAACTGTTTTCCACAACAGCTATACCATTTTATATTTCCACCAGTGATTTAGGAGTGTTTCAGTTTCTCCATATCCTTGCTAATGCTTGTTATTTAAGTGAGTTTGGTTATAGTCACCCTAGTGGCTGCAAAGTGGTATCTCATTGTGGTATTGATTTTCATTCCTCTAATGACTAATGATGTTGAACATATCTTTATGTGCTTACTTGCACATAAAATATATGTACATTAGGTATATGATTTACTAATATTTATTCCCATTCTATAGTTTGTCTTGAAAATGTCCTTTGATATACAGAAGTTAATTTTGATGAAATCCTATTCATCTGTATATATGTTGCTTATGTTTTTGGTGTCATATCTTGGAATACATTGCCGACTCTAGTATCATCAAGAGTTACCCCTATATCTTCTTCTAAAAGTTTTATGGTTTTAGCACTTATATTTAGGTCTTTGACCTAAGTTGAGTTAATTTTTGTTAATTTTAATGGCATGATGTAGGGGTCCAACTTCATTCTTTTGTGTCAAAATATTAATTTGTTCCAGTACCCCTCATTGAATAATCTTGTCATCCTTGTTGAAAGTCAGTTGGCTGTATTTATATGGGTTTGTTTCTGGATTCTTAGTTCTTTCCAGTGTTCTGTAGATCTTTCCTTATGCCAGTACCACACCATCTTAATCTCTGTAGCTTTGTAGCACATTTTGAAATTGGGATGTTTGAGTCCTTGAACTTTATTATTCTCTTACAATATTGCCTTAGCTCTTTTCAAGGCTCATTGCAGTGCCATATGAATCTGATGGTATGCTTTTCCATTTCTACATTAAAGATCTTTGGAATTTTGATGGAGATTATATTGAATTTATAAATCATTTTTGGTAGGATTGCCATCTTAACATGTTAAGTCTTCCAGTCCATGAACGCAGGCTGTATTTCTGTTTATCTGGGTTTTTTTTTTTTTTAATTAATTTCAACAGTGTTTTTTAGTTTTCAGTACACAAGTCTTGTAACTCTTAGACTAAATTATTCCCAGGTATCTTTTAGATGCTATTTCAAATGAAATTGTCTTAATTTTTTTTTTAATTCTTTTTAACGTTTATTTATTATTGAGAGACAGACAGAGCATGAGCAGGGGAGGGGCAGAGGGAGAGAGAGAGACACAGAATCTGAAGCAGACTCCAGGCTCTGAGCTGTCAGCACAGAGCCCGACGTGGGGCTTGAACCCACAAACCATGAGATCATGACCTGAGCCGAAGTCAGACGCCAAACCGACTGAGCCACCCAGGCACCCCTTAATTTTTTTTCATATTATTTCTTGAGTGGTGTTAGCTGTGGGTATTTCATAAATACCATACTTTGTATATTTTTAAATTTTTTTTCAACGTTTATTTATTTTTGGGACAGAGAGAGACAGAGCATGAACGGGGGAGGGGCAGAGTGAGAGGGAGACACAGAATCGGAAACAGCCTCCAGGCTCTGAGCCATCAGCCCAGAGCCTGACGTGGGACTCGAACTCACGGACCGCGAGATCGTGACCTGGCTGAAGTCGGACGCTTAACCGACTGCGCCACCCAGGCGCCCCTGTATATTTTTAATACAGTGTTGTTTAGTGTGTTATGGTTTTATGACATATCTTCTTACTGGATTAGAATTTATTATTATAAATGATATTAAATGCGTCTGAGCTTGAGGGTTGTTCACCTTAATGTGCAATTGCTAATTACCCATGTTTTTATTTTTAAGATTTATATGTAGTTGATGGGCCTCAAGGTTAAGGGGTAGATTTCATATTTGGGGATTTTAAGAAATTTAGATTTCTTTTTTAAGTGCATTTTTTTGTTGAAATTTAACATGTAGCACATACCATAATACATAAAAAATACTCATCTGGAGAAATTTTCACAACACGAACACACCCTCATAACAAAAATTGAGATTGTGAAATTGCACACTGCTAGCAACCCAGAAGTCCCCCTTTGTTTCCTTTTAGTCACTAACCCCTTTCTTCCCAAGTAATCATTGTTCTGACTTTTAACACTATAAATTAATGTTGCTTGTTTTTGAATTTTATGAATAGAATCATGCAGCAAACACTCCTTTGTATCTGGTTTGTTTCATTACCCTTATGTTTAAAATTTTCATCTGTATTGTTGTATATGGTAATAGTTTTTTCTTGCTATGTAGGATTCCATTTATTATGTATGGCCACAGCAGTTTATTATTCATTCTGTGGTGAGTGGATACTGCAATTATTTCCATTTGGGGGCTATTATGATTAGTGTTTTTAGGTGTTTTCTTGTACATGTTTTTTTGGTAAACATTCCTGTGCATTTTGTTAGTATACACTTAGGAATGGCAGAGCCATACAGTTTGTTTACCTTTTGTAAATACATCCCAGGTATAGTCATACCACATTTTATACACTGTGCTTTATTGCACTTCGCTGATACTGCATTTTTTTTACAAATTGAACATTTGTGGCAGCCCTGCATTGAGTGAGTCTTTAAGCACCATTTTTCCAACAGCATTTGTTTATTTCATGTTCTCTGTGTCACATTATTATATTTATTATGGTGATCTCTGATCAGTGATCTTTGGTGTTACTATTGTAATTGTTTGGGGGTGCCGTGAACCATACCTATGTAAGACCACAAACTTAATAAATGAGTGTGTTCTGACTACTCCACCTTCCAGCCATTCTCCTATATCTCTCCTCCTCCTTCTCTTTGGGCCTCTCTATTCTTTGAGACATGGCAATATTGAAATTAGGCCAATTAATAATTACCCTGTAGTGGCCTCATAAGTGTTCAGTGGGAAGGAAAAGTCACACATCTCTCACTTTAAATCAAGAGCCAGGAATGATTACAATTAGTGAGGAAGGCATTTCGAAAGCCATGATGACTGAAAGCTGTCATGTAACTGTAAGCCATGTTGTGAGTGCAAAGGAAAAGATCTTGAAGGAAATTAAAAGTGCTACTCCAGTGAATACATGACAGCCTTTTGCTCAAACAGAAAAAGTTTTAGTGGTCTGGATAGAAAATCAAACCAGCCACAACATTCCCTTAAGCCAAAGCCTAATCCAGAGCAAGACCCAAACTCTCTTCAATTCTGTGAAGGCTGAGAGATGTTAGGAAGCTGCAGAAGAAAAGTTGGAAGCTAGCAGAGTTCTAAGGGAAGAAGCCATTTTCATTACATTAAAGAGCCAAGGTGAAGCAGCAAGTTATCCAGATCTAGCTAGGATCATTACTTGAGATAGTTACACTAAACAACAGATTTTCAATAGAGGTGAAATGACTTTTCTCATACAATCCATCTAGTCTTTTCATAGCTAAAGAGAAGTCACTGCCTGGCTTTAAAGCTTCAGAGATTCTCTTGTTAGGGGCTAATACAGCTGCTGACTTTAAGTTGAAGCCAGTGCTCATTTGCCATCCTGAAAATCATAGAGCCCAGAAGAATTATGCTAAATCTGCTCTGCCTGTGGTCTATAAATGGAACAGCAAAGCCTGATGACAGCAATCTGTTTATACCATGGTTTACTGAATATTTTAAGCCCATTGTTGAGACCTACTGCTAAGAATAAAAGACTGGTTTCGAAATATTACTGCTCATTGACAACGCACCTGGTCACCCAGGAGCTCTGATAGAGATGTACAATGAGATGAATGTTGTTTTCAATACAACATCCATTCTGCAGTCTGGGGATCAAGGAGTAATTTTGACTTTCAAGTCTTACTATTTAAGAAATAATTTTGTGAGGCTGTTTAACTGCCATACATAGTGATTCCTATGATGGATCTGGGCAAAGTCAGTGGAAAACCTTCTGGAAAGGATTCACCATTCTAGGTGCCATTAAGAATATTCATGATTCATGGGGAAGAGGCCAAAATATCAGTATTAACAGGAGTTTGGAAAGAAGATTCCAGTGCTCATGGATGACTTTGAGGGACTTAAAACTTCAATGGAAGAAGTCACTGAAGATGTGACTGAATTGCTGTGATCTCATGATAAAAATTGGATGAGGGGCTGCTTCTAATGGATGAGCAAGGAAAGTGGTTTCTTGAGATGGAATCTACTGGTGAAGATGCTGTGGAAATTGATGAAATGACAACAAAGGATTTAGAATATTATGCAAACTTAGTAGATAAAGCAGCAGCAGGGTTTGAGAGGATTGACTCCAGTTTGGAAAGAAGTCCTGTGGGTAAAATGGTTTCAAACAGCATCACTTGCTACAGAGAAATTGTTTGTGAAAGGAAGATTTGATCCATGTGGCAAGCTTTGTTATTGTCTTATTTTAAGAAATTACCAGTCACCCAACCTTCAGCAATCACTACCCTGATCAGTCATCAGCCAAAACATGGAGGCAAGACCCCTCCACCCAGCCAAGGATTATGACTCGCTGAAGCTCAAATGACGTTTATTAGTATTTTTTAACAATGACATATTTTTAGTTTTTTAAAAAAAAAATTTTAATTTTATTTTTGAGAGATAGTGAGAGCAGGGAAGGGACAGGGAGAGAGGGAGACACAGAATCTGAAGCAGGCTCCAGCCTCTGAGCTGTCAGCACAGAGCCTGACATGGAGCTCGAACTCAAGAACCATGAAATCATGACTTTAGCCGAAGTCAGACGCTTAACTGACTGAGCCACCCAGGTGCCCCACATGAAGTATTTTTAAATTAAGATATGTACATTTTTTAGGCACAATGTTATTGTGCTCTTGATAGGCTATACTATAGTATAAATATAACTTTTATATGTACCAGGAAACCAAAAAGTTCATTTGATTCACTTTATTGCTATATTCACTTTATTAGTGTGGTCTGGACCTCAACCTGCAGTATCTCCAAGGTATGCCTATATATCAAAGTAGCTGCCCCAGTTTATATTCACCAGGAGTGTATGAGAGTTCTGGTGGGTCCACAACCTCATTAAGGACAGTACTGCTCCCCATTTGAGATTTGTCAGCATTGATGTTTTAGCCATTCTAATCGTATATGATGGTATTTCCTTGTGGACTAATTTGCATTTCCCTGGTGTCTAAGATTGAGCAACTTTTCACATGTTTAGTGGCAGTTTGTGATGTGTTGTTCGAGTCTTTTGCCTCTTTTTTTTTTTTTTTTTGATAGTTTGCCTTTTTCTTATTGGTTTGTATGAGCATTAGGTATTAGTCCTCTGTCAAATACATGTGTCATAGTTGTTTTCTCCCTGTCTCTTTTGCCTTTTCACATTTAAATGCTGTCTGCCAATGAACAAGAGGTCTCACCTTTGTTGTTATTAATGTAGTCCAATTTATATTTTTTTCCTTTATGGTTAGTACTGTATTTATTGTGGCCTGTTGAATAGTTTGATTAGATCATGAAGGTGTTCTTGTTTTCCTCCAGAAGCTTTATTGTTTTAATCAATTTGGGTTCTGATACCTGATTTTTGGTTCTTATTCCTTTCACTATTTCTATAAATTTTTGTATATGAGGGTGTTTTGTTTTTATGTATTACACAGACGAGTTATAGTTTCTTTATATATATTTTATATATTTTCTTTACTTTTTCTTCTTAGGAGTTGGTTTATATAAGCTTATTCCACATGAAAAATACAGTTTAATCTGTATTTACTATCTTTATACAGATTTTTAAAGCCTGTTTACTTTAAATACAGAAAGAAGAATTCTTTACTAGTACTGCAACATTTAAACATATCACCGTATTTTCTTTTCTCTGTCCATATAAACACACACATAATTTGTATTTTTGCTCAGCCATTTGAAAGAAACTGGCAGGTAGTTCTTTCTCCTATGTGAACATATCTCCTATGTGAATGTAATGCCAGTATTGTCTGTAAATTTGTGTGTAAATAAATTTGTTTCATTGCTCTCTGGATCCTAGAACTAACCCAGCAGACAAGCATTATCGGGTACCAAAGATTTAATATTCATTTATCCATCAAAGAACTAATTCAGGAGGTGCCTGGGTGGCTCTGTTAGTTAAGTGCCCAACTCTTGATTTCAAGTCAGGTCATGTTATCATGATTCATGAGTTCGAGCCCCGCCTCGGACTCTGCACCGACAGCACAACGCCTGCATGGAATTCTCTCTCTTCTTTCTCTGCCCCTCCCCTGCTTGTACACACTCTTATCTCCAAATAAATAAAAGAAACTTAAAAAAAAAAAAGCTAATTCAGAAACACTAAAATACAGAGGCAGCTAGAGTGCACTGAAGTCTGTGGCAGGTCCAATAAGTTAAACATTGAAGTTTGAAAAGTACAGGATTGTTCCTGGTCCTTCTGGGGCACTTTATCCATTTCCTTACCAAATCCTAGGTTACTTTGAATTACAAAATAAGAAAATAGATTCTTACTTACCATATAATTATATTCATTAATGTTAGATTCTGTGTTTATGTATTAAATTTGTGTGTTTGTTAAATATTTATGCATTAAAAATCTATAAGCCTAAAGCATGTTTTAGAGTATGGTTTCACTAAGTTTAAGAGTAATTAAACACTGGGAGGGAGGATGGGCTAAATGGGTAAGGGGCATTGAGGAATCTACTCCTGAAAATCGTTGTTGCACTATATGCTAACTTGGATGTAAATTAAAAAAATGAAGTTATATTAAAAAAAAGTAAACACTTTTCAGAATGTCTGGCCCATAAAGAAAACTTAAATACTTGCCTCAATTAACTAAAGATTCTTATTCTTAACATGGTGAAAAAGAACACTGAATAAGGACTCATATCTAATTTCGGAATAAAGCTCAAGCTTCATCTCTTTGACCATTTGTGAAGTTAGGAATATGTACTGAATGGTCTCCAATTAGCAGTAACATATTTACTACTACTATATATAATTAATGAATTATAAAATTTTAGTGTTTAATAATTTATAATTTTAATATTTTATAATTTAATTCTACCTAAACAGGAAATTTAAAACCTTTTTTCTTAATGGTCATGCTGAAAAAAAGACATTTCTTTTGATGGCTTTGTGACTTGAACTTTTTTCTCACTTGATAGCTCGAATTACATCTTTACAAGAAGAGATAAAGCATCTCAAGCATAATCTTGAAAGAGTGGAAGGAGAAAGAAAAGAAGCTCAAGACATGCTTAATCACTCAGAAAAGGTAAATGACTTAACGTGTACCAATTTTGAGATATATGTACTTGGCTACCAAATACTATAACATGTTTTTATAAAATAGCCTTCATTCCTGATGTTATATACTTGCTTTTTTTTTGAGAGAGCAAGAGCATGTGTACATGAACAGGGGAGAGGGGCAGAAGGATGGAGGGAGAGAGAGAGAGAGAGAGAAAGAGAGAGAGAAAGAGAAAGAAAGAAAGGGAGGGAGGGAGGAAGGAAGGAAGGAAGGAAGGAAGGAAGGAAGGAAGGAAGGAAGGAAGGAAGGAAGGAAGAATCTTAAGCAGGCTTCACACCCAGTGAGGAGCCGGCTGTGGGGCTCGATCTCATGACCATGAGATAATGATCTGAGTGAGCCAAATCAAGAATCGGACCTTTTACTGACCGAGCCACCCAGCCACACCTATATACTTGCATTTCAAAAAATTTTTATAATCAGTAGTGGTTTTGTGGGAGTGTGTGTATGTGTCTTACTTAGGACTTTTTATTGTGTTATTTTTGTTTGTTTTTAACTTTGAAGGGTATTAGATGTTTCCTATTATCGAATCATCACAAATTACTTTCATTTGGAAATATCTTTTCATGTAGAATTTTTTCCCCCAGTTTTTTGTACTTGGGTAAAATGAAGATGCTGAATGTTACTAGCCTTATGAAGAAGGGAAACAAAGGATAGGTATATGGTAGACCACGTGTGCTTTTTCCATTTTGTTGGTAAGAGTTAGCAAAATAGAAAATAGCATAAAGTGATTGGCCCTTGCGTATAGTTTTCTTACCAGTCAAAAACTGTCATTGGTTATCCTCTGTCCTTACCTTGCTAAGAAAAGTATTAAATAGATAATATGTAGATCTAACTTTCACTTTTTCACTTCCTCCCTAAATGTGGGTTTACTAGATCCTCAGATAAATGATCAGAAAATGTACCACTTATCTGTCCTTTGGACATGTTTTGTAATAGAGTAGTATGTCTAAGCCTGGTATAACTGTGGATGTAGGATGAAAGAAAGAAGAGTAGAAGATGCACCCAAACAAATGGAATACATTTTGACTTGTCCTTTAGTCAAGGCAATGTAAATCTGGGTGTACATTTAATTTAACTGTAAATTAATAGTTTTAAATCTGAATTTAATTTTTTGTAAGCGGCAGCAAAAATGTTTTAATGAATTAAAGAATTGTCCTAGGGGCGTCTGGGTGGCGCAGTCGGTTAAGCGTCCGACTTCAGCCAGGTCACGATCTGGTGGTCCGTGAGTTCGAGCCCCGCATCGGGCTCTGGGCTGATGGCTCAGAGCCTGGAGCCTGTTTCCGATTCTGTGTCTCCCTCTCTCTCTGCCCCTCCCCCGTTCATGCTCTGTCTCTCTGTCCCAAAAAAAAAAAAAAAAAAAAAACGTTGAAAAAAAAAAAAGAATTGTCCTATTCATTTCTGATTCTAGCAGTAAACCCTCCTGAATACAACTACCACCAAAACCCTTCTGGGGGAAGGAGGTGGTGATATTTTGCTTTTAATTATATGTGCTTATCATGATTTTTAAAGTAAGACATGATAATGTGAAATATACAAGAAAGTATAAATGTTCTAAATAAAAATATTTAAGTAAATACAGTATCACATTTCAGGCCAGTGTGATTCATATATTGTCTGTTATGGAATATTACATAATGTAAGATTTAATAATGTGTCTTTTGCTTAGTGTATTACATTTTCATTTTCATTTTACAGGAAAAGAATAATTTAGAGATAGATTTAAACTATAAGCTTAAATCATTACAACAAAGGTTAGAACAAGAGGTAAATGAACATAAAGTAACCAAAGCTCGTTTAACTGACAAACATCAGTCTATTGAAGAGGCAAAGTCTGTTGCAATGTGTGGTAAGTGTTGGTTTTCATATTTTCTACATGAGTAATTTTTAAATAATGCCTACCAAAAAAACTGGTTTTGTTTAAAATCTCACTTCATAGTAGTATAAACACTTAAAAATTATAAATTGTCATTCAGTAAAAGGATTCTCCCTTTTTCACTTTGGATACCTTCCATTTTTTTAAATCACAATTTTACCTTCTATTTCCCTCACTCTATTATCCTCCATTCTCTATCAATATCAGTAGAATCTCTCTTTTCTCCCAGTTTTTATTAGCCCTTTCCTTTATTTTCTTCCTGATCCATTCTGAAAATCATTGTCTGTTAGTTCATCTTCTTTCTTGTTTAGTACCCTCAATTTTCCAATTCCTTTGTGTTTCCACTTTACTATGACTCTAAACACAACCCTAGATCAAACTAATGAGTTCCTTTCTTCACATCAGATAAGTTCTTCAGAGAGGGTTAGCCCAATGCATTATCTCCAACCTCCGGCGAGCTGTTAGTTTTTTAGTATATCACTCACTGTTTTCCTTCTCTCAGACTTTTACTTCTCAAGCTTTGTATGTCATTTCTTTATCCATCTACTTTTAGGTGAACTTTTCTCCTATTTGAAAAAGAAATCATGAAAGGATAGGTGTGAATGCCTCAAAGTCTTGTTCTCTTACTTAATCAATCTACCCTACTTCTTTACCCATCTTCATTTTCTTTCCTCTCAGAAGATATTGATCCTCGGGGCACCTGGGTGGCTCAGTCGGTTAAGTGTCTGACTTCTGCTCAGGTCATGGTCTCACAGTTCACGGGTTCAAGCCCTGTGTCAGGCTCTGTGCTGACAGCTCAGAGCCTGGAACCTGCTTGGGATTCTGTGTCTCCCTTTTTCTGCCCCTCCCCTGCTCGCGCTCTGTCTCTCTCAAAAGTAAATAAACATTAAAAAAAATTTTTTAAAGATATTAACCGTCTTCTTGTTTGACTAATATGTGCTAGCTGTACTCAGATCTAGTTGTGAACTTTCTTGTTGTGAACATGTCCAAGTCTCTTCCATTATACATAGATAGATAGATAGATAGATAGATAGATACATAGATAAAATTTTTTGAGCATGTGGGATGCCTGGGTAGCTCAGTCAGATAAGCATCCAGCTTACCTTCAGGTCATGATCTCGTGGTTTATAAGTTAGAGCCCCATGTCAGGCTCTGTGCTGACAGCTCAGAACCTGGAATCTGCTTCAGATTCTGTGTCTCCATCTCTCTCTGCCCTTCCCCCGCTCAACGCTCTGTGTGTGTGTGTGTGTGTGTGTGTCTCAAAAATAAACATTAAAAAAATTTTTTTAATTTTGTGAGCATGTGCAAGTCTCTTCCTTTATAAACAAACAAATAAATAAATAGACAAACCCTTGCAGTAATCTCTGATCCTTACTAACTGCCACTGTTTTATTCCATTTCTTTATAGCCAAACTTTTAAAAAGAAGAGTTTGCCTTTTTTCACCTTGCACTTACTTTGTAACCTGCTACAATCTGGAAGTGTCACTTAACACTTTAAATTCTGCTCATTCAAGGGGAAACTTAGGATCCTATCTGTCAGACCTGCTTTAATCTCTTATTCTCATGATCCTAGTTAATGGCTGTATAGTTTTTAGCAGCCCAGGCTTGGAATCAAACAAATCTGTTTTGCCTCTTACCTACTCTGTGATTATTAAAAAGACATTAGATGGAAAAAATGCATATAAAGTGCCTGTACATAGAAGGCTTTTAATAAATGGGAAATACTGTTATGGCTAAGGGTGGTGGTATTTAGCATCCAGGTATCCAAACCAGAAATCTGGGAATCATTCAGCAATTCTACTTCCAAATGATATATACAACATATTCCTCCTTTCCTTTTCTCTTTTAGTTCATGGTGACATCATCATTTGCTTGATCTGTTTAATTATTACTCTGCCAGTTGTTCTGCTCATCAATCTATTGTTCTCATTTAAGCCAGAATGATCCTTTTGAAATTTAAATCTTACTGTGCCAGTCCTTTGTGGCTTTTCATTGTTTGCAAGGCACCCGTCAAACTCCTCAGGACATAAAGAGCCTTTGAGTTGGCACTTACCCATCTTTATAGTCTTACTACTCTGCACTTTGTTATGTGTACTTCACATAACTGGTGTGCTTCAGCCATATTAAACTACTTTTGTTTCTTTCACGTACATTACTTGTTGACTGCCTACTATAGGCCAGGCACACCTGGGAATATATAGCATAGAATAAGACAAGAATCCTTCCTCTTAGAGATTATTTTCTGATGGTAGAGATAATCAAAAAAAGCAAATAAATTAAAATCAGGGCAGATTGTAATTATTAATATGAAGAAAATACATACAGTGTGATAGTTTCTAAGTATTGCTATGTTAGATGGGGTTCTAAGGAAAGGCCTCTCTGAACTAATAATATTTGAGGCAAAGTGAACCGTCCAGGAGAAAGTATGTTCCAGGCAGAAGAGATGATAAGTTCAATACTCTTATTCTAAGAATAGTGGGAAGCCATTGTAGTGTTTTGAGCTGTGCTGACATGTGTAACATAGGTTTTTGAAAGACCACTCCTGCTGTATGGAGAATGCTTTTGAGAGAGAACAGTTTAAAAATGGAGATCAACTAGAAGGCTATATAGTGTGTAGGGATTAGTGGTAGTAGAACATGAAAGAAATGTAGATACAAAGGGTAAGAGGGTAAGAGTTGGTGATGAATTGGATGGAAATTAAAAAAAGGAACCAAGAAAGGCTCTGGCTCTTTTTTTATGGGGGGGGGGGGGCTTTTTAATTTTAACAACTGGATGGATGTTAATATGTTTTGACATTGAGATGACTGGGATGGGATGAGTGGTTTGCGATGGGAGGGAAATAAAGGTGTCTATTTTAGAAATGTTAACTTTGAAAAGCGTGTTAGATATCTAGGTGGAGATGTCAAATATATATGAGTCTGGAGCTCAGAGGAGAGCAAGAGTTATACAGTCATGCACAGAACCTCCTAAGGGGAAATAGGGCAGAATAGAAATGGAATCATATCAGAGCCCTTGGGTAGTCTTAACATTTTCCAAATGTTACAAAGGAAACCAATAACAGTCAAAGGGGGTTGCAGGAATACCAAGTAAGTATGGTGTTAGAATTTCAAAGAGTAAAATATTGAAAAAAAATGAGGAAGTTATTCAATATACGGAATTCTATTAAGGTCAGTAAAGATGAAGACCCAGACATTTGTGTGTCTTCTGAATTTTGCAGGATGGACCTCACTCACTGGTTATCATACAAAGCAGTTTCAGTGGAATGGTGGAGATGGAGGCCAAAAGGGAAAGTAGTAAATGTATAGTAGATGAGGCACTGGAGACAGGAAGTTCTTCCAGAAGTTTCTGAACAGAGATGGAATAGTAGCTAAAGAGGAATGTGAGAGCAGTAGAGGATATTTTAGGAAGGGAGATAATAAATGAGATTATTATGTTGGTGAGAATGATTCAGTTAGGAGAAGGAAATTGTTGAGGCAGGGAAGAAATGAAATAATTGAAGGAATAAAGTCCAGAACAGAAGTGGATAGATTTGTGTTTGATTAGAGATGGGAATTAAGAGGCAATGATTACTGGTATGGCTAAGTTTGTAGGTTTGGAGGGAAAGATGAGGAAGTTCCATTCTAATGGTTTCTATTTTGTTACCTAGAGGGCAGTCTCCAAGAATGGAAAAGCAGACTTACTAAGTTTGAATCATGTCTGTACAACTTAATAGTTGCAGGACCTTGGAAAATTGAATGTTTCAGAACCTTAGTTACCATATCTCAAAAAAGGAGCCTCACTATAGACTTTTATCTTTTGATAATAATTAAAGTGGGTCCTATACTACTGTGGAATCTTGTTTGTCTGAATTGCAAAAATTAGAATTCCTATCAGCCTTAAGTCCCTTGAAACTTTTCTGGAACAATGTAAGGTATAGATTAATAACCACAGCCTTATTTCTCTGCTTTTATCTGAACTACCTCCATTTTTCTTTTTAGTTACTTCATTTTTTTTCTTCTAGTTATATTTTCACCTTCTGGTCTAGAAATGGCACTTAATAATTTCTCATAACATTGGGCGTGGGCTGGATTTAGAAGGTTTTATTCTACTTTATTTTATAACTCCTTTCGTTTAGAGATCCTACTATGCAAATAATTCAAATGACATTAGGACTTCTGTAATAAATTGTTCCATTAGAATCCCAGGATAAAAACAGTAGGGATTTTTGACACCAGTTTGTCTTATAGAGTCCATGCAAGTGAAAGTATGTATGTCTGTAACTTTTTTTTTTTTTCCTCACAGAAATGGAAAAGAAGCTGAAGGAAGAGAGAGAAGCTCGAGAGAAGGCTGAAAATAGAGTTGTTCAGATTGAGAAACAGTGTTCAATGCTAGATGTTGATCTGAAACAATCTCAGCAGAAGCTTGAGCATTTGATTGAAAATAAAGAAAGGATGGAGGATGAAGTAAGAAAAATAGTATTGATTTTGTTGATCTTATAAAAGAGAAGTAATCATAAATTATAAGTGAAAAGTTATCTATAATTTAAAAAACATGGAGGAGATTTGAATAAAATAACCTGTATGTGTATGTGTTTACTGCTATAAAGCCACCACTGTATCCTTCCTTCCTAGGATTTTTATCTACAGATAGTTGCTGAACAGTCACACCATAGGATTTATACTATTTTGCACTATGACAGTACAACTCTATAGAAGTGTCATAGCTCCTCTTCTGAAGAAATTGCATCTGCTTTTTAAAAACACACACACACAAAAGTTTATTGTAAAGTTCTCTTGTAATCTCAAAGAGGAGAAATTGCTCTTAGATCTCAAGAAAAATGTTAACTACAGAGTCTTGACTGGCTTAGATTGATTGAAAACACAGGGTACACATTTACAAAGCAATAAATAAAAGATAAAATGCCATTATATCCTTGTGGTTATTATATGTATTTTAAAAATCACTTATAAGACTGGAAGGAATCAGTCTGCATATATGTTAGAAAAGGGAGAGAGAGAAAACCAGAATAATCAGGAAAGACTTCTTACAGGAGGAATGAGATATTTCCATTATTTAAAGATTGAGTAAGACCTCGAAAGTTCACAGTTTGAGAGTCAGAAGCTAGAGTTGATAGAGAGGGAACATTATCAATAATGATGATAGTAAAAGAGTGATTAGTGAATGAAGATAGGTAAGTGAAAGACAAGGACTTGATCTGACCAGAGAAGAAAAGACATATTGTATAGTCATGGGAAACTTGGGAACCAAAGTATTGATAATGATTTAAACTTAAAATGGGATGCTGTAGGTGAAAATACTCTTTTAGAAAATAAAATTAGTCTGGTAGTGTTCTATAGAATGAGCAAGAAAGAAAAGAGATTTAGCAGATACCTGTTATAGCCAACATGCAGGAAGAAAGTATGTTGAAAATTTGGAAGACCATACTCAGTCATTTCAAAATGTAATTTTTGAGCACCTTTTATCTTCCCGGCTCTGCTGGGAGTTGGATTACTGCGTAAGATAGATACGTTCTTGACTTTTGTGGAACTTCGAGCCCAGAAGGAAAGACAGATATTAAGATCAAAATTACAAGCATGACATTTATTTAAAGAGGAAGTACTGAATGCTGTAGGAGTGTTATGAGTAATTACATCCAGGGGTTAAGGAAGGCCTCACTAAACTTCAGAGGGTTATAGACCAGAGCACAAACATTTATGAATCAGAAAAGGTGAATTTAAATACCCCTTATGTCCCTCCAAAAGTGGCTTTTATAGCCATTCTCTACTCTAAAATTTCTGTACATGTTGGGACCGAAAGAAACCAGATTTTTTTCCTCCAAGATCTCATGTCTGAAATTTGGGGATTAATTTGACTTAATAGTAAGTTCTATAGTTATAAATAACATGTCAACAATGGAGACTCTTTAGAATACTAATATTCTCTGTATAAGGCAGTATAGCACATTTGAGATTTGATTGATATTCTTTCAAATAGTGTTTACTAAATTATTAGTGAGATTTAAGACTGCAATTATTTTTCTTATTCATAGGTTAAGAATCTATCCCTGCAACTGGAGCAGGAATCAAATAAGCGAGTATTGTTACAGAATGAATTGAAGACTCAAGCATTTGAAGCGGACAATTTAAAAGGTCTAGAAAAGCAGATGAAACAGGAAATAAATACTTTATTGGAAGCAAAGAGATTATTAGAATTTGAGTTAGCTCAGCTTACAAAGTAAGTCTCAAAAATAACATTTTTTTGTTTCTTTTTTGTGTTCTGCATTTGCTTATGTTTGATATTTTATATGTGTAGAAATAATATATTTGCAATTTGTGAAAGGAAGACTTAGGAAAAAAGCATTTAGAAAAAAGAATTTACTTGCAAAGGTTTGCAAGGGAGCCTTACTGAATAAAAAGTAGAGATCTTTAAAGGGAGAAAAAAGGAGATTATCAAGGCCACTGACTTTACAGTAAGTCCATTTATGGTGGAAAAATTAGTTTTCTCATGATTTTCATACCGACAAAAGGCCTGTTTCTTCACACTAGAATTACAAAAATCAGGAATAAACTTTTTTATTAAGTATTCAGTGTCTCATGGGAAATGTTCAGTATTTCTTTATTTTAGAAACTAGAGTTAGACATGATGACCCTATGTTTTGTTTTGTTCCTTTGGTTCATCTCAGAATGCAAAGTACCTTTTTTCTTCTACTCTGAAATGTGATGTGTCCACTTATTTGAAGTGGAGATGATGCAAGGTTTCATTATTGCTTTCAGAATTTGTATAAAGACATGCTTCAAAATTTAATGTCAAAGATTAGTATATTTTATACCAAGTCACGTGTTTTTATTTTCTCTAGATTTATGTGATAATACCTTCATTTGCCAGCTTCATTTACAACATAGTAATTCTTGGGTAAAATTGTCAGTTTTTGTTTTGTTGGATTTATATTGGCAAAATTCTTTTCTCCCTTTTAGAGCCTTCATTTTCGCATTATGTGTTCTGTAGTTTTCTTCTCCCAGAATAACTTTCACTCAGCATTCAGTGAACACTTATTATGTCCTTTTATCAACTATATGCCTTGTTAGATGCTGAAAATACAAATCTATCACTATCTAAAATGAAAACCCAGCAGATGCAGATGGAATTGTTTATCCTTGAAAATATGTAACCGGGAGTTACATTGTGTTTCTGTCTTGTCTGTTTCTTTGTGAATTGTGTTCATGTGTGTATTATATATATGTAGGTGTGTCTGTGTTCCTCCTCCTTTGTCATGTATTGTTCTTGCCTTCTTTCTCGTTCCTTACCTGGTTTTTTATTTCCAGCCCCACCTCCATGCTTCATTGGCCATAATGTATGGTATTATATGTATATATAATGTATGGTATGTATAATATTATTTGTGAATATTTTCGTGTGCCCTGTTTTTAATCGCTTACTATACTACATGTGACATTTAAGGTTTATTCCTAAGGATGCTTTTCTCTACTAAAACTTATAAAATATCATTTTTATTTTTGCAACTTGGATTAATCCACAATGAATATTCTCCTGAAAGTGACCTTCAGTAAAAAACAGTTCCCTCTACTTTATATAGTAGGAGCAAAATAGAATGAGACAGTGTGGCCTGACCAAATATGAATATTAAAGTAATACTGTATAGTGAATTATGATTTTTAAAAACAAAGGTTATTTTAGTAAACGTTTTTATTTTTAGCAACTTTAATAAATAAAGAATAATACAAAGTATAGAATAAATAGCATTCATTTATTATTTTCTCTTTTACCTGAAGACAGTATAGAGGAAATGAAGGACAGATGCGGGAGCTACAAGATCAGCTTGAAGCAGAGCAATATTTTTCGGTAAGAATCATTTTTAACACTTGGCTTAAAATTAGGTATTTAGATTTTTAATGTGAACTGACTTTTTTTCAAATGACCGTGAAGTGGTTTTCTCCCCCTTTTCGTGTCCCCATCTCTACATTTCATTTCTGAATCTGAGTTCGTGCTCTATGTAAGTTGTAAAGAAACTTAACGTTTTTGTGAAACATTTCTAAAATTGCCATCAAACTAAAGCTGTATGTAAGACTTTGTTAAGGGTTTTGTTTGCCTGTTAGCAAACTTGGGTATTTTCATATGTGGTTCATGTATGCATGTTCCATTTGCAGGTATAACTGCATACAGTTATAGATATAACTATGCTCAAAAGGGTTTTTGTTTTTTTTTTTTTTTTTGGTTTTAGCTCTTTTTATTCACTTTATGTATCTATTTTGCTTTTTTTTCCATAGAAGTCATTCTAACTCTTATTTGCTGCAGGCCAGGTTATTTTCACTACTAGTATTGATTAACATTCATAGCTAATTCTTTGAGATTGAAGGTAGTGAAGGTTCTGCAGTGTTATTTCTTTTGGTTGCCAAGTTTATATGCTACCATTTCAACTTGACATTTACCTAGCTTCTCCATTACTGTTACACCTGGCAGCCACTTTTCCTACAAGTTTTAGTGCAGTTAAATTAGAGAGTTCTAGTTATGCTAGTGAACATGCCCTAGAAACCAAGTGAACGGTATTGGAACTAATGATTTATTAATGAATTAATAAAGAATCTGAATACCAGGGCACCTGGATGGCTCAGTTGGTTAAGCCTCCGACTCTTGATTTAGGCTCAGGTCATGATCTCACAGTGCTGAGATTGAGCCATGGGTCAGGCTCAGCAAGGAATGCAGAACCTGCTTGGGATTCTCTTTCCCTCTTTGCCCCTCCCCCACTCATGCTCACAAGCACGCTTTCTCTCTCAAATAAATAAATAAACTCAAAAAGGAAATTTTTTGCATCTGAACACCTTTAGAGCTCTACAGAACTTTCCCATGTTTAGAGCTTCATGCTGTACTCTGCTCATCTCCTACTTTGACTTGTTAGACTATCACTGAAATAATGTTTTTAAATTTAAAAAATTTCAGTATTATTGAAAATCTTTCCCTGGGTAGAGATTAACCTTAATTGTTCAAAGTGTGTAGTACTGACTTCTGCAAAATGGTCTATAACATCATGCACACTTTCTTGTCCATATACTTTCACAAAGTAATCATCCAATGCCTCCACATTTTGGGATGGATGTCAGATGACTTGTGGTGTTCCTATGGATTCTTAAATTTGTCTGTATAAAGTAATATAAAACTTGACACTGTCTCTTCTTTCTGATTTAGTTCATTACTTGTGAGGATTGAGTTAAGTATCAGTAAATTTGATAAACTATTATGACCAGATATAAGATATTCTTTAATCCGGTCTTTCAAATCAGAGTATTTTTTTCTATTTATCCTTTCATTGATTATACATACAGATTTCAGTATCAGAAGTCAAAGAGATAGGAATTTTGATTCCTAAAGGCAAAATGAATTACTTCTTTTTAGAAATTGTGACCACTTACAAACTAAAGCAAGCTATCAGTCCTCTTTTATTTACATTCCCATTGAAATAAATGTATCTTTGGGGTACCTGCGTGACTCAGTCAGTTTAGTGTCTGACTCTTGGTTTCAGTTCAGGTCATGATCTTGTGGTTCATGAGTTCAAGCCCCACATCTAGTCCTGCACTGACAGCACAGAGCCTGCTTAGGATTCTCTGTCTCCTGTCTCTCTGCCCTTCCCCTGCTTGCTCTCTGTTTCTGGTAGGTAGGTAGGTAGGTAGGTAGGTAGGTAGGTAGGTAAATGATAGATAAGAAATGTATGTATTTTTCTCCTAGAGAAGTGCTATTTCTTAGAAGGATAGTTCTCGACAGCTGTTTTCTGGTCCTTACTATTTTTTTCCTTATCTTTTATACTAAAAGGGATAGTTTAAAAAAGGACTGCAGAACTAGAAGTTTACTCTGTAACCACAGCACCCTAACACAATATAGGTCTAACACTTACACCTGTTAAATATTTGTTGTTAGAAGGGCACCTGGATGGTTCAGTTGGTTAAACATCTGCCTTTGGCTCAGGTCATGATATCACAGTTCATGGGTTTGAGCCTCACGGTTGGGCTCTCTGCTCTCTGAGCAGAGCCCGCTTCAGATCCTCTGTCCTTCTTTCTCTCTGCCCCTCCCCTGCTTGTGCACTCTCTCTCTCTCAAAAAAAAATTAATATTTGTTGATAGAGTTGGCAGAAGCCGAATGAATTTTGTAAGAATCATTGTTTTATAATAAATATATATTATTTGTGTGTTAACAGAACGTTTGATAAATCTTGTTTGTGGGTATTTTATGTACATCTCTCAACCATCCACTCAATCCCACCCACCCAAAAGAGAAGTGGTTTCTCTAGCATTATTCACTTCAAGAATTGATCTTTTAGGGGTGCCTGGGTGGCTCAGTCGGTTGGGCGTCCGACTTCGGCTCAGGTCACGATCTCATGGTCCGTGAGTTCGAGCCCCGCGTCGGGCTCTGGGCTGATGGCTCAGAGCCTGGAGCCTGCTTCCGATTCTGTGTCTCCCTCTCTCTCTGCCCGTTCCCCGTTCATGCTCTGTCTCTCTCTGTCTCAAAAATAAATAAACGTTAAAAAAAATTAAAAAAAAAAAAAAAAGAATTGATCTTTTAAATGAGTAAACTTGCTAAGTTTCTTTATAATGTTTTCCCAAACCAATATAACTTTTAATGTTTTTGAGATATAATTTCTATATACTTCATTGTAACCATTATAAGTGTATGTGTTGATGAGTTTTGACAAATCTATATGCTGTGTTACCACCACAACAATCAACATATAAAACTTTTCCTTCACCATAAATTCCTAGTGGCCTTTTATAGTCAATCTGCTCCACTTACCTCTATTTGCAAGTAACCGCTTAGTTGCTTTCTGTCACAATTGATTATTGTCACCTGTTCTAGGGTTGCATGTACATGGAATCATGCAATATGTACTTTTTAGCACCTGGTTTCTTTCAGCACAATATTTTTTAGGTTTATCATGTTGTTTGTATCAGTAGTAATTCCTTTTCATTGCATTCATCTGTTTACAATTTGAAATAAAGCTGCTGTGAAAATTCATTGACAAGATTTTATATAGATACATATTTGCATTTGTCTTGGGTAAATACTTGGGAGTGGAATTGTTGGATCATATGTTGTTTAACTTTATAGGAAACTACCAAACTCCTCATAAACACTTATTTCTTCTAATCACTTGTTTTGCAGACACTTTATAAAACCCAAGTAAAGGAACTTAAGGAAGAAATTGAAGAAAAAAACAGAGAAAATTTAAAGAAAATACAGGAACTACAAAATGAAAAGTATGTCCATTTTTCTTTAGAACAAGAATCACTACTACATCATAGCATTCTTTAAGTTGTTTTTTTTTTTTAATATGATATTTATTGTCAAATTGGTTTCCATACAACACCCAGTGCTCCTCCCAACAGGTGCTCTCCTCAGTGCCCATCACCCACCCTTCACTCCCTCACACTTCCCATCAATCCTCAGTTTATTCTCAGTTTTTAAGAGTCTCTTATGGCTTGGCTCTCTCCCTCTCTAACTTTTTTTTTCCCTTCCCCTCCCCTATGGTCTTCTGTTAAGTTTCTGAGGATCCACATAAGAGTGAAAACATAACAATGAGAAAGAATGAAATATGGCCTTTTGTAGCAACGTGGATGGAACTGGAGAGTGCTATGCTAAGTGAAATAAGTCGTACAGGGAAAGACAGATACCATATGTTTTCACTCTTATATGGATCCTTGAGAAACTTAGCATTCTTTAAGTTTAAAGGTAGAGAGTAGATGTGCCTTTATTCTGATAGAAGTGGTATAGCAAATCTTATTGGGCTAATTCAGAACAAATAAAACTAAATTTAGGCTAAAATTTCCTTTCATGTTGAAAAAATAATTTAATATGTTAATACTATGGCAATTGTGTAGAGATTCACTAAACTGTGACAATAAATTGTTTTCAAGGGTCTCAATCTTTTTTTTTTTTTTTAAATTTTTTTTTTTTTTTCAACGTTTATTTATTTTTGGGACAGAGAGAGACAGAGCATGAACGGGGGAGGGGCAGAGAGAGAGGGAGACACAGAATCGGAAACAGGCTCCAGGCTCTGAGCCATCAGCCCAGAGCCTGACGCGGGGCTCGAACTCACGGAGTGCGAGATCGTGACCTGGCTGAAGTCGGACGCTTAACCGACTGCGCCACCCAGGCGCCCCATCAAGGGTCTCAATCTTTAAACATCTATTTGTATATAAATCGTTCATGCTGTATTTGCACATCATTATTTTATGCTAGGTAAAGGTATTTAGGGTCTTCCTCTTAGTATTCTTAGGTTAAGTTCCGTGTGTGCATGTGTGCTTAGGGCCTAAGAAGGAGAAGACCTAAAGCTATTTAAGTGTTAACAACTTCTCATAGCTAGAGGGAACAGACATTAGAACTAGTTTTCTGACATTTTTATATTCTCTTTCCATATAGAAATTGTAAAAGTGTAACCATTTTATTATTGCACAAATACATTAAATATTAAAACATGTACAATTTTATGAATTATAAATTATTATGATACTATAATACCACCCATGAAAGAGACAGAACCTTGCTATCCACTTTAGAAGCCCACTGTATTCCCCCTCCTCATTATGCCTTCTTCCCTCCCCACCACTAGGGTAATCACTATCCTGACACTTGTTGAAGGAACTGGATCATTTTTCCTGTGTATTTTCCTCAGTCGTGATTTTATTGATTCCATTTCCATATTAGTTGAACATTTTTGTCCTCCTTCTGTGCTTCATGGTTAAATCTAAAGCTGCACTGTGCAACATGGTAGCCCCTAGTCTTATATAGCCATTTAAATTCAAGCTTTAGTGTATTTATTTATTTATTTTTTTTAATTTTTTTTTCAACGTTTTTTATTTATTTTTGGGACAGAGAGAGACAGAGAATGAACGGGGGAGGGGCAGAGAGAGAGGGAGACACAGAATCGGAAACAGGCTCCAGGCTCTGAGCCATCAGCCCAGAGCCTGACGCGGGGCTCGAACTCACAGACCGCGAGATCGTGACCTGGCTGAAGTCGGACACTTAACCGACTGCGCCACCCAGGCACAGTCTTTTTTTTTTTTTTTTTTTTTTTTTTTTTTTTTTTTTGCAAAAAAACCTCCACATCACTTTATTACAGCCTTTATCCAAAAATGTAAAAAGTATTAAAAATGTGTAGTCCTGAGCTTCAGATGCTGACCTCCAATCTCACAGGCAAGTGGGGAGACAGGGTCAGGAGAGAAGTTCAGAGTTCCTCCCACTCCTGGAGAAAAGGGAAGCCCCAGATATGGCATAAGATTAGAGAAACACCAGGGCCCTTATGAAGAATAGGACCACCCTCTCTCCAAGCACCAGCCCAAGACCCCACCCACCCACCCATCCATCCCTCCTCTTCAACGGAGAAGACACATTTAAATCTCTTGAAACTTGTACAGGAACATAGTGTACTTTAGTGTATTTAAATGAAGTTTAAATTTTAGTTTCTCAGGTGTACTAGCCACATTTCAGGTGCTCAACAGTTAACATGTGGCTAGCATCTACCATATTAGCACAGGTATATAGAATTTTTCTTTTTTTTTTTTTTTTTAATGTTTATTTTTGAGAGAGAGAGTGCAAGTGGGAGAGAGGCGGAGAGAGAGGGAGACACAGAATCCGAAGTAGGCTCTAGGCTCTGAGCTATACCCAGAGCCTGACGCAGGGCTCAGACTCACAAAGCATGATAAAATCATCACCTGAGCCGAAGTCTGAAGCTTAACTGACTGAGTCACCCAGGAGCCCCAAGAACATTTCTATCCTCATAGAAAGTTTTATTGGACATTCCTAATCTGGAGTATTAGTCATATTCAAATCTGATTGGTAGAAAGGTGAAGACTACCTTGTACCTTGTACTATCCGGTTGCCTCCTTGTGTTGTTAGCAACTATGGACACTCAGTGCTTACATACTTAATATTTTTAGTGGAATCTAAGGTAGGAGCGAAGATACTTTTTTCCTGGTTAATCTCTGGGACAGTGGTAGACCCCTATTATATAATCTATTGTCTATCATTTGTATGGTATCTACAGTGTACTGTACAATCCCAGGTTGTGTGCATTCACTATGAAGGGTGTTCAGATATATTGTTTCATGGGGTTGATATGTTTGTTCTTGTTTGATCTATTTAACAGAAACATATTGGTAACTGGTATTGTGCTAAGTACTATGATTCATGTGAGTGATATAATTATTAGTAAGTTACAGTTCTTACCCTCCAGTACTTCAGAATCTAGTCAGCAGACAGCTATAATTAAGTTAGGTGTCTATGACAAATTGCTAGGGATTGACAAGGTGGTAATTTAAAAAGTTTCACTCTTTAGAGAATGGATTAGAGTGAGGCAAAACTGGTGGATACAGGAAGTTGAATTATGTAGCCATTGGAAAATCTAGATGTAAAACTTAATTAATGTTTGTTTATTTTGAGAGAGTGTGTGTGTGTGTGGGCAGGGGAGGGGCAGAGAGAGAAGCACGGAGCCCAACATGGGGCTCAATCTCACGAACCTGAGCCAGAGTCAGGAATCGGACACTTAACTGACTGAGCCACCCAGGCATCCCTAGATGTAAAATTATAGTGGAAATTGACAGTAAAGGGGAGGCAAGTACATGGGAAAAATAGAAGTAGAAGCAATAGGACCTGTAGATATGGGAGTATGGGGATAAAAGTTGGGGAAATTTTCAGGTGGGTTCTCAAGTTTCTGACCAAGGCATTTGGGTTGATGGTAGCACTAATCCCTGAGTTAAAGAATGCCAAGTTTATGAAATGAGGGGAGATAAGATTATTTCCATTTCAGACCAATTGAGTTTGAGGTGCCTATGGGATATCCAAAGAATGGATTCCAAGCACTTGGGTTTATTGCATCAGAGCTCAGAAGAAAGGTAAGGACTTGAAGTTGATTTGACATTCATTGTATACTGAAACAGAGATATACTGAGACAGAGATAGATGAGATTTGTTAAGGTGATTGTATAAACTCATGAACCTATGGTACCATATATGTAACTGATTCGAAGCTAGTTGGGTACTAGCTCATTTTGTGAGTTGTGAATATTATAACAAACTGAGGAGTTCATATCAGTTCTAACCACTTGCTGCCACAAAATCTAGTTTTTCAAGAGAAGCCAGAAATCTGAATTTTTATGTAAAATGTTGGCCCAGATTTAATTGTTGTGTGTCTGGAGGGAGTTGGAGGAACACTTATGTGGACTCATTTGACCCTCTCAGGTACTAAGTTGTAACCCCTAGTGTAGGATGATGAGAAGACATAAAAGCTAAGAACAGACTTCTAGTGCCTATACTTTTAAGGAATGCGCAAAGGAAGAGAAAGTAAATCACCAGTAATACAAGAAGACAAGCAGATAAGGTATCACAAAAGCTAAGGGAAATAGAATATTTCAAAGAAGAGAAAGTGATTTAAAGTGCCAAATACTCAAAAAGGTCAAGTTAAAAATACATTGTCCATTATATTTAAGGTTGTTAGTTATCTTATTGAGAACAGTTCCTAAATAGTAATGAGAATGGATACTAAAGTAGATTGAGACATTAATGGTAAGGGTAGAAGTAGAGACAGAATGTAGACAATAGCCACATTACCTCCTTACAATTCAACAAACTAGTCAGTTACTCTCCTGCCTCAGGGCTTCTTGACTTGCATTCCCCTCCACCTGGAACATTTTCTCTGAATATCCACACAGCCTGCCTCTTCACCCTCTCTGGGTCTAGGTCTGACTGTCATCTCAGAGAGGCCTTCCCTAAATAATCCTTGAAATTGCAAACATCCCCCACCCCATTACCTTGCTACCTTCAGTACTTCCTTCCCTGTTTTATTTTTCTCTGCAGTACTTATCCCTTCCCAGTATATTATAGAATTTGCTTACTTACTTTATTTTACTTGCTGTTTTTATCTTTCTGCTAGAATTTAGCAGTGAAGAAAGGAATTTTCAAATGTTTTGTCCTTAACTCTGATTCACTGCTATATGTGTAGCACCTGGAATTGTACCCAGAACATTGTAGATGGTCAGTAAATATTTGTTAAATTTAAAAATTCGATGTGCTTGGGTGGCTCAGTCAGTTGAGCATCCGACTCGTGATTTTGGCTCAGGTCATGATCTCACAGTTTGTGGGTTTGAGCCCCATGTGAGGCTCTGAGCTGAGAATGTGGAGCCTGCTTTGGATTCTCTTTCTCCTCTCTCTCCCCGTCCCCTGCTCACATGCGCACACACACTCTCTCTCCTTCTCTCTTAAAATAAATAATTTTTTTTTTTTAATTTAAGAAACGTGGGTGTTAAGGCAAGGAGATAGAGATGGAGCCCTAACTGGAGGAGAAGGTGAAAGAGAGCCATCTCTTTTTAAAGATAGTAGAAATTTGAGCATATTTAAAGACATGGAAAGGAAATCAGAATGAGAAAAGTTACACCTCTATCCATTGATTGAAACAAAATTTCTAATCACTTTTTTATGGGCCAGAGACTTTTCTGGGCATTTGGAATACAGCAGTGAACAAGAACAAAGTCCCTGCTTATAATCTTACATCCTAGAAGAAAAAGAAGTTGTTAATTGATTTCATTAAGGAAACGGGAGAATAAAGGTGATAGATTGGCCCTAGGAGTCAGTAAAGACAGGTCTTTCATTATGGAGAGCTGTGAAGGAAGTCTGGATGGTTGTAGTTGTGGACAATTTTACCCTGAACCATCTCATTGTTTCTTGCTTTCTCTTGCACAGTTGCATAGCCAGGGATAGGACTATAATTTGGGATAAATAGGTTTTCTGGAATTTTAAATTTTTTTTTTTTTCAACGTTTATTTATTTTTGGGACAGAGAAAGAGCATGAACGGGCGAGGGGCAGAGAGAGAGGGAGACACAGAATCGGAAACAGGCTCCAGGCTCTGAGCCATCAGCCCAGAGCACGACGCGGGGCTCGAACTCACGGACCGCGAGATCGTGACCTGGCTGAAGTCGGACGCTTAACCGACTGCGCCACCCAGGCGCCCCTGGAATTTTAAATTATAACTTACTTTTATTTGAATTTAATACAAAGCAGTAAGCTCAGATAAGAGTGTTACCAGTGTGAAGCCCTGTGTATAATAGTGCAGAACCACCGCTAGGATCATAGACTTACCATTGGCAGTACTTCGCGTCTTTTCCTAACATACTAACTTCCCTATGCTTTGAGACACGTATTTCATATCTTCTCCTTCCTACTAGATCTTCAACAACCTGTCCTCATCCTCACACTCAACAAATGGTCTTGCTTCCTGGAAGTCAGAGAACTTCTACTGTCTTCTACCCTCACAACCTACTAATCTGTCTGCATCTGTACCAATAAACCCTGCCTTCCTTCTGATTGATGTAAATGGACAAAATGTGCTTTTAACTAAGGCAGCCCCTTGATCCCATCCCTTTCTGCCTACTTAAGAATATGACTCCAGTAATCTTCACCTTTTCTACATCAATTTTTTCCTTTCTGTAGTCATTTTTATTGCATACAGGTAAACGTCTCTGTAAAAAATAACCATCTTTTGAGCACATATTCACTTCCACCTGCCATCATATTTTTCTGCTTCCTTTTGTGGCAAACTTATTTGAAAAGTGACATACTGGGGGCGCCTGGGTGACTCAGTCGGTTGAGCATCCGACTTTGGCTGAGGTCATGATCTCACCGTTTGTGAATTTGAGCCCTGCATGGGGCTGTCTCCTGTCAGCACAGAGCCTACTTCAGATCCTCTGTCCTCCTCTCTCTCTACCTCTCTCTCTCTCTCTCTCTCTCTCTCTCTCTCAAAAATAAATATTTTTTAAGTTAAATAAATAGATAAATTTTTTTAAAAAGTTACATGCCTGGGCACCTGGGTAGCTCAGTCAGTTAAGCATTGGATTCTTGATTTCACCTCAGGTCATGATCTCACAGAAATCATAGTGCAGAGCCTGCTTGGGGTTCTCTCTACCTCTTTCTGCCCCTTCCCTGCTCATGCTTTCTCTCTCTCTCTGTCTCTCAAAATAAATAAATAAAACTTTAAAAAAGAGAAAAGAAAGAAAAGTGACATACCATTTATCTTAAGGTTCTCTTCTCCCTTTCTCTCCAGCTCATTCCAGTCAAACTTTTGCATTCATCGCTCTATCAAAATAACCCTTCTCAAGGTTACTGATGACTTCCTAATAGTTAAAGACAATTGTCCATTCTCAGTCTTTATCTTATTTAACAGTAGCAGTTGACATAGTCCATTACTCTCTCTATGAAATTTCTTCATTTGGCTTCTCGGACCACCACATGGTATTTTTGTTATTGAACTGGCTACTCTTAACCTCCTTTGCTCCTTTGTCCCTTCCCCTCTCTGAGACCTTTAAAGTTTGGAGGGCCCAAGGGATCACTCCCTCCTTGTTTTCATCCAGTCTCTTGGCTTTAAATAGCATCAGCGTGTAAGCACATTCTCCCCTGAATTCCAGACTTGTATGTCCAGCCATCTATTTGACATCTCCACTTGAGTGTTTAATAAGCATTTCATTTGTAACATGTCCAGAAAAAATTCTTGATTCCTTTACTCTGCCAACCTGCTGCTCCCTGTTTTCCCCATTTTGGTATTAGCAATCCTATTATTTCCCGTTGTTTAAATAAAAAACTTGGAAGTTATTCTAGACTCTTTTTTCTTCTTATACTCTACATGCAATCCATTAATAAGTCTTCCTAGCCGTAATTTGAAATCATATTCAGAATCTGATCATTTCTCATGACTTGTACCATTTACCAGCCTGATCCAGACCATCTCCAATCTTGATAATTTCAGTAGCCTCCTAACTAATATCCCTACTTCTGCCATTGTCCCCCTACAGTCTGATCTTAGTACAGCAACCAGAATGATCTTTTTTTTTTTAATTTTTTTTTTTTAACGTTTATTTATTTTTGACACAGAGAGAGACAGAGCATGAACGGGGGAGGGTCAGAGAGAGGGAGACACAGAATCTGAAACAGGCTCCAGGCTCTGAGATGTCAGCACAGAGCCTGACACGGGTCTCGAACTCACAGACCATGAGATCATGACCTGAGCCGAAGTCAGCCGCTTAACCGACTGAGCCACTCAGGCGCCCCCAGAATGATCTTTTTTTTTTTTTTTCAACGTTTATTTTATTTTTGGGACAGAGAGAGACAGAGCATGAACGGGGGAGGGGCAGAGAGAGAGGGAGACACAGAATCGGAAACAGGCTCCAGGCTCTGAGCCATCAGCCCAGAGCCCGACGCGGGGCTCAAACTCCCGGACCGCGAGATCGTGACCTGGCTGAAGTCGGACGCTCAACCGACTGCGCCACCCAGGCGCCCCCAGAATGATCTTTTAAAAACAGAATATTCAGAGTAAAACCAAAGTTCTGTATACTGTTTTAGAAAGCCTTATAAGATCTTTATCTCTTCCAACTTCTTTTAATACATTTCTCACAACTTTCCTCGATCTCCCACTTCACGTACACTAACTTCTTTCAGACCAAACTTAGGGCATTTCTCATCAGATGTTTCTTCCACCTTACCACTTTTGAGATACGCGTAGCTCATTCCCTTCCTTCATATTTCTTCTCACATGTCTTCTTAGCAGAGAGACCTCCTTGATCACCCTATATAAAATACCACATTCACAGCTTCTTCTACCTTTTTCATTTTATTGTGTTCTCTATGGATGCTGTATATTACTTGCTCATTTTTTAAATTGACCATTTTCACCCCACTAATGTATGCTTCCTGAGGGCAGAGACTTTGTTACTACTGTATGTCTTACTTAGTACAACCATATTTAGCACATAGTAACCATTTAGGTAAATGTTTTTTGGACAAATGAATGAATATTTTTTTTTTTTTCTGTAGTTAGTATATATCTCCCTCTTGAGAGAGGCTTGAGACAGAAAATTTCATTTGTATTATTCCCTTAGTAAAAAATAGGTGGAAGTCATTTATTCACTTAGCAAACATTTTTTGAGCACCTACTGTATATAGGGGGGTACATTTATGACCAAGATAGCTTCTTCAGGAAGAGCAAGCAAACTGGAATGATTTGGTCCTGGTCTGAATGTCAATTCCAAAAAAGCTTTAAAGTGTTATTCCCAAGGAGCATTCTTGGAACAGTTTATAGTGGTTTAAATATCTGTTTATAAGTCTTCATAATCTCATTAAATTTCCGAACTGGAAGGGACCTCAAAAATCATTTAGCTTAACTCTCATTTTACAGATTTGATTAAATTGAGCTCTAGGAAATGTAAGAAATTTGCCCAGGGTCCTTGCCCAATTAGTTAGTGATAGAATAGGGATAAGGGTCTAGGTCTGGCCTCCTGGTTTACAAGACTATTATTTTTCTCCTGTGCCATGCTACCTTCCATTCTAATCCACAACAGTTTCCTTTTCAAAAGTAGACTACTTGCCATTGCTTTATTAACTTTTCTTAATTAAGCACAATAGCAGATACAAAATTAAAGAGTTATTTACATTTATTCAGAGTCTGAGAGGTTAAATATATTATTTATATAGAACTTTTCAAGTGGATTCAAGTAATGGATTTTATTTAAGCAATGAATTATTATTATTTAAATAAATATAGTTGTCTTTTTAAGCAAATCATTAAGTTGAAAGAATAACTGAATTTCTTTATATCCATTTCTCTTATAAATCTGTTGCAGAGAAACTCTTACTACTCAGTTGGATCTAGCAGAAACAAAAGCTGAGTCTGAGCAGTTGGCTCGAGGGCTTCTGGAAGAACAGTATTTTGAATTGACCCAAGAAAGCAAGAAAGCTGCCTCAAGAAATAGACAGGAGATTACAGATAAAGATCACACTGTTAGTCGGGTAAGTGTGGTTTTCACGTAAGGTTTATGACTAAAATTAAATAAAAATAGGCCACATCCTAAAGTGTTAGGGTAAGGTGAATATGTATGCATGTGTATTTACTTTGACTTTACTTATACACAGTGGTCAGTCTGTACTCCTGTATAAAATAGTTCATATAATCCAAAACCATTGTTAATGACTGAAATTCTTTTTCAGTGTAATATACTTTTTCTCTTTCTGGCTATAGATCTTAATATATTTTATGTAAGGAAATGCTTAGCTTAAATTCATTTGTTGTATTATCTTAATACATTGCAGCTTGTTTTATGGCCAGAATTCTGTAAAGTTCAGAGAAACTATTTGGGGATGAGAAATTCTTTATGGATATTTACAAATTAATTATAGAAAACCAATACTATAATTAACTATTCCTGAAATTTATACTGTTCTCTATATAGATGATGGGAATGGGAGGGGGAGTTAGATTTTTCTTCTTTTGAAGTTACCATCAAGTGCTCTGGTGTAGGTAGTCCTGGGTTTAAATCTTAGCTTTGCCTTTAAGAAGTTACATGGTCTTGGCAATGTGCATTAACTTCTCTAAGCCTCAGATTCTTCATCTATAAAATAGAAATAATATTTGGGGTGCCTGGCTGGCTCAATCAGTAGAGCATGCAACTCTTGATCTCAGGGTTGTGAGTTCAAGCCCCACATTGGGCATAGGGTTTACTTAAAAAAAAGAAAAAGAAATAATACCTATTCCACAAGATTCTTATGAACATTAAGTGAAATAATATACATAGAATGGTGAATAAGTAGTACATTACTGAAAGTAAAATGTTTTTAATTGTCGTTTTCATCATCATTATTCAGATGAAGGAATTGAGGCCCAAAAGCATTGTGACTTGCTAAGAATCACAGAGCTAGAAACCTAAATTTAAATTTCCCAAGTTTGTAGTCGTTCTCCTTCCATTACATTTTTTTCTTCCTTTCACAAAAACACACACACATACACACCAGCTGAAGTAATTTTTAGAAGCTAACAATTATTTTAAAATATTTTGAATTTAATTATATCCACATATGTTAAACCGGAAACCAGGCATTTTCATAATAAAGCAGCGTTTTATCTGTCCTCATCTATGGAGAATGTGAAGTATTTTTTTTTTGAAGTGAATGTAACTTAAACCTTTGTGTGTTTTGTTAAGCTTGAAGAAACAAACAGCATGCTAACCAAAGATCTTGAATTATTAAGAAAAGAAAATGAAGAGCTAACTGATAAAATGAGGAGGACAGAGGAAGGTATGTAAGGTTTTTTGTTTTGTTTTGTTTTAATTATGTTTAATCAAGTTCAGAGGTAAATCTTAGCTATTTATATTGTGTATTAGGTTTTTGAAATATTTGTTTTCATATGTTAAATAGCTTCTGTAGCCTTAAGAATTATCTTAGTAGAACTTAAATGTTCTCATCTCAGAAAATGGTAAATATGTGAGGTGATGGATATGTTAATGAACTTGATGGGAGAATCCTTTCACAATGTTTACATCTATCAAATTATCATATTGTATAACTTAAATATCTTACAAATTTATTTGTCAATTATACCTCAATAAAACAACAAAAAAGAATTATCTTAATGAAGTTATTAAAAGTTATGATGTATAAACTAATTTGCATAATTAAGAGCATTAATTTTGAATGCAGAAATTTAATGTCATATAATAACACTTTATATAATTTGCTAACAGAATATAAACTGAAGAAAGAGGAAGAGATCAATAATCTTAAGGCTACCTATGAAAAGAATATCAGTACAGAAAGAACCCTTAAAACACAGGTATACATTCTCTCTCAGCCTTTTCCATATGTTTGTATTTGAGTATCATATATTCAGAAGGTAACATTTGCTCTTTGTGAACTTTTTCTTAAAACTTAGGTTGTAATGTTCAGTCTTTTCACTGGAACAAATAATGTAATACTCTTTCTTCATTAAATATAGAAGTCTTTTTCAGGAAATTGGATTTTAATTGAGTTCAGAAAGTAGCTTGTCTAGTCATTTGACTAGTAAGAACATGTTTTAGATTGTACAGAAGACCTATAATTAATTGACAGTAGGAAAACTTAATGAAGAGAAAATACTTGACTAAAGCCAAGAGAGAAGAACTAGGAGTAAGTAAGAAACTATAGGGGTGACTGTATCATTTTGCTATATATTTAATGATGCAGTTCACATTTTTACTAAAACTTGGTATCTTGTCATTTTACTAACTTATACAGTAGTTTAAATTCTTCATAAGGTACTGTGTACCCCAGTTGATTTTTATGGTAAAATAAATATTTTTTACTTTTTATTAAATGATTATATTAGCTTTTTTACCACTTATCTACTCTCCCTCTCAGCAGTTTTTCATGTTGCAACTAGATTAATCCTTCAAAAATGTATTTAATACCTGTTGAAAATCCTTCAGTAGAAGGATTGTACTTACTTTTACATCAAAACATAGACCATGAAGAAAAGGATTGACATTTATTACATAAAAATTCAGGTCTGTGGAGCCCAAAACAACATAAGTTGAAAGAAAACAAACTAAGAAGAATATTTACAACAAATGTAGAGAAATACAAATAAAAGAGGGTCTACAAATAAAAAGACAATCTTCTATGAAAAAAAATAAGAGACATTTGAGAAAAAAAGAATTTTAAAAAGCTAACCCATTACCATAAACCAAGAAATAAAAATTAAACCAATAATGAGGTATCTTTTTGACAAATGGGCACATTTGAGTGAGAGAGATAATACTCCTCTTTAGCAAGAACATAGGGAAATTTATTTGTGTAGTTTTTGAGGGAGTAAACTATGAGAACAATTAACAGAATAACATATTTTAATGTGCATATTCTTCGACCCAGTAACTGCACACTTAGGAATTTATCCTGTATGCATAACTCCATAAATGCTCAAAAGAAACACATACAAATGTAATTACAGCAACAACTTTAAAAATTTTTTTTAACGTTTATTCATTTTTGAGAGACAGAGACAGATCGTGAGTGGGGGGCAGGGCAGAGAGACCGAGACACAGAATCCAAAGCAGGCTCCAGGCTCTGAGCCATGACGGACCGACTGAGCCACCCAGGCGCCCCTACAGCAACAACATTTTTTTTTGTAATGTTTATTTTTGAGAGAGAGAGAGAGAAAGTGCAAGTGGGGGAGGTCCAGAGAGAAAGGGAGATACAGATTCTGAAGCAGGCTCCAGGCTCTGAGCGGTCAGCACAGAGCCCGATACGGGCTCGAACTCAAGGACCACGAGATCATGACCTGAGCTGAAGTCGGACTCTTAATGAGCCACCCAGGCACCCCACAACATTATTTTTAACGGTGAAAAATAAAAATAACCCAACCACCCATCAGCATAGTATTGATAAATCATAATATATCCATACAATACAGAGCAAAGGAGCCATTAAAAATAAATGAAATAGACATATGTGTAATGACATGGGGAAATTGTATTTCCCATGATATATGATATAGTATTAAATTTAAAAAGCGAGTTGCAGCACAGAATGTATAGCATGATCCCATTTTCTAATTTAAATATCCATATAATCAGCTTATATACATAAGGAAAAGTTTAGAAGGATACACACCCAGCAGATTGAAAAAAGAGACTTTAGCAGAGGTACTCTTTGACGGGTGATACTACAAGAGCTTTTCACTTTTTTCATAATATAGTTCTGTCTTTTATTTTTCTTTTAATATGTTAGATTTACTGTTAGAAAAATAACAATATGCATTATGAGTTCAATGAAATAAGCATTTACTCCATTAAAATATGTATATGGGCCCCTCATCCTAGATAGGACTAAATGTACATGGAAATGATGGTAGTTGGGCTTTTTTTCTGTCTTAATGGAAAAATCTTCAGTTTCTTTTAAACATAATTGCAGAAAATACCATGACTTATGTTTTAGTTTATGTAGCTTAATTTCACATGCTTTTAACACTTCTCAATTTGAATATGTTCTTTCCTTCTGGCAAAAGGGATTAACCTCAGCTGTTCTCTCTTACATTCAAAAGGGCCTCAGTATGGCCTGGTAGATACCGTCTCCTTACTTACGTACTTGTCCCAAGGAAAAAAATTATCTTGGGCCTTTTTGCCTGTGTGTGGTTTCATCTGATTATAATGCCATCTCCTTGGCTCTTCTCTTTAATACTATTTCTTCTTTGCTTATCCAACTCTTATTTGTCTTTTTAAGAAACATATGTGGACACATGTGCAGGTACACCAGGAAGCCACCCCTGACTTCCCCAGGTCTCATTAGGTACTGCTCCCATAGCACCATTGTTAGCCTCTTTTCTTTTAACTCACCACTCTGTACTATAATGCGTGCTTGTCTGGCTCCTCCATCAGACTATGATACCTTTGAGGCATAACTCTATTTTTTGTCTTTATATCTAGTACCTATCAAAGTGCCTACGTACAGTATAATGCTGAATAATTATTGAACAGTAAATGAATTTTTACAAGACTTAATCTGGTTCTTACATTTGAACAATGAGATAAAACAGTAGTAGTTACTTGTGCTACCAGTTATGTTCCAACCTTTATTAGGTTCTTCTGATTTTCCCACACAAAATAGTCCTTCCTGATTTTGAGGAAGAAAATACATTTTTAGTGGAGATTTAAATCAGATGGTTCCAACATAGATCCTTATTTAATAATACTTTAATATTTGAATAGGCTGTTAACAAGTTGGCAGAAATAATGAATCGGAAAGATTTTAAAATTGATAGAAAGAAAGCTAATACACAGGATTTGAGAAAGAAAGAAAAGGAAAATCGAAAGCTTCAACTGGAACTCAACCAAGAAAGAGAGAAATTCAACCAGATGGTGGTGAAACATCAGAAGGAACTGAATGACATGCAAGCGGTAAGGTTTGTGTGTGTGTAGGATTATTTTCTTAATTTGTTATGTCTGTTTATACCTATTATCTATTGGTCTTCTGTAGATATTTTTAGCATAAAAATGCATATTCAGGTTTATACTCTCCACAGTTTGATCATTATTACTCTAATATGAACCATGATGTTGAAAAACTAGAAAGATACTCCATTTCTTATTAACCATGATAATTTTTACCCATTAGCATTTGCTTGATTAGAGATGCTCCTTTGAGAGAATCAAAAAGAAGTTTTGCCTTTTTGGTTTTTGACTAAAATTGAGATATGACTGGTATAATACTAACTACAGTTAAGTTAGAGGATTTGAAGTATTGTATATTTTTTTGTTTTCTCTAATCAGGACTCACTTTTCTGAAATCAAAATATCATACTTAATTTTTTTTTATACTTCCTGGCCTGTAAATAGCACAAAATTGAGAACTGGTCTCTGGTCCTAGATTGACTTGGATACAAGCACTGACTCTCTATCATTTATGGTTTTACCATCCTGAGAAGCTTTCCATATTTTTTAAACTGTTTCATTTGAAGCCATAAAAGCATTTCCTACTGTTTTAACAGGTGTTTGGTTTTTGTGTTTTGATGCTTTATATTTAAAAAATACAAACAAAATTTGTTGAAAGCAAGGAGAAAAGGAGTTTACCAAGCAATGTATTAATGAGGAAGAGAACTTGCATTTTTTACAATTGTATCAAAATCTGTGGTGGTAAACATTCATGAAGTTTATACTAATTTTTTAGTATTAGTTTTAGATTCTTCATAGTTCCATTAATTCTTAATTTTTAATTTGAAAATTTGATTTTGATTTCTTTATTTCAAAAATAGCAATTGGTAGAAGAATGTACACATAGGAATGAGCTTCAGATGCAATTGGCTAGCAAAGAGAGTGATATTGAGCAATTGCGTGCTAAACTTTTGGACCTTTCGGATTCTACAAGTGTTGCTAGTTTTCCTAGTGCTGATGAAACTGATGGAAACCTTCCAGGTAAGAACATTTCTTTTACTTCATTCAGGTTTGCTTCATTCATGGAAATTAATGTATGTTACTTTCATTTAGCTTTCTACCTCTTTGTCATTTTATTTTTCCCATGGATCCTTAAGAAGAAATTTATGCTTCTGTTAGCCAAAGTCTGATTATGTTTGCATTTTATAGAATAAAAGCAGTCAAAAGAAATTTTAGGCTATTAACATAAATTTGAGAGGCTCTACCTGAATAGAAATCTGAAAAAGGTTTTGAACCAAAACAGCCTAACTGCATGGTGAAAGCTGAAGCTGCTTATACCTCTCACTATTTAAAGAAAATTATTATATGTGTTTTCATGAGTAGCAGCTCTTTAATGTACTGTGGGTTTTTTTGTTTTTATGTATTTCTGTGCAAAAACTAAGAACTGTACTTGAAATCAGAACCATAGCAGCCTATATATAGACCTTTCTAAAGTAGTAGAGATAAACTCCGGTCAGACTTTAAGTTTTGAATTTAGAGAAATAGATAAAAGGGATTGAGAGATGCAGTTAGGGGGCAGAGAGTCAAGTAAAGGCAAAAGTGAGAGTATCTAGGATTTCAGACTTTTCCGATGTCTTTTTTTTTTCTCCCAGTTGAGAATCAATTAAAATTCTTGGATTTAGTGTAGGGTAAGTTATAGTACATTTATGTCTTTTTAACAGAGATAAGCAATACACATAATACACGTTCAGTTTAGAAGTGAATAGGTTATAAATATTAAAACATGCATTACAAATTTTAAAGATATAAATGTTTATATACACAAACTTGACATACTGCTGCTTATCATTTTTTTTTAATGTTTATTTTTGAGAGAGGGAGGGGCAGAGTGCGAGCAGGGGTGGGGCAGGGAGAAAGAGGGAGATACAGAATCTGAAGCAGGTTCCAGGCTCTAAGCTGTCAGCACAGAACCCGATGCGGGGCTCAAACCTGTGAACCGTGAGATCATGACCTGAGTTGAAGTCAAGACACTTAACCAACTGAGCCACTCAGGTACCCCCTACATACTACTGCATATTCTTAGTTCAAGGTTTTGGAAGTTTTGTTTACATGGCCATAAACTTGAAAATTGATTTTAATTTGTGTATTTCCTGTGTAATGTGTTACTAGATATTTATGAAGTAGCACATTTTATATTATAGTGATTCTATTTTAACAGATACTGTTTTTTGAGAATTTGATATAAAAAAACTTAATAGACTACTTAGAAAATGGTATTATTGTTCTTGGTCAAGAAAGTGGGACTCAAAGTGAAAAGTGAATTCAACTCTTACTTATATACCATGTAATCCCTGCCCTCCTTCTTTTGTGTGTTTTCTAGCCCAGAATCAGATCTCTTAGAAGGGCATGGAGTAAAATTTCTTATTATAGTGGTCAAGGAATTCCTTCGCTTTTCCCATTTTTGGTTTTCTGAAACCTTCTGCCTCTTGAGAATCTTGTAGGTGCATGTCCTTTATCAGAGAATCACTTTGGATTTAACAAGAACCTCTTGCTCCAGCTGTTGTTTGAAAAGCTTTCAAAAGTTAGATTTAATCATCAGTATGACTTTTAGGGGTGTTTGGCTACATTCTTTCAATTGTTGAACTGAAATTGTAGCTTAGAGTCCAGGAATTCTTTCTATTTAGATAAAGTTAAATATCCTGTCCAGGTTTTTTGTCTTTATTCCACCCCTTTCCCTTTAACTTTGGTTATAATGATGTCTTATTATGTGTATCTTGGTTTTCTTTTTATTAGGTTAAACATTTCAGTCAATCCACTATTGGTAAATACTATTCAGAAAAAATTTGAATTGAATGATGAGTTTGAGGGACATCTAAAGAGGAGGAAGGTGATGAGTTTTGTCCTCCATTCTGGCTTATTCAGGAAAACTAAACTCAGAGGACGATCAGATGGTTTGATTCGCTGACTTAAGTTAGGGATCCATTTAGATTTCAGAATCCTGACCTTATAAATACACTTAAGAATCAGTCAGCAGAGGGGTGCATGGGTAGCTCAGTTGGTTAAGTGTCCAACTTTGGCTTAGGTCATCATCTCATGGCTCCTGAGTTCAAGGCCCCACGTCGGACTCTGTGCTGACAACTCAGCCTGGAGCCTGCTTCAGATTCTGTCTCCATCTCGCTCTCTGCCCCTCCCCTATTTGCACTCTGTCCCTCTCTCAAAAATAAATAAACATTATTATTTTTTTAATTTTAGAAAATTAAACTACAGACTGAAAAAGGAAGAACTTTGAATGGAATACATTTACTCAAAAGTTAAAATAAAGGCCTTTTGAAATATGGATCATATTTTTTAGTTCAGTGAGATGGGTGTTTATAGGTAGTTGGGTGGATGAACTGATAATATAACTTAGTTTTAGATTTCATCATTCAATATAAAGATTTTCATTTAATTATCTTGTATATCTAGAGCTCAGTCTCTACTTGTCCTTAAGTAGATAAAATCTCTCCTGTTTCCCAATTCTAAAAAGCTTAGAAAAAAAATTATCTGTTGTACAACCTTCTGAAGTTCTTAAATTACTTTTCTAATTCTTTTATGTTTTCATCCTCCTTTTGGTTCTGTAGCAGGTTGTGGCATAGCACACTGTGTAAATATAAAGATTACACTTGAGTTAAGATTTTCCTATTGCCTCAGTGACAAAAAGACAGCGTGATAACTCCCTTATTCTTTCTCTTTCCTTCTTTTGGAACTGTTGACCTAATAATCTGAAAAGAATGTAAAAGTAGATGAAGCACTAGGAAAAACACTTGGTATCAATATTCTAATATTCATTATCTCTTGTGGATTATCTGCCTCATTCTCTTTCCATCTAACTTTATGTCTCTCAGTCTTTGAAATTTAAACCTGTAAATGGTGGATTTCTTGGTGTGTTTCCAAGTATTTAAGTATATGAGAACTTCCAACTTGCCCAAATCTAATCAATGATTTGGAGATGATGCATCTGAATTCTTGAACATTAATTTCATTTTTATATCACTTCTGAATATAATTAAAATATTTGGCAATGGTTCCTTAGCTTTATTTCTTAAGCAGTATGTGTTTATGCAAGTAGACTTTGATAGTCTTCAGCAGTTCACTTTGATATTTAAATTCGCTGTATTGGGTATTGATTTATAAGTTAAAATTGCTTTACAAATACATAAAACCTGGAGCCAAGTTGTATTTGTACTTTGTACTTTTGTAGCATATTATTGATGATAATGTAGAGTTAGGAGTCCTCAACATTTTTTAATCTGGAGAAGCTGATTTCTGTGTTTGTGATGGAAAAGATGGAATTTAAAACATTTTACTTTCAGATTGCTACATATGTCACAAGTTGTCATGGTTTTAAAGGAGGTTTATGTATACACACACACACACACACACACACAACTAATATGTTAACTTGTATGTAAGACATGAGTAAGTAAACAGAGGAGAAGCTAGTATGTAGTTTTTAATTTGTCCCTGAGCTTAGTTCACCTGCTTTTGTGAAGGGAATGCACTGGAAGGAAAAATTAAAATTCTCTCCTGTAACCCTGTTGTTTTAAATTGGTGAAAACCTGGGTGGGTCTCCTGGTTGGCTCAGTTGGTTAAGTGCCCAACTTCGGCTCAGGTCATGATCTGACAGCTTGTGGGTTTGGGCCCCGCATCCGGCTCTGTGCTGATAGCTCAGAGCCTGGAACCTGCTTCAAATTCTGTGTCTCCCTCTCTCTCTGCCTCTCCCCCACTTGCACTCTGTCTGTTTTAAAAATAAATACAGGGGCGCCTGGGTGGCTCAGTCAGTTAAGCGTCCGACTCTGGCTCAGGTCATGATCTTGCGGTCCGTGAGTTTGAGCCCCGCATCGGGCTCTGTGCTGACAGCTCAGAGCCTGGAGCCTGTTTCAGATTCTGTGTCTCCCTCTCTCTCTGACCCTCTCCCGTTCATGCTCTGTCTCTCCCTGTCTCAAAAATAAATAAACGTTAAACTTTTTTTTTAAATTAAAAAATAATAATAAAAATACACATTTAAAAAATCTAAAAAAAATATATTATTATAAATTGATGAAGACCTTCACATGTCCTCAGCACCTTTTTTTGAGTTCCAAATTTCATTTAATTTAAATGGGAACAAATAAAAAAGGGCTTATTTAATTCATAAAATGCCTTTGATGTACAAAATTTCTTAAGAAACACTGAAATGACAGATAAAGTCATAACCTACAACAATCCATTGAAAATACATTAAAGAAAACACTGGCAGATAATCCAAACCTAGAGTCATAAAGCATAAATATTTTTGGCATATATTCTCATAGGAGAAATAACTTGAGTGTGGGGTATTTTGGCATACACAATTTTGTATAAAGGTCAAAATTTCGGTGGCTTTCACATATTTTCTGTGAGGAATTACTGGTAGTAAATTGGAGGAGTAAACGAGCTGCAATTTGGAGCACACCGAAGGAAAATTTTCCTAACAATAACTTGATGCTTTTGTAAGAATATTTGTGAGTGATTAGCAACCTTCTGCGTGTTGTTTAATGTAAAACTGCCCTTTGGGTTTTTTTTTTAATGTTTATTTTTGAGGGAGCGGAAGCAGGGGAGGGGCAGAAAGAGGGGGACCCAAGATCCAAAGAGGGCTTTGCCCTGATAGGCTGATAGCAGTGAGCCTGACGGGCTCAAACTCAAGAAATGTGAGATCATGACCTGAGCCGAAGTTGGACACTTAACCGACTGAGCCACCCAGGTGCCCCTAAAACTGCCCTTTGGTTTTTTTTTTTTTTTTCAACGTTTATTTATTTTTGGGACAGAGAGAGACAGAGCATGAACGGGAGAGGGGCAGAGAGAGAGGGAGACAAAGAATCAGAAACAGGCTCCAGGCTCTGAGCCATCAGCCCAGAGCCTGACGCGGGGCTCGAACTCACGGACCGCGAGATCGTGACCTGGCTGAAGTCGGACACTTAACCGACTGCGCCACCCAGGCGCCCCATGCCCTTTGGTTTTTAAACCATCATTTATAAAGGGTAGCTGTAACTGGCTAATTCGGGGGGGGGGGGGAGCAGAACTGTAAAATAATCAAAATATATACCTACTCTGTGTGTCAGATGCCTTGAAATATATAAAAATAGTGTCAGGATATGGTCCCTGATCTTACAAAACTTACTAAGGAACTACTTAAGGAGACAAAACAATTATTGATGAACTAAGAAGTTGCTGGGAGTAGTTGGGAGAAGAGGATTGTTTTGAGCTGTGTTTTCTCATTATTTTCTCCACCTTAACAACTATAATTTAGATGAAGAGGAGTAACAAAAGCAAAAGACAGGTACATGGAAGAAGTTGGTACAAGAAGAATATTCAATTCAATTAACTGCAAAGCTTTTTAGTTAAGGACAGAATAGCATGGTGTTCTAGGAACACAAGCTCAGAAATTAGCCTGCCAGGGTAAACTCTATAGCTTTGACAGTTACTGATAGAGTATACCCTTGGACAAGTCAGTTTACCTTCTAAGCTTTGGTGTTCTTCATTTGTAAATGGAGGATGATTGTAGAATCTATCCTATCCTATATTCATAGGAATATAGTATACATTCATGGGATAATATACATAGATTAAATGTGACATTACTTGGAAAGCACATGTCAAACAAGTGTTCGGTAAATGTTACCTATTGTTGTTACGATTACTTTAAGACTTAGATTTGTTTTACAGCTTTTATATGTGGGGAAAGGCATTATATATTCCTGTTAGGGTCATGATTTAAGCATTGTACTTGAAAATTGCTTACTTTTTTTGTGTGTGTGTTTCAAATCATAAGACAGATATAGAAAAAAATATTCTTATCTCTAACCTGATATAAAATAATGATTTCTAATAATCATCTTTTTCCTTCAGATATTTCTCATAAACATTAATTATATTTAAACAGTAATAATATTTATTTTTAAATGCCTTGATTGTATTAGTCAAGGAATTTCTGGTATGCACAAACTGTTTAAAGTAATAGCTGACCAACTCAATGCTATGTTTTTTGGCTATTTATTAAGTTCTGGTATCACATACTTAAAAGTCTTTATTTATACCTCTTTAGTTTGAAAAGAATTACAATTGGACTTTAACACTAGAATTAAGTACCCCCTCAACCAGATTTTAGCAATTTTATTGAAATTATTATAGGTGTTTTACCAAAAAGTTTATCAGAATCTTGTGCTAAGAAAACAAATAAAATGCTTGTCTCTTATTCTTTGTATCTAGTTGATTCTGCCTGCATTCCTTATTTATTTATCTTCTATTCTTATCTTCTGTGAGTAATAGGACACCTCTCTGTACTTTTGCTTGCTCTTTCTTGTGTAAATCATCGCTCTGATTTGTTCCACTTGCTGCATTTTTTATTTTGCTAAATAGTGTTATAAGTGTTAAATGATATTTAAAGTCTTCTGTATCATATCCCATTTAAGCTGCAATCCATTCCAGTCTTGCCTGGCTCTAAAGGGTATTGTTTTACTTCATACTTTTATAATTAAGTACTAAATGTTAATTTTATGGGAAAAGTGGCTTGGAATTTTTTTCTGCAATATTTGTATGGCCATTACAGTTGATTTGTGTGATTGAAGCATGGAAGAGCAAATTGTAGCACTTATTCATTTAGCTGTGTTCAAATGCCTGTTGCTGCATGCCATCAAACAACTTGTAATAGCTTTCCTCTTACTACTACTTAAGGCTGAATACTATATATTCTTTTGCTCCTAGAGTCAAGAATTGAAGGCTGGCTTTCAATACCAAACAGAGGAAATATCAAACGATATGGCTGGAAGAAACAGGTATATATGCCTTGTTTTTTCTAATTGATAATCTGTTACATATTTTACTTTTAAAACATACAACTTGTATTAATTGCTCTGTTATTAGCATTGATCTTAGATTAATACAGTATACTTTAGACATAAATGACAAGTATTGTGCTTATTTTAAACCACATTAATGTTGCTCTTATATATATTCCTCTTTTTTTCCTCATTTCAGTATGTTGTAGTAAGCAGCAAAAAAATTTTGTTCTATAACGATGAGCAAGATAAGGAACAATCCAATCCATCCATGGTATTGGACATAGAGTAAGTTGCCTTTCGTTGAATTTTAAATCATCAGGGTGATAATTTATGATAATTTTTTTGAGACATACAATTTAGTTTATGTTTTGTTATTTAAATGATACTGCCTACTTTTCCTAACAAATTTTAAAACTTCATATTCGGGGCACCTGGGTTGCTCAGTTGGTTGAGCATCCGACTCTTGATTTCAGCTCAGATCATGATCTCACAGTTCGTGGGTTCAAGCCCCACATCGGGCTCTGCATTGACAGTGTGGAGCCTGCTTGGGATTATCTCTCTCCCCCTCTCTCTGTCCCTCCCCCACTCTCTCTCTCTTTCAAAGTAAATAAACTTGAAAAAATTTTTTAAATAAAAAATAGAACCCCATATTAAATCTAACTTTAGCAAAATGTAAGGGGGAAGATTTTGCAAAGCTGATAAATGTATTCTAAAGATTTTTATTTCAAATGTTTATTAGTTTTAGGTTCAGAGAGCATCTCCAAAAGTGCTGTATATGATTATGCACTCATTGTTAAGGATATACAAATATATCTTTTGCTTTTAGTAGTAGATCACAGAGGCCTTTAATAAGCTTAGGATTTTTCCTTGTATTCGTTCTAAAACCATTTCTTAAGCGCTGCTGTTTGTATCATCGTGAGTGCTATAGATTGTACAAAGGTGAGTAAGACAGTTCCATATTTAAGGAGCTTACATTCAAGTAGTAGAAAAGGTAAAACATGCAACAAAATATAAATTCAAAGTGAGATGTGGTGGGTGCTATTCATGAAAAATATAAACTTAAAATGAAGTGTTGGCATTCGTTTGGAATTAAACATTTGTGAAATCAATTATATCTAGAATGTAAAAAGAATTGAGCAGCTACCAGAGCGTTCTGAAATTTTATTTCCCATTTTTTTCCTTTTTTCAATTATAGTTAACATACAGGGTTATATTAGTTTCAGGTGTACAATATAGTGAGCCAACAATTCCATATTTACTCAGTGCTCATCACAATAAGTGTAATCTTAATCCCCTTCACCTATTTTACCCACCCCCCACCTACCTCCCCTCTGGTAACCATCAGTTTGTTCTCTAAGAGTCTGTTGTTTTTTTGTCTCTTTTTTTTTCTTTGTTCATTTGTTTCTTAAATTTCACTTACGAGTGAAATAGGGTATTTATCTTTCCCTGACTGACTTATTTCATGTAACATTATACCCTCTAGGGCCAAGGTCCGTCTATGTTTTGGAAATGGCAAGGTTTCATTCTTTTTTATGGCTAATACTCTATTCACCCATATCTTGGCTATTATAAATAATGCTGGAATAAACATAGGGGTTGTATATATCTCTTCAAATTAGTGTTTCCATATTCTTTGAATAAATACCTGGTAGTGGAATTACTGGATCATATGGTAATTCTATTTTTAACTTTTTGAAAAACCTTTGTACTGTTTTCCTTAGTGGCTGCACCAGCATGCATTCCCAACAGTGCACAAGGGTTCCTTTTTCTCCTATCCTTGCCAACACTTGTTGTTTCTTATATTTTTAATTCTAGCTATTCTGACAGGTATGAGGTGTTATCTCATTGTTGTTTGAATTTGCATTTCCCTGATGGTTACTGATGTTGAGCATCTTTTCATGTGTCTGTTGGCCATCTGTGTGTCTTCTTTGGAAAAATGTCTATTCGTGTCCTCTGCCCATTCTTTTTTTTTTAAAATTTTTTTTTTTCAACGTTTATTTATTTTTGGGACAGAGAGAGACAGAGCATGAACGGGCGAGGGGCAGAGAGAGAGGGAGACACAGAATCGGAAACAGGCTCCAGGCTCTGAGCCATCAGCCCAGAGCCCGACGCGGGGCTCGAACTCACGGACCGCGAGATCGTGACCTGGCTGAAGCCGGACGCTTAACCGACTGCGCCACCCAGGCGCCCCTCTCTGCCCATTCTTAAATTGGATTCTTTGGGAGTTTTTTGGTGTTGAATTATATAAGTTCTTTATATATTTTTTATATTAACCCCTTATCACATACATCATTTGCAAATATCTTCTCCCACTCAGTAGGTTGATGGCTTGTTCTGTTGATGGTTTTTTTGCTGTGCAAAAAGCTTTTTATTTTGGTATAGTCCTAATAGTTTAATTTTGATTTAGTTTCCCTTGCCAAAGGAGACATATCTAGAAAAATTCTTTGACCTTATCAAAGAGATTACCACTTATGTTTTCTTCTAGAAGTTTTATGGCTTCAGATCTCACATGTAGGTCTTTAATCCATTTTGAGTTTATTTTTGTGTATGGTGTAAGAAAGTAGTCCAGTTTTATTTTTTTGCATGTATCTATCTAGTAATTTTCCCAGTACCATTTGTTGAAGAGACATTTTCCTGTTTTGTATTTTTGCTTTCTTTGTTGCAGATTAATTAATCATAAAAATATGGGTTTATTTCTGGGCTCTCTATGCTGTTCTATTGATCTATGTGTTTGTTTTTGTACCAGTACCATACTGTTTTGATTTCCTAATTCTTTGAAGAAGCATTGGTTGTAAAAATTTAAGTGTTCAACCTAAATGGAATAATACATAAATACTAATATTAGAGACATCATCTTTCAACTAAGTTAAATGCTTTCAGATTGATGAAAGTTTGTTGTCTTACCTTTTTATTGAAGTATAATTTTTATAAAATGCCTAAATCATAAGTGTTCTGTTCTTTTGACAATTACAAACACCCATGTAATCATTACCCATAACAAGATAAAGAATATTTCCATCAGGGCACCTGGGTGGCTCAGTAGGTTAAGCGGCCGACTTCAGCTCAGGTCATGATCTCGCGGTCAGTGAGTTCAAGCCCCACATCGGGCTCTGTGCTGACAGCTCAGAGCCTGGAGCCTGTTTCAGATTCTGTGTCTCCCTCTCTCTGACCCTCCCCTGTTCATGCTCTGTCTCTCTCTGTCTCAAAAATAAATAAACGTTAAAAAAAAAAAAAAAAAGTATTTCCATCATCCTAGAAAGCCCACTTATACCATTTTCTCAGGGGGAAAAAAAAGAACATCTGAATTCTGTTACTGAGTTTTGCCTATTCTAGAACTTCATATAAATGGAATCATATGATATGTATTCTTTTGTGCCTGGCATCTTTCACCCAGCATAGTGTTTTGCTATGTGTATCAATTGCTGAATATATTCAGCAATTCCTTTTATTACTGAATAATATTCCATCAAATTAATATATCTCAATTTGTTTATCCATTCTTCTGTTGAGGAACATTTGGCTTGCTTTCAATTTGGGGTTGTTATAAATAAGACTGTTATGAACATTCTTTTGGTGGATTTATGTTTTCATTTTTCATGTGTAATTACTTAGTGGAATCCTGGGTATTGAGTAAATCTGTGTTTAATCTTTTAAAAATCTACCAAATAGTCCCCAGAAATAGTTACACTGTGTTATGCTCACCAGCAGTATATGAGTTACAGTTGTTCCATGTTTTCACCACATATGGTGCTGTCAGTCTTTGATTTATGCTGTTCTTTTATTTTATTTTTATTATTTTTAAGTTTTTAATTTTAATACCAGTGTAGTTAACATTTTAGCTATTCTAATGAAGATGAAATGCTGTCTCATTATTGTCTTAACTTGTATTTTCCCCATGACTAATGATACCAAAAATTTTTTCAGATGTTTATTGGCCATTTGTATATCTTAAATATCTCCATGTCTTTTGCCCATTTTTAATTGGATTACTTGACTTTTTTAAGATAGATTTGTAAATCTTTTTTTTTTTTTAATGTTTTTTAAATTTACTTTTGAGAGAGAGACAGAGTACAAGCAGGGGAGGGGCAGAGAGAGAAGGAGACACAAATCTGAAGCAGGCTCCAGGCTCTGAGCTGTCAGCCCAGAACCTGACATGGGGCTCAAACTTGTGAACTGCGAGATCATGACCTAAGCTGAAGTTGGAAGCTTAACTGACTGAGCCACCCAGGTGTCCCTGTAAAAGTTCTGTATATATATTCTGGATATGGGTTCTATATCAGAAACATGCAGTGCAAATATTTCCTAATCTGTGGCTTGCCTATTCATTTTCTTTATGGTGTCTTTTAATGGAAACAAATTTATTAATTTTTTAAAAGATAGCTTTTTGTAGTCCAAGAAATTTTGCTTCTCCAAAGATTGTGAAAGTATTCTGTGTTTTCTTTTAGGAGCTTTCTATTTCTAGGCTTTACATTTAAGTTCTGATTTAAAAAAATTTTTTTAATGTTTATTTATTTTAGAGAGAGACGCAGAACGTGAATGGGGCTGGGGGCAGGGGGAGGGTGCAGAGAGAGAGGGAGACACAGAATCTGAAGCGGGCTCCAGGCTCCGAGCTGTCAGCAGAGAGCACATCACGGGCTTGAACTCACAAACTACAAGATCATGACCTGAGCCAAAGTCAGACACTTAACTGACTGAGCCACCCAGCCACCCCTTAAGTTATGATTAATCTCAGAATTTATTTTTGTGTTTGGTAAGAGGTTGCAGTTAAAGTTACTTTTGTATGTGCGTGTATATTTTCCATGTGGATATCTGGTTATTCCAGTACTATTTATTTTTATATATTCATCTTGAATCCTCTAATCTTGTTTATTTACTAGTTTTATTGGGTTTTCCACAGGGGTTTTCTACAAATACAATCACATCATCTCCAAATAATGATAGTTTTATCTCTTTCCAGTTTATTATGCCTTTATCACATAAATGGATTCATATGATCACCACCAAATACAGAGCAGTTCCATCACAGGGAACCATCATGCTACCCTTTTATAGCCATAACAAGTGCCGTTTCTGCCCCCATCTGTAATCCTGTTCTCCATCTCCATAATTTTGTGTTTTTAAGCATGGTCATATAGGTGGAATCAAATAGTTTATAACCTTTGAGATTGTCTCTTTTCATTCAGCATAATTCTCTTGAGATTCATTCAAGTTACCATTTGTTTCTCTTTATTGTTGAGTAGTATTCCATGGTATGAATGTACCAGTGTTTAACCATTCATTTGGGCTGTTTTCAGCTTTGGGCTATATATGAACATTCATATACAAGTTTTTTTATAAATATAAATGTTCATTTCTATGGAATAAAGGCCCAGGAATTCAGTTGCTGGGTCATATGTTAAGCATATGTTTGTTTCATTTTGTAAGAAACAGCCATGCTGTTTTTCAAAGTGGCTCTGCAGTTTTTACATTTCTACCACAATTATATGAGTGATCTAGTTTCTCTGCATCTTCGTTAGCATTTGGTGTTATTACTGTTTTTACTTTTTAAAGTCTGATAGGTGTACAGTGATGCCTACGGTGATTTTAATTTGCATTTCTCTAATGACTAATGATGTTGAACATCATTTCATGTGCTTATTTGCCACCTGTTTGTCCTCTTCAATGAAATGTTCATTTGTCTTTTACTGTAAATGAGTTTAATAGTTTATGTCCTGTTTATTTTCATCTTAGTAAATTGTTTCATGTTCGACCTGTAACCCAAGGAGATGTTTACAGAGCTGAAACTGAAGAAATTCCTAAAATATTCCAGGTGAAAACCTTAAATTCTAATTTTAGAAAATCTTTTATTTAATGACTAAATGCACTTTGTGAAGTATGCAAAACACCAATGTTTTTTATAATTTGAAACTTATGTGTACAAATTAAGACTTTAAAATCTTCCTTTTACCATTCCTGAATGTAGATACTATATGCAAATGAAGGTGAATGTAGAAAAGATGTAGAGATGGAACCAGTACAGCAAGCTGAAAAGACTAATTTTCAAAACCACAAAGGCCATGAGTTCATTCCGACACTCTACCACTTTCCCGCCAACTGTGAGGCCTGTGCCAAACCTCTCTGGCATGTTTTTAAGCCACCTCCTGCCCTAGAATGTCGAAGATGCCATGTTAAGTGCCACAGAGATCACTTAGATAAGAAAGAGGACTTAATTTCTCCATGTAAAGGTAAGGCATAAAAATTACTTTTACAGTTTATAACAAATTAGAAAATTAAGTCCCATTAAAATAATTTCTTCAAGCATAGCATTTTCTATACCAAGTTGAAAAGAGATTATAAGAAGTGGTATTTTGACACTAGAGGAGCAACATGTAGCTGTCATTTCACAGCTACAAATCTAGCTTTGAACATAATGTTTTTAAAGAGAATTACCGCCTTATAAAAAACTTACCTTTAAGAACTTACTCTAAATTGGAGAGAAGAGCTATAGGTGAGTTCCACTATATTATTTCTCCTTGAATTTTTGCCTCCTGCTTGTTTTCTTTTTGTTCGGTTTTCACTGCCTGGACCAACATGCAGGGTCATAAACAAATGTCTTCTAGTTTAGCAAGGGTAGCTTGAGGAAAAGAATATAGACGATAGCTATTTTAAGATAAGAAACTTAAGTTCTACAAATACATTAGTTTCGCTTCTGCTTTTTTTAATTTTTTTTTTTTTGCTTTATCTTTCTTAGTAGTTTGTGATTAATGTCTCCTTTTTAAATTTTCAGCCTTAATTAAGGAGAGATATTGTCCAAACTTAAGCATAGTAAATCTTTTAAAATTTTAAGAACTTACAAAATTATACATTCAATGGGACCATTTTAGGTACTTACTGTATGACTTTATTTTTTCTATTTTTTAAAATGTTTATTTCTTTCTTCTGAGACATAGAGCACATGTGCACGCAAGCCAGGGAGGGGCAGAGAGAGAAGGAGAGAGAGAGAATCCCAAGCAGACTCTGCACTGTTAGCATGGAGCCCAGTGCACAGTTCAGTCTCACGAACCATGAGATCAAGACCTGAACTGAAATCAAGAGTCTGATGTTTAGTTGACTGAGCCACCCAGATGCCCCTGTAAGACTTTGTGTCTTTTTTTTTTTTTTAAACAGTCAGTTATGATGTAACATCAGCAAGAGATATGCTGCTGTTAGCATGTTCTCAGGATGAACAAAAAAAATGGGTAACACATTTGGTGAAGAAGATCCCTAAGAATCCACCATCTGGTTTTGTTCGTGCATCCCCTCGAACACTTTCTACAAGATCCACTGCAAATCAGTCTTTCCGAAAAGTCGTCAAAAATACATCTGCAAAAACTAGGTAAGGATTGCAGTGTTAACCTTTTTGACAAAATGTGAAAGTGATTGGTTAATATCTATTAAAATCTAAAATCTAATTGTTCTTTTCCCCATAGAGGGCATCATTTGTAGTGAAGTATTTATATATGACATGAAATGACTTTACAAATTAGTTTGATTCCTGTTTGAAATTAATATGAAATTTATAAATTTCATATTTTCTTCCAAGTCCATATCAGATTTCACTATCTTGGTTGGTGTACATGGCACATACTTAGCCCTTAAAGTTTTAAACAAATTGTGGTTGTTTTTCAATCACAATTATTTGGTATTATCAGTGAAAATGGTGTTACAAATAAACTTCCCAGTTAAATATCCCTCTCTTTTTTTTTAACTGATTTTGATAGAATTTTTTCAAAATATTTATATGATATAATAAACAACTGCAGGGCATAATTAAACCCTTTCCTGAAAAGAGGTAATAATGTCTTATTAAGTTCTCATTTTATACATTTTTATACATAAATGAGGCTCAGAGGAATCAAGCCACTTGGGCAAGATCACACAGTGAGTTAGTGGCATAGTCAGGGTTGAAACCTATTTTTATTTTTGTCCAATTCTGAAGCCTATGTTTTTTCTCCTATACCAAATACTAACTTTCCTAGAGTGTAACCCCTGTATTAAGAGGAACATTTTAATCTAGAAGCTGAGACCTAACACTGATTTGCATCTCTGCTAATGTCACTCAAGTCATCCAAGCAGACTTAAAACCATTTTTAATTCAACCATTTCTTCACTCCCTATTATTAATAACCAAGTCTAATTCTTTGAAAATGCCTAAATAGTTAAGCATTACACCTTCTGTATTCTTCACCCACCATACTACTCTAGTGTATTATCACCTGACTCCTGACTTATTTCTGTAAAATCCTGTATGACTGTATAGGACAAAGCTAGATCTAAAACTATGTAAAATCGAATTATAGTTTTGTAAAAAACAAAAGAACGCCATGTGTTTGAAATAGAGTAGAAGCAAAAAGAAGACAATACAAAGTGTATTTTTCCTTTTCCTATTTTCCAAATTGTATTAATCACATATAAAAATAATATTTACCTTTCTCTCTAAATTTGTTTCTTGAATTTTTAAACTGAATATATTTCTTAAATTACAATTTTTTCTTTTTTTGTCCCCCACCCCCCACCCCAGCAGTTAACCACGTGACCTAACGCCTTGTGGAATCATGTGGAATGCTACCTGATAAACCAGGCTTCTTTAACCATGCAGAGCAGACAGGCTGTTCCTTTGACACAAATATCACAGGCTTCAGGGTTAAGATTGCTGTTATTCTGTCCTTGCTTTGGCACAAAAGCACACTGAGGGTTTTTTTTGTTTTTTGTTTTAATTGCGGGTTTGCCTACAGGTAGATTAGATTAATTATTACTGTGTAATGCAAGTACAATTGGGGGAAAGCTTAGGTAGATATATTTTTTTAAAAAGGTGCTGCCTTTTTGAATTTCTAAGAAAACGCCTGTCAATCATGATAGAACACAGTTTTCCTCATATGAGTGAGAGGAAGGGACTTTCACTTTCAAGTGGAATGGCCAATCACTATGAAGATCAGCTCATGGAAGGAGTAAAGAAAATATCTCAAAATGAGACAACTGAAATTCTTTTAAATGACTTCAGTCTTTGTGCTCTTGCAAGACTATACAAAACTATTTTAAGAAAGCAGTGACATCACTTGACTTCAGTGCCCTCACTGTAGAATTTAAAAGCCTCACTTTTGATTGCCCATGATGGACTTACGGAGAATAAATATTTTACATTATGCTTTACAAAATACTGTATGTGTTTCAGCACGTTTATAGATTGAGGAATGGGAGAAGGCGAAAAAATGTTTTTTTTTTTACATTTAATCTATGCATTTTTGCCAAGCCATATTGAGTTATTTTACTACTAGAGACATTAGGAACTAACTGTACAAAAGAACCAAGTTTTAAAAGCATTTTGTGGGGTACATCATTTCTGTAATTGTATAATGTATTTCTTTGTGGTTTTAAGTGATAAAGACATTAAGTTAACAAACATATAAGAAATGTATGCACTGTTTGAAATGTAAATTATTCTTAGAACACTTTCAATGGGAGTTGCATTGCCCTTTTAGTGCCTTAATTTGAAAGAATTATTTTACTGCCATGACTAAATATAGAAATTTCAAAAGAACATATTTTCAAAAAATTATATGTCAGTGGGTTTTTCATTGATAATTGGTTTAATTTAAAATATTTAGAGGTTTGTTGGACTTTCATAAATTGAGTACAATCTTTGCATTAAACTACCTGCTACAATAATGAATGACTTTATAAAATTCTGCAAACTATGTAGGTTATATCAATATAAAATTATGACAATACATCTGTGATGTTTTCCAGTTAACATAGGAATTACCAGATAAATACTGTTAAACTCTTGTCCTATACAAGAGTTGATTCATATGGGCAGTATGATTTATTGTTTATTTTTTTAACCAAATACCTCCTCAATAATTTATAATGGCTTTGCAGTAATGTGTATCAAATAAGAAGCACTGGAAAACTGATTCGTCTCTAGGATGATATGCATGTTTCAAGTGGTATTGAAAGCCGCACTGATGGATATGTAATAATAAACATATCTGTTATTAATATGCTAATGACTCTGTGCTCATTTAATGAGAAATAAAAGTAATTTATGGATGGATACCTTTAATAATGACTGGTGTTTTCTCATGGCTGAAATGAATAGAAACCATGTTATAAATTAGTCCCTGACTGTATACCAATGTTTGTTAAATTCCATGCCTAGATTAAAGTGAGTTTTTAAAAGAAAATATCGTTTGGGCTTTAAAACAAGTTGTTACAGTTGAAATGAAAAGTCGGCTAATGTCTGTTGGGAAGCAATTTTCTGTAAGTCCCTTGCATTTCTCTACATCTTGTGACCAGTGGCTCTGACAGCCTTAGTTCTGGACTATCTTTACCAAAGATATTTGTATAGTGAACAGCCTTGGACAATATCATGTCTCTGTCAAGAGAAAAGCAGGTTGTTTACAGCCCAGTATAATAAAAGGTAATGTCTCCCTCCCGAGCAAAAGTTGGAATATTTTTTTGTACTCCTTAAAAAAGATTCAAATACCCTAAACTTCAGATTCCTCAGCTGTAATGCAAACCCACTGCGTGCTCAGCACCCCCTGGGCCACTCTGTATTTTTGGGGGGAGCATAGGAGAACTGACAGGAATGTGAAGCTCATGCTGCTTGCTGTATTGTTAGTATACAATTGTTTGGCTCTGTAAGGTCCTATAAAGTGCAAAGAACAGTTAATTCTAATTAGTTTAAGGAGACATGAGCATGGAACTCTTGAGAACTGACAGAGGCATGCCACAATGTGGAATCAGGTCAGCCAAGAGAGCTCCTTCTCTTCTGAGTTCAAAAAAACCACTCAATCCCAAAGTATACCAACATGGCAAGAACCAGGAGAGTGCCATGATCAGGAAGGCACACTACTGCTAATTCTTCACAGTATTTTGTTATGTCTGCTACAGTTCACACCAAGTTAGATGTTTTACAATTCCTGTTGCCACTTAATGAACCTTGTGTCCAGACACTGGAATCTCTGTCGACACTGCCTCAGAAAATCACTTTCATCATCTCACTTCTGCCTTCTATGGATACATCTGCTTTTCCAAAACTAAACCACATCCAGAATTCTAACTGCAAGGAAATCAGGGAAATGTACTTTCAGTTTTCTAGCCACTTTATTACAGGGAGATACACTAAGAGGTTCAGCATCAAGCCTGCCCACTCACCACTCCTGCAAGCCTGAACTGAGACCAGGGACGCTGGGCTAGAAAGAAAACAGTCACTGTCCTTATTCACAGGCTGGAAACTATGGGTCACTTGCCATTCCTTGAAGTTTCAGCTTAAAATGACTTGTGTACACTTCATTTAAAATTTAAAAAAAAAAAAAAAGAATCTAAACATGATAATCAAACCCTGCTTGATAAAATATGTTCTCAGGGGCACCTGGGTGGCTCAGTTGGTTAAGTGTCCAACTTCGGTTCAGGTCATGATCGCACACAGTTCATGAGTTCGAGCCCCACGTTGGGCTCTGTGCTGACAGCTGAAAGCCTGGAGCCGGCTTCAGATTCTGTATCTCCCTCTCTCTCTTTGCCTCTACCCTGCGCGTACTCTGTCTCTCTCACAAATAAACATTAGAAAATTAAATATGTTCTCATTTTCTTTTCATATCACTAGAATTTCTATAATAATCCAAATTTAGTAATCATAAATCAATGAGTTGGTTCTTACTGGGTTGCTAATTTGAGCTTCCAGTTTCTAATTTTCAATTTGTAACTTCTACAATTCTTCCTGTTAAGAAATAAAGCGCAACTACTAGCAGCCATTTGAATAAAGACCATGTTTTTTTAAAAATTAGGTGATTGCGAATGGCATTATATACTACCTACTACACTTGCTTTATAACTCTGTGGTATCATTTAATGAACATGTAATTCTGCCATCCAACTGGAAATGAATTTTGTGTATGTGTGAAGATCAAAGGTTTTTGTTTTTTGCTTTTTCCTCTATATGGATATCGAATTGGTCTTACAGTATTTATTGATGACTATCCTTCCCTGTGTCATAAACCAGGTGACCAATCTGTTTCTCTATCCTTGTGAATATCACAGTTTTAATTACCGTAGTTCTGTAAAAAAGATAGCTAGAGTGTAAGTCTTCCAGCTTTGTAGTTCTTCCAGATTGATGTGGCTCTTCTTGGCCCCTTTACATTCCCATATAAGTTTTAAAACATGTTAATTTCCACACACACACACACACACACACACACACACACACACAGACTCTGCCAGGATTTTAATTGGAACTGCATTCAACCTATAGATCAATTTGGGGAAAATTAACCTCTTTAAAATTTTATCTTCTAGTCTATGAACCTGGTAAGTCACTGTACAGAAATAAAACAGATATTTGCAGATGTCCTAATTTCATATGTAGAAGTCTAAAAATACAGCATTCATATTCAGTGAATGTTCAAAGGCCACTGGAAACAAGATAAATGTACAAAAATAAGGTTTTTTTCTGTATACTAGCAACAATTACTGAAATGTTTTTAATATTTACAAGAAAATAAAAACCACTTGAAAGATGTATAAAGACATCCAAGAAAATTGTAAACCATTCACAGAAATTAAGGGAAGAACCTATATAATGATTGTTGAGTATTTTCACATAAGATTATTAAAATAAATGGTCATATTCTGAGGATCTATTTAATGAGTTTTCTTTTTAATCCACAACTAGAAATCTTAACCACAATTGTTTTATGTTTACTGCACAAATCAACTTCTAGTTGTATATGTCTGTATAAAGCTGCACTCAGTGCTCTAGGTATATTTTATCTCAAATATCTTGTAGCATTAATTTTTTTTAGCAATCTTTGCAATGAGCAATCTCTGCTGATTGTAATAAATTGAAGAAATGCAAAAGTGCATATAGTAAATACTTGTCTGCCCTTCTTAAACCTCACCCCTACCCCACCAATTCCTTAGTAGGTTATCTTAAGAATATATGTAACTTGGACTTTTGTGAATTATGGAAAGACTAACAATTCTACTTAACATGAAGAAATCCCTGAAGTACACAGAAATTAAATATCTCGTCTTTTTCATCAAATGTTAATTAATTGTTGGAATAAACTTAACCAAGGAGAGGAAAGATCTATACCCAAGCTATAAAGAACTGATGAAAGAAATTGAAGAAACAAATGGAAGGATATACCAACCTCATGGATTGGAAGGATTAATATTGTTAAAATGTTCATACTACCCAAAGCTATCTAGAGATTTAAAGCAATTCCTATCAAAATACCAACAGAAGTTTTCAGAGAACTAGAACAAATAATACTAAAATTTGTATGGAACCACAAAGACTCCACCCCGACCCCCAAATAGCCAAAACAATCTTGGGAAAGAACAAAATGGGAGGTATCACAGTTCCAATGCATACTACAAAGTTGTGGTAATCAAAATAGTATGGTCTTGGCACAAAAATCAATACATAGATCAGTAGAACAGAATAGAGCCCTGAAATGAAACCATGCTTATATGCTCAATTAGTCTATGACAGTGGAGGCAAGAATATAATGGAGAAAAGTCTTTTCAACAGATAGGAAAACTGGACACTTTCTTACACTATACACACAAAATTAAAAACTCAAAATGGATTAAAGACTTAAATGTGAGACCTGAAACCATAAAAATCTTAGAAGAAAATGTAGGCAGTAATTTTTTTTTTTTTTTTTTTTTTTTTTTTTTTACATCTACCATAGCAGTGTGTGGATAAGTCTCCTCAGGCAAAGGAAACAAAAGCAAAAATTAAGTGTTGAGACTATACCAAAATAAAAAGCTTTTGCATAGCAAAGGAAATTGTTAACAAAATGAAAGGCATCCCACTGAATGGAAGAAGACATTTGCAAATGATCTATCCAATAAGGGGTTAATATCCAAAAAATATAAAGAACTTCTACAACACAACCAAAAAACAGTCTGATTAAAAAATGGACAGAGGACCTGAACAGACATTTCTCCAAAGAAAACATATATGCAGATGGCCAACAGACACATGAAAAGCTGCTCAACATCACTAATCATCAAGGAAATGCAAATCAAAACTACAATGAGACATCATCTTACACCTGTCAGAATGGCTAGAATCAAAAAGACAACAAGTGTTGGTCAGAATGTAGAGGAAAAAACTTTTGTACGTTGTTGGTGGCAGCTACTGTGAAAAACAGTATGGAAGTTGCTCAAAATAATTAAAAATAAAATTACTATATGATCCAATAATTTCACTACTGGGTATTTACTAACCAATAGTTAAAAAGAAGGAGGAGGAGGAAAAAGGAGGAGGGGGAGGCAAAAGGAGAAGGAGAAATCCAAAAAGATAAAAACAGCATTATTTACTATAGCCAAGATACAGAAGAAACCCAAGTATCCATCCATAGATGAATGGATAAAAGGTGTGTGTGTGTGGTTTGTGTGTGTGTGGGTGGGTGGGTGGTGGAATATTGCTTGGCCATAAAAAAGAATGAAATCTTTACATTTGCAACAACACAGATGACCTAGAGAGTATTATGCTAAGTGAAATAAGTTAAAGACAAATACCATATTGTTTCACTTATATGTGGAATCTAAAAACAACAAAACGAAAACAAAAAACAAAACTCTTAGAGAACTGGTGGTTGCCATAGGGTTAGGTGGGTGAGGGGATAGGTGAAATAAATAAAAGAAGATTAAGAGGTACAAACTTCCAGTTATAAATAAATCACAGAGATGAAATATACAGTATAGGGAATATAGTCAATGATAATGTATTAATGTTGAATGACGACAGATGTTGACTACACTTATGAGCACTAAGTAATGTATAGAATTGCTGAGTCACTATTTACACCTGAAACTAACTTTGTATGTTAATTTTACTTCATTAAAAACATTATGAATTGTCATATGAGAACATGACACTATTTCCCGAGCCATCTTCTTTCCCATAAAGTACTTTGAGACATTGAAGTTATAAGGAGAAAAAGTGAAAATGTTTAGAAATGTGTGATTTAAAGCTCTTGAATGCGGTAATATTTATATGTTGTTTAATCCTGTATCTGTATATTTCTATCTATATCTCTATATCCATATTTATATCTGTAGGTTTACACAAATTACTGTATAGAATGATTTAGCCATTAAATTGAATACAATGTTGGGGGTGGGGGGTTCTGGGTGGCTCAGTCAGTTGAGCTTCCAGCTTTGGCTCAGGTCATGATTTCACAGTTGATGAGTTCAAGCCCCATGTCAGGCTCTGTGCTGACAGCTCAGAGCCTGGAGCCTGCTTCAGATTCTGTGTCTCCCTCTATCTCTGCCCCTTCCCTGCTCGTGCTCTCTCTCAAAAATAAATAAACATTAAAATAATAATAATAAAAGAGGCTCACTTTAGATTCACATGTAAGACACACATAGGTTAAAAATGAAGGGATGAAAAATTATATCCCATGAAAATAATAACCAAATAAGAGCAGAGGTTTCTATATTTATATCAGACAAATAGACTGTAAGTCAAAGCTATAAGAGACAAAGATGGTCATTATCATTATATAATGATAAAAAGATCAATAGAAAGATATAACAATTATGAGTATATATGCACACAACATCAAAGCACTTAAATATATAAAGCAAACATTAACAAATGTGAAGGGAGAAATAGCAATACAGTGATAGTAGAAGACTTCAGTACCCCCACTTTGATTTATGGGTAAAACATCCAGACAAAAAATAATAGATAGGGGCTCCTGGATGGCTCAGTTGGTTAAGTGGCCAACTCTTGATTTCAGCTCAGGTCATGATCTCACAGTTCATGAGATTATATAACATTATGGATCCAATGGGCCTAATAGATGTATACAGAACACTTCATCTAACAGCAGCAGAATACACATTCTTCTCAAGCACACATAGAACATTCTCCAGGATAGCTCATATTCTAAAAGAGAAAACAAGTCTAACAAGTCTAACAATTTAGCAAGATTAAAATCATCCCAAACATCTTTTCTAAACACAATGGAATGGAACTAGAAATTAAAATGTAAGAAGATGAAAAAATTCATAAATACATGGAAATTAAGTAACACATTCTTGTGGGGTGGCTGGGTGGCTCGGTTGACCATCTGACTCTTGATTTCACCTCAGGTCATGATCTCAGGGTCATGGAATCAAACCCATGCTCATTGTGGAGCCTGCTTAAGATTCTCCCTTTCTCTTTCTCTCTCTCTCTCTCTCTCTCTCTCTCTCTCTCTCTCTCTCTCCCTCTCTCTCTCTCTCTCTCTCTCTCTCTCTCTCTCCCCTTCCCTCCCTCCCTTCCTCTCCCTCTCTCCCTCTGCCTTTCTCCCCTGCTTATGTGCTCTCTCTCTTTCTAAAATAAAAAATAAAAATAAAAAATAAAACGTCTAAAAAATAAATGAATAACCCACTCTTGAATAACCATTGGGCCAAAGAAGAAATCAAAGAGAAATTAGAAAACAAAAAATAAAACACAACCTACCAAAAACAGGATACAACAAAAGTAGTAATAAGAGGGAATTTTATAGTGATAAATTCCTACATCAAAAAAGAAGAAAAATCTGAAATAACAAGCCAACTTTACACCTCAAGGAACATATAAAAAAGGAAGAACCGAAGGCCAATTAGAAGTAAAGAAATAATAAAGACTAGAACAGAAATAAATGGAAAAAAATTTTTTAAATAAAATGGAAACTAGAAATTAGAAAATTTTACAAAACCAAGAGCTTTCTGAAAATGCTCATAAAGATAAGCCTTTAGTAGGGCACCTGGCTGGCTAGGTCAGTAGAGCATACAGTTCTTGATCTCTGGGTTGTGAGTTTGAGCCCCACATTCGATGTAGAGTTTACTTTAAAAGAAAAACCTTAAAAAAAAAAAAAAAAAAAAAAGGACAAGCCCTTAGGTAGACTAAGAAAAAAGAGAATACTCAAATAAAATTGGAAATGAAAGAGGATATATTACAACTAATGCCCCAAATTAAAAAAAAAAAAAAATCAGGGACAATTATTTGTAACAAACTGGATGATCTAGAAGAAATAGATAAGCTCCTAGAGACAAACTATGTACCAAGACTGAATCAAGAAGAAATGGTAGCCTGGAAGAGACCAATAACAAATAAGAAGATTGAATCAGTAATAAAAAACCTCCCCCCAAAAAACTCCCGAGTACCAGATGGCTTCACAGTTTAATTCTACCAGGCATTTAAAGAGTTAATATTAATCCATCTTAAACTGTTGGTTCCAAAACATTGAATAGGGGGAAGGCTTCCAAACTTACAAAGCCAGCATTACCCTGATACCAAAGCCAGTCAAAGACACCACAAGAAAAGAAAATTAAAAGCCAATATCCCTGATGAATATAGATTCAAAAACCTTAACAAAATATTAGCAAATTGAATTCAATAGCACATTAAAAAGATATATATAATTTATCCTTGGGATGCAAGGATATTCAACATATGCAAATCAATCAATGTGATACACAACATTAAGAGAATAAAGGATAAAAATCACATGACCATCTCAATAGATGCAAAGTATTTGACCAAACCCAATGCCCTTTTATAATAAAAGCTCACATTAAGTAAGTTACTTCACTGAATAAGAAATTTACTTCAACACAGAAAAGGCCATATATGAAAAGTCCACTGCTAACATCATATTCAATGGTAAAAAACTGAAAGCATTTCCTCTAAGATCAAGATAAAACAAGGATGTCTTCTCAGTGTAGAGCCTGATGCAGGGCTCAATGCCGGGCTTGATCCCATAACCCTGGGCTCATCACCTGAGCTGAAATCAAGAGTCAAATGCTCAACCAACTGAGCCACCCACTCTTGACACGTCTCTTCAACATAGTAGCAGAAATTTTAACCAGAGAAATTAGTCAAGAAAAAGAAAAAAAATCTCTAAATCAAAACAGTCCCATTTACAAAAGCATCAAAAATAAAATATTTAGAAATAAAACTTAACCAAGGAGGTGAAAGATTCGTACACTGAAAACTGTAATACATTGATAAAAGAAATTTTAAAAGACACAAATAAATGAAAACACATTCTATGGGGCATCTGAGTGGCTCAGTCGGTTAAGTGTTTGACTTCGGCTCAGGTCATGATCTCGCGGTCCATAGGTTCGAGCCCCGCGTCAGGCTCTGTGCTGACAGCTCAGAGCCTGGAGCCTGCTTCAGATTCTGTCTCCCTCTTTCTCTGACCCTCCCCTGTTCATGCTCTCTCTCTGTCTCAAAAATAAATAAATGTTAAAAAAAAAATTAAAAAAAAAAAAGAAAACACACTCTATGTTCATGGATTGGAAGATTTGGTATTGTTAAAATGTATATCGAATCCAAAACAATCTACATATTCAATCAATGACTATCAAAATACTAAAAATATTTCCTATAGAATTAGAAAAAGCAATCCTAAAATTCACATGGAGTCACAAAAGACCTCAAATAGCCACAGCAATTTGAGCAAGAAGACAAAACTAAAGGAATCACACTTCCTGATTTCAAAATATGTTACAAAGCCAAAAAATTATGTCTATATCTATCTATCTATCTATCTATCTATATCTCCAGTAATCAAAACTGGTGCAAGCATACTGGTACAAGTATGGTAAAAACATAAAAATAGACATATAAACCAACGGAGCAGAATAGAGCCCAGAAATAAATCCATGCATATATGGTTGGCTGATGTACGATAAGGATGCCAAAAATGTATAATGAGGAAAGATTGTCTCTTCGATAAATGGTGTTGGGAAAACTGCATATTCATATGCAAAAGAATGAAATTGAACTCAATTTACACCACATATAAAAACTCAAATTGGATTAAAGACTTACACATAAGAACTAAAACTATAAAACTCTTAGATGAAAATAGAGAAGTTTCTTAACATTGGCCTTGGCACTGATTATTTTGGATATGACAACAAAAGCACAGGCAACAAAAGCAGAAAGAGACAAATGGGATTACATCAAACTAAAGCTTCTGCATGGGAAAGGAGACAACCAATGAAGTGAAAAACAACCTATGGAATGAAAGAAAATATTAAATATTTGCAAACTATCTGACGAAGGGTTAATATTCAAAAAATATATAAAGAACTCATACAATAGTGAAAAAAACAACTTGTTTTTATTTTTTTAATGTTTATTTATTCTGAGACAGAGAGATAGAGTGGGGGGGTGGGGGGTGCTGCAGAGAGAGAGGAAAAGAGAGAAGCCCAAGCAGGCTTCTCACTGTCAGCACAGAGCCTGAAGTGGAGCTCAATCCTATGAACTGTGAGATCACGACCTGAGCCGAAATCAAGAGTTGGATGCTCAACAAACTGAGCAACCCAGGTACCTCACAAGTAACTTGATTTTAAAAATGGGCAAAGGGCCTGAATAGACGTTACTCTAAAGAAGATATATAAATGGCCAATAGGTGGGGCGCCTGGATGGCTCAGCTCCAGTCATGAACTCACAGTTGAGCCCTGAGTTGGGCTTTGTGCTGACAGCTCAGAGCCTGGAGCCTGCTTCAGATTCTGTGTCTCCCTCTCTCTGCCCCTTCCCTGCTCACACTCTGTCTCTGTCTCTGTCTCTCTCTCTCTCAAAAAATAAACAAACATTAAAAAAAGTAAAAATAAAAAAAAGATAAGTGTCAGTGAGGATGTGGAGAAAAGGGAAACTTTGTACACTGTTAGTAGGAGTGTAAATTAGTGAAGCCACTATAAAAACAGGTATGGAGTTTCTTCAAAAAATTAAAGATAGAACTACCAAATGATCCAGCAATCCTGCTTCTGGTATATATCCAAAGGAATTTATATCATTATCTTGAAGAGATATATTGTTCATAATAGTGAAGACATGGAAGCAACCAAAATGTCAGTCAATAGATGAATGGATAAAGAAAATGTCATATGTACATATAATGGAATATTGTTCAGCCATGAAAAAGAAAGAAATCCTGCCATTTGTGACAACATGGATGAACCTGAAGAAAATTACGGTAGGTGAAATAAGCCAGACACCGGAGAACAAATACTACATGATCCCATTTATATGAGGAATCTAAAGTAAACTCGTAGAAGCAGAGAATAGGATGATGGCTACCAGAGTCTAAGGAAGGAGGAAATGGGGAAATGTTGGCCAAAGGGTATAAAGTTGCAGTTATGCAAGATAAATATATCCTACAAATCAGAATAGTGTTTATAGTTAACAATACTGAACTGTATACTTAAAAATTTGCCAACACGGTAAATATTATGATGTTCTTATGACACATACAGTAAGTAAAGAAAGACGGTAGGAGGACTCTTCTGGAGGTGAGCAATGTGTTTATGGCATTGTAGCATTAATTGTAATGGTTTCATGTATGTATAGTCTCCGAATTCATCAAGTTGTATACATTAAATCTATACAGCTTTTTCTATGTCAATCACACCTCAATATAGTGGCTTAAAATATATATGTACCTTTTGATAGGGAATTTCACTTCTATCAATCTCATTGAAATGTTTACACATATGCACCAACATATACGTGCATAAGGAGATGCAGTGTAAAAGTACAGTACCAAGATATTAGTGTCCCTCATCATTATATTTGTGTTTCAGGGCCCCCTAGAACATTTCTCCAACCCAGGCTTTATCTTGACTGGTCTGTGTCCCTAAAAGAAAATTCAGTGTTGGATGGTATAAAGGATAAGCAAAGAGAGTTGGTCTTCTAAATTAAGGGAGGTTGAGGGTCGTCTAAACCAATATTGGGAAGGAAGGTGGGGAGGGTGAGAAGGAGCCTGCAGAGGGTCCAAGACCCCATGGGGATCTTGTATAGAGATTGTACAGGGATGGCTGTGTGAGTACCAAAGATGACTGGCCATTGAGAGCTCAGGCTCTGGGGATAGTTTGAATGGTAGCATCTAATCTAGGTAACAGAAGAATTAGCAGTATTAGGGGCAATCACTGTGGATTAAATTCCAGATTCCCTCCCATTTTTCTGGATCAAGATAAGTTCCTGGATTCCAGTGCCACCTAGTGGAGATAGGCAAAGACCCCAAATAATGACTGATATTAGAGTGACCCTAAGTATTATTTAAATGTTTATTTTTATTTATTTTTTGAGAGAGAGAGCACACACGAGAGTGGGGTTGGGAAGAGAGAGAGAGAAGGAGAGAGAGAATTCCAAGCAGGCTCCATACTCAGCGAGGAGCCCTATGTGGGGCTCAATCTCACAACCGTGAGATCATAACCTGAGCCAAAATCAAGAGTCAGATGCTTAACCGACTAAGCCACCCAGGTGCCCCAGGAGTGACCCTACATTTTTATTGTACAAGCTGGGATACCTTTGAAAGAGAAAGGGAGTTATACCAAGACAATCAGTGTAAACTGATCATACTATCAGTATCATCATAGTAATAATAAATGTCTTATCTACTTTGGAAAATAGGAAAAATAGGGGAATTTATACAGGCATACCTCTTTGTATTGCACTTCACAGACACTGCATTTTCTACAAATTGAAAGTTTGTGGCAACTCTGCATCAAGCAATTCTATCTATGTCATTGTTCTAACATTTTTTCACTTCATGTCTCCGTCACATTTTGGTAATTGTCACACATTATATATTTTTTTCATTAGTATATTTATCATGGTGATTTGTGATAAGTGATTTTCTTTTTTTTTTTTAAGTTTATTTATTTTGAGAGAGAGAGAGAGTGCATGAGCAGGCAGGGGCAGGGGTAGGGGTTGTGCAGAGAGAGAGGGAAAGAGAATTCCAAGCAGGTTCTGTGCTGACCATGCAGAGTCTGACACAGGGCTTGATCTCACAAACCATGAGATCATAACCTGAGCCAATATCAAGAGTAAGAAGCTCACCCAACTGAGCCACACAGGTGCCCCATGATTTTCTTTCAGTGATTTTTTGATGTTACTATTGAAATTGTTTGGGGGCACCATGAATTGCCCATATAATATGGCCAACTTGATCAATGTGTGTGTTTGGGGCACCTGGCTGGCTCAGTCAGTAGAGCATTGCGACTCTTGCTCTTGGGGTCCTGAGTTTGAGCCCCACGTTGTGGGTAGAGATTATTTAAAAATAATAAGTGAATAAAATAAATGTGTGTGTTCTGACTGTTTCACTAACAGTTCTTGAAGGAAATTAAAAGTGCTACTCAAGTGAACACATGAATGGTAAGAAAGCAAAATAGCCTTATTGCTGACATGGAGAACGTTTGAGTGGTTTGGACAGAAGATCAAACCAGCCACAACATTCCCTTACAGAGCCTAATCTAGAGCAAGGCCCTAATTCTCTTCCATTCTGGGAAAGCTGAATGAAGTGAGAAGGCTGCAGAAGAAAAGCTGGAAGCGAGCAGAGGTTGGTTCATGAGGTTTAAGGAAAGACACCATCTCCATAACATCAATGTACAAGGGGAAGCAGCAAGTGCTGACGTAGAAGCCACCGCAAGTCATCTGGAAGATCTAGCTAGATCCTTACTGAAGGTGGTTACACTAAACAACAGGTTTTCAATGTGGACAAAACAGCTTTCTATTGGAAGAAGATGCCCTAGTCTTTTCATAGCTAGACAGGAGAATGCCTGGCTTTAATGCTTCAAAGGATAGACTGTTAAGGACTAATGCAACTGGTGACTTTAAGTTGAAGTCAATGTTTTCTTGCCATTTTGAAAATCCCAGAGCCCTCAAGAATTATGCTAAATCTGCTTTGCCTGTTCTCTACAAATGGAACAACAAAGGCCGAATGACAGCACATCTGTTTACAAATGACTGACTGGCTATTTTAAGCCCACTGCTGAAACCTACTGCTTAGAAAAAAAGACTGCTGGGGCGCCTGGGTGGCGCAGTCGGTTAAGGGTCCGACTTCAGCCAGGTCACGATCTCGCGGTCTGTGAGTTCCAGCCCCGCGTCGGGCTCTGGGCTGATGGCTCAGAGCCTGGAGCCTGTTTCCAATTCTGTGTCTCCCTCTCTCTCTGCCCCTCCCCCGTTCATGCTCTGTCTCTCTCTGTCCCAAAAATAAACGTTGGAAAAAAAAAAAAAAAAGACTGCTTTCAAAATAATACTACATTGACAATGCATATGGTCACCCACGAGCTCTGATAGAGATGTACAACGAGATGAATGTTGTTTTCATGGCAGCTAACACAATATTCATTCTGCAGCCCATATGTTAAAGAGTAATTTTGTCTTTCAAGGCTTATGATTTAAGAAATATATTTCATAAGGCCATAGCTTCCATAGATTGAATTTTTCTGATGGATCTGGGCAAAGTCAACTTAATAATCTTCTGGAAAGGATTCACCATTCTAGATGCCATTAAGAACATACATGATTCATGGGAAGAGATAAAAATATCAACATTACCAGAAATTTAGAAGAAGTTAATTCCAATCCTCCTAGATGATTTTAAGGGGTTCAAGACTTCAGTGAGGAAAGTCACTGCAGATTCGGTGGAAACAGCAAGAGAACTAGAATTAGAAGTGGAGCCTGAAAATGTGACGGAATTGCTGGAATCTCATGATAACACTTGAACAGATGAGTTGCTTCTTATGGATGAGTAAAAAAGTGGTTTCTTGAGATGGAATCTACTCCTGGTGAAGATGGTATGAAGATTGTTGAAATGGCAATAAAGGATTTAGAATATCTCATAAACTTCGTTGAGAATGCAGTGGCAGGGTTTCACAGGATTGACTGCAATTTAGAAAGAAGTTCTGTGGGTAAAATGCTATCAAACAGCATTCATACTACAGAGAGATTGTTCATAAAAGGAAGAGTCAATTGATGGGACAAACTTTATTTTTGTCTTATGGTAGGACATTGCCACAGCCACCCCACCCTTCAGCAACCACCACCCTGATCAATTAGCAGCCAAAAACATGGAGGCAAGACCCTCCACCATCAAAAAGATGATATCTCACTGAAAGTTCAGATGATGGTCAGTATTTTTTAGCAATAACGAATTTTGAAATTAAGGTATGTACATTGCTTTTTCAGACATAATGCTATTGTGCACTTAATAGACTACAGTATGATGCAAATGTAAGTTTTATATGCACGAGAAACCAAAACATTCATTTGACTTACTTTATTGCAATATTGGCTTTATTACAGCATTCTGGAACTGAACCTGCAAGATCTCCGAGGTATACCTGTATGTAGATGTTATTGTATATAGAAAAACAAATGTTATATTTCTTATAGTTTGAGTGTCATGGGACAATTTATATCATTACCTTTGTCATAGAAAAAATTAAAAATAAAAATATCTCAATTTATTAACATCTGAATTATAAAATTCTGTATATGCATGATAAAAAATAGAAATATATTTTATGTACAGATATGGAAAGATAAGTAAAATATAAGAAAAATTTTAAAGGTTTCCTGTGGTTTTCTGTTGTGTCAACCTGGTTTTTTACTGGAACTATGGTTTCCATAGTTCCATGCCCTTATGATATTAGATTAGAGTTGGCCAAAAAAGAAATGTATTTCAGAGTTAGTTAGGATGTGGAAGTAGTGCATCAGACATTACTCTCTGAAGGTCCTTATTGTTAGATAGGGTGTCTAAAATTATTACTAATTTTAAGATTCTAATTTAGAAATCCTAGCCCGCCATTAATTATATTTCAATATTCATGTTATATTTTTTCAAGGAAAATATTTTCAAAATCACCAGACACCAATGCTGTAAAAAGAACAAAACAAAAACAAAAAACCCTCCTTCACTATGGGATAACCTCCATTATTGCCTTCAAAGCATTTTTCTTTGCAAGCTCCCTCAGAGTCTTGTTTTCAGTATAGTATACTCCCTACCTCAGATCATGGCACATAAAATTGCCCTCAATCAGTAACTCATCCCTTAATAATGCCCCTCAAAAAAGTAATCTCTATTTTCATTGGCCTGGTATTTGTTTTTAATTTTTTAGGTTTATTTCTTTCTTTATTTTGAGAGAGACAGAAACAGTGTGAGTGGGGGAGGGGCAGGGAGAGTGGAGAGAAAGAGAATCCCGAACAGGCTCCACATTGCTAGAGCAGAGCTCAATGCGGGGCTCGAACTCATGAAACTGTGAGACCATGACCTGAGCTGAAACTGAGAGTCACTTAACCAACTGAGCCACCAAGGTGCCCCTTTGTTTTTTAATTTTTTTTAAACATATTCTTTAAAAAAAAAAATTGTTTTTTAATGTTTTTATTTATTTTTGAGACAGAGAGAGACAGAGCATGAGCAGGGGAGGGGCAGAGAGAGAGGGAGACAAAGAATCTGAAGCAGGCTCCAGGCTCTGAGGTGTCAGCATAGAGCCCGACGCAGGGCTCAAACCCGTGGACTGTGCGATCATGACCTGAGCTGAAGTCGGATGCTTACCCAAATGAGTCACCCAGGTGCCCCAAAATTTTTTTTAAGTTGATTTATCATTGGCCTCAAGTGTATTAATTGCATGTGTTCAATATATTCTTTTAAAATCTAAAAGAAAATTACAATTAAATTTTACACACAAGAATACAATTTATTATTGCTTCAGGTGTTACCGTACTTTTGTCTAGAGGGCATTTTTAACCTCTTTTCCAATATCTAAGGGAATTTATACAGTCATTTATGGTTTAAGTCTCTGGATTTCAGTTTCCACATAACTATCAGTCTCATTTTAAAAAATCATTATTTCTTGGAGCACCTGGGTAGTTAGTCAGTTAAGCGTCTGACTTCAGCTCAGGTCGTGATCTCAGCATTTGTGAGTTCGAGTCCCACTTTGGGCTCTGTACTGACAGCTTGAAGCCTGGAGCATGCTTCAGATTCTGTGTCTCCCTCTCTCTCTGCCCCTCCCCCACTTGTGCGTGTGCTCTCTCTCTCAAAAACAAATAAACATTAATAAAATAAAATAAAAAAATAATTATTTCTTACTCCACCATAATTTCCTTTCACATAAAATCACTTCAGGCTTCAAGTAACTTCCTGTTACTGAATTTCTATATATGTGGCTCCTTTATGATTCTGGCACTATTGCAGGCCATACATTTTTACTATTAAGTAAAACAATTGACATCTAATCAACTGATTTTAGAAACACTTGGAGGGGCGCCTGGGTGGCTCAGTCGGTTAGGCGTCCGACTTCGGCTCAGGTCGTGATCTCGCGGTCCGTGGGTTTGAGCCCCGTGTCGGGCTCTGTGCTGACAGCTCAGAGCCTGGAGCCTATTTCAGATTCTGTGTCTCCCTCTTTCTCTGACCCTCCCCTGTTCATGCACTCTCTCTGTCTCAAAAATAAATAAATGTTATAAAAAATTTAAAAAAAAGAAACACTTGGAGAAAAAAATAATTGTATGAGTTTCCCATATAATACAGTGCTAGCCTCAATCTTAGTCATGATTACATTATGATTACCTGGACTCTATGTTATATACATAGAACAAATCAAGCTTTTATGAATGTGGTTTACAATCTTTAGAATCTGCATAACCACCTTAATACAGCTTTGCTTAGTCATCATGACACCATTAGTCAAGAGAGGCTAGATTATACTGTGGTATCAAACAATTCCCCAAATCACAGTGGCTTACAAAAACAAAGGTGTATTTTTCTCTCACACCACATGTCCATTATGGGCCAGCAGCAGCTTTGTTCCATGTCCTATTCACTCTGGAACCCTGGGTGATGGAGCACCTCCGTCTGAAACATTGCTGATCATCATGGCAAAGGAAAAGAGAACAGGTGACCCACAAGCTAACTCTTCTGTCCAGACACAACAGGTGTCTCCATTCATATCTCATGCCAAAGCAAGTGTAAGGCCAAACCTGCCATTAGGGGGTGAAGATACATAATATTTCAATAGGGAAAGGCAGGAAATAGTGGGGAACAATAATGTATCCTACCACAGTTTCTTTTTTTTTTAAGTTTTTTTAATGTTTATTTATTTTTGAGACTGAGTGGGGGAGGGGCAGAGAGAGAGGGAGACACAGAATCCAAAGCAAGCTCCAGGCTCCGAACTGCCAGCACAGAGCCCCGTGCAGGGCTCGAACCCACGAACCGTGAGATCATGACCTGAGCTGAAGTTGGACACTTAACTGACTGAGCCACCCAGGTGCCCCACACAGTTTCTTTAACCAACAAATCAAGTTTTTATACATGAACCCCTCAACTTAATCTGCAGTTTTACTGAAAGAAAAGTGTTTTTTTTTTCTTATCTATTTCCTCTTATTTAGTATAATATTTTCCATTTTTCCCCTCCCGGCTATATTTCATAGAGTGACAAAATTTTTATGTTGGAAGTGAACTTACAGACAGTCCAAATCAAGCTACTTGTTGTATCATTATCCAAGGAGGAAATTGCAACATATTCATGTCCTAAATTGCAATTAGACACAAACTAGGATAGAATTCAAGTGTCCCAGCTCATAAATGAATGCTTTTCTGATTGGGTTATATCACGGTCATGTGAGGTCAGACCCACACAAACCATACATTAAAAAAAAAAAAACTGAGTAAATAAATAGGTGTATGTTGGAAAACATGGGAATGATTACTACAAGAAATTAGAGCATAAACATGGTGACCTTTTCTGTGGTATCAAATAAATCTGAATGTGAGAATCAAAAATAAACTGGGAATGAAAATATATGATTAAAAGAGTCTGTTTTTCTTTGGGAAGTGTCTACATATTTTTCTCCTGTTTCCCTCCCAAACACACCGCCCACCACCAATCTTTGTTAAAATATGTGTAGGTTTTGCAGAGGAGAAAAATTTCCCCTTTCGTTGCTATGGTTCCCCGGTGAATTGCTAGTAGGAAAACAGCACCACCATTATTTTTCAACAGCATATCCTGTCATATTAAGAAAACCCTGAGAGCACACAAGCAATTTCTAAAAATTCTTTTTAATGTTTTTTTCTTTTTCTTGACACAGAGAGAGCATGAGCAGGGAAGGGGCAGAGAGAGAGGGAGACACAGAATCTGAAGCAGGTTCCAGGCTCCAAGCTGTCAGCACAGAGCCCTTCGCATAGGGCTCAAACCCATGAACTGTGAGATCATGACCTGAGCCAAAGTCGGACGCTTAAGCAACTGAACCACCCAGGCACCCTAGCACACAAGCAATTTTAAACCACTGCTTCTGTCACTACCACCCAGTTTTCCACTTTAATTTTCTGCTTCAGTGTTCCAAAAACCTTGCTCCAAATTACATGATGTGCAAATCATCATTTATTGTATTGTCTATTTGTTAAAGAGAATACAGAAAAATTTATACTTTCAGGTATACTACTCAATCAATGAAATGAACTTCAGGATGTATATTGATACTTAAAACAGAAAAAAAAAGTGACCAAAGTAAAAGTACCTTACATCTTGTTTCTTGAGGATATTTCCAACTTGGAAGTTTACAAGACTCTCAGCCTTTTGTTTCTACCTAGTCTACAGAAAGCATAGACATTCCTATCCTGGGATAATGAAATGTTTCTTCCTTAGTCACCTGATTTCTTTTCCAGAACAAAATAGATGGACCTTACCACAGTGTAAGAGCTGTGAAAACAGGGGCGCCTGGGTGGCTCAGTCAGTTAAGCGTCCGACTTCAGCTCAGGTCACGATCTCGTGGTCCTTGAGTTCGAGCCCCGCATCGGGCTCTAGGCTGATGGCTCGGAGCCTGGAGCCTGCTTCTGATTCTGTGTCTCCCTCTCTCTCTGCCCCTCCCCCATTCATGCTCTGTCTCTCTCTGTCTCAAAAATAAATAAACGTTAAAAAATTTTTAAAAAAAAGAGCTGTGAAAACAAATTTCAATTTCAGAAATTCAGTGGATGCCTTCTCACATTTAAAAATCAAGCTATACTAGATAGCCTAAAACTTTAATATGTTAAACAAGTAAATATGTATGGGCAGTTTTAAGTTTAAAGGGATACCCGAATAATTATTCTTTTGTTTACTTTTTTAAAAATGTTTATGTATTTATTTTGAGAGGGGGTGAGGGGCAGAGAGAGAGAGAGAGAGAGAGAGAGAGAGAGAGAATCCCAAGCAGGCTCCATGCTGTCAGTGCAAAGCCTGACTCAGGGCTCGGTATCAAGAACCATGAGATCATGACCTGAACCAAAATCAAGTGTTGAACGCTTAACTGACTGAGCCACCCAGGTAGCCCTGCATAATTATTCTTGAGTAAAACCTTATCAAAAGTAGTTTGCTTATGAGTATAATACCAGGATATCGTACTTAAATATTGTTTATATAATTAAAAATGAGTAACAAAGGAGAAGGAGCTGGGATTGTAGGAATAAGTGATTGAAGGATGTTTTTCTCTTTCCATAGTAATGGTACTGTTAGACTTGTCTAATATCAATATCCTTGAAGGCAACATGTTTTTGACCAATTTTACATGCTTTTGCAGAAAAAAGTGTTGGTGAAGATTTGGAGTTATTTTAGTCTCTTTTGATCAAGGCCAAAAACTCACTCTAAGGATCATGTATCATTTTTTTAATGTTTATTTATTTTTGAGAGAGAGAGAGACAGAGCTTGAGAAGGGAAGAGCCAGAGAGAGAGGGAGGCACAGAATCTGAAGTAGGATCCAGGGCTCTGAGCTATCAGCACAGAGCCCAACGTGGGGCTTGAACTCACGAACCGTGAGATCATGACTTGAGCCAAAGTTGGACTCAACCGACTGAGCCACCTAGGCACCCCAGGATCATGTATTATTTTGCCTCCAACAGCCATTTTCCTTTCTTCTGGTTTCAGCATCCCAATTTTTTGAGGGGTGGGAGGTACTTCCTTTCTGCTACTGTGTTCTGTTTTGACTGTCAATAAAGGCAACTCCTCTAATTAAGTCATGATTTTTGGTATACTAGTTGTGATGGTTAGTTATACACACACACACACACACACACACACACACACACACTCTCTAGGTCCTATTTCTCTGGATAACCCTAACGCACTAGTGAGCCAGGACATCCGTGTTGAATCACTGCTTTACTTTATGTATCTTTTCTCTCTTTCATAGAAAAAAGTATTGGCTTGCTATGAACATTCATGGTATCCTTTACCCTCCACACCTCCTTTTATTTATACCTTTGCATTAGTCAGCTTTTGCTATAGTAATGAATAACCCGAATTTCTCAGGGGCTTACACTTATTTTATTTCTTATTCCTATTAACAGAGGGCTGCAAGTCAACTGCAGCTGTGGTAAATTTTGCTGGACTGTGAGGGCCTCAACAAGTTTTCCCACTTGACAACCCAGGCTGAAAGAGTAGCTGCTCTTTACAAGATGCTGTTTTCATGAACGACAGCAGGAGCGAGAAAAACAATCAAACCACATAGGAAAATATAAAGCCTCTGCTCTGACATGGTATACATCGTATACCTATTTTCATTGGCCAAATCTAGTTACATGGCCAAGCCCAAAGTTGATTAGGTGGGAAAGAACACTACCTACAGGGAAGCACTGTAAAGATGGAAATGAAACAAATGATTGGGCCAAGTAATAATTTATCACAAATATTTCTGTTAAAGTGTTTCCTCAGTATAAATTCAAATTCCTGAGAACTTCAGATTGGCTGCTCTTATCTGTTTGAGGCTAGCCAACCCATAGGTCACTAGCTAGCCCAAAGAATAGTTGCCCTTTGAGTAAGTGCTCACTCTTGTCCAATCAGCTGTACCTGGGGCAAATTCATGTGGTTTGAATAGGGCATTCTTCAGCAGGATTAGCAAGACAGAATATTCTTAGAATCTTTTTTTGGGGGGCGCCTGGGTGGCTCAGTCGGTTGAGCGTCCGACTTCAGCTCAAGTCATGATCTCACGGTCTGTGAGTTCGAGCCCCGCGTTGGGCTCTGTGCCGACAGCTCAGAGCCTGGAGCCTGCTTCAGATTCTGTGTCTCCCTCTCTCTCTGACCCTCCCCCGTTCATGCTCTGTCTCAAAAAACTAAATAAATATTAAAAAAAAAAAGAATCTTTTTTTTAATTTTTAAAAAATGTTTTATTCATTTTTGAGAGAGAGAAAGACAGAGAGCAAGTGGGGGGGGGCAGACAGAGAGGGAGACACAGAATCCAAAGCAGGCTCCAGGCTCCGAGCCGTCAGCACAGAGCCTGACGTGGGACTTGAACCCATGAACTACAAGATCAATACCTGAGCCAAAGTTGGATGCTCAACCGACTGAGCCACCCAGGCACCCCTGTTTTTCTTACAATCTTAAACTTTAATTCAAATCTCTAGTATAGGGCTTGGGCATCAGCATCATGGTTCAGTAAAGCTTCTCTTGTTTGTGTCCTTCCCCTCAACAACAATAATCTGGCATCCATTTATACACAAAAGTGGTTTTGTGGGATCTGTGGGAACCAACACCATATACCAAGGGACCTGAGAGGGGTCTTGCACACCTGTGTATTAGATAATAAGTATACAGACCTCAGTTGCAGCTATGGACCTCACAGTGGCCTGAGACTGGCTCCAACCCATTTTGGCTGTGGTCCAAGAGCCCCTGAAAAATACTTTCTTAGGCAATTACCCATGGATGAGAAAGTCTTTATTGAAGTCCATGTTTGCAGCAGAGAAGTTCCAGCACACCAATGGAAGGGGGGGAAAAAAAGAAGTTTGGATGCATTGGAGAAGGAAGTGAAAGTTTAACTTACATCACCCCCTTGCTACCCCAAGGCAGCACAGCTTAGAGCCATGGAAGACCTCCCTCAGCCCATGAATTCTCCTATGGGGGAAAGTGAGTGAGCATTCAGTTTCCCCAGTTGGACATCAAAAGGAATAAAATACTTATAAATTTAGCCCAAGAGGTGAAAGAGCTGCACAACAAAAACTATAAGATGCTAATGAAAGACATTGAAGAAGACATGAATAAATAGATCTCCATGTTCATGAATTGGAAGACTTAATTACTGTTAAAATGTTCATACCAACCACCAACCAGCTATAGATTCAATGCGATACCTCTCAAAATTCCAATGGCATTTTTCACAGAAATAGAAAACAATCCTAAAAATGTATATGAAACCAGAGAAGACTTAAATAGCCAAAGCAATGTTGAACAGGAAGACCAAATCTGGAGACACTATACTTTCTGGTCTCAAAATATACTGCAAAGCTATAATAATCAGAACAGTTTTGTACTGGCATAAAAATAGGCACATAGACCAATGGAATAGAATAGAGACTCAGAAATAAACCCTTACGTAAATGGTCAACTAATGTTTGACAAGGGAGCCAAGAATAGTCAATGGGAAAAGAATAGTGTCTTCAATAACTGGTGCTGGAGAAACTGGATAATCACATACAGAAGAATTAAATTGGACCCCTCTCTTACACCACTCACAAAAATAAACTAAAAATGAACTAAGGACTAATACATAAGACCTGAAGCTACAAAACTCTGAGAAGAAAAAAAAGGAAAAAGTCCCTTGGGGTGCCTGGGTTGGGTAAGTTTCCGACTTTGGTTCAGGTCATGGTGTCACAGTTTGTGAGTTCTGGCCCCTCATCAGGCTCTCTGCTGTCAACTCTGAGTCTGCTTTGGATCCTCTGTCTCCCTCTCTGTCTGCTCTTCCCCCCATTTCTGTCTCTCAAAAATAAATAAATAAATAAATAAATAAATAAATAAATAAATAAATAAATAGTTTTTAAAAAGACAGGAGGCAAGTGTTGGCAAGTGGGGGAAAGGGAACATTTGTGCACTGTTGGTGCGAATGTAAATTGCTATAGATGCTATGGAAAACAGTATGGCAGTCCTTCAAAAAATGGAAAACAGAAATACCATATGATCCAGCATTACCATGTCTGGGTATACATCCAAGGAAATAAAACCAGGATCTCGAAAAGATATCTGCATTCATATGTTTACTGCAGCAGTAATCACAATAGCCAAGATATGGAAACAACCTAAATGTCCATCTAGATGAATGGATAAAGAAAATATGGTATATATACACAGTGGAATGTTATTCAGCCATGAGAAAGAAGGAAATACTACCATTTGTGATAACATGGATGGACCTTGAAGGCATTAGGCTAAGTGAGATAAGTTAGAGAAAGAAATATACCATATATTCATTACTTGTATGTGGGATCTAAACAAGCTGAACTCATAGAAAAAGAGATTGGAATTGTGGTTGCCAGGGCAGAGGGATGGGGGAAATGGGGAGATGTTGGTCAAAGGACATAAACTTCCAGTTATAAGATGAATAAGTTTGGGGGATCAATATGGTGATTATAGTTAACAATACTGTATTCTATACTTACAAGTTGTTAACAGAGTAGATCTTAACTGTCCTCACCACAGAAAGTAATGGTTGATATGTTAAGTATTAATTAATGGTACTGTAGTAATCATTTTATAATATATAACTGAATAAAATAAACCTGCTATATGCCGTAAACCTACATAATATTATATGTCATTATATCTCAATAAGCTGGTAAAAATAGAAGCTGCTCAGTAAATGATTATTGAATGAATTTAATGAACAGAGATTACCAGAAAACTCTATAATGCCTCAGATGGAAAGTACATGTAGAAAAACATCCACGAAAGAACATGTATAATGTAGTTTTCACATACTTCTTACACTTACATACTTAATGTTTTGTTACTTTTACATTGATTTTCACTTATTTTTTTATCAACTTTGGCATTTTTATTGAATAAAATGCATTCCTCCCCCTCAAAATAACCCCCACAAATCTTTAGAAAATTGACCTTAAAAACATGAGAAATGGTGGCACAAAAACAGACACATAGACCAATGGAATAGAATAGAAACCCCAGAACTAGACCCACAAACGTATGGCCAACTCATCTTTGACAAAGCAGGAAAGAACATCCAATGGAAAAAAGACAGTCTCTTTAACAAATGGTGCTGGGAGAACTGGACAGCAACATGCAGAAGGTTGAAACTAGACCACTTTCTCACACCATTCACAAAAATAAACTCAAAATGGATAAAGGACCTGAATGTGAGACAGGAAACCATCAAAACCTTAGAGGAGAAAGCAGGAAAAGACCTCTCTGACCTCAGCCGTAGCAATCTCTTACTCGACACATCCCCAAAGGCAAGGGAATTAAAAGCAAAAGTGAATTACTGGGACCTTATGAAGATCAAAAGCTTCTGCACAGCAAAGGAAACAACCAACAAAACTAAAAGGCAGCCAACGGAATGGGAAAAGATATTTGCAAATGATATATCGGACAAAGGGCTAGTATCCAAAATCTATAAAGAGCTCACCAAACTCCACACCCGAAAAGCAAATAACCCAGTGAAGAAATGGGCAGAAAACATGAATAGACACTTCTCTAAAGAAGACATCCGGATGGCCAACAGGCACATGAAAAGATGTTCAGCGTCGCTCCTTATCAGGGAAATACAAATCAAAACCACACTCAGATATCACCTCACGCCAGTCAGAGTGGCCAAAATGAACAAATCAGGAGACTATAGATGCTGGAGAGGATGTGGAGAAACGGGAACCCTCTTGCACTGTTGGTGGGAATGCAAATTGGTGCAGCCACTCTGGAAAGCAGTGTGGAGGTTCCTCAGAAAATTAAAAATAGACCTACCCTATGACCCAGCAATAGCACTGCTAGGAATTTATCCAAGGGACACAGGAGAACCGATGCATAGGGGCACTTGTACCCCAATGTTCATAGCAGCACTCTCAACAATAGCCAAATTATGGAAAGAGCCTAAATGTCCATCAACTGATGAATGGATAAAGAAATTGTGGTTTATATACACAATGGAGTACTACGTGGCAATGAGAAAAAATGAAATATGGTCTTTTGTAGCAACGTGGATGGAACTGGAGAGTGTGATGCTAAGTGAAATAAGCCATACAGAGAAAGACAGATACCATATGGTTTCACTCTTATGTGGATCCTGAGAAACTTAAGAGAAACCCATGGGGGAGGGGAACAAAAAAAAAAAAAAAAAAAAGAGGTTAGAGTGGGAGAGAGCCAAAGCATAAGAGACTGTTGAGACTGTTGAGAACTGAGAACAAACTAAGGGTTGATGGGGGGTGGGAGGGAGGAGAGGGTGGGTGATGGGTACTGAGGAGGGCACCTTTTGGGATGAGCACTGGGTGTTGTATGGAAACCAATTTGACAATAAATTTCATATATAAATAAAAAAAAAAAACATGAGAAATGGGACAGGATTAAGCTTGAGTTTTGGAAATGTATAAGCAATTCTCAATAGAAATCAGTTTCAGAGAAAATTTCTTGATGAATAAACAAAGAAAAAATGATAAAAGCGATTGTATATATGAAATGATATAAGACCATTTCACTTGACCAGAATTTAATTAAGCCTCTAGAGCTAATTTCTTTTTACAAAAACTATGAGGTAAAAAGGAAAACAAATTAAGTGATACCACTAAGAAGCAAACCAACAACTCTAGAATATGGGGCATATTATAGTAGGGAACAATTTACCTGGCTTTTAAAGAAGTCAGTAGACAAAAGTAAAGGGAGGGAGGGGTAAGTGGGAGCTGCTTTATTTGAAAAGAAACTTAGGAGAAAAAAACCAATGTAATATAAGGATTTCAGCTGGATCCTGATTCTAGAAAGAACAAAATAGATAAAACAAAGAAACAACAATGAAAAACATTTTATCAAACAGACTCCACATCGTTAGGGCAGAGCCTGATGCAGGGCTCGATCTCATGAACTATGAGATCATGACATGAGCCGAAATCAAGAGTTGGACACTTAACCACCTCAGCCACCCAGGTGCCCCCCAAACACTTTAAAGTTAACTGTGGAAGTTTGATTATGGTCTCCGTATTAGATGATTCCAAGAAATTATTGTTATTTTGTTAAGTGACACTGTGGTTATATATGACATTGTGGTTATATAAGAAAATAACCCACATATTTTTAAAGATGCCTAACTGAGGTTCTTTAGCAAGGAAATAAGGAGGAGAAAAGGTAGACTAAGCAATTAAGCAAATTTTGAATTTTTGTTAAGTCTGGATACTGTAATACAGAGGTCCATTGTACTATGCTCTACACAACTAGCACTATGATTCTATTCTAGATGAATTTAATTTTATATAAAAGCCTTTAAAGACTTTACAATTAGGATGAGGAATTGTTTGAGATTAAAGAGCATAACACTAAATGCAATGCATGACCCTGGATTGGATTCTGGACTAGAAAAAATTGCTTATAAAGGACATTTTACACAATTTGAAAAAAGTCTATGCATTAGTTAATAGTATTATTGTATTAATGTTGAATATCTTGATTTTGGTAATTGTCCTATTGGTATTTAAGTGAATGTCCCTGTTCTTAGGGAACATATACTGAAGTATTTAGGGCTTTAGAGTGTCATATCTGCAACTTACTCTCAAGTGATTCAGAAAAATCATGTAAGTGTATTTAGATGATTGATAGGTGGATAAAGCAATATGACAAAATGTTAACAATTGATGAATCTGAGAAAAAGGGTGAACAGGAGTTTTCTGTGTCAGTCTTCTAAATTTACTGTAAATTTGAAATTATTTCAAAATAATAAATTGCCATTAAAATAGTAATGACAACAAAAGAATTAGAATGAGTGAAAGAATCCTATCTTCTTTCAAATGACTAACAGGAGCATCTTGGTGGCTCAGTTGCTTAAGCATCTGAGTCTTGATTTGGGCTCAGGTCATGATCTCATGGTTCTTGAGATCAAGCCCTGCGTCAGGCTCTGTGCTGACAGCTTGGAGCCTGCTTGGGATTCTCTCACTCCCTCTCTCTCTGTCCCTCCCCTCCTCATGCACTCACACTCTCTCAAAATAAATAAATAAACATTTTTAAAATAAAATAAAAATACCAATAAATTATGGAAACAAAATAGGCAGGGGCACCTGGGTGGCTCAGTCAGTTGAGTGTCTGACTCTTGGTATCAGCTCAGGTTATGATCTCACAATGTTGTGGGTTCGAGCCCCAAGCCGGCTCTGCGCTGACAGTGTGGAGCCTGCCTGGGGTCTCTCTCTCACCCTCTTTCTGCCCCTCCCCCACTCATGCTGTCTTTGCCTCTTTCAAAATAAATAAATAAATAAATAAACTTTAAAAATTATAAAAAGTATAAAATAGAAAACAAACTAGGCAAATATTACAGAAGTCAAGATAAAAAATAATGAAAAAAAACCCTAAAAAGCAATCCTGCAAATACAAAATATAATCATTAAAATATAAAATAATAGATGGGAGAAACTGTAGACTAGACACAATTAAAGAAAGAACAAATGATTCAGAAGGTAGTACTGAGTATTTAGATATACTTTACCACAGAGAGATAAAGAGATTAAAAATATTAAAGACCAAATAAGAGAAATGAAGGGTACAGAATTTTCAACAAAACTACTATTGTAATTCCAAAAGAGAGAATGGGTAATATCAAAAAATATAAGTCCTTAGTTCAAAAGTTCACCCCTAGTATTGAGAAGGATAAATTAAAAGAAATACACACCCAGAGGTATCATAATGAAACTGCATAATATGAAGAACAAGAGTAAATTTTAAGCATTATCAGAAAGAAAAGACAATACTTACAAAATAACAACAATTAAACTAAAAAATAAAGTCTCATTGGCAATACTAGATGATAGAAGACAATGAAAAAATATCTTCAAAATGCTGAGGGAAAATTACTGTCAATTTGCTAATTCCAAGTCAGCTAAGATATTATCAAGAATAAAATTAAAATAAAGATATTTGGAGCCAAATATAGAACAAAAGAGTTCACCATTCTCAGAAACTCACTGAAAAAAAATATTAAAGTTGCACACTACTTAAGTAAGAGAGTTCATCACCTACATAGTGGTGGTGGAGATGATATAGTTTAGTGGACACTAAAAGAATTATTGAGTTGATATTAAAACATGATGAAAGAATTAACTCATCTGATCAGCATCATCTTGAGTAGACTCATTGCCATCACCTCTTTCTTGTTCCCTAGCCCCCTGAGGCTACCCCCCGTTTTTGTCCATTTCTTGTTGATGCCATAATATTCGTTGTTTCTGTTGTTGATAATCTTTTACTGTGTAAGAGTGTGGTATGGCTTGAAAATGTTAGAATGTGAAAAAGGAGATACAAAGGGAAAGTGGAAGCCAGAAGTTCTACTTTCCTTATCTTGTATAGTTGCAGTCAAGAAATGGTCTAAGGTCTCATGGAACAAGAAATGGAGGTTTAAGTAGATTACAGATTTTATTTATATTCTTTAAATGTTTATTTTTGAGAGAGTGTAAGTGGGGGAGGGACAGAGAGAGGGGGACAGAGGATCTCTGAAGTGGGATCTGTGCTGACAGTAGGGAGCCAGATGTGGGGCTTTAACTCAGGAACAGTGACATCATGACCTGAGCGGGACTCTCAACCAACGGAGCCACCCAGGTGCCCCAGTAGGTTACAGATTTTAGTTTATTTTTATTTACTTATTTATTAAAAAAAAATTTTTTTTTCAACGTTTATTTATTTTTGGGACAGAGAGAGACAGAGCATGAACGGGGGAGGGGCAGAGAGAGAGGGAGACACAGAATCGGAAACAGGCTCCAGGCTCCGAGCCATCAGCCCAGAGCCTGACGCGGGGCTGGAACTCCCGGACCGCGAGATCGTGACCTGGCTGAAGTCGGACGCTTAACCGACTGCGCCACCCAGGCGCCCCTGCAGATTTTAAAGTAACCAATAAAATAACTAAAACGTTTAACTATAAACAATCGGGAGAAGGAGGGAGAAGGGGAAGAAGAGCTACAAAAAGCTACACCCTAATATTTTATAGTGGGGATTCAAGAGGCATTGCTTAAACTTGATAAATAAACAAATAGGATTATAAGCATATTATTTAGAATTACAGAGGTGACCAACAGAAGTTCTAAAATCACAAAAGGCTGAATGAAGTTAGTTGCCTGTGAGAAACCAGTATGGGGATGGAGTGGGAAAAGTTGGAGTTTTATTCTTCTTTAAATATTTTCCTGCTACTGTTGGAATTTTAAACCTTGTATATATATTACTTTACTAATTGTAAGAGTAAAAATACTGAAGTGACTTTTCTGCCTTGACACACAGGAAGACTTGCTTTGAAAGGAGAGGTAATTTGGGGAAGTCTGTCATATAAAAATTTCAGTATTACTTTTCTAGTTTGTGTTGACCAGTGGCTTTAAGAAGATAGAAAATCCCACTTAACTGAAACTAAATTTTTTATCCTGGCACCAGGCTCTCTATAATTATATCCCATATTACCCACCTCACATTGTCTATTGACACAGCCCTTTGCATATGTCTTCTGTTCTATTCTAGTTTGTCTGCTTCCTATCCTCACAGTTACTACTTATTTTAATATTTTTTCTACATTTTCTGATAGACTATGAGCTCCTGCAGTGCAGGGTCCATGAGTAGACGATCAACAAATAATTGTTAAATTAATGAATTTGATTGCTTTGAGGTTTTGCTTTTGCTTTTTCTCTAGAATCTTTCTGTCCCCAACTGCCTCCCACTTGCTGCAATTTCTTTCTTCTCAGAATTCCTATCATCAACACATGTAATCCATTATTGAGCAAATACATAAGATGCCTACTCTGTGCTGGGTCTGTGCCAGACCTAGGGCACACAGAGATGAATAAGATGGCTATAGTTGTTTTCCAGACACCAAGTAGATAAGACCCAGAGAGTGATCTAATTATTTCAGAGTACAATATAATCCTGAATTCTCTAATTGAATTAACTATCCCATATTTCTTTATTTTAAAAAAAATGTTTATTTCTGAGGGAGGAGAGAGAGATAGAGTATGAGCGGGGAAGGGACAGAGAGAGAGGGAGACACAGAATCTGAAGCAGGCTCTGACAGCTCAGAGCCTGACACGGGGCTCAAACTCACAAATGGTGAGATCATGACCTGAGCCAAAGTCAGCTGCTTAACTGACTGAACCACCCAGGTGCCCCAGCTATAACGTATTTCTTAACGGAAGTACAAATTAGTCACAACTTAGATGGAAGGATAAACTATATGTGTTATGTATATACGTAAAGAAGACCGTAAATATTAAATGAATGATGCAAAAAGCAATTGCTCAAAGAGACTGAAAACTTTGCAGTTTGTGAAGTTTAGAAATGTATCATGGGGTGAGATTTAAGTGGAAAGGAAGTGGGGAGAACTTGATTCCAAGGTAGGGAAAGGGGACAAAAAACAGAAGGCAAGTAAGCACGGTATATTCAAGCATAATCAAATTTAATTGCAGTAGAATAGATAGGTGGGGAAATATTGAGCCAGAACTGTTTGTGTGTCTGGTTATGGAGATTTTTGTTTTTGAAAGAAAGTTTTTGAGGGTGAAGATTACAAATCATTTGCTTCTTCTGATTTCGGTTCATTAATTGAAACTTCTGGAATTGAACTTAGCCTAGGAGGTAAATGTATAAACATATCAGTGCACCTGGTATTTGCTCTGTTCTAAATCAGCTCTATTTGGTCATTATTCCCAACACATATGCACTCAACTAGTGATTTAAATCTTACAACAATGAGAGCATTCAGAGACAGAATATAATTTTCATTTTACAGGCAAGAAAACTAAACTAATATGGGGAACAAATGCAAAAGAAAAGATTAAATTACTTTACAACTTACACCCCATTAACAAATCCTTGAAATAGGCAGAGTGACCTTCTTTTAGGAACTCAGCTGCCTCAATGTTAATACTTTGCCAAGGGCAAAAGGCAATCGTTAGCTTAACATTATTCTGACCTACAGGATACTGGAAGTCTACTTTAACTTGTAGAAATTCCTTTGGAAACTTCCTTTATCTCTACTCCCCAATATATATGTTAGCAATCATATTCCAAGCATACGGCCCACTGATATAACATCTGAAGGGTCTCATGACTGAGGTTTTATTAGACAGTAATAAATGACCTTTTCCTAACAATAGCTAGCCCCCTCAAGGTCCTGGGAAACTTGCTTCCAAAATTCCTTAGAGACTTATGCTATCCCTACCCCCTCCCAAGTTGAAAGTATATAATCAATTGCTTCTCACAACCCCAGTGCAGCTCTTTCTGACCACTGAGTCCTGTTTTTAATAAAACCACCTTTTTGCAACAAAGACATCTCAAGAATTCTCTCTTGGCTGTCAGCTCTGAACCCCAACATTTCCACATCATAAATAACCAGGAATTTGTCACGTGTTTTAAGAAAACTTTCCAAGCTTGGAGCTTACTTACAAAAGAATCCAACATTTGCATGGCAGAGATTGCTGGTCTCCTTGCATAATAGTAGAGTGTAAGGTTGAGTAATACCCCTGTCCTGTAGAGACTACATTTCCCAGACTTCCATGCAGCTAGGCTATACAACTGTTTTCACCAATGAAATGTGAATTGGAAGTGATTTATATACATCCCTCCCATTCTTCTGGCTTAAAAGGAATGGCTGCCCTGTGTTTTTCCCCCTTCTATTTCTTCTTCCTGGGAGCTGAAACCCAGATGTGCCTGCAATCCAACTTCAACCAAGTAGAAAAAGACAAGTCCCTTAATGCCTGGCTGCTCAAAAGGGTGATTCCCTAAAACCTGTTAGTATCTCAAGTTTCATCCAGGACCTACTGAACCAGAATCTGCATTTTAACAAGCTCTCAGGTGATTTACATTTGCATTAAGCTTTGAGAAGCGCTATTTTTGGGGACAGCAGATGAACATTATGGATGGAATGTTGGTCTTTTTTTTTTTTTTAATTTTTTTTTCAACGTTTTTATTTTTATTTTTGGGACAGAGAGAGACAGAGCATGAACGGGGGAGGAGCAGAGAGAGAGGGAGACACAGAATCGGAAACAGGCTCCAGGCTCTGAGCCATCAGCCCAGAGCCTGATGCGGGGCTCGAACTCACGGACCGCGAGATCGTGACCTGGCTGAAGTCGGACGCTTAACCGACTGCGCCACCCAGGCGCCCCGGAATGTTGGTCTTTGAACAACCTCATAAAGTAGAGCCATTGCTCTCCCTCCCTTCTCCCCTCCCCCCACCCCTGTCGTCCCCTTCCATAACCTGTTGTCTTCTTAAAGCTATTGAATTTTGCGGCCTCTTTGTTTAAGTAGCATAAATTCACACTAATATAATTTGCCTCATCTGTTGACCCAAAAGCAGGGCATGCATTTATTTAGGAAATACCTGCTGAACACATTTTATAGGCAAAGTACTGTTCAGGATATATTTATAGGTATAAATATATAAAAATACATGGAACATTATATATGTATACATATTGGATTTATAGAAATAATTTGGATTTTATGCATATGTAAATATATTTATATAAAAATAAATAATTTGGATAATATATATTTATTCCCAAATTATTTAAGGCTTAGATTTTTTCCCTTGAGTTTATAATTTAGTAGAGGAAAAAGACCCAGGAATATAAAAATTATGGATGCTATAAGAAAGTATTGGATATTTGCTAGTTTTAGTGGGGTTTTTTGGAAGTCTGTGGTAGAGAGAATAATGCTCCCCCAAAGATATCCATGTTCTAATCTCCTGAACCCGTGAATATGTTACCTTATATGCCAAAAGGAACTTTGCAGATGTGATTAAGTAAAGGATTTTAAGATGAGAAGATTACCCTAGATTATCCAGGTGGTACCAATGTAATCACAGGGCCCTTATAAAGAAGGAGACAGAGGCTTAGAGTTACAGGCAGAGCTATGAGGATGGAAGCAGGAGTTGGATGGATGCTGTTGCTGAAAGGGCTCAGTGAGACAAGGAATGCGGATATTCTCTAGAATCTGGAAAAGGTAAAAATTGGTTTCACCCCTAGAGCTTCCAGAAAGAGTACAGTCTTAAATTTTTTTTTTTTTTACGTTTGTTTACTTTTGAGAGCTAGATAGAGACAGAGCACAAGTGGGGGAGAAGCAGAGAGGGAGACACAGAATCCGAAGCAGGCTCCAGGCTCTGAGCTGTCAGCACAGAGCCTGACACAGAGCTCGAACCCATGGACTGTGAGATCATGACCCATGCTGAAGTCGGGCACTTGACCGACTGAGCCACCCAGGCACCCATAGTACCTTATGACTGAGACCATTCTTGGTCTCTGTCCACCAGAACTGTAGGGTGATACATTTGTTTTGTCTTAAACCACTAAATTTGTGATAATCTGTTACAGTAGCAATAGAAAACAAATATACAACTCTTCCATTTGGGGCAGCCATATCCTATACCCCAATATATATAAGTGGGAGGCAGAACCAGGCATTCCTTTCCTCATTATTGGCCAATTATATACTTTTGCTCAGGATATAGAACCTTGGGGGATTCAGGCAGACAAGGAATTAGAAATTACTCATGGGTGGGCACCTGGGTGGCTCGGTTGAGCATTGGACTCTTGATTTTGGCTTAGGTCATGATCTCATGGTTCATGAGTTCGAGCCCTGCGTTGGGCTCTGGGCTGACAGTGCAGAGCCTGTTTGGGATTCTCTCTCTCCCATTCTCTCTGCCCCTCCCCTGCTTATGCTCACTGTCTCAAAATAAATAAATAATAAAAAAACTTAAACAAAAATTGGTGGCAGGAGTGGCCAGACTGTTTCTGTAACATGACCTTGCCTGTGAAACCAGGCCAGAAGTTAGTTTTACCAAAGCAGGGGTCAGTGGGAGTTGAAAACAGACTTGTTCTAGAAAACTCTCTGGGCATGTGTAGGAATGAGTAAGTACAAAATAGGTTGCTCTCACATCCAGTTCTCACAGCATCAGATAATTCCAGAATGACTACTGGACAGCCACAATTCCTGTTTATAATCTGGTAGTGGAATACAGACATTAAAGAAACAAAATTTTTTTTTTAAAGTAACTTTCTTTTTTTTAATTTTTTTTTAACGTTTATTTATTTTTGAGACAGAGAGAGACAGAGCATGAACGGGGGAGGGTCAGAGAGAGAGGGAGACACAGAATCTGAAACAGGCTCCAGGCTCTGAGCGGTCAGCACAGAGCCCGACGCGGGGCTCGAACTCACCGACCGAGAGATCATGACCTGAGCCGAAGTCGGACGCTTAACCGACTGAGTCACCCAGGCGCCCCTAAAGAAACAAATGTTTGATTAAAGTTACTGGAGGGAAAACAGTACACAATCAGAGTACAATATAGAGGTGATTTGCAGGGACATCCTTCCATCTTTAGGCCTCCCTTACTGTGAACTTCATACAGGGCAACACAATTTTCTCATAGAGCATCTATCCTGTGTATATATATATATATATATATATATATATATATATTTTTTTTTTTTTTTTTTTTTAATTTTATTTATTTATTTTTTGAGAGAGAGACAGAGAGCAAGCTGGGGAGGGGCAGAGAGAGAGAGGGAGACACAGAATCCAAAGCAGGCTCCAGGCTCTGAGCTGTCAGCACAGAGCCCGATGCAGGACTCGAACTCACGAACTGTAAGATCATGACCTGAGCTGAAGTCGGATGCCCAACTGACTGAGCCACCCAGGCACCCATATCCAATATATTTTTAAAGCTACATTTCAGAAAAAAGAGAGAGACAAGACAAGAAACAGACTCTTAACTATAGAGAACAAAGTAATAGTTACCAGAGGGGAGGGGGGTCAGGAGTGGGTGAAATAGGTGGTGGGGATCAAGGAGTGCACTTGTGATGAGCAGTGTGTGCTGTATGGAATTGCTGACTCACTATATGGTACATTTAAAACTAACATAACACTGTATGTTAATATACTGGAATTAAAATGAGATAAACAGGTATATTTTATAAAACTATATGACTAAACATTTGGAAAATAGAGAATAAAACTACCAAACTACTACTACTGTAACCATACCATACAAATTCCCTCTTCAGTTTTTATTGTATAATCTGTAATAGATATTTGTGGTGTACTAGGTACAATGCACTCTGCTAAGCATCTTCTGTATATGATCTTATTTAATTCTCATAACAATCCTATAATGTAGATATTATTCCCTTGATTTCATAGAGAAGGAAACTGAGGTTCAGAGAGGTCACACAGCTAGTAACAACTGGATTCAAACAAGTCTTTTTTTTTTTTTAATTTTTTTTTTCAACGTTTATTTATTTTTGGGACAGAGAGAGACAGAGCATGAACGGGGGAGGGGCAGAGAGAGAGGGAGACACAGAATCGGAAACATGCTCCAGGCTCTGAGCCATCAGCCCAGAGCCCGACGCGGGGCTCGAACTCCCGGACAGCGAGATCGTGACCTGGCTGAAGTCGGTCGCTTAACCGACTGCGCCACCCAGGCGCCCCTCAAACAAGTCTTTATGACCATTAATCTTATGTACTTAAAATCATAATGCTCAATAAATTTGTCATAATCTTTCCGCTTAATGTTACAGACATCATTTTTATGTTTTGCAATATGGACAGTTTAAACACTTTTTCAGAATTTGGGGTCATTATAAAGTCCCTGTTACCTCAAGAAGTACCTCAAATATAATTCGAATTTCTTTGAAATTTCTCCTTTCATTTACAGGCCTTCTTCTCATCTAGAAAGCTTGAATTTCCCTCTCCCAGGATAATTTAGAGTTTGAAGAGGCCTCAGAAACCATGTATTCAAATTCTCTCTGTTTCCTGGGGGAACAGGTTCAAGACCAATAAGTGGAGGGCTACAGGTAACTCCCGACTATCTTAGGGCATTTTTTCTATCTTACTGGATCCAACCTAGGGTCTGAAACGGTTGTTAAAAACAACAGTAATACGTTACAATCAAGGCTGACCTATCTCCGCAGTATGCAAAGCTTTTTGACACGCATTTGTCACAAAATCCAGAGAGGGAGAGTTGGATATTTTTATTAATAAGCAGACAGACTCAGGTGAGGGGCGGGGCGAGGCCTCTCTCAGCTCTTCTCCCGCCTATATTAACAAGAAAAAAAATGCCCGTCTCGAGCGAACCACTCTTTCAAAAAAAGGGAGAAAGACTTTTTAAAAAAGACAGCCGCCAGAAAACCAACTCTGCACTCCGGCGGGGACCCGGCAGGGCGAGGCCAGGCCCACTTTGAGGTGGGCGCTGGGCAGCGGCGTGCATTGCGCAGGCGTGCACCTGTACTGGTGCAGGGGCCACAGGCTCGCGTTTGCCCGCCCCCGCCTCGCGCGCCCCCGCCTCTCCTGGCTTTCCATCCAGTAGGCCCCGCCTCGCCGGCTCTGCGCCGGGTCTTCTCCTGCAGTTGCCCTGTGGCTCCGTGGGCGGGTAAACTGCGTGTTGCTGCGTCATCGTCAGTGGCCGGTTTGAATGAGACTCTCGTCGCACCCGTGCTGCCGCCACTACCGCGCCTCCGCCTTGGCCGCCGCCACAGCTTCATCGCGTCCCTTTCCCTTCGACGCCCTTGCCAGGCCCAGCCTTCCTGCGCCGCCGCCGCCGCCCTTTGTGCCGCCATGCCGCTTTATTCAGGTGAGCTCTCTGCTCGCCCTGCGGTTCCGTTCTGTGCTAGGCCTCTGAGTAGGCCTGGCCTTCAGGCCGGGCACCCGGCTGAGCACGGGACGGGGGAGGGGATCGGGAAGGCGTGCGTCGGGGTGACTGCGGCGTGGCGATGACCCTGGCCCCTTTCTCTCTGCCCGCTATTTCTGAGCTCTGCAGCTTGAGGGACTGCTGCCCCTCCTGGCCCTGGGTGGGTGGGGGAGTGGAGATGGGGAGCGCAAGTCAGTCACTTGGAGTGGTGACTCTGCAGAATAGTTTCTGTCGCTGTCCTAGTGAACCGGGAGAGGTGAGGGTGTGTCCTGAGGCACCCGGGAGCAGGCTAGAGGTGTAGCGGGGCTTTTCTTGGGCTCATTAGTGGTAGCTGTGGAAGGGAGGGGTAAGGGCGGGATGGAAGGACTGGAGATGGAAGGTTAGCTTTCATCGTGCTTGGGGTTTCTGTCAGTAGCTTCCCATAGCTTACCCTTTGCAGCCTTTGGCTCAGGCACCCTTTTTATACCAATTTCAGTTTTATCCTGAGGCATACTGCGAACTTTTTGCTTTGCTTTCATTTCATCAGACGTTACATTGGGCTTCTGTGTCTGAAGCATAGCGTTAGCGTTGAGACTTAGATGAATACAGATATCCACAGGCGTCATTTCCTTTTAAATGGCGTTTGACAGTTTTTGTTTTATTTTATTTTGCGCCAAGGTATTGGCCAGGGATCACATTTTCACTTAGTTAATGGCCCTTGCTGTTTCTTAGTCTTATTCAAAATGGCACCTGAAATGTATGTAGTGGCTTCGGTTAGCTATGGATGTGTGATTCATTGGCCATTCCTGACTTTATCATGATTCCTTTATTGAAGATTCAGCATTTTCAAAGAATGGTATGAAACAAAGGAATAATGTTTAATCTTGAGGTTGATTCTTGATGTTCTAGAATCTTGAATACTTTAATGATTGCTCTATGTCTTTCTAAAGCCACGATTAACAGTAGAATGGTACTTGAAATATTCTATTTATGCAATGTAGAACTGAGGGGTTATCAATTAAGTAATGGCAATAAATACCAGTGTATGCTAATATGTAAACACACTACCAACATCTCTGTTCCCCTCAAAAATACTTAATATTCACCAAACTTTCTATCTTAAACATTAAGTTCTATCTTAAATATTTAATCATATCTTTTCCTTATTTCCAAAATGAGAGAATTGGGGTAGATTTCCAGGGTTTCTTCCTTTGACTTCTCCATTTTGAGATTCTGTATATCAGGTTCTGCAAAAACCTCTATATTAAAATGAGAATGTTTTAAGTACCATTTCATAAGTTTTAGTAAAAAATTAAATATCCAGATTTGTATATGGGTAAGGATAAGTGCCATAAAAATTAATATGTATACCTGGCACAAAGCTAGTGTTTTTATAATGTTGCTTTGTTTCAATCTTCAACATAATCCTGTGATACTGGTAGGATTCTCTTTGATGGGTGAGCAAAAAATTAAAGTAACTTGTTCATGGTGACACAGCTAAGTCAATTTCAGGTGGGTTCTTCATTATTTCTTAAATTTTTTTTTTTTTTAATTATTTTTGAGAGAGAGAGAGAGAGAGAGAGAGAGACAAGGCATGAGCAGGGGAGGGGCAGAGAGTGAGGGAGACACAGAATCTGAAGAAGGCTGCAGGCTCTGAGCTGTCAGCACAGAGCCAGACATGGGGCTTGAGCTCACAAACCGTGAGATCATGACCTGAGCCAAGTCGCACGCTCAACCAACTGAGCCACCCAGGTGCCCCTCTTCTTCATTATTTCTAATACTGTTTTGGTTTTGTCTTGTTTTTTTCTTGTGCTATTGTTTTATGTTCCTTGCTTATTTCAAGATTACAGTTGTGCCCTCTTCAAACCCATTTCCCCACCTGCTGCTAGAGTGATAACAATGTTCAAAATAGACTGAAGTGGCCTTTAAAAAAACCTTTAAGGAATTTTACATTTCTATAACATAAAGCCCAATGCCTGTATGTTTTAGCATGACTTATTTATCTTTCTTGACTTGATCCTTGGCCAGTTTCCAGTTCCAGCTTCTTACCCCTCTGGGAATTACTTAAATCTCAGAACACATAATGCAGTTTTATGCTTTTGATGTTTTTCTTATCTTTTCCAGGAATGCTTATATATGCAAAGTGTCTGGATAACATCTAATTTTTTCTTTGAGACTCAACTCAAAGTTGATAGCCAAAGGCACCCCTATAACTATTAGTTAAGCATCTGACTCTTGATTTCAGCTCAGGTCATGATCTCATGGCTTATGAGATCAAGTCCCTCATTGGGCTCTGTGCAGCTGGCCTGGAGGCTGCTTGGGATTCTCGCCCTCTCTGTCTGCCCCTCCCCGCCTTGCGTGTGTGCTGTCTCTCAAAAATAAATAAATAAACATGTTAAAAAAAAAAAAAAAAGTTGTGGGCACCTGGGTGGCTCAGTTGGTTGAGCATCCGACTTCAGCTCAGGTCATGATCTCACACTCTGTGAGTTTGAGTCCCGCGTAGGGCTCTGTGCTGACAGCTCAGAGCCTGGAGCCTGCTTTGGAGTCTGTGTCTCCTTCTCTCTCTGCCCCTCCCCTGCTCATGCTCTGTCTCTCCCTGTCTCAAAAATAAACATTAAAAAAAATTTTTTTAAAAAGTTGATAGTATACTGATATACTGACAGTATAGAGCCTGATTAAGGGCTTGAACTCACAAACCATGAGATCTTGACCTGAGCCCAAGTCGGACACTTAAGCGACTGAGCCACCCAGGTGCCCCTATTTTAACCATTTTTTAAGTGTACCTTTTTTTTTGGCATTAAGTACATTCACGTTGTGTGACCATCATCACTGTCTACCTTCAGAACTTTTTCATGTTCCTAGACTGAAACTCTGTACCTTTTAAAAATAACTCTGCCATTTCCCCTCACCCACAACTCCTGGCAGCCTCCATTCTACTTTCTGTCTCTATGAATTTGACTACTGTAGGTACCTTACATAAGGGAAATCATAGTATTTGTCCTTTTGTATCTGGCTTATTTTGCTTAGTGTATCATCCCATGTTGTATAGCAGGTGTAAGAATTTCATTACTTTTAATTTTTTTTATCTTAGAGTACGCGCATAGACAAGGTGGGGAGAGGGGTAGAGGGACAGAGAAAGAAACATAGGTAGGCTCCATGCTCAGCAGGGAGCCTGATCTGGGGCTCAGTCCTATGACCCTGGGATATGACTTGAGCCTAAATCAAGGGTCACATGCTCAACTGACTGAGTCACCTAGGCACCCCTGAATTTCATTAGTTTTTAAAGCTGAATACTGTCCATTGTATGTCTGTACCGTATTTTGTTCATCTGTTGATGGACACTTGGATTGCTCACATCTTTTAGGTTATTCAGAATAATGCTCTGTAAACACTGGGTGTACAAATATTCATTTGAGTCCTTGCTTCACACTTTTGGGTATATATTTAGAAATGGAATTGCTGGATCACATGGTAAGTTTAATTTTTTGAAGACCCTCCATACCTTTTCCACAGTGGCTGTACTGTATTTTATATTCCCATCAGGAATATAAAGGGTTCTAGTTTATTTACATCCTCAGCAGCACTTGGTATTTTCTTTCTCTTCTTCTTTTTTAATAGCCATCCCAATGATTAAAGTAGGATTCTTTAATAATTTAATTGTATCTTTGGATTTTTCTTAATATTTGACCACTTCTGGCTTAGGAACCCCACCTTTCAATTCTCCCATGGAGCTTTTCTTATAATCCAGAATCTGTATTCCTTGACCTGTTTTAAATATGCTTTATCTTTACAAGCATTTTTTTCTTCTCTCAAATTATCTTTCTAAACTTTCTTTTTCTATTCCAGTTGTATGTACTAATTTTAATAGTTGCTTAGTTAAACATATTTTGAAGTCCTTGAACCTCATTCTGGGAAGTATTTCAGTGTGATCATATTTTGCTGAGATTATTAGGGTAGGATTCAGAAGACTTGAATATTTACTATTTTGTGATGTTAGTGAATCAGTCATGTTAAGACCCCATTTCTGTGTCAAGTAGGAAGTTGGGTTAGATTCATTTAAATTTTATTCAGGACCTACTGCATTCACATCATTCCTGATAAGGTAGGCATTGTGAGCATATTAAGAGGAATGACAGGCTAGTTCTTGAAAGCCAAACTAATAGGTTCCCTGGGGATCTTCTAAATCTAAAGTCCTGTTATTTTATAAATTAAAAAAGTAAATTATGGTTTTATTTCCAGTTACTGTGAAATGGGGAAAGGAGAAGTTTGAAGGTGTAGAATTGAACACTGATGAACCTCCAATGGTGTTCAAGGCTCAGCTTTTTGCACTGACTGGAGTCCAGCCGGCCAGACAGAAAGTTATGGTGAAAGGAGGAACGTTGAAGGTAAAGTCCAAATTTTCATTATATGATATTATATAATGACTGGAAAGACCAGAAAATGCAGCAGTTGAGGTATTTTATTTGGTGAGAGTATATAGTCTATGAGATTAAAGTGGTTTTATTCATGTTAGTGTAGGAAAGAACATTAAAGCATCATCAAAATTTTTATTTTAAAATGCATTGTATCAGAATACTCCTGGGGGGTCAGAGGAGTGTGGAACTTTCCATGTATCTCTGTTTGGATTTTTTTCCTGTGAGGGTGTGTTAAAAGTATTTTGTTTAGACACATACAAAAATCTGTGTATATATCCTTAGTAATTTTCTGTTATAGGAGTGGAGAAAATTTTATCTCTGTTAGAAATATGGAAGTTGCTTAAAAGGAAAAGACCACAAGGTATTTTTGTACATACATTCAAATGTTGTAAATCAAAGTATTACAACATCTTTACCAAAGCCCCAGTTCTGGAATACTGGAAAACTGTTAATTTTTTCTTTTGGCCTGTTTTGCATTCTACTCATTAAAAAGGAGCTCCTATCACTTAAGAGTAATTACTATCTAACACCTACTTGGTGACAAAAAATTTTGCTTAAAAAGAGCAGGGAACATAATTTTCCCTTGGAATGATCACATTGACTACAATTATGAGTTTAAGCTTACTGGCATCATTGGTGATGGGCCACAAAAAGATGCAAGTATTATTGTTTGTAATACTATGTAAGTATAGTTTTAAAAAGGTACTATCCTCAAGAGTTAGGTATGAAATACTGAAGAGCTGTAGGTAACTATAGAGATAGGGCTTGGTTGCCCCTGTAAGCTGGGCAGTAAGAGATGTTGGTGAAGAAAACATTGTTTTCCCTCCAAGTTACAGTATGAGCTTTTGGTCATTAGGGAGGTTGGTAACCTAATTTGTGGTGAGCTGTATACTGGTGGTATACTGTGGAGAATTACAGAAAAATGGTAATTAAATGAAACTGACTACTAATAGTTATCACTTAATGAATACTTACTCTGTTCCAGGCTTTTATTTTCTTTAATTCTCACCTATATGTATTTTAAAAATGAGAATAAATGTGTTTTATAATTTCATAAATGAGAAAACTTAGCATCAGAGAGATTATTATTATTTTAAGTGTTTATTTTTGAGAGGGAAGGAGGAAGGAGCAGAAAGAGAGGGAGACAGAGGATCCAGAAGTGGGCTCTGCACTCATAGTAGAGAGCCTGATGTGGGACTCGAACTCGAACCGTGAGATCATGACCTGAGCTCATGTCCATCTTTAACAAGCTGAGCCTCCCAGGCACCCCAGTGTCGGAGAGATTTAAGTAATATATAGTAAGGCACCAGAAGATTTACAAGTCAGGCAGATCTGGGTTCATTTTCCAATTTTGTGTGAGCTCAGATAACTAAGTGATCTGAGGGAGCATATATAGTTACCATTCCTTATGATTTGTAGTAATAACCCTTAAACTGAGAAGGGCATTTAGGAAGTTACTGTTGTGCTTTGAAGCAGGGTGTCCAGAGAGCTAATTAGTGGCACCATCAAAGGGAAGCATATTGAGTGCCTGGCATCTTCAGTAAAAGGGAAGGAGTAACATATGTGGAGTTTAAGAAACAAAATAGATGAACATAGGTGAAGGGAAGAAAAAATAAAATAATAAAAACAGAGGGAGGCAAACCATAAGAGATTCTTCACTTTAGAGAACAAACTGAGGGTTGTAGGAGGGGAGGTTCGTGGGAGGGTTGGGCTAAATGGGTAATGGGCATTAAGGAGGTGCTTGTGGTGAGCACTGGGTGTTGTATATAAATGATGAATGAATCACTAAATTTACTCCTGAAACCAATACTACACTTTATGTTAACTAACTTGAGTTTAAATAAGTCTTGGAAGAAAAAAAAAAAAGGAAAAGTACTGAGGTTAGGCAAAATACCTGTGGGCCAATCATGGCATGAAAAAAAATACCTGGTTGTAATTGAATATATTGAGGTGAAAGTATTTAATTGCTTCATAGATGTGAAATTTAGGATTTGACAAACATTTGTAGACACAGCAGATATTATTAAGGGTTAGTTTGCCTTTGGTAATCCTGGTATAATTTTTTCTTAATGTTTATTTATTTTTGGGGGAGAGAGTGTGAGTGGGGGAGGTGCTGAGAGGGAGAGGGACAGAGGATCTGAAGTGGGTTCTGCACTGACAACAGAGAGCCTGATGCGGGGCTCAAACTCATGACTTGAGCCAAAGTTGGAAGTTAGACACTTAACGAACTGAGCTACCCAGCAACCCCCCTGGTATAATTTCTAATAGCACTTTGATTCCTAAGAATCTCCTACTTTTGGTAATAAATTATATAATTGTTCTAATTATGTAGATCTTATTTTATAAATTACTCTTCATTCCTGTCCTGTAAGTTAGTTATTAGCTTTGCTAGTTCCATACATGCAACAAACATGCAAAAAAATTAGTATCTGTCATCAATTAAATGTTTTTTAGTCTTTTTGGAACTGTTAGGTTTATTGTCTTTTAGATTGTGGCTTTTGTAGTTTAAGCAATTGTTAGACTTACTGGCTTTAAGACTGTGCATGTGTGCCCTTGTGTGTGTGAGTGGAGGAGGGGCAGAGAGAGAGGGAGACTGAGAATCCTAAGCAGGCTCCCACTGTTAGTGCAGAGCCCGAAGTGGGGCCCCCATCCCAGGAACTGTGAGATCATGACTTGAACTGAAATCAAGAGTTGGGATGCTCAACCCACTAAGCCAGCCAGGTGCCACCCCCCCCCCCCAAGTATTTTTGATTATAGTAATTTTAAGTAAAATGTACATAAAGAAAAAACTGTTTTGGAGTAGCTTTTTTTGTTTGTTTTTTAAAGTATATTTCTTTTGAGAGAGAGCGGGGGAGGGGCAGAGAGAGAAGAGAGAGAGAATCCCAAGTAGGTTCCACACTGTCAGTGCAGAGCCCAACATGGGGCTTGAATCCATCAACTGTAAGATCATGACCTGAGCTGAAGTCAAGAGTCAGACACTTAACTGACTGAGCCACCCAGGTGCCCCTGGATACCTTTAAAATTAGTTGATTATTAGAATATGTTCAATTTATACAGCTGTGGTTAAATGTTTTTTATTTGTCTTTAAAACAGGATGATGATTGGGGAAACATCAAAATAAAAAATGTAAGTATTATCATAACACTTATTATAATGCAATTTCTTTATTATTATACCAAAATACATTCTAAATGCCTTTTTCCATATATATGTATATGTTCCAGCACTATCTGTTGAAAATACTTTCCTTTTCCCGTTGACTCATCTTGGAGTCTTTCTTGAAAATCACTTGGAGTTTTATTTTTGGACTCCTGTGTCATTGATACATTTGATTACAACTTAGTTACTAAAATTTGTAAGTCTTGAAATGAGATTAAGTTCTCCAACCTCTGCCAGAATATTTTAGCTTCTTTGCATTTTCTTATAATTTTAGAATAAGTCTGTTAATTTTTACAAACGGACTCCTGGAATTTTGAGATTGTATTGGTTCTGTAGTTCATTTTGGGGAGAATGGGCATCTTCCTATTGAGTATTAAAATGCTTAACTATGATGTACTCTATTTAGGCCTTTATATTCTCTTAGAATTGTGTCGCTTCTCTGTGTAGATAGAGATCTTCATGGTTTTTGTTAGATTCTTGGAATGTAGTGTTTCTTGGCTGTTGAAAATGATATTTTAAAAAAATTTTGTTTTCGAGTTCATGGGTAGATCGGTTTGTTTTTATCCTGACCTTACTGAATTCACTTAATACTTTGAGTAGTTACTTTCTAGATCCCCTTGGGGCTTTTTATGTACATACGCATGTTTTCTGCAAATAGAGTTATTTTTACTTCTTCCTTTCCAGTCTTTAAGATTTGTTTCTTTTTATTGCCGTACTTCCCTGGGCTAGGACTTCTAACACATTGTTGAATAGAAAGTGATGAAAATGGGCATCCTTGTTTTATCCTAGCTCACTCATTTCATGAAGACCTTTTAAATTATGAATGGCTGTTGAATTTTGTTAAGTGCTTTTTGTGGTTATTAAAAAGGTCATATGATTTTCCTACTTTATTCTGATAATCTGGTTAGTCTTCTTGATTTTTAATTGTTAAACCTGGTATTCCTGGGATGTGTGGCTTTCATACTTTTTGGTGTTTGTGACCCCATTTATACTCTATTATTATTTCTAAACCCCAAAGAGTTTTATATATGTGAGTTATATCTATTGATATATTAGAAATTAAAACTGAAATTAAACTATTTAGAAATAACAATAACAGACGCATTACATGGTAATTTTTTTTTTAATGTTTTCCAAAAAATACATGCAATGACTGGCAGTGTTCTATGTTTTTGCAAATCTCTTTAAAAGCTAGCTTAATTAGAAGATAATTGAACTCTCATATTTGTTTCTGCATTCAGTACGTTGTGATATGTTGTTTTGGTTGAAGTATTTATAAGAACTCTGGCCTCACATAGTCAAATAGTGGGAAAAGGGAGTGGTCTTTTAAGATAAAATCGTGAACATTCTTCTTTCCTAGTACACCAGAACTTAACATGTGATAGTTTATAATTGGTTAGTTTGTGGTAGAAACCACATCAGTGACCTTTCCAACATAAACATCTATTTGTCTGTTTTGCACTTACAATGGATCTTAATTCTTGTGCATGATTTTGTAACATCATGTATTGGTCATTTGGAAAACACTCGTTTCCTAAGTTTTTTAGATCTTACATATGTTAATGTATTTTAATATACAATACCAAAAAATGGCATTCATTAATATCACCACCAACCTCAACAGTACATAGAGCTGCCAAGTACCTAGTGACAGATGTAACATTCTAATTTTCACTCAGAAGCTCTAATTTTGTCATCAACTATAGTCAGTTTTTCCTAAGGCATCAAGCTCACTTCATTTATTTTTGAGAAAATATTGGCTAAATAGTCAAGTATAAAAACCCATAATTTGTAGTTGTTGTAAGTAAAAATGGTATTTCATTACAAAAGCAACTACTCCAGGGGTGCCTGGGTGGCTCAGTCGGTTAACCATCCAACTTTGGCTCAGGTTATGATCTCACGGTTCATGAGTTCCAGCCCTGCATCGGGCTATGTGCTGACAGCTTAGAGTCTAGAGCCTGCTTTGGAATCTGTGTCTCCCTCCCTCTCTGCCCCTCCCCCCCTCCTCTCTGTCTCTCTCTCTCTCTCTCTCTCTCTCAAAAATAAACATTAAAAAAAATTAAAAAGAAGGCAACGAACTAGTTGCTAGAACTGGTTTGCAACTCAGATGTTTATGAAAGCTTATCCTGAAGAAAATAATCATACTTTGGTATGCAGATGTGTTGTTTTCATTGATTTTATTTTTTAAATAGATTTTGTTTTTTAGAACAGTTTTAGGTTCATAGCAAAAACTAAGTGGAAGATACAGAGCTTTCCCACATATCCTCCTCCCTACAAATGCAGAGCCTTCTCCATTACCAACATCCCCTACACATAATTTGGCACATTTGTTGTAATTGATCAGCATGCATTGACACATCATTGGTACCCAAATCCATGGTTTACATTAGGTTTCACTCTTGGTGTTCCACATCCTGTGAGTTTGGACAAATGTATAATGACATGTATTCCCTAATATGGTATCATTACAGAATAGTTTTACTGTTCCCCGCCCCCCCAACTCCCAAATTCTGTATGCTGTGCCTGATCCCTTCTTCCCTTCAGCCCTCTGATAACCATTGATATTTTCATTGTCTCATGGTTTGGCCTTTTTCCAGAATGTCCCATATTGGAATCCTACAGTATGTGGACTTTTCAGATTGACTTCTTTCTTTTTTTTTTTTTTTTTTTTTTTTTTAAATTTTTTTTTTTTTCCAACGTTTATTTATTTTTGGGACAGAGAGAGACAGAGCATGAACGGGGGAGGGGCAGAGAGAGAGGGAGGCACAGAATCGGAAACAGGCTCCAGGCTCTGAGCCATCAGCCCAGAGCCTGACGCGGGGCTCGAACTCACAGACCGCGAGATCGTGACCTGGCTGAAGTCGGACGCTTAACCGACTGCGCCACCCAGGCGCCCCGACTTCTTTCACTTAGTAATCTACATTTAAGTTTCCTTCATGTCGTTTCATGGCTTTGATAGTTCAGTTCTTTTTAGCGATGAATAATAGTCCATTTTCTGGATATACCACAGTTTATTCACCTCCTGAAGGAGATCTTGGTTGCTAGAAGTTAAGTTTTTTTTTTTTTTAATTTTTTTTTATTGGATGCTTTCCATTCCATAGCACAGAATATGAAAAAGGAATGTACTCAAAGGTTGAGATTTAATAATCATTTTTACCAGTTCATTTGATGTCATTACTTTGATATGTGTTAAACTGTTAAAATTTTTTGCACTATTAGTGCAAGTGTCTGCACAATGAACAAGGGACAGTAACTTCCTTGGTATTATGAAAACAGCTTTGATTGTGTTGACTCTGTGAAAGAATTTTAGAGGGGTTGACAAACACTTGGAGAACGGGACAAACCCATTAAATCATGTATTTATCTCATTTATATATTGCTGGATTTTATTTTCTCATTTTTAAATTATTACTATTTTTTTAATGTTTATTTTTGAGAGAGAGCGCAAGTGGGAGAGGAGCGGAGAGAGAGGGAGATACAGAACCCGAAGCAGCTCCAGCTCTGAGCTGTTAGCACAAAGCCTGACTCAGGCCTCAAACTCACCATGAGATCACGACCTGAGCTGATGTTGGATGCTCAACCAACAGAGCCATCCAGGCGTCCTTCATTTTTTTAAAAAGGATATTCATATATATGTTCATGAGGAATATTAGTTTTTTTATTTGGGGATGTATTCCCTCCCCTTTCTTTTCTAAATGAGTTTGTGTAAGATTAGTATTATTTCTGTAAGTACTTGATAGAATTCATGGATAAATTATCTGGACCTGGATTTTCTATGTTGGAATTTGATTAATACTCAGTTTCTTTAATAGATACAGGGTATTTAGATTTTCTCTTTTTTATGTCCATTTTGGTGATTTTTCTCTTTGAGAAAATTTGTTTAAATATATGGAATTTATTGGCATAATAGTCATTGCCAGAATAGTCATTAATTATTCTTTTGTATTTATCTTTATTTGTTGATATTTCCCCTCTTCATTCCTGATACTAATGTGTCTTTGCTTTTTTGGGGGGGAGGGTGGTTAGTGTTGCTAAGGATTTATCAGTTAATCTTTTCAATTTTTGACTTTGTTGATATATTACCTATTTTCTATTTTATTGATACCTACTTTTTAAATTATTTCCATTTTTCCTACCTTGGATTTACATTGCTTCATTTTATTGCTTTTTAAGGTGTGTGCTTAAATCATGGACTTTTTTTATATCTTCTTTGTTCATGTAGACACTTAAAATTATTTATCTTTAATTACTTGTGGTTGTATCCACAACTTTTGGTATACTATGTTTTTATTATGCAGTTAAATATTTTCTTATTTGTTTTTTTTGACTGATTGTTTAGAACTATGTTGTTTCATCTCCAGTTATCTGGGCCTTTTTCTAGTATATTTGTGTTATTCATTTCTAATTTGATTCTGTTACAGTCCCATAACATACCAATATTATTTCGGTCCTCTGAAATTCATTGACCCTTGTTGTATGGGCCGTGTATGGCCCAGAAAGCCTACAATATTTATTGTATAGCCCTTAATAGGAAAAGTTTGCTGCCTCTTAGTATAAAGAGTCCTAAGATGATGTTTTTGAACTGCTGCTCTAGGGTTTATAGTACATATCTTTAACTTATCTGCCTTAAATAACAAATGACTTCAAGTATAATGTAAGATTTTTCTGATAGTATACTTCCATTTTTCTGGTCTTTGCTGCTATTGTCATACAATTTATTTCTACATGTTAGAAATCTTATACTTGATTCCTATTTTTGCTTTAAATAGTTATCATTTAAAGAGGTTAAAAATGTATAAAAGTCATATTTACCATTTTTGTCATTCTTCCCCTTGGATCCAAATATAAATTTCCAGCAGATACCATTTTCTCCTGCCTGAAGAACCTCTACATTTCTTGCAGAGCATATCTATGAATTTTTCTCATAGCTCATTTTATTTTTCTGAAGAGCTCTTTCTTTATGTCACCTTCATTTTGAAAGACATTTTTGATAGGTATAGAATTCTAGATTAACACTTTTTCAATACATGAAAACTTTTCTGATTTGCATAGTTGCTGTCATTCTTTTGTTCCTTTGCATGTAATGGTTCTAGTTTTCCTGATGCTTTTGAGATTTTTCTCATTGTTGCTTTTCAGCAATTACGTGTTTTGGAGAGGTTTTCTTTATGTTCTGTTTGAGCTTATTGAATTTGTGGGTTTTTAGTTTTTATTACATTTGGAAAAGTTTCAGCTGTTTCTTTAAGTATGTCTTCTGTGTGCCCTTCCTTCAGTCTCTTTTTTTTTTTTTTTAATGTTTATTTATTTTGAGAGAGAGAGTGAGAGAGACAGAATCTCAAGCAGGTTTCCCACTGTCACCGTGGAGGAGCCCCATGTAGGGCTCGAACCCACAAACTGAGATCATGATCCCAGCTGAAATAAGAGACGCTCAACCAACTGAGCCACCCAGGTGCCCCTCTCCTTTTTTGAGACTACAGTTAAACATATATTGGGTAGCTTTGCCCATTATACAGTTTTGGTTCCTTGAATTTGTGTGTGTGTGTGTGTGTGTGTGTGTGTGTGTGTGTGTGTGTGTATCCATCTTTCTCTTTTTTTTAAATGTTCATTTATTTTGAGAGAGAGAGGGTGCATGTGTATGAGGGAGGGCAGAGAGGGAGAGAGAGGATCCCAGGCAGGTTCCACACTCAGCACAGAGCCTAATGCGGGGCTCTATCTCAGGAACTGTGAGATCATGACTTGAGCTGAAACCAAGAGTTGGACCCCTAACCGACACAGCCACCCAGGTGCCCTGTATCTTTTCCTCTCTTGATGGATATTTGTGTTTATACTTTTTGACTACTATGAACAAAACTGCAGTGAACCTTCATTTTCCTTGAGTAAATACCTACGAGTGATGCATATTTTCATTTTCCTTGAGTAAATACCTAAGAGTGAAATTGCTGGATCATGTGGTTAAGCTATATATTTAACTTTGTAAGAAACTGCCAAATACTTTCCATAGTGGTGGTTGTACCATCGTACATTCCTGTGAACAATGTATGATGGATCCAGTTGTTCTGCATCATCACAGCATTTGATTGTTGTCAGTTATTTTTCTTTTCACCTTTGTGGTGGGTGTATAGTGATGCTTTCTTGTGGTTTTAGTTTACATTTATGTGATGACTAATGATATTGAACAAATTTCATGAGCTTATGGGCAACTTGTTTATCTTCTGTTTGTGAAACATCTGTTCAAATCTTGACCCATTTTTAATTGGATTATTTTCTTAATTGCATTTTGTATATTCTTTAAAAAAATTTTTTTTAATGTTTATTCATTTTTGAGAGACAGTGACAGAGCTTGAGTGGGTGAGCGGCAGAGAGAGAGGGAGACACAGAATCTGAAGCAGGCTTCAGGCTCTGAGCTGTCAGCACAGAGCCTGATGGGAGGCTTGAACTCATGATGTGGGATCATGACCTGAGCCAAAGTCAGACGTCCAACCGACTGAGCCACTCAGGCGCCCCCCCCCCCGTTTTTAAATCTCTTTGCATTTTGTATATTCTTTATGTATATTGGAATCAAGTCTTTTGTGAGATACATGTGCTGTGATATTTTCTCCTAGTTTGTGTTTTTTAGTCTTTTATCTTAACGTGTTTTGTTGAGTAGTTTTAAATTTTGTTGAAGTATAATTTATCAGTTTCTTTTATGGTTTTGACTATTTGTGTCCCATCTAAGAAGTCTTTGCATGTGTCAAGGTCACAAGAGACTTCTGTTTTCTAAAACTTTTACAAGTTTTAGCTTTTATATTTAGGTATATCGTCTGTTTTGAGCAGACTCTTGTGTTTGTTGTTAACTAATGGTTGGCGGTTTATTTTTTTTTCCCATATGAGTGTTCACTGGTGAGAGCACATGTAAGTCTGTTTCTGGATTCTATTCTGTTGGTGTGTGTATATGTACCTTTATACCAATATTCACTTCCCACAGTCTTGATTATTCAAGACGTGAAATCCAGTAATATTGTTCTTCTTTTTCAAAACTATTGGCTTTTCTAAGATCTTTGCATGTCCTTTGCACTTTTTAGATTCAGCTTATTTTCTAAGAGTCTGCTGGGAGTTTGATTGGAATTACATTGATACTATATATCAAATTGGGACTTTTTTTTTTAAGCTTATTATTTTGAGAGAGAGTGGGGAGGGGTGAGAGAGAGGGTGAGAGAGAATTCCCATTAACAGTGGGACCATGACCTGAACCAAAATCAAGAGTCAGATGCTTCACTGACTGAGCTACCCAGGCACCCCTCAAATTGGGACATCTTAATATCGAGTCTTCTAGTTTACAAGCAAGGTATATACCTCTCCATTATTTAGATCTTAAAATTTCTCAAAACAGTGTTTTATATTTTCAATATAGGGTCTTACACATGTTTTGTTAAATGTCAGTAAGTATTTCATGGTTTGATGCTATCATAAAGGTGTTTTTCAAATGTCATCTTTCGGCTTATTGCTAATGTATAGAGGTAGAATTAATTATTGTATATGGATCTTGTGTCCTGTGATTTTGCTGATTTTTACATATTGGGGTTTAGGATAATGTAGGTTGGTATACAGTCATGTTGCAAATAAGAATGGTTTTATTTTTTCCTTTTCAATTTCCCCTTTTATTTCTCTTTTTTTCTTTGCTTTATTTCACTGGTTAGGATTTTCAGCAGTGTTGAGTAGAAGTGGTTGATAGTAGACATCATTGCTTTTTCCCTGAATCTTAGGAGAAAAATCTCCAGTCTTGGCTGGAGTTGTTTTACAGATGTTCACCATTAGTTTGAAGAAGTTCTTTTCTGAAAGATTTTTTACACGTTTCATAGAATTCTCCAGTGAAGCTTGGAGCTTTCTTTGTGGGAAGACTTTTAGTTAAGATTTAGTGTATTTAATAAATATGGGACTGTTCAGATGGTAAATTTTCTTTTACATGAGTTTTGGCAATTAGTATCTTTTAAGGAATTGGTCCATTTAATTTACAGTTTAAATTGTTGACTTGATTGGCATAATATACTCTTAATATCCTTTAATTCTAGGGTTTGTAGTGCTATTTTCTCTCTCTCTCTCTTTTTTCTCTTGTATTGGCAAATTGTGGTTTGTCTCACTTTTTTCATTATCTACCCAGAGGTTTGTGTCAATTTCATTGATACCCCCACCCCCACAGAAGAATCAACTTTGCTTGTTCACTTATTATTTTAATGTTTTCACTTCTTTGCTTCATTTCCTTCTTTTACTTTTTTTTAAATTTATTTGTTTTGAGAAAGAGACAGCATGCACAGGGGAGGGATAGAGGGAGGGAGGGAAAGAGAGAGAGAAAGAGAGAGAGAGAGAAAACCCCAAGTTGACTCCGCACTGTCAGCACAGAGCCCAAAGTGGGGCTCCGTCTCCCAAACTGTGAGATCATGATCTGAGACAAAATCAAGAGTTGGACGCTTAACTGACTGAACCACCCAGGGGCCCCTACTTTGGTTTTAATGTATGCTTTTTCTAGCTTAATTTATTATTAATTTATTTTAAGCCTTTTGCTTGTTTAACATTTATCTCTTTTGCCCAATTTTTTTATTGTGTGTTTGCCTTACTGATTTTTTTTTTTTAGGTGCTTTTTTATAGTGTAATTTTTTTTTCTAGTTTTTCCTTTTAAATTTTGACTGGTGATTTAAACTTGGAAGTTTTCAAGATTTTTGCAGTCAGTGACATTAGTTCTTTCATCTTTTATGTCAATTTTAGAAAATCTTCCAGGAAAGCAAGATATATTTTGGATTCACTTACATGTTTGTGTAATTATCTCATTTTTTACATCTTTAATTTGTAATTCATTTCGGGTATGGCATACCATGAGGTGAGAACTGATTATTTTTTTTCTAAATTATTGTTTAGTTTTCCTCAACATTCTTCATTGCATAATCTATTTTCTTTAGTCTTTATTCTTTAGAAATTTCTTAGCTATTATTATGGGTATAAACTTGCTACATGAATGAATCCTTTTGTAAAGTTTCAGAAAGAAATAATTTGGAATCACATCTTTACAGTACTGTTTCCAGTTTAGAAATTGGATAGTGCTGTGAAAATGTTGGGGTTCAGGAGTGATAGGTCATGAAAGAATTCTTTACATGTCTTTGATACAGAAGGGGTGGTTTTATTAAAGCACAGGGCAGGATCTGTGGGCAGAGAGAGCGGCACTGAGATGGTGAGGAGTGACAGATACATACTTTCAAGTTGCGAGGGGTTTAGGGATAGTATAAGTCTCTAAGGAATTTGGAAGCAAGGCTTCTAGGACCTTAAGGGGCTGTTAGGATAAGGTTTTTCACTACTGTCTAGTAAAACTTGGTCATGAGACTCTTTAGATGTATATCAGTGGGCTACACGCTTGGAAGATGATTGCTAACATATAGCTTGGGAGGGGGGTAGAGAGAAAGGAAGATTCCAAAGGAATTCCTTTATAGGATCCTGGAGGTCAGGCTAATGTCAAGCTAAGGTTGCCTTTTGCCTATAGCAATGTATAAACACTGAGGCAGCTAATAAGCTCCTTGAGGAAGGTTCCTCTTACTGTCTTGGGTACTTGTCAGTGGGCTATAAATTGTAAGGAATTTTCATTTTTTTCTATATTTCTTTTTAACTTTGTTTTCTACATCAATCATTACCTTCAGTTTATTATTTAGGTATGGTTTTTGATTTTGTTTTTGTTTTTTTTTTTTTTGTATCTCTAAAGCTTTATAGGTTTTTTTTAAAATTAAAGTAGTACATATATCTTGTTAGGTTTACTTTTTTAAATATTTTTTTCTTTTATATTTCTAAAATTATTGCAAGTATATTCTTTAAGTATTTGGTTTTCTTAGGATAGTTGTCTTTGGAAAAAGATTCTTTAGTGATGGTTTAGTATTGCTTTGCCATTATCTTACAGAAAGCTTAAGTTAAAAATAACAGGTGATGGAGTGAAGGTTATTGGAGTTCAACATAGGTACTATGAAGACTGAGTTTGTTAACTTTATTAATTTTCTTTCTTTGTATTTATTTAAGTTTATTTTTTATTTTTTTAAATTTACATCCAAATTAGTTAGCATATAGTGCAACAATGATTTCAGGAGTAGATTCCTTAGTGCCCCTTCCCCATTTAGCCCATCCCCCCTCCCAAAATCCCTCCAGTAACCCTCAGTTTGTTCTCCATATTTATGAGTCTCTTATGTTTTGTCCCCCTCCCTGTTTTTATATTATGTTTGTTTCCCTTCTCTTATGTTCACCTGTTTTGTCTCTTAAAGTCCTCATCTGAGTGAAGTCATACGATTTTTGTCTTTCTCTGACTAATTGCACTTAGCATAATACCCTCTAGTTCCATCCACGTAGTTGCAAATGGCAAGATTTCATTCTTTCTGATTGCTGAGTAATACTCCATTTTGTGTGTGTGTGTGTGTGTGTATACACATACATACACATACACACGCACACACGCACACACACACACACACACACACACACACACACACCACATCTTCTTTATCCATTGATCCATTGATGGACATTTGGGCTCTTTCCATACTTTGGCTATTTTTGATAGTGCTGCTATAAACATGGGGGTGCATGTGTCCCTTCGATACAGCACACCTGTATCCCTTGGATAAATGCCTAGTAATGCAGTTGCTGGGTCGTAGGGTAGTTCTGTTTTTAGTTTTTTGAGGGACCTCCATACTGTTTTCCAGAGTGGCTGCACAAGCTTGCATTCCCAACTTTATTAATTTTCTTAAAGCCTTTATTTTTAACTTATATACCCAACATGCGGCTCAAACTCACAGTCCCGAGATCAAGAGTTGCATGCTCCACTGACTGAGCCAGCTAGGTGCCCCAGCCTGATTAATTTTCTAATTTTAATCCTCATGTAGAAATATTCATCTTCTTTTTTTTCTAACTTCTACTTCTGGCTTTTTTTTTTTTAATTTTTTTTTTTTTACATTTATTTGGTTTTTGAGAGACCTAGAGAGACAGCACAAGTTGGGAAGGGGCAGAGAGAGAAGGAGACACAGAATCTGAAGGAGGCTCCAGACTCTGAGCTGTCAGCACAGAGCCCAACGCGGGGCTTGAACTCACAAACCGTGAGATCATGACCTGAGCTGAAGTCGGATGCCCAACCGACTGAGCCACTCAGGTGCCTTTTTTTTTTTTTTTTTTTTTTTTTTTTTTTTTTTTTCCTTAAAATCTCCCTACTCTTCTTATGCACTCATGTCTTCTGTAGTAAGACATTGTTCACATTTCAGGATTACGAGATTTGAGGGGATATTGTTCTTATTGTATGGAATGTTACATATTATTGAATATAAATGTTCCCTTAGGCTGACCATGTAGAATTATAAAATTGGATATTTTGAACTAACTTATGTGTTTGATGATTTTTAATAATGGAGGGTTTGATGCTCTCAAAATAATTCTATTCAAATGTAAATAATTGTTACAGTTAGAAATAGACATTTACAGAAAGAATCTTACCTGTGCTTAGTTTGTTATGGGGAGAAATGATTCCACTAAATGAGCATTTCAAGAATTCCCTCCACTCCAGTATTGTAAACATTCTCACCTGTCTTAATGTTTATTTTTGAGAGAGAGAGAGAGACCGTGTGAGCAGGGGAGGGCCAGAGAGAGAGGGAGACACAGCCTCTGAAGCAGGCTCCAGGCTCTGAGCTTTCAGCACAGAGCTGAATGCAGGGTTTGAACTTACGGACAGTGAGATCATGACCTGAGCTGAAGTTGGGCGTTTAACCACTGAGCCACCCAGGTGCCCCCATTCTCACCTGTCTTTATGACAGTGTTTATTTTTCCCCTAGCTTCATTGAGGCATAATTGATTGATATGGATTAAAATTCACCTGTAAAATTTTAGTGTACAGTTTGAATTTGGTTAATTTTATAGAGTCCTGTAACCACCACCACAATTAAGATACAGATGTTTCACCATTCTGGTTTCTTCACTCCCCTTTGCAGATAAGCAGGTGACCTCTGGTCTGAAGCAGCCAGCTCAGAATTTTTTTTTTTTTTTAATAACTCAGTAATTTTTAGTATATTGATGAGAGTTGTATAACTTTCACTACAGTCTAATTTTAGAACATTCCATCACCCTTGGAAAAAATGGGTGTGTGTTAAAAGTCACTCCCTCTTTCTACCTTTTAGCCCTAGCAACCACTAGTCTACTTGGTGTCTTTGTAGATTTACCTTTTCTGGCAAATACAAGCATGCAGTATGTGTTTTTTTTTTTTTTTTGTACCTGTTTTCTTTTATTGGATATACACATCATTTGAGCATCTTTATGAAATTAAATTTTTTTGTTTTAAAAATAGGGAATGACTCTACTAATGATGGGGTCAGCAGATGCTCTTCCTGAGGAGCCCTCAGCTAAGACTGTCTTTGTAGAAGACATGACTGAAGAACAGTTAGCATCTGCGGTAAGACATACCACGTTTTATATATTTGATTGCTATAGTTACTAGGATGCTTTTCAGAAAGTAGCATCTAAATGTTTTAAAGATTTAATTGTTAATATTAAGATGTATGTTTTTAGTAGTAAAAGGTTTTATTTTTGAAACTGGCTTGAGGAGTCCTTGTATAATTGGATAATTCAATGCAAAGTCAATAGTATCTTTAATAAGTGTTATGCTAACTGCTATTTTATGGGAAAACAGGCTTAAAGACGATAAGTAGTTTAAATGCTGGATTGTTTAAATTCTTAAAATTTTCCTTGTTGAAAATACATACAATGTATCCTAAATTGCAATATTGTTTTAAAAAAACTGGTTAACACAAACTTGTCAAATGTTATTTTTTTATCATTGAGCATTTTTATAGTGTTATTTTTTTCTTTTTTTGAAGTGTTTCTATGTATACTTTGTTACCCCATTCTAATGATAAGCCTGCAAAGGTGGGCAAGACGGGTAGGATTGTTCTCTTATTATTTTCAAGAAGGGAGTTAAAAACACAGTATTAGCATGTTGCAAGTACACATTTCTATTGTGGGATATAAGACATTGTTACTTCCGGGTGAAGGTGGAATATAAATTGGTATGAGTTGGTAAATTGTACTTCAAAGTGTAAATTTTAGGGATTTTATACATGCTATGTCATTTTATAAAAATGAATTAATCCTTTTCTTTATCAGATGGAATTGCCATGTGGATTGACAAACCTTGGTAACACTTGTTACATGAATGCCACAGTTCAGTGTATTCGTTCCGTGCCTGAACTCAAAGATGCCCTTAAAAGGTAAGACAGAAAGGGGGCGCCTGGGTGGCGCAGTCGGTTGGCGTCCGACTTCAGCCAGGTCACGATCTCGCGGTCCGTGAGTTCGAGCCCCGCGTCGGGCTCTGGGCTGATGGCTCAGAGCCTGGAGCCTGTTTCCGATTCTGTGTCTCCCTCTCTCTGTGCCCCTCCCCCGTTCATGCTCTGTCTCTCTCTGTCCCAAAAATAAATAAACGTTGAAAAAAAAAAATTTAAAAAAAAGGTAAGACAGAAGAGAAATGCTGTAATCCTGTTGGTAGGTAAGGGAGGTTCACATTTGGGTGAGTAGTGTTTAGTGTATCATTGTGTGTATAGTTTTTTTAGCAGCTTTATTTGAGATGCTCATTTATTGTACAATTCATCTGTTTAAAGTATTTGATTAAATGGTCTTTATTATATTCACAAGATTGTACAGCCATTATCACAGTCTAATTTTAGATTACTTTCTTCCTTCCTGAAAGAAACCTATTCCTGAGCAGTCACTCCTTTTACCTTTCCCACCTCCAGCTCTAGGCAACCATTTATCTACTTTCTGTATTATCCATTTGCCTATTCTGGACATTTGATATAAATGGAATCATACAGTAAGTAATTTTTTGTGACTGGTTTCTTTTACTTAGCATAATATATTTTCTGGGTTTATTCATGTTGTAGTATATGTCAGTACTTCATTCCTTTTTATGGCTGAATATTCAGCTCTATGGACATACCATATTACGTTAATCTGTTCATCTGTTGATAAACATTTGATTAGTTTCCATTTTGAGGCTGTTAGAATAATGTTACCTACCATGAACATTCAGGGAGAAGTTGTTGTGCAGACCAGTTTTCATTTCTTTTGATTATGAGTGGATTACTTGGTCATGTAGTAACTCTTTGTTAACAGCATTTTGTGGAATTGCCAAACTGCTTGGCACCATTTTCTCTTCTGACCAGCAGTGTAAGAGAGTTCCAATTTCTCCACCTCCATGCCAGTCTTTTTATTCAAATGTCTTTGATTATAGTCATCCTAAATGTAAAATGGTATCTCATTGTAGTTGTTGTTTGTAATTACCTAATGACTAGTGATGATCATCTTTTCATGTATTTATTGGCTTGTATATCTTCTTTGGAGAAACGTCTGTTCAAATTCTTTGCCTGTGTTTTATTTTTTTTAACTCTAATCTTTTTTTTTAAATGTTTATTTTTGAGAGAGAGTGCATGTGTGCGTGTGGGTAGGGGAGGGGCAGAGAGAGAGGGAGACAGAAGATCTGAAGCTGGCTCTGTGCTGACAGCATTGAGCCTCACATGAGGCTCACAAATAGCGAGATCATGACCTGAGCTGAGTTGGACACTCAACCCAGGTGCCCCCTTTGCCTGTGTTTTAAATGGTTTGTCTTTTGATTGTTCAGTTACAAGTGTGTAAGTTACATGTTCTGGATGTAAGTCCTTTTTCAGATAATTTGCAGATATTTTCTTTCATTTTGTGAGTTGTCTTCACTTTCTTGATGTTACTGTTTTGTAACACAAGAGGTTTTAATTTTGATGTAGTTTAATTTTGTGTGTGTGTGTGTGTGTGTGTGTGTGTGTGTGTATCTTACATATGAAACAGTTGCCTCATCCTAGGTCACAAATATTTAATCCTATATTTTAAGAGCTTCATAATTTTAACTCTTAAATTTAGGTCTCTAATCTATTTTTAGTTAATTTTTATGTATGGTGGGAAGTTGATATCTCATTCTTGTGCAAATGGATATCCTGTTTTTTGAGTTTCATTTGCTGAAGACTCTTTCCTTGATGAATTGCTCTAGCACCTTTATTGAAAATCAGTTGACCATGATGTATGTAATAAGATTTATTTCAGAACTCTCAGTTCTAGTCTAGAAATAAATACCTTTATTTGTATTGATTTGTCCTTATGCTGGTGAATAATTTTTATACCACTATACAAAAGAAAAAAGAGTAAACAGTTACCTGTGTTTTGACAACCTGTGAAATAGTCTTTAAATGAAGATCCTTTCTCCTCAGTGAATATAAATGTATAACTTAAAAAATATGTCACTTAATTCTCACTAAATTTATTACAACTGTCTTGGTATATACGTTGCCGCTTGTTAATGTAGGATAGAATTCTAAATTGCAATTTGAATTCTTAGCCAGCTTTATGAATGTTGATTTTTTTTTTTTTTTTCTTCTTCTTCTTTTTTCCTTAGTGGCATGTGAAATGCTTTGATAGAACTGGGCAATAGAGAGGAGAGAGGATTATACAGAAACCTGAGAGTAACAGAAGGTTTTCTAAATTTCTCTGAAGTGAATACTTGTCAGGTATTTATGAAGTTGTCTAGCTTATAGCTGGTGTAGTCATTAGTGAACAAGACATAGTACCTATCTTCCAGACACTTAGAGTCTTGATTGAGAAAGGCTGCCATGTTTGGTACTGTGTCAGAACTGCTTTGATGGGAAATGTTAAAGTCAGAGTGCTTTTTCCCCAGAGGTTTGTAGTTACTTTTCCACTATTTTTGTGTGCCCACAGATATGAGAGATCTAATATCAGTCTCATTTCTTACTCTTTTCTGTTAATAATTTTTAAGGTTTTCTTTTTGTTTTTCAGAGTTTTCTAATAGGGTAGGTGTGGGGTTTTATTTACCTTATTTAGTGCTGAGTGAGCACTTTTAGTGTAAGGACTCTTGTCCTAAACTTTGGACATTCTTGGCTGTTATTTCTTCAGATAATTTCTCCTTTGTTTTATCTGGCTTCCCTTATATTTAGAATAATAGTTTCTGGATCTGTTTTTCATGTCTCTTTTTTTTTTTCTGCACTTCTGATTTTTTATTTTATGTGCTGTCTTCTGGGAGAGTGCCTCAGTTCTAGTTTACATTTCACTGATTTATGCATTAGCTTTGTTTCACAGTTGCTTATCACAACTTTCTTTTCTTTAATCTCATGTTCTTAATTTTGGATACGAATTCTGCTTTTCTTTCTTCGAGGCTCTGAAGTATTCTTATTTCAAGGTCTTTTTCCCCGCCTTGTTTGGACCTTTTTAATTTAAACTCTGTTTTCCTTAGATGTAAGGATTGATTTCTCGTTTGTGTTGAGATTGTGTAGTTATCTTATGCACCCATGTTCTCTTGCTTATGTTTCATTTGCAAATGAGCTGAATGAGCAGCTTATTGGACAGCTCTCTGCCCTAAAAACTGGCTACTGGGAGCAGACTTGTCTTACTTCCAAGACTTCTTTGTATTTTGTTCATCTCGGATATCTTCCAGGCTCTATTCCAAGAAGTCCTTCATGTTTTGGGGTTATTTCTCTGAGTTTTATATAAGCAGGGGAGATTTCATTCTGTTGATTTCAGTTTTCTTGACCAGATGAAATACTTTTTGAATGCTAAGTTTTTACAGGTCAGAAGCCTTTGTACTTAACTAATTTACTACAAGAGGACATGGATGGGGTTGTATGTCTTTGGAAAAATGGCACTCAGTGATAAAATAGGAATGAAAGAAGAGAGAGAAACTTCCATGGGAGGTGTTTTAAAACTGGCAGTCTGAAGCTCATCCTTAAATTCTTAAGAATTTTTATTTGGCAGATTCTGGGGAGTGAGAAGTATATATTGCTAAAGGCTAGAAGGGAAATAGACTGGGTTAGTTGAAGAGGCAATGAGGGCCAAGAACCAGAGCTACAGGTAGAACCTAGTTTGCTTGATGCTGCTCATTAGTGGAACCTCATGATAAGTAGGAATTCTAAATTTAGAACTTAAAGTGAAAAGTATAATATAAAAAATTACTCTTAAATTCTATGAGTTACTTACAAAAGACTGTATCTCATGGCCATATTTTTATCTTACTGGAGATTGGCAAGACATGTCTTGGTAAGTACCACATAGTTTTTTTTCATTAGCAGTTACTAGGTTGTTATTTTACTTATATTTTACTTACATTTTCAAAGTTGTATAGGAATGGCCTATTCTTTTTTTTAAATTTTTAAAATATTTTTGAGAAAGAGAGTGTGAGCAGGGGAGGAGCAGAGAGAGAGGGAGACAGAGAATCTGAAGCAGGCTCCAGGTCCCGAGCCGTCAGCACAGAGCCCAACGTGGGGCTCAAACTCGTGAATCATGAGATCATGACCTGAGCCGAAGTCGGATGCTCAACCGACTGAGCCACCCAGGGGCCCCAGGAATGATCTATTCTTAATAGAACTTAACTATAAAATTGGCTGGACCAAACCTTTTTTTTTGGGGGGGGGGCATTTTAAATGTACATTTTCTGTGTCTTTTGGGTAAGTTTTGGTAATTTATGTTTTCCTATGAATTTGTCCTTATGTCTTTAAGATATTTTAGCATAAGAATTATCTATTTTTGGACCTGTATTTCCCCTCATTTTCATTTTTATTTGTTATGTATTTTTTCCCTTGATTATCTTGCCAGAGGTTTGTATATTTTATTTTTCAAAGAATCAGCTGTTAGATTTATTCAGTCACTTTTTTTGATTGTCTGATTCATCCTACTTTTCTTTGTATTAACTTATTTTTATTTTCCTTTGGCTTGTTTTATTTTCTGATTTCTTAAGTTGTACGCTTAGATCATTTATTCTTGTGTAGTAATGACAGTATGGTATTTAGTTCTGAGTTTTGGTTGCTGTTCTCCATTAGATGAGGCTGTTCACATGTTTTTGAAAAAAAAAAACTATAAAATCTTCCTTTTGACTCTGAATTCATTTATAACTATTAAATTTTAACATACAGAAAAGTATATGAATGAATTATCTCCATGAACACATCTGTGTAACCAACACAGACAAACAGAATCCCATCAGCCTCTAAATATTCCCTCGTGACTCTCCCTTCCTGATGGCTGCCTCTACTTTGTGTTCAGAATAGTTAATGATAATGTGACTTCTAACCTCATGGATTAACTTTGCCTATTTGGAACTCTTTATAAGCAGAAACATGGATTGTGTTCATTTGGGTCTGGCTCATTAGTTTGGCTTAACCTTGTGTGTGTAGTTGTAGTTTATGATGTTCATGCTGTGTACTATGCCACTGTATGGATCTACTACACAATATCTATTTTTCTGTTGATGAATGTTTGGGGTTAGCTGATGTATGATTGATTCTTGTATATCACAGATGATAGAAAAGTCAAAATGTCTTTTTTTTTTTTTTTTTGTAGGTGATAAAGTACAAAGTATAATAGACTAAAGCTTATTAATTACATTTGGATTTTCTATATCATGTAGTGTTTTTTTAAAAATTTTTTTTAACGTTTATTTATTATTGAAAGACAGAGACAGAGCGTGAGCAGGGGAGGGGCAGAGAGAGAGGGAGACACAGAATCTGAAGCAGGCTTCAGGCTCTAAACTGTCAGCACAGAGCCCGAGGCAGGGCTGGAACCCACAAACCGCGAGATCATGACCTGAGCTGAAGTCGGACACTTAACTGGCTGAGCCGCCCAGGCACCCCTCATTTGTTGTTTTTTTTTAATTTATTGACTTGGTAAAGACTTTCTTAGAAAAGGTACTCTTTTATTTTTTATCTTCTATAAAACCTCTTAGTGTTTCTGTTACATCTCTCTGTACTCTTGTCAGGTTTTCCTTTTATTTTCTAACAGTTTTTCTTTGTAAAGTTCAACTGTTAATGTTATTTGGCTTATTGGATGGTTTTACCTTAATTAGGAATTAAACGTTTTCTTGGTAGGGCACCTGGGTGGCTCAGTCCATTAAGTGTCTGACTTCAGCTTAGGTCATGATCTCATGGTTCATGAGTTCTAGCCCCACATCGGGCTCTGTGCTGACAGCTCAGAGGCTGGAGCCCGCCTCAGATTTTGTGTCTCGCTCTCTCTGTCCCTCCTCTGCTCATGCTCATGCTTTGTCTCTCTCTCAAAAATAAATAAACATCAAAAAAAAATTTTATTTTTATTTTTTGGTATAATGAGAGGTTTGTGTGGGGAGATAGTATTAAATTATGCTTTTCCTATTCTTAGTGACTTAAAAGATAATTCATTAGTATAGCCTTTGCCATAAATGTAGGGATAGTTAGCAATGTTGTCCTGTAACTAGAAGTAAAATCACTAACAACATGTTGTTTATAAACTTGACTGATGTTTTGGGATACACTTGCTTTATTAGTACATTATTTTAACTTCAGAAGTGTTTTTTAAGAAGTTACAAACTAAGAGGGAAGCTATTATGATTTTCACTTTTTAAAATGAATATATATAATTTAGACATTGTTATGAATTGTGTACTGACAAACTTAAAAACTTGAGTCATAGCAATTTCCAAAATATCTAAATTAACAACTTTTCAGTTGGATATAATTTGACATTATAAGAGGTCTGTGACCTCTTTGATTGTTTACATAAGCACAGAAATTTTTTTACTTTATTTTTTTATTTTAGAGAAAGTACGCACACGAGCATGGGAGGGGGCAGAGGGGGTGGAGATAGAGAGAGAAAGAAAGAAAAAGAAAGAAAGAAAGGAAAAATCTTAATCAGTCTCCATGTTCAGCATGGAGCCTGACACAGGACTTGATCCCATAACCCTGGGATCAGCCAAAATCAAGTCAGATGGGTCAACTGAATGAGAGACCCAGGTGCCCCAAAGTTTTTTTTTTATTTTTAAATAGAAATGTAATTTACATCGAGTAAATATCTTGTGTTTGGTGTGATCAGTTTTGATAAATGCAAATATCTGTAACCCATTTTACAAATTACAGAACATTTCCCTCATCCCAGGAAGTTTTTATATTTCTACCTTTTCCTAGTCCTCATTCCCACCCACTACCCAACTCTGCAAGCAGCTACTGATCTCATATTAGTTTTGTGCATTCAGGAACTTAAATGTACAGAATGTATTTTTGGTTTGGCTTAGTTTAGTTAGCATAGTTTTTGAAATTCATCCATGTTACTGATGGTATTGATAGTTCTTATGGCTCTACATTCTTGCCAATCTTGGTTGATATCATTCTTTTTCATTTTAGTCCCTTCAGTGGGTGTGTGGTACATGAACATAGTTTTAATCATAGTGAATAGGCAGTCATTCTCTTGCCCCTCGGTGTTTGATATATGAATGATCATTTCTGATTCTGTGTCATAAGATGTATGAATAAATACTAGTTTATTTCCTTTAAATGGCCAGTCCTTTGTGCTGTTATAAATTAACTGAGAATTATAAATTGAAAGTGAATTTAGAAATTATTTAATAGAAACACCTCCTTTTATAGGTAAGCAGACAGACTTGAAAATTAAAGGGACTTATTTATTGTTACATAGAAAGTTAATGCTGAATGTAGGTATATTGACTTTGATTTAATGTTTTTGATGTAATGCTTTTTTTTCTTTGTTATTTCTGAAATTGTGTTTTATTTTCTTTGTAATGGATATTACACGTGTACTTTTTTGTTTTGCAGTGTTTTCAGGAAATTTTTTTTTAAATTTTTTAAGTTTATTTATTTTGAGATAGAGGAGAGAATTCCAAGCAGGCTCTGCACTGTCAACGCTGAGCTCAACGTGGGGCTCAAAACTCACAAAATGTGAGATCATGAGCTGAGCCAAAACTAAGAGTTGGTTGCTTAACGGACTGAGCCACTAGGTGCCCCGGGAAATGTTTTTTTTAAAAGTAATTGTTGGCAGGGAGGGGCGCCTGGGTGGCTCCGTTGGTTAAGCACTGGACTTCTGCTCAGTTCATGATCTCACAGTTTGTGAGTTCAAACCCCGCATTGGGCTCTGTGCTGGCAGCTGAGAACCTGGAGCCTGCTTTGGATTCTGGGTCTCCCTCTCTGTCTGCCCCTCCCCTGCTCATGCTTTGTCTCTCTCTCTGTCTCAGAAATAAACATTAAAATAAATAAATAAATAAACAAAGTGTTAAGAGAAAGAATTTAAAAGTAGTCTTCATTCATCTAATTCTTTTTTTCTTTAAAACAAACATTAAGGGGCGCCTGGGTGGTGCAGTCGGTTAAGCGTCCGACTTCAGCCAGGTCACGATCTCGCGCTCCGTGGGTTCGAGCCCCGCGTCGGGCTCTGGGCTGATGGCTCAGAGCCTGGAGCCTGTTTCCGATTCTGTGTCTCCCTCTCTCTCTCTGCCCCTCCCCCGTTCATGCTCTGTCTCTCTCTGTCCCAAAAATAAATAAAAAACGTTGAAAAAAAAAAATTTAAAACAAACATTAAAAAAAGTTTTTTTATTTTTTTTATTTTTGAGATAGAGATAAGAGCATGAGCTGAGGGGAGGGGCAGAGAAAGGAGACACAGAATCTGAAGCAGGCTCCAGGCTCTGAGAGGTCAGCAGAGAGCCTGACGTGGGTCTTGAACCCACAAACTATGAGAGCATGACTGGAGCTGAAGTCAGATGCTTAACTCAATGAGCCACACGGGCACCCCTTTTTTTCCCTTTTTGAAACGTTTATTTTGGGAGCAGTGCATAGGGGAGGGGCAGGGAGAGGGGGAGAGAGAGAATCCCAAGCAGGCTCTATGCTGTCAGCGCAGAGCCTGGTGGAGGGCTCGATATCATGAACCGTGAGATCATGACCTGAGCCAAAACCAAGAGTCAGAGAGGCTCAACCGACTGAGCCACCCAGGCACCCCTAAATTCCCTTTTTTCTTAGTGTTTCTTTTTGTACATATAATTGTTAATGTAACAAGACCAAAAGAGGAGGAAATATAAAGGTGGGAACAACTGATAAATTTGCAGTTGAAGGTGTCATAAGCTCTTTTAACTAGTTTCTTCTCATTTGAGTTTCAGAATGAATCGAATCCTATTTAATTCTGCCTAATGTTCCTAGGTATGCAGGTGCCTTGAGAGCTTCAGGGGAAATGGCTTCAGCACAGTACATTACTGCAGGTCAGTATCTTAAAACTCCTTTTTTGAGAGGGCAGTGTAGTATTCAATAAGTTATTTTTCACTCAGTTTATTTAGTAGCTTTCAATTTAAAAAATTGTTTTGTAAAACCTCGTCTCATTAAAATCGGAGTACTTATACTTACATTTTATTTTATTATCCAAATTATAAACCTTTGATGTCTGTCTTTTCTCACTAAGAGTCTTTCGGTTTTTTGGATTAAATTTAATTTTGGCTTTAGGTTCTATTAGTAAGACCTATCTCTGAGGATAGCAAGAGGTAGGTTTTATTATAGTTGATGCAGTCATTACAAGAGAGTCTAGTGTAAGGAAATGGTATATGAAATATGAGGAGAAACAAATTCTTAAAGCATGGGAATAACATTTCTTCACTACATGAGACCATGTATTCTGTCCCCATTCATTTTGGGATACTTTACAAGTGAATACTTTTACAAGTTTTACAAGTGAATACTTTAAGTCATTGGGTTAGATTGATAAGGTATTCTTACGGCTGTGCCTTTTTGTTTGTAACAGCTTTAACTAGATACAATTCCCATTCCATATAATTTATGCACTTAAAGTGCACAATTCATTGTCTTTTAGTATACTCAGGGTTGTGCAGCCATCACCACAGGCCCATTTTAGAACATTTCATCGCTTTGAAAAAGAAACTCTGTAACCTTTCGCAGTCACCCTGTTTTCTGGTCTCCACCCCCAGCCCTGTACAGCCACTCACCTACTGTCAGTCTCCATAAATTTGCCTATTCTGGACTTTTGACAAAAATGGAACTTACAGTATGTGGTCTTTTTAGAGTGGCTTCTTTCACTATTTTCAAGGTTCATCCAGATTGTAGTATGTATGAGTGCTTGATTCCTTATTGCTGAAAAAGATGTTGTTGTAGGCATATATTGTATTTCCTTTGTCCTTTTATCAATGATAGACATTTGGGTGGTTTCCACTTTTGACTATTGTAGTATTGCTATTGTAAGTATTGCTAAAAACTTGTTCAAGGATTTCTGTGGACATGTTTTTATTTCTCTTGGGTATATATCTGTGAGTGGAATTGCTGGGTCGTATGGTAACTATACTTTAACCTTTTGAGGAATGCCAGACTGTTTTCCAAAGCAGCTGCATCATTTTATATTTCTCCCAGCATGAATAAGGGTTCCCATTTCTCTGTATTGTTGATAATACTTGGTATTGTCTGTTTTTGATTATAGCTAGCCTAGGGGTGTGAAGTGGTATCTCATTGTGGTCAGCTGTTAATTTGTAATACTATAAAAACAGTATGTTTCTTTGTGTCATTTGTAGTTAGAGGTTTTTCCTTTGACCATTTTTTTCCTGAAAGATTTATTGGAAGTTTTTAATGAGAAAAATCTGATCATTTATATCTAGTTTACTTGTTTGCTTTTGTATCTAAGAGTAACTTGGAATTTCAGCAACTTCTCCAGTATCCTCTAAGAGGCTTGTAGTATTGAGGAGATGAAAAGATACTGTTTTTCATTTTTAAATTTTATTTTGTGCTAATTTTTTTAAATGTTTGTTTTTAAAAGAGACCGAGTGTGTGCAGGGGAGGGGCAGAGAGAGAGGGAGACAAAGATTCTGAAGCAGGCTCCAGGCTATAACATGTTAGCGCAGAGCCTGACACAGGGCTCAGACTCAGAGCCACGAGATCATGACCTGAGCCAATATCAGGCGCTTAACCACCTGAGCCACCAGGTGCCCCTGTGCTAATTTTTTTAAATGTTTATTTATTTATTTTGAGAAAGAGAGTGTGTGAGCGGGGGAGGGCCAGAGAGAGAGGAGGGAGTGAGAAGCCCAAGCAGGCTCCTCACTGTCAGCACAGAGCCCGATATGGGGCTCGAACCCATGAAATGTGAGATCATGACCTGAGCTGAAACCAAGAGTCAGATGCTTAACTGACTGAGCCACCCAGGCACCCCTGTTTTGTGCTAAATTTAAATTTACAGAATAGTTACAAGAATTCACCAATTATTAACTTTTTGTCCTACCTAGATACCTGGCTCATCATTCTCTGTAACCATGTTTTTTTTTTTGCTTGTTGTGTTTTTTTTTTTTTTTTTTTTGAACCTTCAAGAGTAAGGTATAGACATCACAGTTTATTCCTGAATACTTCAGTATGTATTTCCCAAGAATAAGGACATTCATAATCACAAGACAATTACCATTTTTCAAAATCTAGGGGTTTAACATGGATGAAGTACTCTAAAATACAGATTACTTAAATTTCGGCAGTTGATCCAGTATTGCCATTATAAAGTTCTTTGCTTTGGGAGCCAGTTTGGGATCATACATTGTATTCAATTTTCATGTTTTACTAGTCTCTTTTAATGTATAGTGCATTTTTGATCTTTTTCTTTCAAACTAGTGAAATATTTTGAGATGCTCTGTTTATGGTATATATTAAATTTTAAACCATTGTTTATTTTGAGTAATGTGTACTTTATTAAAGTGTGCTATAATTTAGATTTTTTCTTTTAAAAATCATTAGCTTGGTAGTAATTAATTTTTGCTGTCTCTTGGAAAAACATTTTTAAACACCACGTTGTTTTATTCGGGAACATTTTATTGCACACTGGCTTTGTGCTTAGTATTTTCTGGGCTTCGGTTTGTATATACTAATGGTAGATAACATTTCACATGTTCTTTAACAAAACGAGTCAAGATAGGCTAGACTAGCATTTTGCTGTACATGAAGTAAGAAGGGCAAGGTATGATAGCCAGGGAGTCGGCAGAGCAGGAGTATTCTGAACTCCCAGAGCAGGGCTCAGTCTGCCATGACCATGAGATTTTATGAAAGTGAAAGAGGATAGCAGAGGAAAGATTTTGAAGAAGGCAAATTAGTTTTGGTTCTTAACTATTCAGTAGAGTTAGGATGTATGTTAAACATATTTTATTTAATATTTAGGAGTTGAGTAGTTGGGAACTAAGTATGGGCTTAAGGGGAGGTCGGTTGGGAGTGGTGGCCTGACAGTGGCATAGTACCAAAACAGTAACATCAGCCTGTTTGATCCCTAGACAAAGGTTATGTGTTCTCAGTGTTGAATGAATATACCGTGCTTTGTTTTGGAAGACAAAGGCTGGCAAGGAGAGAGAGACAGAGGGGCAGGGCTCAGAAGTTGTTTATAGTTAGTGCATTATAAAGTCTTCGGGTCAATTCTTTAAGATTTAAAAACAAATCTTTTTCTTATTGGGAATCTGAAAACTACAAAAAGAGTAGATATACTTAAAAGTACTCAGCAGTTTTGTGTTTGTATTAATCTAGAATTAATTTATAGTAACATGTATTAAATGTGTCACTGTTTTACTAAAGCAGTGTTTGCTTTGCTTTTTAAGCCCTTAGAGATTTGTTTGATTCCATGGATAAAACGTCTTCTAGTATTCCACCTATTATCCTACTGCAGTTTTTACACATGGCTTTCCCACAGTTTGCGGAGAAGGGTGAACAAGGACAGTATCTTCAACAGGTAAACAGGGCAAGGTTCTGGGGTTTTCATTGTGTAAATGTAAAACTTAGGTGTTATACACTTACCATATGTATTTGCATTTCCAAATACACTCCAGTTATCAGTCCTCTGTGGTTCATACTATCATTATCTTTTGCCTGGAGTGGTCTGGTAATTGATCATCTCACTTCTGCTTTTGTCTGTCTTTTTGCGGGTTTCTCCACACAACCTTTTAGAGTCCTTAAACTGTTACTAAGGAATAATCCTTGGTCCCTTGTTGATTGCCTCTTAGTGATTTTCTATCCCAGTGCTGAATAATCTTATTCCTGGCTACCTCCCTGAGCTCATCATGTACCACTCTCACCCTTGCTTACTTTGGCTCTCCTGTACACTCACTGGCTTCCTTGCTATTTTTTAAACCCTCCACATACCCTCTTTCTGCAGGGTCTTTGCTCTTCTTTCTTTCGCTTACAGATAAGTGCATGGCTTGCTTCCTCATATCGTTTGGGTCTTCTGGCTCAAATGTCAAGGCATCAGAGAAGCTTTCTTGACTATCCTATTGAAATAGCACACTTCCTTTCACCTCATCACTTTCTGCTCCCATATTTTTTTTCTTCTTCATAACTTCTCTTTAGGTGAATTTATGTTATATTTTATTTATATCCCCCTTGAGAACGTCTTCTGTTTTGGTCACGGCTGTGTTTATTCTTAGTGTCTAAAACAGTGTTTAGCATAAGGAAGAGATCAGTGAACCTCTCTTGAATGAATGAATGTTCTGGAATTCTTTGCTTTGAAGATCATATAATATCTCATTTGACTTAATATTTTTAAATAAAAAAAATCGCTTTATTCCCCTTCCCTAAGGAAACAGTACTTCTTTTGGAAGACTCTTATAGGTAAAACACTGTCACAGCCAGGATTATTTACTGTGTCATTTTTAAATTACAGGATGCTAATGAATGTTGGATACAAATGATGCGAGTATTGCAACAGAAATTGGAAGCTATAGAAGACGATTCTGTTAAAGAGGTGACTGAAATCTATTTGTGCTTATAGACTTCCATTATACCTTGATTTCCCCCTACTCACCAATCCCAAAGGCTTGAAATAAATTCATCTTAATAGATACACATGTACTTGAATACTTTAACATGCTCAGTCTGTAGTTGGAATTTGAAAGCTTGCATTTGACACTTGAATTCAGCGTATTATTTATTAAACATAGAAGATATTATTGAGCATCTGTAGTTTTTTGGTGATGTTTTTTGAATAGAAGGATTTTACAGAAGGGGCTTACATTTTAAAAAGCTTAAATATGTATTTACTAAATTGGGTTATGTGGGAAGAAATACACACTAGTATCTATATAAAGTAAATTTGGAATTTTTGTTTTAATTTTTGCAGACAGATTCTTCATCTGCATCAGCAGTGACACCTTCTAAAAAGAAAAGCTTAATTGATCAGTTCTTTGGAGTTGAGTTTGAAACTACGTATCCTTATGAGCCAAGATTTGTAGAGGCTGTACTCATAACTTACTAGAAGTAGATGGGTATCAGAAGCATTGTTGACTGATTGGAGTGGCGGGTGGGGTATGAAGAAAAATTCTTCAGAGGCTTTATGCCTGAAAAATATGGTGAAACTTAGGAATTTGGAAAAATATCCCCATTAGAGTAATCCTAATGTTTAGGTAAGTATATACTTTAATAAGGATATTCATTATTTTTTCCTAAGTATATCTTTAGCGGAGTCAACCTCATTAATTCACTTCATAGAGAATTTTTTTTTTTTTTTTGCTTCATAGGGAATGAATTTTTTAATTGTATGAAACAATGTATCAGCCAAATTGTATACATGAGATTGAGCCAATAAAACATGAATTCATGAATTTAGGGAAGGCCTATTTTCTAGGTCATGGGTAGAAACTTAATGATTTCTGTTTATGTACCTTAGTGTTAAAACCATTCAATACTATGAGTACCAATGTATATTTGTTGAGAGTTTATCCTTGTATACACTCATTACTCATATTGTTGGTAAGTGAATGGAGCACTTTTAAGTATGTTGAAATGAATCTACTTGGAAACCAAAATGTTTTAAATACCAGTGTATGATGCTATTTTTTTTTTAAATTCCAGTATAGTTATAACATACAATGTTATATTAGTTTTAAGTGTATAATAAAGTGATTCAGCAGTTCTACACATTACTCAGTGCTCATTTTCCTGTTTCACCCACCTCCCCTCTAGTAACCATCAGTTTGTTCTCTATAGCTAAGAAGAGTCTGTTTCTTGGTTTGTCTCTTTGTTCATTTGATTTTGTTTCTTAAATTCCACGAGTGAAATCATACAGTATGTGTCTTTTTCTGACTGACTTCACTTAACGTAATACCCTCTAGCTCCATTCACGTTGTTGCAGATTGCAAGATATCAGTCTTTTTTTTTTTTTTGTGGCTGAATAATATTCCATTGTGTATATATAACACATCTTTATCCATTCATCCATCAACGGACACTTGGGCTGTTTCCATAATTTGGCTATTGTAAATAATGCAATAAACATGGGGGTGCCTATATGTCTTTTCAAATTAGCGTTTCCATATTCTGTGGATAAATACCTAGTAATGGAATTCCTGGATCATATGGTTTTCTGTACAGTGTTCCACAGTGGCTGCACCTGTTTGCATTTCCACCAGCAGTTCATGAGAGTTCCTTTTTCTTCACATTCTTGCCAGCATTTGTCATTTTAGCCATTCTGACAGATGTGAGGTGATATTGTGGGTTTGATTTGCATTCTCCTGATGATTAGTGATGCTGAACATCTTTTCATGTGTTGGCTGTCTGTATATCTGCTTTGGAGAAATGTCTATGTCTTCTGCCCATTTTTAATTGAATTATTATTATTTTTTGGTGTTGTATAAGTTCTTCATATGTTTTGGATACTAACCCTTTATCGGATTTGTCATTTGCAAATAGTGATGCTATTAATTTTAATAGCATTAGGATAATTTATTATATTCAGGAATATGTAACAAAGTGAATGCCTGTTGGTATATTCCTTATCTTATTTCTCAAGCATGAAATGTACAGAATCTGAAGAAGAAGAAGTCACTAAAGGGAAGGAAAATCAGCTTCAGCTTAGCTGTTTTATCAATCAAGAAGTCAAGTATCTTTTTACAGGACTTAAATTGGTAAGTTCAGTTACAGTTGATCTTAATTGTAAATGGATTCTCTATTTGCAGATACACCTACTTAACTAAAATTTATTTATACCTCTAATATCAATACTTGTGGTGTTTTCATAGTCATTTGTAGACATGTTCCATAGTGGCAAAAATTTTGAGTTAATGGACACAGTCTCACCTGAGGTCCAAAAAGGTGATGTTCTGTCTTCTAGTTTCAACTCATGAAATAAGCAAGTGTCCTTTTGCAGTAATTTTAGTACCACAAATTTTTTTTTTTTTTTTGCATTTTGTGCTTTTTGTTGGTGATGTGCTGTTTAGAGTGGCCTTGAGCCAAAGTGCTGAAGTGCTGTCTAGTGTTCTGAGGCCAAGAAGACTGTGTGTGAATGTTTGTTAGATAAGCCTTAAGGAGAAAATAATGTTTGTTAGATAAGCTTTGTTTAGGGATGAATTAGAGTGTAGTTGGCTGTGAAGACAATAATGTGTCAACATATCATTTAATGGAAACACATAACCACAAGGTTGTGTATTATGTGCGTGATAGGTTGACAAAAATGTTGTGACCAGAGGCTTGTAGGAGGCCTCTGAGGGTATTATGATGAGGGTGTATTAGTAATGATGAGTATAAACTAGGATTTTACTGTTCAAATCAGGCCATGTGGGTCCTCTGCCACTGCACCAGTATTACAGTTGAGGCTCCAGAATGTAAGTGACTTAATTGGTTTGTGGCAGAACCGGGTCTAGAACTTGATACTGTCATTATCCAGTTAGTACTTTTTGACCATTTCCATATTATAGAATGTGTGCTTTAATGAGAAGATTGATAAAATATAACAGTTTTGCTTGCTAATTTAGTACTTTGATTTGGTTTGGGAAATATGTACATGTCTTGAAGATAGGCAATGAATTGAGGCAGGGATTGCATTGATAAACAAGATCATTTGTCATCAGGGAGTTCCCATCTATAGTTTGGGATAAGATTGGCTAGGGAAGGGGTTGGTAAATGTGGACATAAGCGGCAAATACTCTCTGCTCTGTGATACTGAAGGGGAGTTGTAATGAGGCCTAATGGCTTTTAAGAGAAGTTTATTTTATTTTATTTTATTTTTTTTTTTAAATGTTTATTTATTTTTGAGACAGAGAGAGACAGAGCATGAACGGGGGAGGGTCAGAGAGAGAGAGAGACACAGAATCTGAAACAGGCTCCAGGCTCTGAGCTGTCAGCACAGAGCCCGACGTGGGGCTCGAACTCACGGACTGCGAGATCATGACCTGAGCCGAAGTCGGCCGCTCAACCGACTGAGCCACCCAGGTGCCCCAAGAGAAGTTTATTTTAAAAGCTTACAAATAATAGCTAACCCCTAAGAGTCCTATAATAAATGATGATGTGCAAGTTTCAAGGCATCAAATGAAGTATAAATGTAATTGGAGAGTGTAGAAGGGAATGGAATGTTTTGGCAGGAACTCTCCAGGACGATATTTTCTTCATAATTTTATAAAATTCTGGAAAAGCTAAATGTGCTTGGCTCTTCTAGATGATAGTGGATTGATAATTCATATAGCTTACCTGATGAATAACATCATGCCAGATATGCTTTCTTGAAAAGCATGTATTTTTCAGATACTGTATTGTCTTGCCCATTTTTATAATAATTTCTAAAAAATGTGTATTTATTTATTGAGAGAGAGAGAGGCAGAGAGAGGGAGACAATTCCAAGCAGGCTTCGCACTACCAGCACAGAGCCTGACATAGGGTTCAAACCCACGAACCATGAGATCATGATCTGAGCTGAAATTAAGAGTCAGACGCTTAACCAACTGAGCCACTCAGGCGCCCCATGTTGCCTGTTTTTTAGATGCTTTATTATCGTTTGTTCTGATTATTCTAGAGTAATTTGGCTCCATATTTCTTTACCATTTTTGCTGATGAACAAACTTAAGTGTTAAAAAGCTACATGGTGATTCCTTTTGTAATATGATTAGTAATGTTTAAAAATTAAGAAAATATTTTACATAAGTAATTTTATAGTAAACATTAACAGTAAATTGTTTTAACTTAAATGTCTTGTATATTAAATGTTCTTATGAAGCAGAGCACATTAGTGTTTTTTTGATCTGAACAATAATAGTAACTAATGTTTATTGAACATAGAATATATGCCAAATGGTTGTGCATGTTTTCTACACATTCTGACTCGTGTAATTCTAACAGCACTATGATATATATGTGGTGGTTGTTATCATTTCCATATGATGTGCAGAGGGGTAGCTGCCTTGCTGAGCATCACATAGGCTGTAAGAAATGGAAAAGCAGACATGATAGTTAAGATATGTAAAGTGGCTTTCCACATATGTTAGATTAACAGGTTTTCTCTGTGATGACTTTTCTCATATTTAATAGTAATTGGTTCTGGAAGGTTTTTATACATAAAGCATAAAGAACAAGGATTCTCTACATTTTCTTAATTGTCCTTTAATAGGAGTATTCTGATTGTATGTAGACAGAAGCCATAAAAGCCTTTTTTATATTACATAAAATACAGTGTAAACTCAGAATATGAGCAACATTTGGGTCACAATTTAAAAACTTCAAACGTTATTTACATTCTGAGGAGTTCACACTAGTATAAATTATTTGATGCCTTTTCAGAACTGAACCAAATCTAAAGGCCTTCGTACATTGTCTTCAATTTAGATAATTTTTCGGTGGTATAAATCCATATTCATATGTTGTCTAACAGAATTAAAAGTAGATTTCAGGGGTGCCTGGCTGGCATGTGATTCTTTTTTTTTTTTTTTTTTTTTTTTTTTTTAGGGGCACCTGGGTGGCTCAGTTGGTTGGGCGTCCGACTTCGGCTCAGGTCATGATCTCCCGCTCTGTGAGTTCTAGCCCCGCGTCGGGCTCTGTCCTGACCGCTCAGAGAGCCTGCTTCGGATTCTGTGTCTCCCTCTCTCTCTGGCCCTCCCCCGTTCATGCTCTGTCTCTCTCTGTCTCAAAAATAAAAGAAAAATAAATGTTTAAAAAAAAAATTAAAATTTTTTTTTTTTAACGTTTGTTTATTATTGAGAGACAGAGACCGAGTGTGAGCAGGGGAGGGGCAGAGAGAGAGGGAGACACAGAATCTGAAGCAGCCTCCAGGCCCTGAGCTATCAGCACAGAGCCCGACGTGGGGCTTGAACTCACAAACTGCGAGATCATGACCTGAGCCGAAGTCTTACGCTTAACCGACTGAACCACCCAGTCACCCCTGGCATGTGATTCTGGATCCCCAAGGTCACGAGTTCAATTCCCACTTTGGGCCTAGAACTTATTTAAAAAAAAAGTGTGATTCTATATTGCAGAAAAAAAATTTTAAAACTAAAAATGTTTGGTCTTCTGTTATGTTCCTTTTTTTTTTTTTTTTTTTATAGCGACTTCAGGAAGAAATCACCAAACAGTCTCCGACATTGCAAAGAAATGCTTTATACATCAAATCTGTAAGTTGTGCATTCCTTTTGAAATTGAATCCATTTTGATGAAACGTTTCCAGTTAATTAATGTTACCCAGTCTTTGTACCAAACCAAGGAATTAAAAACTTGTGTGTTATTTGCATGTGATAGGATTTCTTTATTTTTTCTCCTCAGTCTAAGATCAGCCGACTACCTGCTTACTTGACTATTCAGATGGTTCGATTTTTTTATAAAGAGAAGGAATCTGTGAATGCTAAAGTTCTTAAGGTTAGTAATGAGCTTCAGTATAATAAAATATTGTAATTCTTTGATAGAAATCCCTGACTTAAAGGTTTCTTTATTCCTTTAGGGATAAACTTCAAAATACTGTAAGGGAAGTTATTAACATTAGATAAGTGGTTCTTAATTAACCAAGACTGTGTATTGGAATTCTCTATTGTCCTTTTTCTTTTTTCTTTTTTATTTTTTATTTAAAAAAAATTTTTTTTTTCAACGTTTATTTATTTTTGGGACAGAGAGAGACGGAGCATGAACGGGGGAGGGGCAGAGAGAGAGGGAGACACAGAATCGGAAACACGCTCCAAGCTCTGAGCCATCAGCCCAGAGCCTGACGCGGGGCTCGAACTCACGGAGCGCGAGATCGTGACCTGGCTGAAGTCGGACGCTTAACCGACTGCGCCACCCAGGCGCCCCCCTATTGTCCTTTTTCTTAAAGAAATTTTTTTTGTGTGTTTATTTATATTTTTGAGGGAGAGAGAGACAGCGTGAGTGTGGGAGGGGCAGAAAGAGAGGGAGACACAGAATTGAAGCAGGCTCCAGGCTCCGAGTTGTCAGCACGGAGCCCGACACGGGGCTTGAACCCGTGAACCTCGAGATCATGACCTGAGCCGAAGTTAGACACTCAACCGACTGAGCCACCCAAGCGCCCCTATCCTTTTTCTTTTAAATCATTCATACACATGCCTGATTTTTACCACCAGCACCCACAGCATTTGATTAAGTAGTCCCTGAGGTCTTACAATTTTTTGAAAGATTCCCAGTTAATTCTGATGGTTGCCCTTCACTCTCCCAGAAACACTGCTCTAGAGCAGATCCTCAACTCCATAGATACTGACCCAGCGGTATTATAACACACTACACTCTCTAGTGCAGTAATTATAATCTCTTCAGTAAGAGCCAGCCTTAAGAACTGTTTTATGGAACTGTAGCTCTGCTACATATCCACAGTCCTTGATCCTTGGGAGACAGCTGAAATTCTTAATACAATTTTAGATATACTTAGTGTTACACGATAGGGTCAAATGTAGTTGGAAGTATTTACTAGTGTTAACTATAAATATGTATTAATATTTAGTTATTAAACTGTACCACTTATTTCTGTGTAAAGGAATATTTCAAGTTACAAAGAGTCATTAAGTGACCCCATTTGTAAATTGATTTCCATTGTCCATTAGAAGTGTCAATTATTTTCACAGCAACTGATCTATTTTTTTTTTTTTTTTAAGTTTATTTTGAGAGAGCCAAGAGCACGCACAAGCAGGGGAGGGGCAGAGAGAGAGAGAGGGAGAAACACAATCAAAGTGGGCTCCAGGCTCTGAGCTGTCAGCGTAGAACCTGATGTAGGGCTCAAATCCACAAATCGTGAGATTATAACCTGATACGAAGTTGGACGCTTAACTGACTGAGCCGTCCAGGTGCCCCTGATCTAAGGTTTTTGAAATGCTTCTTTTGTCATGTAAATTTTGGTAACTCCTCTGTGGTTAATGTTATGGGTTAGAATATTGGGGGGAAAAAAGTAAAAATTTTTTTTTTACCTTAAAAAGTTAGGACCCAGGTGCCTGGCTGGCTTAGTTGGTAGAGCATGTGACTCTTGATTTTAGCGTCCTGCATTCAAGCCCCAAGTTAGGCATGGAGCCTTTTAAAAAGGAAAATTAGGACCAGATTGAAAATAAGCACTGTGATGTTTTCAGCTGCGTAGGTTTGCAAGTGATTTTTATAAATTTTATTTTCAACTTCTTTTGATTATGAAAGTACTACTATAAAAGTGTTATAGATATTTTTAATAACTACCTTTATAAGTGTGTTTACACATTTTTTTTCTTGGTTTGTATATAGGATGTTAAATTTCCTCTTATGTTGGACGTGTACGAACTATGTACACCAGAACTTCAGGAGAAAATGGTCTCTTTTCGATCAAAATTCAAGGATCTAGAAGATAAAAAAGTGAATCAGCAGCCAAAGACAGTAGGTTCTTATTGCTGATTTTCTCATTTTGATATTTTAATCTTTAATCTGTTCAACAATTACTTTGTTATCGTTAATCTCTTAGTAGAAATGGATGAACTTCTATTTTCTCTATTCACAAAAGTTTTGGGTATATTTTAGTGTAAGAAAAAGAACTCTAGTTATGGTGTATGGGCCCTTTATGGTAGAATAAGCCCTAATATTTTTTCCCTGTTAATATGTAGCTTAAGCTTAAAGTTCTTTTATCACCTCAAAGTACTTTACATAAAATCTTGCCTAGTGTTTTTAGTGTATTTTATTGTTTTCCTTGTAAGTCATGGAATTGTCTCTATTTTAAGATGGAATTCATGTTGTAGAGTATTGGCTCATTTATGCCTACTGTGACAACTAAGTTGTATCTTTTAGATGCTGCTGGTGTGCCTGCCTTTAACTGCTAAAATCACAATCTTAGGAGACTTTGTATTTAATAAGTTGTATTATTTTAGGTTCAGATAAGGTACAGCTGAACTGTGTGTTGGATTTTTTTTTTTTTTTCATTATGAAAAACATCTTTCCTGGTAACGAGATATTTCTAGTGTGATATTGTATATCAAGTTTAAAATTAAATTCTTCTACAAATTACTACTGTATGTGTATTAAATGCTTTTATTTTTAAACATTAAGCTTTATTTTGAGATAATTGTAGAATCACATGCAGTTAAAAGAAGTAATACGAAGAGATCCAAATACCTTTTACCAAGTTTCCCCTGTGGTAACATCTTTCAAAATGATAATACAGTATCATAACCTGGAAATTGACATTAATATAGTCTAGATGCAGTACATTTTCATCAGCCAAAGTTTCTGCATACTTGCTCCCTTGTGGCCAAACCCACTTTCCCTTGGCCCCTACCTCCTCAATTCCTGGCAACTGTTGACTTTTCTCCATTCCTGTAATTTTGTCATTTCAAGATCATTATATAAATGGAATCATGTAGTATGTAACCTTTGAGATTTTCTTTTCTCAGCATAATTCTTTGGAAATTAGTCCAGGTCATTTTGAAGAGTTGCTGAAGAGTATTCCATGGTATGCGTATACCACAGTTTAACTATTGATAGCTGGGTTGTTTATTGTGAATAAAGCTACCATAAGCATTCCTGTACCAGTTTCAGTTTGAAGATAAATTTTCATTTCTCTAGGAATAATTACCCAGGAGCACAGTTGCTGGATTGCATGATAGTTGTACATTTTGTTTTTTAAGAAACTCAAATGTTTTCCCTAGAGGCTGTACCATTTTAGATGCCTATCAATAGCATATGACTGATCCACTTTCTGCAGTCTTGGCCAGAATTTGGTGGTGTCACTATTCTTTATTTTAGCCATTTGTATAGGTTTGCAGCAATACCTCAGTGTGGCTTTTAATTTGCATTTTCCTAAGGGCTGATATTGACTGTGTCTTCATGTATTTATTTGCTATCTGTATTTCCTCTTTGGTGAAATGTCTTTTCATGTCTTCTCATTTTCTAATTGTGCTATTTTTTACTCTTGAATTTTGAGAGTTCTTTATGTATAGGTGTGTGTGTGTATAAAAAAATTTTTTTTTAACATTTATTTTTGAGAGAGGGAGAGACAGTAAGTGGGGGAGGGGCAGAGAGGGGGGGACACAAAATCCAAAGCAGGCTCCAGGCTCTGAGCTGTCAGCACAGAGCCCAACGCAGGGCTCAGAAATCACAAGATCATGACCTGAAGTCAGATGCTCAACTCAGCCACCCAGGTGCCCTGTATATATGGTTTTTAATGTTTACTTATTTATTTTGAGAGAGGGAGCACAAGCAGAGGAGAGGCAGACGGAGAGAGGGGGGAGTGAGAATCCCAAACAGGCTCTGCGCTGTCAGTCCAGAGCCTAATTTGGGGCTCGATCTCATGAACCATGAGATCATGACCTGAGACAAAATCAAGAGTCAGATGCTTAGCTGACTGAACCACCCAGACGCTCTGGGAGTTCTTTATATTATAGATATGAATCGTTTGTCAGATACATGGCTTCCAAAATTTTCTCCCTCTCTTTAGCTATGATATACATTCCATGGGTACTTGAAAAACAATTTGTATTCTGTTGTTGTTGAATGGAATGTGTTCTTTGGATGTTCATTAGATTCAGTTGGTTGATGGTGATGTTGCTCTATCAATTGTTGAGAGTGAGGAAGCTAAAATTGTGGTTTTATGTGTTTCTCCATTCAGTTCTGTCAGCTTTTGATGTGCAGGTTTTGTAGATCTGTTATTTGGTGCCTGCACCTTTAGGATTGCTAAGTATTCTTGGTGGAGTGACCCCTTTATATTATGCACTGTCACTTTCTGCCCCTGGTAATTTTCTTTGCTCTGAAGTCTACTTTATCTGACAGTACTATTGCCACCGTTGCTTTGTTTTTGTTAATGTTTGCATGATATCTTTTCTTTTACTTTAAATTTGCCTATATAGTTATATTTGAGGAGTTTCTTGTAGACACCATAGAGTTAGTTGGGTCATGTTTTTTTAAGACACTCTGTTAATCTCTTCTTATTGGTATATTTAGACCATTTACATTAAAACATTTTTTTAAAGTTTATTTTTGAGAGAGAGCACAAGCACAGGGGAGGGGCAGAGAGAGAGAGGGAGACAGAGGATCTGAGCAGGCTCTGTTGTCATGCAGAGCCTAATGCAGGACTCGAACTCACTAACTGTGAGTTCTGACCTGAGCCAAAGTCTGACGCTTAACCGACTGAGCCACCCAGCCACCTCTAGACCATTTACATTTAATATAATTATTGATTTCTTAAATCTGTTATATTTTGCTTTCTCTTTGTTCTGTTTTTCATTTCCCTTTATTGCCTTGTGGTTACTTGAACATATGATAGATTTCTAATTTAGCTATAACTTAAAAAATGATTTTCTTTCTATAGCTTTTCCTATGGTTACTCTCAGTATTAAATTTTAATTATATTAAAAGGAATGGTTGACCTAATTGCCACTTTTTTGTTGTAGGATCCTTTGACTTCTTGTTGTTCCACCTATCTTTAAACTGCTTGCATTGTGTTCATTAGCATTACAGTTTTCAAGAAATGTGTGTCCATATGCCTAGATAAATTTAATTTTTGTATTACACACTGAAATGGGCTGAGGCAGGGAGAGTTCCCACTACAAACCTTTGTCTAAAGTAGTAAATCCTGTGTTTCGATATTAGGTAAATATTTGCTGAATTAAAGAGCTTATTAGTTCATTTAAACTAAGATTCAGTTCATTTGAGCAGGTGATCATGTCTTAGTAGCTTTAATGTTGCAGCAATTTGACTTTCCTGTTTTATTGATATAACCGTTTTTTTTTTTATCCTATGTGGTTTGATAGTATTTTGATTAAAATATAGACTTGGGTTTTCCTTCTGTGTTCTAGAACAGTTTATCTGTACTGCTCTATTCACTGCTGTGCTCTAGGTTTAGTGGCTTATAGTTGGTCAGAGGGTCTGTTACTATACATACAAGATTGTATTGTTGGAGTGTAGATTCTTTGGGTTTACAGTTTTATGTTAACTATAGTTATATCGTTTTAGTAAATTGTAAGGTAGACTACATTTTGTCTTTGTTTTGTATTGTAGTCAGTAAATATTTGTGGAAATGAATACTTATTGGAGAATATAAATTTTATTTCCAATATCATGATTTAAAGTTAAATTTTTTTCTCCTCAGAGTGACAAAAAGAGTAGTCCCCAGAAAGAAGTTAAATATGAACCTTTTTCTTTTGCTGATGGTAAGTGGAAAAAATAACTTCAGTTGAGTTACTACTATGTTGTGTGTGTGTGTGTGTGTGTGTGTGTGTGTGTGTGTGTGTGTGTGTGTGTTGAAGGTAAAATTATTGTATTGGCATTTAGGAATTTTTTCAGATAGCATGCTTTAAAAAGAGTCAGATTTCTTAAAATATAATGTGCCTTAGACACAGTAAAAATCAGTCTTTTGGCATTAGTTCTGTGAATACTACCATACTTCATAAAATGTCTTTCATAAATCCTTAATTTTGAACAGTAGTGTCTTACTGAATTCTAATAATAGAGTAGTACTTCTCTAGACTAACCATCAGACTTCTTGCTTGCTTACCTAGCTTGAGAAAGCACCTATTCATTGTCTAATGTTGGATTTATGTTTTTTTAGATATTGGCTCCAATAATTGTGGATACTATGATTTGCAAGCAGTGTTAACACATCAGGGAAGGTCTAGCTCTTCAGGCCATTATGTATCATGGGTAAAAAGGAAACAAGGTAAGGATTGTTGTTGTTTTTTTGTTTTCCCAGTTAATTATGTTAACAGTTTAGTACAAATTTTGTAACCCAGTGGTTTTTAAACTTTTTGGTTTTAGAACCCTTTTACATTCTTAATTTTTGAGGTCCACAAAGAGCTTTTGCTTTTAAGGATTCTCCTAATATTTACTGAGAAATTAATTCAGTGAAAACTGACAGTAATAAAATAAAAAAACATATCACACAAATAACCTAAAAATAAATGTTTTCCAAAACAAAAAATAGCAAGAGAAATAGTACTGATTTGATTTTGTAGGTCTGTTTTGTCTGGCTTGATAGGAGACAGCTGGATCCTCTTAACTGTTTCTGCATTTTGTCTGTTGCTTTATCACACATCTTCTGTGACTTCTGGAAAATTCCAAAGCACACTTGAGAGAATGAGGGCAAAACGGCAACTAATGCTTTAATAGTGTTACGACAATAATTGTGACTTTTATGGTATCGCTGAAAATGAACCAGAGTAGTCCCTGGACTACACTTGGAAAACTGTTAGTATGATAGATGGAATACTACTTAGCCTAAAATTACTCAGTACTTTTTTTTGAAATGAAACTGAGAAAATCCTCTAGGATATTAATTTCATTTTCTTCTCTTGTTCCTCAGATGAGTGGATTAAGTTTGATGATGATAAGGTCAGCATCGTGACACCAGAGGATATCTTGCGGCTTTCTGGTGGTGGAGACTGGCATATAGCATATGTATTACTGTATGGGCCTCGCAGAGTTGAAATAATGGAAGAGGAAAGTGAACAGTAATTTTAGCTATTTATGTTTAGGTGTGAAATAAATGTTATTTGTTGATCATTTCAATAATCCAGAGCTTTAGCAGAAGCTATTTAGGTGGTTTTATGTGTATCCCCTCGTGTGGAACAAAAGAGGGTGGAAGCAGACCACTCTGTGGATCAACCTAAAAAAAATTACAGAATAAAGAAAATTGCCTTTGGACTGTGCTCCCCTGTATAAAGGTTGCAGGAAGATATTTTTTAAAAGCTTATTTCTTGCATTAATTTTTAAAAATTCTCATCTGAAAATGCCTTTCAACCATTACCTTCTGTGATAAATTTTTCTCCCTTTTTCAGCCCAGGATTCAGCAATCAGATGTTTATTGCACACCTATTACTCTTTGTTGTTGTTCTTGCATGGTTCAAACCACCGGTGATTCATAGCTGCCCATCCTTTGCCTTATCTAACAAAAATTTTACCAGGAAGGTAGAAAGGAAGTAAGTGTTTTTCTCATTGTGTTACTCAGTGCTGCTGCCCACATCCCATGGAAACATGGGTACAATCAAGTATTTGTCCAGCCTGACTGTTGCTGGCTTTTCATGACTTTAAAATAAATTGTGATCAGTTATAGTACATTTGATTATACATTTATTACTGTGTCTCTCTGTACTATGGTTTGTATATTTAACTTTGCAATGGTTTTGTAGTCATCAACCTTTAAAAAAAAAAGTTGACAAGCTCTGGTTGCTTATTTTTAGAAAATGAGGATATTTAATAAAAAAAAAAAAAAAAAAGGAGGGACTAACAGCTTCTGACCTCAAGTCTTTTGTCTACTGAGTGTTGGAGCTTGGGTTGAGTTTAGGTAATATGTAATACTATACAGTTTCTGCAGATGGTTAGTCTTATTCTGCTGTTAAGCATCCATTTAAAAAATGTTATCTTTTTTTTGCCTCCTCACATTATATTGTTTAAAAGAAATATAAAGTTGTAAAAGTAATGGAGTTCTTTGGATGCTGACTGCAATGACGTTTATTGCTCTTTTCCTTGGCCCAATTGTTTTTACTTTCATCTGTTCCCAAAATCTCCATGTCTATCTCAGAATTTAATAGTGACTTTTAAAGTGATGGTAAAAGTACCAAGAATATGTGGTGTTTCAGTATGGTAGGTTTCTTACGTTTTAACACATTCTAATTAGTTCCTCATCTTTAAGAGCCTTGATTGATTGCTAGACAAAGATAGAAAATTAGCTAATTTGTCTCTGATTTTGAGTTAGGTATGTAAAATGAAGTTTGGGGGATTATCATGAAATGTCCGATCTTAGGTTGTTTTAATGCTCTGCAGAGCACAGCACCGATAACTACTAGTTTCCTAGAGAATAATGGCCATTTTCCTCTAAACTTTGAACAATATGATAAAATCAGAGACGGGATAAAATAAGCGTTTCAGGGAAACTTACTTGTAAATAGCTTCTTCAGCTAAATGGTAACTATTGGCAGTCATTATTCCCTTTGCCTTGGAAGAGGGTACAGACTAGAATGGGGAGGAGGAGACCATATACCATAAGAATGGTAAGGATTCCTAGATATTGCCATGAGGCTTGTGACTGCAGTTTTTATTCTGTCTTGGTCTGAACAATTTTGAGGACCTAAATTTAGCAATTAGAATTCACATTTCTGATTTGCAGGATGCTGTAGCTACTGGAACAGGTGAGGTAGGTTTAGAACAAAGTAGGTCTTGTATGGAGTTAGAATTTTCAAATTGTAATTCCTTAATTGTTATAAAATTGATTTCATCTTACTTGATCCAAATAAGCATTATTCCAAAGATTTTTTTAAGTATAAGAAATTGGGACTTATATCAGTGTTTTAAATAAGGCTATTTTAGAGTTCAGCCTTGCATATAAGGTTTTTGAGAAGGGAGAGTAGACCAGAAAATGTCTTGATTCTGGAGTGTGCCTTGTATGCTGTGCCATGAGCACTGAGGCCCTTTTGATAGTACAGCTGTGCTGTATCACTGTCGGGACTAGCTAGGGACGTTAAGCCCAAGCAAGAACATTTATGGTGTAATAAGCACTTAGTAGCCTTTCAGGATTCAAAACAAATGAACAGTGATGACCTAATACTTACGTGGGAAATAGATGGTAGTAACTATCTTTCTGGTTGCTAGTAACTAATTGATAGTAGTAACTCCAGCCATTACTACATAGTGCTTTGCTGTTTATAGATTGCATTCACATAATACATCTCAAACTTCACAATAGTCCCTGAAGTATAAATCTCTATTTTAAGGACTTAAAGAGGTTAAATAATTTTTGTAAAGCTAAAAAGACTAGGTTTTAGACTTTGCCAACCTCCAACTTTAAAAGAAATAAGGTAAACATTTTCTGTAATGGGTAGGGTGGATGGTAAATTATTTTAGGTTTTGCAGCCCATAATCTTTGTTGTGGCTACTTAACTGTGTTGTAGCATGAAAGGAGCCATAGGTCATACTTAAAGGAATCGGCATCTGTGCTGATGGAATTTTACTTGTAAAAACAGGTGGAAAATGGACCATTGTTTGCTGATCCTCTGCTTTAAAGCACAAATGAATGAGAATAGAGCAGTCATATGGTTTCACAAAGTCATTCTGGGATTTTCAGAACAGCACATTAAATTTTGTAACTACTAATGGCATGCAGGAATCTAATCTGGCATATATTTTAGGAAACACCATGCTCCCTAAATATTGCTTACTGACTTCATTATAAATATTTAACAAAGATACTTGACCTTGAGGTCACTTTATTTTGGCCATTTCCCAACCTACTCCCTTCTGAAACCCTGAGGTCAGTCATCAAGAGCCAATGTGTTCTTTTGTTCTTGGAGCACCAGCCAACTGTACAACAACTGTTATAAAAATGTTTATTGTTTACCAAAACCATTGGACCTCTTATCAAATGCTGCTTGGTAACAAAATCTTATCACAGTTTTAATAAAAAAAAAAAAAAAAATGAAGGAAAAAGAAGCTAACTATTTGTCTCATTGTCATTAGTTAGACTTTCTGCAAGGTCACTTAATCCGGACTTGTTCAGTGCATTCATCAGATTCTCAGGCGTTGCATGTACTCCCTCTTGATCTTGCCAGGCGACTAGTAGCTGCTTAGCTCTCATCTTCATATCTTCGCTGTCACACTCAATCTGTCTAATTTCGGAGTCTTTCATTTCCAAGTAGGGAGCCAGGATCTTCCATTGTTCGCCCAGCTTGTTGGCAAATACTTCTATTTGTTCCCCTGTCACAGGTTTGTCTCGCCGGACATCAGGGCCTAGAAAACACACAAAATGTAAATTATGTACAAAGTATGAGGACATGTACAATTCAAAGTACAACAGAACTGGGAAGTTACGGGGCCACTGAAATATTAATCACCTTTCATTAAGCTTTGTTTTAAAAGTAAAACAATTCCTTTCTATATTTTCTGTGGGTTGAATATTGTTCTTACAGTCATGATCACTAGGAAATCAGTATTTCTTTTATTTTTTTAAATTTTAGAGAGTGAAGGACAGAAAAAGCACAAGGAGGGGAGAGGGGCAGAGAGCATCTCAAGCAGGCTCCATGCTCAACGTGGAGCCTGACACAGGGCTCGATCGCACGACCCTAGGGTCATGACCTGAGCCTAATTCAAGAGTCAGATGCTGAAGCCACTGAGCCACCCAGGCGCCCCTCAATACTTCTTTTAAAGCTAAAGCTGTTGCCTCTAGTGTAATTATGAAGGCCTCCCCTAAAACCAGGTGCTCCCTTCTAACCACCCCAATCCCTGTCAAAATTAACAAGTATGGGTCGCCTTCAAATGTAAGTACCTTCCTTCCCGTCACTTCCACATTTTTATTGCATAAAATGTAATATTTGAATTACAAGTTGTCAAACAATGTTTAAAATTCCTCACTATAAGAAACAGCTGAGATAAGTGGTAGAAGTTGAGAAGTAGATCAAATAACGTACCTCTCAACAAAGAACCCCAATCTTTTCCAATTTTGTAAAATAGCCAAGAAAATTCAATTCTTACTTTCATTTTCCTTCAGTAAAGCATCATTATCTTCCTCATCTTCATCCTCACCTGTTTTTATTTCTTCAGAAGGAGGCTAAAATGAGGAAGAAGAATGTTTCAAAGAATGCTGACTTGTAAAATACCTGGGGATACTTTCAGGTTAGACAGGAATGGTTGAGTTTCCAAATAGAGGACCCAGAACTTTATCCTTGAGCATATTAAATGGGAATGGCAGGTGAGGCTCACAAATGGGATGGTGTTAACTTGGAGTGGACGGTAAGATCTGAGAATGAGAAAGACTCCCCCTGCCCCCAACCTGGGAAGAAGGAAGCCAATAAAAAGTATAATGATTTGCAAATATCTTAGTACAGTAACAGTGGGCTGGGGAAAACCAGGGGAGCAACCATGTTCTTAAAAATTTTTTGAGTTCTAGTAATACGAGAAACTTGTATTAGAAAAGAGAACAGAGTAGAAAGGCCAAGATGCCTACTGCTACCCTCAGATCCTGTTTGATAAAAGTGTATTGGCAAACAGGAAAAATTTCATGTCTGAGTTTACAGGTGGAATGATAGTTTAAGCAAAGTATTATGGACTTTAATAAATTTTTTATACAGCATGTAATTTAGGATACTTTATCAATTTATGTTCTTCCTATAAATATATACTCATATTTTTCCTTATTCTAAAAATGAGGGTTTGTAGATCATTATTTTTTCCCACAAGATAAGCTGTATATTCAGCTTCTTTGCTCAAATCGTGATAATCATTTTAGGTAACATCACCTAAAGAATATGAAAAAATTCATCTGTATTACTTACTGGTAATTCCTTTGCTAGCTTTATTACCATGTTTTCAAGATATTCTGGCAAACTTTTAAACTGCTGGTTGGTTGGCTGGAAGAAGTGAGGGCTTCTCCGTGCTAGTAGTCTCAGGGCTCTCCAACCATAATTTGAATTGTTCACAGCCCTATGAAAAGAGATGTCCATCTTATAATTTATGTTTTTTTATTTCTATATGCCTTCTAATTAATATAACTTACCATGTGAAATTCTATACTCTAAATAGTTGAAGGCACCATTCTTTTCATTTGGATCTTATTCCTAAGGACCTTCTCAGTATGCAGTTCATTTATAATACTAGAAACCAGCAGAATCCGATGAGACAGGTTCATATGCAGCAAACACATTTGAAAAGTTTATACACATTTTACTTAAGATTAAGTCAATTTGTATAGTAATAACTAGATGTTCTATGTGCCGGACAGTAATCATCTACCTATTTAGGAAAAAAAATTCACAATAAGGTTTACTATGTTCAGTAAATTGATGTCCATACTGTCAATGCCACCTACAGGTGTGAATTTCAGAATATTTTATTAATTCAACGGCTGAGTTTTGACCACATAAACTTAATCCAATGTTATTTTCCATTTATATAACATCTGAGTTTTAGTTTGCTTAATACCAAACCCAGTGAAGAAAAATGGCTCCAAAACTAAAAGGGAAACCTTGAACAGCCAACACAATAAGCAATGATGCAAGAAGAGAATCCATGAACTGTTACGAAGCACAGCAGTGGGTGGTACACAGTAAGGTGAGAAATGGAAACCTCAAATTCTAATGTTCCAGAAACAGCCAAGCTGCAGAAGAATCTAGAACACAAATGTATTCTGGTTGTGAGTTTTTGCAAGTCATTTGGCAGTTCCCCCCCAAGTTCTTAAGAGTAGCAAGCTGATTTCTTTAGTCCTCTCTTACAAATGAGCCTCTACTTTTAACATGTGCTGGTACTTGCAAAGCTACTCCGATACCATGGTCTTGCTAAGTTAATGCCATGCTACAGGGCTCTGCCTGAACAGGGAACCAGTCTACTTCTCGGACACATTCCCATTTAAACAATTTGAATCTTTTACACATTTTCAAAATCCTGCCAGTCATAAATACAAACTTTATTCTCCAGAAATCCATACATACCATTCAGGTTCTTAAGGTTCTTGGAAAACTATCACATTCATTCATTCAACAAATACTTGAACTCGGCACTCAGGGTCACGGAGCCCTCAAGACACTAGTGCTGCAGTTAAGGGCAGGGCCCTGAGGCCACAGTGATTTTCCTGGCTCTGTCATTTACTAGATAAGAACTTCAATACATTATTCAATGTATTCAATACACGCTTCGCCTCACATTCTTTAACTGTAAAACGGAGAGAAGAGCAGTTTCTACTTTAGAGGTATATATGTTAAGTGCCTAGGGAGTACCTGACACACAGTAAATGTGAATGCATCATTATTATTGATAAACGCAAGGTGTAAGAATCTCAGACAGTGGTAAGGATGAGAAAACCAAGAAAAGTGAGAATTTCTGATGGGGGGGTGGAGCTTCTGGGCCAGGGAAAACTGCCCTGAGGCAGTAATCTGAGAAGAGATAGGAAATAAGACCACAAGCCATGGGAATACCTGGGGGAGAAGTTTCAAGCAAACATAATAGCAAGTGCACAGGCCCGGAGATAGAAAAACCTTTGAGGTGAAGAACAGAACCCTGGTTGGTATGGTTAGAACAGAGAGAAAATGAGGAGGAGGAGGAGATGTGGTTGGAGGGGGAGGAAGGGGAGGAGATGTGGTTGGAGGGGGAGGAAGGGGAAGTCTTTTAGATCCAGGTAAGGAATTTGGATTTCATCCTAATTTTATTTTTTTTTTTTAAATTTTTTTTTTTTCAACGTTTATTTATTTTTGGGACAGAGAGAGACAGAGCATGAACAGGGGAGGGGCAGAGAGAGAGGGAGACACAGAATCAGAAACAGGCTCCAGGCTCTGAGCCATCAGCCCAGAGCCCGACGCGGGGCTCGAACTCACAGACGGTGAGATCGTGACCTGGCTGAAGTCGGACGCTTAACCGACTGCGCCACCCAGGCGCCCCTCATCCTAATTTTAATATGCAGTCATGGGAAAATTTTAAGCAGGAGTTTAAAGATCACAATTCTTCTGGAGAACTGACCGGAGCATCACTAGTTAAGAGATTACAGTAACTAACTCGTTAACTAGTCATAAGGTCACGTCAGCCACAGCACTCTATTTACTGTGTGCTAAATACATGACCTGTGTGGTTCAAAGTGAACCATTTTATTTAATCATCAGAATAACCCTGTAGAGTGGGTATTATTACTATTTAACAATGAGGACACAGGCAGAGGGGTGCTACAGTAGCTGTAGCAGCCTAGCCAGTAGGAGACACTGTCTTGGGATTGGAACCCAGACAGTCTGACACGAGGGTCCTTGCCCTTAAATCATGACACCAAAGTGCCGATTTAAAACCACAGCGCTGTGTGGTATTGCCTAGATTTACATGATGGAGCCATGACTGAGTCCTGAAGTTACTCCAAAATTTGTGAGTTAGGTAGAGGATGGGGAGCCAGGTGAGATGCAGCGAGGCAGGAAGGAAAACAGGCAGGAGTGGAGTTTGCTGGATGTCCAGAGAAGAACACACTATCTAGGGAGGGAGAGACCAGTGGTGAATGCTGCTGGGAGGTCAAAACAAGACACCGTGACCTCGACGAGTGATTTCAGTGGAGGGACAGGGAGACAGCCCAGCAGCAGTGAGCTGACAAGGGAATGGGAGGTGAGGAAATGAAGCAATGGTTATCTACGCCTCGTGGGAGACTGATTTGAAGGGGAACAAAGAAAAGAGGATGGTTGAAGGGAGGTGGGGGGGTCCAAAGGGATTGTGCTTATTTTCTGAAACAGGTATGATTCTGTGTCTTGCTTGTTAGTGGGCATGGTCATTGAAATCAGGATGTGTGCTAATGTGAACTTGGCACATAAACTCCCCTATGAGGAAAAGTACTGCCCTACCAGCCATGTCTCTTAATTAGTGTTCTGGTGTACTTACAATTCCTAAAAAAATACTGCAGAAAGTTAGCTCATGAGGAACATTACTTACTTGTATTCATTTTCAACCATGTTTTCAGGGTCTGCCTGTTCAATGGCTTCTTCAAAGAATTCCTCCAAAGTTGGCATGTATTCCCTAGGTGTTATAAAAATACCTAGTGAGGATCATGTGTGTTCTTAATAATAAATAATCATAAAATGATGGCAATGAAAGATTCTCATATTACCCATACTTGTGTTAGTTATATTACTTAGGAACTCAGATTAAAAAAAAATTTTTTAATATTTATTTTTGAAGGAGAGAGAGAGAGCATGAGAGAGGGAGGGGTAGGGAGAGAGGGAGACATGGAACCTGAAGCAGGCTCAGGCTCCGAGCTGTCAGCACAGAGCCGAACGCTGGGTGCAAACCCACAAACCGTGAGATCGTGACCTGAGCCGAAGTTGGACACTTAACCAACTGGGCCATATAGGCACCCCAGGAACTCATATTTTTAAGGAGGTAAAGGACTCTGGGCACCTGAGTGGCTCAGTCGTTTAAGTGTCTGCCTCTCGAGTTCAGCTCAAGTCGTGATCTTGCAGTTCATGGGAATGAGCACCGCAGTTCATGGGAATGAGCTCTGTGAGCACAGAGCCTGCTTGCGATTCTCTCTGCTCCTCCCCTGCTCACGCACATGTGTACACTCTCAAGATAAACTTAAAAAAAAGGTAAATGACTCAAAACTAAACTTCTCAAAGAGGATAATAAAGAGGGGCAGTGTGGTATTGCAATGTTACCATATACTGTATTCCATCTAACACAGTCACTGGACTCTACACTGTAATGTTACTAGTCACAGGGGGAGCCTGGGGTTTAATAACATTTGAATTTCCCCAGCAAGGAGGAAAATTTCACATCCAAATGTCCATATCCAAGGATGTTTTTTCCTTAAACCAGAATTAATAAAACCCACACTAATAACCATACCATACTAAAATTTGAAGAGTTTAACTTTGAGCTTATTTTAGATAGCTACCATGATAGCATGGTTGGTTTTTAATGGCATCTTTCTTGAATTTGTTTTTTTGATTTAAAAATTTTGTTCTAATGTTTATTTTTGAGAGAGAGAGAGAGAGAGAGAGAGACACACACACACACACACACAGAACCTCCAGGCTCTGAGGTGTCAGCACAGAGCCCAATGTGGGTCTTGAACTCACCAACTTGTGAGATCATGACTTGAGCCGAAATCAGATGCTCAACTGAATGAGCCACCCAGGTGCCCCACTGAATTTGTTTTTAGAAGATTTTGATAGTCAAGCAAATAAGATTCAAGGGTCTGATTAGAACACATCTTAAAAAAAAATTTTTTTTTTAATGTTTGTTTATTTCTGAGACAGAGACGGCAAATTGAGATCATGACCTAAGCCAAAGTCGGACACTTAACTGACTGAGCCACCCAGGCACCCCCATTGCTGGATTCTTAATTTTCAGTTAACTCTGAGTTAAATTTCAGATTTTTAAAAAACTATAAACAATTAAGGTCGTAAATTTCTATTTTCTATTTCTCCAAAGTTTAAATCTATAATACTTTTTACCATTTAATTCTGTGTTTTCTAATTTATGTTATGATTTCTTCTTTGATTCTGGAGTTATTAAAAAGTATGTGAAAGCTTTTAAAATACATTTTGTTATTCACATATAATTTAAATGCATTTGTGTTTTCTGTAAGACTAAGCTTGCTGACTGTCTTGTTAAATCCAAAGTTTTTCTTACCCTTCTTATTAAATACTGAAAGTATTTAGTATCAAAATTCTAGTAAAACATTTTGTAGAAGTGTCAAAATGAAGTGTCAAGATTGTGAGCTGGTTAATCCTTAGACTTATTTCTTTAGAAACAAGGTTTAGAAGATCTATGTATTTCTGATGCATTTTTTACCTTTATGCAGTGATTGTCGTTATTTTTAATAATGCTTTCTGCCTTTAAAACTCTATCTGATATCCATATAACTAATTGTCATTTGTCATACATCATACATATATTTCTTAGTTTCAACCCTTCCATATCCTTATGTTTAAGGTGTTTCTTATAAACAACATATAGATGGACTTTTAAAATAGAATACTAACTTCTAGGGGTGCCTGGATGGCTCTTTTGGTTAAGCATCTTTGGCTTAGGTCATGATCTCGCAGTTCTGGCTCCACCTGCTTGGGATTCTCTCTCTCCCTCTTTCTCTGCCCTACCAACCGCCCCCCCCCCCGCCCCCCCGCCAACTTGCTGTTTCTCTCTCTCTCAAAATAATAAAAAATATATACTAATATCTTTGAACTAGGAAGTCCATTTCCATTTATTGTTATATGTGAATTTAACTGTATAATTTTATGCTTTCCATTACGTGTTTCTTATGTGGCTTTTCCTCCTTGCCTATTTTTATTCGATTGCTTGAATCTTCTATATTTCCTTGTATCGTCATTTCCTTGTATCGTCATTTCAAAGTTACACATTCTATTTGTTTTACATACTTAACAAGCATGTTTTACTGGAAGTCTAGTTACTATCTCTACCTTCATCTGTAACATTCTAATTCTTCTGATCACTCCCTGTTACTTTTATCAAATGTTAGTTCTACCTTTTAAAATAATCCCCAAATAGTAATTACTACTGTTTTATACAGTGAATTCTTGATGAGATTTATTCATGTTTACCAATGTCTTTGAATAGCAATCCTTCTTGTAATTTACTCAGTGTTTCTGGGTTCCATTTCCTTGACAGCTTTTTTAGTAAGGACTGTTGATAATATATTGTTTTAATCTGAAAGTAACTTTACTTCTCAGTCACTCCTTCCTGATTGATCTACTGTAACTTGTTACAGAATTCTGGGTTGACACCTTCTCTTAACACTCATTCTGGTTTCTTTTGTTCTTAAAGTCAGCTGTCAGTCTAATTTTGTTTTTTTGCAGGTAGTCTGGTTTTTCTCTTGGGTGATTTTACAACAATATGTAGAAATATGGATTTATTTTGTTTATCCTACTTAAGACTTGTACTTGAACCTAAGAATTTATGCCTATTCTCAGTTCTGAAAAATCCTCAGTCATTATCTTGATTATGGTCTCTTTCTCATTCTCTATTTCCTCATTCTGTGGTTGATTTTTACTCTTTCGTATTTTCTAACTCTTGATCCCTTTTACTGTTCTGGGTGATTTCTTAATCATTAATTCTTATTTCCACCTGTGTCTATTGCTAGATTATTTGTTTTTTCAAATTTGCTTGGTCCTTTTTCAGAGTGTCATGTTCCTTTTTAAAATTTTTAATTCCTTCTTTTATGTCTTTAGCTATCTTAAATATACTTATTTTAAGCTGTATTTACCTGATGGTTTTATTACCTGAAGTGGTTGTCTAAGTTCTGTTGTTCTATCTGCTGATTCTTTCTCATGGTAGGTTGTTTTCTCGAATGTTTTAAGTGTGGATGGTTATCTTATCAGACTTTATCTGGAGGATCCTTGTATGGCTTAGGTTGAAAGTGTGACCTCCAGAAAGATTTTTATCATCAGACTGAGACATTTTAATTCACCCTTAACTTCGGGGTTCCTTTGAACTTCAGGTAGGATAAATTTAAATTGTAGGACTGCATGACAGTAGACTTGTTATAATTTCTCAGGGAGTACTTTTTCCTTTTCACCCACACCCCAGGTAGAAATGGACAAGCTTGTTCCTGTGCCAGTGAGCAAATCCTTCTTCCTTAATCTGTTCTTTTACGTTCAGTGCAGTGCTTCAAAGGCCTGAAATTTACTCAAGGGAAACTCCATTGCAAATGTGTGCAGGCCTAAGGCCTTACCTTCTGTCGTTCTGTAGCTCTTACAACCCAAGTTCCCTGGCTCCCCAAAGTGGAAATCATTTGCAAATTTCTCAGCTAGAAGCAACCATATTAGCTCATACTTCGGTTTTCAGTTCCCTCTTCTTTTATGAATTTGTATTGCCTTGTGATTTCTAAAATTATTCTGCCAGTGCTTCTAGGTGTTTCATGATGGGAAACCATACTCTGCTGTGCCAAAGTCAACACAATAAATTCATTTCATTCACTTGACATGTGAGAAAAGCAATACTTCATGTGAAACATTTTAAACTTGCCTTGTCTCTGATTTGCAAGCTTCCATGTTATCAGGACAGAGATTCCAAAGCCTTGTTAACTCCTCACTACAAAACAGACACATAAATACATTTTTTTATGGACATCATCCTTATATGCCTTAAAATTGTAAAAAATACTTAAACAGTGAATTTTTAGGTGGTGACAGAATGAGTTTTAATTTCTTCGTTAAATTTTGCTATTTAGCAAATTTTCTATATAAGCATATATTTAATGATTACAATCGTTTGTTTTTTCTAAAAATATTCAAGTAGAGTATAAAGCAATGAATAATTAACTGGAAAGTAACAGAAACTGAAGGACTGTGGTACCTTATAGCAGCTGGAAATGAGCTGGATCATTCTAACAGCGACTGTATTGTCTATGACATGGAAAAAAATGGCACAGCCTAGAGCCATGGATTTTGGGAGCAAGAAACAAAATGGAAGCTTATCTATCTGCATGAGTCCATGTAATGGGCCATCGAGATTGACAGTGTGTGGTCTGCTTTAGTCATCTATGTATGCACCAAACGCAAAAAACTTGAAAAACACAAAAACTGGAGAGTGCTTACGGTAACATCTTCAAAATATAAAAAAACTAATACCATCCCACATAGGAGATGGTATTAAGGTTAACCTACTTTCCCATTAGAATCTTTTTGTTGGGTCCTTTCCCTAGGAAGTCCTCTGGTGCCGTTCTCTTGCGAGCTACTCTTGTTGGCTTGGTGTCTGATGTTCTGTGGTGAACAAAACACACTGGACTTACAAATGGATAGCACACATAAAAGTGTTTAATGTAAAAGAAAATTCAGTTCTTGTTTTCTTCCCATAAAAACATCAAAGCTTCATATTATTATAAAACAATCATTAGAAGACAAAAATCCCACACCAGGGAACAAATTGCAAGGAGTGGATATATATAGCATTTTAAAAATAATAATAATAATTTGTTCTGGGAACTTAATGACAAGAAATCTAAGGTGAAAAATTCAACTAGAAGTAAATCAGGGGTAACTGCAAGGCTCAGTTGGTTAAGCATCTGACTCTAGATTTCAGCTCGGGTCATGATCTCATGGTTTCTGGGTTCATGTTGAGCTCTGTGCTGACACAGCTGGGATTCTCTCTCTCCCTCCCTGCCCCTCCCCTGCCTGCTCACGCTCTCTCTCCCTCAAAATAAAAATAAATTAAAAAAAGAAATAAATCAAAATGATTATATTCTTGTTAATTCATTTATTTATTTCAATAAATATGTATTTGAGAGAGAGAGAGAGAGAGACAGAGCATGAGCAGGGGAGGGAAAGAGCGAGAGGGAGACACAGAATCCAAAGCAGGCTCCAGGCTCTGAGCTGTTAGCACAGAGCCTGATGTAGGGCCCAAATTCATGAGCCGTGAGATTATGACCTGAACCAAAGTCGGACCCTTAAGTGACTGAACTACTCAGATGCCCCAAAATGGTTGTATTCTTATACAGTTCTACTTACACTTTTTAATATGTAATACACATATACATATATCCATAATGTGAAATAATGTCAAATGATATTTTGAAATACCTTTCTCATATTGCTTGAGATGCGTATATATTTACCTTTCTTTCACAAAACTTGGGCAGCCTTCATTTTTCCACGAGTTCCAGTTTTCTTCAGTGTTTAATATATGCTGGGAAAAAGAAATTATATTTATATAATGAAGACCTTTGAAATTCTATTTGGTGCTACGAAGACTATGTAAATATAAAACACATACCTCTACCATCTTTGAAAATCTTTCTCCATCGGGGGGGTTTTCAGATAGTAGCTGTGATTAGAAAGAATATACTAAGCTTTCAACAACTTTCTGCATCATAGGTGTGGTTTGTAGGCAGGGAACCAAGAAGTGTTTGTGATCTTGTACCTGAGCTTAACTTTATCCTTATTTTCCTATTTGGGGCTGAAACAAAGAAAATTCTAAATTTCCATTTTGTTCAATCATGGGTTTGTTGCATGTTGAACTTACTTGATAAACTGATTTTGTAGTATCTTCAATCCACAGTGATTGCTCATCAGTTAAAACATAGTTTGAACTAGGAAACAAAGCAATGAAAGCACACTTAAGTTACAGCAATGTGTATTCAATTTTAAGGCTTATATACTATCTTGTAAAAACCCAAGGCCTATAACAGATAAGTTAACCAGACTGTAAACAGTGTCAGAAGTTACCAAGATATGAATAGGATTATAAGAGAAAATTCTTGCACTTCACTTAAGATGATCAGAATTGAAGACATGAAGGTGTATAAAGGAGAACACTCAATCTGATTAACTATGAACAGAGCAATGAAGGTTTCCTAAAATAAATTTAATGTGGAATGAAAACCTCTGAGACAATATTAACATATTCTTCTACATGGTGCACATCCAGATAAAGCATGCTACATTTCTTTAAAAGGCAATCAAAACACAATGAATAAAAAAAAAAACCCACCCCTAGAGAAGGGTGAAGGTAGACCCAAAGTGTTAATGGGTGCCATTAATTAGGCTCTCACTATGCACTAGGTGCTTTACTGCCAGCCCGTAAATAGTGGTAAGACTACTGTGCCAGGATCTGAGCACTTTACACACATTATTCATTTAATTCTAGAATGAGGATCTGTGTGTATTCAACAGAGGCCATAAAGGCTCAGTGATTTGCCCAAGACAACAAAGCTTGAATTCAAACCTAGGTCTGGCTCCAAAGTCCTTGATCTTTCCACCAAACTATATTAAAACTCAACAATAGCAGGATAAAAAAAATAACGTTTTTGAGTACTTGCTATTTGTTATATTAAAATCAAAAGCCTGAAAGGGCTGAACTGCACATAGTGATTGATGAAAGCGGGATTCAAAGCCAGCAGGTAGTGAAGACACAGTCTTCACACAACTAATAAATACAACACTGCTTTGCAGCTTAGAAGTGCCAGTGAGTAATGATGAACTCTACTTGAGTTATGGACAGGACAAGAGGAAGTGGTCTGTGCTGCAGGTGGAGGTACTCAGGAAGTAGAGGAACTGATCAGGTTTTCTGAAACTCCAAAGAAACTGGAACTCCTCTGTGCTTCAAAGATTTACTTTATTCTTTTGAGTTCTAAAGGCTTAAGACAGCTCCACATCTTGTGAGAGAAGTATTATGGATTTACTCTGCAAATCAGGCTTGGAGAAGGTCTGAGTGAGGTGAAAGGGGAACAGTGGATGTCTGGAACAGAGAGACCTGCACCCACACAACTGGGGGACCCCTAGGAAGCCCTGGCGCTCATCAGGAGAGACTTACACTGATAGTAGATCCAGTCAATACCTTTCTCTAAAACAAATATCCTAACATCTTGTATCTCTAACAAAAGCGTCTGATTATCTAGTGTTGCCGCAAAAGGAAGGTTTCAGGGATGTGACCCTTATAAATTAAATGAGTCTGACACATAGGAAAAATACATCAGTAAGTCCTCTTTTAGAAAGGACTATTTAGAAATCATTTACTACTCACATTAACTTACCTTTTGAATTTGACTTGCCCCTTGAGATACTGGAATAAAATGAGGTATTGCAACAGGATGTGTCGGCGAAAGTTACTGTCACTCAGTTGTAAATCCATCAACTAGTTGAAAAAAAAAAACACACAACACAAAACACATTAAATTCAAGTTTTGCCTAAAGGTACAGGTTATTCTACTACAGAAATGAAAGATTTTAATTAAAAAAATATTTACTGAGGGCTCACTGAATATGAGGCATTACTGCACAAGCCCTAGGACAGAGGAGCAAAGGCTTCAGATTTTTTTTTTTTTTAACGTTTATTTATTATTTTTGGGACAGAGAGAGACAGAGCATGAACGGGCGAGGGGCAGAGAGAGAGGGAGACACAGAATCGGAAACAGGCTCCAGGCTCTGAGCCATCAGCCCAGAGCCCGACGCGGGGCTCGAACTCACGGACCGCGAGATCGTGACCTGGTTGAAGTCGGACGCTTAACCGACTGCGCCACCCAGGCGCCCCAAAGGCTTCAGATTTTTAAACTATTTTATGCCATGAGATATTTATTTCGGTAGATAGCACTGTTACATCTGTGGTTCTGAAGTCAAGATACAGCAAACCAGAAATATAAAAAGGTAAAAATAAGACTACCACTTTCTCACATATAAAGAAATAATGGCTAAAGAGTGATCCATATACAGATAATAACAAGGGATGGTGCTCATTTCCGTAGCCCTACAAAATGCCTATGACAGAGCTGGTGCTCAGTAATAAACAAGGAAGTAAGAGTGAAGAATCATCTGGGAATTAAGTGGACTATTATATTTTAGAGAAAACTGTATCATACTTGTATTATCACACAATCTGCATTAGAAAGGACATGAAGGTCACTCACAAGGATGTTCTTCAACAACCCTGTCCTGAGGGTGGTCTATAAGAATGACCTCCAGTGATGAAGGCAGTCATTCTGATTATGTCCCTAGAGTGTTGAAGGAATGCTGAGAGCTTGTTTGGAGATTCTAGCAGAGAAGTGCAGCTACTTGTATACCCTTGACCGAAGAACGGTCCTCCTCTATTGGGTAAGGTCGTCCTCTTCGACTGAGCGCAGAGCTTCGGGAGGGACACACATGGAGCGGTGAGGAAGGGGACACCCGCCTCGCCAGCTACATCAGCCGAATCAATCCTGGCAATCAATGGGGTGACAGATGTTGCAGCCAGATCACCCTCATATCCAAGGAATATGGAAACCTGTATCCACAAACTTGTGCTGCTTCAGCCTTCTAGAGCTAAAGCAACAATGGGGAGCTGCCTTATTTAATTACATTAATTAATTTATTATTTTAAAAAAATTTTAATGTTTATTTATTTTTGAGAGAGAACACAAGCTGGGGAGGGGCAGAGAGAGAGAGAGACACAGAATCCGAAGCAGGCTCCAGACTCCTAGCTGTCAGTCCAGAGCCTGATGCGGGGCTCAAACCCATGAACTGTGAGATCATGACCTGAGCCGAAGTCAGACACTGAACGGACTGAGTCCCCCAGGCGCCCTGGGAGCTGCCTTATTTTAAATGGATAACCAACCAAGAAGACACCTGAAAGCCCGAGGAATGGAATCCAGTTGAAGGTCCCAGGTTCCTTTGGCTATGCTTCCATCTACCTAACATTCACTAGCCACTTCCTCCTTTCTAAACATGACTGGCCTTCCAATCCTCACCTTTAGGTATTGAACCTTTTATTCTATTATTTATCATATTAAATTTCTCAACCCAAATTGAATGGCACAGTCTCTTGACTTCCTTTCCTCTCCTAGATGACCTCACCATCCCTACCCAGGCTCTCAAGTTCCTTGACCTCAGCTCCAGGGACAGGCATAGCTCTGCTGTGGCCCCACTGCTATGGACAAAAGCTGGAGCCGGTTATTACTCACAGCTACCCCAGCTCTGAAACCCTCAATTCACAATCCTCTCACCATAGCCTCTGATTCTTCCAGTCTCTCACTCAGTTGTCCCAGGACCTGACTGAGACCTTAAGTCTTTTGAATCATCTATTTTCTGCCTGTTAGTCCCATTCTGTTCTTATAGTAATCCTATTTTGATTAAGATAAGGGGTCAGCAAACCTTCTTTAGATGGTAAATATTTTAGGCTATGTGAGCCAAGAGGCATATTATATTATGTAGGTACTTATGTAAACATATTAAAATATAAAATAAAACAAGCAGTGGGTCAGATTTAGCCTGCGGCTATAGCTGGCTGAGTCCTGGTCCTGACTTTCTGGTTTCTCTCTTCAACCATTTTCTTGCCAACTTCCTTAACACCTTTGTGCCATACTTCTGTCACATCTACTGGGCAAAACAGCAACACCAGATCGAACCAAGTTACTCACCTTCCCTCTATCAACACGAAGGCTTCCCATGGAGGTTGCAGATGGAGCTACTTGAAAGAAAATACAAACCACATAGCTCTGCAGATGGTATCCCCCTATGCTACTGCCTCTAACTTAAAATTCTGGTCTCTAATCAGTGATCTTTCTTTATTCTCCAAGGCTGTAATTCTTTCCTCTTCTCCACAGCAATTACTGCAAACCCTTTCAACATATTACAAGCATTACTTAACTACCCTTCCACTCTCAGTACATCAACTACCTCCACCTTCAATGAAAATACTTCAATAAATTGGAAGCTTCACCCACATCCTTGTTTTCACCTTTTTTCTTCTGTCTCAACATCTTCATTGCTAAAGGTAATCCTTCCATTTGGAAGTTCCAATCTCCCTAAGTTAACTGAGTCCCATCAGTTAACCCCCCTTTCTTCAACCCTTTCTTCTTTCCAAGCTCTTTTCTATTAGCATTAAGTAACTTCTCTCAAAGAGATCCTCAGCCTCCCCTCATATTCCCTAACAGCCAAACTTCTTGAAAGAACTGTTTCCAATTCACCCCTCAACCTGCACAATCTGTGGCTTTCTGTTTACCAATTTACTGTTTTTGCCAAGATCACCAATGACTTACTGGTTGTTAAATCCAATGAACTGTGTCCCCCCACCCACCCACAATGAACATTTTTTTCAGAGTCCTCATCCTATTTGATATGCTTGGCTTCCACAAGGTCACACTTCTCTAGTTTTTCTCCAATTTCACTGGCTACTCTTCAAGCTTCTTCCTCTCCCGGACTCCCCCGCTCCTTAAATGTTGATTTTCTTCAGGATTCTGCATGATGCTGCATAATGTTTTCTTCTCTCTCCAGTCTGTATTTTCCTTTAATTACTACATACAGCTGGTAACTATACCATATACCAAATCTATACTCTCATCCTAGACCCTGTTGCTAAACTCCAAATCTGTATACTTACAAAGCTACTACATATCTACTTGAATGTGCAACTGACACTTGATCAGATTTCATGTCCAAAGTAAAACACACTTATTTTGCCCATGAAACCCGATTTTCTCCAGTGAGAGGTTCCACCCTCCATCTATTTGCCTAAGCAACTTGAGGATGACTGCCTGGAAAAAGCACAACTATAAACTATAGGAGCAAATCTTGAGTTGGAGAGTATGTGACAAGAAAGAAAACAGGAGGTACCAAGACTCTAAGTCCAGTAAAAGACTCGTCTGTTTGAAGACCTTAAGTAGTTCAGCCAGTCGGGAATACAAACAAGCCTCCTGGCTTGGAGAGATGAACTGAAATGGCTAGCGTTGTGTACAAACTCTTCATCTATCTTGGGCTTTTGGTCTCCCACGTTTCTTTTTTAAATTTTATTATTTATTTTATTTTATTTTATTTTAATTTAATTTAGAGAGAGACAAAGACAGCGTGAGCAGGGGAGGGGCAGAGACAGAGAGGCAGACAAGAATGTGAAGCAGGCTCCAGGCTCTGAGCTGTCAGCACAGAGCCTGACACAGGGCTTGAACTCACGAAACTGTGAGGTCATGACCTGAACCGAAGTCGGACACTTAACCTACTAAGCCATCCAGGCACCCCTCCCACATTTATTTTTTATGCTAGAATATAGTTTTTGATGGAAATAGTGGACTGAAAACAGGAGTCAACAAGACATTGAATCGGAGGTGGGAAGGGACCAGTATGATCAGTCAAGCTAACTGCTTCACACTATGCTTATGGAAACTATGAGCTCTGAAAGATCACGCAGCTAGTGACAGAACTGAGACTAAAACTGACACGCTCAAGTGCATTATTTCTTCCTTAATGTATATTTTCTAGTTCTACTTTTCTTTGGTTATTTAGAAAATTACACCATTTACATTATGCAATGGGTCAAATATTTCTTTGTTTTGTTTCTTGAACAAAGGGTCTTTTTATCATCCTTAGCTTTTACTGCACATCTCAGCTCAGGCCTTTCAGCCTTCCTGATTATTATTCTAAACCTAAAAAGGATCATGCTATTCTTATTTATCTTTATGTGCCTTTCTGTTAATAAACTGTACATGTAAATAATAGTCCTGGTAAAATTAAACTGAAGTATGAAATATCCCATTTCTATCATTTATACAAAGTACTTTAAAAATCTGTGCTAGAAAAAAAATTAAGAGCATTCTCATTAAAATCTTAATTTGTCATCATTAACACATTAGCTGATATCAAATTATCTAATTTTTAAATTATGAAAAATTTTAAATGTCAAAAAGGTACAGTTAACTAATATAACATTCATGTCCCTCTATCCAGTGACATGTCAAATCCTAACATTTTTACCTGTTCCACATTTGTTAAAGAAATAGATATTATCGAAACTGTTAAGCCCTCCTCTGTAACCTCCCTCTTCTGCTCCCCTCTCCCTTCCTCTTCTATTGTAAGCACTACCATGTATTTGGTGTTTATGATTCTAATGCAGATTTCACATTATTGCTACATAAGTAGTCATCTATAAATAACATATTGAGGTATTTTGCATGTTTTCAAACTCTATACATATTATTCTGCAATAAACTATTTTCACATGACATTATAACTGAAATTTATACAACTTAATACATGTAACATAATTCGGGGGTTGGCAAATTTCAGTTAAGGGCCAATTAGTAAATTATTTTAGGCTTTGTGGATGATACAGTCTTCATCACAACTACGACTTTCTGCTGTGGCAGTACAAATCAGCCATAGACAACAGGTGGATGTTATAGCATGGGTGTGAGGCAATAAAACTGATTTATAAAAACAGGTGGCAAGCTAGATTTGCCAATCTCTGCTCTAGTTAACCCACTTTCAGTGCTTTGTGGAACTCTACTGCATAAATTTACCGTAATTTACCAGCCTCCTGCTTATGAACATTTAGATTGTTTCCAAACTTCCACCTACAAACACATAATTTACAAACAATGAGTCTTCTTAATTATTTCCTTGTGCATGTGTGTGATTCTCTAGGGGCCACATCTAGGAACAGAAGTTTTAATTTTGCTAGTTATAAAATTGCTCTGCAAAGTGGTTGAATCAATTTATACTTCAACCAGCATGTATGAAAGCGTCCTTTCCCACACCTTTGCAAATACCATTTGTTGTTAGGCTTTTCTGCTTTTGTCAATTTGGTGTGAAACGACTGCCTCATCATTTTAATTCCTTTGGCTATTAGAGATGGTTAGCATCTTTTATAAGCTTATCAGTGATTTAGGTTTCTGTATGTGCAATCTACCTGCACATACCATCTTTCCAGTTTTCCACTGGCTTGTCTTTTTATTGACAGAATGTTCAGAATATTAATCTTCTTCAGTTATACAGGTGATGAATATCTTCCAGTTTGTGGCTGTTTTTTCACTTTGGTATGGTTTTTTCTATGGTATCTTTTAAAAAAAAATTTTTTTTAATGTTTATTTATTTTTGACAGAGAGAGAAAGAGCATGAACAAGGGAGGGGCAGAGAGAAAGGGAGACACAGAATCCGAAGCAGGCCCCAGGCTCTGAGCCATCAGCACAGAGCCCAACGCAAGGCTCGAACTCACAGACCGCGAGATCATGAACTGAGCTGAAGTCGGACACTCAACCGACTGAGCCACCCAGGCGCCCCTCTATGGTATCTTTTACTATTCAAACTTTTATGTTTTCATATTAACTATATTGGTATTTTCCCTCATGACTGGTGCTGTGACTTGAGAAATCTTTCCCTGCTCCGAATGTACACATTTTATATATATATTTAAATGTTTCAGCTCTGCTTTTCTCATTTAGACTTAAGAATTTTTTTAATGTTTATTTTTGACGAGGAGGGAGGGAGGGAGGGAGGGAGGGAGGGAGGAAGAGAGAGAGGGAGGGGAGGGGTGGGGGAGTGGCAAAGAGAGGAAGACACAGAATCTGAAGCAGGCTCCGGGCTCTGAACTGTCTGACAGAGTCTGACATGGAGCCTGAACTCACGAATCGTGAGATCATGACCTGAGCCGAAGTCAGACGCTTAACTGAGTCACCCAGGTGCCCCTCTCCTTTAGACTTTTAATTAAGCTGGAATTCAGCTTTGTGCATGTAATAAGGTATGAATTGAATTGTATTTTTTTCCATATGAGTGAGCTGTCCAAGCAACATTTATTAAGAATAATCCATCTTGGGGTGCCTGGGTGGCTCAGTTGGTTAAGCATCCAATTCTTGGTTTCAGGTCAGGCCATGATCTCACAGTTTGTGAGTTCGAGCTCCATGTGGGGCTCTGTGCTAGCAGCATGGAGCCTGCTTGGGATTCTGTCTCCCTCTCTGTCCCTCCCCCCAGCCCTCTCTCTCTCAAAAAAAATAAACATTAAAAAAAGAAATAATCCATCTTTTCCTCACTAATCTGTAATGTAACTTTTGTATCTCAAACTTCAGTTTGTGCTATTTTTCTAGTTTTTTTTTTCCTTCTTTATACCTGTACTAATAATTGCTTTACTGTTTCAATTACTAGAGCATTACAGGTCTTAATATCTGATAGGGCAATTGTTTCCAATTTCTTCCAATTTTTCTTAGTACTCTTGGCTTTTCAGAAGAACTTTAATATCAACTTTTCCTTCTTCCTAGAGAATACCCTTTAGAAGTTTTTCAAAAAGAAGGTCTTAGAGAAGTATGTTTTCCTGGTCTTTCAATGAGAATGTCTATTTTGTCCATAGTCTTGAGTGCATTTAGCTGGATATAAAATTCTAGATTGATAGGTTTTCTTCTTTAGAACTATAGCATTTCACCACTATCTTCTGGTATCTGTTAACTGTTAGAAATTAGCTAACAAACAGCTGTTCCTTTTTAGTATATTTGTCTTTTTTCCCCCCCTTTAGTGGCTTTTAAGGTTGTCTCTTTGTCTCTGCAGTTATAGCATGATGTACTGAAGTATTATTTGTAGCACACATTTAATCTTCGAACTTGGTATTACCTTTAATTCTTTTCAATATACTTTTCCCTCTATTTTGTTCTTTAATAGTTGCTGAAATTTCTCAGTCAACCACACATTGCTCTCAACTGCTCTTTCACATTAACAAGCTAAAAAACCCTGTCTCTGTGTCTTCTGGGTAAACTTAACATTACCTAACATTCATTAGTTCTCTTTTCATCTATGTTCAATCTATAGTTTAATTCTGTGTGTTCTGCTTTGGTTTTGATGATCACATTTTTCATTTCTAAGTCTCTCACTTAGTTGTCATATTGAACCATTCTGTTTCATTTCTGCCTGTTTCAGTTTCACAATTTTTTATTTAGTCTCAATGGATGCTATATAATCAATTATCTCTTTGATTATCCAAAACATGTATTTTTAAAGTCACGATCAGGCTGTGTATCTGGAATAAATACACGTGTATCCCAACAGTTGATTTGGTTGGTGGTATTTCCTAGTATTGAATTTCTTTATAAATTTTGTGAATCATATTGTAATTTAATTGTAATTTATCAGAGATTTGCATGAGAAGCTTTTGTTTTGGAATGTTTGTTTACTTTCCCTTCTTTCTCTGTACAACCTTTCTTGTCTAGGAGTTTTCCATTTGATTCCATGAGGGTCCCTGGAACCAAGTCTGGAAAAAGTCTTAAGATGAATTCTTGGAGCAACTATTTTATTAGTATATTGAAGATATCACATATTTAGTCACAAAGCTAGCAGACATAAAGCTTGACACAAATCTGTGTCTTTGTTATCCCTAGACCCAGAGTCTCCTATGAATCCACTGCCCTTGGCAGAATACTATTAATATTTTGTCTTAGCTTCTTTTTAAAAGAAGGTAAATTTCAACCTCAGTCCCTGGCTTCAAGCAGTGAATCTGGCTCTGGCCCTTGGTCCCACATGAAACATATCTGGTGTCTACCATTTGTAGCCAAACTCCTGGCTACCACCTGTAGTCAAACTCCTTGTAGCCAAACTCCTAATACAATTATCACTGTATTTGTAGTCAAATGCTCTACCCCTGAGCTATACCCCCCTTAGCATTGCATTTGAATAAAATTTACTTATTAAGCTGTACAAATAAGATTACAGAGAATGTTTAAACACCTTATTTGTACCTAAGGGACAAACTAATTACAAAATATTATCTTCAATAATGCAAATTAAATCCTAACTTGAGGTTCAAAATATATGCACTTAAAATTTAATTAAAAAAGTAATTAAACTGCAAAATAAGCCTACAAAACAGAAAATGCAGAACTTCTTTCACTTCTGAAATCAAATTAGTCTTACTTGTGGAAGGAAGACACAAGATTCTCAAACTAATACTTACCAGCCTTAACCAAAAATAAAGAAACATTTCTATTAAACTTAAAAACAAGATCAGCTAAATAGAAAAAAAGACGAGTACTTATTATGCTTAGTGAAAAAGAAAAATTTGTACCTTTTCACTTGTTAAAAATTTTGCAAAATACACATGTTCTCCTCCTGCTTTTAATTCTTCCATCTTTTTCCTGGAGGCCTGAGTATCATCTAATTTATAACTCTTAAAAACAGCTAGAACTTCTTCAGAATACTGCAAAGTAAAAATACCAATTAGTTTCATTTGACATTGTGGCCCAATAATTTTTTAAGTGCTTTTCTATATCAAAACACCTAGAATTTACTCACAGTTAACCATGAATGCATATTTTAAAGCATATTAAACAAGAAAAACCATGACGGGAAAATGGGAGTAAAACTATTTGTTATGAGATTTCATGGTATTGCAAAAGTTGGGATAAACCTTCTACTCCTGAAGAAATATCATTTCTTATATAGTTTGTGTAAGGGGCAAATAGAGAAAGTAATGCTTTGAGATTATACAGAAATTTACCATTGAAATTAGCTGTTTAACCAGCTGTGGAAAACATTCAAGCATTTCTTGTGCTAAAATGCTGTGACCAAATAAGACAATGATGTTGAATCCTACCTAGTAACAATTCCAGATGATTTCTCACTCACCACTTAATCTGAACACACACCATGCCACTTTTAAGAGCTACGCATTCACCTTGGATTTTGACTACAACTGAAAAGGACAACTGATTTTTAAGTAGCCAACAAAAAGAAATATAGAGAATTCTTTTTTTTTTTAATTTTTTTTTTTTAATGTTTATTTATTTTTGAGACAGAGAGAGACAGGGCATGAACGATGGAGGGTCAGAGAGAGAGGGAGACACAGAATCTGAAGCAGGCTCCAGGCTCTGAGCTGTCAGCACAGAGCCCGACGCGGGGCTCGAACTCACGGACTGTGAGATCATGACCTGAGCCGAAGTCGGCCACTCAACCGACTGAGCCACCCAGGCGCCCCCAGAGAATTCTTATAAAACAAAGGCTAGCTGTTTTTTTCTGATAGTTTGTAAACCTTTAAAAAAATTTTTTGTTTAAGTTTATTTTGAGAGGGAGAGAGAGAGAGAGAGAGCACCTGTGGGAGCAGGGGAGGGGCAGAGAGAGAGAGAGAGGTGGAGAGAGAATCCCAAGCAGGCTCTGTGCTGCCAGTGAAGTGACTGACACAGGGCTTTAACTTATGAACTGTGACATCATGATCTGAATCCAAATCAAGAGTCTGATGCTTAACAGAATGAGTCACCCAGGTGCTCCAACTTAAAAAAAAATTTTTTTGGTGAAGATTTTATTTTTAAGTAGTCTTTACACTCAAAGTGGGACTGGAACTTAAACCCATGAGGTCAAGAGTTGCATGCTCTACTCAACCGGCAAGGCACCCCTAAGCTTGTTTACCTTAAAAATAAAACTGCCAGTTATTTTACCAGCAAAAAAAAAAAAAAAAAAGAAAAAGGGTTTATTTGGGAATAGCTGAGAATTGCAATCTGGGACTAGCAAACTACCCACAAAGCCAGACACAAATTTTGGGAGAACAAAGTAGAAGAATGCTCTTTTACAGAATAAAGGAGGAGTTCTGAGGGGCTGTTATAAACTAAAAGTCCACTGGAATAAACTGGGAGTTCAAAGTATAGTGGTTTCTCATTGGCTAAACTGTCGCTATCTCTCACTGGCTGGGCTGTTGCTGGGAGAGAAAGAAATCTTCATGCTGCTGGGGCAGTAAAATAGTATAGACTGAAAAGGTCTATCTCTTCCAGCTGGGTCTGAAATTAACAACTAGTGCTGAGTGTAAGAGTTCCCCCTGTTGGTTTCCTGATTCTTCCATTCTAAATGAAGTTTTCCTTTTATTAATTTTCACAGGCTATGTGGCTCATGTGGTCTCAGTCACACTACTCAAGTCTGCCATCACGGCACACAAACAGCCATAAGTAATACATAAATGAATGAGTGTGGCTGTGTGCCAATATAACTACGAAAACAAAGAGAAGACTGGATCTGGCCCATGGCCATAGTTTGCAACCCTTGTTCTAACAGGATACTTGAAATAATTTTGTGCAAAGTAAAGACAACATATTTGGCAAATATTCATCAATTTGTGTTGATAATATTATGTAAAAAAAAATCAAACCCCAAGGCTGTAATTGCTAACTTTGAAATCCCTAACTCATTTATAAACAACTCCACAAAATTGGCAGTTTAAATACTAATTTACAATTTAGCTTCTGCATTATATTATAAAATAGGCATAAAAACCTAAGAGGTAAAATTATACAATAAAAAGTATGCTGGACAAGAGTCAAGTTTTGCCTCTGCCATAGCTGTAAAACATTGACTTTTGGGTAGTATGTAACTGGCAACTCACCTTAAGAAAAGTTTTCCATGAAATCTTCTCATAGCATTGCACAGGGTTCCTGAAGTAATCTTGAAGTGACCAGAATTTTCGATACAGGTTGTAATCAATTGGAATGGAGCTAATAAAATAAATGTTATATTAAATAAATCATTTAAATTTTTTTAGAAATATCTAAGTGCTCCTAACTTTTCTTAGGTCATAAATCCCTTTAAGAAGCTGATGACAGCTAAGCCCCTTTACCCAGAAAAGTGCACGTTCATACTTAAACTTTTATAAACAATTTCAGGGGATTCATAGACTCTAACAGATCCACTTTACAGTAGCAGAATGCCTGAATTTCGGCCCAATACATGATTATTCAGAATTAAAGACTATGTTTCCTAACCTCTCTTGCAGCTATGTGTGGCCATGTGGTTAATTTCTGGCTATTTGGGAGAAGTCATATGTGCAATTTTGGGGCCATGTTTTACCATTTTCCTATTTCTCTTTCTGCTGGCCATAATGCAGATATGATGATGAGCCACATGGACTATAGGGAAAAAAAGGAAACACCAAGATATGGTGGGATAAGAAGTTAGGAGGAACATAGGTCCCTAGACAATCTTCCTGAGAAATGATATTCTACCAGCTCTGAACTGCCTGTCTCCAGACTTTTACATAAGAAAGAAATCAACTTCCATGTTGTTTAAACTAATGTCACTTTGAACCTATGCTAAAAGACATGGCATCAGACAAGTACATATCAACTCAGTATTACAAAAGTAGGCATTTTCTTTAGTGTTTTTATTATGGCATTACTAATTCAACCTGTAATTTGTTACAAATCTGCAGTGTCAATACACATTCTATTAATTTTTAAATTTACAAAAATTACACTATGTTTTAATTTTAGAAGTTAAACATTTCAGGGGTGCCTGGGTAGCTCAGTCAGTTGAGCGTCCAGCTTCGGCTCAGGTCACAATCTCACTGTGAGTTCGAGCCCCGCGTCAGGCTCTGTGCTGACATCTCAGAGCCTGGAACCTGTTTCAGATTCTGTGTCTCCCTCTCTCTCTGTTCCTCCCCTGCTGATGCTCTGTCTCTCTCTCTCTCTCAAAAATAAATAAACATTAAAAAATTGAAAAAAAAAAAGTTAAACATTTCAGACTTTTTTATCTAAGAGATTTTTGTTTTAACAAAATCCTCTATATCATTCAAAATAGCCATTATATAATGTAAAAAAATGCTTGAGGTATGAACTATTTCATATCCTCAAATATCCACACAAATTTTCAACATCACCTCTGTAAAATTAATTTTGTGTGTACTACCTTACTCCATTCTTTCTAAATAAACCTTAATAAATTGAACCTATGGATTATAGTTAGTATTTTCTCTAAGCTTCATGGCCATACAAATATTCCAAGGAAGATTGTAATTTTATGTGCAGAACAGGAAGGGGGGCTTAGTGATCCACAAAGTCTTATGATCTTAAGAGTCTTGCATTCTCTATTCTGGGCAATAATAGAACGTTAATCTTCCACTCTTCATTTTTGACATGGATACATTAAAAATTACTTTTTTGATGACAAGGGAGTGACAGGGACAATATTATAAAGCATTTTAAAGGATTATAGTAAAATAAAATGAGTATAATTTTCATTATGTACTTTAAGAAGTTTTTTGGGAGGGGTAGGGTAATATTTAAAAGACTGAAAAGTGTCTTACTTCCTTTTTATACAAGGATAGAGTAGAAAAGTAAAAAATAATTTGCTAGTGTAAAAATCAGTTTTCTGCAGAAATGTCTGAAAAGGCATTAGTTTTCTAAGAATGACAAAGGGAAAAGTATTTTAGCAAAACATGTGGAAGCACATTTGATGAAGATTCTCACCATAGTACTTTAATTCATATGATTAAGATTACAAACTACAAGTCAGTATCATAAAATACTTGTCTAAAGAATTTCATTAAATTTATAATCAATTGGCACATCAATTAAAACAACCACATACAGTAACAGATTACTTATCTTATAGTCACACTTCTGACAACTCTAACTGTATGGAACAAAGGTGTGAACTTGGAAATAATTGAAAAAAGTCCTTGGTCTGCAAGGAAACAGCAGTCACAAAGTGCATGCACTTCATTTTACAAAAGAGGCTAAAATTATGCTTGAATTATGCTTACCCAGATTACAATGGCTTTGAATTACGTATAAAGATTAATAATTTAGCAAGCTAGCTAATTTTGATAAAAAAATGCTAACTTGGTAGAGCGACTACTAGTATTTGAAATATGTGGACCTTGCTTCAAATCAATAATGAAGAATACTGGCAACTTTTAATTGACCAATAGTCAGCTTCTGCCAAAAGTTTTATCAAGAACTGGCAGTGTTCAAAAGAATCTAACGGGCATGTTAACTTTTACTCTTTCTACATTCTTTCCTAGTAGCTTTGAAAACAGGAAAACAATGATCTGAACATCAACTGACATCAACTGTTTTCTATAACTGAAGCAATTTCATTGATTTACAAGATTGTAAGTCTGGGTTTTCTACATATCAAGTTAAAAAAAAAAAAAAAGGCCACCAAAGGAACATTTTCCAAAATGTGCAATTGGAAAAAAGAAAAGCCATGTATAAATTATTTATATTCCTCAAATAATACTATAACCAGTATTTGTGTAGTTCCATACACTTAATAAATAAGTTTTTTGAAACAAAATGGCTTTTGAAGATTTTATATAGTTTTATATATAGTTATATGCACACACACACAATGTTATTCAGTTACCACATATAAGAATATAATAAATGCCTCTTGAAATGCAGTACAAGGAAAGTTTGCCCTTAAGAAATGGGAGACTACCAGATACACAACCTAACCTTACACCTTAAAGAGCTTGAAAAAGAAGAGCAAATAAAACCCAAAACAGCAGAAGACAGAAAATAATAAAGATTAGAGCAGAAATTAATGCTATCAAAACCAAAAAAACAGTAAAACAGATCAATGAAACCAGAAGCTGGTTCTTTGAAAGAATTAACAAAATTGATAAACCACTAGCCAGTCTGATCAAAAATAAAAGGAAAGGACCCAAATAAATAAAATCAAGAATGAAAGAGGAGAGATCACAACCAACACAGCAGAAATAAAAACAGTAAGAGGAATATTATGAGCAATTATACACTAATAAAATGGGTAATCTGGAAGAAATGGACAAATTCCTAAAAACATATCTACAAAAACTGAAACAGGAAGAAACAGAAAATTTGAACAGACCCATAACCAGTAAAGAAACCGAATTAGTAATCAAAAATCTCCCCAAAAAAACAAGAGTCCAGGTCCAGATGGCTTTCCAGGAGAATTCTACCAAACATTTAAGGAAGAGTTAACACCTATTCTCTTGAAGCTGTTCCAAAAATAGAAATGGAAGGAAAAATTCCAAACTCTTTCTGTGAAGCCAGCATTGCCTTGACTCTGAAACCAGACAAAGACCCCACTAAAAAGGAGAACTATAGACCAATTTCCCTGATGAACACAGATGCAAAAATCCTCAACAAGATATTAGCCAACTGGATCCAACAACAATACGTTAAAAAAATTATTCACCACGACCACGTGGGATTTATACCTGGGATGCAGGGCTGGTTCAATATCTGCAAAACAATCAATGTGATCCATCATGTCAATAAAAGAAAGGACAAGAACCATATGATCCTCTCAACAGATGCAGAGAAAGCATTTGACAAAATGCAGTATCCTTTCTTGATAAAAAACTCTCAAGAAAGTAGGGATAGAAGGATCATACCTCAAGATCATAAAAGCCATATACGAAAGACCCAACGCTAATATCATCTTCAATGGGGAAAAACAGAGCTTTCCCCTTAAGGTCAGGAACAAGACAGGGATGTCCACTCTCACCACTATTATTCAACATAGTATTAGGAAGTCTTAGCCTCAGCAATCAGACAAGACAAAGAAATAAAAGACATCCAAATTGGCCAGGAGGAGGTCAAACTTCCACTCTTCGCAGATGACATGATACTCTACATGGAAAACCCAAAAGATTCCACCAAAACACTGCTAGAACTGATTCATGAATTCAGCAAACTTGCAGGATATAAAATCAATGCACAGAAATCAGTTGCATTTCTATATACCAACAATGAAGCAACAGAAAGAGAAATCAAGGAATTGATCCCATTTACAATTGCACCAAAAACCATAAAATACCTAGGAATAAATCTAACCAAAGAGGTTAAAAATCTGTACACTGAAAACTATAGAAAGTTTATAAAATAAACTGAAGAAGACACACACACACAAATGGAAAAATATCCCATGCTCCTGGATAGGAAGAACAAATATGGTTAAAATGTCAATACTACCCAAAGCAATCTACATATTCAATGCAATCCCTATCAAAATAACACTAGCACAGAGCTAGAACAAACAATCCTAAAATTTGTATGGAAACAGAAAATACCCCAAATAGCCACAGCAATCTTGAAAAAGAAACCAAAGCAGGAGGCAACGCCAGACTTCAAGCTGTATTACAAAGCTGTTATCATCAAGACAGTATGGTAATGGCATGAGAACAGACACTCAGATCAATGGCACGGAATACAGAACCCAGAAATGGACCCACAAACGTATGGCTAACTAATCTTTGACAAAGCAAGAAAGAATATTCAGTGGAATACAGTGTTTTCAGCAAGTGGTGCTGGGAAAACTGGACAGCAACATGCAGAAAAATGAACCTGGACCACTTTCTTATACCATACACAAAAATAAACACCTAAATGTAAGACAGGAAGCCATCAAAATCCTCGAGAAAGCAGGCAAAAACCTCTCTGATTTTGGCCACAGCAACTTCTTACTCAACATGTCTCCAGAGGCGAGGGAAACAAAAGGAAAAATGAACTATTGGGACCTCATCAAAATAAAAAGCTTCTGCACAGTGAAGTTAAGAATTAGCAAAACTAGGGGCGCCTGGGTGGCACAGTCGGTTAAGCATCCGGCTTCAGCCAGGTCACGATCTCGCGGTCCGTGAGTTCGAGCCCCGCGTCGGGCTCTGGGCTGATGGCTCAGAGCCTGGAGCCTGTTTCCGATTCTGTGTCTCCCTCTCTCTCTGCCCCTCCCCCGTTCATGCTCTGTCTCTCTCTGTCCCAAAAATAAATAAAAACGTTGAAAAAAAAATTAAAAAAAAAAAAAAAAAGAATTAGCAAAACTAAAAGGCAACTGACAGGGCAGGTGGGGGTGGGGGGCGCGCCTGGGTGGCTCAGTCAGTTAAGCGTCTGACATCGACTCAGGTCATCATCTCGTGGCTTGTGGGTTCGAGCCCCGTGTCAGGCTCTGTGCTGGCAGCTCAGAGCCTGGAGCCTGCTTTGGATTCTGTGTCTCCCTCCCTCTCTCTGCTTCTTTCCCAGCTCACACTCTGTCTCTCTCGAAAATAAATAAACATTAAAAAAAATTTTAAAGGCAACTGACAGAATGGGAGAAGATATTTGCAAACAACATATCAGACAAAGGGTTAGTATCCAAAATCTATAAAGAACTTATCAAACTCAACACCCCCCTCCCTCAAAAAAAAACAATCCAGTGAAGAAATGGCAAAAGACGTGAATAGACACTTCTCCAAAGAAGACATCCAGATGGCCAACCGAGACATGAAAAAAAGGCTCACCATCACTCATCATCAGGGAAATACAAATCAAAACCACAATGAGATACCAGAGACCTGTCAGAATGGCTAACATTAACAACTCAGGCAACAACAGATGTTGGTGAGTATGTGGAGAAAGAGGATCTCTTTTGCACTGCTGGTGGGAATGCAAACTGGTGCAGCCACTCTGGAAAACAGTATGGGGGTTCCTCAACAAATTAAAAATAGAACTACCCTACAACCCAACAATTGCACTACTAGGTATTTATCCAAGAGATACAGGTATGCTGTTTTGAAGGGACACATGCACCCCTATGTTTATAGCAGCACTATCAATAATAGCCAAAGTATGGAAAGAGCCCAAATGTCCCTTGATGGATGAATGGATAAAGAAGAGGTGTTGTGTGTGTGGAGTATTACCCAGCAATCAAAAAGAATGAAATCTTGCCATCTGCAACTACGTGGATGGAACTAGAGGGTACTATGCTAAGCGAAATTAGTCAGAGAAAGATAAATAGCATATGATTTCACTCATATGAGGAGTTTAAGACACAGAACAGATTAACACAAGGGAAGGGAAGCAAAAATAATATAAAAACAGGGAGGGGGACAAAACATAAAAGACTCTTAAATATGTAGAACAAACAGAGGATTACTAGAGGGTTTGTGGGAGGGGGGATGGGTTAAATGGGTAAGGAGCATTAAGGAATCTACTCCTGAAATCATTGTTGCACTGTAGGCTAACTAACTTGGATGTAAATTTAAAAAATTAAATTAAAAAAAAAAAAAAAGAAATGGGAGACTACATTTAATCAGAGAATGAGAATTATGTAACCATCGTATGTTCCTTTATTGTTTCAGTTGCCAGAAACCTCACCTCTTAATTAATGCTTGATAGCAACAACAATCTTATTCCAAGTTGCTAATTATAATCTCCTACCTGTAAAAGCTTCTGATCTTTTATTTTTAGCTGGCCTGGTATTTACTGAGGTGCCTCATAGAAGAAATTTTAAAGTAGTATTAATATATGACTACTAAAACATTTTTACAGTTGAGGCACTAAAAGTAAAAAAAATTCCTCTCCTCTCAAAGTTCCATTCCATGCTGTCCCTCTCTTTTCCTTCAGGGCTAAACATAGAAAGAGTGGTCTACACTCAATGTTGCCATTTCCTTACCTTCCTTTCATGTTTTGACCCACTGCAATTTGCCTTCTAACTTCACCATTCCACAGATACTTTTGGATTCTATATCCAAACAAAGCAAATGTAACTACTTATTATGTATGCAAACCATAACAAATTAGAGGTGAGAGTTACTATCTAAAATAGAATGTTCTGTAACTATTTTAACCAAGATGTTTTGTAACTTGACATATTTTTTAAATATTGAGCTGATGATTTTATAGAATGTTACACTTATATTTTTTTAATACAAAATTCTTTATTGGTGTATTTAGCCAAATCTGAAATGGACTTCATACTGTAGATATATGGGTAATGTGTTCTTTGTAAATTGCAGTGCCTAAGACAATCTGGTGATACAGTTGGTCACAAAGTAATTCCCCAAATGATCTCTTCCTCCATTCAAAAAATAGTGAAGGGGATTAAAAGGTATAAACTTGCAGTTTTAAAATAAGTAAGTCACTGGGATATAAAGTATGGCACAGGGAATACAGTCAACAATATTGTAACAACTTTGTATGGTTGACAGAGGATAGTTAGATTTATACTGGTGATCACTTCATAATGTATATAAATGTTGAATCACTATGTATCCACCTGAAACTAATGTAATAATGCAGGTCAACTACATTTCAATAAAAAAGAAAAAGGGTTAGAAGAGTATGATTGTGACAGACTGAGAGGCAGCTGAGTATTGAATCCTTGTACCTGTGGCTACTTCAACATAACCAAAGGGGATGACTTGTCTATACAGGCTGAGTTTAACTAGACAAAACTACACTGGACAGTTTGTCTTTGGGGGCTCTTTTTACATTTCAGGCTCCTATTATGTTGGAGACTACTATCTTGGCCTTTTAAATTCAATGTTCAGTCAAGACCCCAAAAGTATACTATCCATAATGTCCACGAACAAATAGATGTCTAAAAAAAAAACCCAAAACACAACTATAGCTAATAATAAATACTGAAAAACACTGTTCTAAGTTTTCCATATATCACTATAGGTAACATCAGCAAGTATGACAACAAGGATAGCCACTGTGTATCTTAATAGAACATGTCCAAGCAGCATCTTCTTTAATACTCTCAATGAGCAGGTAGGTGGCATTACTACATTTTAAAGATACTGAAACTGAGTTGCAGGGAAGTTAAGTAACTTGCTTAAGGTTCTACGACTAGGATTGGAATTAAGCCTGGAGCCACACTACTTTCAATGCTTCTTTGGAGATACATGTTTGAATCTGAAATCTGGGATGCCAGGAATATGTCTCCCTGTGTGGATACTGGAAACTCTTCCTGACCTTTTGGAAATTTAATTGCAATTAATGATATCTTTTGTCACTGCAGATACCTGGATGTGAAAGTTTTCCTTCCCACCTCCCTTTTCTCTTCTTCATTGCTTCTAACCACCATTAGGAAGAAATAATTTGGAAAGAAAGTAAAGAGTTAGCATATGAGATAAGAAACAAGAGATGGAGCAGGAAGGGGAGAAGAAGGGAAGGCTTCTTATTTCTCCTACTTCATCAAAAAGTCAGCCCATTATCCATAGGCCCTATCCACAGGTCCACAAAGTTAAATGGAAGGAAAAAGAGAGGAGTGCCTAAGTTGCCCATTGTTGGCTTTCCAAATTTTAGGCATATGCATAAAGTAGGCCATGTAAATAATGAACTGTCCACATGCAATTCAGAAACCAACTAAAAGAGCCTATTAGTGATTTAAAATTTGTAACTTTAATATACATAAAAATTACAAATAAATCTATAAGCAGGATTTCCTTCCTTGTCTACATCTTGATGGTAGCTACTGAATAAACACTGTTCTAAGCACTTTCCATATATCACTATACATAACATCAATGAGTATGGTGACAATAGGATAACCACTGTGTATCTTAATAGACCATATCCAAGCAGCATCTCCTATAATACTCTCAATGAGCAGGTAGGTGGCATTACTACATTCTAAAGACAATGTAACTTGACTTACTTAGTCATTAAGGTGTCAGCTTTGTAGATCAAGAAACTTGAACTTCAAAAACTCACCAAGTTGTTGGAGCTTCATCATCTCCCATTTCACCTTCTTCTACATCCATTCCTTCTTCTCTATCCTCAGTATGCTAAATTTAAAAACATGCATAGCCTGTCATGAAGCAGTTGTCAGGCAGAAGGCAAATACTAGAATAACATCATTCATACACTGCTAGACAAACACTGTTAGAAGTCTAGCTGCACTTCTGCCTAGACCTACAGTTAATCTTTAAGGCAACAGGAATTCTATGTGACAGGGATCTGAGAACTCAGAAGCAGTATGACAATGATATAAGATAGCTATGAAGATACAGTAAAGTTTTAAGACAGTATTTTTCCACACATGGTTTCTAGATTCTCTTTGCAAAGAAAGGGCCTATGGCTAAATACATTTTAGAAATATATACAATGACCTTTCAGAGAACTGAGAAGACCATTAGTATATTAAGGACTCTAAGAATCGTAGTAAATAACTGTGTTTTTGTCCCCAGCTTTAGTTTGACCAAATATATCCTCCCCCAACTGCACAGAGAACTCTTATTATTGGGGAATACTTTAGGGTATGCTGAGTGCCTAGCTCTATATTGAGAAATTCAAAATAACAAGTTTACAGAGAATAGTTCAAGAAGTACTGAAAGATATATGAAGGCGAAAGACAAGATTTAAAAAAAATTTTTTTTTTTCAACATTTATTTATTTTTGGGACAGAGAGAGACAGAGCATGAACAGGGGAGGGGCAGAGAGAGAGGGAGACACAGAATCGGAAACAGGCTCCAGGCTCTGAGCCATCAGCCCAGAGCCTGACGCGGGGCTCGAACTCCCGGACCGCGAGATCGTGACCTGGCTGAAGTCAGACGTTTAACCGACTGCGCCACCCAGGCGCCCCGAGACAAGATTTTTAAAATCTTAAGTCAACATCACTTCCAAATTGATAATAATTACATTTAACAAATTATATAAGGTAGTCTAATTTACAGTGAGATGTGAAATATCTAATTGATATTTTTTAAAGATTTATAACTTGTTCCTAAATTAAGAATCGGTGCTGAATGTACAGAAATTTGCCAGAAATCTGGACTATCTTCTGGATATATCATAAATAATCTCAAAAGGGGCGCCTGGGTGGCTCAGTCGATTAAGCAGCTGACTCCTGGTTTCAGGTCAGGTCATGATCTCATGGTTCGTGAGCTTGAGCCCCACATTGGGCTGCATTGACAGCGTGGAGGCTGCTTGAGATTCTCTCCTTCCCCCTCTCTCTGCCCCTACTCCACTCACACTCTATCTCTCTCTCTCAAAAATAAACATTAAAAACAAAAAAAAAGCTAAAAAAAAAAAAACCTTTAAAAATAAAGTTGATTATACCTGATGTCTTTTAAAAAATCAGTGGGCAAATGATGGATTATTTAACAAATGGTTCTAATTATACTTGGAAAAAATAAAATTATAACTCAGTTTATTCCATACTCCAACATTCATGCTGGATTAAAGATTTACAAGAAAAATTAAATCATAAAAGCATCAAAGAAAACAAAGGGACTTCTATAATCTGCAGAGTAGAAGCCTTTAGCATTGACACAAGGCCAGAAACAATAAAACAAAAAGACCAAAAACATTAATATTATATCCAGATTTAAAAGTTCTACACAGGGGTGCCTGGGTGGCTCAGTCGGTTAAGCATCCGACTTCAGCTCAGGTCATGATCTTGCGGTTTGTGAGTTCGAGTCCCGCATCAGGCTCTGTGCTGACAGCTCGGAGCCTGGAGCCTGCTTCAGATTCTGTGTTTCCTTCTCTCTCTGCCCCTCCCCCACTTGTCCTCTGTCCGTCTCTATCAAAAATAAATAAAATGTAAAAAAAAACAAAAATTAAAAGTTCTACACAGCAAAGGCACCATAAGTAAAGTTATAAGAAAAACAATAAACAGGAAAAAAAAATCAACAAAATGATAGGCAATGAATTAGTAATATTCTGTCTGAGTAGAACTACACAGCAGTAAGAAAAAGACATTTCAACAGTAAAATGGGCAAATGGCAAGAATAGGTAATTCTCTTCCTCACTGCTTCTAATTGTCATGGAAGAAAAATAAATTCCAATAAACATACAGCAAATCCCTCAACTTCATTAATGACCAAGCAATGTAAGTTAAAACAAAGAAGATTTACTTTTTAAGTATATTATCAATTAAGCAAAGTTTTTTAAAAATTGATTAATTCCCAGGGGTGGTGTGTGGCTGTGGGTACACATTCTCTATGTATCAGTGGTGATAGTATAAATTTGGGTATAGCCTTTCTGAGAAGTAATTGAGTGCAGCTATCAAAATGTGATATATGCATATATTCTGACACAGCAATTTCACTTATTGGAATTTATCCTTAAAGAGATACCTGGATAATTTAGCAATGATATACACAATACTATTCACTGTAATGCTGTTAACAATTATCCACCGTTAGAAATTATCTAAATGCCTACTGACAGCATTGTAATATATATCCACTTGAAAGACTCATCATGAACCATTAAAAAGACACAGATCCAAATGTACTGATGCAGAAATGCATCCATTTTATACTGTCCAAAGAAGAAAATGGATTGCAGAACAATATGTATTATATGATCTCATTTTTGGAATAAAACTACACACACAATAAGTCCTGTAAGGACAGACAGAGAATGCTAAGAGTGGTTATCTTTGGGCCTTGGGTTATGGGGTAGCCATACTTTCTACTTTAAATATTTCTATCTGATTTGCATTTTTTGCATAGAACATACATTATGTCTATAAATTAGAAATAAAGGTTTTAAAATTTTTGGTGACTTAGAAGACCCAGTCACAGGATTTATCTTAGTAACAAACTTATGTTTGTTAAATTTTGTATCAGCCTCACCTTCTGACCCAGGGTGCTTTCCTGCTCATTGGTATTGAAAACAGTAACATTTTCCAGATTAAATTGACTCTGCAAGTTAAGACCTATTAAAAAGAAAAAAAAAAAAAAAAAAAGATTTTCAAAGTAAATCCACCAAACACCTAAATGTGTTTAAGAATATAACTTTGTTGTCACATAACCAAAACAAAGAAAATGATAAATCCATAATTAAACAAAAGATCAAGTCAGACCCACACCTGGTTTTCAAATCCTTTCTAAAATTCATTTCTTTAAGGTGCCTTTAGAGTATCCAGAATTCTACATATATAACAAATGCAGTTGTCCCTGTTATTACTGAAAAATCTAGAGCAATTTTACAGAGTGCAATATGCAGTAATTTATAGTTTTGCTAAAGCACAAATAAAAATTGTATTAAAGAAAAAGTGAGCATGTATAACAACATATATAATAAATACGCTGCAGTTAATGAGAGCCAGGTTTCTCACTGTCAAAGAAAAAACTTATAAATAAGAAGGAATATTGGTACTGGATTGAACTCAGAAATATCAGTATGATCTCATGGTTTTTGTTGTTGGTCATTTAAAAATACATACATAGACACATATTGATATAGATGTGTGTGCATATAGATCTTTCCTAGGTCTGTCCACCAAGTGAACCCAGAGCAGTGATACTCTTAGATATCTAGGGCCCAGATCTTGGCTTCTAAATACCATTCTTAAATAAAAGGAATCAGGCTCTTTGGAGAAGTGGGTGATTCTAGGGTTGGGGTAGGGAAAACACAGATGAGCTCTATTTTCTCATACCAGGAAAACATGAAAGAGCTCCCTCCAATGGGCAAAACCAGAACAATCTAACTAAGAAATTAATTACACTATGGGATTATAATCCGGACAATAAAATATCCACAAATTCACACTGAAACAGATGACTGAATTAATAAGTAAATAAGGGAGAGCAGACAACTCTTCTGCATGGAAGAATCCCAAGTAATAGATGTAGAAGGAATAAAAGAAATAGAAAACCAACAACAGGACAACCTAAAAATCATTGCTGTAGGCAAATTCACTGATGAAAACTAAAATTAGTGGGTAAAGATCTAAGGAGAAAAAGAGTATGTGCACAGCCTCAAAGTATTTCCCTTCAAATATTAACTACAAAGGCAAAGACAGTAACTTAGCAACAAAAAAATATGATGACCAAGGATACCACCACCAGTAATAGTATATATCAACATCATGTTGAAATGATGCAGTGAGAAGGCCACATCACCTCTGTGGTCTTCCCCTAAATCCGTATCCTCAATCTAATTACGAAAAAAATCAGACAAAGTTAAATTGAAGGACATTCTGCAAAATACCTGATCAGTACTCTTCAAAAGTATCAAAGTCATGAAAAAAATAAGCAAAGAAATAAGAACTGTCACTGACTGGGGAGAGTAAAGCAACATAGCAACTAAATGGAACATGGGATGCTGGGTTGGATCCCTGGACAGAAAAAAGAAAAATAGTGATAAAATTGGTAAAATCCAAATAAAGTCTTAGCATAGTTAATAATGCTGTACCAATGTTGATTTTTTAGTTTTGGCAACTATATTGTGATCATGTAAGAGGCTAACATTAGGTGAAGGTTGTTAATTCAGGTACTCTCTATATTTTCTTCGCAACTCTTCTTTAAGTCTAAAGTTATTTCAGTACAAAAGTGAAAGTGGAAAAAACTATGCTAGATCAAGTCATTAAGCTAGTGAATGAATCTGGTTGCCCATTTAGCACTGACTACTTAAAATACATTTGTCTATTCTCTATTTATTATTCAATATAGTACATGCCATAATTCTCATTAAATCAATAATTTCAGTCAGACTTCACTACATGCTAAAACTACATGTTAAACTGGCTTTTTGAAGGTCTTGGGATATACTCCAGTGAATGTCAAGCATCTACAAATGCTTAACATAGATACTATGAGAAAATATCCCCAAATGCCAACCTCCCTTATGTTAGTGGTAAGATTAATTATACACAGCTTTTTCCTTCATTTTTCAAATTTTCTGAAAAAAGTTATTTTTATAATTTAAAAATTAAATTTAAAAACGTTACTTATTAAAAGATGCATAATGTTTAAAGCTATATATTAGCAATATATTATTAGTCTTTCAACCAGTCAATAAGGGAAAGAAAAGAATGGTTTTTCTATGTCTTGTTAATTTAGTAATGCTGTACACTGGAAGAGAGGTCTAAAATGTTCTTTAAAATATGATGAGATCTACAAATAAAGGGGATTAAGAGTACACTTATCTTGGGGTGCCTGGGTGGCTTAGTCAGTTAAGCGTCTCCTGACATTGGCACAGGTCATGATCTCACGGTTTGTGAGCCTGCTTGGGATTCTCTCTCCCTCTGTCTCTCTCTCCCACTAGCATGCCCTCTCTCTCTCAAAATAAATAAACATTTTAAAAAATTAATACAAAAAAGCACGTATGCTTATCTTGATGAGCACTGAGAAACATACAGAATCACTGAATCATTATGTTGTACACTTGAAACAAACATAACACTGTATGTTAATTATACTTCAACTATAAAAAAGAAAAAATAGAAAAAAAGAAATGCAACAAATAGCATCCTATAAATACATTTGAAATTTTAATTATTTTTAAAATTTTATTTTAGAGAGAGAATGGGAGAGAGAGGCAGAGAAGAGTGGGGAAGAGTGGAGAAGAGTAGGGGAGACAGGGGGAGAAAAACTTAAGCAGGTTCCACACCGAGCACGGAACCTGATATGGGGCTTGATCCCACAACCCTGGGATCATGACCTGAGCTGAAATCAACAGTTGGATGCTCAATCGTATGAGTCGCCCAGGTGCTCCAATACATTTGAAATTTTAGATAATACTCACAAATTCCCAGGAAAAAGGAAGTTGCCAAAACTGTCTCAAGAAAAAAATGAAAAGTCTGAATAGTCCCAAATCCATTACATAAATCCAGTTTAAAACATTCCCACAAAATTCTATTGTTGCTAACTGCTTCCTTTGTAAAGCTTACCAAACATTCAAGAAAGAAAGAATACAAAATTACTCCAACTTTTCCCGAAAAGAAGAAAAATAGAAAAATTTACAATTCATTTCATGAATCTGGTACGAAAATCTAATATCATTATAGGGAAGGAAATTTACAGGCCACTCTCCTTCCTGAACTAAATTCACGTTATCTCTAAAAAAATAACATTCAAAATCCAGCTATATTTTAAGAGGAGGCCCTATTACAACTAAATTTGAATTATATAATGTAAAAAAAACTGATGAGAGTGGAGGCTGGAAATAACCAAAAAGGACAAAATTATGGCTGAGAATTGAAACCTTGTTCTTATGTCTTCTATAACTTCCAGCAAAGAAACTACAAATTAGTTCTTATGAAGGGGCATAATTCATTTCACAAAAAAGAGACTTCGTTTATCACAGATTTAAACGGCAACTATGTGTCTGGTACCGTTCTAGGCACAGAGAACACAGAAGTAAACAACATACACACTGAAAATGACAGATAGTGCTAAATACTAAGAAGAGATTTGAAATTAGGTGGTGATAATGAGGGACTGTGCTGGCAGGTTTAGAATAGATGCTGAAAGAGAGGCTCCCTGAGGAAGTAAAATTGAGACTAATAGCTAAAGTCGGTAGTGTAACAATAATGAACAGGAGGGTCATAGAGGGAAGACAGTGCCAAGGCCCCAAGGTTCAACTGACCCTGGTGTTTTGAAGGCAGAAAGAAGGCAAAATGCCAATTCAATGGGCAAAGAATAGTTTTTTCAATAAATGGTGCTGGGACAACTGGTTATTAATATACACAAAAATGAAACTGAACTCCCACCTCATACGATATACAAAAATTAACTCAAAATGGACCACAGAGCTAAATCTCTTATAAGAGAACACAAGAATAAATCTTTGTAACCTGGGATTAGACGATGATTTCTTACATATGACATCAAGAGCACAAGCAACAAAGGAAAAAATTGCTATATCAAATTTCACCAAAATATAAAACTTTTGTGTTATAAACAATACTATCAAGAAAGTGAAAGGAAATCTGCAGAATGGAAGAAAACATTTGCAAATTACATATCTGATAAGAGTCTAGCATATAGAATATAATGAGAACTCATATAACTACTTAATAAAAAGACAACTCAAAAATTGGGCAAATAAAATAAATAGCCATTTCTTTAAGGAAGACGTACAAATGACCACTAAGCAAATGAAAAGATGTGCGGCGCCTGGGTGGCTCAGTCGGTTAAGCGGCCGACTTCGGCTCAGGTCATGATTTCGTGGTCCGTGAGTTTGAGCCCTGCGTCGGGCTCTGTGCTGACAGCTCACAGCCTAGAGTCTGTTTCAGATTCTGTGTCTCCCTCTCTCTGACCCTCCCCCGTTCATGCTCTGTCTCTCCCTGTCTCAAAAATAAATAAACGTTAAAAAAAAAAAAAAAGAAAAGATGTTTAACATATCTAGTCATTAGGAAAATACCTATCAAAACCACAATGAAATATCACTGTATACCTACTCAGGTGACTATTAAAAAAAAAGGCAGAATTAGTAAGTACTAGCCAGGATGTAGAGAAATTGGAATCCATGTGCATGGATGACAGGACTGTAAAATGGTGCAGCTTTTTCACAAAAGAGTTTGGTAGTTCAAGAATTTTTTTTTTTTTTAAGCACTGATTATTTGAGAGAGACAGAGAGTACATGAATGAGGGAGAGGGGCAGGAGGAGAGGGGAGAGGGGGGAGGGGGGAGGGAGGGAGGGGGGCTCAGCACGGAGCCCAATGTGGGGCTCAATCCCATGATTCTAGGATCATGACCTGAGCCAAAATCAAGTGTTGGATACTCAACCAACTGAGCCACCCAGGCACCCCTCCTCAAGAATTTAAATTTAATTACCATATGACTTAGTAATTCCATTCTAGGTATATGCCAAAGAGAAGTGAAAATATACATCCAAACAAAAACTTGTAAACAAAAGTTCACAGCAGCACTGTTCATGATAAACAAAAAGCAGAAACAACCCAAATGTTCATCAACTGACGAATGGGTAAACAAAATGTGGTATATCTATACTGATAATATTATTTGGCTATAAAAAAATGAAATACTGATACATGCTATAAAATATATAAATCTTGAAAATGTTATGTAAGCTAAGTTAAAAAAAGCTCATCAATAAAAGACCACATATTTCATTATTCTATTTTTTTAATGTCCAGAATAGGAAAATGTACAGAGAACAAGGAGATTATTGGTTGTTTAGGGCTCGGAAGAGAGGGTAAGAATGATGACGAGTGAGGCAGGGGTGCAAGTTACTGGGTACAGGGTAGAAAAAAATACTCAAAAATTAGACTGCAGTGATGGTTGCACAACCTTGTAAATATGCTAAAAAAACCCCCCAGTGAATTGTATACTTTAAATGGTGAATTGCATAAGTGAATTCACATGTTGAAAGCTATTAAATAAAATAAAAAAGCTATTAAAAAAGTAATAGAAAAGGTGAGTTTCCAGTAACAGGTCAATTAATTCCATAAAAATTTACAGAGCATAAACCATGTTCACAGCAGTGTTCCAGACAATGAAGTACAAAAATGGTTCTCTTAAAACCAGTAAAGAGCTGACAAGAAAGTAATGGATATGTGGCAAACATCCAGAAGAAAAGTAAGGTAAGCAATGCATCATCAATATTTAAAGCCACTTTTGTCTTGAGGACATTTGCCAAACAAGACAATCAGTTGTAAAATTGAGCTACTCTTTTCATAGCTTCCCAAAGCTAGAAATGTTAAAAGTAAATCAGGGCCCAAAAATGATGGGCCCACCCAACTATCTTCAAGGCTGGAAACCTGTAGCACTATACCCTCAGGTTAAAATAAACCAAACTACAGCCCAGCACCAAGTCTTCTCAATGATCTAAGGAATTATAGGCCTTAAAGCGGGCTGGATTAAGGTAACCCTGGACTGGTGATAGCTTCCTTCTAAAGGCTCCTGGCAAAAGCAATGAAAACTCTATCTGGAGAAAATTATCTATCCTAGGCCTCAAAATCCCTCAATATTTTCTCAAATATAATACCCAATACTAACCAGATACACAGATAAGAAATCCTGAGAAACAGTAGAAACAAACCCACAAAGACTTCAGATACTAGAATGATCAGACACAGACTATAAAATAGAAATACTTATCCTGGTTAAAAAACTAAAGAAAAAGTTTGAAACTATGAGCAGGGAATAAGAGACTAGAAAGTGATATAGCAGACTTAAAAAAGACCTTCAACAAATGAAAAATAAAATACAATAGAATGAAAACAGTAACTAATTAAAAATTAATTTAGGAGCTGATCTTTCATAGCTGAAGAAAGAAACAGTGAACCAGAAAACCATTCTGAAGAAATTATTCAGAATGTGATACAAAAAGACAAGTAGATAAAAATATAGAAAGAATAAGAGACAGAGGATATAGTGACAAGGTATAACAATGTTCCCTGGAGTTCAGAAAGAAAAGAAAGAGACATACACAATATTTGATGAGATAATGGCTGAAATTTTTACAAACTGGACAAAAGACATTAATCCACAGATTTAAGATTTCTACAGAATCCCAAGCATGATAAATAAAAAGAAATCCACAATAAGACACATGACAGTAAAACCGAAAAAGCCTGAAAACAAAGATAAAAAATCTTAAGAGCAAAAACAAAAAAAACATTTAGATTATCTTCAAAGAAGTTAGACTGACATTTGTGTTGTCCAGAGAACATGGAAGATAGAAGACAAAGTAATGATTATCTCCCACAAGATAAAATCCTGTGTCTAGTGCCAACTTAGAATCTTTTATCTACTGAAATCATTCTTCAAGAATAATGATTTTCAGACAAAATACTGACCTTCACTAAAGAAAAATTTAACAGGGATATTTTCCACAGATAGAAGGACAGACATACAAGCAGTAAATACAATGGTAATCTAAATTAATCTTGATCACATTAAGTAGGAAAGAAAAAACAACACAGATCTAGCATGACAAGAAAGAAAACACACTGAAACCATTGCCAACATATACTATGGGTCTCTTTATGTGCAGGAACTGTTGTAAGTGCTTCACATATTTTAATTCATTTAATCCTCACAACAACATATGAAGTAGGTGGTATAACAGCCTGATATTAAGGAAAGGAAGACTGAGGGAAAGAGGTATTAAAATCTGGCATATTTGAACAGATTGTGAAAGGCTCTGGAGAACTGGTTATATTTCATTTCTGGATTCTGCCAGTAGTTACACAAGTAATTGATTCAGAATAATTATAGCATACATTTATTTTATGCACTTTTCTATATGAGTGCTGTATTTCACAATGAAAAATGGTAAAAGAAATGAGAGGACATAATTGTGTCTAAACGGTAATGACTGAGGGAGAAAATGGAAGTGGAAAAATCAGCATGCATTATAAATGAAATACAGACATGGTAATTCATATCTACATACATGTGATTCAACTGCACATTTTTATGATTAATAAGCTTGGAACTTAAAAAGAATTACTATGTAATTCTTGATCATCATAGTAATTACAAATTACCATGTTGTACATCTGAAACTAATATGATACTATGTCAACTATACAAAAAAAAAATCAGTGACTTCAAGCATTACCTATATGATGCATTAGGAACAGTATAATTACCAGTAAAAGAAAATAAAGTGACAATTTCCTATTAAACTTGAGAACTATTTTTCTTATTACCATCACAACAGCTTCTGAATTAAAAACTGAGAAAGATTCCCCTTCAAAACATTTATTTAATGCATAAAAGCTTACCTGATTTCTCAGATAAAGGGAAAAGCCTGGCCAAAAAGAGTTGAATTCGTCCACAGAAGACTGTATTCTGGGATTTTGATAATCTTCTTAGGAGATCTAACAATATATGGAAATGAAGGTTATAGGAGATCATTCTCTGTTTATTACAACTATACCCAAATTTGTTAACCAGCCTGTCAAGAGCATTTCCCTAAAGCAATAGTTCTCAAAACTGGGGTACAAACTATTGTCATAAAAAAAAGCACTAAAAAATTAGGAATGAAATGAGTTTAGCATGGAGAAGATACATTTTACTATTTTTTTTTTTAAGTTTATACCCCAAACAAGAACAGTTTAATTTAAAGTGAATGATCAGTTTTAACAAATCAGTCTGTTATAAAAATGATGGTACTAATCTATTTTTAAAAATTTTATCACTTGTGTTTAATTCAACCACCTGTTTCTCTAACCACATTTATGTTTTAACACGATCATTTACTAATTAATTACTTACCATTGCACATACGTAGTAGATAATTTTTCCCAGCAGAATAGAATGTATTCTGAAATTAAGACAGAAATTATTACTACTGTTCAGAAGTTGTTGCACACTCTTTGATGATAAGTTACAGGAAAGAAGGTATTAAAGAATACTAACATGGGAATGTAAGCTGGTGCAGCCACTCTGGAAAACAGTATGGAGGTTCCTCAAAAAAACTAAAAATAGAACTACCCTACGACTCAGCAATTGCACTACTAGGTATTTATCCAAGGGATACAGGTGTGCTGTTTCGAAGGGACACATGCACCCCTATGTTTATAGCAGCACTATCGACAATAGCCAAAGTATGGAAAGAGCCCAAATGTCCATCGATGGATGAATGGATAAAGAAGTGGTATATATATACAATGGAATATTACTCGGCAATCAAAAAGAATGAAATCTTGCCATTTGCAACTACGTGGATGGAACTGGAGGGTATTATGCTAAGTGAAATTAGTCAGTCAGAGAAAGACCAGTATCATATGACTTCACTCATATGAGGACTTTAAGAGACAAAACAGATGAACATAAGGGAAGGGAAACAAAAATAATATAAAAACAGGGAGGGGGACAAAACATAAGAGACTCATAAATATGGAGAACAAACTGAGGGTTACTGGAGGGGGTGTGGGAGTGGGGATGGGCTAAATGGGTAAGGAGCACTAAGGAATCTACTCCTGAAATCATTGTTGCACTATATGCTAATTCATCTGTATGTAAATTTAAAAAATAAAATTAAAAAAAAAAAAGAACACTAACATGCACTGAGTTTACAATGCCACTTTTACTTTCTCCCCCCCCAAACATTTTAAGCGAAATAGATATTTTTACATATATAACAAAACATGTTACTGAGTAACTGTTTTAAATATGAAAAGTGTGCATTTTCCAGTTAATTGTTACTACTCAGTCAAATTTTGTTAAACTTTTTCTTCCCACATGCCTCTTAACTTGGCTCCCCAAGTAAGACAGTGTAATTCCCTCATAAGGACAAACTTTTCAGCAGTCACCAATATTAAAAATAAGCAAAAAAAAAAAAAAAAAAAAAAACAAAACCCCAAAAACAAAAAAAACTATCCTCTGAACTCTGAATCTGTAGAAACATAATGTAAGCATAAAAAGAAACTAAGGCACTTACTGATTTCCAAGTAGCAACATTTTTTTCCACAAAAGTGAATATCGTGTCACACTGATCCAAAGGAAGACAATCCAAAACATCTCCCAATAATACAAAAGGTGTAGATGCGGTACAAATACCTTTAAGTGGAGCACAAGCCAATTTAAAAATTTTAAAAACTGTACAGTAAAATAGCTCATGCAAAATAATTCTGAAGAATATCTTAACAGTATACTCTCTCACCCCTAACAAATTTTTTAAAAGACAAGAAATGGAAGCAACCTAAAAGTCCCCAATATGGGACATACTTAAGTAATTTTTGGTATGTGCACTCAATAATGATGATGATAATAATCCTTGATAATACTTCTAGAGCATTTACTATATGTCAGGCACGCTAAGTAAATACTTTATGTATACTAACACATTTAATCCTTATAACCCTATGAGGTAGATAATATTACCTCCAGAATGGGAAAACTGAGACACAGAGAAGTTAAATAACTTGCCCAAGGCCATAGAGCCAGTAAGTGGTAGAGCTGGGATACGAACCCAGGCAGTCTGGCTCCACAGTCTGTTTTCTTCACCACTAAGCTATTCAAAAGAATATAATGCAGCCAATTAAAAACGATGGTTACGACGACTATAACTTGGAAAATGCTTATAATGTTAAGTGAAAAAGGCAGGATTCAAAACTGTACGTATTATATGGTTACAATAATAAAAGTTTTAAAAAAGACTAGAGAAACTAAAAACATATACCAAAATGAATGGTAGTTTTTTAAAGTAGAGGAATTATGAATAGTATTTTCCCATTTCCTCATTTCCAAATGTTCCATAGTGTTGTTAAATATCATTCTGATTTGAAAAGATTACCTTCAAAAAAGATAATAAAAAAAAGTTTGATACTGATGTCAACTATTATTAAACATTTAAAATAAAAGCATTGTTTGAAGGGAAAAGATGGTATAGTAAAAAGCTGTTTATTTCAAAATTCAATGTTATTTAACTACAGCAATAAATTTAAAAACTTTTTAAAGAAAAGGTCACTTGCACTAGCTAAAAATACTTTAATCTTGCTGCTCATTCTTCCTTTTCTCTTAAGGAAACACTTACTAGCACTTGTTAAGTGTTTTAAAAAAGTAGCCATTTAAGCACAGTATGCAAACAACATATCTAGGGAGCACCGTAAGCCCAAAACGCTGCAATTGATACAGTATGTTCAATTCAAAAGAAAGTATTATTTCCAGCTCTACTCTGCACTGGTATGATGCCATCTGCAATGTGATGTGAGGGATACTGGCCAAAAACCAGTGGGTGGCATAAGGCAGCAGATTTCAACTCAATACAAGGGAAACCTGACAAAACTAAGAGAAATCAAATTAGTAAGCTCTATCAATGGGCGTATAGGCTGGATGACCACCTGCCAGGGATGTTACGGGGGGTGGGGGGGGGGGTGGGGGCGGAGAGGCCAGAGATGGACTAGAAAACTGCCACAGTGCCTTACCACTTTAGATCCTGAGAAACAATATGCTCTGTACACCCAAGAGATCTGAGAGGCATATTCCCTGCCCATAGTTGCAGTGTAGTTTGACATGAGTTAACTCACGTTTAATTACAGAACTTAAGAAAATTACCTAGATTCCACTCCTGAAGGTTCTGATTCAGTAAAACTAAGTGAGGCCTTGCAATCTCATTTAAAAACAGAGATTCAGTGGTGATTCTGACGAACTGGACTATAGCATGATCCCCCAGAACTTTCACAACCTGTGTCTTAGCCTTTCTACACCGCATTCTTTGCTTCACCTTAACCTTGGCCACAGATTCCCTCTTCTCAATTCCCAGACACTTTGGTATATTGATACTTCCATGGTTTTGTTTTCAATGTTTTTCTCTGCCTAGTTTTCCTCCTTTCTCATGTGGCAAATTCCTGCTCCATCTTTCAAAGCACATGACAAATATCCATGAACCTAAAAAACTCCTGATACCTTTGAACAGGCTACCCCATCTACACTTCTAAAGCACAGTATAGATAAATTATAGTATTTATCATACATTATTTTTAAGCAGACTATGAGCTTTTTAAGGGTAGGCATTTTTGTACATTTTAATCAGTAAAGTGATGATAAAGAGAAGCTCAAAAAGTATCTGCTGAGTTGAATGTAACAAAACATATTTATGGACAATTTGAAAACACGCCACGTAAAGAAGAATAATCTCTGTCAAGAAGGACTTTTCCCCATCCAATTAAATTAAAAAAGCATCTAAGACTTTATTTTCAGTGTAACTAAGTTCATAAGTTCTTATCTTTCTCAAATAAAGTTCTAAATATAGACTTTGTATAACTTCAACTGTTAAGCATTATTACTAGTCTACCAGAGTTAACACATCAAGGTAATCAATGAATTAAGGAGACACAGCTGTTTGACAAAAACTGGGGAAGGAACTCCATTGCAGAACTCATTTAGGTATGCTGAATGAATGAATGAATGAATGAATGAATGAATATCCTGTATAAAAGTTTAGTGTGTGTCAAGGTGCCTGGGTGGCTCAGTCTGTTAAGTGACCGAGTCTTAATTTCGGCTCAAGTCATGAACCCACAGTTTGTGGGATTGAGTCCCACTTTAGGCTCTGGGCTGACAGCATGGGGATTTTCTGCTTGGGATTTTCTCTCTCAAAATAATTAAAGAAATATAAATAGGGGCGCCTGGGTGGCGCAGTTGGTTAAGTGTCTGACTTCAGCCAGGTCACGATCTCGCGGTCCGTGAGTTCGAGCCCTGCGTCGGGCTCTGGGCTGATGGCTCAGAGCCTGGAGCCTGTTTCCGATTCTGTGTCTCCCTCTCTCTCTGCCCCTCACCCGTTCATGCTCTGTCTCTCTCTGTCCCAAAAATAAATAAATGTTGAAAAAAATAAATACATAATAATAAAAAAAAAAGAAAAAAGAAATATAAATAAAAGTTTAATGTGTGAAGTCAGAATTTATGAACTATGCTTAAGTTCACAGAATAGCTTGCTGCTGCACTAGAAGATCACTTTTACCTTGAATAGTCTAGTTTTTGTAGGAATAGGTATCAAAATAATGTGAATAATGCTTTACAGATTAAAAGGCACTTTTCACATAAATTATCTGAATTAATGAGTATTTCAATTAAATTTGTTAAAAGACTACTGATGAACTAGTTTTTCACTGCTTCTTTCTGCAAACATTTAATGAGCTCCCACTTATGTGTTAGACACTGCGTACTTCCTTTTTCTAATTTAAAAATTTTTTTTAAGTTTATTCATTTTGAGAGAGACAGAGAGAGCAAGTCAGGAAGGGGCAGAGAGAGAGAGGGAGACAGAGAATCCCAAGTAGGCTCTGCACTGTCAGTACCCGGCCTGATGTGGGGCTCAAACTCATGAAATGTGAGATCATGACCTGATCCAAAACCAAGAGGCGGATGCTTAACTGACTGAGCCACGCAGGCACCTCGACATTGTGTACTTCCTAAATGCCTTTTTTAGTCTTGAAACCATCCCCCAACATCACTGCCCCATTTTAACAGTCCCCTAATTTTCCTGCCAACAGTCTCTCCCAATCCAACTCTTCCACCATAGTTCCTTGTTAGCTTAGTATACAAAACCCTTAACAAAGAACCCTAAGCTACCTCTGCTCCTTCTTTCCTCACCATTGTCATCATCCTCTCACCCCTCTGCTCAACACAATTCTTTAGCCAGGCTGAACTTGGCCTTTACGTAGCTGTGTATTCCTTTCCCTTTCTGCCTGACAAATCCATCATTCCTCACATCCCAGCTCCTGTTACAGCTTCCCTTCTAAGACCTTCCTTATTCCTTTAGAGTTTAGAGAATCACTCCAACCACACTTCATTCCTACTTCACAGTAATTAGACCATAGTAAGAAATTTACACATTTGTTTCCCCCATTAGCCACTAGGCTCCTTATGGGCAGGGATAGGTTTTCTGTACCATTGAACCTTCTAGTCCTGGCTCAGTACCAGGCACATAGTAGATGCTCAATAAATATTTACTGAATGAACGAAACAACTGGAGAACAAAGAAAGTGCCAAAATGTGTGCTGCATACTAGAGACAAGAAGTGTGAGCTAATTTCATTGGGATAACATCTTGGCAAAGGTAGTAGGGAGAATTTGAAAAACGAACAAAATCAAATAGATGAGAGGTATGAGGAGAATAAGTTTTAAATAAAGCATGTCACGTCCATGATTACTTAAAAAAAAACAAAACCGTACTTACCTTCAGTTACTCCCCCAATAGCAAGAGAAATAATAGCTAAAACGTTTTCACATGATGAGTGATTTATCTACCAACAGAGGAGAAAACAATTTAAGGGCCAGAGTCCAGGCTAGTTTGATAAGAATAAAAACATATTTTCTGACATCAAATTATCAGAAATACAAGATAAACACATTTCTTACATATAATAAAATTACGAAGATAAAAATACAAAAAATGAAAAATAGTAATAGAATCATTAATTGTCAAAGTAGATCAAGTAAATAATAATCAAGGTGATTCACTTAAAATACAATGGTCTCAGGAAAATGGTTATATTACCATGACTATGGCAACAAGCTAATCAAGTACAGAAGCAGAGGCCATAACTCAATCAATGGCACAGGGCAAAGACAGGGTGAGGGTAATTAGTTGTACTCATGTATCAATATGCCTGAGGGTTTTAATAGAAGGGAGGTAATGCTCAGGTTCAATAACATCATAGAAACTAGCATTTTTTGAGTGCTCGTTAAGTGTTTTATACAACAGCCTTGAAAGAATATTATTTCCCCTCTTACAAATGAAATTGAGCCTCAGTAAAGCAAAGTAACTTGTCCAATGCCTCACAAGGCATATGTGACTAGGGCTGGAGAAAAAAAAAATGAGTTTTGATATAGAATTGTTCAAAAGAAAGGGACACTGTATTATGGTCATTAGAAAAGGATCCAGCTTCTTGAGACACAACCTTTACTTAACCAAGAATAAACTGCTGAAAGTTTTCCTTTCCTTTGGGTGCCCCACTAATGGTAAATAAATTCAATTTTCATGTTTAGGTTAAATTTCTCTACTGAAGTTGGATAGGCTCTAGTTATTTTTGTATGCTTACTGATGAAGTCATCATAGGAAAATGAGGTCATGGAATCCCAGTACTCGTGCTGAACATCCTTGGACTAGACCTTTCATGTTACTGAAGGATGTCACTGTTTCTAGAGCAAAGTGAAAGGGCCGATCTAAAATTCTAGTTCTTGCTCAGGAACACCTCATATCAACTTTTCTTCTATTCACTTGGAGAGCTCATTTGTTAAACCAAACCCTTAAATTTCACTTGTGCTGTCAAAATCCTGAACAATTACATAATCCCTATATTGTGATCAAGTCAGCTTTCACAAAGTAGCAAGTTCACTATAGAAAAAAATAATCGTAAATATCTATTGAGATAAAAGCAATTTCAAAAATAACATTTATTAATTTATCAGCAAAATTTTAACACTAAAGAAAGACATACTTACAATTTCTTCTTCTAGAACACCTCTGAAAGCTTGGTCAAGGGTACATTTTTTTTCATTTTCACTATTAAAAACAAAAGACACCTGAATTTTTTTAAACAGCTCAAGGTAAGTATAGCGATCTCGGCAAGTGATATTTCATGGATATCAATGCCTTACCTGCCAGGTAATTGGCTGAAGGTATTCAACAACGGCTTTATATTTTTGTTGTTCAGGGCCTCTCTAGTAGACTTCTAGAAAAGTAAAAATAGCATGTAAGTGGAAATATTTTTGCTTATTATTTACTGAAAAACATTACTCATCAATAGTCTGTCTAGCTGGAAATGCTTATGCGTGGGAAAAATTACCTATCAGTCATTCCATCAGTAATTCTTTATTTTTTTAAGTTTATTTATTTATTTTTCTTTGAGAGAGAGAGAGAGAGCGAGAGCAAGCGAGCAAGTGCGAGCCCAAGCAGAGGAGGGGCAGAGAGAGAGGGAGAGAGAAACTCCCAAGCAGGCTGCATACTGTCAGTGTACATGAGATCATGATCTGAGCCGAAATCAAGAGTTGGATGCCCAAGTGGCTGAGCCACCCAGGTGCCAATGATACACACTCTAATCACTGTGAACTTAACAAGAGCTTCCCAAGTAGACTTTCTCATTCTAGGTGTTCCCACCTACCATTTCTTAAAATATCACATACATGAGAGTATACTGTTTTGTTTTTTTTTTAATCTCCAAATGCCTCCTTATTTATAGGCTTTCATTTTAAAATTTCACAGCCCCCTCTCAAGTCCTTGATATTATCTCCCTCAACCCATCCAACCTTATTTCCCACTACAACTTAACATATACTCTCCACTAAGGTCTAGCCATTTTTTCATTATTTTCTGTCAAGCTCATTCTAGTGTTTTCATTTATGTTGTTCTTCCCACCAGCTCATGCAAATTCTATCCATTCTTCAAGACCCATCTCAAGTCCTACCTTCTCTAGTTTGCTCAGCACAGTCCCTGACACATAGTCAACACTGAATACCTGCTAATTGTCTTAAACTAGCCATAATTTGAAAGACAAAAAAGCAGGGGGTGGGATTTGGCTCAGTTGGTAGAGCATGCAACTGTAAGTCTCAAGTTGTAAGTTTAACCCCTGCACTGGGTGTAGAGATTACTTAAAAATAAAACTTAAAAAAACAAAAAAGAAGTATCAAAGACAAAAATACTGCAAAGTCATTCACTCTGTGAAAATCCACATACACTTGGAAAGTCATCTCTTTACCCCCAGGAGTCACATTTACACTGGAAATGTCCATTCCTGACTCTGCCAAAAGGAGACTGTGTTATCTTGGACATATCTTCTTGTTTCTTTGTGCTTCAATTTCTTCACCAGTTAAATAAGGGGGTTGCTGTAGATGCTTATTACTAATAGCAGCAGAGGCACCACGTGGGAACTTGTTAGAAACGCACACTTTCAGGCTCCATTCCAGACCTACTGAACCAGTCTACATTTAACAAGATCTCCAAGTGATCCCACTGCACACTGAACCTTTAGAAGTACTGGACCAGATGATCTCCAATTAAATGGTCCCCTCTGAGACTAATACGATATTGGATACTGCTGACAGTTACTCTTAGCAGAATTTCAGAGCACCTGGGATTACAGCAAAATACACAGAAAGAAAACGATTCTGAAGACATAACTAAGATATAACCTGATTAACAAATAAACCCTCATTGTATGGGAAAAAAATAACCTGCACACAAGAAAACTGACTACAAAGAATCAATTTTCTTTCACAGAATTTTTATTCTGCCGTCACTATAACTAGGTAAGCACAGTTACATATGTCAGTAGTTGAATCATGATTTGAAATACTGGCTCAAATGCTAAAGACAAATATAGGCAAACAACTTAGGACAGGGTTCTTCATGCTGTGATGGGCAACATAAAAAGAATCCTGGGTCTGAAGTCAGAAACACCAGGGAAGTACATCACCTAATTCTGGCAGGGGGGTGGTCTCCAATCTACCAGGCTTAACAGAGCTTTGCCTACTTCACAGTGCTAAGAGTTAAATAAGCTAACAAAAACGCTCTGTAAGGCGCTCCCCAAATGCTCAAAGTACTCCTCCTCATTTTGTAAGAATAAAAAGACATCTGGCAACAATTCCCAAGCTGATCTCTGTTTTCCTGCTTTGGATCTCCTCGTTAATCTCTTAGGAGAGAGATATGGTAGGTTAAAGGGTGGTGAATAAGCGGCCAGAACCACCACCACCCGCAGCTTAGGGGGCGGGGCGGGAGCCAGTTCTCTGGGCTAAAACCACTCCCGCCTTCACCCTTAAGCAATTTTGGAGACACCTGCCTAGCTAAGCGAGCACTGCACGGGAGCTCGACCGCACTGGAGGGAGTCTGCGGATAAACCCTCCACGCAGGGCACAAAGGCGCCCAGAACGCGGAGTTCAGAGACCTGCCTGCAGAAGGACGGAGGCGGACAGCTCAGGACGCACGGAAGAGGCAAGTAATGCGTCTTTCCCACCTCCCAACCCCCGACGGGGCCGGGAGCCGACACCGCGCCTTACACACCTCCGTCCCCGCTTTACCCCAGAGCAAAATTCGAGTGTTTTCAGGAAGAGGAGGAAAAAGATAGAGCCGGGTTAGGGCCACACTCTCCCACGGTCCGCTCACCGTAAACCGCGTCCGCGCTTCGGGCAAACTGAAGAGTGGCGGCGTCGGAGACATCTTCTCGGCTGCGCGTGCCCGCCACCGCGCTGCGGCGCTCGCGGATGACGTCAAGCGGGAGTAACGAGATTGCTGCCTCCGTGTTCGGCTAGAGCGGCCTGTGAGCCTAGGGGTGGGTCGGCTGGCCGCTGGCCGCTTCCGCGGTGACTTGAATTCAGCGGGACGTTGGAAGGCTGAGTCAGCCACACCATGTCTAGTCCGGTTTCGTAGGGAACTGTTGGGGTGACGGTATATGAGGGGCCTCGCCCTGTAAGCTCGGCGCTGCTGGTCGGGGAATAGGCCGGGACCCGCGCAACTGTGGTGGTTTTCCTGCTTTGGGGAAACCGGGTGAATGGCGGGTAGTAAGGCTCACTGGGTCGCGCTGGAACGTAACCGCTGCCCGGGAATCCAGAGCAGGTGGTTTATCTGGGAGTGCCCCAGGCTGGGGAAGTTGTTGGCAGTGCCTGTGATCTCCGGACCGCAGTCGTTCTCCGGAGGGAGTGGTCTCAGCTACGGCCTTGCTGAGTAGTTCGTGGGCCTTTATAGTGCATGGGCTCTGTAGCTTAGGAGCAGTTCCCTTTTATGTGAAATAGAAAAAAAGGAGGCGGGGGGGGGGGGAGGGTGGCGCCTGGGTGGCTCTGTCGGTTAAGCGTCCGACTTCGGCTCAGGTCATGATCTCACGGTACGTGGGTTCGAGCCCCTCGTCGAGCTCTGTGCTGACAGCTTGGAACCTGGAGCCTGCTTCGGATTCTGTGTCTCCTTCTCTCTCTACCCCTCCCCGCTCGCACTCTGTCTCTCTCAAAAATAAATAAAATGTTTTTAAAAAAAAAAGCCTGTATCACAAGTCTGTCGAAAAGCTCAAATGAAACAAAGCAAATGTGGCTTGCAATGGGAATATGAGCATCATTATCAATATCTTGGTATCAGTTAACTTTGCTGCACATAGAGGTGTCTACTGAAAGAGACCGAAGAGGAATGCAAAACTCGAGGCTCGTTGGAAAATGGATGGCACTGCATCCAGGGTAGAGACCCCAGTTGCAAAACCCTTAGTCCTCACAGGGGAGGCTTGGCCAATGAAAGGCCAAGGGGCACTTTCTCTGTTGGACTTAAATGCTGTGGGGAAAGCAGCACTGACCCAAACGGGAGGAACTTCCCTAACGATCTTAGACCGTTCCATGTGTACCTTGTTTCCTTCTTTGGCTTCTAACAAGAATACAGGAAGCTAACCAAAGGATAATTTTGCATAATCTTGCCCCTAAGTGGGAATTGTGAACAATGGTGGCTACCCGGAGCATTGCAGTCTTTTTTTAGCATCAACAGAATCCGGGCGCCTGGGTGGCTCAGTAGGTTAAGCGTCTGACTTCGGCTCAGGTCATGATCTCCCGGTCTCGCATCGGGCTCTATGCTGACAGCTCAGAGCCTGGAGGCTGATTCGGATTCGGATTCGGATTCTCCCCCACTCTGCCCCTCCCTCACTCATGCTCTGTCTCTGTCTCTCAGTAATAAATAGGCGTTAAAGAAAACTTAGAATCAACAGAATTACTCATGTTTGAGTGTATGACTTAAATTTACAAGTTGACTAAATAAACTGGTATTAGCTGATGTAATAGGATTATTATTATATTACAGATAATTATTAACTATCTGGAGTACAACTAAGACATGAGAGGTAAATTAAAAAAAAAATTTTTTTTACAAGAATTCAAACATAAGAACTAGAGTGTATTATTCACCAAAGCCCCATGACTTAGAATTCTATTTGTTTATTTGACAAACATCTGTTAGGCACTTGTATACAGTGGACAGTATTTGTTGAATAAATAATAACTATTTGAACAAATGATTGAACAAAAATAATATAGCTTAATTCTTTTTTGAGGAACTCTATTTGACATAAAGGAAAACTATACAATTTCTATCAGTAATTTAGGTAATAGTTGCTATAAGTGATCAAAAGAGAATCAATACCACATGGGTCAAGGAACCTTCATGCATTCCTCTTCGATCTTTCTCTTTCAGTACACGCTGAATAGGAGAGATCTTCCAAATAGAATGGTATGAGCAGAAGTGTGGAAGGGAGAAGGCACAGTGAAAGATAGCTGTTTATTTTTACTTTAACATTGGCTTCTGCACAGAAATAGGGCTGAAGCATCCAGCTGGAACCAGATTGTATTGATGTTTGCGGCCAAAGAATGTTATGGGTTTAAAAATGGCTTTTACAGCAGGTTATTACTGGCAGTTTATTTTGGAGTGAAGGAGAGAAATGAGCCATTTTGCTGCTAATGAGTGAGGCAACACCAGATGAAAGTGTAGGAAAAAACGTAATCAGGTGACAATGGGGAGTTATTGTTTAATGAGTACAGATTTTAGCTTGGGAAGATGACAAATTTCTGAAATGGATAGTCGTAATGATTGTGCAATAATATGAATGTACTTATGTCACTGAATGGTACACTTAAAATGATTAAAATACTAAGTTTTATGTATGTTTTACCACAATAAAAATTTAAAAAGAAAACCTATTTTTAAAAAGGCAGCAATCTGATGCTAGATACCTTAAAGACAAACATCAAAGACATTGGTATGATCTTGAGAACTCAAGGTAAGATTATATTCATTCAATAAGGCCAAGAAGTAGAGAATGCATTTTTAAAAGGTGTCCATCAAAAATCACTACAGTAAAATATTTAAGCATTTAAATATTTAAGCATGTTAATAAATGTTTTATAATTCTGAGTGCACTTGACATGTAGTACCTCATTTGATCCTCTATGTGATATTTTGAGGTGGGTAATACAATTATTTCATCCATGAGGAAGCAAACTCAAAGAAATAGGGTTCTTGATATCAGGAATCAGCAAAATAAGACAACCCAGGAGTTTTGATTCCAAAATTTGTGCTCATTACTGTCATGATAGTATGTTATATTGTCATGGGTAATGGTCAAGTTTTAATGACCACCACCTTATGACACTTTCTTGTAGTATTTCTATACCTTACAACAACATTGTGCATAGTTCTATAACAGTGAGGAAAAGTTTCAGCTGTCCTAGCTCACATGGCTAGAGAAAGCTAGTTTGGGAATTGAGCCTACCTTTAATCCCAAAGCCTGTATTTTTCTAAAGTCTTAACTCTTGAATCATTACCAAGCCATAGGCCTAATTAATATCCCATAATTATTTCCTTACAGTTAGATATGGGTGAGGATCCCACTGTCATCAATAACATATGAATTTTCAAAAGTATGTAATAACACTCAAAGGGCAGGCACATAACATCTTCACTTACAGTTACTGAGCACCTGTTTTTCCTAGCAAGGTAAGGTGGACCAGGGACTGCCTCTCTTAGGAAATACCCTCCATGGGGAATTCTAGGCTGAGTGGTTTAGATCAGTTCTAAGTATTCACATCATTATTCTTTTTCTTTGGAGTACTCTCACTTGGATTCAAGTTACCATTAGAGTAATAACAGAAAAGGACCAAGGAGGAAGCTTAGTCTGCTTTTGTTCTGGTGTTTATCCTCTGGTCCAGGGCAAAGGAAACTTTTTGTTCTGTGATCACCAGCTACGTTAGGATGTTGGATTGCAGCTTTTGCTGGTTCAGGTTCTGGGCCCTTAGCCATCCTTCCCTTTCTCTCTGTCACTTGAGTGGATTGAAATAATTATATTGATATGGAGTTGATGTTTGAGAAGCAAAGCTGAGAAAAAAGAATGAGACTCCTACATTTGGAGAGAAGTGGAACTGCAAAGAATAAGAATGGAAGAGAGATGGCACTTTGTGTATATTTTGGGACTTAATTTTTGTGGAAAAAGAGGAATTATATGAAAACTGTGGGTACTATATTTTTTATAGGGTGGTGGCAATTTTCAAGCATTTTATTTTGTTATTATTGTAATGTTCTTTCAGTACATATTTACTGAGTGCCTACTATCTACCAGGCACAAATACAATATTATTGGCTTATGTATGCAGTATTATGTTTTATTACATTTTAAGTACTGTAAATGTCATTGTCTAATGTACATTGTAAAATCATGAGCTTGGTTGAACCACACAGATTGAGTGTAATTCAAGGTGAGAATAGAAGTCACAGAAATGGATGACTTCTTGCCCTAGTAAGCCTAACTTCCCTCCAGGGTTAAGCAGAGATTTTTACCTGAAACTGTACCATTGCTTGGTTTATTCCTGTTCTCTATCCTGATTCTCCCTCTCCCTTACTGGCTTCTCCTGACAGCACCTAAATCATTTGCTCACAAATTCTCACCTCAGGGTTTGTTTCTGAAGGTTCTGATTGTGTTAGTTTGGGTCTACCAATAAGCAGACACCAACAAGAATTTGTTATGGAGGGAGCAGGAGCAGGCAGAAAGCTGATGGACCACAACACAGGACTGATACCTGTGGGAGGAGAGAAGAAAGGAAGGAGGGCTAGGTAGGAAGTTTCTGAGTGAAACGCAGCTCCAGGAAAGGTATGACTCTGCCAATGAGGAGTCCTCAGGTGAAACTTCTTGTCAGAAGACTCTTGCAGTTTGCCAGAATGAGCCTGAACTAGGACCTCTGCCATGCTCAGTCATTGACTAGAAATAGCCCTCAGAAAGCCTGGCCTCCGTGCCAATGTAGTGGATCCAGAGGTTAACAGCTAGGGCTGTCAGTCATTTTTGCTCCCTACAAGCAAAAATATCTGGGTGGAGCATTTTCAGGGCTGCTACAATATCCTAGGTAGGGTATTCATATAATAACATTTTATTCATTCACTTTTGGAAAATATTTTCATTTGTTTATTCTCAACAAATATATATGAACCTGGCACTGTGAGCAGAAGAGTTCTTGCCCTCATGGAGTTTTTATATAACAGAATTTGATTGTGTGATAAATGCTGTGCAGGAAATAATAACATCTATTGAGTGCTGTTGTGTTCTTGAATTCTAAGTGCTTTACATGTATGAGCTCCTTAATCATCCCAGCAAACTTATAAAATTGACTCTTGGGGTGCCTGGGTGGCTCAGTTGGTAAAGCATCCTACTTCGGCTCAGGTCATGATCTCGCAGCTTGTGAGTTCGAGCCATGTGTCAGGCTCTTTGCTGTCAGCTTGGAGACTGGAGTCTGCTTCTGATTCTGTCTCCCTATCTCTCTGCTCCTACCCTGTTCATGCTCTGTCTGTCTTTCTCTCTCAAAAGTAAATAAACATTAAAAAAAATTAAAAAAGTTTACTCTTTATTATTCCCAGTTTGCAGGTGTAGAACTTGAACAGTGCTGAAGTAACCTAGCCCTAAGGTCACTTGAAATCAGAGTGAGAGACTCAGGGAGACTGCTAGGGCAGTATGTAAATAGAGTTGTCAAGGAAAGACTTCTCTGAGGGAGTGATATTTAAGCTAAAACTTACAGGATGGAAAGGGATTCGTTGTGTATTTGTGAGGGTGGGATTTGGCAGGGGAAGGTAATAAAGAACATCCCAGGTAGAAGGAATAGCATGTACAATGGCTTGTGTTAGGAAGGACATCAGCATATTTGAGAACTGAAAGAAGGCTTCATGAGCAAGATAGAAAGCAGCAGACAATGAGGTTGGACAAATGGACAGAGCCAGATTGTTCAGGACCTTGTCCTTCATTGGGGTTTCATTCTCCTCTATGGTATGCTATAGCTCTCTGGAATCTCACTGAACACACAAAAGTTTGTTTTAAACATTTTCTATTTTTTGCATAAACTGTTTCTGAGGAGAGTCATTTGCTTTTATTGGCCACCTTGCTTCCACTCTGGAGAGCTTCTGCTCTCTATGTTACTGGAGATTTTCATTATGTATTCATGTTTATAAATGGAGGTCAAGATTGCTCAGTCCTAAGAGCTATTGCAGGGGTTATTCAGCACATTTCCCACTCCTCACTTGGCATTCCCACCCCACTTCATCCCATTCTTGTAACAGACAAAACAGTGGTGGGCATATGACTGGGCCTAGCTATCAGTAAGTTTTTGAAATTTTTCTTCTGTGTCTGGAAGATATGACTGCTATTAGAGTTCTTTTTTTATAAACAATAGAAATCTTCTCTGGTTAGTGTTTTGTAAAGCAAGCTATTTGGAGGGTATTCGGAAGCTTATACAACAAAGGCTAGAGATAAAGCTTGGGCAGGCTTCATGGGAAGCAAGACATAGCATCAGTCTTAAGATGCCCCTGATAACATCATCTCCAATGGCTTGTCTCTGCTCCTGGTTTCTGATCTCTGTGGACATTTGTCATCACATCACTGAACACTCATCACCACACCATGCTGCTGCAGCTATCCTTGCATCATCTCCAGCCCTAAAATTTTGCACCTCTTCCTCTAGGTATGAGATCATGGCTGGGAGTATCTGATTGGCTATCCTCAGGACTTGTGTTCATGCTGTAGCTTCCAGAGTACAGGAAAAGTGATAACCATTCCTTCTTGCTTTCAGCTTCTGTAATGAGCCCCGTTTGGGATTTTCCTTCAGTTGGAAAGGGTCTTTGGATGCCGAGCAGTCAGTAAGAAAATATCCATTGGCCAAACTGGCTGCCCAGTACAATTCTCTGTTGTCTCAGGGGCTGTGATGAATTTTGACCTAACGTTGCCATCTTCCCCATCACTTGGATTAAGCCCATCTACAGAAAGAGAAAATGAGGCCAACACACAGAAACAGTGTTGAAAGATGGGCTATAGACAATGAAAAGAGGAGGAGAAATATATTAATTAGGTGGGGAGGAGAGATGCAGGGGGAGAGAGCAATGGGAGAGTGTTGGGAAGAGTTAACTGCAGAGAAGTTGGAGCACTAGGCTTTTTCATGTGAGGTGACTACTTCAGGGCATCTTCTAAAACAAACCATTCCCTTTTATAATAACTTAATGCTCTTTGGAGTTGGATTTCTTTTGTTTGGCATCAAAGAGTCCCAATTAATGCAGGAGCTGAGGTAGGTTTAATTTCCTTTTCATTTCTGAATCCCACAAAGTGGAGATGGGGCTACCCCATTGTGATGTTCTGAATGGGGTAGATTGACTTTTAAATGATCCAGTGCACTGGAGATTATGGTCTAGCAGGTGTGTACCTGTATTACCTCCTGTGAGCCAGGTGAAGTCTAATTGGATTTTGCTTCTGAGCAGTGATAGATCTTTTTCTCAGTGCACAGGAAAGTAGCAGGAATGCCTCCTCTTGGGTAAGGCATGACTTGAATGACTGTAGACATGAATATGAGCCTATCATTACATGACCAGTAAATGATCTGATAAATAGGATTCCTTTTCTATGGTAATAGTGACATTAAGACCTCAATTTATGTCAACAAAGCTTGGGAAGTTTTGGAGCAAAATGTTAAGAAGAGTGTTTTAGTTTGGATTACCACCCTCCCCCTTCCCCCCCAGTAAATTAAAGACTTAATTTATTTGAAAAGTGATCCAAGGAAGCAGTGGTAGTAGGGAGAATGAAACAGAGGAGGAAAAGCCTTTACAAAGGTACCTTATAGTACCGGTCACTGCTATGAGTGAATGGAGCTCAATGGCACTGGAATCTTTTGAGAAGCTGTATATAATGTGCCTCAAAAGTGCCTGCCCAAAGAAAGGGGAGGAAAGCATTTATGCATTGACTTTGAATCCCTGTTCATCAAAAGCTGACTTATGGGAGATCATTGTTGTGCATGCAGGAGCACATAGAGAGTTCCCACGGGATTTTGCAATAGCACAATATTAGAGAAGCCTTGGGGCAAAAAAAACCAGGTGTATGATGCAACTGAGGTGAATCTGGCTGTGTGGAGCTGGCTGTCAACAGTGGCTAGAATAAAAAGTGGGGCCAAGGGATGTGAGGCAGGGCCAAGGGATGTCTAATATAAGGGGAGGAAATGTGCTGAATTCTTAATCATACATAAGGGGAACCAAAATAAACTCTTTAGTGGCGTCTTAGGTAAGCACAAAAAGTATAGATTAAAGTATATAGATTTTAAAAATATAAGTGATAAACATCAATAGAATCTAAAATAATATGTATACCCCCAAGATCACTGTAGATAATAAGAAAAAAATAAGTTCATATAACAAGAGTTAGAAGACAGGAAAACTGCAAAATCTCTTCTCTCTCTCTCTCTCTCTCTCTCTCTCTCTCTCTCTCTCTCTCTCGTGTGTGCATGTGTGTGTGTGTGTGTGTGTTTAGATGGAGAAAGAGGGCATATGTATATCTAGTAAATTAAAGATTATGATTGTAGAAACAAAAGCAGACACACATCAAAGGAGGGATGGATCTAGCCTGAAGTTTATACAATTTGGGAGGGGTTGTCTTTAAGAAGAATAACAAAATTGTAAATACAAAATAAGATATGAAGTGAATATTTATTTGGGATGAGAAAAGAAAGGCAATCCATTACAAATGTCACAAGCATCGTGAAATTCAAAGTAATGTTAACTCTCTGATATCCCTCCATAATGCTTTCTCCTACATTTTTGACTGCATATTCTCTGATTACCTTGTCATAATACAGTATTTATATAATATTTTTATTAAAAAGAATAGAAAGCTAACTCAGCCTTTTACTTAGCATAGTGGATATTTGTTAATATTGGTAGTTTAGAGATTTTTCAGCCACACAACCCCTTATTGGGTATACCACATCTGTGATTTCCTCTGCATTTCTTGCGCAGGTGATGTTTATTGCTCTAAGAACTTCAGTTCTTTAATTTCTCTTGGTATTAAGTCTATGTAATAGTTTATGTAAGAAAAAAAGAAAAAAGTTTATGTAAGGTAGGAAAATTAGTGGAAACTTGGTGAGAGGTATTCAGGAGCTGTCTATAGTATTTTTGCAACTTTTCTATAAATCTAAAGTTATTCCAAAATAGATTTTTTATTAAAAAATGTTAATAGACTATCAAATAAAGATCATGTCATTCTGGATCAAAAAAAGCAAGACTCAACTATATGCTGATGGTAAGAATACACTTTAAAAATCAGATAGATTTAAAGTAAAAGGATGGAAAAATACTTGTACAATCACTAATGATGAAAAATATAGCCTTACTATATTAATTTTGTAAAATTGGAGAAATGAAAAAAAGTATTACTAGAAATAAAGAAGTTTCTTTCATAATTAAATGATACTTTCATTATGAAAATAATAATCTTTTTTAAATTTTATTTTATTATTTTTTTTATTTTTTGAGAGACAGAGACAGAGCATGAGCAGGGGAGGAGCAGAGAGAGAGGGAAACACAGAATCTGAAGCAGGCTCTAAGCTCTGAGCTATCAGCACAGAGCACGATATGGGGCTCAAACTCACTACTGGGAGATCATGACCTGAACCGAAGTCGGAGGCTCAACTAACTGAGCCACCCAGGCGCCCCTGGAAAATCATAATCTTTAATGTGTGTGCATCTCAAAACAAAACCTCATAATACATGAAGCAGAAATTGGCAGAGCTAAAAGAATAAATAGAAAAATACATCATCATAGTTGGAGATCTTAATACTATCTATCTCAGTAATTGATAGAACAAGCAGGAAAAAAAATGAGTAAAGCAAAGAATATTTGAATAACACTGCTTTCCAACTTGACATAATTGATACTTGTAAAATGCTACATCCAAGAAATGCAGAATGAATTTTCTCTTCAAGTGCACCTGAGTCATTACCAAAATGGACCATATGCTTAGCCATAAAGCAAGGGCGAAAACTTTTAAAGGGTTAAAATAGAATGTGTTCTCTGACAATAATGGAATTTAAAAATCAATAACAAAAGAGTATCTAGCAAAATCACTAAATATTTGGAAATTAAGAAACAAAATTCTGAATCGTGTACCAATTATGGTATATTTTGGTATTGTGTACCAATAATAACAAAAACACAATTTACTGATATTTATGAATATAGCTAGAGTAATACTTGGAGGAAAATCTATAGCTTGAATATGTTGTGTTACATATTTTATATAGCTTGTAATCATTAGAAAAAAGAAAGAGTTAAAAATCAATGATATAAATTTCCATCTCAAGAAGTGAGCAAAAGAAGGGCAAATTAAACCCTAAGAAAGTAGAAAAGTAAATAATGAATATAAAGGCAACAAAATAGAAAACGAACAGTAGGCAAATGAAGAAAACCAAAGCTGGTTCTATGAAGAGAGAAGTGAAATTGGTTTACCTTTAACAAGATAATCAAGAATGAGAAGAAAACTCAGATTGTCATTATGAGAAATGAAAAAGAGAACATCATTACAGATCCTACAGGCACTAAAAAGATAATAGGACAGTATTTAAAATTTTTAAGGCAATAAATCTGACAACTTAAAAAAATTTTTTTTTAAATTTTGGAGACTTTTTGTGAAACACAATTTACTGAAACCGACAAAGAAGAAATCGGACATATGAAAAGTGCTATTTCTGTTAAAGAAATTGGATGTGTAATGAAAACCTTTCCAGAGAGCAAACTCCAAGTCTAGATAGCTCCACTGGTAAATTCTATTATAGAAGTAATAGTAATTTTACATAAGGTTTTTTTGAGAATAAGCCATGAGTGGACATTTACCAACTTGTTTTAAAAGCCTTGCATAATTCTGATTTCACAATCTTAAAAGTACATTATAAGAAAATAAAATTACAGACTAATGTCCCTATGAACTTAGGTATAAAAGTACCAAAAGAAAAAACTTAGATCCAGCCATATATTAAAAAGTTAGTAGATCATGACCAAGTAAGGTTTATCTCAGGAATAGAAGTTTGGTTTAATATGTTATTCACCATGTTATCAGAATAAAGGAGAAAAATATAAATATAAGCATCTCAATGGATACAGGAAAAGTGATAAAACTCAGCACCCATTCATAATTTTTAAAAAGATCAAGAAACTCGGAATAAAAAGGACTTTTTCAATCTGGTAAAAAGTATCTTAAAAAATCTTCAGCTAGGGGCGCCTGGGTGGCTCAGTCGGTTAAGCGTCCGACTTCAGCTCAGGTCACGATCTCGCGGTCTGTGAGTTCGAGCCCCGCGTCGGGCTCTGGGCTGATGGCTCAGAGCCTGGAGCCTGCTTCCGATTCTGTGTCTCCCTCTCTCTCTGCCCCTCCCCCGTTCATGCTCTGTCTCTCTCTGTCTCAAAAATAAATAAACATTAAAAAAAAATTTTTTTTTAAATAAAAAAAAATCTTCAGCTAACATAATAACAATAAATTTTGAAATCTTTGCCCCTAAAATCTGGAAGAAGATAAGGATATTTATATTCATCACTTAAAAATTTTTTTTTTAATGTTTATTTTTGAGAGAGAGCGGGTGAGCTGGGGAGGGGCAGAGAGAGGGAGACACAGAATCCGAAGCAGGCTCCAGGCTCCAGGCTGTTAGCACAGAGCCTGACGCAGGGCTTGAACCCATGAACCATGAAATCACGACCTGAGCCGAAGTTGAATGTTTAACCAACTGAGCCACCCAGGCACCCCCATATTCATCACTTTTTTTTTTTTAATTTTTTTTTTCAACGTTTATTTATTTTTGGGACAGAGAGAGACAGAGCATGAACGGGGGAGGGGCAGCGAGAGAGGGAGACACAGAATCAGAAACAGGCTCCAGGCTCCGAGCCATCAGCCCAGAGCCCGACGCGGGGCTCGAACTCACGGACCACGAGATCGTGACCTGGCCGAAGTCGGCCGCTTAACCGACTGTGCCACCCAGGCGCCCCTGTGGCAGACATTTTAAAATTATGACTGAGAACATTGTACCAGGACATATCAGATTTTTAGGAATTTCATACAAATAAACTTTAGCATCACTTATTTGACAGCACTTTCCATGAGATTTAATGAATACAAAGTCACATAGTTCTATAAAAAAACTTAGCTCCTTTAATAGAGAAGACACCATTTTCTTAAAAATTCAAGGCTTGATAAAAGGCAAAACAGATTTTTTTTTCTTGGCAGATTACATTAAGGGTAAAAATGACTTTTACAATTTCTTATTAAGAGCAGACCAATAATCTAAGAAACCTTTGTCCTTTTAGTGGAGACAAAACCAAATTCTAATTTTGCACTAGTGTACTTTTAGTATTAATTTTTTTTTCTTTTTAACCTTGCGGGCAGTGTTTTGGTTATTTCCTGGCGTTTTACATTTCAAAGATATGATAAAATTTACAATCTCAAGGGACAGAGAAAGAATGTAAGTTTTCCTCTAAGAGTTTTTTGGTAATTTCAATTAAAAAATTTCCTTTGGGGATCAGTTGGTTTGGGCATTCATCAATTTCCTCATCAATCACCACATCTTCTTTCTTCTCATCACTTCCCTGGGGATTCTCCCTCTTAGCATCCTAATCAGGCTTTATCCAAAGCATATTGTGCCCTCCTAGCTTTGCAAAACACTTGTAAAATAAAGTCTCCAACTTATTACCCTGCTCTCCCATTTTGTCTGCCATCCCCAAAGCTAGCAGACCAGTGGATACTCACATGTCCTACTCTAACCTTAGCTGTTCTGACTTTCTAACTTGAGCGTCAGCCTCGAGCTAGGCGTAGTGGCCAGCTTAACTGCCCACAGTAGAGGCCAGCCCACTGTGAAAGCCATATGTTTCCCTTTTTCACTGCAGTGTGCTATGTGCAGTTTCTCAAACAAGCTCATTAAAGCAGCCAGTATTTTTGGGGTATCCCTGAACCGACATGGTGGTCTGCAAGCATCCGATATGCATGCTACTCCAACCCACAGAGTGGTCAATGGCCAACCTGGGATTTCCCCCATGATGCCTTTTTCCTAAGGTGCATTTTTTTGGTTTCCTGGCTGGCTCACCAATTGTTGGTTCATAAGCTCCTTGGGAGCTTCCCAGGTATAATCTGAAGCTGACTCTCATACATGGAGGGCAAGGAGAGACCAAAGAAAGAAGCCAGCCAGTTGAGATTGGTAGGTAGTAGGTTTAATAAACAAGGGAACTAACATGTGAGGCTTGTCTTTGGTGGCTGCAAGAAGAGTAGATCTCTGCACCTGCCTGCCAATTCTTAAGTTTATACAGAGGTCTTAACTGGGTTCAGTCATATAAATCATCCAGATGATCTCAACATCACATCACCATCATAAGGCTGTGTCCTTGGGGCAGCCTCTAAGAGTGGAGAAGGCAAGCAGAATACACATTCCATGGACAGGGGAGGGGTGAGAAGCCTCCAAGTACTGGGTCCAGCTCATGGATCAACCAGTGGTCACAGCTTCTCGATGACCACTCCCAACAATGCCTGCTCTCACCATTCCTGTGCAGTATAGTACTGGAAGTCCTAGCCAGAGCAATAGGAAAGGAAAAGAAATAAAAGATGCCCAAATTGGAGAGGAAGAAGTAAAATTATTTCTGTTGCAAATGACACAATTTTGTATACAGAAAACTCAAAAGACTCGACCATAAAAACTGTTAGCACTAATAAATGATTTTAGTAAAGTTGCAAGATACAAAATCAATATACAAAAATCAGTTGTATTTCTATACAGTAGTACTAAACTATCTGAAAAAGAAACTAAGTAAATAATCCCATTTTCAGTAAAAGAAAAAGGAATAATATTTCAGAATAAACTTAACTACAGAGGTGAAAGACTTGTACATTGAAATTATAAAACATTGGTGAGAGAAAATTAAAAAGACACATATGAAGATGCCCATGTTTATGGATTGGAAGAATTAATATAATATGCATACTACCCAAAGTGATCTGCAGATTCAATATAATATCAATCAAAATTCCAATGTCTTTTTTCACAGAAATAGAAAAAAATCCTAAAATTCAAATGGAACCATGAAAGACCTCAAGTAGCCAAAGCAATCTTGAGCAAGAACAAAACTGAAGGCCTCACACTTATTGATTTTAAAATATATTACAAAGTTCAGCAATCAAAACAATATGGCATTGGCATAAAAAAGCCAAATAGGCCAATTGAACAGAATGGAGAGCCCCAAAATAAACTAGGCATACATGGTCAACTGATCTTTTTTTTTTTTTTTTTAATTTTTAATGTTTATTTTTGAAAGAGAGAGAGAGCGAGTGCACAAGCTGGGGAGGGGCAGAGAGAGAGGGAGACATAGAATCCGAAGCAGGCTCCAGGCTCTGAGCTGTCAGCACAGAGCCTGATACAGGACTAGAATTCACGAGCTGTGAGATCATGACCTGAGCCAAAGTCAGATGCTTAACTGACTGAGCCACCTAGGTGCCCTTGGCCTTTAACAGGGATGCTCAAGGCACACAATTGGGAAAGAATGGTCTCTTCCATAAATGATGTTGGGAAAACTGTATATCCATATGCAGAAGAATGAAATTGAACCCTTATCTCACACCATATATAAAAACTAAGTCAAAATGGATTAAAGACTTAAATGTAATACCTAAAACTATAGAACTGTTAGAAGGAAGCATAAGGAAAAAGCTTCTTGACATTGGTGTGGACAGTGATTTTTGGATATGAGTCCAAACCACAGGCAACAAAAGCAAAAATAGACAAGAGTGCATCAAACTAAAAAGCTTTTACACAGCAAATGAAGCAATCAAAAGAGTCAAGAAACAACTTACAGAACAGTAGAAAATATTTGCAAGTTTCTCAGTATCCACATAAAAGTGAAAACATATGGTATCTGTCTTTCTCTGTATGACTTATGTCACTTAGCATAACACTCTCCAGTTCCATCCACGTTGCTACAAAGGCCATAGTTCATTCTTTCTCATTGCCAAGTAGTATTCCATTGTATATATAAACCACAATTTCTATATCCATTCATCAGTTGATGGACATTTAGGCTCTTTCCATAATTTGGCTATTGTTGAAAGTGCTGCTATAAACATTGGGGTACAAGTGCCCCTATGCATCAGCACTCCTGTATCCCTTGGGTAAATTCCTAGTAGTGCTATTGCTGGGTCATAGGGTAGATCTATTTTTAATTTTTTGAGGAACTTCCATGCTGTTTTCCAGAGTGGCTGCACCAGTTTGCATTGCCACCAACAGTGCAAGAGGGTTCCCGTTTCTCCACATCCTCTCCAGCATCTATAGTCTCCCGATTTGTTCATTTTAGCCACTCTGACTGGTGTGAGGTGATATCTCAGTGTGGTTTTGATTTGTATTTCCCTGATGAGCATCTTTTCATGTGCCTGTTGGCCATCTCAGAAGACCATCTCTCAGAAGACCATCTCTCAGAGGCCATCTCTCAGAAGACCATGGGGGAGGGGAAGGGAAAAAAAAAGTTAGAGAAGGAGGTAGCCAAACCATAAGAGACTCTTAAAAACTGAGAATAAACTGAGGGTTGGTGGGGGGGGGGGGGGAAGGAGGGGAAAGTGGGTAATGGGCATTGAGGAGGGCACCTGTTGGGATGAGCACTGGGTGTTGTATGGAAGCCAATTTGACAATAAATTTCATATTAAAAAAAAAGAAAATATTTGTAAGCCTTACCTCTGATAAGGTGTTAATATCCAAGATATATAGGGAACTCAATTCATCATCAAAGAACCAAATAATCCAATTAACCATAAGAGGCTCTTAAACACAGAGAACAAAGTGAGGGTTGATGGGGATGGGGGGATGGTGAGGAGGGGAAAATGGGTGATGGGCATTAAGGAGGGCACTTGTTAGGATGAGCACTGGGTGCTGTATGTAAGCGATGAATCATGGGAATCTACTCCCGAAGCAAAGAGCACACTGTATACACTGTATGTTAGCTAACTTGGCAATAAATTATGTTGAAAAAGAAATAAAATATTAACACAACACATGCACACACACACACACACACACACACACACACACACACACACACACAAATGGACAAAGAACCTGAATAGACATTTCCCCAGAGATGACATAAATATGGTCAATAGGTACATGGAAAGGTGTTTAACATCATTACTTGTCAGGAAAGGGCAAATCAAATGGGATATTCCCTCACACTTGTTAGAATGGCTGTTATCAAAAAGAAGATAACAAGTCTTGGTGAGGGGGTAGAAAAACAGGAGCCTTTGTACACTGTTGGGGGGAATGCAAAATGGTGTAGCCACTACAGAAAATGGTATGGAGGTTCCTCAAAAAATGGAAAATAGAACTACCATAAGATCTAGCAATCCCACATTTGGGTATGTATCTAAAGAAAATGAACTCAGTATCTCAAAGAGATACCTGCATTCCATTTTTCATTACTGCACTGTTCACAGTAGCCACGATATGGAAACAACCTAAGTGTCTGCCAGTGAATGAATGGATAGAGTAAATTGATATATATACACATATACATATTTAATGAAATATATTTCAACCTTAAAAAAGAAGTAAATTCAGGTATTTGTGATTGCATGGGTGAACCTGAAGGGAGGATATTATGCTAAGTGAAATAAGCCAGACATAGAAAGACAAATACTATATTATCTCTTGTATATGTGGAATCTAAAAAAGTCAGACTCATAAAAGCAGAGCATAGCATGGTGGTTGCCAGGGGCTGGAGCATGGGGGAAAGGAAAAGATGTTGGTCAAAGGGTATAAACTTTCAAGTGTAAGATGAATGAGTCCTGGGTGTCAAATGTATAGCATGGTGACTATAGTTAATGACATTGTGTTATATACAGATGGTCCCCTGACTTACAGTGGTTTGACTTAAGATGTTTTGACTTTATGAGAGTGCAAAAGTGATATGCATTCAATAGAACTTTACATTTTGTGTTTCAGTCTTTTCCCAGGCTAGTGTTATGCCCTATGATAATCTCTCATGATGCTGGACAGTAGCAGCAAGCCACCGCTGCCAGTCAGCACGTGATCTGGAGGGGAAACAAGCCATACACTTAAAACCATTCTGTACCTATATAACCATTACATTTTTCACTTTTAGTACAATATTCAATAAATTACATGAGATATTCAAAACTTTTTTATAAATTCTTTTTTTAATGTTTATTTTTGAGACGGGGAAGAGGTAGAGAGGGAGGCATAGAAGATCCAAAGCAGGCTCTGTGCTGACAGCAGAGAACCCAATGCGGGGCTCGAACTCGTAAACTGAACCATGAGGTAATGACATGAACTGAAGTCAACGCTTAACCGACTGATCCACCCAGGAGCCCCAATGCTTTATTATAAAATAGGCTTTCTGTTAGATGATTTTGCCCAACTGTAGGTTAATGTAAGTGTTCTGAGCACGTTTAAGGTAGGCGAGGCTAAGCTATGATGCTTGGTAGTTAGGTGTATTAAATGCATTTTTGACTTAATGATATTTCAAGTTATGATGGATTTATCAGGATGTAACCTCATAAATCGAGAAAGATCTGTACTTAAAATTTGCTAAGAGAGTAGATCTTAAGTGTTCTCATCACACACAAAAAAGGTAACTATATGAGAGGTAGTAGATATGATAATGAACTTGATGGTGGTAATTATTTCAAAGTGTGTATGTATATCAAAACATCATGTATCCAAAAAACACATAACCCAATTAAAAATTGAGCAGAAGACCTAAATAGACATTTCTTTGAAGAAGACATACAGATACTTAATATTACTAATCATCAGGGAAATGCAAATAAAAACCACAATGCGATATAACCTTACACTTGTCAGAATGGCCATTATATATATATTAAAAAAAAAAGGAAGAAAAGAAAGAAATAACAAATTGACAAGGATGTGGAGAGAAGGAAACCCTTGTGGCACTGTTGGTAGAAATGCAAACTGGTACAGTCCTGATGGAAAACAATACAGAGGTTCCTCAAAAAACTAAAAATAGAACTACCTTATGATCTAGCAATTCTACTTCTAGGTATTTATCTGAAGAAAATAAACTTTAATTCATTGCAACATTATTTACAATAGTCAAGATATATGTTCATCAGTAGATGATAAATATAAAAGAAGATGTGTGTGTGTGAATATATATGTATGTACATACACATACAGACATACAATGGAATATTACTTGACCATTATAAAGAATGAAATCTTGCCATTTATGACAGCATGGATGGACCTAGAGGTTATTATGCTAAGTAAGTCAGACAGAGAAAGACAAATACCGTATGATTTCACTTATATGTGGAATCTAAAATAACAATTGAGCAAACCAAAACATAAACAGACTCATAGATACATAGAAGAATCTGGTGGTTGCCAAAGGGGAGGAGAATAGAGGGGATGGGCAAAATACAGGAAAGTATGAAAAGGTACAAACTTCCAATTATAAAGACATGGGAATGCAATGTACAGCATTGGGAATATAGTTAATAATATATAACAACTTTGTATGGTGACAGATGGCAACTAGATTTATCGTGGTGATCATTTCATAATGTATATAAATGTTGAATCACTATGGGTGACACCTGAAACTAATATAATATTGTATGTCAACTACACAAAAACAAAAAATCATGTTGTACACCTTGAATACATACTTTTGTCAATTATTCCTCAGTAACACTGGAAAAAATAAAAAATTATCATAATCATAAAAATTAGGTGCCATAATAATGATTTAGAGAACGATAAATAGACTAAGAAAAGAGTATGAGGAGCCTCTAAACAGACCCACATATAGGTAGAAGCTTTTTACTGTTTCATCGTATCACATTATAAGACACTGTGACAGTTAGTAGGGAAATAGGAGATTGTATAAGTCATTCTGTGAAAATTGGTTATCCACATGTAAAAAAATAAAAATGGATCCATCGTATTATACCAAAAAAAAAAAAAAATCCAGGTGGATTAAAGACATGAACTGCAAAATTAATTTTTTTATTTTTTATTTTTTTAATATATGAAATTTATTGTCAAATTGGTTTCCATACAACACCCAGTGCTCATCCCAAAAGGTGCCCTCCTCAATGCCCATCACCCACCCTCTCCTCCCTCCCACCCCCAATCAACCCTCAGTTTGTTCTCAGTTTTTAACAATCTCTTATGCTTTGGCTCTCTTCCACTCTAACCTCTTTTTTTTTTTTTTTTTTTTCCTTCCCCTCCCCCATGGGTTCCTGTTAAGTTTCTCAGGATCCACATAAGAGTGAAAACATATGGTATCTGTCTTTCTCTGTATGGCTTATTTCACTTAGCATCACACTCTCCAGTTCCATCCACGTTGCTACAAAAGGCCATATTTCATTTTTTCTCATTGCCACGTAGTATTCCATTGTGTATATAAACCACAATTTCTTTTTTTTTTAATTTTTTTTTCAACGTTTATTTATTTTTGGGACAGAGAGAGACAGAGCATGAACGGGGGAGGGTCAGAGAGAGAGGGAGACACAGAATCGGAAACAGGCTCCAGGCTCTGAGCCATCAGCCCAGAGCCCGACGCGGGGCTCGAACTCACGGACCGCGAGATCGTGACCTGGCTGAAGTCGGACACTTAACCGACTGCGCCACCCAGGCGCCCCCACAATTTCTTTATCCATTCATCAGTTGATGGACATTTAGGCTCTTTCCATAATTTGGCTATTGTTGAGAGTGCTGCTATAAACATTGGGGTACAAGTGCCCCTATGCATCAGTACTCCTGTATCCCTTGGATAAATTCCTAGCAGTGCTATTGCTGGGTTATAGGGTAGGTCTATTTTTAATTTTCTGAGGAACCTCCACACTGCTTTCCAGAGCGGCTGCACCAATTTGCATTCCCACCAACAGTGCAAGAGGGTTCCCGTTTCTCCACATCCTCTCCAGCTTCTATAGTCTCCTGATTTGTTCATTTTGGCCACTCTGACTGGCGTGAGGTGATACCTGAGTGTGGTTTTGATTTGTATTTCCCTGATAAGGAGCGACGCTGAACATCTTTTCATGTGCCTGTTGGCCATCCGGATGTCTTCTTTAGAGAAGTGTCTATTCATGTTTTCTGCTCATTTCTTCACTGGGTTATTTGTTTTTCGGGTGTGGAGTTTGGTGAGCTCTTTATAGATTTTGGATACTAGCCCTTTGTCTGATATGTCATTTGCAAATATCATTTCCCATTCCGTTGGTTGCCTTTTAGTTTTGTTGGTTGTTTCCTTTGCTGTGCAGAAGCTTTTTATCTTCATAAGGTCCCAGTAATTCACTTTTGCTTTTAATTCCCTTGCCTTTGGGGATGTGTCGAGTAAGAGATTGCTACGGCTGAGGTCAGAGAGGTCTTTTCCTGCTTTCTCTTCTAAGGTTTTGATGGTTTCCTGCCTCACATTCAGGTCCTTTATCCATTTTGAGTTTATTTTTGTGAATGGTGTGAGAAAGTGGTCTAGTTTCAACCTTCTGCATGTTGCTGTCCAGTTCTCCCAGCACTATTTGTTAAAGAGACTGTCTTTTTTCCATTGGATGTTCTTTCCTGCTTTATCAAAGATGAGTTGGCCATACGTTTGTGGGTCTAGTTCTGGGGTTTCTATTCTATTCCATTGGTCTATGTGTCTGTTTTTGTGCCAATACCATGCTGTCTTGATGATGACAGCTTTGTAGTAGAGGCTAAAGTCTGGGATTGTGATGCCTCCTGCTTTGGTCTTCTTCAAAATTACTTTGGCTATTTGGGGCCTTTTGTGGTTCCATATGAATTTTAGGATTGCTTGTTCTAGTTTCGAGAAGAATGCTGGTGCAATTTTGATTGGGATTGCATTGAATGTGTAGATAGCTTTGGGTAGTATTGACATTTTGACAATATTTATTCTTCCAATCCATGAGCAGGGAATGTCTTTCCATTTCTTTAAATCTTCTTCAATTACCTTCATAAGCTTTCTATAGTTTTCAGCATACAGATCCTTTACATCTTTGGTTAGATTTATTCCTAGGTATTTTATACTTCTTGGTGCAATTGTGAATGGGATCAGTTTCTTTATTTGTCTTTCTGTTGCTTCATTGTTAGTGTATAAGAATGCAACTGATTTCTGTACATTGATTTTGTATCCTGCAACTTTGCTGAATTCATGTATCAGTTCTAGCAGACTTTTGGTGGAGTCTATCGGATTTTCCATGTATAATATCATGTCATCTACAAAAAGCGAAAGCTTGACTTCAACAGTGGTGAGAGTGGGCATCCCTGTCGTGTTCCTGATCTCAGGGAAAAAGCTCTCAGTTTTTCCCTGTTGAGGATGATGTTAGCTGTGGGCTTTTCATAAATGGCTTTTATGATCTTTAAGTATGTTCCTTCTATCCCGACTTTCTCAAGGGTTTTTATTAAGAAAGGGTGCTGGATTTTGTCAAAGGCCTTTTCTGCATCGATTGACAGGATCATATGGTTCTTCTCTTTTTTTTTTGTTAATGTGATGTATCACGTTGATTGATTTGCAAATGTTGAACCAGCCCTGCATCCCAGGAATGAATCCCACTTGGTCATGGTGAATAATTCTTTTTATATGCCGTTGAATTCGATTTGCTAGTATCTTATTGAGAATTTTTGCATCCATATTCATCAGGGATATTGGCCTGTAGTTCTCTTTTTTTTACTGGGTCTCTGTCTGGTTTAGGAATCAAAGTAATACTGGCTTCATAGAATGAGTCTGGAAGTTTTCCTTCCCTTTCTATTTCTTGGAATAGCTTGAGAAGGATAGGTATTATCTTTGCTTTAAACGTCTGGTAGAACTCCCCTGGGAAGCCATCTGGTCCTGGACTCTTATTTGTTGGGAGATTTTTGATAACCGATTCATTTTCTTTGCTGGTTATGGGTCTGTTCAAGCTTTCTATTTCCTCCTGATTGAGTTTTGGAAGAGTGTGGATGTTCAGGAATTTGTCCATTTCTTCTGGGTTGTCCAATTTGTTGGCATATAATTTTTCATAGTATTCCCTGATAATTGTTTGTATCTCTGAGGGATTGGTTGTCATAATTCCATTTTCATTCATGATTTTATCTATTTGTGTCATCTCCCTTTTCTTTTTGAGAAGCCTGGCTAGAGGTTTGTCAATTTTGTTTATTTTTTCAAAAAACCAACTTTTGGTTTCGTTGATCTGCTCTACAGTTTTTTTAGATTCTATATTGTTTATTTCTGCTCTGATCTTTATTATTTCTCTTCTTCTGCTGGGTTTAGGCTGCCTTTGCTGTTCTGCTTCTATTTCCTTTAGGTGTGCTGTTAGATTTTGTATTTGGGATTTTTCTTGTTTCTTGAGATAGGCCTGGATTGCAATGTATTTTCCTCTCAGGACTGCCTTCGCTGCGTCCCAAATCATTTGGATTATTGTATTTTCATTTTCGTTTGTTTCCATATATTTTTTAATTTCTTCTCTAATTGCCTGGTTGACCCACTCATTCGTTAGTAGGGTTGAACTGCAAAATTAAATTATTTAGAAAATATCCTAATTTCGTTGGAGTAGGGAGGGATTTTTCAAAATACAAAAAAATAAGCCATAGAGGAAAAGATCAATAATTTTAGCTACTTTATTAAAAAAATTTTTTTAAGTTTATTTATTTATTTTGAGTGAGGGAGGGGCAGAGAGAGAGGGAGAGAGTATCCCAAGCAGGACCTGGGACTCAAACTCATGAGCCACAAGATTATGACCTGAACTGAAATCAAGAGTTGAACGCTCAACTGACTGAGCCACCCAGGCACCCCTAATTTTGGCTACTTTAAAATGAATTTTGGGGGTGCATGCATGGCTCATTTGTTTGTGTCTGACTCTTGATATAGGCTCAGGTCATGATCTCGCAGGTGTGAGATCGAGCCTTGCGTCGGGCTCTGCACTGAACCTGGAGCCTGCTTGGGATTCTTTCTCCCCCTCTCTCTTTCTGCCCTTCCCCTGCTTGTGCTCTTTCTGTCTCTCTCTATCAAAATAAATAAACTTAAAATAATTTCGGCTCATCAAAAGACACCATAATAAAAATGGAAAGGTAGAACTTGAGTGGTAGAAGATATTTACAACGCATATGACCAGTGATTAATATCTAGAATATATTGAAAACCTTAAAATCAATGAAAAAAATAGCAAATGACCAAGTTAAAAATGGCAAAAGATGTAAACAGGAAATTCATACAGAAGAGGAAACAGGAAAAGCTGCTAACCTCACAAGGAATCAGCGAAAGGCATAAAACAATGCTGAGATACTCTTTTCTCATCTGTCCGATTGGCATGAGTTAAAAAGCCTGATGAATGTTGCTGAGGAGGTGGGGCTCATGTATTCAAATGATGGGAATTTAATCTGGTCCAAATATTTTGGAAGAGTTTGGCACTCTAGTATTATTGAGGATGTAATATGCTTTAACCTACTAACTCTAGGTATAAAGACAAGAGGATTTCTTACACATGTATACAAAGAGACCTGTATAGGTTTGTTTCAGTACCATTGGTAATGCTGCAGATTTAGAAACACCAGTGCCAATCAATGAATTGGTGAATAAGTTTTTAAATATTCATTTGATGAGTGTATAAAGCAGTGAAAAATGAAGGAACTAGATGTACTTGTTTCAGTGGGAATAGATCACTGGTTTGGAGTGATCATGTTTTATACTTTTCAATAGAAATGTAATAAGAAAAATGAGAAATCCTGTGGAGGAGAGAAAGTTCTGTGGATTTCCAAGGATAAAGCATTTTTCAGACGAAGGTGTTTTTTTTTTCTCCCTTAAAATATCATTTAACTTTGCCTCTTTCTATCCATAAGACATGATCTTAAATTCCATTGGATGCTTTCTTTGAAGTAACTGGTTCTTACCACAAGAGGTCAGCATTTGCATGGAAATATTTCCCTCAAAGTGGTACAGTGGAAAAATTGAGACCAAAAACAAAAGTGAATTTTTTGTATTTAGATGTATTCCTATCTGAAGTGGATTCTGGTACTGACCTTCAACTGCCTTAGTCAATGCAAATTTTAAGTAAGTTATTACAGAAAATGATATATATAGTATTGTATTAGAATGGTCAAGTTTTGTTAGTTCTGAGCATCTTAGTTCCCTGCTGCAGAATTGAAGAAGGCTCATCTTCACTTTGATGGTGTTTTTCTTTCTCTTAGAGGAAAATGAAGCACTTTGCCCCCAGGGCTAGAGGAGGTCTCTTGCCATTTGGTTCTGGTTAGATTTTCCACTACAATGTGTCTTCACCCAACTCCAGCTTACTTCCACCCACTTTGTAAATGGAAAATAGCGATGAATTTCCTGTTTTGAAGTCAGCACTAGACTAAATTGTCAGTGATGGCAATGAATCATAGGGACTCTAGATAGCATTTTTATTTAAACACCTTCTCTACAGTGCTTAGCACAGTGCCTTGCACTTGAATGTTTGCCCTAATGAAAACAGAAACCTGATCAATCCATTCCCAGCTAAAAATCCATCAGTGACTCCAAATAGCTTTCAAGACCTAGTTGAATTAGCTCCACATTCAAAACTACTAATGATGTGGCCCTGACTAATCTGTCAGCCTTATTCAAAGGGTATAATATTCATACCTATTACTTAGAAATATATATGAATACTAATACTTAGTTATAAAATATGTCATCATTGTCTTTCATACTGTATATACATGATCTCTCTTATTCCTTTTTGAAATGTTGGATGCCAATGAGGAAACCAAGATTCCGAGAACTCAAATTTTTATACAGCTAGGATTTGAACTTGAATGTATTTGACTCCAAAGCCATAATTCTATATTACACTCCTCTCATCTTGCCTCTCCCCATAACCACATACTCTGCAGTCAGACTGAGCTACTCTTAGCTCCTTTCATGTCTAATAACTTTTGTATATGTCTTTACTTCTTCTGGAATGCCTTTCTCCTCTGTTCTAACTGGTCAAATCCTTCTTGGGTTTAAGACTTAGTTTTATCACCTGCTGTGGTTGACCCTGTTGCACCTGCTCTGAGTTTTCAGTCCTGAGTACTTTTTCTTAGAATGTGTGTGAGGGAGATCAACAGAGGATTGAGGATGTAATTGCTGATGCTCTACTGGAAGAACCATTGCTTTACATGGTGCAGAACTCCATTTTTAACTTGAACTCCAACAAGGAAGTGATTCTTCCTTCCAAAGGGAGCAAAATAAGTCCACCTCCTTTGACCCCAGAATATTGTTACTAGGAGAGAGAGTACTGAGGGAAGCAGTAACTAAAGTTTCAACACAGAGCTCACAGGGTAGAGGGAATAGAAGGATACAAGGCTAAGAGAATAGAAAAAACTATCACCTGGGTTAACAAATCAAAGAAGTAGCTGTATTTGAAGGCTAGACTTGAAATGAACTTTGAGCCTTTGCAAATAGAAAGACCAAAAGGACCTTGAAATTAAGGAACAACAACCCCCACCCAAACTACTACAGGGAGGATTTGCGTATTCAGAATGGGTAAATCCAGAGAAGCAACACTCCTTTCTTAAATTCTTGAGGTAGCTCATTGCTGTTTGAGCATGCTGTGTGGGAGCAGAAATTTTGGATTCATGGGTTGTATCTCCAACATTCCTTTTTATTTCTTTCTCAAAAAATTAGAAGCTAGACTTTCACTTAGATTTGTGGCATGAGCATTGCCTTTCTTTTTTTTTAAACATTTTTATTTTTTTAATGTTTTATTTATTTTAGAGAGAGAGACTCAGAGTGTGAGTGGGGGAGGGGCAGAGAGAGGCAGTGAGTGGGGGAGGGGCAGAGGGAGACCCAGAATCTGAAGCAGGCTCTGGGCTCTGAGCTGTCAGCACAGAGTCCGACACAGGGCTCAAACTCACAAACCATGAGATCGTGACCTGAGCTGAAGTCAGACGCTTAACTGACTGAGCCACCCAGGCACCTGGAGCGTTGCCTTTCTTACTTAGCTATGGCTTCTTCCTCTTTTCTATTTTCTTTGCAGGTTGAACAGTTTCCTAGTTGATGAGACTCTGGAAATTTCCAGGCAAATTATGGTTACATTTTCTTGAGAAGAAGGAATTCTCTATATTTATTTATTTTGGGGCAAGCACAAGCAGGGGAGGGGCAGAGACAGGGGGACAGAGGATCCGAAGCAGTCTCCTCGCTGACAGACTGACAACAGTGAGCCCGATGTGGGGCTCGAACTCACGAACTGCAAGATCATGACCTGATCTGAAGTTGAATGCTCAACTGACTGAGCCACCCAGGTGCCCCAGAAGAAAGAATTCTTTAAAGAAATGGCCTTATTAGTTTCTCGTTTCAAGTATTTTCTTTTTATCATTTTGAAAATGTTCCCTATTTTGAAAATGTTTCCTATTGGAAAGGGAAGTGCCAGACAATTCTTTCATATGCATTTTTTTCATTTAATTCCCAACACAGCCCCTATGATGTGTTGGTATTATCCCTGTTTCATAGAGGAGGGAATAAAGTCTGATAGAGATATCAGACTGGTAGTAAGTCGGGAGCTGAGATTTGAATAACATTAAGAGTTTCCCAAATTTGGGGCGCCTGGGTGGCTCAGTCGGTTAAGTGTCCAACTTCAGCTCAAGTTACGATTTCCCCGTTCATGTATTGGAGCCCTGCATTGGGCTTTATGCTGACATCTCAGAGCCTGGAGCCTGCTTCAGATTCTATATCCCTCTTTCTCTGCCGCTCCCCCACTTGCGCGCGCGCGCGCGCTCTCTCTCTCTCTCTCTCTCTCAAAAATAAACATTAAAAAAACTTTTTTTAAAATAAAAAATGAAGAGTTTCCCCAATTTGAGGAATAAAAACAAATTAAAAAAATTTTTTTTAATGTTTATTTTTGACAGAGAGAGAGACAGAGCATGAGCAGGGGAGGGGCAGAGAGACAGAGAGAGAGAGAGGGGGAGACACAGAATCTGAAGCAGGCTCCAGGCTCTGAGCTGTCAGCACAGAGCCCGACGTGGGGCTCAAACTCACAGACTGTGAGATCATGACCTGAGCTGAAGTCGGACGCTCAACCGACTGAGCCACCCAGGCGCCCATAAAAACATAACTTAAAAAAAAAAAATTATAGTAGGGGTGCCTGGGTGGCTTAGTTGGTTAAGTGTCCCGCTCTTGATTTCTGCTCAGGTCTTGATCTCATGGTTTGTGAATTTGAGCTCCACATCAGGCTCTATGCTGATGGCTCGGAGCCTGCTTGGGATTTTCTCTCTCTCCTCTCTCTGCCCCTCCCCTGCTTGTGCTTTCTCTCTCTCAAAATAAATAAGCTTAAAAAATTTTATATTTTAATTGTATCTTGAGCTTCAGAAATGATTTAAGCTCATTAGACCTCTTTTTTTTCCCCTTTAATCCCTATCCTCTAGTTTCCCCCTTCCTCCCACCGTCCTCCTCTCTGGTAACCATCAGTTCTGTATAGTTAAGAATCTGTTTTGTGCTTTGTGTGTCTTTTCCTTTTTAACCCCTTTGCTCATTTGTTTTTTAAATTGCACATATGAGTGAGATTATCTGGTATTTATTTGTCTTTCTCTGACTTATTTCACTTAACATTATACTCTTTAGCTCTCTCCATGTTGCAAATGGAAAGATTTCATTATTTTTTATGGCTGAATAATATTCTATTATATATGTACACACATATACATACCGCATCCTTTTTATCCATTCATAGATTGATAGATGCTTGGGCTGTTCCATAGTTTGGCTATTGTAAATAATGCTGCAATAAACTTAGTGGTGCATCCCTTTGTATAAGTGTTTTTGTATTTTGGGGGGGTGGTAAATACTAGTGCAATTTCTGGATCATAGGGTAGTTCTATTTTTAATTTTTTGAGAAATCTTCATACTGTTTTCCACAGTGGCTCACCAGTTTGCATTCCCACCAGCAGTGCACAAGAGTTGCATGACATGGGGCTTATACCTTATTAAATATAAATGCAGGGCCTGAAATCTCATGGTAGTAATAGATTGTTAGATGGTCATCCAGATGATTCCAAGTGTGCTTATATTGCTGAGATAATATTTTGAGTTATTTTACTTATTGATTTCTCTCTGTGTTGTTTTTCTCCATCCCTTTTCTTTCTTCTTCCTTCAGCCACTCAGGCAGGTACTTGGGTTCTATGCCTGTGACCTCACTGGAGAGATCTAGTGGGTCAGAGAAACAGAGGTTGTCTACAAGCTTTCTTGGTTTTTGTTCCTTAAGCCTCCAGATGAAAGCCATTTTTGAGTATACCCTTCCTCCACGTGATGCTTATCTTCATACCTCCAGATCCACTCTCCATTTCCCTCCATCCTCATCTGTGCATTGGAGGCTGACCCTTATGAATTGCATAACTGGACCCTCTTGTCTTTTGGCTTCTTCAGTTTGGTCAGTTGGAGGCACTGGCCTGAGATTGGAGGGGCACACCTCAGTGGCTGTTTGGACAGATGTCCTGCCTCCCACACAGTCCCCCATACTTTGGTGTTTGGGTTCTGTGAAAGGTTGTGGGGTTGTGATAAAACCCTGGATATGTGAGGTGAGGGGAGCAAGGAGACTTGAGATTGTCTGGCTTCCTAGTGGAATGGTGGACTTAAGTGAGAAACTAAGTTTAATTATAGAGAATTAAGTAGGAGGGAGTGCAAGATGGTGGAGTAGGAGAATCCTGAGCCCACCCCGTCCCATGATTACACCTAGATATCATTCACATCTGAATCAATAAGCCAGAGAGCAATTTGAATACTGGCAGAAAAAATTCCAGAACTAAACATAGAAAAGAAGCTGCCTGGGAGAGGTTAGCAAGGGCAATAATGGTGGTCAGGAGCTGTCTGCAGGAGGGAGGAAGCTGCAGTTGCAGAGAGGGGAAAGCGCCAGGAAGCCCATACAGGGAAAACGAATCCCCATAACATCTGGCTTTGAAAACCAGAGGAGCTGAATTCCAGTGGGTCTTGGAGCCTGGAACTTTAAAAGGCAGCTGAGAATGTAAGAACACTAATTCGAAGGGATACATGCACCCCCATATTTATGGCAGCATTACCTATATGGAAGCAGCTGAAGTGCCCACTGATTGATGAATGGATAAAGGTGTGGCATATATACATAATGGAATATTACTTAGACATAAAAAAGAATGAAATCTTGCCATCTTCAATGACACGGATGGAGCTAGAGAGTATAATGCTAAGCGAAATAAGTCACAGAAAGACAAATACCATGAGATTTCACTCATGTGGAATTTAAGGAACAATACAAGCAAAGGGAAAAAAAATAAGAGAGAGAGAGACAAAGCAAGAAACAGACTCTTAACTATAGAGAGCTGATGGTTACCAGGGGAGAGGGGGTGGGGGATGGGTTAAATAGGTGATGGGGCTTAAGGAATGCACTTGTCATGATGAGCACCAGTGTTGTATGGAAGTATTGAATCACTATATTGTATACCTGAAACTAATATAACACTGTATATTAACTAAGTGGAATTAAAATAAAAACTTTTTAAAAAGTCAGCTGACTCAGCACTGGGTGAGCCGGGAGGGGGAGTTATAGCTGGGTCCGTACATAATTTTACACACTGAGATTGATACCCACCCCCCATGACATTTTTTAAAAAAGGTTATCATTACAACAGAAACTCAAATTTTAAATTGTCATAGTGAATTCAATGGGACCCCATCTAAGAAAGCACTTTGAGATACACGACGTTATGTCACGCTAAACTTTAGGTAATAAAGTTGGTTTTTTTTTTAATTTTTAAATGTTTATTTTTGAGAGAGAGCATGAGTGGGGGAGGGGCAGAGAGAGAGGGAGACACAGAATCCAAAGCAGGCTCCAGGCTCCAAGCCATCAGCACAGAGCCTGACCATGGGCAGAGCCACCAACTGCGAGATCGCGACCTGAGCCGACGTCGGACACTCAACAGACTGAGCCACCCAGGCTCCCTAGGGTTATAAAATTCTAAAAAGCTGGTTTCTGTGTGCCTGCATGAAAGTTGTGATTAAAAGTTATATTCTGGGAGGCAAAATATAGTGGATAAGAATGAGGAATCTGGATTCAGAATCTAGCTTTGCCACTTACTGGCTATGTGACTTTTAGAAGGTTGCTTAATCTCTCTGTGTCTCAGTTTCCTCATCTGTAAAAAGTACACAAAACTTTGAGAATTAAATAAGATCCTATGCGTAAGTGACTTAGGTGCACACAATAAAGCTTTCAACATATGTTTATTATTATTATTACAAGGATTTCAGTATCACTAAAACATTCTTTGTCTCACTGATGTTTCATTGCCACTAACCCTGCAGTGCCCAGCATTGCATTGCATTCCTGCAAAAATGAATAAGGCATTTATCTTGCTTCCAAGCAGATGACTAGCCATTAGCCAAAAAATCAATTCTTCTTTTTCTTGGGTGTACACCTAGACCTCTCTTGTACCCTCGTGGGTAGGCATAGAATCCAACTAAGTTCCAGCCAATGGGTTGTGAGTAGACGTTTTGCATGTCACTTTTGAGCCAGGGTTTTTAAGAGGCAGGGGTGCCTCTTCATACTTGTTCCCTTTAGTGTCTCGATGCAGAAAATGACAAGACTGTGGAGATGACACAGCCGCAAAACAGATGGAGCCTGGGTTCCTGAGTCGCCATATGGAAGAGAGCTGCCAAACAACTAGGAATCTCTCTCTCTTACGTTGAATTATGCATAAGAAATAAACTGCTGTGTTCTTTAAGCTATTGTATCCTTTTTTGAGGGCCTGTTTGTTATAGCAGCTAGTGCTACACTCTTTCATAACTATAACCATGGTGGAACACATAGAAAGTGTAGATTTCTGCCATCACATATGTTGTGTAGTTGGATTCAGATTTTCAGAAGGGAGAGGGAGGGGAAGAAGGTAGAAAAATGGAAATCTTTTCACATCTTGTTTTCTTTACTGAAACCTGACCCTCCTGGTCTCCCCATTGTGTCTCACCCTGGGCAGTGGCCCCCTTCTTCCTCCCCCCCCACCCCGCTCCTGGCCCCACCTCTTTTCCATCATTTTGTTTGTTCGTCTTTCTCCCAGGCAGCAGCTTCCTCAGCTCAACCATGAATGGCATCTGCTAGAAGTGCTGGCCCCTTTTTATATCTGGGTCAGGCTTTGTGTGTCTTTCTGCATTAGTGTAATAAAGCGCTCTTCCTGACCCTCTGGTTCTTTTCCCAAATTATCAATTGGCAATTTTTACAGTGAAAGGTTGGTCTTCCAACAGTCCATAAATAATGTGACTTATTAATCAAAGGAATTTCGTAATTCACAGGGCACTTAAATTGTTTCACTTAAATAAGTTGTATTGTTATTTTTTGAAAATATTTTAAAATTCCAAGTTAACTGTATATCTACCTCTGGTGGCAAAGTACCTTATTTTCAATCAGCACTATTTGCAATGAAAGGCCTATCTATACCTTCACTAAATGGCAAAAACAGGTAGTGGTTCCCATAGTATTTTATCACCATCCTCCAACCTAAATTATGGATTTGACAGAGATACTTCTCAGGACACAAACAAACACCCAGATTTGCTAAAGCAAATCTGGATATACGGCTAGTCCGGCCAGTACAGAGTGGGAGCCAGTGAAGATTGGTTCTGAGCGAGCTGCCCTCATTTGGGGCAGCACAGGGAGGCCTGTTTTGGGTCAATTCCAGTGGGGCCCTGCTCCAGGCTCTGTCTGGAGGCCTCCCCAGAGGGGAGGGGTGGATGGTGTCCAGTTCTCTCCCTTCTCCATGGCACTGCCAATCTGCATCCTTGGCTTGAAAGGTGTAATAACACAACTAAAAACAAACTGTAGGCACATTTTTACCTGTAGTTGCCAACTGTCCTGGTTTGACCGTTCTCGTCCAAGAAGTAAGCCTGAATCTTAGAGAAAAATAAGCACTTCAGAAACATTTGGAATTCTCTCTGTCTCTCTCTCTTTTAAACTCCCAAAGCCTGAAACCAAAAGAAGGCAATACTTCTTAAGTTGCTCTATGTAGATTCAAGAGCCTGCATTGATCATATTTGCTATCAGGACTTCATTTTACATTTTAAGATAATATTCCAACTCTGAAAAAAATTACTCTTTTGGCAGGTTTTCAGGAAATAAATGTTTACCATGTGAGGTTTTAGAAAAAAAGGAAGGGAAATTAGTCACTCAATACTTCGAAGCATCCAGCAACTTCAAAATCCCTGGAAAAATCAACACAACGCAGACCTCTTACAGATTTCTTAACTTTTCTATTCTCTCAGGAATGCCAGCCTCTCAGCTGGCTAGAACACAATTTGAGGACCAGGATTGGCCCAAACCAAACTGTGGTTTTTCATTCTTCTGTAGCAATGGCATTCAAATGGGTAATAACAGCTGCTGCCTCAAGTGTGTCCCCCAAAACTGGACAGAGTGGGATTTGGCGCACGGTTATTTTTCTGACCTGCTCTGTAGAGGGTATCATGTTCTGGCTGGTTGCTAGAGGAGTAGTGACCACCCACTGGGCAAAACACTTCGGGGAGAAGCCGTGTGTTCCTCAGCCCAGTGCTGCTTTCTGGGTTGGCAGGGTGGGTCGCCAAGGAAAAGTACAGACTTAAGTGTCAACGAGCCTCACTCATATCACGTCTCTGCCCGGAACCTACCACAGCAGGAAAGTTAACCAGACACCTACCATCCATTTACAGACACAGTGGAAGAGAAGGATCACAGTATCTCACTGCTCACTGGGGAAGGGACTGCTGCCGTGTGAGAAGCCCTCTCATGGTGGCCTTAACAGAAAGTGGTGACAGCAATTGTTCCAGTGGGCAGAGATACAAACCGCATACTTGGAGGCTCACTTTATAAAGAGGGAGAAGTGGCTTGAGATACAGATTATTATGAACTGGAGGACAAGGGTGAATGGCTTGGCTGTTTGGTCAGGGCCATGGAGGAACCAGATTGGAAGGTCCGTGATAGGGTAATCTGGGGGAGAGGGATGAGGTTGTGGGCCCAAAGTGTGTGTTTCTTATATCCTACATTAATGCCCACCAGAAAACTTCCACTGCAGAGCAAGCTGTCAACAATGAGGTCGATAAGAGGTCTTATTTTGTGGCTGTGGACAACTAGTGATGAGCCTTGAGGACACCAGACCACCCACCTGGGGCAGAGTGATTTCAATTTCAACTTGTCCTTACCAGAGTTGATACTTACATTGCCCCCGTGTCTCGGTTAGCACCACCATCCAAGGGTGCTGTTGACATCCTGATCTATTGACATGGCATCCTGCACAACACTGTTGCAATGGGTGCATGACCATGAGATCTACTGGTCTTATCAGATATTTGAGTAACCAGGAGTAGCTAGGCTAATGGGACAGTGGAAAGAGTCTTGAAGGCTCAGCTTGGGTGCTGGCCTCGGGGCAATAACCTATAGGGTTGGGGTGCTGCTATTCTTCCGTGTGTAGTATATGCACTAAATCAGTGGCTATAGTGCTATGTTCCCAATACCTAGAATTCACAGATACAGGAACCAAGGGGAAGGAGTATGTGTGGAGCCTCTCATAAACACTGCTTCTCAAGCTTGCAACTTCAGGTTCTGCCATATTAAAGGTCCTGATTCCCACAAGGGAAACACCAGGCAGTAATTGGACTTGAAGCTGTGGCTACTGCTAGGTCATTTAAGTCACCTCATGTCCGTGGAAGAACTGACAAAGAAAAGAATCGCTGCATTGGTGGGCAAAATTGACCCCAATTACTGCAGGGAATGGGTTGCTTCTACATAATAAAAGCATGGAGGAGTAGACTAGAACCCAGAGAACTTGCTTGGGTGTCTCTTGGTGCTTCTATGCCAGGGATAACAGTAAACGGTCAACTTCAAGAGCTATGGTTTGATGACGGCAAGGCAGTTCAAGACTCAAGGCTGAGGTCCTGGATCAGCCCATTGGGCAGGCAGCCTTGGCTGTCTGGAGCACTGGCCAAGGGTGACTGAAATTAGAATGGGTGGTAGAGGAGGGAAATAGAGTCTTTGTCCCACGATCTACTTCCCAGGGAACTCAAGAAGAAAGATCCCTAGCACCTGGCACAGGATCTGGAACAAAGCAGGGAGGCCCTGTGTGGTTGACCATATGAACGTCTTTGGTGAATGTATGATTGTGCAACTGCCTTGCGCTCTATGGTAAAGGTCCTCAAGTTAATTCACGTTTGAGATGTGCTTAGGGATCTTGGGGCAAAGTCTGTATTGTGGCACGTGGCACTCCCAGCCAGTTTCAGCAAGGTTCGCTAACTGCCCCTCCCGCAGAACAAGGGTCTCATGGTGAAGGCTCACACACAGCTTTGGAAATGCACCAAACCACCTCTCTGCTTGCCTCCCCAAGCCACTGTGTCACCAGCAGGAACTCATTATTCCTTCAGAGTCGGAGCGACAGAGAGAAATACAATCCTTCAGGCTTAACCATTTTCTTTCCCCCAAGTGAAAAAGCCAAGTCACACATGGCTACAATTTGGATGCTGTGTCACTTTCCCACTTTATTGCTCCACACATAAACTAGTTGAATGTTTTTGTAAGTGACTGAATGAATTTAGTTTTTCAATTACCCCATGTACCTTACCCTGATAAATTACCAAAATAAACTGCAAGCGTAGTATAATTACAGTGTTGACAGTGGTCTGAGGCTTAGCTGGATGAAAAATTGCTTTCCCTCCACCCCTTCATTTCTCTCTCCTGGGATCGGTTGGTGGGAGATGAATTCTCCAACATATGAGCCATCTTCTGAAATGTAATCATAAGCCTGGGTGGACCTGGAAGTGTTTTGCCTAATTGTGGAAGACTTTGAATAAGGTCAGAAATCTATCAGCTTTTCACCCTCTTCCCCACTTTTTTTGCTCTCTCTACGTTTTGACATTTTGGAATCTGGTTCATGACTCTCAACTCTTAATGTTTCTAGACCATTCTCCTATTTGAGAATTTTGGTGGCATACTTGAAGAGATTGAAATGCTCAGCAATAAACAAGCAATAAATTCCCATGTGATCACTGCTAGGTATAATGCTTTCTTGTGGTGTCTACAAAGCATCCACAATTATTACTTCATTCACCTGGCAGTTTTTCAGGCCTATGTTGTTGTTTGAGGTGACCTTTTCACTGCCCTGGCCTTTTGTTCACATGTTTAAGTTATTGTAAAATTTGCTTTTAATACTGGATTGGTAAAAATCTACATTTTATTGCCTTCCTGTAAGTTTCAAACTGCTGGTCATTGCTTTTCACAACCTTCTCACCTCTGTGTTTCATCTTTTGGATAGCTCTGTAACAGGAAGTACTCTAGTTGTGCCCCAAATAAAATTTATACCTTGTGAAATATTTGGCTGTGTGTTAGCAATGGGTTTGTGAGATGCCACAGTCCTATATGTGACCTACCAGTTAGAACCATGGATCTAGCTGGTAGTGGTGATTTCTGTGAAGAAAACAGTCTGTGTTACTTTTGTTAAGAGAAAATTATCCAAAACTCAGAAATAAAGTAGAAGAATGAATGTATATATACATGTAAATGTCATCTGTCAAATTGACCAACAAACCCATCTAAGGGCCATCAAGACCTCTAGGAGAATGACACTGGGACAATATGTCAAGTATGGGTCAGACCTGTAAAGCTAGATGTTAATGAAGATAATTGATAAGCTGCCAATGATTTTTAGAACAGTTTTAGATTTACAGGAAAATTGAGAAGAGAGTACAGAGGGTTGGTTTCCTTATGCCCTGACCCATTTTCCTTATTTTTTTTAAATTTTATTTTTAATGTTTTAAAATTTACTTCCAAGTTAGTTAGCATATAGTGCAACAATGATTTCAGGAGTAGATTCCTTAATGCCCCTTACCAATTTAACACATCCCCCCCTCCCACAACCCCTCCAGCAACCCTCAGTTTGTTCTCCATATTTGAGTCTCTTCTGTTTTGTCCCCCTCCCTGTTTTTATATTATTTTTCTTTCCCTTTCCTTATATTCATCTGTTTTGTCTCTTAAGGTCCTCATATGAATGAAGTCATATGATTTTTGTCTTTCTCTGACTAATTTCACTTAGCATAGTACCCTCCAGTTCTACCCACGTAGATGCAAATGGCAAGATTTCATTCTTTTGATTGCTGAGTAATACTCCATTGTATATAGATACCACATCTTTATCCATTCATCCATCGAGGGACATTTGGGCTCTTTCCATACTTTGGCTGTTTTTGATAGTGCTGCTATAAACATGGGGGTGCATGTGTCCCTTTGAAACAGCACACCTGTATCCCGTGGATAAATGCCTAGTAGTGCAATTGCTGGGTGGTAGGGTAGTTCTATTTTTAGTTTTTTGAGGAACCTCCATATTGTTTTCCAGAGTGGCTGCAAATAATCCAGTGAAGAAATGGGCGAAAGACAGGAATAGACACTTCTCCAAGGAAGACATCCAGATGGCCAACCGACACATGAAAAAATGCTCCATATCACTCATCATCAGGGAAATACAAATCAAAACCACAATGAGATACCACCTTACACCTGGCAGAATGGCTAACATTAACAACTCAGGCAACAACAGATGTTGGCGAGGATGCGGAGAAAGAGGATCTCTTTTGCACTTTTCCTTATTTTTAACATCTTATATTAATGTGGTACATGTGTTTTACGTAGTGAACCAGTATCAATACATTATTATTAGACTCCATACTTGACTCAGATTCCCTTAGTTTTGACCTGATATCCTTTTCTGTCCTAGGATCCCACCAGGATACCGCATTACATGTAGTGGTCAGGTCTGCATGGGCTCTTCTTGGCTATGGCAGTTTCTACGTTTTTGATTGCTTTTGATGACCTTGATAGTTTTGAGGAGTACTGCTCAGATATTTTATAGGATGTTCCTCTGTGGGAATGTGTCCAGTGTTTTCTCATGATTAGACTGTTTTTATGGGCTTTTGGGAAAAAGACCATGGAGATAAAGTGCCATTTTCATTACATCATATCACAGGTATATACCATATATATAACATATATATATATGTTATATCAATGTGTGTCATATATATATATGACACACATTGATATAACATATATCAATATGGTATATGACTACTCAGGTTGGCCCGGAGCACCTGGCAGAGGTAGTGTTTGTCACGTTTCTCTACTGTGCATGTACTCTTTTCTTCCCCTATTCCACTCTGTCCTCTCTCTGGAAGGAAGCCACTGTATGCAGTTCATTCCTACAGATTGGAGAGTTTTGCTCTACCTCCTTGAGGGTGGAAGATCTACATAAATTGCTTGGAATTCTTCTTCATGGGATATTTGTTTCTTCTCCCCCACTTATTAACTTATTGAATCATGTATTTATATCATATTTATATGTATTCCTGGCTACTGGGCCCTGGGTATACTTGTTGCTGATGGGGTGTTGTTCCTCCTGGGCCCTGTCAGCTGCAGCAGGGAAATCTGTGTATGTATATTAATCTGTGTGTACATACATGTCTGTGGCTATTTCTATATGTAGCTGTCTGTAGCTATCATAAGCTACACATGCGTTCTTACTGCTGTCTCCCAACTCCAACTACATGCATCATTCTAGCCTCCTTCCCTGGCTTCCCTGTAATTTTCACTTCAGGAGTAAGAAGGCTGATTTTTACCACCCACCATCCATTCACTTAATTGTTCAATTCCAGGATTCGTGTAAAACACTGTAATAACTGTTAATCTATGCCCCCCTGGGAAACCACTTTATCTGCTGGGGGACAGTGCTTATGCCCAGCTCCTTCTGCCTTTAGTCTGTAGACTCCACTCATCTCCAGAGTTACTGAGGTCAGCACCCACCCCCTCCCTCTCCAGTAAGGTCGTTTCATACATTTGTGATACGGCCAGATTCTCATATCACAGTTAGCATTCCATCCTGGGATCCCTCAAGCTCTAAATGATTTAAAATGTTTCCCCCACACATTAGGGTGCTGGAAAGTTCTATGGGCTTTAATAAATGTATAATGTCAAGCATCATACAGTTTTACTGTCCTAAAAAAATCCTTTGTGCTGTGCCTATCCACCTCTCTCTTCTCTCTCCCCTCCCTCCTGGCAACTGCTGATCTTTTACTATTTCCATAGTTCTGCCTTCTCCAGAATGCCAAATAATTGGAATCATACAGTATGTAGCCTCTTACTTAGCAATGAGCATTTAAGTTTTCTTCATGGTTTTTTTTTCTTTTTTTTTTGTGGCTTGATAGCTCATCTCTTTTTGTCACTAATATTCCATTGCACAATGTACCACAGTTTGTTTATCCGTTCACTTATTGAAGGACATCTTGGTTGCTTCCGGTTTTTAGCATTATGAATAAAACTGCTATATTTCTGCTAGCAACCCTTTTTTTTTTTCACTGACTATATATATTCACTTCTTGTGTATGCCTTTGAATGAGTTTTTCTGTCTTGCCAGTTCCCTCATTGACGTGTGCCCATTATTTGCATGAGAATTGTTTTTACTCTCTTGGCAATCATATGCTGACATGCTATTTTTATAAAATGCCTCTGGGATGATGTAAATATTCCTTCTGTGGCTTGGGGAACATGCTGTAGGACCTCGAGACTGGCCACCCACCTCATTTCCATAGGCATGGACCTTGATGTGGCCTTGGGATGGGTGAGCACTTCTAAGGGTGAGCCAAGGGGAGCATTTCTGATGACTGGTGCTATGTGGTTATATACAAGAGAGTCTGTTGAAAGTACTACTTTGCTTTTAAAGCTCCTTAAGATGATTCTGTGTGCCCTTAAGACTTTCATCAGGTCATATTAAGGACATTATTAGTGTAAGGAGCATGGTGATAGAGTGGGATGGAAACTGCACTGGGTCTGAGGACCACTCTGTTACTCAGCACCAAGTCCATTAACACCTTAAGCCTCAGCTTCCTCATTTTTGTAAGGTAGGAAACATACAGCAACACAGTGATATTATGATGGAGAAAATATCCTAATCCACTGAGATGTTTGCTTAAAATAAATGAAATTATATGTGTGAAATACTTTCTAAGCTCTATAAAAGGATAAGTTATTACTGTCTAGCATAGGCGTTGACAAACTTTTTCTGTAAAGGAACAGATAGTAACTATTTTCAACTTTGCAGGCTAAATGGTTTCTGTTGCAACTACTCAACTCTCCCTGTGCAGTTCAAAAGCAGCCATAGACAGCAAATAAACCAATAAGCATAGCTGTGTTCCAATAAAATTTTATTTATAAAAACAGACAATGATCTGTATTTGGCCCACTGTAGTATGCTGTAGTATGCTGACTCCTTGTCTAGAGTAAGTGTGGAAAGACACAAACCACTCTCTGCCTCTTTCCTTCTGAAGTCTCTTCCAAATATAGTGCTGGGGAGGACATCCACTCATTTCCTGAAAGTCTTAACTCACAGACTACAAAGTCTCTAGGTGGGTTGAGCCTAACTTGTCAGCCTAACTATTTAGAAAACACAACTGCTTCCCTGCTTTCTCCCTGGGGTCCCATCTTCTCTGTGGGTGGAGCTTAACCTGCTACGGGAGGAACTGCCACACTTGTCTATCCATAAAACTGCTCACCCACTCACTGGGCCATATTATTAAGTGTCTGGGATGACTGAAACCCTGTTATTTCTTTAGCTGCACCAGAGACTAGAAAAGTACCGCAGGAAGGAAAAAGACCAAGATCTTTGCCTGTGTCATATGAACCAGACACTGTGCTAGGAGCTTTTTGTCCTTGAACTCACTTAAAGCTTGCAATAATTCTGTGAGGGTAGGTATTGGCACACTTATTTCACATTTGACAAGTTTAAATTTTATAGTTAGTTCATTCAATTTTCCATGTATAAACATTTCTTCTGAAGTCATGACATCTCAGTTTCCAGAGAGCAGGAAATTTCATGTTGTCAACTCAAGGTAACACAGTCACTTCTAGATTTAAATGTAATTAATACGTTTTTACAGTTTAGTGTAGTTTTTACTCAATTAGTGCAGGTTCCCCCCTCCACTCCTTCACTCCTTGTCTGGGGGTGGGGTGAGCTATGTTTCTGGGGTGTTGGTTTATATAACATCCTGGTGGGGAGAGGTGGTTACCAGCCTCTGTCTCCTGTATTCTCCTAAAAAGTGTGTCTTTTCTAGTCCATGTGGTCCTCATGGTTTCTTATCATGTCTGTGAGGATCACACACTCCTCCCTCTTCTTGTCCCAAACCCTGGCTCCTTTTTGACTGTGGCTTGTGCTCAGTCACTTTCCTTTTTGTGCAGCAACTCACAGGAACCTTTTGCTTATGGTTCTGTGAGGCTGCCCTGAAGTTCATCTGACCTGGAAATTACCTTAGTCATTGTCAGGCTACCCCTCTGGGGTCATTTTGGATGTGAGGCTTTTCCTCAAGACCTGAATTCTTCCGAGTTACTTCCTGGGAAGCCAGACAATGGTCTCTTTGGCTCTGGAGATGCTTTAAGGTTATCTGGGATTTCTCTCTCCCCTTCTGTCCAAGGTTTTGGGTCCATAGAGGGGACCATTGTTCAGGGCACTTCTATTTTTTTTTTTTATGTTTATTCATTTATTTTTAAGAGAGAGGGGAGTTGAGGGGCAGAGAAATGGAGACAGAAAATCCGAAGCAGGCTCTGTATTGACAGTGACACGGGGCTCAAACCCCTGAGCTGTGAGATCATGACCTGAACCAAAGTTGGGAGCTTAACTGACTGAGCCACCCAGGTGCCCCAGGGCGCTTCTTAGGGATCCAAACATTGGCTATAGCCTTATTTACTCTTGAAATTTTTTTTAATGTTTTTTTTTTTTTTTAATTTGAGAGAGAGAGAGAGAGAGTGTGAGCAGGGAGGGGCAGAGAGAGAGATAGAGAGACAGAATCTGAAGCAGGCTCCGGGCTCTGAGCTGTGAGCTCTGAGCTGTTGGCACAGAGCCTGACATGGGGCTCAAACTCATGAACCATGAGATCATGATCTGAGCCGAAGTCAGTCGTTTAACCGACTAAGCCACCCAGGCGCCCCTGCCCTGCTTACTCTTTATTCCACAGTCACTGAATCCATCTTTGGTCTTTTCAAGTAGAGAGAAATGTTTTAATGTCACCCTACATTTTTTCTGTTCTTTAGTTCATAGTATACAATACGCAGAATCCTCAAGGATCCTAGTTCCTTAGTTCAACATTTTCTGTCACAAACATTTTTCTCTCTCAAACCCCCTGCCTGCTGCAGCAAAAAAGCTTTGTTTTAAGATACTATCTCTGCACTAGGCTCTAACGAGTCTAATTCAGAACTCACAGGTTAACAATTATTTCTTTGAGTTTAGCACATTTGCCTTCCCCCTAAGAATAGTATGCATAGAGAACTGCTTTCATTTTGTTTGTTTTTTCCTGGAAACAAACATTATGAAAAGCTTAAGAACCGACTGAATACAGATAAGTTTAGGATTCTGTTTCTTTGTCTAAATGAGGAAGCCAAGGGAAGGGCACAAGGAGGGAGGAGGAGGAGAAACCTAGGATAGCATCTCAAAATATCATCCATGCATCCTCACCCGTGAGGAAACGGAGGCCCCCAGAGGCTAGACCACTCGCCCAGGGCACACCAGAGAGAGTGGAAGATGTGGAGGTCCAATCCAGGTCAGCAGCCAGCCCTGCCTGATTTCAAAACAAACCCAAAGTGGGGGGAGGGGAGAGTTATTAAAGGAAGGAGTTTTCAGTTTCAGCAGGTCCAAATGCTGCAGAGAGGCCCAGAGAGGTAAGAATGAAGACTGAGATTTTTCAAATGAGATAGATGTTCAGATAACCACTGAGAGGTTTGCTCTATGCCAGACTCTGTTCCCCAACACAAGACTGCAGACTCAGAAGTCTTGGTCCTGAGGCCAGGTGCTCCACTGAGGTATTGCTGACTGTGAGGAGCTCCCAAGGAGTGTGCGTCCTTAAAATGTTTTATTCTGGGTGTCCAGGAGGGGAAGGTTCTAAAGACTAGAATGTCAGCAAGGATGTAGGGTACTTGACCATTACACAAGATACGTGGGTAGAGGAAGGTGCTGATTTGAAGAACATAGAAAAAGGTGTTGAAGGGAGTAGATAAAAGGGTTTGAGTGAGGACATGAGGGTGCCCCCAAATTTTCCACAAAAGAGAAGAGGCCAAAGGGCTGCCCCTCCAAAGATAGGATAACAATTGCCATCCACAATAGAATTTTTTTTTTTTTCCTGGAGCTGGCATTGTCTTTTCTTTCTTTTTTTCTTTTCTTCTTCTTTTTTTAAATTTAAATCAAATTAGTTAACATATAGTGTAGTGGGTTTCAGGAGTAGAATTTAGTGATTCATCTCTTACATATAACACCGAGTGCTCATCCCAACAAGTGTCCTCCTTAATGTCCATCACCGATTTAGCCCATCTCCTCCCCTACCTCCTGACCAGCAGCCCTCAGTTTGTTCTCTGTATTTAAAAACTTTTTCCAAACTCTTCTAAGTAAATGATGTCAGTTTGCGCACCCCCCCAACTGTCTGTGTGCTAAGCGTGTGGAGTCTTTGTCATCTTACCTCGGTAGGGTTGGCTGCTACCTGAATCTTAGAGGACAGATTTTAATTCTCTCTTTTTTCTTCTCTGAACCTGCCTTCTAAATGCCTTGTGACAGCCAAGTTTCCAAGGCAAATGGCCTCACAGAGACCTGTCCCCTCCAGGACCTCAAACGAGGTGCCTTGCTTCACTTGTGCAGTTTCAATGGGCTTTGTGGTCTTGTGCTAGATTAGGAGTGGAGACAGGCTGGGGGAGAGGGGATGGCGTGTGCCTGGCGGGAAGAGGCAGCCTGTGGGGGAAGGCTGGCCTCTGCTGTGAGGACAAACCCTTGGCTGCTTGTTTCATTTCTTCTAGAAACAAACATTATGGAAAACTGAAGTTCAGATTAAATAGAGCTCAATTAGGATCCTGTTCATTTCATTTTTTTTTTTTTAAACCGTTTCTTTTTGAATCTTATTGTGGGGAAGAACTCTTAACAGGAGATCTACCATCTAAACATTTTTTTATTGAGATATAATTGACATATAGCATTGTGTTAGTTTTAGGTGGACAACATAATGATTTAATATTGTAAAATGGTTACCATAATGGTATACTTAATACCTATCACCACTTCTTAACCTTTTTTAAGTGCATAGCATAGTATTATTGACTTTTGGCTTGATGTCGGCCAGCAGATCTCCAGAACTTACTTATCTGGCTTAAGTGAAACTTTATGCCTATTGATTAGTAACTCCCCACTTCCCCTCCTCCCATGTTCCTATCTTAATTCAGTTTGACTCCGGTGTATCCAGTGCCTCCTATGTACAAGGCACTGTGGCAGGTGGCTGTAGAAAGGTGAAATGAAGTCCCAGCTCCTGCCTCAAGAGGTGTCTGTCACCTATGGGGTAGGAAGGTAGACAAATATTCAGGTAACTGGCAGAAAGTCAGTGCCTTAAGAGAGGAAGAAAGAGGCACGAGAGAGTTAAACAAATTATTTCTGGTTGGGGTCTTCATGGAGGACATAGCATCTGAGGCAGAATTTGTAAGGAGAGCCTGAGTTCATTGGGTGGATAGATGTGTGGCTAAAAAGTATTCGACCCAGGGAAGCTGGCCATGGATATAGAAACTGTGGGCTTTTGCTCCTCTGTAGACCTGAGGCCACCTGATATAAAGCAGATCCCAGTTTGTTTCTCTGCCTTTTTTCCCAGGACTGCCTGAGACTTGAGTATTGTATAAAGTTCCCAGCTACCTTGATTATGGAAATAAACCAAAAGTGCTTTCCTGGAAAGATGGGAATTAATATTGAGAAAAAGGATAAAAAATAGGTCTTGGAAGGGAAGAGAAGAGGGGGCAGAACAAACTTCACAAGAAAGAGGTGACAAGGGGAGCCTGGGTGCCTCAGTCAGTTAAGCACCCAACTCTTGGTATTGGCTCAGGTCATGATCTCACAGTTTGTGGGATCAAGCCCTGTGTTGGGCTCCACATTGATAGCATGGAGCCTGCTTGGGATTCTCTCTCTTCCCTCTGTTCCTCCCCCACCTGTGCTCTCTCTCTCTTTCAAAATAAGTAAATAAACTTTAAAAAATATTTAAAAACCGGGGAGCCTGGGTGGCTCTGTCCATCCGTTAAGTGCCCAACCTCGGCTCAGGTCATGATTTCATGGTTCATGGGTTCAAGCCCCGTGTTGGGGTCTGTGCTGACAGCTCAGAGCCTGGAGCCTGCTTCAGATTCTGTGTCTCCCCCTCTCTCTCCCCTTCCCCTGCTTGCAATTTGTCTCACTCTCTCTCAAAAATAAATAAACGTTAAATATCTCTGTAGCTATGTGCCTCTGCCTCTTGACCTAACAACTGTCTCATCAATCGGTGGGCCCATAGGTGAAGGGCCATTTGGCACATACATTGAATCCTGAGGAGCTCAGGCCTGGACAGTTGGGTTCTTTGTACAATTAGAGGTGGCCCTGTCACTGGGAGTATCTCCACAGGTGGAGGCACAAAAATGAGGTTAGTGTGACAGGAGGGAAGCGCACTGGGGCAGGTTGGTGCATGAGTAATAACAACCAGGAACACTCACATGGGCCAGATTCTGGGCTCTAAAGTCCTAACCTGTATTTTCTAACTTTATCCCACCCCCCAAACTGAGGCAGTCACTAGTGACCTTGGAGAGCATTTTTTCCAGAAGGCAGTGGGAGTGGGAGCCAGGTCTGCAAGGGGTAAAGGAGTGAGAATATGGAAGGGAAGTGGAGTCTGCAGGTCTAAGTCATTCTAAGCAATGTCTTTAACAGGAAGTGAGGGAGAAAGGGAAGCAGTTTAAGAAAGAGGAAGAAAGTCACTTTTGATATTTTTCCTTTCATTAAAAAAAATTAGGTGTGTGTGGTGGGGGGGATAGGAGATAGAGAAGAGAGGAAGGGACATGTAGGCTGAAGATACAAGAGAAGGGTTTCTTGAGTGATGTATTCTTGGGGTAGGCAATGTGATGTGCCTCCCAGTGGTGTGGTGAGTTGGTTCTAGAAATAGGTGTGGATGAAGTCAAGGGGCACAGGGAGACAGGAGGGCTGTGGCCCAGGTGAGAGGGACTTCCTCCTCAACAAAGGGAATGAAAAGGTGAAGGCAGAGAGAGATATTAAAATGGGCAGGAGGGAATTAAAGACATAAACATGACACCTTAAGCCATAAAATTTCTAAAAGAAACATAGACAATAATTTCTTTGACATTGTTTCTAGAAATATTTTTCTAGATATGTCCCCTCAGGCAAGGGAAACAAAAGCAAATATAAACTATTGGGACTACATCAAAGTAAAAAGTGTTTGCACAGCAAAGGAAACAAGCAACAAAATGAAAAGTCAACCAACTGAATGGGAGAAATTAATATTTGCAAATGATATATCTGATAAGGGGTTAATATCTAAAATATGTAAAGAATTTATACAACTCAACACCAAAAAGAAAACATCCCGCAAATAATCCAGTTAAAAATGGGCAGAGAACCTGAATAGACATTTTTCTAAAGAAGACCGACAGATGGCCAACAGATGAATGAAAAGATACTCAACATCATCAGGGAAATGCAAATCAAAACCATAAGACATCATCTTATACCAGTCAGAATGGCTAGAATCAAAGACACCAGAAATACAAATGTGTTGGTAAGAATGTGGAGAAAAAGTAACCTTCATACACTGTTGATTGGAATGTAAATTGGTACAGCCACTGTGGAAAACAGTATGGAGCTTCCTCAAAAAATTAAGCACAGAATTACCACATGATCCAGTAATTCCACTACTGGGTATTTACCCAAAGAAAATGAAAGCACTAATTCAAAAAGATATATGCACCTCTATGCTTATTGTAGCATTATTTGCAATAGCCAAATTATGGAAGCAACTCAAGTGGCCACTGATAGAAAAATGGATAAAGAAGATGATATATATGCATACATGTGCACACACATACAATGGAATATTACTCAGCCACGAGAAAGAATGAGATCTTGCCATTTGCAACAACATGGATAGACATAGAGGGTATAATCCGAAATGAAATAAGACAGAGAAAGACAATATGGCTTCACTCACATGTGGAATTTAAGAAATGAAACAAAAAAAGTGACAACCCCACAGACTTTTAACTGTTTTAACAGAGAACAAACTTGTGGTTGCCAGAGAAGTAGTGGGGAGGGGGATGGGTGAAATCTATAAAGGGAATTTAGAAAAATGGGCATGAGGAAGCTAGAAGAGTGTACTTTGGCCTCAACATTTTAATAAAGAGGCAGAAACAGCCATTTACTAAGAGTAAAGGAGGCATGGAGAGTATTACAGGGCTGTATTGTGTCCCCCAGAATTCCTGTGTTGAACTCCTAACCCCCTAATACCTCAGAAGGTGGTTATATGGGAGATAGGGTCCTTAAAGAAGTGATTAAGGTAAAATGAGGTCATTAAGGTGGACCCTACTATGACAAGTGCCGTTCTAAGAAGAGAAGAGGACCCAGGCACACAGAGGGAAGATCATGGGAGCTCACAACCATCTCCAAGCCAAGGAGAGAGGCCTCAGGTGAAACCTGTCAGTACCTCCATCTTAGACATCCAGCCTCCAGAATTGTGAGAAAATTCATTTCTGCTGTTTAAGCCACCCAGTGGTACTTTGTTATGGCTGCCCTAGCAGACTAGCACAGGGAGGAACTGGAGGCTAAAACACACAGGAGAAATTTCTAACAGTCAATGCAGGGAGTATCAGAGAGAGTGAAGACCAGATGCTGAGGGGTGATGGTGTGAAGGTGAGTTCAGATGCCACTGTAGGTAGGCATGGGAATCCTCAGCTGGGTTTCGTGTATGAGTGTGTGTGCACGTTCATAAACACACTAGTGTGTTTCAAGTGTTCGCTCATCCTCCTTTTGCAAAGATGTGATATGAACATGTCTGATTTGAGAACTTGTCTGGTGATTAATATGTAGGATATGTGATTAATCTGAAAGCTTTGGAAAGTATTACAGCAGGGCCCCAGAATCCTAGCTCAAAGGCAAAAAAAAAAAAAAAAAAAAAAAGAGGGCGCTCTTCTCTCCCCTCAGCTCTCAACCACTCCTTCTAATCTGTTCTATTTACACCAGCTTGGTATGCAGCCTTCCCGTGGTAAAAGGCAGATCCTTAAAGAAAACCACCATGTGATGATACAAAATGTGAAAAATCTTTGCTTCCTTGTTTCATGGTGATCTTTTGCAGAGTTGTCTGATCTTGGGGGAGAAATAAAAAGTTGGTGGCTTCTTTTGCTTCTCTGCCCCCAGGGGCTTCTCTTCCCTGCCCAGCGCCCCTGAGACAGTGATATGCTAGCTGGACCCTCCAAGGGCTGGCTTTAAGTGTAGGGAGGGGCTCTCGAGCTACCACGCAGGCCTGAACTTTCCTTGGGAGTTTAGGGTTTGTGTGATGTCAGTCTCCCCAGTAAAAAGGGAATTCAAATGACCAAATGTGATTTTTGGGGAGGAGAAATGGGGGATCTTTTTAAGCTTTTTTTTTTTCCCAATGCACATTCATTTCACAGATTTTAGCAAAACGCTTCGTCAGATACCCTATTCTGATATTTTGTTCATCAAACATGGTTCACTTATAGGGAAAGCACAGGGGATTTTTAGGGCAGTGGAACTTCTGTATGATCCAGTGATGATGGATACCTGTTGTGAGAAGTAAGTGAGATGATTCGTTTTCATAAATACCAAATCAAAGCTGTGCTGTCTGTTAACAATAGGTTTACAGCCTATTGTAAATAGATACACACCCCCTCAATGGAGTCCCAAACCCGTAGACACTTCATTTCGCAGGCTTATTTTTCACGGGCTTTGCAATGAGCATGCGCCAAACAACTGAAGTCTCTGCGTCACATCAGGAATGAGCATTTGTTCTTTTTTTTTTTTTTAAATTTTTTTTTTTTCAACGTTTATTTATTTTTTTGGGACAGAGAGAGACAGAGCATGAACGGGGGAGGGGCAGAGAGAGAGGGAGACACAGAATCGGAAACAGGCTCCAGGCTCTGAGCCATCAGCCCAGAGCCCGACGCGGGGCTCGAACTCACGGACCGCGAGATCGTAACCTGGCTGAAGTCGGACGCTTAACCGACTGCGCCACCCAGGCGCCCCAGGAATGAGCATTTGTTCTAATCAGACCTTTTTTCTTCCATGGGCATAGGCAACTTCCGAATAAGGCTGTAACCTCTGTAGTACTCAGCCAATGAGGAATCAGGGGAGGGACTTGCACTCTAGGAGATAAATTGCCTGCTGTAGCTGCCCTGAGTGTGCCTGTCCATTAGACACCCGCTTTTGCAAGAAAGTTGATTAAAAGCCTCTCTTCATTGTGCTCCGAGTCTCTGCATCCCTCCTTTAACTGGGTCAGTGGGCTTATTTCTCACACCTGTCATTGTACTTTCTATGGATTTTGACAACTATAAAACACAAAAAATGAAACTTAATGTAAACTACTTAGTTAACAATAATGCATCCATATTGGTTCATCATCTGTAACAAAGGTACCACATCAATACAAAATGCATGGTGAGAACAGGGAGCAAGGGGGGATATGTGCTTGCTGTATTTTCTGATCCATTTTTCTGTAAGTCTATAACTGCCTCATAGAAGTAATGCCTGTAGAGATAAAAAAAAAATCAAGGTCCATGTATAAATGTCAGCTGCTACCCTCCACCCCCACCCACTGTTTTTATTTCCTATTCCCAGATTCCTCTACACAATAACTGAGTCCACCTTTGGAGACATGATTCTTTGGGTGAAGTGCTCCCTTCCCAGACTTTTTTTTTTCTAATTTTATTTTTTTAATTTACATTCAAATTAGTTAGCATATAGTGCAATAGTGATTTCAGGAGTAGACTCCTTAATGCCTCTTACCCATTTAGCCCATCCCCCCTCCCACAACCCCTCCAGTAACCCTCTGTTTGTTCTCCATATTTAAGAGTCTCTTCTGTTTTGTCCCCCTCCCTGTTTTTATATTATTTTTGCTTCCCTTCCCTTATGTTCATCTGTTCTGTGTCTTAAAGTCCTCATATAAGTGATGTCATATGATATTTATTTTTATCTGACTAATTTCACTTAGCATAATACCCTCTCGTTCCACCCACGTAGTTGCAAAAGGCAGGATTGCATTCTTTTTGATTGCCGAGTCATACTCCATCATATATATATACCACATCTTCTTTATCCATTCATCCATCGATGGACATTTGGGCTCTTTCCATATTTTGGCTATTGTTGATAGTGCTGCTATAAACACTGGGGTGCATGTACCCCTTCGAAACAGCACATCTGTATACCTTGGATAAATACCTAGTAGTGCAATTGCTGGGTCATAGGGTAGTTCTATTTTTAATTTGATGAGGAACCTCCATACTGTTTTCCAGAGTGGCTGCACCAGTTTGCATTCCCACCAGAAGTGCAAAAGAGATCCTTTTTCTCCACATCCTCGCCAACATCTGTTGTTGCCTGAGTTAATGTTAGCCATTCTGACAGATGTGAGGTGGTATCTCATTGTGGTTTTGATTTGTATTTCCCTGATGGTGAGTGATGTGGAGCATTTTTTCATGTGTCGGTTGGCCATCTGGATGTCTTCTTTGGAGAAGTATCTATTCATGTCTTTTGCCCATTTCTTCACTGGATTATTTGTTTTTTTGGGTGTTGAGTTTGATAAGTTCTTTATAGATTTTGGATCCTAACCCTTTATCTGATATGTCATTTGCAAATATCTCCTCCCATAATGTCGGTTGCCTCTTCGTTTTGCTGATTATTTCCTTTGTTGTGCAGAAGCTTTGTATCTTGATGAGGTCCCAATAGTTCATTTTTGCTTTTGTTCCCTTGCCTCTGGAGACGTGTTGAGTAAGAAGTTGCTGTGGCCAAGATCAAAGAGGTTTTGCCTGCTTTCTCCTCAAGGATTTTGATGGCTTCCTGTCTTACATTTAGGTCTTTCATTCATTTTGAGTCTTATTTTTGTGTATGGTGTAAGAAAGTAGTCCAGGTTCATTCTGCATGTCACTGTCCAGTTTTCCCAGCATCACTTGCTGAAGAGACTGTTTTTATTCCATTGGATATTCTTCCCTGCTTTGTCAAAGATTAGTTGGCCATACATTTGTGGGTCCATTTCTGGGTTCTCTATTCTGTTCCATTGATCTGCGTGTCTGTTTTTGTGCCATCCTTCCTAGACTTTTTACCAAGGTTTGCCTTTCCCTCCCTACTCCTTCTTCTGTTTCTTGTACTAATGGTTTGAGTGGTTTATTGGGAGGTTGTTTATTCTGGTGCAGATGGCTATAGAGAAAGGCTGAAATCTTGCCTGAAGGCTGAGGTCTGCCTTTGTGTTAACAGTCTGAGACTAGTGGATGGATGGGTCTGTGCAAGTAGGCGAAAAGCACTTCAGGGGGGTGGATGCCTACAAGGTGCTCTTGGATGGAAGGTTTTAAAGGTGATGCCTGGAGGCAAGCTGGAGCTAAGACAGGAGGAGTCTAGGTGAGACCTCTTTGCCCTGGAATCTTCTGTGGACTGTGAACTCTGGTAGTCTAACAATTGGTTGTTCTTTGTGACTATTTGCTTCTTATTGTGTGCTAGTTTTTATTGCAAAGCCTTCTGCAGATCTTCCAACCTTGGGAATTTGAAAGGAAGAGATTTGGTCCATTTTTGGGTGTGAAGGGGCAACACTCCCCTCCCCGCTATGATGACTGTAGGGATTAGTGTGGGCCTGAGGGGAATGTGAAGTTTAGGGACACATTAGGCTGTGTGGTCTGAGACATTATCCTTCTAATCTTGGGGAATTGATTTATTTTCCTATGAGAAGTGGTATTTTCTTTCTTATATAATCTCTAGTACTAAGTATAAGATTATTACTCAGAAATAGCAAAGGGGCTGGACCAGAAAGGATGAAACTCTGGAGTTCATTTAAAGGTTTACACAGTAGAGGTGACAGCAGACGATCAACCTTGCCTGCTTTTCATTGGTGCCAGGCACCTTCCCACGAGGGTTTTAGGTTGTTGGGACCAGTCTGCCCCTGGTGCATCTGCTCCCGGGGAGGTTCATTTTCTACCTGTATTTGGATAATACACTGGGTTCCTGGCTTCTCCTGCTTTGGTCTCCCTATGTGCCTGTTGTTCCACAGTACAATTAACTGAGCTGAATTACAGAGGGAGGTAAATTGTCCTTGCAGGAGGAGGGATGTAGCAATCCCAAATGCCAGGGCCAGTTGACCAAGGCACCAATTCTTACTGCAAACTGGAGAATGCAATGCGTGTAGTTTTGTTGCCTATTATGAAAACGGGGAAAGGTAATTTCTGAGGGGGTGGGGAGGTCTATAAATAACTGCCAAATATTATAGCTGTAGAGTATTGAAAAGTAAGCAAAAATGATTTGGGGCACATGATTTTTTCATGCCTTCAGCAAGGTATATGCAGTAGAGCCAGCTTTTCCTTATCTATTATAATTTATTTTTTTAAATTTTTTTTAACGTTTATTTATTTTTGAGACAGAGAGAGACAGAGCATGAACAGGGGAGGAGCAGAGAGAGAGGGAGACACAGAATCTGAAACAGGCTCCAGGCTCTGAGCTGTCAGCACAGAGCCGGACGCGGGGCTCGAACTCACGGACCGTGAGATCATGACCTGAGCCGAAGTGGGACGCTTAACTGACCAAGCCACCCAGGCACCCCTATCTATTATAATTTAAAACTCAGGCATGGAAGCAGGTGACGGACTTCAATGGACTGGAGGGCTGTGCTTTTCCCACTGAAAGAACTCTTTCAAATGGACTCTGGGTTAAAAACTAACCACTTTTTTCTAGCCAACCCTCAATCTCTCTCTCTTTCTCTCTCCCTTCCATTCTATGTATGTATGTACGTATGTATGTATGTATGTATCTTCCTATCTATCCATCCATCTATCATCTAATTCTAGGTGTTTGTTTTTTTTTTTTTTTTCTCCTATTTGAGAAATGTCAGGATCTGTATGAAGATGCTGGTCACTATTCCTTGTGACTGTTGATTCAGGACTTTTGGTACATTTCATCCTGTGAAGCTGTAGGTATAAGGTTGAAATAAGTGAAGTTACAGTATAAAATGATTATCGCTTTGCAGAGTGTCTATTAGGTGGCATCTTATAGAACCTGAAATCCAGACTATTATATAAAATGGGCCTCAGACTATACCTTTGGAGAAAAAAAAAAAAAAAAAAAGCAGTTTCTTCTCACATGGTAGTGTCCTAATGGAGGCATAGCAAATAGTTATTTAGAAACAAGTAATTGTCACCATAAAAAAACAAGGTAGTATGAGTGGTACAACACATATGACCATTGTATATGCTGATTAAGCAAAAGAAAAATGATTTCTTTATTCATTTAACTACTTAAGAGCATCATGACAGAGTAGATTTGCCAGTCTACTGGGGGCACTTACTTTTAATATGTGTGAGCAGCAGTTCCCATAGCCTCAGGCTTCTATGCCATTCTTCTAGCATCACTTTCCCCCCAGGTCTCCGTCAGTGCAATCTGGAGCTGCTTAGTGCAGCTGAGTTCAGCCAGCCTTGCCCATTGCACATATCCTTTAAGCTCCTCTTTAGTTGTGACCTCTTGGAGTTTGAAGTTGCAGGAGAGATACTTCCAGGGGGACTCGTGTAGGAGCAAAAAGCCATGTTCCTATAGATTATGAGCAATGGGTAGAGCCTGTGAAGAAACTGCTTATGTTGGGGGCCAGAGCCTTCTTTATCTATCTATCTATCTATCTATCTATCTATCTATCTATCTATCATCTGTCTATGCATGCATTCGTGCATCCATTCATCCATCCATGTATCCACTCATTCATCCATCCATGTATCCACTCATTCATCCATGCTGTTTATCTATGCATCTGTCCATCCATGTATCCATCTATGCTTCCAACCTTCTATCAGTTCATCATCCATTTCTCCATCATCCATCTGCCCCTATAGCCAAGGGGGAACACAAATTCCTTGATTTTGGAGATATTTGAATTGATTTTGTTCCTTTTGGGGAGATATAATTCAATTGAATAAAAAGTTAAAGGCTAGTGTACTGCATCAAAGTTTTCAAACTTTTTTTTAAACAGTGAATCTCGAGGCACCTGGGTGGTTCAGTCAGTTGAGCATCCAACCCTTGATTTCAGCTCAGGTCATGATCTCATGGTTCATGGGTTTGAGCCCCACATCAGGTTCTGGGCTGACAGAGTGGAGCCTGCTTGGGATTCTCTGTCTCCCTCTCTCTCTTTCTGCCCCTCCCCCACTCACGTGCACACACTCTCTCAAAAATAAATAAGTAAACACTAAAAAAAACAGTGAACCTCAAAAGAAACCTTATATATGAGATAAATACATAGCCATCTGAAAAGTGATCTGGAGTTCCATTTGCTCTGCAAATACCCATCTCCCAACTACTGTGACAACTTCACAAGATCCCTTGGCTCCCCAGAGCACAGTTTACAGACTGCTGTACTTTGGTATAAAGCAAAGTATTGATGATGTGGTTTGGGTGGTGGATCTTGTGGGGGATTAAGGGAAGGGAGAGTTCACTGGAGCTGGAGACTTTGGAGGAAGTGTTTTGAAGATGGGTATGTCTTGTTTGAAAGGGAGTCATGTTTGAACCAGGAGAGTTGGGGGACACACTTCTTGGCAAGGTAAAGGACAGAGATAGGATGAGTAAAGGCCCTGGAAGGGGAGATGGGGTAGAGGCAGAAAGGGTGTCAGTCAGGGTCCAATAAGGAAAAGGTGGCATAGTCAAGCTGGGTATTGAGGAGAGTGTAATGATGGGGTGATTGAGAAAGCTGCAGCAGGTTTAAGGAAAACAATAAAAGTGGAATCTTGGAGCTAGTGTATCAGCAAGCCATTACTAGGGGTAAGAGGAAGTTGCTACTCCTGGACCCAGGGACAGAACTGGACCACCTAACAGGAGGTGTGGCCTTTGGTAGAGAGGTCCCACCTATTCCTGGTGACCTTCAAGGAAGAGACGAGGGAAATAAATACCCCACTTAGCTCTTTCTCTTCTCCCAGTGCGTCTCATTGTCCAAACCAATTGGAAGCCAGGGAGGCCCTCTTCAAGGTGATGACAGATGTACAAGAGGGCAGACCGTTACTTTAACACTTCTCAAGCCGTTGGTCATGTCACATCTGCCAATATTGGCCAAAGCAAGTCATGTGGCTGAGCCCAAGTCAAGGAGCAAGAAGGTCCCCTCCTCTCAGAGAGATGGGGAAATTGCCAGGTTGCGTGTGAAGAAGTGGAACCAGTAATTCAGCCTATCAAAATTTCCCTTAGGAGGATGAGGTAGAAAATGGATTGTGCAGGAGGGGGATTAGTGTGAACAGCTTTGGGTGGTACAACTTCTATTTGTACTCCCACCCCCACCATATCCATCCTCCCTTCCTTTTATCATAATAGAATTTTTAGCTTGACATGTGACTGTATTTCACAGCTGAAGACAGTTTTTCCTAGCATTCCTTGCAAGTAAGTAAGGCTATTTGACTAAGTTCTGGGTGAAGAGATGTGAGTAGAAGTGGTATATACGATTTCTGCCCTTAAAGGGATTAATTAACTTCTTTTCCCACCCTCTCCCCCGAGCCTGCTTCCTGGAATGTGGATGTATTGCTGAGCCCTCTTAGATCATGCTTGCTTCAGGATGGCAGAGCAAGAAGACTGCAGGAGGGCGGCTCCCCGGGTTGCTTATGTACCTATAGTCAGGTGCAAGGGAAAGAAGCCTCCAACTTTTTAAGGCTGCTGCTATTTTGGGTCTTTATTTCATCAGCCAAATCTGTAATTAATACAAATTCACAAAAACCTCTATTCCTTTGATACCCAATGGAAGGGATAACACAGAAAGAGGTACAAGTTTTTTTTTTGTTTTTATTTTTTTCAGTCTTACTGGTATAAGGGAGAAGAGATCTTATAATTTTAGTTTTTCACCATGTTATCCCTATCTAGTATTTTGAAAGGATGCATTATCAGTGAGCTAGTTGCTGATGCAGTTTCCCTAATGATACTGGGACAGGTAGTGACAGGTCTGAACCAGTTCTGGACAATGCTGGTTCTGTATGTGAGTGGAGGGCATGGCAGGCAAAGAGAGAAATGAGGGGAGAGAGCTCTTTGCCACTTGAGTATGTGTCATAACCAGGAAGTAGAGAGCAAGATTCCAACTTGGGCCCATTTGGCTCCAAAGCTCATCTCTCTTCATTTGGCACTAATTATATCAGAAAACTGGGAGAGGTCCAGCTACTCTAGAATCTAGAGTGGGTTCTTCAAACTAGCCTCTTTGGACATCCATGGCATTGGGGGCCTCTTTGCTAATTGACGTTGAAGACAATGGTCTAGCACTTTTATCTAAACTGTGCACATCAGGATTCCTACATTCTCTCTCTGGTCCTGTTAGAGAGAGGTAATCTTGGTGGTTTGAGATTTCTTGTGGCAAAGAACAAAATACAATGGGAAAAGCCTAGGCTCTCAGGAAGGTCCTGGTTGGGAGTATAGAAGACAGTATGGAGGGGTGGAAGCTAGGCAGCCATGAGTTCAAATCCCAGTTCTTGGAAGATTATTTAATCAGTCCAATCTTTAGTTTTCTTGCATAAGGGTTGGAAATAGTATATGTCAACTTCCTAACCTATAGTAGGTGCTACTATAGAGCCAGCACTTTGTGCTTGTTAATGTCAGGCCTGGCCTGGCTCCTGCTTCATGGCACAGGAATTAATTTTAAGAAGCTTGTAACTCCCTGCAGCTTCCAGCCATGATTTGGTGGGTCTTGGCAATTAGTGACATGTAAAGAATACACAAAACTCTGGTGCCAAAGGTTAGGAGACTGGTCAAAGGGCAATTCTCCATACCTGGCCAAGAAGACTAAATTGAGACCCTTGGTTATGCCCATTTTATGACCTGTCTGAATGAGTTGTTAGCAGAAGTCTCTACACTGGCAGCTTCCTCCTGCTCAAGTTGCACAGGTGACCCTGCTTTGCAAACTGAGGGCTAATGTCCTTGGATGGAGTTTGGAGGCTGGGACACAATCCTGACTATGGCAGGCTGGAGTGGACTGAGATAGTTTATTCATAGACCATTCATTGAAAAATATGAAAACCAGGAGTCCTGTCTCTGGGGAATTAATGTTAGTTTTCTTAAGCCTGCTTTTTTCTGGACTTTTGCTCAACTGGGCATGCTATATACTTATTTGAACAAGGATATCTTGGAGGAGAGGAAAAAGGATGAACAGGTGACGCAAAATCTTTTCAACATCTGCTATGTGACTTATCAAATAAATATGACACCATGCCATTAAGGGATTCTTCTCAGGAAAATGGAACTGTTGTACAGAGAAACACCTCAAAAAGACTGAAAAGTCTATCTGTACTTGTAAAATTGTTGAGTATAATGGTAAGAAAAGAGATGCTCCATCACACTACCATTTAGAAAAGGTTTCTAAAGTTCTTCCCTGACTCAGGGCCATACTTGGGTAATAGAATGAATCTGTTTTACCATCTGATTCTTTCCACTCTATCTTCCATTCACGTTGATGGACTGATACAAATATAATAAGCATACATCCAATATACTGGATGTATAATAACCAACTTTTAGCAACATGAATCCCTTCATTTCTCTTGCTTGGCTTCTTCTACTCTTCAGTTCTTTTAAGATTTCATAACTGACTGGCCACATTCACCTTTCTCTCTTCTCAATTCAGTAATTTTTAGGTCTCTCATCTAATCTGTAGATCATCTAACACATTGAAGGAGTTTTCTTCTGTTTCATCCAGATCACTTGTGCACAGTATTTGGCATGGAAAGAGGGATCTGCTCTACATTTTTTGGGAAAGGATTCAGACAAGAAGTGATGCTTGGGCTGAATCTTAAAGAAGGTACTCTCCAGGTATAAAATACAGGGAAGGAATCCAGGTAGAGTATGGGGGTGAGAAAGAGCATGGGAGAAAGTACAGGTGGCTTGGCAGGCTGTTTTGGTGCATGGGTGAGGGAGGGTAGGGTTGCAGCTGGAGGGAAGGCTGGACATGTGGTTGGGAACCTGGGATCCTTTTGAAGATTTTAGGCTAGGGATATGGGGTAGGATAGAGTTGGATTTTAAATTAAGAATGAGGAACCTGATCAGATTTGCATTTTTGAAGGCAACTATGACAGCAGTGTGGGCTAGGGACAAGTCTTCCAGTCATCCTGTTTCCTCAGTTTTGCATGAAGATTAGAGGAGATAATGTATGTGAAAATGCTAAACATTTAAACAATTATTCTTGTGTGACTTCTCTGAGTCATGAGTTAATATGCTTACTTTTTCAAGAAGAGACCAGCTTTGTCATCTGAGGCAAAAAACACATGCTTGGCATTGTTACCTGATTTATATAGCTCTCTACTTCCTTAAATATCTGGTTTTTAAAATGGGAGTGGCTATTACCATTTGTTGTCTACTTTAGCTTACATTTTAACTCCTACAAGTTGGAAGGGTGAGAGGAGATTCATAATAGAAGGTAATAGAAAAGAAAGGGTTTTTTCCCCTCCTGGTTGTGCATTCATTCTTTTAAGAACCATTAGAAAGAAAACTGTGGGGTGCCTGGGTGGCTCAGTTGGTTAAGTGTCCAACTCTTGATTTCAGATCAGGTCATGATCTCTTGGTTCTTGAGTTAGAGCCCCGCATCAAGCTCTGTGCTGACAGTGTGGAATCTGCTTGGGATTCTCTCTCCTGCTGTCTCTGTTCTTCCCTGCTGCATGTGCATTTTCTCTCAAAATAAATACACTTAAAAAAAGAAAGAAAATCATTCTCCTTCTCCTAGTGTGTATCAGGTTACGTACCTGAACAGACTTTATCATATCTCATTAAAATTCTCCTCCCAAAAGAGCATCAGTTGTGAGTAGGTGAACAGAAACCTGTTGTATAAAGAGCTAAATGTACAGAGAAGTACATAAGGTATCTTATAATGTGTGATATTCATCTGATTTTATTCAGTGTGTTATTAAGAGGGACCCCTGTTCCTCAAAAACAGAATTTCCAGAGCTCAAGTCAGAATCCTATCTCCTTAGTGATGGTGGGACCTAGGAAGTGGTGTCACCTCCTTGAGACCCTCCCCTTTTCTGTCAATGGGGGGGGGTAGCAAGGCCTGCTCGATGGGGCTGTTAGGAGGATGACGTGAGATGGTCTGACTGAAGTACTTCCCATAGTACCTGACAAATGACAGCACTGTAAGTTATGATTAGGGCTGGAGAGAACCATCTCAACTGAGAGAGCTAGCACTGTTCCCTTCTGATGATGGCATCACACATTTCAGTTGCTTCTGGGCATGAATATGAATTGACACTTAAAAAACAGGAAGAGGATGAAAAAGCAGATTGGGTTTAATCTATAAAAGGTCTTGAGGGATTGGGTTTAATCTGTGGAAGGCCTTGACCTGAGAAAATACTGGAGTCCAGTGCTTGCCTTGTGTCACAGGGCCCAGATGACGGTGAGTGCTGGCAACCTGACCAGGCCACGTGAACAGGACAGCAGGGCATAAAGGTGCGAGGAGATGGTCGTTTTCAGCTACAGAGATGGCATGAATGGTGACCAGGGGGTAAGACAACATAGTCCACACGGCTACAGGTGTGAAAGTCAAACTCTGTCTTTATTCTTTTACCATTTTATTTGGGATAGGTAGCAGCACTGCCTGGGGAGCTCCTTGGAAGGGGAGGAGAGGGAATCTGTTGGTTGGAAATCTTACCTTTGAGCATCAATTATATCTAATGCCTATTTTCAGCACATTTCATGTTAGACTTTTTGATGGCAAGTCAAGGTGTAGAAGGTAGATGGGCTCAGAGGAAAGGTTCTTTGCAACAGTTCAATGTAGTGGCCAAAAGTTTACTCTTGCATTTCATCATACGTGTACCTTGAAGTTATGTTTTTTGGAACCTGCCTTAAGAAAACACAAACTTTCCAGGTAGCATATAGCTGTCCCCATCTTGCTTGCATCTCTGCCTTGGTTGATGAGATGCCATACTTTGCTGACAGTCACTAGTGGCTCTGCTATTGGTCTGATATGAAGCACATTCATAACTCAGCCATAAAATAGGGCTTTCTAGATAGCCAGATTCTTTCCCAACAGATACCTCTCCACCACCCCTAACTCCACCAAAATGAAGTAGAAGCACATCCTGAGTTGACCACTTTCTCTGGGCCTGGCCAGGCACATAGTAAGAATGTTGGCTGGTGATGGGCTCAAAACACAGCCCACTTGACTGAGCCACGTATATGCTCAGGCTTGACCTACCCTGGCAAAATCTGCAAGGATATTTTTAGACATTTCAAGTGATTGACTCCTCTGAGGAAATGATACATTAAAAAAATATATATATACACACATATTTAATTTTTTAAAACCACAACTGAAAAATTTCTTTGCCAATGGGTAGAATTAAGTCTGACAAGAAACCCTAAGAGTTTTTTTTTTATTAGTACCATTATTGTTTTCTTTGGCTCCATGTATTATATTGGTAAGATGACAAAAAAAAAAAAAAAAAGAAAAGGAAAAAATTGTAAAAAGGCAAATATTTTGTACAAAAATACAAAGTTTTAAAAGCTCTTTAAGTATATTTCATATCATTACTAAGAGTTGGCCTATATATCTGTGTCTGCATATTTTTCTTACATTTGGGATTTTAGAAATGTATGGTACGTTTACACAGTATAGTTCTCCCTAAAGCTCAACAACCAATGATAGTCTTTTTTCTGATTGGAGCAATCCATACTTTGGAAGATGTGATTTGCATAACTGTGCAGTTACTGGCTGAAAAAAATCTATGTGATTCAGTCCATTTGCGTACTGAAAATCAATACATCATACTGGGGGGAACATTTTAGTTCTGAAATCCTTGAGTAAAGGAAGATGGTAAAGATAACTAGCTGTCAATTTTTTCAGTAATTTGTTTTCAGTGCTTTTTTTTCAATCTGGTGAGAAGATGATGCAATCAGAAAGAAGTATCCTTTGCCCTTGAGAACCATCTGAAAATCTGCTCTTGTTATTACATCACAGTCCATTATAATGCAGATGGTGGTACTACAAAAGAGGAAAAATAATGGGCGTTAGTTTTTCTTAAAGAATAACTATGTACAATTAAAAAAAAGGAGCACATATTTTTATAGGAAAGATTCCAAAATACATCAATTATTTTTTTCAAGAAATGCCTATAAGTTCATATCCAGATTAACTAAAAGGTAAATGTCTCCTTTAAGGAGTCCATTCTGGGCTCAACTTAAATCTCAAGTGGCCAAACAAGGCAAACAAATGACAAACCTGGGTCACTTCTCACCCTCTACTGTAATTCTTTTTTTTTTAATTGAATATAACTGACATACAATATTAGTTTCGGGTGTGTAATATGATTTGATATTTGTATACATTGTGAAATGATCACCATAATAAGTCTAGTTAACATTTGTCATCACACACAGGAAAAAAAAAATTACCTTTTCGTTTATATCCAAATTAGCATATAGTGCCATAATGATTTCAGGAGTGGAATCCAGTGATTCATCCTAACGAGTGTTCTCCTTAAGGCCCCTTGCCCATTTAGCACATCCCCCCACCCACAACCCCTCCAGCAACCCTCAGTTTGTTCTCTGTATTTAAGAGTCTCGCGTTTTGTGCCCCTCCCTGTTTTTATATTATTTTTGCTTCTCTTCCCTTATGTTCATCTGTTTTGTATCTTAAATTCCATGTATGAGTGAAGTCATAAGTATCTTTCTCTAGTTTCACTTCGCATAATATACTGTAGTTCCATTCATGTTGTTGCAAATGGCAAGATTTCATTCTTTTTGACTGCTAATACTCCATTTTGTAATATATATATACATATACACACACACACACACACATATATATATGTGTATATATATATATATATATATATACATACATACATACATACCACATCTTCTTTATCCATTCATCTGTTGATGGACATTTGGGTTCTTTCCATACTTTGGCTATTGTTGATAGTGCCACTATAAACATTGGGGTGCATGTGTCCCTTTGAAACAGCATACCTGTATCCTTTGGATAAATACCTAGTAGTGCAATAGCTGTGTCATAGGGTAGTTCTATTTTTTTTTAATCTAAAAAATTTTTTTTAATGTTTATTTATTTTTGAGAGAGAGAGAGAGTGTGAGTGGGGGAGGAGCAGAGAGAGGGAAACACAGAATCTAAAGCAGGCTCCAGGCTCTGAGCTGTCAGCCCAGAGCTTGATGCAGGGCTCAAACTCACGAACCGTGAGATCATGACCAGAGCTGAAGTCGGACACTTACCGACTGAGCCACTCAGGTGGCCCAGGGTAGTTCTATTTTTCATTTGCTGAGGAACCTCCATACCATTTTTCAGAGTGGCTGCACCCCACCAGCAGTGCAAAAGAGATCCTCTTTCTCCACATCCTCACCAACATCTGTTGTTGCCTGAGTTGTTAATGTTAGCCATTCTGACAGGTGTGAGGTGGTATCTCAGTTTGTATTTCCCTGATGATGAGTGATGTGGAGCATTTTTTCATGTGTCGGTTGGCCATCTGGATGTCTTCTTTGGAGAAGACATATTCATGTCTTTTGCTCATTTCTTCACTGGATTGTTTTTTTGGGTGTTGAGTTTGATAAGTTCTTTATAGATTTTGGATCCTAACCCTTTATCTGATATGTCGTTTGCAAATATCTTCTCCCATTCTGTTAGTGGTTTTATCTTTTTGCTAATTAAACAGCTTTGCTGTGCAGAAGCTTTTTATCTTCATGAAGTCCCAATAGTTCATTTTTGCTTTTGTTTCCCTTGCCTCCGGAGACATGTTGAGTAAGAAGTTGCTGTGGCCAAGATCAAAGAGGTTTTGCCTGCTTTCTCCTCGAGGATTTTGATGGCTTCTTGTCTTACATTTAGGTCTTTCATCCATTTTGAGCTTATTTTTGTGTATCGTGTAAGAAAGTGGTCCAGGTTCATTCTTCTGCATGTCACTGCCCAGTTTTCCCAACACCATTTGCTGAAGAGACTGTCTTTATTCCATTGGATAGTCTTTCCTGCTTTGTCAAAGATTAGTTGGCCATATGTTTGTGGGTCCATTTCTGGGTTCTCTATTCTGTTCCATTGATCTGTGTGTCTGTTTTTGTGCCAGTACCATACTGTCTTGGTGATTACAGCTTTGTAAAACATCTTAAAGTCTGGAATTGTGATGCCTCCAGCCTTTGTTTTCTTTTGCAGGATTGCTTTGGCTATTTGGGGTCTTTTCTGGTTCCATACAAATTTTAGGTTTTGTTTTTTTTTTTAAGCTCTGTGAAGAATGCTGATGTTATTTTGATAGGGATTGCAATGAATATGTACATTGCTTTGGGTAGTATCGACACTTAACAATATTTGTTCTTCCAGTCCATGAGCATGGACAATTTTTGCATTTTTTTGTCTTCTTCAATTTCTTTCATGAGCTTTCTATAGTTTTCAATGTATAGATTTTCACCACTTTGGTTAGGTTTATTCCTAGGTATATTATGGTTTTTGGTGGGAAAAAATTTTTTTATGATGGCTTTTTTATGTTTATTTATTTATTTTGAGAGAGAGAGAGCACAAGCCGGGGGGGGGGGGGGAGAAAGAGGGAAAGAGAGAATCCCAAGCAGTCTTTGCACTGTCAGTGCAGAGCCCAATATGGGGCTCAAACTCCTGTATCGTGAGATCATGACCTGTGCCGAAATCTGGAGTCCAATGCTTAACCAACCGAGCTACTCAGGTGCCCCTAAGTTTTTATTTTAATTCCAGTTAACATATAGTATTACATTAGTTGCAGGTGTATAGTATAGTGATTCACCCAGGGCCCATCATGAGAAGTCCACTCTTTAATCCCCATCACCTATTTCACCCTCCCACCACCAACTTCCCCTCTGGTAACCATCAGTTCTCTATAGTTCAGAATCTGTTTCTTGCTTTCTCTCTCTCTCTCTCTCTTTCCCTTCGTTCATTTGTTTCTTAAATTTCACATATGAGTTCAATCATATGGTATTCTTCTCTGACTTATTTCTCTGAGCATTATATCCTCTAGCTCCAGCCATATCATTGCAAATGGCAATATTTCAGTGTTTTTAATGGCTGAATAATATTCCTTTGTATTTATATATATACTGCACATTTATCCATTCATTAATCAATGGACACTTGGGCTGCTGTTGTAAATAATGCTGCAATAAACATAGAGGTGCATATGTATTTCTGAGGTAGTGTTTTCATGTTTTTCAGATAAGTGGCCAGAAGTGGAATTATTGGATAATATGGTAATTGTATTTTTAATTTTTTAGGAATCTCTATGCTGTTTCCCATAGTGGCTGGTATATTCCTACCAACAGTGTACATGGATTTCCTGTTTTCCACATCCTTGCCAGCACTTGTTTATTTCTTTCTGAGCACAGCCATTCTAACAGGTGTGAAGTGATAGCTCATTGTGGTTTTGATTTGCATTTCCCTGATGATTGTGATGTTGAGCACCTTTTCATGTACCTGTTGGCCATTTGTATATCTTCTTTGGAAAAATATCTTATTCAGGTCCTTTGACCCCTTTTAAATTGGGTTATTTGGCTTTTTGCTAATGAGTTGTTTGAATTCCCTTATGTATATTGGGTATTGACAACTTGTCAGATATATGATTTGAAAATATCTTCTACCATTCCACGGGTGGCTTTTTTTATCCTCATGGTTTTTATTCAAATCTTTTTAAAAAATTTATTTTTATCCCCGTATAGTTAACAATGTTATATTAGTTTCAGGTGTACAATATAGTGATTCAATAATGCTATACATTGCCCAGGGCTCATCATGATAAATATACTCTGTAATCCCCATCTTCTATTTACCCATCCCCCAACCCATCTCCCTTATGGTAACCATCAGTTTGTTCTCTATAATTAAAGAGTCTGTTCCTTGGTTTGTCTCTCTCTCTTTTCCCTTTGTTCATTTGTTTTGTTTCTTAAATTCCACATGAGTATAATCATATGGTATTTGTCTTCACTTACTTCACTAAGCATTACATTTTCTTGCTCCATGCATGTTACTGCAAATGGCAAGGCTTCATTCTTTTTTTTATGGCTGAATCGTAAATATACACCACATCTTTTTTATCCATTCATCTATGAATAGACGCTTGGGCTGCCTTTTCATTTTTTTGATGGTTTTCTTTGCTGTGCAGAAGCTATTTAGTTTGCTGTAGTCCCATTTGTTTATTTTTGCCTCTGTTGCCTTTGCTTGTGGTGTTAGATTCAAAAAAGTCATTACCAAGACTGATGCCAAGGAGATTACTATGTTTTCTTCTAGGGGTTTTATGGTTTCAGGTCTTAAATTCTTAATTCATTTTGAGTTAACTTTTGTGTATTGTGTACATTTCATTCTTTTGCACATGGCTGACCAGTCTGCTTAACACTATTAAAGAGACTGTCCTTTTGCTGTTGTATATTGTTGGCTTTTTTGTCAGTTAATTAATGATATATGTGTAGGTTTATCTGTGGGCTGTCTATTCTGTTACATTGATCTATGTGTCTGTTCTTATGCCAATACCATACTCCTTACTATTAATTCAATCTTACTACTAATCTGTCAGTTCACATATTCTGTTTTCTTTGTTATTCAGTCTTGGTAGGTTTATGTTTCTAAGAATTTATCCATTTTTTTCTAGGTTGTCAAATTTGTTGTCAGTAATTATTCATAATAGTCTCTTATGATCCTTGTATTTCTGTGGTATCATTTGTAATATCTCTAATTTCTGATTTTCCTTAAGTGAGTCCACTCTCTTTTTTTCTTGAAACTAGATAAAGTTTTGTTGATTTTATCTTTTAACGAACTCCCATTTTCACTGAGCTTTTATATTGTCTTCTTAGTCTGTATTTTATTCCTTTCTGTTTTGCTTTTTATTTCCTACCTTCTACTAACTTTGGACTTCATTTTCTAGTTCCTTGAGGTGTAAAACTATGTTATCTGACTTTTTCTTGTTTATGGAGGTGGGCATTTATTGCTATGAACTTTTCCCTTAGAACTCCTTTTGTTGCATCCTATAACTTTTGGTATGTTCTATTTCCATTTTCATTTGTCTCAAAGAATTTTTTGATCTTTCTTTTGATTTCTTCTTTGAGTAATTGGTAGTTTAGTAGCATGTTGTTTAATCTTCACATATTGGTGAATATCCCAGTTTTCTTCTTACAACTGATTTCTAGTTTCATACCTTTATGGTCAGAAAAGATGTCTGGTAGGATTGCAATCTCCTTAAATTTATTGAAATTTACTGTTTTGTGGCCTAATATGTGATCTATTCTGAAGAATGCTGCATGTTCAGTTGAGAAAAATATGTGTTCTGTTGCTTTAGGATGGAGTGTTCTGTAAATGTTGGTTAAGTCCTTCTGATCTTAAGGCTGATGATTCCTCATTGATTTTATTGTCTGGCTGATCCATCTATTTATGTAAGTGGGGTATTAAAGTCCCCTGCTATTATTCTATTGCTGCCTATTTCTCCCTTTAGGTCTGTTAATATGTGTTTCATATATTTAGGGGCTTCTATATTGGGTCCGTAAATATTTACAAATGTTATATCCATTTGTTGGATTGACCCCTTTGTTATTATCTAATGCTCTTCTTTGTCTCTTGTACAGTCTCTGTTTAAAGTCTGTTTGGTCTGATATAAATACAGCAACCCCATCTTTTGGCTTGTTTTCATGGTGTATCGTTTTCCATCCCTTCACTTTCAGTCTGTGTGTATCTTTATGTCTGAAGTGAGTCTCTTTTTGGCAGCATATACATGGGTCTTGTTTTCTTATCCATTCAGCCACTTTGTGTCTTTTGATTGGAGAATTTAATCCATTTAAAGCAACTGTTGATAGGTGTGTACTTACTGCCATTTAAAAAGTTGCTTTTTAAAGGGAATTAAAAGCAAAAATGAACCACTGGGACCTTATGAAGATAAAACTTCTGCACAGCAAAAGAAACAACAAAACTAAAAGGCAACCAACAGAATGGGAAAAGATATTTGCAAATGACATATCGGACAAAGGGCTAGTATCCAAAATCTATAAAGAACTCACCAAACTCCACACCCGAAAAACAAATAACCCAGTGAAGAAATGGGCAGAAAACGTGAATAGACACTTCTCTAAAGAAGACATCCAGATGGCCAACAGGCACATGAAAAGATGCCTAACGTCCCTCCTCATCAGGGAAATACAAATCAAAACCACACTCAGATATCACCTCACGCCAGTCAGAGTGGCCAAAATGAACAAATCAGGAGACTATAGATGCTGGAGAGGATGTGGAGAAACGGGAACCCTCTTGCACTGTTGGTGGGAATGCAAACTGGTGCAGCCACTCTGGAAAACAGTGTGGAGGTTCCTCAAAAAATTAAAAATAGACCTACCCTATGACCCAGCAATAGCACTGCTAGGAATTTACCCAAGGAATACAGGAGTACTGATGCATAGGGCACTTGTACCCCAATGTTTATAGCAGTACTCTCAACAATAGCCAAATTATGGAAAGAGCCTAAATGTCCATCAACTGATGAATGGGTAAAGAAATTGTGGTTTATATACACAATGGAGTACTACGTGGCAATGAAAAAGAATGAAATATGGCCCTTTGTAGCAACGTGGACGGAACTGGAGAGTGTTATGCTAAGTGAAATAAGCCATACAGAGAAAGACAGATACCATATGGTTTCACTCTTATGTGGATCCTGAGAAACTTAACAGAAACCCATGGGGGAGGGGAAGGAAAAAAAAAAAAGAGGTTAGAGTGGGAGAGAGCCAAAGCATAAGAGACTCTTAAAAACTAAGAACAAACTGAGGGTTGATGGGGTGGGAGGGAGGGGAGGGTGGGTGATAGGTATTGAGGAGGGCACCTTTTGGGATGAGCACTGGGTGTTGTATGGAAACCAATTTGACAATAAACTTCATATATTGAAAAAAAATAAAATAAAAAATAAAAAGTTGCTTTTTAGTTGTTTTATAGTTCCTTTCTAGTCCTTTCTTCTCTTCCTTTGTGATTTTATGACCTCCCCTACTGGTGTGCTTAGATTCTTTATCTATCAACTATAGGTTTTTGCTTTGTGGTTACCATGAGGCTTACATACAACTACTTAGCAGTCTATTTTAACTTGGTAACAAGTTTGCTTTCTAAAGCTCTACAGTTTTATTCCCACTTCCCACATTTTATTTTTTTGAGGTCCCATTTCATATATTTTTATCTTGTGTATCCTTAATTATTGTATAGTTATTTTTATTACTTTTGTCTTTGAAATGACTAATCCACCACCTTTACTATTTACCTTTACCATTAAAGTTTATACTTTGGTGTGTTTTCTTGTTCCTAATTAGCACCCCTTTTTCAGCTTCAAGAAGTCCCTTCGACATTTCTTGTAAGGCTGGTTTAGTGGTGATGAACTCTGTTAGCTTTTGATTATCTGAGAAACTCTATCTCTCCTTCAATTCTGAATAACTTTGCCAGGTAGCGTATTCTTGGTTGGAAGTTCTGTTCTTTGAGCATTTAAAAAAATATTCTTTGAATATATAATGCCACTCCCTTCTGTCTTGCAAAGTTTCTGCTGAAAAATCTGATAGTCCTATGGGGGTTCCCTTGTACATAACAAGTTTTTCTCTTGTTTCTTTTAAAATTGTCTCCTTGTCTTTAACTTTTGACGTTTCAATTGTAATGTGTCTTGGTGTTGGTCTCTTTGGGTTCATCTTCTTTGGAACTCTCAAGGCATCCTGAATCTGAATGTCTATCTCCTTCTGTAGGTTAGGGAAGTTTTCTGCCCACCCCCTTTTCTCCTTCTACAACCCTTATAATGTGATGTTAGTATACTTGATGTTGTCCTATAAATCCCTTAAGGTATCTTCACTTTTTTCCATTCTCTTTTTTTGTTACTCTACTTTGGTGAGTTCCACTGTCCTGTGAATTCACTGATCCTTTCTTCTGCTTCATCTATTCTGCTGTTCAACCCCTCTAAGATATTTTTTCAGTTCTGTTGTTATATTCATCAGCTCTGTGACTTCTGTTTGGTATTTTCTATCTCTCTGGAAGTTCTCATCATGTTCATCCATTCTCCCAAGTTCAGTGAGCATCTTTTTAAATAATTATCACTGAGGTATAATTGACATACAAGGTTATATTAGTTTCAGGTATACAATATATTGATTTGGCAATTCTATACATTATTTAATGTTCTCTATGATAAGTATAATCATCTGTCACCATATGATGTTCTGACAATGTTACTGGCTATATTCCCTATGCTGTACTTTTCATTTTGGTGACTTATTTACATTATAATTGTAAGTTTGTACCTCTTAATCTTCTTTATCTATTTTGCCCATCCCTCCAAACCACCAATTTGTTTTCTGTAATTAAGAGTGTTTTTCTTTGTTCATTTGCTTCGTCTTTTAGATTCCATATAAATGAAATCATATGGTATTGGTCCTTCTCTGAATTATTTCACTTAACTTAATGCCCTCTAAGTCCATCCATGTTGTTGCAAACAGCAAGATTTCATTCATTTTTTATGGCTGAGTAGTATTCCTCTGTGTGCATGTGTGTGTCTCTCTCTCTCTCTCTCTCTCTCTCTATATATATATATGCATGCACACACACACATCTTTATCCGTTTATCTATCAATGGACACGGAGTTGCTTCCATATTTTATCTATTGTAAACAATGCTGCAGTAAACATAGAGAGTGCATATATTTTTTCAAGTCAGTGCTTTCTTTTTCTTTGGGTAAATAGTAGTGGAATTGCTGGATCATATGGTAATTCTATTTATCATTTCTTGAGGAATCTCCACACTGCTTTCCACAGTGGTTGCACCAATTTACATTCCCAACACTGTGCACAAGTGTTCCCTTCTCTCCACATTCTCACCAACACTTGTTATTTCTTATCTTTTTAATGTTTATTTTTGAGAGAGAATGAGAGCAGGGAGGGGCAGAGAGAGAGAGGGGGTTTGAGGATCTGAAGTGGGCTCTGTGCTGACAGTGGATGCTTAACCAACTGAGCCACCCAGGTGCCCCTATTTCTTGTCTTTTTGATACTAGCCCTGGCTATTCTGACTGGGGTGATGTGACATCTCCTGATGGTTTTGATTTGCATTTCCCTGATGATCAGTGATGTTGAACACCTTTTCATGTGTCTGCTGGCCATGTGCATGTCTTCTTTGGCAAAATGTCTATTCAGGTCCTCTATCCATTTCTTAGTCAAAAAAAATTTTTTTTTTGGTGCTGAGTTGTATAAGTTCTTTATAGTTTTTGTATATTAACCCCTTAGATATATTATTTGCAAATATTTTCTCTCATTTACTAGGCTTTTAGTTTTACTGATGGTTTCCTTTTCTGGCTCTTTAAAGGTGGGGATTCAGTTTCCTATTGCCCTCCAGCTTCCTGGGGTTTTAGCCCCACTGATGTGATGTCCCTCCCATTTTCAGTTAGTCATAGTCAGGGTTTGGTTTCCAACTACATCTCTGTCCTTCCTACCTTTTATGATGCGGCCTCCTAGGATTAGTTATGAAAAGTCTGTTTTGCCACTTTTCAGGTTGTTTTCAGAGTTAAGTCACATGATGGTAGTTGCTATCTTGGTGTGCCCTTGCAACAAGGTGAACTCAGGATCCTCCTACTCTGCCATCTTCCCTGGTGTTCCAGTTAGCATCTTTATGACCATTACTATGAGCACTTTATCAGGTGTATTACTTATCTTCATTTTATGAAGGTTTTCTTTCCCCTGAAGTTTTATCTTGTTCTTTTGTTAGGAATATTTTCCTCTGTTTCTTCATTTTGCTTGACTCTCTCTGTTGGTTTCTATGTATTAGAGGAAACAACCACCTCTCCCAGTCTTTTTTTTTTTTTTTTTTAATTAAAAAAAATTTTTTAAATTTAAATCCAAGTTAGTTCACATGTAGTGTAATCATGATTTCAGGAACAGAATTTAGTGATTCATCATGAGCACACAGTGCTCATCCCAACAAGTGCCCTCCTTAATGTCCATCACCCATTTAGCTCATCCCCCCACCGAACTCCTCTCCAGCAACCCTGTTTGTTCTCTGTATTAAAGAGTCTCTCACAGTTTGTCTCCCTCTCTGTTTTTATCTTGTTTTTGCTTCCCTTCCCCTATATTCATCTGCTTTCTTAAATTCCACATATGAGTGAAATCATATGATATTTGCTTTCTCTGACTTATTTCGCTTAGCATAGTACACTCTAGTTCCATCTACATTGTTGCAAATGGTAAGATTTCACTTTTTTTGATCACCGAGTAATGTTACATTGTGTGCGTGTGTGTGTGTGTGTGTGTGTGTGTGTGTGTGTGTGTATGTATATATATGTAGCACATCTTTATCCATTCATCAGTTGATGGACATTGGGGTTCTTTCCATACTTTGGCTATTGGTGATAGTGCTACTAGAAACCTTGGGGTGCATGTGCCCCTTCGAATCAGCGTTTTTGTATCCTTTGGATAAATATCTAGTAGTGCAATGGTTGGGTCATAGGGTAGTTATGTTTTTAATTTTTTGAGGAACATCCATACTGTTTTCCAAAGTGACTGCACCAGTTTGTATTCCCACCAGCAGTTCAAAAAGAAAAAGAAAATTTCCTTTTCTCTGCATCCTTGCCAACATCTGTTGTTTCCTGAGTTGTTAATTTTAGCTATTCTGACAGGTGTGAGGTGTTGTCTCATTGTGGTTTTGATTCCTATTTCCCTAAGAATGAGTGATGTGGAGCATCTTTTCATGTATCTGTTGGCCATCTGGATGTCTTCTTTGGAGAAGTGTCTATTCATGTCTTTTGCCCATTTCTTCACTGGATTATTTGTTTTTGGGTGTTGAGTTTGATAAGTTCTTTATAGATTTTGGATACTAACCCTTTATCTGATACGTCGTTTGCAAATATCTTCTCCATTCCATTGGTTGCCTCTTCGTTTTGCTGACTGTTTCCTTTGCTGTGCAGAAGCTTTTTATCTTGATGAGGTCCCAATAGTTCATTTTTGCTTTGTTTCTCTTGCCTCCAGAAACATGTCTCGTAAGAAGTTGCTGCACCCAAGGTCAGAGGTTGTTGCCTGTTTTCTCCTCTAGGATTTTGTTGGCTTCCTGTCTTACATTTAGGTCTTTCACCAATTTTGAGTTTATTTTTGTGTATGGTGTAAGAAAGTGGTCCAGGTTCATTCTTCTACATGTCACTGTCCAGTTTTCCCAACACCATTTGCTGAAAAGACTGTCTTGATTCCATTGGATATTCTTTCCTGCTTTGTCAAAGAATTGTTGGCCATATGTTTGTGGGTTCATTTCTGGGTTCTACTCTGTCCTATTGATCTATGTGTCTGTTTTTGTGCCAGTACCATACTGTCTTGGTGATTACAGCTTTGTAATACAGCTTGAAGTATGGAATTGTGATCCCTCCAGCTTTTTCTTTTTCAACATTTTTTCTGGTTCCATACAAATTTTAGGATTGTTGTTTCTAGCTCTGTGAAAAATGCTGGTGTTATTTTGATAGGGATTGCTTTGAATGCGTAGATTGTTTTGGGTAGTATCAACTTTTAACAATAGTTGTTCTTCCAATCCATGAGCATGGAATGTTTTTCCATTTCTTTTTGTCTTCTTTAATTTCTTTCATAAGCTTTCTACCTTGTGTAGGCAGACACACATTGGAAGTCAGACATTCAGGCAATAGTGTTTAAAATATGCAAATATATACAGTCCTGTGGGACCATGAGTATAAGGTCTGCTGGCCACCAGAGCCAGGTGATCTGAAGGTGTACCCTCAGTGGCAGTTGCAAAAACCAAGGCTCTACGTGAGTATACAAGCTCCTTTCTGGGAGATACCAGTGGGCTTTCATGAGGCACAGGGAGAGTACAAAGTATCCCCCAGCCTCTGTTCCCTAGGAGCACCTCAGATGTGTGCCAAACCTGATAGGTTCCCTAGCCCACCACACATGTGTAAGAGCTGTCCTGGGTACCTAGCCCACCAGGAGATTCTGGTGCTCTGGAGCACAGCAGAGAGGATGGAGATAGTGACTGCCCTCTGAGGAGAGGTCTCTGGAATGCTTACAATCAGTCCTTAGATACGTGCTTAATTATAAGCCTGTGCCTCCAGCTGCAGCCATGATGATAAGCTAACAGGCATCTTTCACAGATAGACTGAGCTTCTGGGACTGTTACCTGTTGCTGTGCCCTGGGGGTGGTTGCTGTTTAACAACTCTTTCTCTGTTGGTATAGTCCTGTGGGACCCATGTCCACTGATACCAAGTCATGTAGAACTGTCCCCTGGTGGCAGCTGCAAAAATTAGGGCACCAGACAAGGGTCTAAGCTCCTCTTTGGGAGACACTGATGAATCTGAGTGACTCTGAGGGAGAGGGCAAAGACTGAATCCACCAGCCTCTGTTCCTGAAGAACATATGTATAGGCTCCTAGATGTGTGCCAAACCAGAGGCCTGTTCCTTAGGCTCCTGGACAAGCAAATAAGGCTTCTTTCACGGAATGACTGAGGGTGTCTTGCAGCCTGCTGTCTGTGCAGTGTCCTGGGGCAGTAGTCTGTCAAGAATGGTCTGATTGCTACAGTCCCATAGAACCCAGGAACCCAAGTCTCCCCGGCCTCCAGAGCTGGGTGATCAAGGGCAGTCCCATGGGCAAAAACCAAGGCACCAGACATTTATCTAGGAGATACTGGTGCCGTGGAGCAAGGCCGAGGGAGAGAGTAAGGATGGTGCCTGTCAGGTCTCAGACAGTATTCCACCAGGCTCCTAGATACGTATGTTAAGTTAGATGCCTGCCCCCAGCCCTATGCTTTAATATAAGCAAATGAGCTTCTTTCATGTAAATTCTGGGTGCAGTTGACTGCCTGTGAATTGGGCCGTGGGGTGGGTGAGTCCAAGTGTGCAGGCCCTTTAAGACCCCATTTCTCAGTTTGCTATAGCCTTGTGGGTCTCATGGATACAAGCCCCTTTGGTTTTCAAAGCTTGAGGTTTTGGGGGCTTGTTTCTCAGGTGCAAGTCTTAAAACTTGGGGTACCGGATGTAGGGTTCTCCTCCGGAAGAAGCTCTGGGTTTTGAGCTCCCCTCTGACTGAGGTGTCACTGTGCAGGAGGGTGGGATTTATGGCAAGATTGTGTCCCCGCCTCTCCTACCCGCTTCGATGTGGTTTTTGTTCTTGTTTGCCTCATGTGTAGCAGTTGCTCGGCCAGGCTTTAAGTTTTTTTCGGAGGCAGTTATTCCATATGTAGCTGTAGACTTGGTGTGTTTGTGGGACATGCCATCATGAATTGGAAGGGGTCATTTCTTGTTTAGATATTTGTAGTTGTCCCCTGGAACTGATCAGGCTGGGAGTTCTTTGTGAGTCTCAAGACCTGTGGCACTGGAGACTAGTGCCTGGTATTCAATAAATGTTGAATGGATGTATGGATAACTTGTGTCCTGGTTACTGTCAATAATGGTTTGAGCAAATGTATTTGAGGTTTTTGTTTACCACCACCGTTTTTATAAAGGCTTTATGAGATGTAATTCACGTATAAATTTTACCCATCTAAAGTATACAATTCAGTGGCTTTTAGTATATTCAAAGATGTGTAAAATTTAGAAATATCTAATTTTAGAACATATCATCACCCCCAAAAGAAATCCATACTCATGAGGATTCACTCCTCATTCCCTCCTTCCCCCACCATAAATGTTTAAATCTAGGTCTGATGAAGAAAACTAAGACACCCATTCTGAAAAGGGTCATGTATTAAATGAAACTTTAGATAGGTATCTTTTGTAATTAAAAAAAAAAACAACGTATACACAAAAGGCTCTTAGTCTATACCCCCGAAAAGCTTCTAAGCTGATCTCCCTCTATTATCAGGCATAGCATCTGGCTCATAGTAGATGCTCAGTAAATACGCATGGAATTGAATGCTTAGTCACCTAAATTGTCCACGTATGAAACTATAAAACTGATGATAACACTGGTACCATATTTATTAACTGACAATATTATGAGATAGTGACCTAGAACAGTTAATCTGATATTTACTTCCTAGAAGTTAGGCACATTTATTAACTTGTTTAAACTCTCATGAAAACCCCACGAAGAGGATACTATTATTATTTCCCTAAGGTTAACAAGCTGCCCCACCGGTAAGAGGCAGAACCACAGGCTGTAGAACCTGACTGCAGAGTCCGCATTTAGAGCCCTTCTACTCCTCACATCTCACCCTTTGACAGAATATAAGCTGTGCAGCTCGCTCTTCAGTCCCCTCTCCTGCTTACCTGTCTCTCTGTCTTTTTCGCAAATGAAGTTATTGATGTCTTCACACTGGAAGTCATTCCACTGCCCAGCATAAATCAGCCCAGCACAGTCTTCTCCTGGCCCATGGCCATGACCCCAGTTATCTGGCTGTCCAGCTTTCCAATTTCTTTTAACAAAACAGAAATGGAGTGTTATTTGCAAGTCATGCAGAAGTTTTTTTTACCCAAGAGCAGCATATAAATATAAAAAACGTAACTGAAGCCATGTCATTTGTCCTGGAATAAAAATACACTGTTTAAAAAGCTGTGCCTGCTCTTAGAATAAAAAGCAGCTGTTTTGCAGAGTGGTGTGTGATGCAGCATCTCCCTGTGGGCTTGTTATCTTTGAATGAAATCAACTCATTGAGCTGCTTCATCACAATGCTGAGGGAGTAAATCCTTCGGCAACATAGTTAGATGAGTAACTTTCCAGTGTGTACTGGAATTCTGACTTCTGGGCGTGTGTGAATATGTGTGTGAATATATATGCACGCTGAGGACATGATACACACATACACAGTCTCTCTCACTCTTATGGGAGCCCAGAGGAATCCTTGTGCATCTTGATTCCTTGCCTCTGACAAGTCAAAGCATCACACAGAGAAAGTGAGGGACCGCCAATATCCACATTTACGAGAATTTACAATTACAAACCCTTGGTTATGGGTTGTCTGGCTAAGCTGCAGATAGTTGACTGCTTTAGAAAGAAGTAGTAATTGAATCTTACTGAAAATGACTCAGACATTTCACTGCCTTTTTGGGGAGGGAAATTCTCAAAAACATATTTTCTTCAGGAGTTCACTGGGGGCTTGTTAACTTGGATGCCGCAGCTTAAAATACCACTTTGTCAGAGTTCACTGTTCTTGATTGTCTTTCTGTGCAATAAATTAGTTGTGCTTCCAGGACTCAAAACTTGAGAGCTCAATTTTCTCTAAGAAGCAGGTTCCTGCACAGAAATTTGTGGTTACTGCCTGAGAAGACAAGCTTGCCTTGCGTGGAGGGTCTAAAAAAACATGTGCAGCAGAAGGCTCTTCCCATAAATGACTCACTACCCCATCAGCCACAGGGTGTCCTAGGGTAATCTGAGGATAGAGCCCATATTGCTCTACATCTTTTCACAATAGGACCAGTAAGACTAGAGGGCAGTGGGAAATGACAGGTGAAATTTACAATTAAAAGGTGGGGAAACAAGGCAGAATTGACTCCCCACACCATATAATTCATATATATGTAAATGTATATAATATATAATATAAATGTATATAAAATATATATATGTACACAGACATATATATGGATCCATATATATATATATATATATATATATATATATATATATATATGGATTTTTAAAAAATGTAAAGTGACCTCACTTAAATAAATCTAGTGATAAACAGATAATTTAGACAAAACCATCAACTAAAAAGAATAAAAATGGGATGATACTTAGGAGGGAGTGTTAGAAATATTCATTCACACATTCACTCAACAGATATCCAGACAGTACCTACTATGTGCCAGGGATGATGCTACATGATGGCAGCACAGCATGTGGGTTAGGGTTGGGTTGGGGTTAGAGAGAATTCCCTCCCTTGGAGAACTTATGTAATAGGCAACAAACAAGTGAATTAAAAATCTCAGACTGCCGCAGTGATTGGGCCAAAGACAGATGAAGTTAGAAGGAAAAATAGTTTACTTTCACGTCTGCTTTTTTTGTATATTTCCATCCACCCTGTAGGACCCTTCAGCAATGTCAACAATGCCTGAGCAGTTTGATCCTGTTGGTGTACATTTGGTTAATTTCTGTCAGTAACATGAAGGGGTTTTATTCCAATTTTGTTTATAGAATTTGAGGTCTGTAATTCCTGAATGTATAATGATGGGACATTTGATATTCTTTATCTCAGTTAATTGGGAAGTTGTATAAATAGGAGTTCTGAAAGAAGACCTGCTTAGTATCTTTCCCCTGCATTTACTTCAAGTTAAATAGATAAAAGGGATTTCTAGACTAGACCAAAAGATAAGTTAAAGATAAGAGACAGCCTTTATCAGGGTGCCTGGGTGGCCCAGTTGGTTGAGCCTCTGACTCTTGATCTTGGCTCAGGTCATGATCTCATGGTTTGGTTCCTGAGTTCAAGCCCCACATCAGGCTCTGTGCGGATGGTGCCTGATTGGGATCCCCTCTCTCCTCTCTGCCCCTCCCCCGCTTGTGTGCTCGCTCACACTCTCTCTCAAAATAAACAAACTTAAAAAAATTACAAAAAAGAGATAACCTTTATCACCATTCTCCATTATTTTTTAAGTCATTGGAATTCTCTGCATATGGTACTCAAGTTTTTCCTTTGGGACTAGAAGTAGAATGCAGTTCTGTGGGTATGAGTGTGTGACTTAGGTGATACTAGTGTGGATGGGCGGTGAGGTAACCTGAAGCCAGGCTCCAGGGGGCAATTTGTCTTTCACCCAGTCTCAAAATATATCTTTGGAAAAGCCAAATCACATGGAGTGATTTGTAGCAAAACCCCAAGCCTGCATGCTTGTCATTAAACAGAATAGAACATGTCAGATAAAGAGAGCATATATAGTTTAGAGAAGAATTTCAGGTTACACTGCGCCTTAACTTCCTTTACAGGTAGATTCTGGAAAGAAGATGGCTGAAGGATGGGCCCCAAGTCCCTGAATCCCATATTATAACACATATCCCAACACACATTTGTACCTGGACAGCATTCTCTAAGTACTCCAGGGACCTTGGAAGCACTTGGACTCACTGCTCTTGTCAGCTGGAAACACACCAGCACATCAGCTAGTGGGTGTGAATTCCCTCACCCAGGGTTTTGGTTTCTCCTAATGGTGGCAGAGCACAAAGTCTCAATCTTGGGAATAGCCCCTTCCAACCTCACGACTTAGTACTTTCTCATCAACCACAAGACTGAGGCCTCATGGCCAAGAAACTTCTGCTGGTAAGAGCCTGGCCTCAAAACAGGAAAATCTTAGTAGTGAGAAGTATTACTTTGCTGTAGAATGTTCTCCCGATACCAGGGTCTATATAGGTTTCTCTCTGGTGGCCTAAGCCAATGCCACTCTGACAGAAACATGAAGCGTCAACCAGAGTTTTTAGTGAATTAGATGACTCTGAAGGTTCCCTTCTGGTCTCCACCATTCTATGGCTCTACAGTCTAAAAACACAATATGTAATATTATAACGGAACAGTCTACATGGACAGAGGCAACCCAGGTTTTATCTTTGCAATGCAGAGATGAGAGTGTTACACATAACAGCATATTCCCACCAAATGAGGTTCTGCTCAGGGGACTAAGAAGTGGACAAGAGGAATAGAGGAACTTCAAGTGTGTTTTGGGAAGCCCTCAGGAAGATACTCACATCTTTGGTGATCTAAGTAAGGTGGGCAACAGCAAGCAGAGCGCACTGGAAAAGGCCTTACAAGGCTCCCTTTGGGTTGTGCTCTGGGCCAAGTCAGTGGGCAGAACCTACATGCCACTTGTGTCTGATTCCTGCACTTGTACCAGGCAGCCTCTGTAAACAGTGATGATCTCTGCCAAACAACGTACTTGCATGTATTACATCCAGAGTAGAAAGATCAGCTTTGATGTGTTCCTAGGCTCACTGATCCTTTCTTTCATGTGTCTGTGTTCTGATTCACTGCTTTCCAGTCATTATTGTTTCCTTCCTTCTACTTATTTTGGGATTGACTTGCTTTTCTTCTACCCACATAAAGTGGAAGCTTAGATCATGGATTTTCAACTTAAAAACTTTTTTTCAAGGGCTCCTGGGTGGCTCAGTTGATTACGACCTGGCTCAGCTCAGGTCATGATCTCATGGTTGGTGAGTTTGAGCCCCACATCAGGCTGTCTGCTTTCAGAGCAGACCCCGCTTTGGATCCTGACTCCCTCTCTCTGCTCTAACACAGCTCACGCACATGCTCCTTCTCTCTCAAAAATAAACATTAAAAAAAATAAAAAACTTTTTAAAAAAACATGAGTACTTTAGAGGAGTCTAAACACTGTTTTAACTGTATAAATTTTGATGTTATATTTTCATTTTCTTTGAAACATTTGCAAGTTTCCTCTCTGATTTCTTCTTTGATCCATGGGTTATTAAGATGTGTGTTCTTTAATTTACAAATATTTGACAATATTGCAGATATCTTTTTTGCTGTGATTTCTAATTTAATTTTGGTCAGAGAACATACTCTGTATAATTTCAGTTCTTTTTAAATGTATTGAGACTTGTGTGATGGCCCAGCATATAGTTTATCTTGGTGAATGTACCGAATGTGCTTGAGAAGAGTGCATTTACAGCTCTTGGGTGAAACAGTCCATAAACATCAATTAAGTCAAGTTAGTTAATAGTGTCCATCATATCCCTACTGATTTTTCTACTTATTTGCTCTATCAATTACTATAAAGAGAATGTTGAAATCTCCTTTGAAGCCCCACTCTTTGCTGTGTCCACATTTAGGGTTGGTGTGTCTATTTTCTTGATTGTGACATGGTCCTGGAAATCAGACTTTTTTTTACATGAGCAGCAACATGTCTCACTCATTGTTGCCTCTGTACTTTGGAAAAGATCCTCTAGGCCAGCACAGAGGCTGGCTCACAGTGGACTCACCAGGATAATTCACTGAATGTTGACATAGGACTATGGCCCTGGATTCCAATCTCCAGTCAGGGTTTGATGCTGGCCAGGAAAGAAGTTTTCACAGTTCTGTGGTGAAATGAAAAGGACAACTGTGTGTGTGTGTGTGTGTGTGTGTGTGTGTGTGTGTGAGAGAGAGAGAGAGAGAGAGAGAGAGAGAGAGAGAGAGAGAGATGGCCAAGTGTCTTCTTGGAAAGGACTATAGACTTGGTTTTTTAATACCAAGATTTGTTGATAGGCAATTTTTAAAAAACATGTCCTTAAGTGGCAAATAAAATGTTGGCAACGTATTTCAGCCCTCCATTCTTTCCCTTGGAATTATATATGAGTGTGGACCCAAAGCATCTGGGAAACTGTCCTGGGCAGCATCCTGAGCCACCACAGATTGAGGCAGGTCATATATTTTATTAGAAATAAATCTTAGTGCAGGTGTGTATATGACCCAACCCTTTAGCATCTAGCATCCATCCCATGTTTTTACCTTTGCTTTTTGTCTGTTTTTTTTTTTTCCAGCAGTCTTTGTCAACTAGGTCTCAGCATAAAAATGGAGGTGGGGGGGTGGGTAGGCAACAGGCAGGGAGAACCTTTTATCTCTTGTCTATTTCCACTTCAACAGTACCACAAACACCTGAAACAATTTCAAAAGGGCTGTGAGAGTGAGGGTGTGGGTGGGTGTGAAGCTGTGTGTGTTGGAGGAAAATGGTAAGAGGACATCTAGGAGACATGATTGATTCTTCTGCAGCCTGGGCAAGGCACAAAGTTGTGCCTTCACAACCCTGGTTTGGGATCTGAGTGAGATAATTATGTGTGGTATCTGAGTAAGGATATGGTAAAATACATAAATGCTAGGTAGTGTTATTCTGCAATTACTGACTGGTATGAAGATAGTTGAAATTATGACAATAATAGTGATAATACTGATACTAGTAGGTGACATTTCTTGAGCACTTCCCATGAACCAAGTACTGAACTAAACGCTTTATATACATAATCTCATTTAATTTTCACAATACCAACATAGGTCCTTCTGTAATACTCACTGCCAGGTGAAGACATGAGATTTCACATGGTGGAGTAACTGGCAGCTACGAATGCCACGTCAAACCCTGGAACCCAGACCTCACTGCATTGGCTCTTTTTCTAGCTTGAGCAGTGTTTATTATTCTATGTCAAATTAAATTAGCCTTCCATTATTGAGGCCTCATAATATGTCTGCCTAATTTATTCTTGCTTTTAAAACTTGATCCTGGGGACTTTTCACGTACTACATATGTGTTCCTCTGGGTGGAAAACGAGAAGTGCAGTGTGTGCTGTGGTTAGGGTCAGAAGCCAAGGCTCTCAGGAGGCTCCAGGGTGGCTGTGGCTGGGGAGGAGTTCCCAGCAAGGTGTCTGATCATCTAATCCCTCTCAGGTTCCAGGTACTGACACTGGTGCTCTCCTCCCAGTCACCAAATTCCTGCTGGAGCCCGGGGAAGAGGAGAAAAGTTCCCCTTTGGGAGAGTTGGCACAGACAATAATGCTTCAGCTCAATCCATCCCATATGGGCCAATCTAGTTTTTTTCTTGGAGGAAGGCTTAAGATTGAATTTCTCAGTGAGTCTAACCCAGACCTTTTATGCACTTATAGCTGTGAGGAAAGTGGAGAAGGCTGATTTTTTTAAAGCTTGCCCCACCCTTTGTAATGTTTATTTATTTTTGAGAGAGAGAGTGTGAGCAGGGGAGGGACAGAGAGAGAGGGAGACACAGAATCTGAAGCAGGCTCCAGGCTCCAAGCTGTCAGCACAGAGCTCAATGTGGGGCTCAAACTCACGAACCCCAAGATCATGACCTGAGCTGAGGTCGGGTGCTTAACTGACTGAGCCACCCAGGCGCCCCTAACTTTGCCCACCCTTAAAAAAAAACAAAAGATCCTGGCACTCCTGTCTGTTGAAGACAAGATTTATGCTTTATCCTCTAAAGGGAGATGCCTTCCATCTCCACCGCCAACCCTCCCAACTGTTTCGCGTCTCCTGAGTACATCTCTGCCACGCTGGGTGCTCAGGGTGGCTGTCAGCCAATTCCCCGAGCGCCAGGGTGTGGCATAGCTTCCTCTCCCCCAAGGACAGGTGCAGAGGGAGCCGACAGGATATGTGTCAGGCCAGCAGGCAGAAAGCCATTTGCCCTGTGGGCACCGTGAGGCTCGCCTTCGGAGCAGACCTAAAACCTTCTCATGTTCCATCTTGATGTTTGGTCACTGTTTTGTAAAGAAATGGCCTTACTCAGGTTTCTACCTATACCCTCTAATCCTGGTCCCGTGGAAGATTTAAAAGTACAAAGCTAAGCTGCCTGTCTGTCTACCTGTGCACAGGCACACAGAAACATTTTAAAAACTCTCACTGGCTTCTCCACCGCCTCTGGCCCCTGCTTCTCCTCCTTGACAGCTACAGGCTCGGCCTCAATACCTCCGACACCATCTTAGTCCTGAAACACCTCACTGTCTCCTTCCTGGGTGCCATGGTCACTGCTGTCTCCAAACCACGCCTGCTTGAGCCTCTGCAGGTCTGCCTTCTCTTCTCCAGCACAGGAAAGGCTGGTTATTCGGAGGTGAGTTTGCATAAATTCTGCTCCATGTGGTGCAGCTTGTTGCCTATTTTCACATCCATTAGAGGCAAGGCAGGAGTTGGAAGAAGTGAAGTTCAGATTGGCACAATTCAGCCACCATATGACCCTTGGGCAGGATTAGGGAAGGAGCTGACATGACAGCCCCGGGATTGAATTAGGGGCACAGAAGTTCCCATGAGCCTGGGAGTCTGAGCAGGTTTTATAAAGGGCTTCCATTCTTGGTCGTTGCCTTTACAGAACTCAGGTCACGCTGGACTCACAACACACACCTTTGTTCACGGTGCACCTGTCATAAACTTGTAGTTCATAATCACACTCTGGCCAGAAGCCCCGCTGGGGTCAGGGGCAGTGATGGTGCTGTCCTTAAGGGAACTCCCAGCTCTTGTCAGGAACAGGGCTGGGGCAAGTTCTGATCGTGCCTGAAGTAGTCTGGGCTTCCTTATCCTTCAGAGCACCATTCATTTAAGGAGAACACCTCAGTCCAAGTACCATACTGTGAGCTTTTAGGAGTCTCTGACTTTTTTTTCCCCATATAAATGACAAAAATTCACTCCATGAAAAGAAAAAGGAACCTTATGTTATAGCACAGTGATTCTCAAGCACACGTGGAAATACACAACACTTGTACCAGAAGCCTCAGTGTGAGGGGCATCTAGGGCATCGGTGGTTAAAGAAGAAACTGCAGGGGGTCAGGCAAAAGGTGAAAAACAAGAGCAGCCCAAGTCTTCCCAGGGATCTGGAAGGCTCTGAGCACTCACTTGTACTCTGGAGACGTCCCATCCAGCCACTTCCATTCATTTTCGTGCTCCGAGTCTGTGAGGCCGATCCAGTGGCTGTCTCTTCCTACTATCTGCTTTTTTATCCATTGCTGAAAAACAAAACAGTGACAATGTGTTATTATTTTGGGGTCACACATACCTGGGGGAATTCCCCTGTCCCCTGCAGCATTTGGGGGATAAAAGGACATTTAAAAGAGGATGTTTGTTAGAGCACATACATGCTTCTGCTCTCTTTTTTACTGCACCTGTTTTGTTTTGCAGTGTTTTGGGGGCTTTGACACTTTCTCCTCTTATAAGTTTGTAAGTAACGTTTATGGGACGCTTTTCCTCTTGTAAATCACCCAGACAACTCAATGAATCCCACCAGGCTCCATCCCTCTCCATCAGCTGTTGCTCCCATGTTCTAATACTACTAACAACCGTGGCATTATTGAGCTCTTCTTTTGGCCACGTCCCACGTCCAGTGTGTCACATGCCACATGTCTCTAAGCCTTCACAGCAACCTATGTAACCAAGATAGTAAGTGGCTGGGCTGAGATTAGACCCAAGTCTACACAGTCTAAAGCCCAGGCACCTGACTGGATGCTCATTCCTGGCCAGTTATTGCAGGAAACATCTGTTTTCAGGGTTGTGTCTGCTGGAGATACTTAGAGAAAAAGAAGGAGGCCACTGGAGCAGTGTGGCACCAAAGCCCATTGGCATGGTTGCTAGAGGGACCTCAGTTTCAGCCTCAGCTCTGCATTACTTTTTAATCCCATAAATAAAGCCATTGAACCTTGTGGGGCCTCAGTTTTCTTATCTGTAAAAAGGGGATAATAATACCCCCAGGTTCTAAGGTTGTTGTGAGGTGTAAAGGAGAAATGCCTTGTACCGTGCCTGGCACACAGTAGGGGCCTAGGGAGTAGTCAACATCGTTATGTATGGGCTCTACCCCGTGGTCTTCTCTGCTATTCCTGACCCTGCTGAAGCCACAGATCTGGTCCCTTGCACCCACCCCTACAGTGTTCATGCCCCTTTGTTTCTCTCTCCACAGGCGTTTGATGCCAGCCTGCAGGCTTCTTTTCCACATTACGGCTCTTTTGACAGCCACCAGAGGCGGGGTTTGGGGGGAGCCACAGATCTCTGGCTTAATAACGCAGTATCTTCCAGGTATGAAGCAAGAGGACAGAATTCCCGTGCCATGAATGCTTCTTGTCACTGGATAAAGCCCAAATCTCCAGAATGCGGCCTTCTGTGTTTATGTGACTATAGATTCTTGATATCTTTGAATTCCCAGTAAGCATGCAATTTCCAGATGTAAACTATCCTTAAATTATAGTTTTCTCCAAGTATGCTGCAAACATACCTGTTCCTCTCTTGTGTTTATGAAAACAAGATGTGAAGACTTGTCTTCACAGAAAAGTTTTGCATCCTCGAAAATGTCTTTCTCAACCGAAAAATAGTAGCATTTGTCTGTGAAGTTCTTCCAGTGAGGTGGGCAGCCTAGGAATGCAAATGTTTAAGATTATTAATTAGGGGTGCCTGGGTGGCTCAGTCAGTTAAGTGGCCAACTTCAGCTTGGGTCATGACCTTGCAGGTCGTGAGTTCAAGCCCCGCTTTGGGCTCTGTGCTGACAGCTCAGAGCCTGGAGCCTGCTTTGGATTCTGTGTCTCCCTCTCCCTCTGCCCCTCCCTGGCTCATGCTCTGTCTCTGTCTCTCAAAAAATGAATGAACATTAAAAAAAATTTTTAAAAATATTAATGAAAACACAAACACACACACGAAGCACTATGCCTTTCTTCAGTTATATGTCAGAGGCCATGGCTTTGGCCTCACTTCCCTCACAGGCCAGGAGTGAGCAGTTCCAGCGTCTGTGTGTGAGCCTGTGACTGCCCTTGACAGACACCTTGGGAGCTAAGACTGGTCCAGGAGGGCAGGCCACAGAGCACAGAGTAGTCAAACCTACGTAGCCTGGAAAATTATTTTTGCTGGGTCTTAGTTCCTCTGTGTCTGGATTAGTATTTACAGTGACAGAAACAACAACAAAAGGCAATGCAGATAGATGTTCCACATCAGTCTGGAGTCACATGGAACTAATCAGTAACTAGATGGGAGCACCCAGAACCAAAACTGGGCTTGTGGAGCTACAAGGATGACCAGAGTCATGCTTAAGGAAATCAGGTGGAACTGGGTGTGATTCAAAGGAGAGAAAAATAGGCTTGGTTGATAACCAAACACTGAGGGTTTTGCCAAGTTATCAAAATTTAGTAAGCAAATTTAATAATTATAAAAAAACTAGAAGCACCATAACACCTTCTCGAAACAATGAAATCTGGGCTTTAGTAACAAAATTCCATCTACGTAGTTACTGAGGGATGTCTATCCCCCAGATTGAAGGGCATAAAATGAGAACAAAATGGGTCGGGGGTAGCCAGCCTCAGACTGTCACAAAGGAAATGTCTGGGGACGCATTTGTCCCTGAGGGCTTGACTTAGCTAAACAAACAAGTGCTAGAGAACCTGATAGTGTTTAGAGAGAAACACATGTGCCTGAGTGACACTGCCTGGTGCAGAGGCCTGTGAGAGCAACGGGGTCCATGCCTGCCCACGTGGTGCCTTCAATGCCAAGAGAAGTGGGGTGTGGGTGGCATATGGGCTGCATGCTGGGGGCTGGGCACAACCCCACACAGTGCCCTTGACCCTGGTTGTGAGGGAGGGCTCAGACTTACCATTGGCCTCAGGTGCAGAGGTTGGCTCATTCTGTAGGGCCAGGGGCATCGCTGCCCCTGATGGGCCTGGGGGGCCAGGGGGGCCCTTCGGGCCTGGCATGCCTGGCACCCCAGGCAAGCCTGGCAGCCCCCGAGGTCCAGGCACCCCCGGCTCTCCCACGGTGCCCTGCAATCCCTGGAAGCCAGGAGGGCCCTGAGGGCCAGGGAGTCCATCCTTGCCTGGTGGGCCTGCGGGGCCTGGGTCTCCGCTGGGGCCCTGAGGGCCAGGCTTCCCAGGGGATCCACGGGAGCCTTTGGGGCCCTGCAAGCCTTTGGAGCCTTTGCCGCCACGCTCTCCAGGGGGGCCAACTGGCCCAATTGGGCCCCTCTCACCAGCGGGGCCGGGTGGACCAGGCTCTCCCTTCTCTCCTTTTTGTCCTTTGTTGCCAGTGGGACCAGGGGGTCCCTGCTGTCCTCTGTCGCCTTTTGGACCCCTGGGGCCAGGAGGACCTAAAACATAAAAAAAATGTACATGGCATGAACAAAAATCCATTGTGAGTGATAGTGAAGAATTTATCTTATAAAATATCTAATTAAAAAAAATCCTAGACATATAAAATATATTCATTAAAGGACTGCTTCTTGTTTCAGTATACTGTTGTCGATGGTATTTTTTTCAAACAAAAAGGTTTCTTAACTAAGCTCACCCTTTCTGCTCCAAGCATTTAGAATATATTTTTTTTAATGTTTTTTTTTTTTTTTTTTCCTGTTTTTGAGAGAGAGCAAGCAAGCGCACAGGGGAGGGGCAGAGAGACAGGGAGAGAGAGAATCCCAAGCAAGCTCCATGCTGTCAGCCCAGAGCCTGACGTGGGGCTCAAACCAATGAACCATGAGATCATGACCTGAGCTAAAGTCGGATGCCCGACCGACTGAGCCACCCAAGCGCCCTGCATTTAGAATCTATCTTAACGGCACACAACCCTCCGGTATCCACTGATGTTTTAGGGGGAGGGACAGCTTCACGCCAACAACCACAGCAGTGACTCACACCATTCACCTGGGCTCCCTTAGTCGTCTGGGACTGTTCTATCACCAGGAGAAAGGCGGTGCAAGTTGGGATGGGGATTCTCTCCTACTATTTCCTCTTCTTTTCATAGAGTTGAATGAAATATCCCATCCAATGTTGAGAGGCACCATTCTGCTAATTCATCCTCACCAAGTGGCAGCCTCTCCTCTGACACCTCACTCCCGCCCTCCTGGCCCCTCTGCCAGTGCTGCAGGGATGCTGCTGCCCTTGAGGCTGAGCCTTGCTCACCTGTGGAACAGCTCAGAGGGTCTCTGGGGGAAAGTGTTCTACGAGCTGGGCTAAGTGTCATTTTCCCCAGTTTGTTAGTCTAATAATGCAAATAGGGCTGTGGGCTACAGAAAAAAATAGGCGACCATCTAATTGGGCAAGGGAGAGGAAAAACAACAACAACATTTTTCCCCCAAAGGAAGAAGGCAAATACCTGCTCATCCCTTGTCATCCTAGAGATGCTCACACAACCTGGGATTGTTTTGTTTTCTGTAAATTCTTAGAGGTGACAGGGAACTGCACACAAACATACCACAACCAGGATTCATATGGTGACTTGACAGTTTTTGAGCTAGTTTCACATACATTATGTCATCTGAACTGTATCTATGAGATTATATTCCCAGAGCGCATTTGAGGATGTGTAGGGCCAGAGACACCAAGCTCTTATTCCATGCTAGCTCCTCAAGACAGATCTATCCAGGAGAATGAGACATGAACAGTTACAGTCTAGTGGTGGAGCTGGGATGGTAATTCCTGTCTTCTCCTTGCAATGACTGTATCTAGGAGGACACTATTCTCAAATATTCTAGTCCCTGGAACTTTTGAGTGTCTGAGATCTCATTGTTCTTTATGTGAATAAGTAAAAGAGATCCACACTCATTCTTTCCATAGAAGTGGAAAGCCTTTCAGGCTGGATGGGCAGAAGTGCTGGGGAGAGGGAGAGTAGATAGGCCTCCCACCCTATGTTTTTCTTGATCCCCTTACCCCACTCCTCCCCCACCAGCTGGTCAGGACAGAACACTGAAGCAGGCCTTCCCGCCTCAAGGGGGCGGGGGCGTCTCTCTGCCCCACTCCCCTCTCTAGGCCTTGATGGATGTCCACTGTACCCTCATATTATCCATGGCCCTAACTAGCCCACCCATCTCTGTTCTCCCTTAGCAAGAACCTTGGCTCTGGACTCAGCTTTCCTCATTTAAGGTACTCATGATGTTGCCCTGGATTGACTGGCAGACCTACTACCAAGCTGTAAGAGAGTTCATGCTAATGGTTAGGACTAGCTTCAGTGTGTTTTTTTTTTGAGAACCCTTTCTAGGGGTCTTTCTCATCTGCTTGAGAAGACTTTGTAATGAAGAATTTTCTCTCCGAACCCAACTCACTGACTTTTGCCCACCAGCTCCTATTGGCTGCTCTCCATCACTAGCTCTCCTGGCCCTTATTTCCATCTCGTAGTTGGACAGTCCATTATCTCTGGGATGTCCTGCCAGCACCTCCAACCTGACATGTCTAAAACTGACCTTATCACCTCTTTATTGTTTATGCCCTTCTTCCATCATCCCTCATCCTACATCATCACAACCACCTCTTCCCTCTGTCCTTCATCATGACCCAGTGTGGGGGTTCTCTTTTTGGCAGATTTTTATAGTATCCTCTATAGTAACTGCTCTTCCTACCTTTGATTCCTCTCCATTCATTCCACTCTGTATCTTTCCCACATTTGTCCCACAGCTCTGATCTCCACTTGCCCTAAAATATTTTGTCCCCACTACCTGGTCATGTGGTATTAAATCAGGGTTTTCATGACCTGGTCTAACATGTCTTTAGTCCATCCTCCTCTGCACTTCTGCATATCTCTTCTCTTAAAATTGCCTCTGCTCATATCCATCTGGAGAACTGTCATCCACCTACCACGTAATCCTCCCAGGTGGAAGTTTTTCCTCTTTCTCTAATCTTTTAGTACTTGTTTGTTCTTTGACAACACTTCTCCATCTAGCAGCTAGCAGTGTCTGGTGTATAGTCCTTATTCAGACAGTGTTTATCAAACCAATGTGCATCACAGATCTAAATGCCTAGCATGCTGATGCCAACAGTTTGGGCCCCAGGAGAGACCAGAAGGGAGAGATTTTGGGGGAGCAGCGATTTGCTTGGTGCCCCTTACCTTTCTAAGAAGTAAAGCTCCACTCAGTCTATGTATCAGGATGCTCCTGGCTGCTGCTACGGAATGGTCCTGGGGAGATCTTTCTTGACTCTACACACATTTAAGAATTGATCCAGTAGTCTCTTCATCTGCAATCTGAGGTGTTTTTTTTTTCCTTTTTTTTTTTTAAATTTTTTTTTTTCAACATTTTTTATTTATTTTTGGGACAGAGAGAGACAGAGCATGAACGGGGGAGGGGCAGAGAGAGAGGGAGACACAGAATCGGAAACAGGCTCCAGGCTCCGAGCCATCAGCCCAGAGCCTGACGCGGGGCTCGAACTCACGGACCGCGAGATCGCGACCTGGCTGAAGTCGGACGCTCAACCGACTGCGCCACCCAGGCACCCCTTTTTTTTCCTTTTTAAGCTGAGAAGGCTCTTGGAATGTATTAGTAAAGATAGAGAAGGTGGATTTTCATTGTCAAATTGATCTTCTGTAAAAAAGTATCTTAGTTCCTTTGTGTGGTTGAGAAATAGTGCCCTAGAGATTAATAGTGGGGATAGTGGTGTGTGCATTCATTCCTCCATAATGGATGTAGTATTATGGAAGGTTCTAGCAGAACAATACTGACAACTAGGCCAGGACAACAACAACAATTCTAATTTAGTTAGAATAATAGCAAAAATAAAAGTAGCTTTTCTTCTCACCTGTTTCTTTTTATGGTCTATGTTTAGACTTTAGAAATCCAAATAATGAAGAGGTTTTTTTGGGGGGAAATTCAAGTGCTTTAGATTCTTTATTCCTTATTCTCCTTATGGGTTTTGCCAATAATTAGTGTTTCTCAATCACTCACAACTGGGTTTGGTACTATACTTGCAGGTTATGGGAAATGGGTTTACCCATGCCCATGGAATAGTGACTATTCTGGGACTTGTCTTCCTGACATGACAGGGAGTTATATTTCTTCCAGAACACCTTCCTCTTGTTTCTAACAGAACTCTGAAGACACACAACTCTCTACTCCTCTCCGGGTATGAATCCGAGACCTTCCTTATGTAGGATGACAGCTTTTCATTAATCTTATTTCTCTCTGAGGTTGGGTGGGTTTATTACGGTGTTTAGCTATTTCCCTCTGAACTGAAGTGCTTCTCAAATGTCTCCACTCACTCCACACAAAAGTTGTGGCTTATTTTAAGAATGGCATCAAACATGGATCCCATAGTCAGTGCAAAATATCAGCAGGTGCTAACTTCCAGATCTTGGGAAGGAAGGGAAAAGATGTCAATATGCAAGGTTTTGCCTCTGATATAAAGGTCAAAAATCTCTTTTTTAAAAATATTTATTTTTGAGAGAGACAGAGCATGAATGGGGGAGGGGCAGAGAGAGAGAGAGGAAGCCACAGAATCTGAAACAGGCTCCAGGCTCCGAGCTGTCAGCAAAAAGTCTGACATGGGGCTTGAACCCATGAACCTCGAGATCATGACCTGAGCTAAAGTCGGATGCTCAAGCAACTGAAGAACCCAGGCACCTCCAAATTTTTTAATTTTATTTTTAATTTATTTGAGAGAGAGAGTGGGCGAAGGGCAGGGAGAGAGGGAGAGAGGTCCCAAGCAGGCTCCGTGCTGTCAGCGCAGCGCCTGATGTGGAGCTTGACCTCATGAAACCGTGAGAACATGACCTGAGCCAAGATCAAGAGTTGGATGCTTAACTAACTGAGCCACCCAGGCACCTTGAAAATCTTATTTGTGGGGCGCCTGGGTGGCGCAGTCGGTTAAGCGTCCGACTTCAGCCAGGTCACGATCTCGTGGTCCGTGAGTTCGAGCCCCGCGTCAGGCTCTGGGCTGATGGCTCAGAGCCTGGAGCCTGTTTCCGATTCTGTGTCTCCCTCTCTCTCTGCCCCTCCCCCGTTCATGCTCTGTCTCTCTCTGTCCCAAAAATAAATAAAAACGTTGAAAATCTTATTTGTGATGCATTTCCAGCTGGATTAGAATGAAAACTGAATTTTTTACAGGAATTGCTACATCTCTCTTAATAAGACAAGGTTGAATATCAATGACTGTGGATAAACTCCTGACAAGCACAGTGTTATCGATTTCTTCATCCATAGCTGCCCCAGCCTTGGGAGAAAACCATCATGACACTAGAGCAGGAAGCTCGCACTCTACCTTCCAATGCTGGGCTAAGTAAAAATGTACTCTATGTGTCCCATGTGTAAGAGGATTCATTTATATACTTAAGTATTCAGTAAGACCGTACTTTGCTCACTAAGAACTAGAAATTTCCAACTTGTTTCTTTTTAAAAATTACTGAGGAAAAAAAGCTAAAACCACTGGCTACCTGTAAAATAGCCATACTGGCTACCCGTAAAAAATAGATTATTAATGCCAGGGGTATATCTTCTTCTAGGACCTGGGATGCTAGCATCAAATATTAGTATCTGGACGATCCCAAGCTTTTAGGTCTTACTTGAATCTTTAATTGGGCAGCTGCTGAAATGAAAAGAAGATGAAATAAAAGACAAGTCACCCCTAGTGCCTTAAAACCGCAACAGTGAGATAAATGACCCAGGATTATTTATGAGCTTGGGCAGTAACAACTTGTGTTCAGAGTCGAGAATGTGGTAAATGCTACATGTGGAAGCAGATGTGATGTCCCCCTTCAGAAGCAAATTTGAGATTTGCTTTCAAGACCAAGTGAGTGGCTCCCTGGTTCAAGATTCTGAAATGCCAGAATACCCAGGTTGCTGGTAAAGCCATTGCAAGCTCCAGAAATGCCTGAATATGACCTAGACCAGATCTTTGAGCAGCCTGTGTTTTACTGCCAGCAAAACATCCTCCCTGTTCCCCACCCTCCAGAATTGGGAGCCTTGAACACCTGAATCCTCTAAACAGTTAAAATTTTTTTTTTAACGTTTATTAATTTTTGAGACAGAGAGAGACAGAGCATGAACGGGGGAGGGTCAGAGAGAGGGAGACACAGAATCCGAAGCGGGCTCCAGGCTCTGAGCTGTCAGCACAGAGCCTGATGCAGGGCTTGAACTCACGGACTGCGAGATCATGACCTGAGCCGAAGTCGGACGCCCAACCGACTGAGCCACCTAGGCACCCCAAAACAGTTTAAAGAGGACAGAGTAAATTTACATCACTTTGCTGTTTCTGCTTTGGAAACCAAACTGCAGGCCCTGAGGAGGACCAGCCCTGTGTCCTACCCCTGAGAAAAGTTTCCAATTTGTTTTCCAATAAAGCAGAAAGTAGAGAAACCACTTCAATTCTTACTGCCCTGCAAGATTTTGGAGACTTCATTTTAGAACCTCTAGTGGTAAGGTTAGAAGACAGAGAAAACTAGTCGTATAATCTGAGACATTTTTTCTTCTCATTTTTTTAAAATATGAAATTTATTTTCCAGTTGGTTTCCATACAACACCCAGTGCTCATCCCAATAGGTGCCCTCCTTAATGCCCATCACCCACTTTCCCCCACCCCCCATCAACCCTCAGTTTGTTCTCACTGACGTGCTTTAAAAGTACTTGTTTGAGGAAATTTAAAAGATATTATTTGGCAATAATTTTGAAAAATAATTTGATTCTTTACCTCATGTTTAAGACAGGCTTCTGGAAAGCCACGGAAGCTCCCTCTCCACAAATATACCCTTGTCCACAGGGTATATTTAAACCACCATTTCTCACCAACTGGCCACAGTTCTGTTTCTATGCCCTCAAATGCCTGCTCTCAAAGGTCCTCAGACAAGCAGTCTTCTTTGAGGAAGCATGACAAGAATGGCAGTTGGCAATGAGAGAAATTGAGGCCTCCTGCCTGATCCATTCAGCCTTCCTACGTATCTGTCAAGGTCCAGCTCAAATGTCAATCTCTTACACCTCAACCGACTGTTCTACTGAAAACAAACTCTTCCACATTTCAACTTCCCAAACATGCTATCTTTTCTCTTACATCGTTGCATAGCAGCAGGGGCTCATGTAGAAGCATCAGTTTGGGAATTAGATCCAGGGTTAGTACTCTCTGACATTACTAGCTCCTTGACCTTGGATAAGTTACTCAGGCTCTGTGCCATGGTTCCCAGCCCTGCAAATGCGGAATGCTGGTAATTCCTACCTTAAAGAGATGGAACAAGGAAAACAGACAAATTAACCAAGAGCTCAGCAGTATGACTGGCACACTGCAGACAATGGACTGGAAAGTGAGTGAAAGCTAGCTGTCAGCAGCACCTGACTCTGAGTCCTCTCCAAGGCTAGGCACTGGGCTGCCAGCAGTAAGTACTTTTGGAACCAAATCAACACTGACCCCATCTGTACAATTTTATTCCTTGAGCACATGAAGCTGTTGTTTGGCACTGTGATATAGCAGCTGGGGCTGCAACAGAAATCCTGGGTAGGCACTGAACTTACTCACATTTGAGTATGAATATTAGCCAACTGCCTGCTAGGCACTGTATGAAGAGCTTTATTGACATTATCTCATGAAGTTCTCATAACTCGAAAGGTAGATGCAGAATAGGAAACTGAGGCAGGGAGAGGATGAGGAACTTGGTATTTGTGTTCAGGTCTATTTCCAGAGCTCTTGTTCTTACCCACTAAATCTGTTGCCTCTCTCACAAGAACAGAGGAAGGGAGCCCTCTGATTGTGCTAGGAAGGTGCACCTTGCATTCTTTGCTTCCTACCTAAGAGTGCACCGTGACGTTATGACAAGTGAAGTCCTCCACATACACAATGAGCATAAAGATATTTACATTATTTGTAACAAAAACAAGGCTTTTCCAATAAAGTATTTTTGGTTTATGGATAAAGAGATAATTGTTGCTGGGATTCAACATGGGGTTTAAAATCTATTTCCAGTTATCACCTAGCTTCAGTGCAAGCAGGGAGCTTCAGCTTCTACTTCGAAATGAGGCCAATGTCTCCTGCGACTGAACGGCATGCACCATATGCGTGAGGGCTCATTAAGTGCGAGTCCAAAGGATTTCCCTGGAAGCATCAGGGTATTCTGAATCTTGCAGAGGCAAGCCCAACATAACCCAAAGTTAATCCAATCCTGCTCCATCCTACTTTATCTCATCTTTCCCTCATCCTCAGGAACCAGATTTGCTGGGAGGGACAGAGGAAAGGCACTGGAGAAGTGCAAGGGGAAATGGAGCTCTGCCCCCAGTCTCTTCTTCCATGGGAACACCTCGTGAACATTCCTGTTCTGGAGGAAGTTGAACAGATGGAATAGAATGGGGGCAGTTTGTTTGGCCTGAGAAGTTTCATTTACCTCACAGAAAGTGCAGGTAATAAAAAGACCAAGGATAAAAGTAATATAGGAAAGGCATATGTGAAAAGGAAAAAATCATTCAGAAACCAGGATCTCAGGTGTTTCAGAAGCATGGAGTCAGAAACCTCATTGTAACAGATATGTTCCACTTAGTATGTCTCAACGGGCCTCTCAACCTGAACCTCCCCAGTCTGTCCATCTACCTACTTGCTTCAGCTAAAAACTAAGGAGATATCCTGCTCCTCTCTTTCCCTCACCCTCACAGCCAATCCACCCATCAGCCTCATCTAGCCACATACACTGGCCCCTGACCCTGTGTTCAGTTTCTGTCCACACCCCTCCACCACCAATACAACACACCATGTCTCACGGCTGCTCCTCTGAGCTTCGGACACTTTGCGTAGGAAATTCTAGGGCCTTGGGCATCAAATGGGGTCAAGAACAGGTTGATGTGAGCTCTGAATACTCGCAGCCCCTTGAACCTGTAGACTCCTCCCCCTCGGCAGAGTACAGCCAGAGGAAGCCAGTCAGGGCTTCTACAGCAGGGCCCTGTTGACCACGGAAGGGTAAGGCTGCCCTTGAGCCTGCCTACAAGACTCCTCCTCAATGATGAGACCCATTTCTCTTATATCCACGTCACTCATATCTGGCCCATAGCTCCTCACTGGACCCCCATCACCCTGCTTGCTCCCCTGTAATCTATTCTTCTCCCACCTCACCCCCTGACCCTGCACCCAGAATGACCTTTTAAAAATATAAATCAGACCATGTCACCACCTTGCTTAAAACCTCCCTGTCGCACTTAGAACGAAATCCCAGCTCCCTGCCCTCACAGACTACTTCAGGGGCAGCTGGGGACTGTAGAGGAGAGTCACTCACTTTCAGCTATTACTGACGGGGTTGGCAGCATGGGCTCTGGCACCAGGAAGCCTGGACTTGATACTATTTAGCTATTTACCATCTCTGTAAATTTGAGCAGTTTCCTTAAACACCTCTCTAAACCTTAGTTTCCTCATCTGTAAACTGGTTATGATAAGTTCCTATCCTACAGAGCTTGTGTAAAGCACTCAGTATACTCACATTCAACATTAGCCAATAAAAATAATCACAATAATGGAAACATTAATTTAAAACCAGGGTCTGAATGTTCAACTATAAGCTTTACACACACTTCCCTAGCTGACAAGTCACACTGTCTATACACACTAAATATGTCAGAAGTTTACTTGTAGAAGACAAGCTAGCAATTGGACTAATGGAATAATAAAACCACAAAACTTATAGCTGGAAAATGGCCAGAAAACTACAATAGGATTTTCTAAGGTTTTACAATGCCCAGAGAAATTTAGCAAGCTCTTATTTCATGTGGTTGCATTATCTATTGAGATATGCCCTCATTCTGAATTTGAGAAAAAACAGGGGAAAACTAGTCCCCTAATACCTTTTTTATCATTTGAAAACCTGTCACTTATTCAGAGTATGACTTACACCCACAGTGTCCCTGCAACTGTCCATCCCCCAGTTGGGACACCCATATTTCTCAGGGAAGCCATTATATTTACAGGCAACGCCAATTTTTATAAGCAACATCATATAAAACCAAAATGTTTTCTATTAATGAGTACTCATTAGTCTGTTTCACCCTCCTCAGATGTCATTTAAAATCTCTTCCATGTGACAGTCTTTAAATAGCTATAGATAGCAGCCTTATCTCCCACTAAGCAGTCTCTCCTACAGGTTAAAGTTCCCAGGTCCTTCAATCTTTCCTTGAGCACATCTAGACTGCATAATCCTGGGCAAATTTTTCTGAACATGCTGCTCTGTGAACGTCCCTCTTGAAAGGGACCCCTCCAAAGTACACACTATCCTCCAGGGGTAGTCTTGCCACACTGAATGGAGTAAGATATCACCTCCTTCATTTTGGACATATTTCTATTGATATAGTCAAAGATCACATTAGATTCACTGGCAGACACAGTGACTTGCTTACAATCAACTAAAACCACCATGCTTTTCATGCATACTTCTTTAAGCCATGCTCTCCCATCAACATTGTTCTATTTGTTTTTTTCCACCTACCAGCAGGATTTTACATGTATTCCCTATCTCCTTCATTTGTTGGTATCTTTTTATTATTCTAGCCTCTCCAGGTCATTTTGGATTATGATTCTGTCATCCATGGGCTAGTATATATAGTTTCATGTCATACAAGTATTGGATTACCAGGTCATCCATATCCTCATGCTAGTCACGGACAAAGCTGTTGAATGGGCCCCTGCCATCTGCCATCCAGACTTGCTGCCAGCCTCACAGGGGCTCATTAACTACCATTCTTTAGACCCATTCTGTGGTAGACACACCCTAGGGTCATCTCCAATGACTCATACCCTCGTGTAATCCCTTCCCCTTGAGTGTAGAACCTGTGACTTGCTTCTAACCAACAGAACATGGCAAAGATGATGGCATGTCACCCCCTTGACTTACATTAGATGAGATGACGTTACATAACACAGTCTCAGCAGACTGGAGTGAGAGACTCCCTTGCAAGCTCTGAAGAAGCTGCAGTGTTGTCAGATGGTCACATGGCAAGGAACTGTAGGTGGTCTCTAGGCCAGTACCCCTTACTCCCCTGAAATCCCCCAGGAACCTCAATCTCACATTTGCAAGGACATGAACTCTGTCAAGCACCTGAGGGAGCGTGGAAATGGATCTTTCCCCAGTCAAGCCTCTGATGAAACCTCAGCCCCTCGGTGACACTGCACCCTGGTGAGAGACCCTAAGCAGAGGACCCAAGCCTTGCCCAGACTCCTAACCCACAGATATTGTGAGATAAGAAATGGGTGTCACCTGGGTGGCCCAGTCAGTTAAGCATCCAACTCTTGATTTTGGCTCAGTTCACGATCTCATAGTTTGTGAGTTCAAACCCTTGTCAGGTTCTTTGCTGACAGCATGGAGCCCGCTTCAGATTCTATCTCTCCCTCCGCCCCTGCCCTGCTTGCTCTCTCTCAAAATAAAAAATAAACTAAAAAAAAGAAAGAAATGGGTGTTGTCTTAAGCTGCTGAGTTTGTAATTTGTTACATAGCACAGAAAACCAACGTAACCCATAAACCCATCTAACTGTGCTATAATCCAGTAGCTATTTTTACCATCTTGTTCTTAACAGCATTAGTGACAAATGCCTTGGCAAAATCCAGATATGCTATTTTTCATTCTCCTAGTTTAAACAATCGAATAACTCTGTTAATATGCAGAAATAAGTTTAGGTTCACCTGCTTTTTTTTTTTTTTAATTTTTTTTAACGTTTATTTTTACTTTTGAGACAGAGAGAGACAGAGCGTGAAGAGGGGAGGGGCAGAGAGAGAGGGAGACACAGAATCTGAAACAGGCTCCAGGCTCTGAGCTGTAAGCACAGAGCCCGACGCGGGGCTTGAACTCACAGACCGTGAGATCATGACCTAAGCCGAAGTCGGACGCTCAACCGACTGAGCCACCCAGGCGCCCCATCACCTGCTTTCTTAATGAACTCCTTGTGATGATTGCTGCTTTCCTGAAGGTTCACAAATTATCCTCTTCTCAGGCTTGAAGACAAATTCCCATTCTACACAGTGTGTAGAATCCACCTATATCCTCTTTTTGAAAATCAGGATTATTTTGCTTAACAGGTAGTCTCCTGATACTCTAAATCTCTTGATTTTTTTTTTTTAAAGGTTTACTTATTTTTGAGAGAGCGAGCATAAGTGAGGGAGGGGCAGAGACAGAGGGAGACAGAGGATCAGAAATGGACTGCACACTGTCAGCAGAAAGCCTGATGCGGGGCTTGAAGTCTCGAACCGTGAGACTGTGACTTGAGCCAAAGTTGGACACTTAACCGACCAGCTGCCCAGGCGCCCCTGACCTTCTATTGATTTGAGCTACCTGAGGCCAGAGACCACCTGGGCTTCTCTGCATACCTCAGAGGGCTCAGCACAGCATCTTTCACATAGTACTTTCAACTTAAAACCTGTGAAGATAGTTTATGACTAAAAAATACTATTATTACATGGTTGCTGCAAATCTCAGAAGGAGACTTAATTTGAGCCAAATATTTTCAATTTACATGGATGACCTGGATGAAAGTAAAACTCAGATTTTATATGCAAGTCACATTCTTTCTCTCCTCTGTGGCCTTATGGTTACTGGGATGGCCATCCATCCATCTGCTCATGACACTTAGGAACAGGAATCTCTGAGGTGCCTGGGTGGCTCAGTCATTTAAGCATCTGACTCTTGATTTTGGGTCAGGTCATGATCTCATAGTTCATGAGATACAGCCCCGCATCAAGCTCTGCAATGACAGCACAGAGCCCGCTTGGGATTCTCTGCCCCTCCCCTGTCATGTTTGTGTGTGCGCGCACACACACACACTCTCTCTCTAAAAATAAATAAACTTAAAAAAATTAGGAATATCTGTGACCTAAAAAAATTAATCTTGCTTTCAAAGGAGCCCAATTTATAAAGACTTGAAAGAACTAGGTACTGACAAAGTCCAAATTCAACAAATATTTAATGGACTGTCTTTGACCACTGACCACAAATTCATAGTTAAAACTCTTTTCAAGATGTGGAGCTTAATCTCCCCGGGTTGGACTTAGTGATTTATCAGATTATGGTGGAAGTGATGGTATGTGACTTCTGAGGCTAGGTCATAAAAGGCATGTGACTTCTCTTTGTGCTTTCTCTTGGATCACCTGCTCTGGAGGCAGCCAGCTGCCATATTGTGAGAACACTCAAGCAACTTCACGTTGTGAGGAACTGAGGCCTCCTGCCAAAAACCATGTACGTGAGTCATCTTGAAAGCAGATTCTCAGCCCCAGTTAAGGTTTTGAGATGACTGCAGCCCTTGCCAATATTTTGACACAACCTTATGAAAGATACTGAGTGAGAATCACCCAGCTAAGCCACTCCTGAATTCCTAACCTACAGAAATGGTGAGATAGCAAGTGTTTATTGTTTTAAGTTGCCAGCTTTTAGGGTCGTTTGTTATACAGCAATCAATAACTAACACAAATAAATTCGGAATTTTCACTTACCTTGTAGTATTGTAAAATTCTTGATGAGCTGACCATGCTTGGAGTCTACCAGCTTCATTTCTTCCATAATTACTGATAAGTTGGCTACTTCAGTATCTAACCTTGACCTCATCATGTCTTGTTGCATCCTGAGAGAAACAGAATCCAAACGGATGTTGGCCAGTGTGTTATTCAAGGAGGTCAGGTCGTCTGTGTGTTTGGTCAGCGTATCTGTGCAAGTCGTCCTGACTTCATTCAGATTGCTGGTCAGCGTCCGCAGGTAGTGGGCAGTGTAACTGATGTTGCTAATGATGTTCACAATATCTGTCTCAAAGAGCTGGAAGCGTTCCTCCAACTGGCTGAACTTGATGGCTGTTCTGTTCTCCGCATCCTTGTGTACGTCCTGCAGGTCTTTCAGGTTCTGCTCATTGGCTTGTGAGGCTGTGGTGATGTTGTCCATCTGACCTGTGAATGAACTGAGCTGGCTGTTCATATCCTCCAGGGTGTCGTTGTTAGCTTTGGCCAAGGCAGAGTTATTGGCAGCCAGCGTCTGTAAACTCTGCACTTTCTCCTTCAGCCAATCAGTGTCCTTCTTGGCTTGAAGGAAAACCTGCTGCAGATTTTGGAAGTCGTTCTTGATTCGCTGGATGGCCTGGCTCGTGTCATCCACAGACCGCTGCAAATTAGTGATGAGGTTCCTCTGCTGCACCTGGGTCAGGTTCAGGTTGTTGAGGTTCATAATAACCACGTTATGAGAGTACATTTGGCTCTGCAGATTGCCCTGCAGCACGCTGGTGTCTTGCTGTAGATTGGTGACATAGCCATTATACGCTTGGAGGGTTTTGTTTACAGTGGTGATGAGGAAAGAGTTATTCTCCAAAGTTTCCTTCAGGTGACTCTGCCTGTCCACCAGCGCATCCCCACTTGCCTGTAACTTCTCCAGCGTGTCTTTGTTCTTGCTGGTTTTCTCTGTAATCTCACGAAGCTGCTGACGAAGATCCAGTATATCTGATCTGAAGGTAGAAAGTTCTGAGTTGGTGCTTATAGCTTTCTTCCCAGTTTGGTCCCCTGGAATAAGACATGTTTTGTTACTTAGTGATATGAAGAAATGTTCACGTGAGGTCAAAGATCTCAAAGAGACTTAATTGGTATGCACTGCGTATTTCAGATATAAAATCTGTGATGCACTGCGTATTTCAGATATAAAATCTGTGATATATGCAGAATGGTCTACGTTAGTAAAACCCATGTGTCTATTAAAACTGGGTCCTGGAAAAGTGGAAAGGGTACTAACTTTGTAAGTGCTTTTCTCAAAGAAGGAGGGAATTCTACCAGATTCTAGAGCACTGGGCAGGGTGTCAAGAAGGCAATAAACTTTATTAAATTTACCATTAATTCCTTCCAAAAAAATGGAAACAAAAATTCAAGGATAGAACTGGAATCTTTCATTTAAAAAAAATTAATTTTCATAATTCTTCAATGCAGTTTAGAATATTTCAAATAGGAATTGACTGGAAATTTTATAAAAGAGCTTTTATTAAGTGTATTTGTGGTACTTTTTGATCAGGATTGGTCTTCAGATTTTTATAAGCATTTTTTTTTAAGTTTATTTATTTTTGAGAGAGAGGGAGAGACAGACAGAGCACGAGCACGGGACCGGCAGAGCGAGAGAGGGACACAGAATCCGAAGCAGGCTCCAGGCTCCGAGCTGTCGGCACAGAGCCCGATGCGGGGCTTGAACTCACGAGCTGTGAGGTCATGACCTGAGCTGAAGTAGGACGCTTAACCGACTGAGCCACCCCGGCGCCCCAGTCTTCAGATTTTCAAATGCTTATTTATTTTTGAGAGAGAGAGAGAGAGAGAGAGCGAGCGCAAGTGAGCACAAGCAGGGGAGGAGCAGAGAGAGAGGGAAACACGAAATTCAAAGCAGACTCCAGGCTCTTGGCTGTCAGCACAGAGCCTGACGTGGGCCCTGAACTCATGAACTGTGAGATCATGACCTGAGCTGATGTTGGATGCTTAGCTGACTGAGCCACCCAGGCGTGCCTGGTCTTCAGATTTTAACTGGCATATGGAGTAGTTTTTGGGGGTGGGGAGAATCCAACTCTAAGATTGCTCTTTAACTTTAAAACGTAGACGCCTTTAAATTAAATTGTGAGGAAAAACTCAACACACAACACAAAAATTAATGTCCTTCTGGGTGGATGTGAGTTTATAGCAATGTCATTCTAAAGAGCTATGGTCTTTTAATGTAGAATTAGAGGATTTAGTTTAATGGGTCATTCTTGTTGCAGATTACCTAATTTTTTCAGGTCGCTTTCCACTGCTGTGAGCTTGTCATCATAGGTTTGGCGAGATGTCTCCATGCCACCTGTAACATTGTCCATTTTTTCTACAACTAAGATTTGGAAACTAAAGATTAGTACACACACCTGCTCATAATTTATTTTTCAGTTTCAACAAAAGACCATTTCATTACAGAATACAGGAAACAGATTGACACAAAAAGAGTATAAATGAAATCAAATATGAGGAATAAGCCATTCTCGTAGAAAAATAACTTGTCACAAAACCCAGTGATAGTTTATTTGGTTGAGAACTGTATGTTCTTATGATTCTGTATTGCCTCAGATGTTCCAGACCTTGTTTGAAACTAATTTTTAATTTTTATGTATTATATAAGCTTTTGATCTGTATTATTTTCTATAGGAACTTCCATAGGTAGATCATTTACAAAATCTCATCATTCATCAGACTCCCTACTATTCCTGGAAGGTGGTACTCACTTATCTGGAAGCAGAGTCCATAGCAAAGAACACCTAGCTTAATTCTATAAACAGTCTTCGTGAAAGGGAAACAGTGTTTGCCGTTCTCTTTCAGGAGGCCTGAAAAATTTGGTTCTCCTTAGTGACAAGTGAATCTGTAGTTTATCAGTTCCCAAGGAGATGCCTAAGTTGGTTTCCAAACAATGATCTATGAAGACTTTTCCTTTTTTTTTTTTCTTAGCATTTTCTTGATTGTACGCGATAGGGAAAGAGTTAGTGATACAATGTTAAGTAAAAGCTTCTGTTCTCTTTGTTCTCAGAAGGCAGTCATTCTCTATGGTTGTGAATATGGTTTCTTTCTAAAATATCTATTAAGAGTGTATTTCTCCAGAAGTGACTCCTGTGAGATCCAGCCTCCAGCAGCTTGAGATGCAGTCTTTCTTGGTATCAACGGTTTTCTGAAAATACGGACTTTATTTTTTTTTAAGCATGAATATGTTTTGTATGTTAATTGTGAGGTAATGGAGCCAGTTTGTTTTTATTTATCAAGTGTCCCACCCATGCAAGACCGTGTTAGAAGATTCCCCTGGCTCCTATCAGGAAGCAGAAGTATGCTCCCATGTGTCTGTATGACCTAAACTGACCCAGCCCTGTGGTGCCTAGCACCTTCCCTGGAGAACCTTGCCATGCAGTCACTGTACCAAATACCTTCCCACCCAAGCCCTTCCATGTGTTCTTTCTACCTAGAATGTTCTTCCCTGGACTCTTCACCACGCTAAGCCCTACTTGCTCTTCAAGACTCAGCTCATTACTTCCTGTGGGAAATCTTTGCTGCCGGGCATCTTGCAGAATTCTTTTGGCAAGTAGTCCTTTCCCTACTGTAGGACTTCCTTCAATGTGTTATCATGGCTTGTTTACTATCAGATCCTTTAAGGCAGGAAAATGTGTACGCAGTTTTATCCATGCCTCTTAGTGTGTGGCACTTAGTAGGCATTCAACACATATTTGTTTATAATGCTATTTATTTAAATAAATGAGAGTCTGCCTGCTGGCTACTGAGGCCTGTGAAAAACTGGCTGAGCTAGATAGAGGTCATGCAAACAAACATACAAACCAGACGCCCCAGGGAAGCCTCAGCACTGGCAACGAGTACAACATCCAGTTGAATGAGGATTGTTGTTTTGGTAAGTGACTATATAGACAAGAGAGGTACAGTTACAGTAATCTGTACCTTAGGATTGTTAGATAGGCATGCACATTCATAAATCCCTGAAACTGAACAAAATGTTTCATCTGCATTTAAGCAAAATTAAACTTTTAAAAAATAAAGTATAAAATGTTTATGAGTTAAGATTCAGTTTTGATCCTCAAATCAAAACACATGCCTCAGTCTGTCCTCAAACCACACACAGGATTTTAAGTCCTGCCCTTTTTTCCCCCGGAAGCCGAAAAAACCTCTAAATATGCTGACAGGCAGTCATTTTTCTACCCTCTCTAATTTTTCTTCCATTTTAGTTTAAAAAAACACAGAATTTTCATGGACAGATAATTCAGGTTTGCGCAAAGGGAATGAATACATTTGTTACAAACAAATAACAAACCTGTTAGGTTTCTCTTCCGCTCAGCAAGGAAGCTATTTGCCCCGACCACAAATGCTAATGAACTGCTTACATGCACTGGGGTGTGTGCGTCTGTGTTTAAAAATAGGATCTGGGTATAAAGCTGCAAACTTCAGGGCTGCAAAGCTGGCAGCTTGGTATTACATAAAAATACCCAGCTGATGGACATCCAGAACCAACACTTGCTGTAATAGCACACAGCATTTTCGTCAATTTTTACTCTTATCAGCACAAGTTGTTAACCAGGAAAACGGTGGCAGAGCCATCCTCTCTTAGACTAGAAACTGTCTATCGATGCAGACCTCTGTCTGTAGGTCCCTCTCCTGTGAGGAAAATGAACATGAAACAGAAGAGTTCCCAGCAGTCTGTTTTTTTCATGGGCTCCGCTTTACTAGAAACTGTTTAACAGAGAATTTTTCTTTAGAATAATTGCTGCTTCAGATATTATAGCTAAAGGGTCAGCCCTCTTCAAGTACCCAAAGCCTAATTCCCTTGGATAATCTGACAATAATCCCTTTTCTACAAAAGCATTTTGGTACCATCCCTTGGCCTGGACCATCAACCTCCTTCTCTCTTAATGCCACCCATCCTTCAGGGTCCACTCCAAGATGACCACTCCAACTATGCTCAGCCTTCCCAGATGATCGGATTCCACACCACACCAATGATAACACCAGTAACAGCCTCTCTTTATTGAGGGCCTACTCTTTGAGAGGTGCACTGTGCCATCACTGCAGTTAATCCTTAATCTGCTATTTTACAGATGAAGAAATTGAGGCTCAGAGACGTTCAGTAGCTTGCCCAAAATTACACAGCTTGTAAATGACTAGGGGGCTGGCAGTCCAGGAGATCTAATTCCAAACCCCATGCTTTCTCTATAACTCCACATTGCTTCTTATGTACTATTTCTTTTTCCTAAATATGGTTTCCTCCCACAAGAGGCATAGCTCATGGTCCAGTCCCTGAGGAAAGGAACAGCAGCAAGGCACAGAGCTCCTGCTTGGTGCGCATGAGTGTCTGTCCCAGGCTGAATGGGGGACTGAGTGAGGGGAGATACCCCTGCATTGGTACCTGGGACTTCTGGGAATACCAGCTGCACTCCCCTGGAATGCAATAAAGACATTTCTACCTTGAACACTATTTCAGGTTTCATTACAAACACTTAGGAGATATGGTTGTATGGTGTTACCCTGGCTTCTAACGTAGCCAACTCAGTGTGATTTGATGGACATAACTGCTAGGTTAGGAGAGCTTAGCAGCAAGGTAGACCTTCTGTGACTAGGAATGTTGAGTTACAGGAGATTCTTCTTGAGAAATATTCAGATTTCTGTCTTTCTTCTTTATCCTCATTACCTTAAGATGGATGACTGCTGGGAAGGACAACTGAGTACAATTTCCCCGTTCAGGGAATGTTCTGGAGGAAACACAACTCATTGAAATTAAAAGATGGCTTCTGCCACGGAAGCTCCATGACTGAGGATAAAAAACCCAAGCAGAGAATGACCCAAGCTGAAACTGTCCAGGAACACGCTTTCTATAAAGTAGCTCATGAGTGTCATGGTCACAGCCACGGTACAGACCTGTGTGGGTGACTCAGCAGTTCCCTGACTTGTGCAGCAAATTCTCTAGAAGGAACTAAGTTATATCCCAACTTGTAGCTGTCTGAGTGACATAAAAGGAGAAGTAAAAACACAATTTTGAGAAAAACAGTATGGAGTTGCCTTTGCTAACTCTGATACATAAAGCAGTTTCTATTTTCTTTCCTTTCTAACTTCTCCTTCAGAGAAACATCTTCTTTGTCTGAATATTTCTTTTTCTTCCTTTCTTTTTTGCAACGGACAGAGTTTCTCTAGACTTCAAAGGGAGACATGGGAGGGGAGAACTAGGTCTTATCTTTCTGCCTCTTACAATGTGCGGTTACTAGAATCTTATTAGCAAGAAAGAAGAATCACTGTACAAGAGAAAACACACCTGGAAAATATCCACACTTTAGTTTATGAAGACTATGTTTGGAAACCAAAACTGCATGTTGTATTATCTTATATTTCTAAGTAGATGCCTGAGAGATGGGGGCCCCTGAAGGAGGAAAAAGGGGCAAGACGATCATCTTGTGTCCACTTGCACTTGGTTCCCTCAACCTCTCCCCACTTCATCCTGGACAGATGACACCCACGGAGAAGGCCATGCTGATCTTCAGGATTTTAGGCTTACAGGTAGGGATCTGAGTGGTAGCAATGCCTTAAGTGCAGAATGGTTTTAGAGTCCCTGGGCACCACCTGATTGTCTTTACAGAAGTCAGCCCTGATCTACAATCCATCCATCCATCCATCCATCCATCCATCCATCCATCCGTCCATCCATCCATCTATCCATCCATCCATCTATCCATCCATCCATCCATCCATCCATCCATCCATCCATCCATCCATTCTCTCATTAATTTATTCAGTAACTTCACTTGGTGCCTAATAAGTACCATGAGGCTAGATGCTAGATGGGAGATATAACAAACTAAAGATAGGAGTCTCTTGTCTTCATGGAACTTATAGTTTGGGTGGTGAGACAGACAAGCCCACTTGCCATAATGATACAGTGTGACAGGAGCACCTAACTCAGCCTTCAGGGCGTTCTTGCAGGATGTATGTCTGAATGAAACATGAAGGGAAAGAAGGTGTCATTTTAGGTAGAGAGCAGAGAAAAGGTGTTCCAGGCAAATGGACCAGCACACGCAAAACATGCCAGAGCTGAGAAGGGCTTTCAAATGTCATAAAAATGGAGGAAACATCTGTACTTTAAAAACAAAGAAAAAAAAACCCTCCTCTAAATTTGGATCTTTCCGTATCATTCTAAAGGCGTCAAGATTCAGATCTTACTTCTTTGCAGTGGTAAGAATTACAAAATCCCATATGGTGGTATGCTCTTCAAACCTTTGTCATCTCTCTTTCAGTAGTAAATGTTTGCTTTCATGGTATCACATAGTACTAAGCCCTAAAGGTACTTATTAAATGGCCATTTGCCAAGTTTCTCCTTTATCTGAGTTTGCTAGAAACAGTCAAGGAGAAGTGAGCAGTGACCTAAATAACTTGGTAAAGGAGGAGAGCCAGTCTGAATTACCTGGGACATAAAAGACCCTCCTTTTCCTCACTAGGATCCCTCCCTACTCCTTGTCCTGCCTTACCACAGTTTAATAACCTTTCTTAACACTTACTTTGTTAATACTAATTTGGATTAACTAATCACAAATGGATAAAATTACATGGTAGTTTTCCAAATTTCCACTGTGCTCAAATTAATCAGTCAACACACTATAGGACACACATAATTTTCTCCGTGTGTGACCTCACAGATGAGACTTCCAAGCCTCACCTATATTGAGTATTTTTAACATTTTGCCATTCTAATGGCTATAGCTGTATAAATGCAGTTATGAAGAGGAAACACAGAAATATGGCCACTATCTAGTAGGACTAGATGGACAGGTGGTTCAATGACATCATCTTTGCTCATCTCAATCACCTTGAAAAATGGCATTATTAATTGCCATTTTAAGAAACAGTAAACTCAAAGAAGTTATGCTTCATACCCAGGTTACACAACCATGCAGAGGACTTAGCATGATGCCTAGAATATCAACAAGCACTTAATAAACATTAATTGTATTACAAACAGCAGAATCAAGAATGAACTTGACCATCTGGCTCCAAAGCCCATTCTCATTTCAACACATTGGGTTTCCTCAGGAAGCTTCTAGACACTGGGAGAGAGGAGACAGAAGTTATAGCTTGGGGGGAATTCACTTTGAATCTTTCTCTCCCCAAGGAGAGTAAATCTATGAACCAAGAACCTGTGGGAATTCTCCACTGTTAATCTGTCAGTTCTGAGGGAAGGCAGCCGAGATGACTGCTGAGTGAAGGTTTTGAAGATTAGCAGACCCCACGTCTGCCTCTTGCTAAAACCAGATGACATGCCTGTCTCACATATCTTTGATGGAAAGGCTTCTATGGCTGTTTTCTGTAAAAAGGTTTATGTAGCTTGTGATTCTGAATCATGACACCTTTTACCTGCAGTATCTAGAATGGGTGTGGTGGTGATGGTGGTGAACCCGCTTTGTTTGCAAGTCTGAGGCAATAATTCTCCACTGACCTGAAACCAGACACATTGAAAGAATACCTAACATCCTATAAAGTATTGTTGAGGTGGCAGTGCTCCCTCTGTGTTTAACTTCTGCAGGGCAATATTTTTATGGAGCTATATAAACAACAGTGGTCACAGTAAATGTGCTGAAGAGGAAAAAAGGGAACTGGCTGCCCAGTCCCTGAGTAAAGTAAGTCGTATCTCTGGAGACTGTGTTTGGCTTACCCTGTGTCAGTACAATTTTCCTGTGTGCTGACTCAGGGTTTCCATAGCACCTCTTAGAGAGAAGATGAAAAAAGAGGGTGGAACTAGAAACAGGTAGGAAAATGCAACAGTGAGAAAAATTTTTATAAGTCACAGAGGACCTTTCTTATTGTTGAAATGAGTCAAAAGGACTCTGATCCCACAGCTACAAGAGGCTCAAGCAAAGTTTATCATGTTGCTTACTTGTGCGTTTGAGCTGAATTAATGAAATACTTGCAAACAGGGGTGTCTTTTTTTTTTTTTCATGTTTAAAGTCATAAAGAGAAACCTGCCATTTGGAAGGAAAAAGGAAAGAGTACTTACCTTTGTATCCCAAAATGGCTACTGTGATTGTTAGCAAGGCACACAAAATGTATAATAATATGATAGAAAACTTCAGTGCCCAGTTATTTTTACATTTGGTACACTGCGTTCCTTCCTGGATACCTGTAAGAGAAGTCAAATTTTAATAATAGTAACCAGAGATCTCATTTTGAAAACTATCTTTTTGCATGTTGCTTCAAACACTATGATTAGGAATAATTTTTCTAGGGCGCCTGGCTGGCTCAGTTGGTTAAGCATCCAACTCGTGATCTCAGCTTAGGTCTTGATCTCAGGGTCTTGAGTTGAGTTCAAGCCCTGGGTTGGGCTCCATGCTGGGTATGGAGCCTACTTTTAAAAAAAAGTAATTTTTCCACATGCCTTACTATAGGATGAGTGGGTTTTTTTTTTTTAATTTATTTTGAGAGAGAGAGAGAGAGAGAGAGAACGCATGCATGCAGGGGAGGGGCAGAGAGAGAGAATCCTAAGCACACTCTGCACTGGCAGTGCAGAGCCCAAGATGGGGCTCGAACTCATAACCCGCATGACCATAAAAGATCATGACCTGAGCCGAAACCAAGAGTTGGATGCTTAACTGACTGAGCCACCCAGGCTCCCCAGAATGAATGGTATTTTAAAATTAAACATACCACTTTAGCAACACAAAGACTTTGAATAATGCCATTATGTTGTAATTTAATGTTGTTGTATTTAATGAGATTGGGCATTTGCATATAACTTTGTCTCAGAATAATTTCAGATCAAATTCCATAATTATAATAAAAATCTCTACATGACAAAAAAATAATTATAATTTCAATAAAAATCTCTACATGACAGAAGATTTTAAACACCCAAATCTACTTGTTTCAGCTATTATTGGACCTATCACAATTCAAACACACCAATCAAAAAAACTGTGGCCTGTCCCTTAATGTTTGTTCAGTGGTATACTCGAGCTAGTTCCTACTGGTTTTACAAGAGTCAGCTGTTAAGTGTGTGGGAATCTGGGTAGCTGGTTGTTTAACTGTTGGTAGCTTGAAGTCGGCCCAGGAGGGAGTGTTTACACCATGGAAATTAGCAACCACCATAAACTGTGACATGCATTCATCCCCCCCACCCTCCCAACACCGAACTGGTTTACTATGCCACTGGCTATAATGTACTATAACCTGCAGCAGAAAATATAGGTAACTTCATGATTAAAATGGTCAATATATAACTATTGTTGTACATTATATGTATACAGAAAACAGACACTGACCCTTATTTACGTTATCACAGTGACTTGAATAATGACTAGGAAACTAGAAAAACCAGACATTTTTGATGAAAGGAGGTAAATTTTTACTGCTTACAGTTCAACTTTTTGAAAAGCATTCTAGTCTAAGTGGTAAACCACCATCACTTCTGCAAGTGACTCCAGAAACTAACCTATAAAAAGGGAACTTTCCATTAAATTGATTAGAATCACAGAAGACAAAAACGGTGGACATTTAAATGTGAAAATCACATTGTAAGAAATATCGGGAGATTCCTTGTTTTCCTATGTGTGTCTTACTAATAGTGTCCCACAGGAGCAACAGCACATAAAGTACTGATCTCCTATAATTGTGCTCAATAACTTTTGATGGGTAAGTCGTGAGGATTAAGCTTCAGCCAAAGCTCCCCCCTTCTGGTTTGCAATTTTACGCATAGTGCCCTTCTTCAGTGAAAAGAGTTCTTCAGCTGTGTTTAATGCAAAATGATGAGAGAAACAGCATAGAACAATGACTCCATTTTAACTTTCAGGGTTTAACCAATCCCTCTGGTGTTCTGTGCTACAGACCCAAGGGGAGGGGGTTCAATCCATCTGTTCCATGACTTAGAGCGGTGATTCTCAAGCTCTAGGGTACATCGGAGTCGTCAAAATACAGCCTTTCTAATTCAGGAGGCCTGAGAAGGTGCCTGAGAATTTGGATTTCTAACAAGTTCCCAGGGGATGCTGACACTGCTAGTCTGGCCACCTGCTTTACAACAGTGCTTCTCAAACTATAAAGTGCTTACAAAACACACTATCAAATGCAGATTCTGATTTAGCAGGTCTGAAGTAGGAGCTAAGATTCTGCATTTCTAACAAGGTCTAGAAGATGCTTAGTTGGAGACACACATTATGAGGAGCTAAGGTTTACTGAGAAGATGATGATGCCGGATCAACCTCTGGGTAGCCAATTCCTTGAAGGTGAAGCTGTAAAGTCAGACTCAATGGTCAAACAGACCTAGAGAAAATCAACTTCTTTGTTATCAGTTTTCCTATTTCTTTCACTCTGTTTCCTTTTCATCCTCCTTCTTTAATTGCCACCTGTATGTCTCCGCACCACCTCTCCTGTCCAAAACTACCTCAGTACCATCTTCACCAAACCAGATCTCTAACTTCCACCAATGTCCGTATTTCCATCCAACCTAAATAGTACCACTATCTGAGTCCCTCACTCAAAGACACACTCAAGTCTTCTTTTGTACTTATTCTTTAATTCACTCAGTTGCCAGGCTCTGCGAATCCTCCCTGGGGATATTTTTATCACTATTATCTCATCTATAGTTTCTTGCTGTTCATTTACTGCCTACACTGTACCAGGTTCTGAGCTAGGTACTTTCCACACAGCACCTTTATTTGTAATCACCCTTCAAGGAGGCATGGCAGTGAGAGCTGAAATGACATCCCATAGACATCACAGCCAGGATTCAAACCTGGGTCTGCCCAACTTCAAATGCCATGATCTTACTTTGCCATGGTGACTCTCTCTGGTCATCCCTTCATCTCGATTTCACTGGCCCTTCATCTCAGTGGGAGCTTCTACTTCCATTCCCACTGGAATCTGGCCTCACCCTGTACTCAGATGCTGTTGTCCTCATGACAGTGCCAAAGAGAAAAAAACAAAAACACTTCAACAGCTCATCCTTGAATAAAGGATGAACACACACACACACACACACACACACACACACACACCCATCAGCTCTTAGATTCTCTACAATTTGGCAGCTTAAAACAAAACAAAGAGCCCTTACATCAGTCAGAATGAAAATATTTTTGGAATTGGGAGAGGGGGGAAATGTAAATAGACCCACAAATATGCCACATCTCATGTTCAGAAACCATAAACTTGCTTTGGTGGCAACTATAAACACAGAAAGATGATAGACACAGCAATGCTGGACCAACCTCCCTTGGAAAGACTGGATGACATTTTTATGACTGATGGGGGAGGGGGTTCATTCCTTTTGGATTTTAGGACTGTGGTGGGTGAGCTCTTTATGTCTCTCCAGGGCTATTTCTTGCATTCCATTAGCAGAGCCTCAGAAGAGTTGGTCACCAGAGAGGTTAGGATAGATAACAGAATCTAGGGCGAGGAAGTTGCTTAGGGGTCATCTGGTCAAGTGTCATTGTGTTATTGATGGGGAAAGTGAGGCCGGCGAGGTAAAGCAAATCAGGAGCCACGCGTCCTCACTCTCAGGGAAAGGGTCTTTCCCTCCCATTATGGCCATGTGTGCTAGGACTGTGTTTACCACCGGACATCTTGTGCATGTGGTATTCATGCAGACCTGCTCCCAGACCGCTGTCACTGGTTCATATTCTGAAGAGCAGGGTCATTTCCTCGTGATGTGCCTTTCTCCCTGCTGGCCTAATCAAGCATTTAATCAATATCAGATGGCACCGCCTGGCCTCCCTTTCCACTTGACACACTTTCTGTGTCTTGTTTTTTCTCTCCCCAGAGACTTATTTTTAATAAGAATTCTGTTTTATCTTTCCCTCTCTGCCCTCTGCTGGGAGGACACCTGGCCAAACATACAGATGCCTACTACAAAGAGATCCTGCTGGCTCACGTAGCTGGGGACCCCCCCTCCTTGAACCTAGATGGTCACAAAAAACATTCGAGAGAGATATCCCCCTGTTACCAGCCTTTGTACTGTTTGTTTTCTCAGCATTACTTTCCAGAGACTGGGGGCTTTGTTCCTGTTGGAGGGGCTGGGGGGGGAAGGAAGGGCAAGGGAATCAGTCTGCAGAGTGCTGGAGATAAGGCATTCTAGTTCAGGAAATGAAGCAGTTTTGCCCCTGTACCACCAGGACACTCAGCGGATCAAAAAACCTGGCCCAAATAGCACATTTGTGATTCAGCAGGCCACAGATAGAACGTGCCTGAAGGATCCATGCTTTTCTGTTGGTTATCCCTCTTAAACTAGCTCCCACTGAACTTGATTCTTGGCTCATGTTTTAAATGTGTTTTCCAGGGTCCTAGTCTTTCTTATGCAAAAGTAAGTTTGGGGGCCCAGTGAAATCAGAATCACTCCCAGTTAAGTCCTTGGGTATCGCACGGAAGTTCAGAATAGACTGACAATATGATCCCCAGGGCCCAAACTCAAAGTTCCTCGTGTTGCCCTGTTTCCAATAACACATGTTTAAAGTAAGAAGGATGGGGGGTGGGTGGGGCCGCTGATCAGGGGGCTGGCGGTTAGCTGGTTGGAGAGAATAACTGCAACACTGCAGGAATGACAGTGCAAAGGGCCAGAATTCTCCAGCAGAGAATTCCTTTCTGCTGTGGTTCTCCATAAAGAGCCCTCCCAAGTGCTGCGGTCCAGGCTCCAATCCAGTCTGTTTTCCCAATCTGTTTGAAGAACAAAAGGGTCTCCTTCATTAACTATCATACTTTTCTGCCATCACAAGGATGGCTTGTCTTTTGAGACAGACTTGTGCTGATCAATGTCCTTCCTTGTCAGGTGAAGAAGCCTGGCACTGTGGGCAAGTGTGGAGTACTCCTGGTCTGTCCTAATTATCACAAGTGTCTATAAAAGCTCTGTGGTGTTGTCATAAAAATCATATTACCAGAGAGGAGCTTCAAAAAGCTGGTGGGTTGCAAAATCCAGAAAACCACAGGTTTTGATCCCAGATTTGCAGTGACCTTTTCATGTGGTTTTTTTATAGTTATTAATCTACCGCCTGGTGGCATATATTCCCATAAGCCCATGAGAATGATTTGGCTCTAACAGTAAAACTGATGATTCAAATAAACTCCTACAATTAAAATGCCATCAAAAACAACAAAACAGTAAGAGTTAACATCCTGGTTAGTTATTTGGATATTATGCAATATCATTAGAACAAAAGTTAAATACATGAAACACTTTATCCCACAAATAATTAGTTTTTTTGCTTATTATAAAGGCCATTTACTAAATGGTGGAATATGGATTTAGTTAGCAAAAATTTTTTTTATTAATGAGTAATTTAGTTCCCCAAATATAAATCCCAGCCCTGGACACCTTATTATGCCAAGTTTCCTAAACGATGTGGAGAATCATGAAAACGGAAGCAGGACAAGACTTGGGAATGAAATAACTTTCCGCACAAAATAAATGAAGCCTTACAGCATTTCTGCATTCATAAAAGTATATTCAAACCAGGAAAATTATTTAGAGGAGAGTTTGAAATCTTCAGTACTCCTTCTGAGCTTATATTAATATTCTGCACATTTAACAAGGGTATAGTTTTTTTCATTAAAACAATTATATATATATATTTATACATATATATATATATAAAAATATATATACCAGAACTGACTGCCATATATATACATATATATATTTATATATATATAAATATATAAATATATATATATATTTATAAATAAGTATATATATTTATATATATATGGCAGTCAGTTCTGGTTTGGGTTTAATGTTTTAAAAAAGAGTATGTGTTATTTGTTTAAAATTTATCATTAGTGCCCTGCCTACTAAAAAAGAACTGCTGTAGGAAAAAGCCAGATGTAATGAGCCACTCAGAGTATATAGTGTCTGCCAGAATATATACTGTCTCGACAGAACACCATTATTTTCTCTTTGTGGCTTTTAAAATAAGAAATCCTTTATTATATGAACCGTACACAAATGCTTTCGATTCTGAGGAACAGAATCCGGGCTCATCAGGGAGCTCAACCATCACATCTCCTGCATTTGTCCCTCCTCGCTGGCCCCCCTCCTCTTGGCTCCAGTCCTGTTCATTTTATCCTATGGACACAGAGTGAGCTGTCAACAATCCTGTTGATACATTTCAGCAGCCCTGACTACTTCATTATCTGGCACTACCAAACAATGTCCTTCTGTGATTAGGCACTGAATCTTTTAATGAAAAGGACTTATGAAAATGCAGCTCCAGCTCAGGCCATCAGAGTCTGTTGTATAACTGAGCCAGACACATACACTGCACAGGTATCTGGAGGAAGGCCACTGAACATTTGTTTAGTGGGTGAGAGTCTGCCGTTGCTGCTAAGGCAAAGAGGCACTGCTGAGGACGGCTGCTCTTCCTGAGGCCCTGATATGTGCCAGGCACCCTCTCCTGGTTACTTACAATCCCTTTCACAATTCTGCAAAGTAGGAATTCTGACCCTAATGTTACAGAGTTTGGGAAAGTGGGCATCAAAGAGTTTGACTATCCAAGCTAGTGAGCGGCTGAACGGCCTGGGGCTTCTACTGACTGTAATTTCTCTCTGACTCTTCTGTGGTGACATACTGAAAAGCAAGTTAATTCCACCCTAAATAAATGCTCATTATCTCTGTGAGAGGTCAGGACTGTCTTGAAGGTTGGCTGGTAAGGTCTATTGGCCTTTCAGGGGAATCATCCACCAATGGTGATGGAATTTTTGGAATGGGGTGGGCCAGGAAGAGAAGGCAGCTTTATAATTTCAAGGCAAACTATGAGACGTGCAGGGGGCTTGCACAGTTTAAGCTTGGAACCAAAGCAAGTTGGTTGCTCCTAAGGAATTTTCTTCTGAACTTCTAGTACATGACACAGTAGCCACAAAAGCCGGTCTCCAATGGACCATTTAACAGTAGGTTCACACCTGCAGAAGTTGGGTGAGATAAGTTAGTGGAAAGAAGGAGGTACAAGAAGGATTAATTAAATGGTGATAAAAAAAATAATTTATCTGTAGCCTCTTAACCACCCCTCAAACAAAAAATCTGCTTGAGTATATTGGGAAAACCTTTTCACAAATACCAGCTTGACCCAATGCTTCAGAAACCCATGGTGTTCTCCACTGCCATAGTAAGTTCCAGGTGGCTCAAAGTAGATTCCAAGATGCACGTCAGCTAGCCTCCTCTAACCACACAGGTCTGAAGAACCTCAGGGCCAGGAGGAGAATCAGTTGTCATCTAGGCCAACATCTGTCTTACAGTGAGGAAACTACAGCCCAGTGAACTCCACTATCTGCCCCATTCCATGGGCCAGCCCTGTCTTTAGGATTCAGGTTTCCCGATTCTCTGCCAGAATTCTAATCTAGACCCCCAAACCCTGCCCACCTCCTTATGCTTCTTTCTTGTTACATCCCATTTATTCATTTATTCAAGAAATAAATATGGAGCACCAACTATGTACCAGGCACTGGGTATAATGGTCAACAAAACAGACAACAAATCCTGGCTCTTATGGAACTTACACACCAGTAGGAAGATACAGTAAGGTGTCGGAAGGTGATAAACACTATGGGAAAAATCAAGCCAGGAATGGGCAAAGGGCTTGTGGGAGAGGAGATGGATGGCAATTTATTTTTTTTTATTTTTTATTTAAAAAAAAATTTTTTTTAATGTTTATTTATTTTTGAGACAGAGAAAGACAGAGCATGAAGGGGGAGGGTCAGAGAGAGGGAGACACAGAATCTGAAACAGGCTCCAGGCTCTGAGCTGTCAGCACAGAGCCTGACGCGGGGCTCGAACTCACGGGCCGCAAGATCATGACCTGAGCTGAAGTCGGCCGCTCAACCGACTGAGCCACCCAGGCGCCCCTGGATGGCAATTTATTTATTTTTTTTTTTAATTTTTTTTTTTTCAACGTTTATTTATTTTTGGGACAGAGAGAGACAGAGCATGAACGGGGGAGGGGCAGAGAGAGAGGGAGACACAGAATCAGAAGCAGGCTCCAGGCTCCGAGCCATCAGCCCAGAGCCCGACGTGGGGCTCGAACTCACAGACCGCGAGATCGTGACCTGGCTGAAGTCGGACGCTCAACCGACTGCACCACCCAGGCGCCCCTGGATGGCAATTTAAATAGCGTGGTCAGAGAAGGCTTCAGAGAGTAACACTGGAGCAAAAGCTTGAGGGAATGTGGGAAAGAGCACCAGGGTACCTGTGTGGAGCTCACACTGCATTCCCCAAACATGTGCTCATTCCTTCTCCAGGTCTTGAGATCTGTCCTCCTCCTCCCTGCAAAATGTTTCCTCTCCATCAAACGACTTCTTTTAAAACTTTACTCACACATTTGTGAATCCTTTCGTAAAATTAGCCCCACCCCATGCCCAGCTGGGCCTGAACCCCTTTAGTACCTGTGTGGTTTACAGTGTAAAAATCTATACTCATTTGGGTTTTTGAAGGCCATATGTATGGCTACCACCTCTTGTAGGTGTGGGAATTTTATTTCTCTGCATGATTGCTTTTGGATATCTCTAAACAAACCAGTTATTTCTCTCTAGAACCCTACACATCAAGCCGTTTAACAAAGTGAGAAAAGCAGTCTCTGTCACTCCCTCAGTGAAGGTCTCTCACACAAACCGGAAGTGGCCACTTCCCTCAGCTCTCAGGTGCTGGGATTTCACAACCTTTTCTCCCATCTTGCCTTCTACCTGATGAGTGACATGCTGATCTCACTTGCGGGCCAGGATGTATGCAGCCATCCTGGGAGAGTCATTCAGCTCAGAGGCCTGACAGTCAAAATGCAGACATTCATAACAACACTGCCTGGAACAATCAGGAGCCCACAGCCTGAAAGGAAGAGTTTTCTTTTTCACCATGGGAGGTGGGGAGTGCAGTGGGGTTTACTGACCAAAGAAACTCAAGGGATTCTATAGACCCCAGCCCAGCCTGAAATGAATCCCAAGATCTAATGTGGGGCATGCAGCAGCATTTCTATGTTTTTTGTCCCTCAGTACTCACAAAACTAAATCCAGTAGGGCAAAGATGAGAAAAGTGAACCCGCAACCCAACATCTGCCTTGAGTGTTGTTGCTTTATTTTTTTTAAAGATTTATTTATTTAAAAGTTTATTTATTTTTAAAAAAATTTTTTTCAACATTTTTTATTTATTTTTGGGACAGAGAGAGACAGAGCATGAACGGGGGAGGGGCAGAGAGAGAGGGAGACACAGAATCGGAAACAGGCTCCAGGCTCCGAGCCATCAGCCCAGAGCCCGACGCGGGGCTCGAACTCACGGACCACGAGATCGTGACCTGGCTGAAGTCGGACGCTTAACCGACTGCGCCACCTAGGCGCCCCTTTTTTTTTTTTTTAATTTTTTTTAAAAGTTTATTTATTTTTGAGACAGAGAGTGTTCTCACACAAGTGGGGGAGGAACAGAGAGAGAGGGGGAGACAGAGAATCCCAAGCAGGCTCCGCAATGTGAGTGCAGAGCCCGACATGGGGATTGAACCCAGGAACCGTGAGATCATGACCTGAGCTGAAATCAAGAGGTAGACCCTTAACTGAGCCACCCAGGTGCCCCAGAGTGCTTTTGCTTTAAAAAGTGTTATTTGGGGGGCAGCAGAGGAGCTAATATCATGATGATGGGAACCCTGCTGAGCCAAGGGGGAGTGAGTCTCAGCTAATGATAGTGTATTTGCTGTTTATCACTGAAACAGTGTTGGGACATGTGGAAATTATGCTGTGGAGCAGGTGCTGGCATAAAAAAGAGACTAATCCACTCTCTCTCACATACCTACTTGATTTTTTCAAACCAACAGAACTAGTGTTTTTGATGGGAAAAAAGGGGCCTTGATGTAAATGAAAATATCAATCAGCCTGACAGACATTCCTCATTCCTTTATGAATATGTGTTTTTTACTTTCTTCAAGTGAACACTGTAGTTGAGGACACTTAAATTAAGGGAAAAGTGAGCCAAGACAGAGCAACAAATTTTACTGTTGGTGTTTTAAAGTAATTATCTACTCTGCATTGAATGTAGCCCCAGTTCTGAACCTTGATGAGAAAGGAGTCAATCAACTTGAAATGACCCAAATGAGGAAGAGTTGGCAAATAAATAATGAGGGAAATGGGGGGGGGGGGGGAATCTATTTTACAGACTATGGCCCAGCGGTGAGAAGAATGAGGTCCCCAGATTCGGTGAAGAGCATCCCATTCACCAGCTTGTTATTCTTACTTGTTATTAAGGGCGGACAAAGGACAGAGAGAGGAAGAAATGTTTCCACGGGGCAGGCAGCTATGGTTGTAGAGGTCAAAAGAATATAAAAATGGAAACCCACTACACAAGAGAGTCAGAAGGCATGCAATGAATTATAATTGAACATAAAATAAATGGGAAGATGTATGCTTATTAAATTTTCCATGACTTTGTAAAGAGTTCGCAGAGTTAAATTTAGGAAATTATCTAAAACTGAAATAACTACATAAAAAAAATGGATAAGTGCACACACTTGTATACATATGCACACACACACAAAGTGATTTTCTTGACAGTAGAAATGTTTTAAAAATGGTTCTCTAAGTCAAAATCCAAATTCACAATTTCCCATGGATTCCTCAGGTGCGTGCCTGAGCCAGCTGACACTGACTGGTGAGAACCAAGTATTTGTATCTCTTCACAACTCTACGTTCAGTGACTTTACATTGACAGCTTGGAACTGGTCACACTGGGAGTATTTACACCAAAAAAATCAGCAAATGCTACAAATCAGGGCTTTTGTCCCCTGGAAAGCTGGTTGTTAAACATCTGCCAGCACACTACTCAGCCTGGTTCAACTGACCCATCACATTTAAACAAATCAAACTGCTCTGTCCATCTGGAGTAATCACTTGAGAAGTTCGGGATCGTTGGACAGAGTGAAGATAACACTGGACCTTTGTTTCTTCTCTCCCCCTCCAGGTTATAGAGATCAGATGGGTATTCTTATTAGTGATATTTGTGCACATGAGATGTTTTGAATTCAAAATTTCCAGGGATACTTAATACATTTCAAATTCATAATCTCTATGGGGTACAATAACCTTCAATTCCTAGTGAAACTGACAGTGTTTAGGATTCAATTCCCACATGTCTGTTAACTTCATACTATGGATACAAGTTTGACTTAATTCTGACCAAGCAGCCTGAAAGTGAATTTTCCTCTCGCTTCGGAGATGATGTAAAGAAGGGCTGGCCTAGTCTGTCACCTACATGAAGTTAGTGCAGCAAAGTTAAGAGGTGGAGCATAGATGAATCAGTCTAAGGACAGAGGGTTGTGGAGGGCACATCAAATGACAAGCCTCAGTCTGGAAGACATTCTCTTTGCCTCCTAAAATTCTGAAGGAATTAAAACACCATCTGCTAGGCCAAATAATAATAGTAGTAGTAATAATAATAATAATAATAATAATAATAATAATAATAATAATAAATTTTAAAAATTAAAAATGTCCAAGAGTCCAAAGGAGCATAAGATCTCTATACATTCATGAGATGCACAAATATCTGTGACAGCATCCATCAGACCCAGAGACAGACAGAAACAGGAAAACATCAGAAATACACCAGCTGAGCTGCAAACAGTGGAGGCAGAATACCTTTTGAACTTGACCTCTTGTAGCAGAAAATTGCAAAATTTGGTCAGGGCCATATTAGCTCTGGTTCATTACTCAATGGAGATCAGAGATGCAGACAGTATACACACAATTTCACCAATATGAACTTCTTAGGGTCAAATCACTTAATTCTACTCCATGCTCAACAAAATCCATTTTATTGCCCAAATGGCCAAACAGCTTTTAATTACATCAGTAAACTGGTTAAACAGATGGAAAGAAGAGGTTTAGGACAAGTTCTTAACAATGCTGTCTAACCCTCACCTAAGTCAGGGTTTTCTCCACTATGCCAGTGAATGTGGAATTTGAAATTTGTATCAGAATCACCCACTAGTGAGTCATTCATGTATTTCATTTCTAATTTGTAGCACATATTTATTTACATTAATTCCTAGTAAGCTAGATATAGTTTGGAATATAGTGTGAGTTTATTGCTTATTATTCTTTAAAATATCCTCTGGTCCCTTCCAGTAAAGAAGTACTTGTCTTGAGTGGTCACTGCACAGTGGGATGCGAGGGACAGGCCTGGCTGGGCTCAGCAGACCAAGGACACACACCCCTTCTGGAACAGGGCCTGGGGCACCTGGGTGGCTCAGTTGGTTAAATGCCCGACTCTTGATTTTGGTTCAGGTACTGATCTCACAGTTTGTGGGTCTGAGTTTCACATTGGGCTCTGTGCTGACTGTGGAGCCTGCTTGGGGATTCTTTGCCCACTGCCCCCCTGCCCCTGTCTCAAAATAAATAAATAAATAAACAAACAAACTTAAAAACAACAACAACAAACCAGGGCCTAAGCAGGGATCTTCCTTCCTTGAGCAGCAAGACTTCCCCATGAAGTCCTGGAAGTGTTGGAAAAGCTCTCATCCTATTGCTAACAGTCCAGCAGTGTGATCCTACAATCAAAAGACAGTGCTATTTCATTACTTTGACGTCACGGATGGCCCTGAAGAGGAACTAAACAAGGATTCAGTGATTCACAGAACATCCATTCCTAAATGAGGAATAGAATAAAGTCTGGACTTAATAACTCCAGCTAGTATGTGATGTTCCCTCTTGCCAGAAAGCAGTTGTGTTGTAGCAGTAAAGCTAGTAAAGACAACCAACCACCTGTAAATACAGTCTACTGGTTGCCTTGAAACAATCTGTCACTTTATATAGCACTTAGGGGAAACAACACCTAATAAACAACACCTAGTAAAGCACAGGAACATATACTACAGTAAAAGGAAAAATCCCACTTACAACTGTGGTTATGACAGTCCTTATAAAATTAGAAGCACTAATTTACTAGGGTATACAGAGCCCCCAATGACTATGTGATTGTAGATTTACTCAATTGTATCTATGGGACTAGCGTGTAGAAGTAAATCTTCTTGGCTTTGAGCTGGGTGGGAAGATTTGTCGGTTTCCATCTACTCTTGCTTACTTCCCAGGCACACAAAACAAGTGGGCACAAATCACCTAATGGAAATGTTTGTTCAAGTGGGGCTGGGAAAGTCAGGGGCTCAGGGAGCACTCCTCTCAAGGGCTTCAGCTGTACAGGCTTAGAGTAAGAAGGAAAGGATCTCAGAGTAGGAGACAGAAATAACCAAAAAAAAGTTTTTTAGAAGAGCAAAGATTTGTGAGTATCTAGAAATAACAAAAGAAAGGGGAGAGCTGTAGCAACACAGGAATGAAAATAAGCAACAAAAGGCCTTGAAAGACACTATAAGGAAGGTTGATATCACTGAGTCATTTGTGTCCCAACAAGCGGGGAAATCCTGAGGTGGAATGTCTGTGCTCCGTGCACTGGAACATAGAGATGATATAGATTATTTCTGTTAGTAATGAAGAGTGGGTTCTAGAAAGTAAAGAGAAAACAAACTAGAGCATGATACAAGTATCTGCACAAGTCATAGAAAATTACTTGGACATCTAGGGCATAATCAAGTAAGTCTGTTAGGTAAAGAAATGAGTACCAGTGGAGCTCCTGCTGTTAAAATGCAGTGATTCTTAAGTTCCCAAATGGCCAATACTAAGGTTTTATAGCTGCACACCTGGTCCTCAGAGTAGGGTGAGACTTCGGCTTCCACTCAACCCTCACCACTCCTCCCACCACGGACATCATGGCCAGGTGCTCTTGTGTGGCCCCCACTGGGACCCAAACACCGTGGCTCAGCACACAGGTCGGGTGCTCCCTACTTGGGGTGCTATGTCTAGACAATGAAAGCATTCTTTTTTAGTAGACCCATTTCAGAGTTCTTCCTCAACCTCAATTATTTTTCCTCTACCCACCCTCATGAAACAGGTAATCAACTGAAGAGACCAAACTGACTCTATTTTTACTGCACTATCTCATTTCTAGTAAGTCAAGTACTACAGTTCTGAAGTCTCTGAGCCACAGCTGGGAGCAAACTAGTCCAACCCTTAAGATGGTGCAGAAGTGGGAGCAAAATAATTTCCCAGCTCTATCATCTTGTAGGGTATACCTATAAGTGTTATTTACTGACACTGGGCAGCACTTTTGGCAAAGCACTTTCTGACAAGTGGACATGTAACGTGACACAGGAAGTGTACTGATACCTCCCAAATAGGGGATCCAGTTTTTGGTCTGATCTTCCAGCAGAAAAAAGGTTCCGGCCAAAGAGGTTAAACCTCCTCCCGTCTTTCCAGGAAACAGAGATTACAGCTTTGTAGCAAAAGATAATGAATCTTTTTGAGAGACTGGTATTGTTAAATTAATTAAATCAGGAGGCCATTAGATGAGGTGGCTCTCATGCCCTGGCAGCCTACATAAGCAAACCAAAGCCTAAGTCTGTAAATGCCTTAAGGTTACAAAATCCCAACCCAAGAGTAGCCAATCACAAACAGCTAAGCATTAGCCAATCAAATATTTTCCTTTCCTTGCTTCTACACCTTCTCTTTAAGTCTTTCCCTTGGTTCCTAACCACTTCCGGTTTGCCTGCTCCAATTTGAACAGATGTTTGCTTAAACTCTTAAAATTCTTAACATGCCTCACTTTATCTTCTGACAGGATTTTCAAGTTAGAGAGGAACAGAGACTAGGGCTCCCTGTGGCCAGGATAAAACTGAAATGTTGCTCGTGTTGGTGGACAGAAACACAGACTGAACCGGTAGCAAATGTTTTCATAGTTTTCCTTTTTAAAGTTCTCATCTCAATAAAAAATGTGAAATTTCTATGCAATTGAAGAACAAAATAAACAGGCTTCTGTTTCATAATGTGTATCATGGATCTTCTCCAGTTATCAAATACAAGCTTAATCATATTTGACCATGTTTCTGATGGTCCTAGTTTTTCCCCTCCACAGAAAAAAATAGGAAGGCTTATGGATGTTCCTGACCCTGACGTGAGAAGCAGACATCTCTTTAGTCAGTGAGACTAAACAGTGGGGGAAGAGCAGGGTGGACCTATGGAAGCAGATTCAGACAGGACCAGAACTATTTCCTTAGCCACAATGATGAAGGGTTTTTACCAGTTCCTTTAGTGAGGAGGAGCTGGAACCTGATATCAAAACCCACTGTATGTCCTTTATAGTTTATTGTATATAATTATGTACCATAAACTGTGCAGGGTTTGCATTCCAGGGCGTGGGATCAGTCATTCTCAACAAATCCTTTTGTTGACTTCTCTAAGTCCCAGCTAAGAACCCCTTGAGGGCTTCTCTGCACTGGGCCCCATGGACTAATGTGCCCAGGGGAAGCAGCAACCCACCAAATTCCGCCTGGTGTGCTTCGGGTACATCTGCAGATGAGCGGCAACCAATAGATATGCCAGGTGCACAGCCTGCCTCCAGTACAGGAACACGTCAGGATGTGCCAGCACGACTTTAGGAACGTCTATTTCTATCACTGCACTGCTGCGAAGTCACTATGCTTCCCTATTAAATTTTCCTCTCTTTTCCCCTTTGCAGCTTAGACCTCATGTTGTGTGTGAGCTCTGTTCCACTAAGGACCCAAGGGGATGTGGGTGCTTCCAAATACCTAAGGCCTAGGTTGTTGTTTTAAACCATTTGGCTCATGTGCATGTCTGTAAAGCATTGCTAAAGTTGGAGGTGTTTCAAAGGCAATGAGGAGCATATGAGAATAAGTGATCTAATACAGCGGGTGAATTCCTAGCAGTTTAGTCACTGAGCATGGAGGCAAAACAGACCTTGTGTGATAACACACCTTGATGTCCTCAAAAATACATTCCATGCCTTCCTAGAGACCATGATTTATCTTTCTATCTTAGAAATCCTACAAGTAATATTTGTTAAATAGAAATTTTCCAGATTCTTAATATTAGGAAACTAAAAGATCCCTTTAAGCCCCTTTTTGAAATGTGTATATTGCCACATGCTGGCATATAGGTTAGTGCACTAGCATATCCATATGTAAGTATGGCCTGCAATTGTGATGAATCATTCAAGGAACAAGCAACATGAAAGTTATGACCTCTCCCCAGAAAAACGTACCTGGATGTACACTGGACATTATTTCAGGAGATCTCTGGGCTCTAGAAGCTCGCCATACCTAAGGCTCAGAGTTTGTGATGCCTGGCCCCTCACAGGAATATAAGGATATCATAATCTTTTCCCAAAGGAATTTATAGGTGCTAGTGAGTTCTCTGTCTGCCACACTGCAGGGGGCAAGTTCATTGACAAACATGGCTTTCCACATCCTTGGTCTCCACTGGTTCTCTTGGTTGCCCAGCCAAAGCAATATTTATCTGTGAGTCCCCGGTCCCAATAACTAATGCAAATGCAGCAACACATTATGAATCACAAGTATAGACCACATTAGCAGTATCATCGAGACAATCCAGTGCAGAGAGGCAGCAAAGGACAGAATCATCCAGAAGGGAGGCTGGACCCAGATAGAGGGGAAGTTGGGGAAAGCTCATCTGCTGTCAAAATCAACAAGTACAATGTTGACAGTGGAGGCCCAGATGTCCTGTTAAGAAATTTCCTACTTAAACAGTCTCAAAAAGTTGGCAACTGTCCTTGTGGGAACCAACAGCAGGGGCAGCAGCTGTAGTGAATGAATCAGAAGTGTCCTTTCTACACATCTGGCTTCATCTTCATCATGCCCCTCCTCTGCTCAAGTTCTTCTGGTAGCTTCTCATCTCACAGAGACAAAGAGCTAAGGCCCGCAAAGCCCTACACAGTCTGTGCCCCAACCCTGACCTCTCTGACCTCATCTGCTCTTTCTACTCCAGCCACACTGGTCTCCTTGCTGCACCTTGGATACACTAGGCATGTTTCTACAGGGCCTTTGCATTTGTCTTTTCCTCTACCCAGACTCTCTCTCTCTGGGATATCCTCATGGCTCCCTCTCTCCCTTAAAGTCTTTACTCAAATATCATCTTGTCAGAGAGGCTTTCCCTGATCATTCTTTTGAGAAATAACAACACTACCCATCCCTCACCATTCCCCATTCCTGTTTTATCTTTCTCCATAGCACTAAGCACCATTTAACATGCTACTTATTTTACTTATCTTTTGTCTTTCCTCAAAAAGAATGTAGGTTTCATGCAGGCAGAGATTTTTGTCAGTCACTTGCAACTCACTACTATATCCCCAAGGGCTAGAATATGGCTAGTATGGTGCCTACCCCACGGGGTTGTTGAGAAGATTAAATGAGTCATGTCAAACCTAACAGCACAGAGCATATAACAAGAATTATGTAAATGTTGGCAATTATTTGAATTTTGTTTTATTTTATTATTTTTAAAAAATGTTTATTTTTGAGAGAGAGAGTGTGAGCAGGGGGGTGGGGGGAGAGAGGGAGACACATAATCCGAAGCAGGCTCCAGGCTCCAACACGCGAACCACGAGATCATGACCCGAGTCAAAGTTGGACGCTCAACTGACTGAGCCACCCAGGCGCCCCATTTTGAATTTTGTTTTAAACTTCATGACAACCTAATGAGTAATTACTACTATGCCATTTTACATATTAGGAGACTGAAGCTCAGAGTAACTCACTTGAGGTGACATATTAGCAACTGGCAGAACCAGGATTCAAACCCAGATCTGACTCTGAGTTCTATGTGCTCATTCCCCTCACTCTGCTTTGTAATTCCCAGCACAGAAGAGAGGCAGCAATCCATTCATTCTGGAACAAGCCCACAAAGCCTGAGAAGGCTCCAGCCCAAGGGAGTGGGGGGCAGGGAATAAAGTCTCTCGAATCCAGAGACCTTTGTATTGCGTGAATCTGAAATGGCGTGTGGCATTCTGTTTACTTCCTAACTTCACCGAAAAATGTAGAAGAACCTGCCAATTAAAAAATGTTTTCATGACCCCAGAAAATCCATGTATTGGAGACATTTACTTTAAACAGTCATTCTACCATAACAGGAAAAAGAGGTAGAGAGAGGAGTTTATTATAACAGCTGCTTTCATACCCAAAACAAGGTTTGGCTGTTTTTGGCAAGTTGTACCGTCCTAATGTTGGCAAGAAGCTGATGGACTGCGTGAGTTTCCTTTCAAAAGATCATTTTGCTTCCTTAGAGAAACCCATGACTGGACTATCTAGTGTGAACTGCAGATGTTTGTTCCTCCTTTGCTCCTCTGTCCTCCTGGGGCTTCCACCCTGCCCAAGCCTAACCAGGTCATGAGCTTGTAGAGCAGAAAGAGCGTAGGCTTTGGATTCACAAAGATCATGGTTAGAATCCACTGTTTCTTTTATTAGCTGTGCAGCACTCTGAGACTCAGGGTCCTCGTCCACAGGGCTATGTGAGGAGTAAGGAAGGCAGACGTCACTCCTAGCATGTTACCAGGCACCGCCAGCAGCTATTATTATAATATAGTTTTTATGATGATTTTTAGGTGGCTAGAGGCTTGAGTCCCAATTTCCTCTGAGGGTTCGTTTGAGACATTCCACTTTGCAAAATGCACATAACAGAGGATGTAAAATGCAAATCCTTTCCTGAGGGCTTTTTAAAGAGTGACTTACCTGCACACCCCACCCCTTCAAACCTACAAGGTAGGCAAGAAATGACAGAAAGATAGATGTCAGAATCTCCCTGCAAATGTCGTTACTCTTGGGCTCCAAAAGGAGAGGAAAGGGAAGAGATAAAAGGGGACCTGATGATGGCCTGGAGGCTAGGGCTTCACTGGGTTTTAAACTGGAAATCCTACAGGAAGCAAAAGGCTCCTGGTTCCTAGAACTGGGGCTGTGCTGGGCTGCGCCTCCCGTGACACACCAAGTACACAGTGGCTGAAACCATTTCAATGCTAATGATTTCCAGATAGCGGGAGAACAACCAGCACATGATGCACTCAGCACAAGTGAGCCCAAGGGATCTGATGCCCATCAGCAGGGCTGGTGGCCCACACTCATAAAGAACCTATATGAACTAGAAATGGACCCCCAGCAAACTTGGATCCCCTGGCTGGACTGTACTATTCCAGTACTGGATCAGTCAGCACAGAAGTCACCTCCCTCCCTCCTCCAGCAATGCTTGCTCCCCAGCATCCAAGTCTGAGGCTCACAGACAACACAGGTCTTGTTGCACAAAGGAAATGAGCTTCCCAAAGCATTTGGGAGATGTGTGCTGGGCTGGGTTTTTGGACCCATGCTATAGTGGAGGGAATCCTTGGCCACTGCTGGCAGCTTTGAAGACCTATTTTTGACTTCAAAAGCCTTTAATCCTCTGTCTATTCAGAGCCTGAACTTGGAGCATTTGCCTTTCAAAGAAAGATAGGGAAGCCAATGAGCAGCACGCGGAAAGAAGATTCAAGGAGCACCCCTCATTGGGCACCTTTAAGCCCTACTTGGCTCTAGGCTGGCAAAAAGTGGGGTTTGTGGGGGGGGGCTACATCCTTCCCCACTGAGAGGACTGAGGTTTAATTCAGACATTAAAACATCCCATATCCCAAATACCAGTTCAACCAAAAGGAAAATATGTGATTGTGCACGTCAGCCCCAACCCCATATCTAGGGGTGATTGTCCAAATATTTAATAAATGCTTTGGCATGGGCACTGATCAATCAGACGGAATATACCATGGTGCTCCCTGCTAAGCATCAGCCCTACCTATATCCTGACAGAGATGTTTTAAAAATACCACAGCAATTACTTGTGGGTGGAATATCCCAGAGCAGCCAACACTTTCCACTGTTGACACGCAGCTCTCACTGCCTGGAACTTTGCCTGGAGGGCGCCCTGCTCCATGGTCACCTGGCCACACAGAGCTCAATGGTACATCAGAAGATGGACTGCGTGCTCCAGTTGTGAATTAAAAACAAGAACTGTTATAAAAGTAGACGATGAATGGCTATTTTAAGTTGCTCCACTGTTTTGGGAAAGGAGCTGTGAGGACAGGTGCCAGGGCTTGGAGAAAATTCTTCCATTCCTGTCAAATTGCGTAAAAACCCTAAGTGTATTATTGCTTTGTGAATGAAAAAATTCAGATGTGATTGCCACAGGTCCTTCAGCAGGAAGACCCACATCAAGTCCCGAAGGGCATGGCTAGGGAGGGAGAAAGAAAGAAGCAAACAGCACCCAGTGCCCAGCCTCCAGAAACTTACAATCGAAGTCTTTGCAATTACTGTCATAGTTGTAGATAACTAGGCTCCTTCCATGCAGCAGTCTGTCACTACTCAGCAGGGAAAGACTGTAAGTGCTAAAGGAGATACTGACAGAACCACAGTTTGTTTTGTCTTATTTATTTATTTATTTATTTATTTATTTATTTATTTATTTAAGAGACAGAGTAGGGGGGGTGCAGTGAGAGAGGGAGGGAGGGAGGGAGGGAGGGAGGGAGGGAGGGAGAGAGATCCCAAGCAGGCCCCATACTATCAGCACAGAGCCCAATGTGAGGCTCGAACTCACGAACTATAATGATCAGGACCTGAGCCAAAATTAAGAGTCAGATGATTCAGGTGCCCCTGTTTTGTCCTTTCAGGACTCTTCTGACACAGTGTTTTTCTTCCCAATCTATTTTCCCTTCTCCTCCTCACTCCTAGTAGATCGCTACCTTCTCCATTCTCACCTTTCTTTTCCTTCTTTCCCTAGAACCAGTTCTCCATGGCAGTCTCTTTGATTCTTAGCAGCTCTATTTCTTTCTTTCCAACAGTGCCTTCAAGAACCTTACATCTGGACCACCAGAAAGAACCCCGAGTGCTTGTGACTGAGGATGGAGTGGGGCAAGGTAGAAATGTGAAGGATGGTTTCCAACAACATGCCCCCACCAGCCCAGGATTCCTTCTGGTAGGCCAGAGCTGGATGGACTGTTCACTCTTTTATCGCAAACTAGATCTTCACTAGGAGAAAAAGTTAGAACAGGTCACTTACTCCCAGCCCAGATCCATGCAGCCTAAAAATTCTGTTAAAGCAAAAAAGGAAAATTGGAGGATAAAAGGAAGAAATAAAAGGAATAAAGAGCAGGAGAGAGAGACTCAATTTCAGAGTGATCACACTGGATACAGGTCAAGGTTCAAAATACTAAAACTGTTTTTAATGTTCCACTAAGTAGCAGCCTCTCAGTGCCTCTGACAAGTGATTTAAGACAAGTGGTCTGCTCCCAAGGGGGCTCATGAATCTCCATGCATGACGGTTAGATCGAGAGAGTCTGGAGTCACACAGTTGGAAAGGTGGCAATGCAAAGGTCAGAAATACAAGGGAGGAGTCCATCCATCAACCCTGACAGGCGGGCATGCCCAGGATGGCAGAAGGGACAGGAGCCATCTGGTAGCTTTGCTTGCAAGACCAGATTAAGAAAGCACTAGCCCAGAAACCACAAAGGAGAAGATGGAGCTGTATTTCCGGAGGAAAAAGCAAAGACTTCTACCCAAAGCTGAGGTAAGAGCTTTATTTTATTATTTTTTTTTCCAGTGATGAAGAAAGAATTCTACTTCCCTCTGATTTGAATTATTTTTAGCATACATGCCTCAGCTTTGATGCCCAACACGTCTGGCCATGTCTCTCTTCCCCTGCCTGAAATTTTTCAGTAGCTTCCCACTGCCTAGAGCGTAAAACGTAAACTCCACCGCATGGCACCAAAGGCCATCACGAAGAGACCTCTGCCTAACACTTCTTGTCTTCTTCCCGCATTCTCAGCTCAGACTTCAGAGGACTTGCACCTTCCAGAACACATTACACTGTCTCATGATTTTCCCTCTGCTTCGAACACTTTCTCCTGCTTGCTTGCCTTCCTGCCCAAATTTTACTCATCCGCTATAACCCATCTAAAACTCCAGCTCCTCTGTGAATCCTGACTTCTAAGGCGTTCCCTCTCCTGGATGCCCACAGAACTTGAATGTGTTTCCATTCTACTAATTATCTTTTACCGTAATAGAGACTAGAGCTGTATCTTTCCATCTTTTTGCAACCAGTGCCTAGCACACAGGCAGTGCCCCAAACATATTCAGAATATTCAGATATCATTTGTTTCAATTCTACATGTATACATATTTAATTACACACACACACACACACACACACACACACACACACACACTGTCATCACCTCCTGCATCTCTAGGGTTGTGGGTTCTAGTTAGGACACTGGTTAGAAGTTTTTGACCAGGGCCCCAAGGTTGGGACAGATGTGATGTGATGAACAGAGTGAGTGGTCTATCTGAAATCAAGTTTGAAACCTGGAAATGAATGGCTTCAAATGCTTAGAAGTATTTCCTATCCACAGTCCTTAGCCTTCAAATCAGAGTATAAATGTTTGCACGTGGGGGGTAGGGAGGTTGTAAATCAAAGTGAGTGAGAGCAGACAGAGGGGGTACAGTGTCTTGTGCAGAGTCTCACTCCTGGTCCCCCCCTTCCAGCCTCCTGGGCAAATGGCCCCTGGCTAGTGGCTCTATATAAAGAGTCATTTATTATTTCCATCCATTTTAACTAGCCTTTTCCCAAGAACCACAGAATGTCAAAGATGCTGAGGTAAGCACTTGAGACTTTTGTAAATGTCAAAGGCAGTGGAGCCAGACTCCGAGAAAGTCAGGTAAATGCAGGAAGGGACCCCTTGCATTCCAAAGCATGTGCAGAAAAGTGTAGAAAAGTACAGAAGTGGGTATTTATGTACAAAGGAATTTTTGAAATAGTTCATTGTACAGAGATATAATTCTGCTCCAAAACCTCAATTTTCAAGAAGTCTGGCATGAAACTGACAGGAGAAGAAAGGGGTATCTAAGTCTGGAATATTCTGCACTTCTGAAACTGGGTGTAGTTGGTAGTTTGTAGGTGTGCTCACCTCTCATCAGGAAATAAACTGCTGGATTTACAAATGTCAAGAACTCATTATTTGGGCACGTTAAACAAGCATACCAGGTCTGTGATCTTCTAGAGATCTAAAAACTGCTACTGCCACCACAGGGGAGACAGGAGTTTTACTAGGAATTAGGAATACACTGCTATAATAATCCATAATATATTCATGGTGGAGTTGGAATAGTATTTTCACTATACATACCAGGTACACAGTGGGTTAAACAGGCATTGCAGATGATCAGAAGGTAAAACATTATTTCTAGAGAGAAATGTATCTTTAAATGATCAAACATCTGCCTTACAAATTACTTTGCCTGTTCCAAGTTAGGAACTACCTGTATAAATCATTCAGACACACTGATGAAAAAAAAAAAATCCCCTCTTCTACTTTTCATGCAGAGTCAAGAATATAGGATCAATTAGTTTCACAAGTGTATAGTCTGACTTACTACTTTATACAGCAAGTTGCTCCAAGGAAGGTAGAGTATCTCCTAAGTGTTCTGCATTTCATCACAGTGGAGCAGGTTTTTGTAACCTAGCAAATGTACGCCATGCAAAAATAGGACCCAGAAAGACTGACAGCCTGGAATTCTGGAGTGAACCCAATACAATGAAATTCAATACAGATGAAGTGCCTCCCTTACCTTAGCGGATGGTGTGGTGGAAAGGGCATGACACACATTTCGCTCCTGACACTCCACTTATTAGCACTCTGCCCCTCTGAGCACTAGCTTTCTTCTCTGTAATGTGGGCATAATTACATGCACATCACAAAATTATGTACAGACTAAGTGAAATCATGCATTTACAATGAATATGGTAAATGTGGTACATATTGGGCCAATGCATCATAGTTACCTCTTCTTTCCTTGTAAAATGTAATTCCCTTTTTGGGGTGTCTGCCTGCAGACAGAGAACACACTTTATGGTCTGTGCCTCCACGCAGTACGTTTTACAAGACAGTCCCCACATAAGAAGTCTGTAGTTTTCTAGTATTCCCTGTGGGAAAGTCCAGCTAATTCTAGAGTCCAGGATTGGGAAGCCCATTGCTGTGGTACACCTAAGCCACATCCTCCTACCTAGCCTTTATCAGTATTAAAGGTGAATTTTTTAATTAATAAAAAAAAGCATCTGCTGAAATATAAGATGGGGTAATGGCTTAGTAGTAGCATGAGGGAAAAAAGACTAGGAGTTTAGGTGAGTAGCAAATTCAATATCAGTTAGGGATCTGGTGTAGCTAATGTGTAATATGTAGTGTGATAGAGGTATGGAGGGGAGTGATACCTCAGGAGGGAGACTGTATGTCCCCAAATCCCAACTCCAAAATGCCTTGTCATAACATCCCATAGCAAAACAAAATACCTGCCAGAAACATGATAAAATGTGGAACATGAAAACATGAGCTTACCTAGCTCAGCCGTGAAACTTAAGTTATGATTATATTGGTTTTGTATTAATGCAACATAATTCAAGATTAAAACCTAAAAACCAAGTAACCTTAGTTCCATCTTAAGGAGAAACCTACCAATTCAACAACAGGTTATAGCTTCTCCTCCACCCTAACCACCCTCCCCATCCCTTCTCCACACTCAGCCCATGCACCCAGGAATGCCTTTGATCAGTAAAGACTCTACAGTAGTGGTTCTCAGCCTCAGTTGCATGATATACCCCAGAAGTCTGTACAAATCTTGAACCCAGGTCAGTAAAGTCCAGGTGATTCCAATGCACAGTCAAGGTCAAGAACCACTACTCTAGAATGCTGGTCCCACTTGAACCCAGAGGATGGTACCAGTTCTGGTCCACAAACTTGAGGAAGATTGGAGAGTTGGGAGCCTGTTCAAATGAGAATGACCAGGATAGTGACAGAAGGACAACTGGCAAGGGACATGGAGATGAGGAGAATATACTCAGGGGGTGTATAATCGATACTTAACATACGTGGAGTTGATACTACCCAAAGCAATCTACATATTCAGTGCAATTCCTATCAAAATAACACCAGCATTATTCACAGAACTAGAACAAATAGTCCTAAAATTTGTAGGGAACCAGAAAAGATCCCAAATAGCCAAAGAAATCTTGAAAAAGAAAACCAAAGCAGGAGGCATCATAACTCTGGATTTCAGGCTATACTACAAAGCTGTAATCATCAAGACAGTATGGTACTGGCACAAGAACAGACACACAGATCAATGGAACAGAATAGAGAACCCAGAAATGGACCCACAAATGTATGGTCAATTAATCTTTGACAAAGCAGGAAAGAATATCCATGGAATAAAGACAGTTTCTTCAGCAAGTGATGCTCGGAAAACTGGGCAGCGACATGCAGAAGAACGAACCTGGATCACTTTCTTACACCATACACAAAAATAAACTCAAAATGGATGAAAGACCTAAATGTAAGACAGGAAGCCATCAAAATCCTCGAGGAGAAAGCAGGCAAAAACCTCTCTGATCTTAGCCGCAGCAGCTTCTTACTCAACACGTCTCAGGAGGCAAGGTAAACAAAAGCAAATATGAACTACTGGGACCTCATCAAAATAAAAAAGCTTCTGCACAGCAAAGGAAACAATCAGCAAAACTAAAAGGCAACCGACAGAATGGGAGAAGATATTTGCAAATGACATATCAGATAAAGGGTTAGGATCCAAAATCTATAAAGAACTTATCAAACTCAACACCCAAAAAACAAATAATCCAGTGAAGAAATGGGCGAAAGACATGAATATGTCTTCTCCAAAGAAGACATCTAGATGGCCAACTGACACATGAAAAAATGCTCCACATCATTCATCATCAGGGAAATACAAACTGAGATACCACCTCACACCTGTCAGAATGGCTAACATTAACAACTCAGGCAACAACAGATGTTGGTGAGGATGTGGAGAAAGAGGATCCCTTTTGCACTGCTGGTGGGAATGCAAGCTGGTGCAGCCACTCTGGAAAACGGTATGGAGGCTCTTCAAAAAACTAAAAATAGAACTACCCTACGACCCAGCAATTGCACTACTAGGTATTTATCCAAGGGATACAGGTGTGCTGTTTCGAAGGGACACATGCACCCCAATGTTTATAGCAGCACTATCGACAATAGCCAAAGTATGGAAAGACCCCAAATGTCCATCAATGGATGAATGGATAAAGAAGATGTGGTGTATATATATATATACAATGGAGTATTACTCGGCAATCAAAAAGAATGAAATCTTGCCATTTGCAACTATGTGGATAGAACTAGAGGGTATTTTGCTAAGTGAAATTAGTCAGAGAAAGACAAATATCATATGACTTCACTTATAAGAGGACTTTAAGAGACAAAACAGATGAACATAAGGGAAGGGAAACAAAAATAATATAAAAACAGGGAGGGGAACAAAACATAAGAGACTCATAAATATGGAGAACAAACTGAGGGTTACTGGAAGGGGTGAGGGAGGGGGGATGGGCTAAATGGGTAAGGGGCACTAAGGAATCTACTCCTGAAATCATTGTTGCACTATATGCTAACTAATTTGGATATAAATTAAAAATAAAATAAAATAAAATAAAATAAAATAAAATAAAATAAAATAGAATAAAATAAAATAAAAAGTGTTATGTGAAAACAGAGATGGGTCAGTTATAAATGTATATTTCAAACTTCAGGAAAAATTAAAAAAAATTTTTTTAATGAAAAAATAAATAAATAAAAATAAAATACCTGGAGCCCTGTCAAGTGTAGGAAAAAAATTGTTTTGTTCTCCCTGCATGACTATCAAAGGATGGAAACTAGAGGGAAATGATTTCAGTTCAATCTCAGGAAGAACTTTCTTAGAAGGAGAACTCTTCAAAGATGAAGAGGCCCTGAGGGAACGCACAACCCACAGCTGGACGTGAATGAGCGCAGACTGGTGTGAGGCCCCAGAGGCCAGAGATTCTATAATGGGAAATCAGACATCAGATGGGGGATCAGACTGGACAGCTTTTCAGGTCTGGTGCAGCTCTGTGACTTCCGGGGCTTGATGCTAGTAATGGACTAAGTTATCAACTTTACATGATGAAGAAAAAAATTTCGTTTAACTCAGGAAAACAAATCCATTAATAACCCTTACCTAATGGGTAAACATGAGTGGGCTGGGATGTAGGAACAAACCCAAGAAGACTAAAATGCCCCAGAGCTCTTTCCACAATACCATACAGTTCATTAGAACAATTCAAAATACAGCAGTGAAAGGCAGCTACGCTGAATGCCCTCTCTGCAGCAGCTCTCCAGGAGCTATCTGATTTGAGAAGGCAGACACTCTGGAGGAGCTCCCTGCTGTTTATATGGCTGTCCAAGTTAATTATCCCTATATTTTCAGATGAAGTGAATGGTAATCTGTTTATCTAGGTCAAATGTTTGGAGCTGCCTCTGTCCCTTGATAGTCATACAAAAATACATAGTGTTATCCTTCTGGGCATTATAAGAAAAGATCAGGTTAAAAAAATAGCATCTACTTCTTTATAGGTTCAACACAGTAAGCCCTTATTTGTAAAGTATTCTAATTAAACCTAACTCTAAACAAGTAGTTTATAATGGGATTTTTTTAAAAAAGAAAAGAAATTTTGAATTCATGCCATCTTGTTGTCCTGAGATTATGAATATGTTTCCCCATAGAGATAATGAAAAGCTGACTTCTGGTTTCTGCAACCATTCCTAAGAGTAGTCACTTCCACTGAACAAGGAAAAATGCATGGTACTACCATAGACAGCTAATAAAGTGCAGGTATTGATTACCAGAGCAAAGAGCGGTGTTGGACTGGAGGAAGAAACTTTATATGTAACAATGCATGTGGGGGAGAATGTGATTTAACATGCAAAATAAAATCTCTGGAAGGGTAGGTGTTTCCTAATGTCATCTACGATTAAGATATACTTTAAGGTCATCTCATTTTGGATCAAGTCAGTCAGAGTGAACTGAGGATAGAGTTAGGGTGGGTATGCCCACCTGGGAGAAAGGATTAATAGGAAACCTGCTGTGGGTGGGGATGGGAATAAGGACAGTCTTGGTTTGGTCCTGGAGGAATGGAACCTTTAGAGGACTACAGAATCACTGAACAGCTAAAGTTACAAACTCCCATCCATCTATGTCCCTTTGAGCCACTTTTCTGTACTAACTAGATCCAACATGTCTAACGTTATTACATGCAAGGCATCTAACCAAACGTGAGCATACAGCAATGATGGGAAGACTAAGACATGCCTGCTGCCATCTTCGAGTCTCAGGAGGATAATGCTATTAAGACCTCCACACTCAGGGCGCCTGGGTGGCTCAGTTGGTTGAGCATCCAACTTTGGCTCAGGTCATGATCTCACAGTTCATGAGTTCAAGCCCCGCGTCAGGCTCTGTGCTGACAGCTCAGAGCCTGGAGCCTGCTTCGGATTCTGTGTCTCCCTCTCTCTGCCCCTTCCCTGCTCATGCTCTGTCGCTCTCTGTCTCTCAAAAATGAATAAAAGTTAAAAAAAAATAAAAAATAAAAGACCTCCACACTCAAAGTGCTATCTGTGCACCAGCAGCAATAGCATCACCTGGATGGAAGCTTCTCAGAAGCAGAAAGTGAGGCCTCCCCCCAGACCTACTGAATCCGAATCCGCATTTTAACAAGATCCTTAAGTGATTCCTTTGGCTCATTAAAGCTGGAGAAGCACTTTGGTAAGAGACCTTAGAATTTCTATCCTCCCATTTAAAAAAAAAAAAAAAAAAAGACTATTTTTAAGGCAGTTTTAGGTTTGCAGCAAAATTGAGGGGAAGGTACAAGATTTCCCATGTACTTCCTGCCTACCCACTTGCACAGTCTCCCCCATTATCCACATCCCCCATCAGAGTGGCACATTTGTTATAGGTGACACACCTACATGGACACATCATGATCACCCAAAGTCCACAGTTCACATTAGAGTTCATTCCTGATGTTGCACATCTTGTGGGTTTAGATAAATGTATAATAACGTGTATTCACCATTATAGCATCACACACAGTAGATTCATTGCCCTAAAAAACTCTGTGCTCCATGTATTCATCCCTCCCTCCCCATTACACCTGACAATCACTGACATTTTTACTGTCTCCATAGTTTTGCCTTTTCCAGAATGTCACACAGTTGGAATTATACAATATGTAGCCTTTTCAGACTGGCTTCCTTCACTTAGTAATATGCATTTATGTCTCCTCCATGTATTTTCTTTTTTTTTTTTTTTTAATTTTTTTTTTAACGTTTATTTATTTTTGAGACAGAGAGAGACAGAGCATGAATGGGGGAGGGTCAGAGAGAGGGAGACACAGAATCTGAAACAGGCTCCAGGCTCTGAGCTATCAGCACAGAGCCCGACACGGGGCTCGAACTCACAGACTGAGAGATCATGACCTGAGCCGAAGTCGGACGCTTAACCGACTGAGCCACCCAGGCGCCCCTCCTCCATGTATTTTCATGGCCTGATAGCTTCTTTATTTCTAATGCTAAATTATATTCCATAATCTGGATGCATTATAGTTTATCCATTCACCTACTGAAGGACATCTTGGTGGCTTATAAGTTTTGGCAATTATGAATAAAGCTGCTATAAACATCTGTGCACAGGTTTTAGTGTAGACATAAGTTTTCATCTCCTTTGAGTAAATGTCAAAGAGTATGATTGCTGGATTGTATGGTAAGAGTATGTTTAGTTTTACAAGAATAACCTTTCATTTCTTAGCTACAGAGCCGAGGCCCAGAGAAGTTAAACGACTTGCCCAAAGTCACACCATAAATTCATGGAAGCCAGGCCCAGAACACACATTTCTTGCTGCTTCATCTGGAAACCTATGTTGTTATGGGAAAATAATGAATATGGAAGCCAGGGAGACCTGAATTTGGAAGCTCTGTGCCTCAGTTTCCTCACCTGTGGCCACTACGATGCTAATACTTGCCTAGTAGCATAATTGTGAAGATTTAGTGAAACACCTGAAAGAGCTCAAGGTCCACAAAAAATGTAACTTCCAAAAAGTTATTGTTCCTATTGGTACCTTCCAGAGGCACAGAACCTCTGAAAGGGGCCAGTTGCACTCCTCACTGAGGCTTCAGGGGCTCTCCACGTGGTGAGGAGTTTTGTTGGGCAAGAATGGAGAACTCTACTTCATCTGCTGAAGGGTGGGGTACCACACTGCTGCCCATGTTCTTTAAGACTGCTGTCCAAGCTTTATATAGATCCCTGGATGTTTCCAGTGCTGTTTTCTAACACAGTGACAAGCTCGCTTTTGGCAGATTAATTGGTAGAGTTGTCAGCACAGCTGCCTTTTATTGCCAATAAATGTGGGTCCCTCTGAGCTGTGGTCTTAATTATTTGTTATTTCTTTTTCCAAGGGGGGTAACATATGTCCTTCTTTAGCTGGTGTTTTCTTGCATCAGGGCAAGAAACTGAAGGGTGCACTGAGGCATTTATCATATGGCAGTGACTAGGAGCGTTAGAGAAAGCAATAAACTAGCAGAAGCTGGAATACCCTTCTACTAGCCTTTTTCCTTTTCTCGATCCTCTCACTCCCCCCCTTTCTCCTCCCCACCAAACCCGTGCTTAAAGGCAAGAGGCAGAAAAACTTCTGCATCCAGTTTAAGCCCCATGATAAAATTTCTACTGGTATAATATTGTGATTTCCCTCTCCCCATTTAAGAAATGTTTGAAGTGGGGCACCTGGGTGGCTCAGTCAGTTGAGCGCTGACTTCAGCTCAGGTCATGATCTCACGGTTCGTGGGTTCAAGCCCTGCATTGGGCTCTGTGCTGATGGCTCGGAGCCTGGAGCCTGCTTTGGATTCTGTGTCTCCCTCTCTCTCTGTCCCTCCCTGCCCATGCTCTGTCTCTCTCTCAAAAGTAAAAATTAAAAAACAAAAACATAAGAAATGTTTGAAGGCTTCTAAGCCATAGGGCAATCCCTCGGTGATATTTTCTTATGCAATATTTGAGAACTATCAATCTCAGCACCATTGATTCAGATACAACTATAAATGACTGTATTTTTATAGCTCTTAAAAATAATGTACTCTAAGAAAATTCAGAAACTTTGTTGACAGTATTTACAGAATTAGGCAAAAACTGTTTTGATGAGTGTAATCACTGAACAAATCATGTGTAATTTGAAAATCTTCAAAATCCTGTTGGATTTATCACTGTTTTTCCTTACATGTAACAAAATTAATGCCATATAAAGCAGAATCCTGCTGAGTTTACTTTTTATCCTACCAAGAAATATTCAGTTCAGCCAATTGTTAGCTCTTTCCAACATTGGGGATCTAAGGGAATCAAAGGAAAATGTAATCCATGCGGGAACACATAGGTCTGTTTTCAGCCAATAGCTTCAGTATCTTCCCCACAAAATGTTTTACTAGATTTGCTGCTAGGCAGATAGATGTGAGCTTCACCTTCTTCATGTCTACCTTCTTGTCAAGGGGCTAGGGAACTGTAAAACAATCTCAACTGGACAACAGGAGGGATAATGAGCAAAAAGAACTTGGTAATAAGCCATCTACATAATTGGTACATGAAAAAAATCAAGCTAAAATGGTAATTTTTAAGGCTGTTTGTAGCACTCAGCTTCCATAATGGCAAGACACAGTAAACTACTTATTATACTATTTTATTATAGTCAAATACCACCTCATTTTAAATGGAAGCCTTGTAAAATTGAACTAGATTGATGTCTTAACCAGAGTTATCTGTATAATCTCTAACTAAATCTGCCTAATTGGGTCATCAGCAATGGCTCTCTTGGCCATTAGTCTTAATTAGCATGGCGCCATCAATACTGCACACACTCACATGCCTTCCAAGTAGCAGCTAGCATTAGCCACCTACCTTTTTTTTTTTTTTTGAGAGAGAGAGTGCATGTGTGGTGGTGCAGAGCAAGAGAGGGAGGAGAGACACACAGAGAGAGAGAATCCCACTAGAGAGAATCCCACACAGAGAGGGAGGGAAAGAGAGACACACACAGAGAGAAAGAATCCCACTAGAGGCGGGGGGGGGGGGGGGGGGGAAGCGGGGAGGGAGAGAGAGAGAAGCAGGGATCACCCACAGTGGGACTCATGCTCACCTGAAGTGGGGCTTGAGCTCACCCAATGCGATACTCAAACTCATGAACCAAGAGGTCATGACCTGAACCAAAGTCAGATGCTTAACTGACTGAGCCACCCAGGCGCCCCCACCCACCTTTTTATGAAGAGATTCACTCAAACATATGTATGTGGGTCTCCCCAAATGCCAAGCATACATCCAGTGAAGGTGGTAAACCTCAACTTTAACTTACTGAACTGATTAACTACTTGTGGCCAGCCAATGTCCAAGAGCCAGTATGTCACAGGGATGGACTAAATAGAGATAACAGTGGAGAAACAATGGGAGGTATTCCTGGCAATGATGGGCTACCAACTAATTAATGTGACCCTGAAGCCAGCTTTTGTCACAAAATCAGAGTCCCAGGGACACTTGAAGAGGAGCAGGCACATCAGTACTTGTAATAACTGACTGTGCTTATAAAATTCTCACTCACCATTACTGCTCCCTTTCCTTCAGGCCAAGGAACACTTGCGAGATCACACACCTTTCGTCCCAAGCCAGGGTCTGCTTTACACTTTCAACATAGGGAGAAGTTTGGAGTCCTCCTGTCCCCATCACTTTGGAGTCCTCCTGTCCCCATCTCTGCATTGCTCTTCTTTCTCCCGAATGCCATCTACCTGTCTCCCGGCTCCCGGTGAACTCACTGTGCCTATCAGCTAGTGGCATTTCCTCACTTGCTGCCCTCTCCAATGCCCCTGGATTCTGATGACCTCTTCCTTCTATAACAAACATTTCCTCTCCTGGTGAGTATGTAAGCCAGGTGTTAGAAAGAAACAACTTGTCTGTATGATTCACAATTTATTGTGAAAATAGAACAACTAGCTACAACTCTCCCAAGGGTATTAACAATTGAAAGGATGAGCTTATTGACAATATTGAATTTATCACTGATAGACTTCCAACCAGTGTAACTTTGAAAAGGAAGCTGTTTCAGGCAGAATAAGGAAAGGATGTTTGAAAAGATACCTATATCCATTTCACACACACACAGCCATGCTGTACAATACTATGCAGCAATTTTTTAAAATGACATAGTGCCATATATACTTAAGTGGAAACTCTCCAAGGTACTGTAACAGCAAGCCCCTTTGGGGATTCTTTAATCCAACCACAAGGTCAAAAATAAGGTCATCACTGGTCTTCTCCCACTATTTCAGAATAATCATCCTCTCTGTTCCACCTACTCCCCGAGAGAATCAAGCTCACTCAAAATGCCACCCACAGACTCAAGCCTGAAGAACAGAGCTGAAAACCTGGCACAGCACCTCTGAAAAATTGTTCAGCCCTGACCCTGGCCAATGGATGTGGAAATCTCATCTGTGGTCAAAATCACACTCACAGATCAGGCCACAGATGCAAATCCATTTTCTGCCATGGTATCCACAGACCTCATCTACAGCTTTCTGATGACTGGCTTTCATTCTAATTGAAAGGCCAACGATAAGATCCTGATGGAATTTTTCCTTAACATTAAAAGCACAAAGGGGCACCTGGGTGGCTCAGTCAGTTAAGTGCCTAACTTCGACTCAGGTCATGATCTCACGGTTCATGGGTGCAAGCCCCATGTGGGGCTCTCTGCTGTCAGTGCACAGCCTGCTTCAGATCCTCTGCCCTTGCCCCTCTCTAAAGTAAGTAAACCTTTAAAAAACGCACAAATAAATAAAAACATACAGCAAACACAATGTCAGACTCTAATTTCACAGGATGCCATGTCAACCCGAGGCCTATCCTAGGACCCGTAAGTGCTTTGCCCAGCAAGGGGCTAGAGTGCTCCAAATCACATCTGCATTTCCCAAGAGCAGGCCTCAGATGCTCTCAAAATCTGGGAAGGGAAGCCAGTCTTGCTGCACAAATGGTGGTTTGTTACGGAACAGGCCTACGCCTGTTGTCCTGTGAGCTATTTTTGAAAAAGAGGCAAGATGAGTAAGTTGAATTAGAATCTTTCAAAGCAGAAACTACTTTCCAGGACCCGGATATTTTCAGAAATGTTCCATTAACTATTTCAAGGCACAAAAGATCATTTAGCAAATGATCTTTACTGTACTTAAAGGTTAAAAAGATAACAAAGGCAAAGGCTCCTTTGGTGCATGAATTACAATCCTAAAGACTTAAGAAGGCCCTGTTTTCCTAATGCCCTGGTCACAGTACAGCAGCAGGTCACAAAGACACAAGGACAGTCCTTGCCTGCTACACTGGTGGGTCAGACATCATCCCCACAGCAGCAAACTGGGATCTGTTAGGAAGTAACCATGCAGGTGGCTGAGGGAAGCTGTGTGTTGATGGGGAACTGGTTCCACTCTTTCTCTCTTCCTTCCTTTCTTTCTCATGTGAATTTCCAGTTTTACTGCAGAGCCATTTAATGGCTTTTTCCAAACCAGTCTCAGGTTTGGATGTCACAGAGTCTTGTTTCCACCGACTTAACATGAACTCCATCTCTAACAACTTGGGAGGTTGGAGAGAAGAAAGCTCTTTGGGTATGTACCTACTTTCATCTTGTAGACTCCCAATGTTTTGAACTGAAAAAGACTTAGGAGATGATATCTCTCATTTGAAGAGTATGTACCAACTGGATGCCAAATGGAAAGGGGTGCTTGGTAATGTGTGTGCCCAAACAGAGAAGAGAATAGGGAAAGACGTTCTGGAATGTTTTACCCTGATTGATTTGGGGAGGGGTTACTTTGGGGTATCTTTGGCAAGTAACTGCAGCAAAAGTGTCTCCATTTTTCAGCAAATACACAACATGTTATAAGTTAACAGGCAGTATGCCATATTAAGATCTGCCATCTCCTCTTGGGCAATAAACTGGAGATATTTAGTGCTATCTTGAGATCACCTTTTTGAGTGCCTGTGGCTCTCTTGTTGTAAGAACTCTTGTTGATCGGGAGGAGATTCTGTCTTTTGGGACAGTAGTTTATAATTAGTGCACTGTGCCATCGATGTCTGAATTTTACTTCCTATTTGTATTTTTGGGGGGGACCAAGAGAAAACAGCCTACAACCACAAATTCCCTGCTGCACACCAAAGTAACTAGATACAAGTTAGCTCTTTGGACGTTCAACGAAAAAGTAGGTAGGAGGCAGCAAGAGTTTATTTTTACTTAAGTAGAGTACTCAGAAAACCAATTATTACAATATACAGAGTTCAAGTTCATCCTTACATCTACAGTGAGTAAGTACCTTTGGGAAGATCTCGTCATTTAATATCAACAGATAAGATTACTTAAAGTTTATACAATGTTTTTGGAACTAATCTTACATTATACTGAGAACATGCACGTCCACACACTCACGTGTGGCAATAAACTTTGTATGTTTAGTAAATAGAAGACCGAAAGAACAAATCCTTGGATGGTCTCTGGCCCATGAGTACCTGGGACCATCCAGGGAGCACAGGAAATAGGAAGTACATGGCTTTAGCATTTCTGCCTAAGGAGTTGATATTTTTTTTCTGGGTTAAACTGCAGGGAGCCTTCCATCCCTACAGTGCATGGAATTTTTTCCAATTGGCAGTATATAGCCTGGTGGCTGCTGAGCACAGTTATCATAACCTACAATTCACTATTCTTTTGGATAAGTCAGATACATCTTGGAAGAAAGAAAAAAATAAAAGACCCAGGTTATGACCCTTGTTCTCCTCCCCCATGTCCATATCAACTTGGTCAAGCCTTTAGTTTTCTCATCTGTATTATGGGATAATCATACCAGTCCTGCTCAAAGTTTTATGCAATTCAAATTAGATGCTGGGTCAGAATGATGGAAATCTACTTTATAAATTGTACAATGTTGCATAAATATGTGGAAAGTGTGTTTTATATGTGGTAAAATTTACACTCTTTTAGTTTACATGCTATTTGGTGAATGCCACACACACACCAGCCTGTTGGATCTATGTTTATGCTTCACACTATTGCTTCAGCTGCTAAGGAAAAGGGCTAATGTCAAAAGATGCTCAGCTCACAGCTTGACTTGTATAATGTAAGGGCTCTTTATACATCTACCTTCAACCTAGAGTTCACAGCAAGACACGTGCTGTCAGGTCAGGGAACTCACTTTAGCAACCCAGTCCTAATTCCAGGTCAGCTGGAGCTGAGCCATGGATTACACTATTAGTCCAGGATGACAGTTACTTTCCTTCTATGATTAAACATCTTTGGAAAGGATTTCTGTGTTACATAACCCAAGGTTCAAACTCTTTTGTTCTTGAGTTCTTTGACAATGAATAGAAGCTTAAGTTCACTGCCTGCTGTCCAATACTTTTTAAGAGTCCTGTTGTAAGAAATAATATTCATGGATGATTGCCTAAAAGATACGAAGAACTTCTATCCCTTTATATACCCAAAATTGTATCCGCACATCAAGCCAAACGATCAAAAAAGCAGCAGGCTTAGGCTGAACTGCTCTGGCCCTGTGTAGAGCTGCTTTTACTGAATTACACTTTGGCAGTATGCCATTGGCTTGCAGTGAGGGACATTATAAGAAGCAGTTCTATAAAAACTGCTAGTGTAAGAATGTTGTTGAAGATATTTCCACTGTATCTCCACATTGAGCATTTGATGAGAATCAGTGGAGAAATGTCCCTTGGGTCTTAGTTCCAGCACAAACCTGTTTCTCTGGCTTTCTTGATATGGGCACAGGAAAGTGCCTATTTCCCTTCTCGCTGTGGTTTTAGGAAGCACAGAGTCAAATTTTTGTGCTACCTCTAACAACTAACTGTACATAAACTGTATATGAACAACTAACTTTCATGGTCTTTTCCATCCTCATCCCTCATACTTTCTACAGTTTAATTTCTTCTTAATGTGTTTATTATGTGTATTTCTGTAAACTCTCCTAAATTTTTGGAGAACAAATGTGCATTTAACTTGTGGGCCCTGAAAAGGCTCTGCCAGATCACATCTGCCTTTCCAGCCTTGTCTTTTGCCATTTTCTACCATGACTCTGTGACCCAGTCACACTGACCTGCATCATGCCTTGACTATGCTGTGCCCTTCTGTGTTGTTCTCCATCTGTCTATGCAGATTCCTCTGCCTGGAAGACCCTTTGCCTGTTTCTTAGTCAAGTGAAATCCTGGCAGAACTCATAGTTTCTGTCTTTGTTCCTGTATGGCTTTTCATCCATGCCACCAGGATAGCATTTATATTATCTCCAGTACACTAGGTATACACCTGGGTCCTTTGCTAGATCATAAACTCCTTGAAGGCAATTTGCATTTATCTTTGTATCTCCAGCACCTCACCACAGCTCCATATATATATATACACACACACACACATATATGTGCTCAACAAATGTTTGTAAAAGTAACAAGTCAATGAATACTCCAGAACCAGAACTGGGACCCCTGGGAGACTCGTAACGAAGTTTGATAACAAGCTGCATTTCAGTATTCACATGGGCTTCACAGTGGTGGCTGCTGGAGGCACAGGTACACATGCTGGTATCTTCCAGAGTTTGAGATAACTGGCTACATCAGTCTTTCCTCAGAGCAAACCCCAATCCTCCAAATTTCTTCTGGAGACAGGAATACAGGGATGCTTTTTTCCCCCCACGACTCTTGCCTATGGCATTTGCTACCTGGTCAAATTCCAGCTGTTTGGCATTGGTGATGCTAACACCACAACATCAAACCCAAAATATAAAAAAAAAAGCTACACCTGATTCTGCTTTTTGATTCCACGGGACAGAGAAGAGGGGCCCAGGTAAAGGGAGCAGGTAGGAAGCAGTCTGGTATACTGGGGGCCTCAAGGGTGCACGCCTGCGTATGAATGTTGAGGAAAGCTAACACCAGCAACCAATGATTCAATTTTCCAAACACTGGGATAGAAATGATGCTACCACAGCCTCCCCTGTCCTTCCAGTGCCAGCATAACTTCTCATTTGTTCAAGAATCCAAATATCCACTGGATGATGAAACAGAACATGAAAATAGCATCACACTGTTTACAGAAGAGTCTTGCACCAAAACACATTCAAAGGGCACTGCAGAGCAATTTTAATATAGTAAGCAGTAACTTTCTGCCTTGGAGCTTTCCCATTTTTGCCTTTTGCTTGGTGTTTGCTTTCCTGGAAACCTCACAGTAAAACTAATAGGACTACTACAGTTTCAACAGGAAGACCATGGAGTCCAACACCTCCATTTTACAAGTGGGCAAGCCGAGGCCCTGTCAGATACACTGAGTTGTCCAAAGCTACACAATGAACTGGCAGCAGAACCAATGCTTGATACTCAGACCATTGTTGCTCCCAGGATCTCATGCCAGCTGCCTCCTGGTAGTCCTCAGACAAAAATTAAGTACAAATAACCAGAAACTCCTGGGAGAATAAACCAACCCACTTGTTTCTACATTAATGCCAACTCAGTTAAAAGAAAAAAAAAAGCCCTCTATTAAAGGGCTAACAGACTCAGTTAAACATCTGAGCAAGTGATTAATGTGTACAGGGACAGGGACAAGGTTGCAAAGAAATGTTCTATCTTCGAGCTTGGCATCTGGGACTGATTCTGTAAACACTTGGGGAGAGCCTAGCATCTGCTGACCCAAGTGTTGGAAGAAGGAGAGGAGGTGAATGAAAGCAGGGTGTGCAAGAATGCAGCAGAAATCTTGGTCTCAGATCTCCTACTCTGTTGACGAATGTGTTATGTATGTCACTTGGCAACTGGGACATGGCGTGCATCAGCAAAAAGACACTCAGGGTTTCTGCAGTTGAGCTGGGAGGGCACAGGGCTCTACAAACAGTTCACAATTCAGTTGGAAGTGCCATAAGGAACACAAGAGTGCTGGTGCCTTCTGGTTTCAATTCTGGCACAATATCCCAATTTTAGGGGGCCACATGTGTCCACAATCCCTGGGCACGCACAGCACAAGGCAAAGGCTCATGTTAGGATGTACCGACTCAACCACGGGAAGGGCACTAGACTTTTTTGAGTTTCTGATTGCCTTTTTTAAACAATAAAAACATGGATCATAATCCTTCCCAGAAAAATGTGAGGTTAAAAGTTTAATCTGAGTTCACAGCACACACATTCCAAGGGGGCACTGTACTTGGGGAAATTACTCACCTAGAGTTTATATAAGTTCCGAGGCGATTAGAGTCAGCCGACAAATTGGAGCCAGGACACGTTTACATTTAAGGCTTAAAATGTAGATTCTTCTTACAGAAAGAAAGAATGAGGGGGGAAAATCACCCAATGTTTCTTGTTAAGGGACCAGACCCCATTAAGTGTCAGTCCATCATCTCAGAAAGTGTGGGAGATGCCAACACATGATCCCTCTCTGTCCCTCTTGAAAAGCACACGTCACATCTGCTTGCTATCAGTATTTATCTCACAGCGTGCGTCTGACTCATTTGGAAAACTCAAAGCACATGTTTATTCCTGCTGAGGAATCAGCCATTACTATGCAGTTTTACAGGTCTTCTGTAACCCAGAGCACACTGTGATGAAAAGAGCTGCCAGGGAGGCGGGCTGGGCTCTCAGTGCTGCTTGGTTTGATTACATGGCTCCCAGCTTTGTATGTGGAGAGAACACCTTCCCATCCTCCAGTGAGCTCTCTTTCACTTCTAGTCTGGGCCACAACTAACTCCCCTTCTTAGTCACACAGTGGGTGAAGACCTTAAAGCAAGTCTGGGAAAGAGCGGCAGCAGTTAATGAGAATGAGAAACACACAGCGGGGCGCCTGGGTGGCGCAGTCGGTTAAGCGTCCGACTTCAGCCAGGTCACGATCTCGCGGTCCGTGGGTTCGAGCCCCGCGTCAGGCTCTGGGCTGATGGCTCAGAACCTGGAGCCTGTTTCCGATTCTGTGTCTCCCTCTCTCTCTGCCCCTCCCCCGTTCATGCTCTGTCTCTCTCTGTCCCCCAAAAAATAAATAAAAACGTTGGGAGAAACACACAGCTTGTTAATTGTTGGAAACTAATGGCGTTTGTGCAGCAACTCAAAAAGTCTTGGTCACAAAACGAAATCTACGTGCTCTTCCTTTTTTTTTTTTTTTTTTTTATCCCTGCTGTCTTTGGGGTGGCTCCTGGTGACTGCAATACAATTCTCACACTGGGCTTCTCTGCACCACCTAATCTGAATTCAAGTGGCTTCTCTAACAACACTGAAGATGATGGCAACGTGAACCTACGTTACCTGGGCCTACATAAAGCCACACTCTGGGATGAAGGATGAAAATTTGTTAGACTTAGTGTTTTGCCTGTTGGATCTTTTTTTTCTGATTTTTGGCTCTATTCTGCCAAAATTGACTGCAAAGCCATGGCAGGACAACAAAAGTGTCTTTGCATGACTTAGGAAAAGGTGCCCCTTCAGGCAGATCAGCCCTTCTGGAAACCTTTCTGCAGAGCCAAACCTGCACAAGTGACTGCAGCAGCCCTGGCAAGAGCTTTTCCTAGGCCTTTTCTTTCCAGAGACCTTAAAAAGTGACAGAAACTCTGAAGTTTATTTGCTTTAACTGGAAAAGCCACACTAGGATGATTAAATGCAAGAGGTCAAAGGTTCTAATCAAAACCTACCATGGGGCATCTGGATGGCTCAGTTAAGCGACCACCTTTGGCTCAGGTCATGATCTCACGGTTCATGGGTTTCAGCCCTGAATCGGGCTCTATGCTAACAGTGTGGAGTTTGCTTGGGATTTTCTCTCTCTCTGCCCCTCCCCTGCTCACACGCTCTGTCTCTCAAAAATAAGCATTAAAAAAAAAAAAAAAACATAAAACCCTACCATATACTTTTATTTGTGTTTGCTGAATGCTGAGTCCCACAGAGGGCTGGATGGCAAGGCTGGCATGAGTTAGCCATACCCGATGGGCCTCCATCTGGCCAGATGAGCTGATAATCCTCAGTTTGCCCAAGAACCAGCTGCCAGACAGAACTTGTTGCTTTGGTGAGTTTGGGTCCACTTTCTTAAGCTGCGTCCTTAGTTCTGCATACCTCTGGAATGACAGGGAGATTTCCTGTCCTCCTGGTTTGTATATGCCTTCCCACTTCTTGTCAGTGGCCTCTATCATCCCTCAGATTTTGCAGGCAGGCCTGTCCTCTGTGGCCACTCTATCTTTGAACAGACCACCAAACTCTGACCACCAACTTTAGTAGGTGCTATTTCCTAGTTCAATGGGTTCCAAGCATTCGAACATAGAACCCCCAACTTCATTACTTTATTTATTCTTTGTTAACTGATAAATTATCGATGCAAGCTATCACATCACTACTTAATAGTTCAAAATACACTTAGAGTGAAAGCTATCGTAACAATTACACATGTAAATTTTCATCCATATCCCCCAGTGACATTTTAATAATTTTGATGGTTTTCTGGCTAATGCTTGGCAAATCACAAGAGACTGTCACTGTGTCTACCCTGTAACACTGTCACCTTATAATGTGATTGGCAAACCATTTTTGGGAGGCATAGGAGAAGTGTTTCCTGTGTTCAATTTTTGTCTATTTGGTTCTCTCAGGGATGTACTGATAGAATGCTATCTTTAATCCATGGTTCCTTTATAGGAGTCTTTTATTTTTATTTATTTTTTAATGTTTATTTTTGAGAGAGAGCGAGAGCATGTGCAAGCATATGGGCAGGGGAGGAGCAGAGAGAGAGAAGGAGACACAGAATCCAAAGCAGGCTCCACATAACCTGTCAGCATAGAGCCTGATGTGGGCCCCAAACCCATGAACTGTGAGATCATGACCCGAGTCGAAGTCAGACACTTAACTGACTGAGCCACCCACATGCCCCTACAGGGGTCTTTTAAAGTCATATGTTCATTTCGTGGAGGTTAAAACTAGACAATACAACTGTTAAACCCATTCAACTAGGTACCAGTAACCAAGCATGGAGTACTCTCTGCCTTTGAGAACTTGGAGACAAAAGTCTAAAGATTGGCCCACTCTTTCACTTAGGGTTAATACCATGTCACCCAGCCAGGAAAAAATGCACTGGGTTTTATAGCCACCAGAAACACGAGAATTTCATAGCTGACTCCACATCTACATCATTTCTGGTTCAGAGCACTTCCTAGCAAGAGAAAGGAAGTTACAGATACCATTTATGTCCAAATGTCTTAAATGCCTCCAAAGGGAAGCAGGTAAAGTATACAACCTAACTTTCTAGGCTTAAAACAAACAAACAAAACAAAACAAAAAAACAGGGTCTGTCTTCACTCATCTTTCCTCCATGGGCACTTCAAAAAAAGCATGGGAGCTACAAGACAGCAGCAAAAGGCATGCTGTTCCTCCTTCCATTAGCCCACATTGCCTTACCTTCCGCAATAATAACACCTACAGTCTTAACACCTTCCATAAATTGATTTTGTCACCCCATTCTAGGTTTGAAAAATTAGAGCTGCTATATACATTTTCAATCCAAAGGGTCGTGATTTCTAGTTTTTGAGGAATGTTGCTACTTTATCCAAGAAAAGCAACCACCAACAAGATGAAAGGAACTAGCCACAAATTCCCCTTTCCACCCACTTCTACGGTAAAAACACAAGATCAGCGCATTTCTCCAATGTTGCCAGTGAAGACTTTTCTCCAATGCTTGAATACTGGCCCTTCTGAGCCAGGTCTCCCCTCTGTGCACAAGCCTCTCTCTCTGACGGCAGAAGCATCTCTGTGCATTCAGTGGGCCTGATACAAGAGAGGGAGTCTGGGGGAAGGGTGGGGAAGCTGACTTAGCAACTTAGCAGGGTCAGTCACAGGAAAATTCTATCTATGGGAAAAGCAGATTCAAACTGTGCAAGAGTTAGAGGAGTTAGTTAACCATAAGTTAACTCTAAGTTAGCTTCTCCAATGAACTCTCTGATTCACTGGCATCTGTAATGAAGTTCAAAGAAGTCAGTTATTATAAAGAACAAGAAGAAAACCAGCACTGAAGCCAACTGAGGCTATGGATTGAGACATCCAGAATCTCTAGTCTTTTCTGGAATGGGGGGAACATGTAAGCTGACAGCTTTGACCTCAAGTTCTACGTGCTGCCTCTTTTTGCACTAGGGGATTCTAAGTGCCCATGGACTTAATACAAGAAGAAAAGAAGGAATTAAAAGCTGGCCTATATGTAGTATCCAGACCTAAATCCTAACCCAAACATATCCAAATTCTTCTGATCTTCTTAAGATCAATGTAACCAAACAAAGCAGGTCCAAATAATGCCAAGCAGTTGAGGGCCACCCATGTATACCAGGCTACTTTATCAGCAGCTCGAGGCACTATTTATAAAAAAGCAAAACCAACCAAATAAACCAACAAAAGACAACACACAAAAACAAACCCAAAATGCCATCCCAGAAAATGCACAATGGAGTCTGAGGTTGAGGACACTTTCCACCCTGTCTCAGGACTGAATTTCAGATGACTGGGGTGGGGACCACCAGCACTAGAGACCTGGGGTGTGTGACAGGGAAATGAGCCAGGAGAGCAACTTAGTTGAAAAGATACTTCTCGGGGGACCCGGGTGGCTCAGGCGGTTAAGCATCCGACTTCAGCTCAGGTCATGATCTCGTGGTCCGTGAGTTGGGGCCCTGCGTCAGGCTCTGTGTGGACAGCTCAGAGCCTGGAGACTGCTTCAGATTCTGTGTCTCCCTCTCTCTCTGCCCCTCCCCCACTCATGCTCACTCACTCTCTCTCTCTCTCTCAAAAATAAACATTAGAAAGAAAGAAAGAAGGAAGGAAGGAAGGAAGGAAGGAAGGAAGGAAGGAAGGAAGGAAGGAAGGAAGGAAAGGTACTTCTCAGTCCCAGGTGGGCAGCTCTGTGCCCTTGTAGCTGTTCCTACTAGATGGGAGTCCTTTCTGTCAAACTCTCCCCAATGGCAGGCCATGCTCTGCCATCCATGTCATGTCATTTACTAATTTATTTGTCCATTAACAAATATTTATTGAATTCCTCCTAAGGGTCAAGTCCTGGGGATATACACATGAATGGAACACACATAGCCTCTACCTTCATTTGGAGCATTCTCTAAGTCTCTCTGGCAGGCTGTTTGCTTGAGTTTTAATCCTGGTTAACATGTAGACACTGTGGGGCAGAATTAGACTTGGCTGTTGCCAGTTGTTAGTTAAGCAGGGTTTTGAAATTCAGACTGATACTGAGTACCTGGAAGGAAGCACTGGGGCAGATGTGTGGTGGGAACCATGGTAGAGCACTTGCGAAATTAATTTTCATCTGTTTCACAGTTTGCTTGGGACTAGCCCAACCTATAACAGACCCTGGTTCTTGGCTCAGTCCTCAGACAACCCTTGTTAAAGGGTGTACATGGGGTGGGGGGGGAGGGCAATGACTGGAGAGGCTATATTTATTCAGAGTCTATAGAAAGTCCCAAGACACAGTTTTAGCTAGACTTTCAGCTCTCTCTTTGTGTAAGTGGTTAACCCTTTTCATCTCCATCTGTGTCCTCAGTGCAGACTGAGGTAGTGCGTGGTAGTGCTTGGGAGGAGTAAAACTGCAAAAAGACAGTGGCAAGTGGATATCTAGAAGCTGGAAAGGGCACACATAAAGTCTAATCTGGATAATCTCTGGGTACTGGATAATGAAGCACTGGTGTGCTCTACGAGTGGAGCAACTTTCAGTTTAAATCACGCCAACTGAATGTTCAACAGTTTCTAGAATGAATAGATCCTTCTGATCTGTCATAAGTTCGTGCACTTGGAATAACCAATAATGTATAGTTAAACATGTAATAAAACTTAAGGGAAAAGAGAGTCCAGGGCGTGCAGGGGAAATGAGCTATTACTCCTCTGGCATGGAAAGGCCATTGTGTTTCATGTATGATTTGACCATGCTTCAGGAAAGCAATTTTAGCTTTAAATGGCACATTTCCTTTCTTCTTTTATTAGGCTTCCTGAAGGGTTATTTCACCCCAGGTACTTTCTTATTCTGAGTAGTATTTCAGCTGTTTCGTGCAAACCCAGATATCTTGCAGAGATCTCAGTAATATTTGGTATGTCACTAACGGTCAACAACTGGCAGACTGTGGTTCTGGAATCCTGAGCTGCATACTTGAATCTGTGATGGATGTTTATAACTGTCGGAATGTGTCTTCAATCATCACAGAAATGCCTGAGCACATGGCTGTTTGTTGCGCAATGGAAGACGTGACTGACCATGTTTCTTAAGATGGGCATTTGTGCCATTATTTATTATTGTTCTGGTAACATTTACTATTTTTGAGGGCTTGTTGTTCTGTTTTAAGAAATAACAATTTGAGTGTTCCCCCCCGCCCAAAGAAATAGCCTCAACCTTCTTTCCCCAAGTTTTGTAGCAAGGCAGCATCTGGGAACATATGGTTTCAGCTTCCTGAAAAATAAACTTTCTTTTCTTATTTTGTTAAGATAAATTCTTTATTCCTAGTGAAACCAAGACTAGATTAGTTAATGGAATTTTATCTCCTTGGAATTTATCTACATGGGAACATCAATCTCATTAGAGCCTCTGGAGGTAGGGGCTAATGGAATGTAGACTATCTTGCACATGAATGTCTTCTAATCATGAAACAACAATTCTTACCTAGGAGCCACAAACATGTGCTTTTTTTCAATACTATCTGCACTCAGGCTTGCTTCAACCTTCTTAGTATTTAGGTATCTAAAATTAGTTATTCATGAGTGAAATAAAATATTTGTATTTGCATTATAGTTCTTCAGATCTGTAACCAGCTCACACCAGCTGGCCTTTTAAATAATTCCTCTGTAAAATCTCCAGTAACTCCGCCACTCAAAGCAATGCAGTTACCTTTGGCTTCCTTACAGGGATTCAACCCCTATTCCAAGGGAAACAGACCAGGTTTTCAAAAAGCCAAATGGTCCTTGGCGCCTTAGCTGCTCATGAAAGTACAATTATTATCAACAGAAAAGATACTTTCTAATTGTCACCAAGGACTTGTCCTCAGTGTTTTGTGATCTCAGATCAAAAGTCTCCAGGTGTCGTGGGTGGGGCCAATGCTAGCACTTGGCTTAGCTCCACTGTGCATCCTCCTGGCATCTCAATGTTCTTGTTTATGAAGCTGGGCCATCTTATCCTTTACAGATACTCCACAAAGTACCTCAAAGGAATACGCTCAAATACTTGCTTCTGTATAATTCCTGGAGGCATGGCACTGGCCACATCATATTGCATAAGACTTCACAGCAGGCTTCAAACCTTCTTTCTTCAGGGTCCAGGGACAGGAAGGCTGAAAACTAGCTGTGTTACATGATGGTCTGGAACTCAGAGGACCCGAGGTGGCCTGAAAGGGATGGGTGGCTTCTTGAAAGACTCAACACTTAGCTCTGACAAAGTCCTCCTCTACGTTACACCAGCAGAAAGAACTAAACACTGGAAAGCACAGTTAATACATTCTGAGTCCAACTGCTGCTTTACCGCACTTCATGGTTTCCTCACCTATACAATGAGAGTTGGATATTCAACAACCTTCAGGACACCTTCAGATTTGTTGCGTGATTCGGTAATTCCATTTTAGTCAGAATCATGTCCTAGCAGACTGTGGTGGAGCAAAGCTGCAATGTAACTGTATGAAAGAGGGAACTTATGATAGCCTGGCCAGATGACGCAAAGATGAACCAGAAGTGAGGTATAGAAGATGCCCATGTCTTGTCTCCTGTAATCTAAAAGATCGAGAACTTCTACTTTCACATAATAAAGTAGTTGCCGTCTTAGCAGTAGTTGAATTAGGGCTATTTCCATGGCTGACACAATTCCACTGCCACCCCCATCCCCCACCATGGGCAGCAGTGAACGTTTGTTCCTTGCTTTCGGGTGTGTGCGTGGGAGAACTTGGTGGATTAGGTGTGCACAAAAGCAGGAAACGTGTACTGGGCACAAAGTGATTAAACAGCTATGGCCTGAGTTGCCAATTTGGGGGACAGTCTATAGTGTTAAATAGTGTTGGTGCTTCTGACAATGAGCAGTCCATGTTCACTTCTTTAAGGGTTAAGTTACTCTGCCCTTCAAAAGGACTTTTCAACTCCCCATCTGTAGCCTTAGCATTCAGAAGAATGCTAATCCTTGGAGGACTTTTAAATACTTGCTTCTTAAGAGCTAAACTTTAAGAAACAAAGACTAACAGCTATGTGTAACCAGCTTATGAAAGACCTTGAGGTAAGAAGTGCAAACCAGACCAAGTGAGACAAGATCATGATAGAAAGGACTCAGACGGGAGCAGAGCCCCACTAGGGTGACCAAATCCTCAGGGATATGGAACCAGCAACTCATAGCAAAACCCATTCTCTTCTTTGTGGTTTGTGGTGTCTACACAAGTTGTATAAGGTCCTTACTTATCAGAGGGTGTGTTTTTAATCACTCCCAAGAAATTCCTTTGTTGTCTTCATACAGACCCTGAGTTTAAAAAAAAAAAACAACCTTTCAGAGGTTGTTGTAAATAAACATATGACCTGGGTAGACACAGGTGCCTATAAAAGACAAGATTCTGATGCCCAGAGTGGGAAAATCCAGACTAACAGCACCCATTTGCCAAACCTTCCAATACAGCACTGCGTGTGCTAATACCACTTATAAAAATGCATAAAGCAACAGAATATGAAGCAAAGTGTAGTTTCTTTTGCCTTCAGTGACTCTTTACTATCCAAATTTCTGAAAAAACAGCTTGGAATGAAAACCTATCAATCTAATTTCTGCTGGAAATTTCAATCCAAAAGATAAATGGAGACAAAAAGATTAAAAAGTTGTATTTCCATTAGCTAACCAAAGTGGGGAGCTAACAAAAGTATCCAGCTTGGACAAAACTAAAAGACAAGTTATCTTTTCAAATCTAAAATGTCCATACTCTCTATGGTCCCAATTTTTTCAGGTCCCTGGGCAGCCTTCTCATTCCCCTGAAGCCAAGCAAACATGAAAAAGGGATGGTTACATTTTGTTCTCACATACCTATGGTTCTAAAAAAAAGGGGGGGAGGGGTTGGAAGAGGTTTTCTTTTGCTGCTATAGAATTGGAAGGACTCCAAGATCCAACCCAGGGCATCTTCCTTTTTTTCCCCAAATGTATTCCTAGTTGGGTTTTTAAATTTACTTTAGGTAAAATGAGAATAGCAAAACCATCTGAAAATTAAGCACGAAATGGAAACTCTGATGCTTTTATCTTCACACACGGCAGCCCTGATGTGCTGGTAGGATATAGTCATGAAAGCAGCCCTAGATAAACTTCGGTGACTTCTGATCTCTCAAAATCCGTTTATTCCCTTGAACCAGAATAATTCCTATGGCTCTGTTTATTAGCAATTGTTTTTCAAAGTTTGGAAAAAGGGGGGCGGGGAAGCAAATGATAAAACAAGAATATCACTCCTCTGCCAGCGATTTACAAGATACTAAAATAAATTAAAATTTACTCTAACAATATGGAATCCCAAAGTGCCTTTCATATATTTAAAGATATGATCAGTGTGATAGAAATTTATGAGGCACTGGCTTATGGTGTTATAAACCAAGGCTTTTTTTTTGACCAAGTCATGAACTTGTGTTACTGAATAAAATGAAATATTCAAAAGACAGATGGAGCCACATCTTAATATAAAGTGGAACTAAGGATGGGGCTGTAAAAATTGAACGAAAAAGTAGCCACTCAGGAGCGCCTGAGCGTCAGTCGGTTAAGCGTCTGACTCCTGGTTTTCGCTCAGGTCATGATCTCATGGTTCATGAGATCAAGCTCCACATCAGGCTCCACGCTGAAGGAGCCTGCTTGGGATTCTCTCTCTCTCTCTTCCAAAATAAAAACTTAAAAAAAATAGCCATTCCAACACAGGACTTTCAACCAAACTGATTTATTCATGGCCATATGGCTGGCAGTCAATATGAATGAATCAGATATGTAATGATGGGAACATCTGGTTTACCTTCCCATCTCCCTCTCACCCCACCCCATCCTATTCTCCTCTGGCTACATCTACTGGGCTCTGACCTTCGACTTTTCTTCCCTCTCTGGCTCCCTGCTTGCCCCTTGGACTGGCATGGGACACTAGCCTGGCCCCCAGTGCTCTCTAGGATTGGCCTGTACCCCTCTTTGGTTCATTTTGCTCTTGTATCTCTGGGTAGTCACCTCCCCACTCAGTGTTGGACTCTAGATGCCAAGTTCAGCTTTGGGCATCTGGCCAACACTCTGAGCAGACTGATCCAGACCACCAGGAGGGACAACTAGTGTGCATTAACAACGGGTACCATAACTGAGGGTTGATGAGGGTTGGGGGAGAGGGGAAAGTGGGTGATGGGCATTGAGGAGGACACCTGTTGGGATGAGCACTGGGTGTTGTATGGAAACCAATTTGACAATAAATTATATTTAAGAAACAAACAAACAACAATAAAAAAAAAAAAAAAACACAATAGGTACCATAAGGTGCCTTTATCCCCCAGGCTGCTCTTCCTGTGTTGAGGCCACTTTATCTAGGCTGTGTTTTGATAGCAAGGTATTGTGTTCCTTGATTTCACAGTTGCTTCTGCTGGAAGAACATAAGTGTAGAGGCCAAGAATCAGATCAAGCTGGTTGAGGGAAGCACAGGGGCAGGAATGTGAGTTTCCTGTGGCTGAACTGCATCCCCAGCATCAATATTGAGGTGGAATGTTAAAGAATGATAAAGAAATGTCCATCCAACCCCATTTCAAAAAAACTCTCCTTATGATATCTAGAAGGACATAAAGTATGAAAAATCTCAGAGACGGAAAAGGTGTCAAGAAGTCTTAGTTAAAATATGATATGCATATGTGTATAGAGAGATTTATTATAAGGAATTGGCTTGTGTAATTATAGAGGCTGAGAAGTCCCAAGACTGGCCTTTGGCAAGCTATAACCCAGGAGAGCTGATGATGTTAGACTGAAAGCCAGTTGAGACCCAAGAAACACCAGTGTTTCAGTTCAGTCAAAGGCAGGAAGAGACCAAGGTTCCAGCTCAAGGCAGTCAGACAGAAGGACCCAGTTACTTCCAAGAGGGTCAGCCTTTTTCTTCTATTCAGGTCTTTGACTAATTGTAGATGGCCACTCATATCAGGGAGGGCAATCTGCTTTATTCAGTCCACTGATTCAAATGTTAATCTCATTCCAAAACACTCTTACAAACACACGTAGAATAAATACTTGACCAAATGTCTGGGCACCTCACAGCCCAATCAAATAGACACATGAGATTTGACCATCACAGAAAGTGACCTTACAGATTACAGGGAGCAAGGAGACCGCAAGGTGTCAATCCTGGCTGCATATCAGAGTCACCTGGGGACTTAAGAAATAGCTGTCTGGGCCCCATCTCGGGCCAAAAATCAGAACCTCTGTGAAATGGAGCCTGACATAGTTAAAAAACCCCAAAAAACAAAAACACCTGCCCAATGATCTGATATGTGGTCATAATTGCAAAGCTCTGGACTAAAAGGAATACAATAAATGGTTGGAGAAATGATGAACAGATGGAATCCAGTTGCTGGCACTAGCCTAGGAGATGAATTTTTAGTAGGTCTTCTTCAGAATGCAAGAGGTTAAGTCAATTTCTTTGGTTTTCAGCATAAGAGGATTTTCCAGCTTGGCGTGGGGAATGTATCCTGGAAAGTGTATGGGTTTCAGGGTCTGAAAGACTTAGGTTCAATCCCAGCTCTACCACAGAGTTATTTAGCCTCTCACAAATCCCCGGCAACCCCCATTTCCTAACTGGTAAACTAGGGATAATGATGGCTGAGTCGACACTCTTAGAAGGTCAGCACAATGCCCGACCCTGACAGGATACCAGCAAAGGCCATTCTCTTCCTCTAAACTCAGCAGGGATCAAGTATTATTAAAACTTGAGAACCGAAAACGTTACCATCATACATGTAATCCCATCTATGTTTTCAATACATAAATAATACATCACATACCACATCTCTTTTAGCAGTCTTTCTTTTCAATCACTATCTTGTACCAAAAACTCCTGTGGTTCATAAACAGAAAAAAAAAAAGATGTCAGATTTTGAACTTGAAAAGGTATGAATGCAGGATTAAACTTGAATTATTCATAGCTGTCTCAAAGTTGAAACTCTCCAAGGAATTCAAGTATTGTCAAATATTGAGGGAAAAAGTGGGGGAAAATAAAAGGGAAGAAAGAGATGAAGATGATTTCTTTAAGTCAAATTTCAGAGACAGGAAATAGGTCTAAAATCAGTAATGTGTCCAAAGCCCCTCAAAAAATAATTTTGCCACAAATTAATTCACACTAAAATAAGGCTTGCAATGCCTAACTCAGAAATGATCATGTTCGACAATTATTATCAGCTTATTAACCTTAAATGGAGCAATGATTCTTCAAAACCAAAAGAATATCATTTGGATATTCTGCTAGCAGACAAATGTTTTTAAGTTCTTAAAGAAATGTTTCCTTTCCCCAAAATGTGAGCATTCCTATAAAGAGTGGCAATGACTTCTTTTACTTATGATTTTTTACATATGTATTTACTTATGAAATCAGTCTATTACATTGCAGGCACAACTTACATAGCAATACTGGAACACACTAACATGGTGAGTTCTCTCATTGATTTCATCCAATAGGTATTTATTAGTTTCCTACTGTTAGCATAGGACTCCTCTTTAACTATGCAGGTGTATTTATATTTATACACAAAAACCACACCTATAAGAATACGGTTCACCTAACTGAAAACTGATGTGGAGTTGCATGGGATTTATTAGGTATGCACACGCAAAAGAAGCAGGAAAGATCATCTCTGTCCTGGCTGAGTTAACAAGCTGAGTGAGGCATGTGGTGGAAGGAAAATGTCAGCAAATTACTAAATTGTGCGATCTGGAACAAGTTACTTAATTTCTCTAAACTTCAGTTCTCACCTCTGCAAAATAGGGTTAATAATACCCTCCCTGTAGCATTACTTTTGAGGATTAAGTGAAATTATGCATAAAGTACCAAGCACGTGGTAGACACTTTTCCTCTTGCATAAACCCAAGAAACAAATGTTTCCTGCAGGTGGTTTGGTGTCCTTCTGGTTTGTTAAGTGGTACTGCGTGTTCGTACAATATTGAGCTTGAAAACCAAGCTGACTAAAACTAAAGCTCCAGGACTTCCAGCTTCCAGGGAGATGAAGTGGATGCACTTACTCTCGTTTTTCCTACTAAGTAAAAATGAAACCCTGGACGTCAGATATTAAACAAATGTGACACTGTGAGAGGAAGGAGAAGGCAGACTAGTTAGAAACCTCAGGACACATGGAACAACACAGTGGTGAGTTGTTCTTATTTCTTTGTATGTCAAATACCCCCAACAAAAGCCTGCTTTGGAAAGGGGCAGCCTTGCAAGGTAGTAAACTTTTAAATTAATAAACACTGTGCTCCAGGGGCGCCTGTGTGGCTCAGTCGGTTAAGCGTCTGACTTCGGCTCAGGTCATGATCTCACGGTTCATGAGTTCGAGCCCCGCGTCGGGCTCTGTGCTGACAGCTCAGAGCCTGGAGCCTGCTTCACATTCTGTGTCTCCCTCTCTCTCTCTGCCCCTTCCCTGCTCATGCTGTGTCTCTCTCTGTCTCAAAAATAAATAAACATTAAAAAAAATTAAAACAAAACAAAACACTGTGCTCCAGCTAAACAATGCACACACAAAAAATGTGACCCAACCTCCCAGGTGGGGAGCCTAGACTTCCACCCTTGTGAGGCTGTAATAAGGTGCCCAAATACCCGCAGTGGGGTGGTGGTGGTGTCAGGACTTTCATTATAGCCTAGTGATAATGAGGCCACCCTGCCTGTGGTGTCAAAAGAGAACCTCCACCCCTGTCCAGCAGCATTATAATGCTTAATAATGAGCAATGATAATAGTGAACAAGAATGACACCCCTCAAGTGTCAACACAGGCTGAGTAGGGGACCTGCATGTCTGCCTCCACCTAAACAGTAATGAGGCAATGCTCACACCTTCTTCTGCCGAAGGCCCAAGAAAGCCAGTTTAAAACAGGGTTTCAGTAAAATCCAGAGTCTCATAAAATAATATGAAAATAACTGAGTTTCAATTGAAATGACTTGTCATACCAATAAGCAGAAAAATCTCAAACTCAGTAAAAAATAACAATCAACAGCTGCCAGTAATGAGATGACAAGAGATTTTAGGATTACCTGACAAAGATTTTAAAGCAGCCATTATAAATTGCTTCTATAAATTGCTTCTTGTATTGCAATTATGAATACATTTCAAATGAAACAAGTTAAAAAGTTAGAAAAGAAAAAGAAAGTTTAAGTGTAAAACCAGATGACCTAAAGAAAAATGAAATGGAAACTTCAAACAAACAAAAATGTAATAACTACAATAAAAAGCTCATTGGAAGGGCTCCACAGCAGAATGGATGGAACGGAGGAAAGAAACAGTGAACTGGAAGACAGAAGAATAAAAGCTACCCATCTGAATAGAGAGAAAATAGATTAAAAAGAAAATGAAGAGAACCTCAGGAATCTGTTAGAAAAATCTAACATTCATGTCAGCAGAGTCTTGAAGGAAAAGAGAAAGAAGGAGGAACTAGAAAAGTACTTGAAGAAATAATGGCTGAGAAAACTTCTCAAATTTGGCAAGAGACAGAACCTACAAGTTCAGAAGCTGAGTGAACCCCAACCAGGATAAAGCCAAAGAAATCTATGCCAACACACATCATCATTAAACTTCTGAAAACAAAAGACAAGAAAATATTTTGAAAGCAGCAAGAGAGAAACAACACTTTACCTACAGGGGAAAAGCAATTCACACAACAGTGGTTTTCTCATCTGAGAATATGGAAGGGGGAACAAGATTTTTCAAGTGCCGAGAGAAAACAACTGTGAATACAGAATCCTATACCTTGAAAAAACATACTTTAGGAAGGAATGGAGAAATGAAGACACTCTCAGAAGAAGGAAAACCAAGAAAAGTTGTAGCTAAAAGACCCACTCTGAAAGAACAGCTAAAGAAAGTTCTCTAAACATAAAAGAAACTGTGGAACATCAAGAAGGAAGAGACAGTAAACAAACAAAAAAAAAGATAAATGCAATAGACTTTTATCTTCCTTTGGAGTTTTCTAAATTATGTTTGATGGTGAAGCAAAATTAACAGGACTGTTTGATTTGGTTCCAAATGTATGTAGATGAACTATTTAAGACAAGTATATTATAAATGGAGAAAGGTAAAGGGAGGTAAGGTTTCTACCTTCATTTGAATTGGTAAAAAGAAAATAGCAGTAGGCTGTGATAAACTATGTAGATACACAGTATTCAGAGCAACCACCAAAAGAAAGCTATACAAAAAGATACACCCAAAAACATTATGAATAAGTCAAAATGGAATTCTAAAAAATGTTCAGATAACCCACTGAAAAGCAAAAAAAAAAAAAAAAAAAAGAACAAACAAAAGAAAACAGAATAATGACAAAAAAAATAAAACAGTTGATGTAAGCCCTAACATATCAATAAATCCATTAAGTGCAAACAATCTAAATAAACCAACTAAAAGATAGCGAATGGCAGAACATATTTAAAAGTGTTACTTAAGAATATGTTATCTACAAGAAACTCATTTCAAATATAGCAATATAGGAAGGTATATTCAAGTAAGAGGATGGAAGAAGATACATCAGACAAATATTATCAAAGGAAAGCAGGAGTGGTTATATTAATATCCGATAACGTAGACTTCAGAGAAAATAAAATGACCAGAGACAGAGAGGGATATTACATAATAATAACAGGGTCACTCCAACAAGACTTGGAAATCCTAAGTGTATGTGCACCAAACACCAGAACTGCAGAATATGTGAAGCAAAAACTGATAAAATTGAAAGGAGAAATAAACAACTTAAGAATTATGGTTGAGAAATTTAACACCATTCTTTCAACAATTGGTTGAAATTGATTTTCTTTTTTTTAAGTTTTTTTTAATGTTTATTTATTTTTTGAGAGACAGACAGTGAGTGGGGGTGGGGCAGAGAGAGACACACACACAGAATCCGAAGCAGGCTCCAGGATCTGAGCTGTCAACACAGAGCCCAATGCAGGGCTCGAACCCACAGACCATGACATCATGACCTGAGCTGAAGTCAGACGCTTAACCCACCAAACTACCCAGGCGCCTCGAAAATGATTTTCAACAGCAAATCAGCAGGACATAGAAGAACTCAACACCAACGACAACCAACAGGATCTAATTATAATTTCTAGAACACTCTGCCCAACAACTGCAGGATATACATTCTTTATAAGTGCCCACAGCACGTATATCAAGATAGACCAAATCCTGAGTTATAATACAAACATCATCAATTTAAAAGAGTTGAAATCATACAAAGTGTGTTCTCTGATCACAATGGAATCAAACTAGAAATCAGTAACAGAAAGGTAACAGTAAAATTTCCAAACACTGACACTAAATAACAATCTGCTAAGTAATCCATGTGTCAAAAGGAAATTTCAGTGAAATACATTGAACTGATGAAAATGAAAATACAACATATCAATATTTGTGGGACACAACTAAATCAGTGCTGAGAGGAAAATATACAGCACTAAATATGTACATTAGAAAGGAGGAGGTCACCTGAGTGGTTTAGTAGGTTGAGCATCTAACTCTTCATATCAGCTTAGGTCATGGTCTCTCAGTTTGTGGGATTGAGCCCGCATCAGGCTCCATGCTGAGAGCACAGAGCCTGCTTGAGATTCTCTCTCTCCCTCTCTCTCTACCCCTTCTAGTTCATGCTTGCTCGCGCTCTCTCTCTCTCTCTCTCTCAAAATAGATAAATAAACTAAAAAAGAAGAAGAAAAGTCTGAAATCAATAATCTAAGCTCCCTGCTCAAGAACCTACAAAGAAACAAAATAAACCCAAAGCAAGCAGAAGGAAGGAAATAATCAAGATAAGAGCAGAAACCAATGAATATTAAAATGCAAAAACAGTAGAGAAAATAGTAAACTGAAGAGCTGGTTCTTTGCCAAGATAATAAAAGTGACAAAAAATTCACTTCAGTAGGATCGACAAAAAATATATATGTAAACTACCAACAGTATCAGGAAAAAAATGGGATATCACTACAGACCCAGCAGACATCAAAAGGATAATAAAGCAATATTAAGAACAATTCTACATGAATAAATTTGACAACTTCTATGAAATGAACAAATTCCTCAAAGAAACCCAAACTACCACAACCCACTTAACATGAAATAATATATGTATTCCTATATGTATTGAGGAAAATGAATTTATTATTTATTTATTTATTTATTTTAATTTTTATGTTTACTTATTTCTGAGACACAGAGTGCAAGCTGGGGAGGAGCAGAGAAAGAGACACACACAAAATTGGAAGCAGGCTCCAGGATTTAAGCTGTCAGCACTGAGACTGATGTGGGGCACGGGCTCAAACTCACGAATGCTGAGGTCATGACCTGAGCTGAAGTCGGACACTTAACTGACTGAGCCACCCAGGAGCCCCTAATTTATTTATTTTTTGAATGTTTGTTCACTTTTGAGAGAGAGTGTGAGTGCAAGCAGGGGAGGGACAGAGAGAGAGGGAAACAGAAAATCCAAAGCAGTCTCTGCACTGTCAGCACAGAGCCCAACACAGGGCTTGAACTCACGAACCGTGAGATCATGACCTGAGCCAAAGTCGCCCACTCAACCAACTGAGCCACCTAGGCACCCCATGAATTCATAATTTAAAAGCTCCCAAGAAGGAGTGGAGGAATTGAAATAGCTAAAACAATTTTGAAAAGGAATCATCAAGTCAGAGGAATCAATTTACCCTATTTCAAAGCTTTATATAACTACAGTAATCAAGATTGTACTGCATACGTGATTCAGAACAGAGAACCCAGAAACAGACCCCAAACATGCCCACCTGATTTTTGACAAAGGCACAAAAGCCATTCAAAAGAGGAAATTTAGCATTTTCAACAAACTATGCTGAAGCAATTGGATATTGACAAGCAATTCTCACACCTGATATAAAACTTAACTTGAATGCATCACAGACTTAAACATAAAACAAAAGACTTATAAAGAAAAAGTAATAGAAGAACATTTTTAGGCTCTTTAGTTAGGTAAAGAGTTCTTAGACTTTACACGAAAAGCAAGATACATTAAAAAAAACTGGTAAGTTGAACTTCACCAAAATTAAAACCTTTGCCTTTGGAAAAAAGTCCTGTTATCTAAGAAGCTGAAAAGACAAGCTAGAGAGAGGGAGAAAATATTTGCAAACCATATATTCAAACAAAGAACTAATATAGAATGTATAAGGCATTTTCAGAAACTCAAGAACAACAACCAAAAAAAAAAACCCCAAAATTTTTCAATTGGAACATAGGCAAACATGAAGAGACATTCAAAGGAACATGAAGAGACATTTTGCCAAAAAGATAGACAGATGGCAAATAAGCACATCCAACATCACCTGCCATTAGAATGATGTAAATTAAAACCAACATCAGCAGCCATTAGAGTCATGTAAATTACAAGATATCCAACATCATCAGCCATTAGATATCCACCATCACTAGCCATGACGGTAATGTACATTAAAACCACAATAATATATACCACTACACATCTATCAAAATAGCTAAAATAAATAGTGACACACACTAGTGAGGGTGTGGAAAAACTAGATCACTCTAGAATGTGAATGGAATGTAAAATAGTGCAGTCACTCTGAAAAAAAGTTGGGAGTTTCTTAAACAACTAAATATGCAAATACTATAATGATCCAGGAATTGCATTCCTTTGGCATTTATCCCAGAAAAAAAGGAAGACTTACGTTCACAAAAAAAATCTGTAAATGAATGTTTATAGCAGATTTATTCATAATAGCCACAAACTGGAAACAAATCAGATGTCCTTCAGTGAATGAATGACTATCCCATGGAATATTACTCAACAATAAAAAAGGAAGGAAGTACTGATACACACAACAATCTTAATGAGGCTACACAGAATGCTCAGTGTGTGTGTGTGGAGGGGGAAGTCAACCATGAAAGGTTATAGTACAATCCTATTTATACATTTCTTGAAATGACAGAATTATAGAAATGGACTACTGATTAGTGATTGCCAGGGATTACGAGAAGGTGGAAGGGAAGGAAGTTAGTAAAGCTATCTATATAAGGGAAATGTGTGGGAACCTTGTGACAAAGGACATTTTCTGTATCTTGACTCTACCATTGCCAAAATCCTGATTGTGATAGTGTCCTATAGTTCTGCAAGATGTTACCACTGGGGGAAACTGGGTAAAGGATACACAAGCTTACTCTGTATTATTTCCTACAACTGCATAAGAATTTACAATGATTTCAAAACAAAATTTAAGTTAAAATTTAATGCTTCAGAGATGACTTGCAAACTAGTAAGGAAAGTAAGCAAAAGCAAAACAAAACAAGCAAAAAATAAACACTCATGCAAACGCTGACCCTTAGAGGTAGGAGAAGTTTTAATTATCAACTAGTTTGATCTATTAATCTGAAGATAAGAAATGGAGGCCCAGAAAAATAGAATAATTAGCACAGCTTTTCTGGATAAATGTGCAATAACATGGAGGTTATTCAGTTGCCTATCATCCTGACATATGAACCTAATTATGTTGTAATTCACATCTGTCTTTCTTCAACTACTCAATACTCTGGTGTTGAATACGTTAGGCTTAAAATAAGTTGGACTGAAGAAAAATAAATAAGAAATGACAATCAACAGCACTAGTTCCTGGTCAGGCTACTGATTTTCACTGCCCTCAACTGAGTTATCATCATGCTAGGAGATGTGGGTGAAATATTTTTAGGGTGGAGAGATGACTTTTAAAACTCTTTCTAGATTCTCCAGTTCCTTTTTTGCTGTTAAAGAAACAAGAAGGTCCAACAGATCAAATTTCAAAATGAACATGTTACCTGTACTGACCCACAAAAAATTCAGTTTGAGAACTGTTTAAGGAAAAAGCAAAAGCTAACAAAGAGCAGCCAGGAATATCTAGTGAAGTACTTATCACATGCTGGTTATTGTAGATGATTCCAACATTAAGCAGAACTGAGTTTCATGAGATTATCTGATGTAGAGGAAAAAAAGAAAAGAAAGATGAATAAAGTCAGAGGTTGAAAAGGGATGTACTGAGAGATACTGTCACAATATCTAGGAGTTATACATCTCTAACTGCTCTCCCAACATTTTATTTAAATATCTTGTTATTATATCCTACAAGAACTTCACAAGCCATTGAAAGTGGCTTCTGTGCCTCCTCTCTAGTAGGGAATCTCTCCTGTTAAGAGCAGGGAGATAACTTCAAATTTCCATCCACACAATGAGGCTTTGGGTCTCTTCCATGACCTGCTGTGCAGGCACTGTTCACATGCTTCTCTTGAATGTGTCATGGGAAAGTACCAGCTCTAGTGAAGACTGAAGTCCTTAACCAGAGGATAGATCTTTTGCTCTAACAATCAGAGTGACAGATCTCTTCACCTAAAGTATGTAAATAATAATAATAATAACAATAATAATAATAATAATAATAGTAATAGTAATAATAAAATTAAAGTTAGAACATTCATCTTGCCCACATTCTGGACAGCACAAGATAAAGTTTGGTAAACAAATTGGGGGGTTATAGAAAAAGAAGAAGGGAGGAAAAGGGCACTCCAGGTAGAGGGTCCAGCATGTGCAAAGGTATTGATGTGTGGGAAAGTATACCTGGTTTAAAGAACTGCAGTAACTAGGAAGAGTTCATTAATTTTACATGTATTTGTTGAGACCTGGGCCAGGCATTGTTCTCTGGGTTCTAGTGGTGACCAACAGACAAGGTCCCTTCTCCATGAACCTGCCTCTGAGACAGAGTATGGGGGTTGGGAAGAGACGCAAAATAAATAAAATAACATGAAAATTTCAAATAGTATTACACTGAGAATCAAAGTGGCTACTTTACATTGGGTCCTTCAGAAATCAGGAGGCTAACAGATCATCTAGGCAGAAAAGTCAACAAGGAAACATCTGCCTTAACAACATGTTAGACCAGATGGACCTAACCTATATATACAGAACATTCTCTCCAAAAGCAATAGAACACACACTCTTCTCAAGGGCACATGGAACACTCACTATGTTCAGGATAGATAATATCTTAGGTCTAGTGTTAATAAATTTAAGAAGAACTGAAATAATATCAAGCATCTTTACTGACCACAATGGTGTAAAAGTAGAAATTAATTACAAGAAAACTGGAAAATTCACAACTATGTGAAGATTAAACAACATGCTACTGATGGGTTGAAGAAGAAATTTAAAAATTCCTTGAGACAAATAAAAATGCAAATACAACAAACCAAAATTTATGAGATACAGTAAAAGCAGTCCTAAGAGAGACATTCATAGCAATGAATACTATTTCAAAAAAAAAAAAAAAACAAGCAAAAATCTCAAACAACCTAACTTTATACCTCAAAGAAATAGATAAAGAAAAACAAAGTACAAGTTGGTAGAAGAAAAGAAATAAATATCAGAGCCAAAATGAATAAAATAGATACTAAAAAGATAATAGAAAAGATCAATGAAATTAAGAGTTGGTCCACTGAAAAGATAAAATTGACAAGCCTTTCGCTAGGCTCACCAAGAAAAAAGAGAGAAAACTCAAATAAATAAATCAGAAATGAAGAAGACATTACAACTGCTACCACGGTAATAACAGAGGACTATAAGAGACTACTACCTGACAACCGAGAAGAAATGAATAAATTCCTAGAAACATATAACTTGCCAAGACAGAATCATGAAGAAACAGAAAATCTGAAAAGAATGGTTACTAGTAAGGAACTGAATCAGTAATCAAAAACCTCCCAACAAACAAAAGTCCAGGACCAGATGGCTTCACTAGTGATTCTACCAAACATCCAAAGAATACCAATCCTTCTTAAACTCTTCCAAAAAAATAGAAGAAGAGAGAGTTCTTTCAAACTCATTTTATAAGGCCAGCATTACCCTGATACCAAAACCAGACATGTATGGCACCAAAAAAAAAAAAAAAAAAAATCACACATCAATATCCTTAATGAACATAAATGTAAAAACCTCCAATAAAATATTAGCAAACTGAATTCAATAATATATCAAATAATATGGTGATCATACACCATAATCAAGTAAGATTTATTCCAGGGATGCACAATGGTTCAACTCCACAAAAATCAATCATTATGATACATCACATAATAAAATGAAGGATAAAAATCATATGATCATCTCAATAGATGCAGAAAAGCATTTGAGAAAATTCAACAATAAAAAACTCTCAACAGTATGTATAGAGGGAAAGTATATCAACATAATAAAGGCCACATATGACAAGCCCACAGCTAACATTATACTCAATGGTAAAATGCTGAAAGCTTTTCCTCTAAGATCAGGAATAAGATAAGGATGTATACTCTGACTACTTTTATTCAACATAACATTGGAAATCCAAGCCAGGGCAATTAGGCAAGAAGAGGAAATAAGAGACATCCAAATTGGAAAGGAAGAAGAAAATTGTCATTTGCGGATGATGTGATATTATATATAGAAAACACTAAACTCCACCAAAAAAGTGTTAGAACTAATGGATGAATTCAGTAAGATTGCACGATACAAAAATCTGTTCCATTTCTATACAGTAATCACAAACTATCAGAAAAAGATTAAGAAAACAATCCCCTTTACAATGGCATCAAAAATAACAAAATACTTAAGAATAAATTTAACCAAGTAGGTGAAAGAGTTGTACACTGAAAACTTTAAGACATCAATGAAAGAAATTAATGGAAATAAATAAATAGAAAAATATTCTGTGTTCATGGATTCAATGAGTTAATGTTGTTATAATGTCCATATAAAATAAAATAAAATAAAATAAAATAAAATAAAATAAAATAAAATAAAATAAAATAACCCATACTACCCAAAGCAATCTATAGAGTCAATGCAATCCCCATTGAAGTTCCAATGGCATTTTTCACAGAAATAAACAATATTAAAATTTGTGTGGAACCACAAGAGATGCGAATATCCAAAGCAAATTTAAAAAGAAGAAGAAACCTAGAGGCATCATGCTCCCTGATTTCAAACTATATTTTGAAGCCACAGTAATCAAAACAGTATGGTATTGACATAAAACTGACACACATCAAAAGACCAGATCAGAGTGACCAGAAATAAACCTGCACATATATGGTCAATTATGACAAAGAAACTGAGAATATACAATGAGGAAGGGCAATCTCTTCAATAAATAATTGGATGGATGGATGGATGGATGACTGGACAAACTGACAGCCATATGCAAAAGAATGGAACTAGAAAGTATCTTACACAATACACAAAAATTAACTCAGAATGATCTAAGACCTTGAATGTAAGATCTGAAACCATAAAATTCCTTGAAGAAAACACTGGTGTAAGCTCCTTGACATAGGTTGTGTTTTTTTAATCTGACAACAAAAGCAAAAATAAGCTGGGGCACCTGGGTGGCTCAGTCGGTTAGCATCCAACTCGATTTCGGCTCAGGTCATGATCTCACAGTTCATGAGTTCAAGCCCCGCGTGGGACTCTGTGCTGACAGCTCGGAGCCTGGAGCCTGCTTCGGATTCTGTGTCTCCCTCTCTCTCCATTCCTCCCCTGCTCATGCTCTGTCTCTATCTGTCTCTCAAAAATAAATAAATGTTTAAAAAAAAAAAGCACAAATAAGCAAGTAGGACTACACCAAATTAAAAACCTTTGCACAGTGAAGGAAATCATCAACAAAATAAAAGGGCAACCTATGAAATGGGAGAAAATATTTGCAAATCATATATCTGGTAAGGGGTTAATATCCAAAATATATAAAGAATTCCTTTAACTCAATAGCAAAACAAAGAAATGAACAAAAACTCAAAAAAATCTGATTAAAGAATAGGCAGAGGATCTAAATAGATATTTTTCCAAAGAAGATATAAAGATGGACACCAGATATCCTCAAGGAAATACAAATCAAAATTGCAATGAGATAAAACACCCCACATCTGTTAAAATGGCTATATCCAAAAAGACAAAAAATAACAAGTGTTGGTAAAGATGTAGAGAAAAAGGACTCTTGTGCACTGGTGGTAGGAATGTAAATTGGTGCAGCCACTCTGGAAAATGGTATAGAGGTTCCTCAAAAAATTAAAAATAGAAGTACCATATGATCCAGCAATTCTACTTCTGTGTGTGTGTGTGTGTGTGTGTGTGTGTGTGTGTACGCACACACACATACATATTATTATTCAATCAGAAAAAAGAATGAAATCTTGCCATTTGCAACGACTTGGATGGACCTTGAGGGCATTATGCTAAGTATAATAAGTCAAAGAAAGTCAAATAACATATGATCTTACTTATAAGGAATCTAAAAAACAAACAAAAAATCAAGCTCATAGAATCAGAGAATAGACCAGTGATTTCCAGAGGCAGGGAGTACAAAATTCTAGTTATAAAATAAATACATTATGGGGATGTAATGTATAGTACAATGACTATAGTTAACAATATTGTATTGCATATTTGGAAGTTGCTAAGACAGTAAACCTGAAAAGTTCTCATCACAAGAAAAAAAAATGTCGCTACATAAGGTGATGGATGTAAACTAGTTCATTTGTGGTGATCATTTCCCAATGTATACAGATATCAAATGATTAAGTTGTATACCTGTAACGAATATAATGTCGTATGTCAATTATACCTAAAAAACCCCTAAATCAATAACAATAATTTAAAACTAAGTCAGGAAGTGGTTATTAAGCAGAGCTCTGACTAACAAGGAGCTAGTCATACAAGATCACTGGGGAGAGGGAGTAGCTACTGCAGAGATCCCAACACAAGTAGAAGCTTGAGGAGTGAAAGAGGGCCGCTGTGGCAGTGGGGAAGGAATGTGGAACCGGGAAATGTGTCCTGTAGCTTACTGCCAACATCTGCTTACATCTCAATGGAAAAATGGAAATGTTTGCTAATGTTGTTTCAGCTTGAACAAATAACAAAATAATTTATTTCCTAGTCTCTTTGCGACATCTACAGATGTATGGACGATATTGGATCTACCCAAACATTTACCAAGATCGGTTCAGACTTGGGCTCCAAACTCCTCATTTTCCCTATCATCAGCCTGGCTCTCCTTCCCTAGAACATGGCCACAGCTGAACCATGTTCCCAAGGCCATTGTCAACATGTCTATCTAGTGACATGAGCAGAGACTTGTCTTGCCCTTCCTTCTGGCCAGGAGATCATGGTGGGAAATGGACATGGTAGAGGGGCTGAGATGGTGGATCCAAGTTCATTACTATCAGCATCAGAAGCATGATTAACAGAGAGATTTTACTCCTAAGGCCTGCTGCTGTCAGCAAGTTCCAACAAACACTGGTCATTGCTATAGCAACTGATTTCACATGCATCAGGAGAAATCATAACAGTATTAGCTTTTCCTGGAAACAGTCAAAGTTGAAACTGCCTGCAATTAGAGTGTTCCCCATTTCCTCTAATAATGCCAGTGCTGCCCTGTTCTTTTATGCCTTTCTCTCACTGCTCTTTCAGTCCTCTGAGGCCTCCATTTTTGTCCCTGAGAAGGCTGGTCCTGGTCTATACAACTGAGCCATTTGTATGCTGTCCTAAGACTTCCAAGGCCAAGAAACAGGGTGTATGGGTGTGGGGTAGTGGGGATTCAAGAGGTAGACATGACAAGATTCAGAGTTTCAAGTTCTGGGCGTGGGCACTAGCTCTACCAGTCAGCCATGTGACCAATCCACAAGCAGTTTACTTAACCTCTCTGTACTTCTGTTTCCTCATCTGAAAAATGGTGCTTTAACAATACCTCTCATGAGATCAGCATGTGGGACAAAGTCTCTAAGAGCTGTCAAACACTAAGCATGTACTTGAAACCAAAGATCTTTTCTTCATTTCAGGAAATTAACACCCAAAATGATGAAATTTATTAAAAGTTCTTATCATGGTCGTTGACTTCCTTTTATCTATATTAAGGAATACAAAGATGCCATCAGTGAAAAGTATACAGCTAACCTAATTCTGGTCCTGTCTCTGCCACCATGAGTAGCCATGTAATGTGGGACACGTAACTACTCAGAGCCTCCACTTCCTCATGAACAAAATGAAGGCAGTAATACTCAAGCACAGATGTAAGAATCATTTAATACATCTTAAAATTCTTTGGAAAATATCCAATAAGTGCAAGGATATACATTTGGATATCCTACTATACACTGTATATAGTTTAGATGATTACCAAGTCATAATTTGAGTCTGAAGTCAAAATTTTTCCATCAAACAGTCAACAATCTTCATAGAGAGAGAACTCTGAAATGAGCTACAGCTGAATATCTACTTTTCTAAGGTAGGTACAGAGTGAGATAAAAATAATCTTCTTTTTGTCGATATGCTAAACGCCATGCGGTAGAGTAGAGATAACCACAGATTCTTTGCTAATCTTCCAACTGAGAGGTGAAGTCTGTCCTCTGCCCTGGAATCTGCAGGGTGGGGTGTGGGTGTCTCTGTGAAAACTTAACCAACCTAACCAATATGGCAGAAAGAATGCCGTAGCCTGCCAATTTCCAGGCTCAGCCTTAAGAGACCAGCAGCTTCCCCTTTCTGATTCCTGAAGAATTGTTTTTGGAGCCCAGAGCAACCATGTCAGAAGGCTACCCTGAGGCTGCTGTTCTGTGAGAAAGCTTGCACTTAGTCACTTGGAGAGACCATATGAGGAGAGAGACCTGCCCTGCTGCCCCCAAGTTTTCCAGTTCCAGCCATTCCTATGATCCCAGCTGAAACCCCAGGGTGGTGCTGCAGAGGCGAGCTGCACAGAATCCTGAACCCACAGACCAGAGATATAAGAGTAATAAACTGCTTTATGCCACCATGTTTTGGAGTGGTTTGTTTCACAGCAATAGATAAAATAGATAACTGGAAAATCATCCAAACATGAAATGATAAAATATCTGATGGTTATTTACGAGTGTGTGTGTCACCAAAATGAAACTTCAGCCCCACAGTTGCCTCAGTCCTAGAACAGGAAAACATTTTCCTATGGCTAGCTGCCAGTGGGTGTCTGAGAAATTATGGGTAACTGGAATGAGTCCTCAGTATTTCCAAGTACGGTGAAAAGGGGAAAAGCCTCATTAAGTTTTGTAAAGCAACAAAATCTATGTAGGCTAAAATCTCTTCTGCAGAAATCTGAAAAAAAAGAAAAAGAAAAAAAAAGAGGTCTAAAAGGCTAATTAATAAGAGCCCTCAAAAAGTTTCTGGGTGAGGGGAAGAGGGCTCTGGATTGCCTGCCACAGTCGAGGTTAAAGTTGGTATTGGACAGTAACTTAGGACTGTATAAATACCGTACCATTCATTTGAAATCATGTAGACCACTAAAGGCAAATCACTTTATAACATAATTTGACAAATACTCATGCAAACCCACAAAAGGTAACTAAGAAAGATTCAGACAGATATGTTAAACTCATTTGTATTGTATGTATTTTTTTTATTTTCTGTACATTATTATGTTTTGACACCTTAAAAAAACCCTTTCTAGCTGAAAAGAGACTGCCCCCTCCCCTGGGGATAGCCAATTCTTGGAGATAGCAAAGGGCCCAGCTGGGAGCATGCCTTTGATATGCAAACTAACCAATCCAGAGCCAGACTTCCTCATTCTGTTCCCTTCACCCTGGCTACAATATTCCTCTGCCTTAATCATCCCAGGGCCAGGTACCAGGCAACTAGAGACCATCCCCATTGCCAAAATCCCTCAGAAATTATTCAAACTAGCCAATCCTATTTATCCTGCTCTGCCCTTCCTTTCCCTCAGAAACCCCAATAAAGATTGTAGCCTTCTCTTACCAGGCCATATCCAACATGGACATTCTTAGAACATCACTCAAAGGGTTACATGTTCAAAGACTTAGCTGAGGTCAAGTGTACCTGGGGGAGAAATCTGGGGTGGGTGAGGTTACACTAGTTTAATGACCGTGGGATTAGAGAGAGGCTTTTCTTGGCACAGAGACCTAACAACCTTCAGACTGGTGCACTGATGTCAGTGAGGCCTAGTCTGGGAGTACAGATGGGTTAGCACGTCTCCCATTATAATCAGAAAACCAACCCAGAAACTGTGACAGTAAAAGAAGTCATCATGTCCCCGTCCTTACAAAGGGGAACAGGTGAGAAAGAGGAGAGAAACTTAGCTGCTTAATTCCAAAATTCAGTTTCTCATGTCATCTAGCAGAAAACAAACTTACATGGCTTTCTAAGTACCTACTTCAATTAGTTCCTACAAATAAATATCTAAATGGTTGCATAGTTTTAAAAAGTACACACAGCTTTAAGTTGTTCATGACTACAAACCTTCTGAAAGTGCAGCCTGTCTCTTGCTGAGTTACGAAAACTACATGTTAAGGTTAGAAGGCTGTACTTTACTAGAAATACAAGATAAAATTGAACCTTCTTGTCTGGTGATATAAGTCAAATATGTTTTATTAGTAACCCATGTTAGTGGACAGCAGATACCAAAAAAACATGCAAACATTATGTCTCAGTTCTGCCTTGAAATGCTCTACTATCAGCAGAAATCAGATTTCTTATCTTCTCAACTTCCAAAAACACTGCCTTCATTTTCCTATAGTGAAAACAAATTAAGTCAAGTCTTTTATCCTCTTACAGATCCTCTACCTTCACCGCTGCTCATCTTCTGCTGGTAGGTTGATCAAACAGGCAAACACGGACAAACAGGAGACAAACTCAAAGGAATGTAGGAGAAATTTGGAGGTGTAATTAAAAGAATTACATGTCTGCCTTTTTGTGTCTTTAATTTAGGAAGTCAGTGGCTTAAATCACGTACTTCACAGCATGAGTAATGCACAGAACGTCTGCGCTGCAGCTACATTTAAAAGGACTCTCTGCCACCCAGACTGAAGCTAAGTGGCACTTTTTTCACCTGATCAAAATACTTAAGTGATTTCAGCAACCGACTACTGGTGGTAATCTTATCTGGACATTCCTGCCATTGGGATCTTTCTACCAGCTTCTTCAAATAGACTCCAAGTTGCCATTCAAGCATTTTTAAATACTGCCAACTCATTTCCTAGATGAGGGGCCAAGAAAGGGTTTCTTGCATTGGGGTCATGCCAGCTGGATTGGGGTTAAACATTCTCACGCATCATGTCAGTTTCTGGATATCAAGCTCATGGACAGGCCAAATGACTGATGCTTGAACCACTAGATTGCTGTCTCCTTCCCCAGATGGTCTCATTAGTTCTTTATTTGATGCGGCAAACCAGCGTTACCTGAACAGGACTGTGAGTACAAAGGCCTTTCAGGAAGCCATGCCTGTCCAGCCCTATCAGGTTAACAGATCACCAAAGTTAGTGGCCTTCTTGCCAAGCCACTGGCCTTTGTTCAGGCAATATATAAGCCCAGAGGAACACATACAATTATGTGTAATACCATGTTACTCTACATAATACTATGTTATTTGCTAATAGTGGGCAGTAAATTTGGGGCCATTTTGTTTTTTTTTTAATTGGAAAATATATTTATCAATAGCAACCCAAAACTATTCCTATATTTCTGATGGCTTCTTTCGTTGATAGACCCAGATGATGCCCTCTCTTTCCTAAGTCTTCAGTTCAATTTCCTTATCACCATTCTACTCCTAACTCTCTCAAAGTCAAATGTTTTGAGTATAATTTACATGTCACTCCATTCACTGATTCACTTTATGTGTGTGTTTAACATTGATTTAATGTTTGCTAAGTGCCAGACCATGTGTTAAGAACTGAGATATACAAATGCATACTCATAGGAAGAATTTGAAAATGAGAAACATATAAGCTAAATTGTGAAAGTACCCTTTATCTTTCCCAAATTTACTCCTTCTTTAGAGATAACTACTGTTAACTATATTTTCCGTATCTTTTAAAAAAAACCATTGATATATATACATGCACTCACACACAGTCTATGCATGACAGTCTAAGCATGTACCTATGGGAAGTGTCGGGGGTGTATGTGTGTCCATGAACAATTTCAGATATGGTATTCATGAGTTTAAAAAGTACATATTATTGAAAATTATAATAAATGTTCTTTTTAAATTCTCACTCTGATCTTTTTGTTTATACACATTTTCAGAGTTTGCAGAAAGAAGACACCACTGGACTCACAGCCAACCAGCACAGAGGCTTCTGCTCTGTAAATATTCCTCTCACTCAGTGATTCAAAAAATATTTATTGGGCTTAGACCATCTTCCAAACACTACACCAACTAGGAGTACAAAAATGAAGATGTAGCCTTATCCTCAAGTCCAGAACACACGAATTAAAATGAATATGTGTACTATTTTTCCAAATAACGTTCTCATTTTTTAAGAAAATAACCTCAAAAATCCTTTTGGATTTAAAGAATTAAAATGATTTAAGGAATTAAAGTTAGTTGTATCAACTGTCAGGTGTTATGATAGTTGTTCAAATATTAGCTCGCCCAGGTAACAAGACATGACGACTCATTATTAGTGCAGGTCTCCCTGGAAGAGCCTTAAGAAGTAACGTTGCAGGTAACTTGAGAAATGGGCAGATTTTTATATCATACTGGCCACACACATAGTAAGGTTGATAGTAAGATTGGTTTAGGAGCACTCTGTTTTCACTTGTTTATAATTGAGGTTGGCTGATGTGGTCCCTAATACAGGGACAGGGAAAGATGTGACCTAGAGACCTGTCTCTCCTCCTCAGGCAACAATCATGCAGGTTGAGAGAGCTAAAGGGTTCATTTGGTTTCTTGTCCCTCTTTCCAATTGGGAAGGAAAAGAAAGTGATTTTGGAATGTGCTACAGATGGTCTTTCATAGCTGCCACTAAACTCAGTTTTAAGAACAACATCTTCTAGTGAGAGAAGAAATTACACAACAAATGTCCCTGATCATTTTTCTACATAGGGCAAAAGCCCAGTTATAAATTACATCAAGTACTTAAATCATGGCATGACCTACAAGTGACCTTTTGCCTTCCGTCAGTCCAGCCAGCCTGGTGACTCCCTCCAACCACTGTCACCATGGATGCTGCATTACAGCTGAGATGGAGGGTGCAAGGAGATTTACTTACGTAACCCACAGGGCGGTCTCTGTCCCAGCCCTCCGCTCACATTAACACTAAGCAGTATATAATTTAGAAAAGGGGAAATGCGATCATAGCTTTTGCCCCCACACTGCTATGACATTCCAGGCTTTTATGTTCAGGAAGCTCCGTGTTGATCTTGGCGTCCCCATGGGTTAAAATCTTGTTTAAATGTTGCAGCCTTAGAATAGTCTTTGAGGTTTTTCTGTGTTGTTTTATAAAAGGCTTCTGCCTGATTATTTACAGATGCTGTCTCTGAGAAAGCTGAAAATAGTCTCACTACGAATGCTGAAGTTTGAACTCAGGCTTCCCTTACTATTTTATGGTGAACAGTTCAATAGCACTCACAGGTTGGGCTGGTCAACTGGCTTTTAAATGGGGTTTCTGTCAGTGTCTCCAGCATTGAGGTTTCTGTTGACTTGACCTCTGCCTGTCAAAGGAGTTATTCATATCTGTGCACTCATTCAACAAATATTTGCTGAGCCCTACTACGTGTCAGGTATTATGTTAGGGGCTGGAGACACAGGGGTGAAGACCAAGGCTCTGCCTTTGAAGAGCTCAGTCTAAGGAGAGGAAGTAAGTGTGATAAACGCTGTCACAAATGCTGGGGTCCCCTCACAGGGCACAGGGAAGGGAAGGTAAACAGGGAAGTCAGCTCAGTTACTCAATCTCTCTCCCACCTTCACCTGGCTCTGTTAGTCACAATAGACAAGGTAGGACAATCAGGTATGGTTCCCTTGTCTCAGCTTTTCCCTTCTTCATATCTGAATCAAGCCTCTGCCTCGGCGGGGCAGCGGGGGAGACATGTTCTGTAATATTTCAGATTAAGAGAGACCCAATCTTGTTCTTCAAAATCTCTAGAGAAGAACTTGGTAGAACCTTCATAAATGTGTCCACAGCATTCACTAGCTTAGGCAGACAGTTCTTCAGTCTCCATAACTATAACCCTTGAGGTAAAGTCACTCTCTTCTGCAGCAGACATGGTGGAAAGACTGCCTCTGTGGAAGCATCTGCCCATAGAGTCCCGCTGTGGCCTGCTCCTTTCCAGGCGAAGCAGTCCTGGCCCCTCCCACCAGAGCTCGCTCAACTCCTCTCAATGCTTTCAGTGTCGGGTCCTGGACTCACTCCAAACCCTCCTTATCCCTTCTCAATTACAAAACCCAGAACTGGGCCAGGAAAGGAGTGTGCTGGGCCAAAGACTTTTCCTTCCCAATTCCTGCAAATTCCTGAGAGTCTCCACAGGCTGGTTAAATGAATCTCTTTTTACAGGATAACCAGGGGAGACTCTGGGATGACAGCACTGGGGGAAGAGGTTGAGGAGAGTAAAATACCATTCTTACAGGTTTAATTAAGGACACATGGCCCCATGGGCATCAACATTACCACTGCTGGCACCATGAACTTCTCTCTGGAGCCATCAGGACATGTGGGTGAATATTGGAGAGGTGCTTTTGGATCAACAGTAGTGCCATAAATCACTGTTACTGAGTTAAAGACCTCTCCACGTGATTTACAACTTGCAGTAATAATGACCTGGTGAGTTTAAGAACTCACCACTCCATCTCTTATTCTAAAGTCTCTTCTTAAAGAAAAATGGACCAAATCTAAGCTGAGAGCAATAACATCACATCCCATCTTTCTATAGCATTCTTTTTATTTTCCAAAGTACTTTCCCACATGTAACTTCATCTAATTCTCACCATAGCCTTGTGCAGTGAATCTTAAATACACTAACTTACAGCTAAGGAAAGATAGGCAAAGAGGTGTTCTGTGACTTGCTCAAGATCACAGTATCACAGGAAGTATCAGAGGTTGGCCTGAAATGCAGGTTGGCCTCACCTGTCTCTTTTGTACTCTACTATTTGCAAAATATATCACAGCTTATATGGCAAATTTTCCTATCTATTATCTTATTGGTCCTCAAAACATTCCTAGCATGCAAATAAGGAACTAGCAATAAGAAAAAAAAATGCAGAAAATAATTGTGAAAAATTCTGAAATGGATCAGAATGATTAATGGGTGTTATCAGCAGAAAACTAGGCATTGTGTGGTGCAGCCTTCCAGGTACCTGATTGTAACAATCTACTGATTATCTCATTAATGAGCGAATTAAATAAATCCTTGACACGTGTTCATTTGATATCTGAGAGTCATCATTTACCCTTTTTTTTTTTTTTTTCTTAAATTTTTTTTTCAACCTTTATTTATTTTTGGGACAGAGAGAGACAGAGCATGAACGGGGGAGGGGCAGAGAGAGAGGGAGACACAGAATCGGAAACAGGCTCCAGGCTCCGAGCCATCAGCCCAGAGCCCGACGCGGGGCTCGAACTCACGGACCGCGAGATCGTGACCTGGCTGAAGTCGGACGCTTAACCGACTGCGCCACCCAGGCGCCCCGAAAATCCTCATTTAAAAACTGGTAAAGAAGCAAGAATTGCAGGTCATCCAGTACACATAGGTGGAAGCGTTCTATATCTTGTCCCCATGAGCAGAACTGTCCTGGGTGATCCCCACAAGGCTGAGCCCTTTGGAAGCCTCTTCAGTGGATCTCTGGGGGTAACTCAGGGATGCAGCCCTCTTGGAAGAAAAGTGAAACTCTATGGCTGGGACTAACAAGACTGAGGCTTATCTATGTAATTACTAATCTCTAGAGGAAAAAGATCTTTTCTTATTCATCTTTGTGTCTGCCCAGTGATTGACACAGCTCATAACTAATCGTCAAATGTTTACTGAATATAACTGAAGATAAGCCCATAGCTAGTTAAATAATTAATACAATGAACATTTATTAGACATCTACCACATGCTTGGTATTATCCCAAATGAAGGAGATGCCAAGCCCACCGTACCACGTTCATGTGGGACATGCTCCCTGGATTCCACTCTCCTCTCTGGCTGTCTTTGGGAGATATTATTTTCTCCTTTCAAAGTTGTCTTTGGTGTTAAACTATTGTCTTTTAAAAGTGCACAATTCTACATGAACTGTTATCTGCCCTCACGGAGGGCCTACTTAATGACATTTTCCTGGGTCACCTGGGTGGCTCAGTTGGTTAAGCATCCGACTCTTGGTTTCAGCTCAAGTCATAATCTCACGGTTCATGAGTTTGAGCCCTGCATGGGTCTCCGTGCGATGACAGTGCAGAGCCTGCTTGGGCTTCTCTCTCTACCCCTTTCCCACTCATGCACATACTCTCTCTCTCTCAAAACAAATTAAAAACTTAAAAGAATAAAAAGTAATGACATTTTCCCAACAAATGCTGACTGAATGTTTGCCATGGGTTATGCCATGTTCTGTGTGCCGGATTAAAATGGAGAAAGTCTTTCTTCCCACAGAGTTTATGTTCATTTTAAGGTGAGACAATGGTGGGAGGAAACAGATGAAGCTAAAAGAAAACTTTTTAAAAGGCATCCAAATTATAAAGAGAGAAGTAAAATTGTCTCTATTTGCAGATGAAATGATACCATACATAGAAAACCCTTGGGGTGCCTGGGTGACTCAGTCGTTTAAGCGTCCGACTTCAGCTCAGGTCGTGATCTCATCACGTTCACGAGTTTGAGCCCTGCGTCAGGCTCTGTGCTGACAGCTCAGAGCTTGGAGCCTGCTTCAGATTCTGTGTCTCCCTCTCTCTCTGCCCCTTCCCTGCTTGTGCTCTCTGTCTCAAAAATAAATAAACATTTAAAAAAATTTTTTAAAAAGGAAAATCCTAAAGACCACACCAAAAAATGGTTTGACTAGTCAACAAATTTAGTAGTTGCAGGATACAAAATCAATATACAAAATCAATATACAAAAATCAGTTGCATTTCTATATATTAACAATGAACTATCAGAAAAAAAATTAAGAAAAAAGTCCCATTTAAAATTGCATCAAAAAGAATAAAACAACCTGGGAATAAATCTAACCAAGGAGGTGAAAGACCTGTACACTGAAAACTGTAAGACATTTATGGAAAACTGAAGATGACACAAATAAATGGAAAGATATTTTGTGTTCATGGACTGAAAGAATATTGTTAAAATATCCATACTACCCAAAGCAATCTACAGAGTCCCTGCAAATTCCCATCAAAGTTCCAATGGCATTTTCACAGAAACAAAGCAAACAATACTAAAATGTGTATGGAACCACAAAAGCCCGCTTGTCAAAGCAATCATCAGAAAGAACAAAGCTGGAGGCATCAGGCTCCCTGATTTCAAACTATGTCATGAAGTCATGGTGATCAAAATGTATAGTATTGGCATAAAAACATCCACACTGATCAGTGGAATAGATTAGAGGGCCTAGAAATAGGCCCACAATGATATGATCAATTAATTTACGACAAAGGAGCCAAGAATATACAATGGGAGAAGAATAGCCTCTTCAATAAATGGCCTTGGGAAAACTGACAGTCACATGCAAAAGAATGAAACTGAACCCCTATCTTAGACCATATACAAAGTCAACTCAAATTGGATTAAAGACTTGCACATAAGACCTGAAGCCATAAAACCCCTAGGAGAAAACACAGGGTATAAGCTCCTTGACATTGGTCTTAGCAATGATTTCCTGGATTTGACACTGAAAGCAAAGGCAGAAAAACAAAAATGAATACGTAGGACTACTTCAAACTAAAAAGCTTCTACAAGGCAAAGGAAATCACCAACAAAATAAAAAGGTAACTATGGAATGAAAGAAAATATTTTTAATTGGGTTATTTGGGTGTTTTGCTATTGAGTTGGATGAGTCCCTTGTGTATTTTGGATATTAGTCCTTTACTGGATGTGTGGTTTGCAAACTTATATTATACTAGGAAACCTTAAAAAATTGTTAGAAATCTTGTCTTGAGTTTCAAAACTAAAATAAAATAAATAACCTAAGCAATAAAAACTCACTTTTTATATCTCTTCAGATCAAGTTAAATGATGGCAAAGAAGGTTGATTTTCATATGATTCTGTGGTAGTTCCATTTTCAGAGAATACAGAAATCTGATCTTTTTGTTAAAAATAATTAAAAATAATTGGTTACTTCAAGTTACTCATTGAATAACTCCAAGTGGTCAGAACAGATGCCATGGATTGCTCAGCAATCTATTATCATGGCTAAAAAAAATGATTGATTAGAAATTATATCCAATTGATACATACAGACACATGTCTGTGGGAGCTCATTTAAAAGGAATTAAATAATGTATTATTCCCCTAATGAATCAGCATTGCATTTAATTAGGTAACTAAACACTGTATCTTTTTTTTTTAGACCTAAATTAAAAATTATAAGCCAATATAATTTGGGAGAATAATAATTAAGACACCACACTATATATAATGGCTTTCCATTAAGATTTCATTAACTTAATGTTTTTCTCCCTTTGGATTAAATTACATCAGGCCAAAATGAACTTGCCCTAGGGCAAATTTTCTAAGGAATGAATGTAACATTTACTAGGAAAGACAAACACAGTAAAAGAATTTTTTTTTTAGATATTTTTTAGCCAGATGGAAGGCTTTACTTTAAAAATGTAAAAGGTCATAAAAGCCCCCTTTTGGGGGGCAATCATAATTTTTTTAATAGGCCAAAGTGAATATTCTTAACATACAAATGTGACTTTTAATTCTTTAAAATGCAGTGGGGAGTAAGTTTTCCTTAACAGTAAGAAGGAAAATCCCTCTGAGATTATGAAGCCATAGAATTTGAGACTAAAATTTGCTCACATCAAGATGCTGTTAGTTAGCCATCTGCTTCATGTATGTGTTTTCTTAATGAAAGCATTTTGTCTCCCCACTAGTAAGAATGCAGATTTCAAAGTATTTACACTATTGTTAGAATCATGTGTGCCACACGAGACAACCTCTATACATGGCAGATTTGATAAACAACGCAAACTATTTTCTTATGCAATTCATTACCAACACAAGCTAGCAGAGAATATGCACCAGAGTGAAAGGGAAGGTAGGACTGTGTGATGGTAGAGGTCAATTCGAATGTCTGATTTAGGCCAATGTGAATAATGAAATCTTAGTGAACAACCAAATAGGGAGAGAAGCTCTACAATCTATGAGTGATTTCCCATCACCTTATCTATTGCATCTAGCACTCTTTACTTGCTAATCCTTATTGCCCTTATTTTCTTTAGTGAGATGATTCTTTTAATTATACTCCATAGACAAGAAATGTTTATCAATTTGTAAAAGTTACACATTTATAAATAAATTTATGAATTCATAAAGGACTGTTTAAACAATGTTTTCCTCCAATAAGAGAATTATTAACTATGCATATCTTTTCTTTAAAATGAAGTGATAAATTATAAATAATGTATAAGTATAATAACGGTACTAAATTTAGATATGGAAATTACCCTCAAAGCTGCTGGGTGTGAATAATCAAACCTTTTCTTTCTATTTATGCTTCTGGCTGAGAACGAAACAAGTGATGGAGACTTAAAGAAATGGAAAAATCCTTCACACGGTTTCTCGTGACCATGAGTGGAGGGCAAAGTCTTTTTCTCTAGAGTCCAAAGACAAGATAAAATGTCTGTAATTTGGAATCAGAATGGATCTGCTGCTCCACTAACCATGGCTTGAGTATTGCCATAAACCTCTGATGGAGGAGTCCCCAGTATGAGTTTGCAAATGGCAGTTCTTGCCATCTTGATATTTTGTAAAGAGCCAAGGATGTGAACCTTCACATCAGCCAAAATTATCCTTGTCCATGTCACACTCTCTGTGGTGAATTTGGGTGGTTCCTCCTTTGCCAGTGATTCTTCCTATTGCCCCACACAGGTGGTCTCCCTTTAGGGTCATCACATCTGTAATTTCAAAAGACTCTAGGAAAAGGTCACCCAACCTAATGAGGGCAAGTATGTCCTCCACCTGAAACCCAAGAGAAAGGCTTTCACAAAATCAGCTGCTTTTGTCAAAATACTAACGTCCTTGGTTTCTTTACAAGTCCTGATTCCACATTCCTGAATTTCAAGGTAAAGCGTATCTGAAGTCGCAAATGTTCTACAATAGGAGTAAATCTCTGCATCCGTTCTCATTTAATGGCATGTATCTGTTAGCTGGGACTGGAATTTTCCTTGTTTCTTCTTTCCCACCTAGGAATCCACGGCCGGAGAGGGGTGGGAAACTGGGCCTCCCTGCGGCCGGACCTCTGCCTGCCTTGTCCATGCGGCTGCTGTTTCCCTGGGGCCCTGGGCCATCCTGGCAGGTGACCTGGGTGAAGCTGTCCTCAGCCCTGGGGCTCTGTGCCTCCATCCTCGGAAGAATTTTTCCAGTCCCAACTTGTGCTTCTGGCTTGAATGCGTGTGCGCTGCCCTTATTGCCCCTATTTTAATTCATAGCTCTTATCACTGCCTGGCATCACAGGTTTATTGTTTATTAGTTTATTTCCTGTCTCTCTCAGTAGAATGTAAACTGTCTCAGGGCTGGGTTCTGGTTTGCTCACTGCTGCATCCCCAGCTCCCGGAACAGGACCTGGCACATGGAAGTTATCAATAAATAAATCCTTTGGAGAACTACAGACTCTGTACCTAGATAACTTTGCTTATTAATTACCCCTATTTTAAAAACTTTTATTTTTCCAGAGCTCTTTCCTAACTGCCTAATTACTTACTAGTGAATAAATTACTTATAGTGCATTTGAAAGATAATGTTCCCTTTCACTTACATGTTACATTTGAAGCTTACAGTGAATTAAAAATCTCTAAGGTTTTATTTGTACAACAAAACTGCTAAGAATGAGAATAAATGGGCTAAGCTCAATTTATTAATCCAACTGAGTATATAAAAAGTAGAAATTTAAATTCTTTAATTTAAATTTAAAATTTCTTTAAATTAAAAAAATTTTTAAATAGTCGACTTTAAATTATTTTCAACCTACCTTCATATCACCACAAAAAACAATTACCGTACAGACACAAGTCCACCTGAAGATCTGAATATTCTAGGGGCACCTGGGTGGCTTAGTTGGTTAAACATCCGACTTCAGCTCAGGTCATGATCTCACAGTTCATGAGTTCAAGCCTTGCATCAGGCTCGTGCTGACAGCTCGGAGCCTGGAGCCTGCTTCAGATTCTCTCTCTCTCTCTCTCTCTCTGCCCCTCCCCTCCTTGTGTTCTCTTTCTCAAAATAATAATAAACATTAAAAAAAAAAGAACTGAATATTCTAAAAAAGGGAAAACTTTTACTGTAAAGTCATCATCATGTGAAAGAATATTTTTAGGACCCAAAATGGAGAACAAGTAATAAAACTAGTTTTCCCAGGGGTGCCTGGGTGGCTCAGTTGGTTAAGGGTCTGACTCTTACTTTTGGCTCAGGTCATGATCTCAGGGTTGTGAGGTAGAGAAGCCCCAACATGGGCTCTGTGCTGAGCATGGAGCCTGCTTGGGATTCTCTCTCTCCTCTGCCCCTCCTCCTCCCCTGCTCCTGTGTACTCTCTCCCTCTGTCTTCCTCTCTCTCAAAAAAAAACAAAAAAAAAAAAAAACCCAACCAAACCAAAACAAACAAACACTAGTTTTCCTGACAAGTGTTTTGCTAACCAAAAGGACCAAAATTTTTAAAATACAGAATGATCCCCTGATGGTACCCTTCATCATCTTTCCATGTAAACGGTTGTCCACTTTGTATTTGAGTGGCAACATATAGGAACCATGATCACATCATGTGGCCTCTTACAGCTGGTCAATACATTTTATTTTGACAGGCTTACTATGTAGGATTTGCATTCAGCGCTTCGTTCTCTGCATCTTGTCTTATACTGAAGATTCTTCAGGACGAGAATCATGCCTTATTCACGTTTATTTCTTGAGGCACTTTGGAGAGTGCCTTGTACACACTTCGTGTTCAATAAAATCTTAATTGAATGAATGAGTGACCCATGGAATGTGGAGGAGGAAGGAGAGAATAAAGGACCATTGAGGTGTCTAGCTTGGGTAAATTGAGGAAAGTGGGAACTCATGAGGAGGAGTCTACTGGGAGCAAGCTAATGAGTTTGACTTTGGATGTGTTGAGTTTGAAGTGCTATTGTATCTCTGGGTTGGGGTATCCAGTGAGTAATTGGAAAAACTGGGCCACAGCTCAGGAAAAGTACCAGAGCGCCTTCTCTCACATTCATTGGTTCTTGGTTCCTTCCGACGTACAGAGGGTTATGCTAGAAAAACAGCAGCAACAGTAGTAGTAGTGATGATGATGATACATGCTAACACTTAATGAACCATTGCCATGTACCAGGCATTATGCTAAGAGTTTATACACATTGATTTTATCTAACTGTTACAGAAACCCAATGAGGTAGTTCTGGTATTATCTAGGGAGGTTGAATAGCTTGTCTGTTATCACAAGCCTATACCTTAATTATTTTACAAAAATCCAAACAAACCCAAGAAACCTTGAAGAGTATATAAGGAGAGTACTGCCATCTTGAACTCTACATATCTTTTCTATTTGCTCCTCTACACGCAGGTCTGGAACTGTTTCCACAATGAACCTGGGCTTGATTATGGTCATTCACTAACCTCATTAATTTATTAATTAATTTACTGACAAGTATTTATTCAGTTCCACATACTATGTTAAGTGCTTACACCTACATTAAAACAAGTACTAAAATAATGTTATCACTAACAATAAAAATAAAAGATATAACAGTAAAAGAAGCAACAGACGACATAGACATTCCTACTGCAAAAGGAACCTGGGTGTCCAAGAATTCACACTCAGCTCAGCTACTGCTAATCTGACTAGGAAACCTCATTTAGCTTGGCTGCGGCTGACTCCTTATATAGAAGCTAAGGGGGAGTTCTGCTGTATTGCCAGTGTGAAGATACAAATTGTTTCCGAACCATTTGATATATTAGAAAACAATTTGAGCATAACATGAATTTCACTTTGTTGCTAATGCGAAATTTCTTCTGTGACAAACACTAAGTGAATGCAGAAAACGTCATCCAGCTGAATTGAGCCATGTGGGAATACACAAAATGCGCAGTGTGTGTGCGTACCTACCCCCACTCCCCCCCCCACACATATTTTAAACACCACCCAGCTACTTCGGTTCACTGTGTGTTGTGAGCCATTCCCATCCACATCTGGTGTTAGAACTTTCTATCTGATATCAGATAACCTTCCTTCCACCCTTTCACAAAACTCACAAGCTACAACCCTTTCAGTATCTACCTCCTCAAACAAACTTTTCAACATAAAGTGCCACATTTACCATAGTATTTACATGCTTCTTAACATGTGTTTCTTTAATGTGTATAAAACTGTGCTAATCTTTTTACAGAATCTTATCTTTTTTAAAAAACATATGTCACTGGTGAAGTCTTTGAGTGTTGTGCCCTGTGCCCCTTACCCTACGTTTCCCATTAGCCTGTGGTTTTTATCACATGATTTTGTATAGTGCAGTGGTTTTTAGGAAGGCAATATGCTGCATGATAGCAGAACTGACTGTACTCGGATCATGCTTAAATTTAACGTTCAGTTCTGCAAAACTTCACTATGTCATTCCTAGATTGAATGTTTACCTTTGATAGTCCTTCAAACAAATCTTAACATGCTGAATCACATCAACAGGAGGCTGAAAATAAAAAGAATTTAAGTATGAACTTGTTTTTCCCCCCATAAGGGAAAAAAGGACCAAGTCATACCATTTAAATGACCACACATTTGCTGTCCATTTTGCTACTCCCTCAGGAAAAGCACCTACTTCCTTGCATTTGAAAATTCAGCACTTTAGAAAGGCTGGCCCTTGGTTTCCTACACAATCAAGGATGCTTGGGGCTTCATTTAAGGTAGGACTGGTATGGGCCCAAGACACTTAATATAGTCAGAAGATTACTGGCGTGTGGCTGCCAGTTTTTTCTCTGAGACTCCTATGGCAACTGAACAGCTGGCTTCTTACAAGATTCTGGCATCCCGAGGAGGCCCTGAAGTCAAGTTATTGCTTAGCCCAGAAGCCGATCAGCTCTAGGAGTCACCACCTGTGGAAGACAACACAAGGTTTTAGAGGCCGGTCCTGATCATCACCTCCTAAATCTAGGTCTGCTCTGTTTCTTAAAAGGCTGGAGAAGAGATCTGCTGTGGCAGGTGGTAATCTTCTGAATATAATCATGGGAAAAAAGAGAAGAAAGAAGGAAGTTTAGGGGCGCCTGGGTGATTCAGTCGGTTGAGCGTCCAACTTCAGCTCAGGTCATGATCTCACAGTTTGTGGGTTCGAGCCCTGCATTGGGCTCTGTGCTGACAGCACACAGCCTGGAACCTGCTTCAGATTCTATGTCTCCCTCTCTCTCTGCTCCTCACCCGCTTGTGCTGTCTCTCTCTCTCCCTCTCAAAAATAAATAAACATTAAAAAAATTGTTTTAAAAAGAAGGAAGGTTAAGTACCCTGAGAGATTGTCCATAAAAATCAAACTCATATTCCAAGAGGGAGTCATTACACAATCATAGGATGCCATCTTATTACTACTAATACTATAACACTACTGAACTATTATCCATATATCATTAAGCCATTCTTACTGGTTGGGAAAAAGGAACAGGAATTATTAGAATACATGCTTTCCACTGATGATGTAAAACTGTGAAAGAACATGCCAACCACTGAAAACTGGTTCAAAGCATCATTTGAAAATGGAAGAAATAAGGGAAGATACCCAGTGCTTAAAACTGAAGATGTTTTAAAAATACATAAACTGATAATGGTTGATAATGACCCAGAGAGATAAATGTGATACATGGTATTTCCATGACAAATCTCCATAATTGGTGGTGACTTGCTTTCACAACCAACCTTGCACTAGGTTTCTATCACCCATGTTTCTATATTGTCTGAACAGCCACATCTAGCTTATTTTTCCTCCACAAGGCCTCTCCCGGCCACTCTTCCTCACTGTCCTGATCAGCTCAGGCTACCACCATCTCATGCCAAGTGGGATGCAATGGTTGTCAAACTCAAACCCCTATCTGAGGTACCTCCTCTCTTATCACTTCCCTACTCACACAGCCATCAAAATTATCTTCCCAAAATTCATATTTGAAGCTTACTTTCTCTTCTGCAATCACATAATGGCTACCTTTTCCTTACAGAAGTCTTTGGATGGGTTTTAGTGCAAACATCATCTCCACTGCACCCCACTGTTCTGGTCTAAACTATCTTTTCCTGCTTCATCTCCCATCCTGGCCATCCCTACATTCCCCAGTTGAGCCAAAACACTTGCATTCACAGAAGTGTCCTACATGGCCCCTGCTCCAGGCCAATGCTCAGCCTAGGTTGACTAGCAGCTTTCTGGTGTTATTTAGTACTTATTCCTGATACTGTAATTCTCTTCACTTACACTTCCCTAGCTGGATTGTGAATTTGTTAAAGATTTTAGCACCCAGCACACTCTCTTGCACATAATGAACACTATTAATATTCACTAAATGTAATTAGGCTGAACTTATAAAAGAGAAAGGATGAGAAACTAAATTCATAGAAATATATGGCTGACATATATCTGAAGTCTCTTTTTATACATAGCTTTTTCCTGAATATTCTGAGGTAGACAAAGCATTCAGAATTTTGCCTGCTCGATAAGAATCCTTCTGGATATCTAAAATCTGAATATTGCATTATACTGAATAGCCTCCTACACATAAGTTGAAGACACTTATTTGTTCTCAAAACACAACAAGTGCCCAAATATAATGACTATTATTTTGATGGGTTAGGCTAAAGAATTTCCTGGAACTTTGCACTCTTGTTTCTGATAACACACAACAGAAATCTGGACTGAAATCTGGACTCTTAATCTTCTGTTCACAGCAACTGTCCACAAAAGACTCTGATTGTGTTTCTGGCAGTCAGATATTCTTAATAACTGTTCACCTTTCCCCTCTGGTCTTCCATGTGTCTGTGTCATCTCTGGAGAGAATTTAAGTCAGAATCCGTGACTAATGTGCATAGTATGTCAGCCAGACTATTGCTACGAAATAAGCTCCAGCTAGCTAGCCATCAACTCTTTGTTGCTTCTTGGTCAAGTTACTAGACTGCATGAAAAAACACTACTTAGTGATTAAAATACTGCTCAAATAGGCCCTGCTCTGCCACAGGACTAACTAGACAAAGGGTTCTTTCTCAGCTAGAGATCTGTTTATTTTACAGGTAACAAAGGAAAAAAGAAAGGGTGGCTTTCAGGAATTTAGATGTGGGACTCTACGGTGTAAATGTAGTTTGGTACAGACATCTCATAGATCTCTTCTGTGTTCAACTGGGATTTTCAGGCCTTACTTCCAGTTTATCTGGGAGTCACCTGAATCAAAGGTCACAACCAGAGGTAGCCATCACAAGGAAGTATGTAGATTTCCTCTAAAGAGCCATAGAAGAGTTTTATGTTGTTCTTTGATGACCTTACATGTGTTCATCTTTCCTTCACAACCAGACTGCATGTTTCCTGAGGCCAGGTTCCATGTTTTATGTTTTGTTTGTATTCCTCACATGGCCGACAGAGTCGCCAGTGATGAAATATATAGCACAAGCTCATTAAATATCTTCAACTAATTGATTTTGCTATAGAAAGTAGCACACTACTTGTGTCTTTCAGAGATTTCTAGCTCATGACTAGAAATAACCACATATTTATATGATCCAGCAGCTTCTGAGGTGAAAAGCATTCCCTGAGTAGAATAAAATTGAAGATGGAGGGGGTGGGGGGCAGTGGAGGAAGGGAGTCAGCAGTCACTGAGGAGAAATTACAAAAATTACAGTAGGCTGTCTTGGCCCAAACCAGGGACTCTCTAACCAGGACTCCATATTTTCAGAGAACAGCTCCATTAAATATTGATGATTGGACTCTGAAAGCCCTAGAATTAAATTCCAATCCTGTTTTAATTTTATGGGCTATGCAACATAAAGACCGAGGAAGAACATCTGGGCCACTGGGCCACATGCACATGTTCACAGCTGGAAGAGATCATAGATGACCCAAGTTAAATTAGCTTCAGGGTGGCCACCTGCACCACATTTTTATTTCTCTCAAATTCTTTCCCCTGCCCATTTTGACCTGTCCCATGACTCTCCACTTAAACCGAATTTTTTTTAAAGTCTATTTCCGTAGTCTCTTTTCTCTCATACTCTCGAGTTGGTTTTCATTGCATTGGTGGTGTATATGCACACACATGGAATGAGGCACTTGCATCATTTGCTCAGTTGATAGCTGGTTGAGTTATCTTTCTTTAGTATATTCCTAAGTACAATTAGAAAGGACAGGAAATGACTCCAGGGCTAAAAGTTTTATTCTGATTTGGGTAAGTGGTTTGAGTCAACCCAGATGGTGATACTTCATGTCACAGCATGTGACTGAAAAGAAAAGTCTTTGGAGAAATAATAGGAATGACAAGAGCTTGCATTTACTGAGCCCTTACCAGATGCCAGGCACTTTCTCCTAAGCTCTTTTGCATCTATTAATTCACTTAATGGACTATTTGAGCTACAAAAATGGGTTTTAAAACAAGTCTCCAATATTTCTCTAGCAACTAATAAAATAGACTAAGGAAAGTAGAATTTAAAGCTTTGACCTGTCATCCCAAAGCACACATATTTCTGAAGAAATATAATTTTTAGAAATTTATAGTCTACGTACACATGGTACATGTATATAGTTGAGTATAATTCAGCTTTGAACTCTGGGATATATTTTGAGTTTAACTTTTAAAAAAATGATAAAAGGGGTAAGATGACATATGTGCTAGATTGTAAAGTAAAAGCAATATTCTTAAATGAATGTAAAAAAGAAATTAATTTGGCCATAGAGATACTGTTGGATCTAGAAAAGTAGACATGAGTGATTTCAGATGTTGTACTCAGAATGCCAGCATAAACCTTACTCTCTTACAACCTGGGCTGACAAATAAATTAATAACTTACTTTTCCTAACTCCTTTCTTCCAAGTTGATAGCTTAGCCTCAAATATAAAATTGTACTATATCATGGAGCTAAAATTCATTCTAAATTTTAATATACTCAATATTTCTGCCAACTATTATTTTTAAACACATTAAAATCTTAAGTGAACATACGTCATTTTATTTGCAATACTTTAAAAATTTACACATCAAGTTTAGCTGTGCTTTATAAAAAAAGAAGAGATACAATGCAAGATCAAAAACTCTCATTCCACAAAATCCCAAGCACCCCACATCTACGAACTTTCACTGAATCTCTCTGAATAGTCACAGAAAGAACAGAAGAAAGAACAGACTAGAAGTCTGGGGGCAAGGCCATAATTATGGGAAGTTAAAGAAGCAGCTGGCAGGAAAGAATAATAAATAAAGGAAGCAGGACTTATAATTTTGGATAGGAACTGGCTGTTCCTATTAACATGCCTCAGCTATCTGGGAAACTTTTTCCAGAATTAACTCAAACTTCTCTACCTTCCTCTGACAGTGCCCTTGCTCTGAGAAATCAAGGGCATCTCCTCATTCTTTGTAAATACTTCCACAATGGCACATTCTTCACTGTTTTATAATTATTTGTTTCCATGTCTGCCTTTTCCTCAAAACCATGAACTTAAAAAAGGGATTTTTTTTGTTTCCTTCATAGGCACTGTCCGTATGCCTATACCAACCAAAATAGTAGCTCATCTGAAGATGAGCTTAATAGTATTTGTTGCATAAATCAATGAATGAATGAATGAATGAATGAACAAGCAAATGGAAAGAGGTAATTAGGCTGGCAAGGGAGAGAAAACCTAGAACACAGAGAAGAATACCCTCACAGCCACAACAATTCAAATTTTCTGAACCTCATGGTTTCCAGAAGTATGAAGTTTTTTCATTTTTCCAACTTTCTCTCTCTCTACCTACCTACCTAACAATGTGTATCGAGATATAATTCACATACCATCTATTTGGAGAATAGCACATGCAGTAATAATAATTAGGAAATACTGCTAATACTTTACATTTAAATAGAGTTTTACATAAAAGCATTTTCAATATGTTAATGCACTGGATTCTCCCAACATTTCTTAAGCACCCGACTTCGGCTAAGGTCATGCTCTCTCAGTTCGTAAGTTCGAGCCCCACATCTGGCTCTGTATGTATGTGTGTGTGTGTATATGTATATATATATATATAGTATATGAAAAATATGTATTCTGTACATGCATATTCTCTTTCCAACTAATGCATGAACTCTCCAAGAACAAGTACTTCTCTAATATTTCCCATAGCACCTAAAACAACGTATGTACTTGAGTACTGAACTGACTTTTAAGTATCTTCAGATTGGAGTTAAATTATTGGTCAAAATCTCCAAATCTGGAAAAATGGATGCATTGATTTTTCATGGCTGAAAGAAACCACGGGTCAAACCTGGAAGAAACTCAGTTAGCTTGTATCTCACTTTAATGTCTTTCAGTTAGTAAAATAAAACCATTCCTTTTATTTAAATATCCTCTTGGGCCTTCTATTGAAATGGTGGTTAAGAGCAGTTGGCTCTGGAAGTGTGGCTGTCCTCAGGTTTTCATGGGAATGTGCATCTGTTGGCGAACCCTGAGGTACTCTTGGTTCCCAATATGTGCCTGTGTGCCCTTAATGGTGCTTAATGGTGCAGGGTGAGGGGAAGGGGAACCACTGGAAATGAATCATGGAGGCTGGAGCATAAGAATAAGGGTTAGATTATGATGGGAAAGAGAAAGCAAAGAAAGGAACATGCTCCAAACTTTTGTTCAAACATCCTTATCAGAAACGAAGTAATGAGAAAATGTCCTTCAGTATATTTATTTTATATATGTGTGTGTGTGCATATAGGCGTGTATATAGGTATACACACACACACACATATACACATATATATGTGTATATATATACACCCACTATGTTTGTCCATATTAAATAGTATTACAGTTTAAATGTCCTTTTCTTTTGTCAAATAAAAATCAACCACGTTCATACTGCACTTTGTAGATCACTGGTATAAAGTCTAGACTCCATAGCTAAGAGCTGGTCCAGTGCAAAGGCTACAGTGGGTGAAAATGCTGACATAATTGAAACAACATGCCATGTGCACAGCTAATAAAGCCATGCTCCCACTTCAGCTTCAACGGTCCTGCCAGAACACCCTCTGTGCAAAGAGCCTCAGGACTGCCCTGGCCCACACCCACTTCACCTCCAGCCATCCCACCAGGGCAGCCTCAGCACAGTGTACCCCAGGACCCCCAGCCCACACCAGCCATAGCCCCAACCAGCCAGCCAAATTCACCAAGTACACATGGTCTACATAAGGGACAACCATCCACAAGACCATTCCTTCAAGTTTAGAAGTAGCTGTTCAGCCTAAATCATAGAAACAAACACAGAAGGTCAGGTAAAAGGGGGAGACAGAGGAATATACTCCAAAATAAAGAGTAAGACAAAACCTCAGAAAAAGAACTAAATGAAACAGAGATAAGCAATACACCTGACAAAGAGTTTAAAGTAATGATTGTAAAGATGCTTAGCAGGCTGAGGCACTTAGGTGGCTCAGCCCAGCATCAGGCTCTATGCTGAATGTGGAGCCTGCTTAGGATTCTCTCTCCCTCCCTCTGCCCTTCTTGCCCCACTCATGTGCTCTCTCTCTCTTTCTAATATAAAAACTAATAATAATAAAAAAAGATGCTCATCAGGCTGGAGAGGAGAGTGGAAGAAATCAGTGAGAACTTCAGCAAAGAGATAGAAAATATAAAAAATATAATAACAAAGCCATGCAGATAGAACCCTGAGCCCATATTTACACTGCAGTGTAAACATAAAACATCAGAAGTAGCCTTGATATGAAATTAATTTATTTTTGAGACATGATATTCCCAGAAGTGGCTTATAGTTCTGACACTCTCAACTCTTTCTGAAGCAATATTTATATGTTTTGCTTCTTCGTGTTGTTTTGTTTTGTTTGGTAGAGGGGAAGCAGGAGATTGGATAGAACAGGGAAACATAAAGTTAAAATACAAGTACAGGTATGAAAAACAAGAAAACTATTTTTCTCCCATGTGAAAACAACTTAAAATTTTTTTTAATGTTTATTTACTTTTGAGAGAGAGAGGCAGGATGCAAGCAGGGGAGGGCAGAGGGAGAGGGAGACACAGAATCTGAAGCAGGCTCTAGGCTCTGAACTGTCTGCACAGAGCCTGACGTGGGGCTCGAACTCCCAAACCATGAGATCATGACCTGAGCCGAAGTCGGACGCTTAACTGACTAAGCCAACCAGGCACCCCTGGAAATAACTTTTATTTTAAAAATTATATATCTCTATATAAATGAGATATACATATGATATTTCCATATTGCCTTAAAGCAAGAAATTTAGCATTGTCAGGAACAATATCCTGAAAGCATCTCACCAGGTCCCATACTCACAATAAATGCAATTCTCCAAGCTGCCTGCAAGATCTGACAGAAGGGAACATGTACAACACTTTTCGGGATCTAGGCAAATACTTACTCCTTGATTTGTTATGTTTTGTTTTTATTTTGCCCATTTAAGCTACTTTTACTCATTAAGATACTTTTTTTTTTTTTTTTTACATATGACTTTAAAACAGAAGTCAACTCTGACTTGTTGCCCTCTTCTTACGACATTCACAGTTTGTTTCTTCCAGTTGGAAATGTTTTTCCCACGTGATGTTTGCACTCTGAGGGGAACATATAATAAAGTAATCAAACCTGACCGGGACAACAATTTTCATATGGAGAACAGAATGCCAGGGAAAAAGTGCCAGATCATACAGCAACATGCACTTGTTCTTTCAATGTGGCACAAAGTATGCATCAGCAGATTCCAGCTAGTGTGGATTTCAGAGCACCTGGGGAAAAACCTTATTGGTCTCTCCTAAGTTAAAGCTACATTTCTCAGCCTTGCTCCTTTTAGTGGTAGATGTTGCCTATGTTGTATGTCAGCTCTTACTCATTTCAATGCCAATTATTCATATCTGTGAAAGTTCTAATAGGGATGGACTGACATTTAACTTTTTTTTTTTAATAGAAGAGCTTTGTTGAGATATAGTCACATACCATATAATTCACTCATTTCAAGTGTTCAATTCAAGGGTTTTTAGTATAGCTGTGCAACCATCACAATAAGCAATTTGAGAACATTTTCATCACCCCAGAAAGAAACCAAATACCCATTAGCATCCTCCAGCTCCTGCCCCACCCCACCCCATCCCTAACAACCACTCTACTTTCTGTTGCTATAGATTTTCCTGTTCTGACACTTCACATGCAAAGAATCATTTTGTGTATGATTTCTTTTGTTAACATAATATGATCAAGGTTCATCTATGCTGAAGCATGTACCAGTACTTCCTTTTTATAACTGAATAATATTCCATTTTATGGATTATACTACATTTTATTTATCTATTCATCAGTTAATAACACTTGGGTTGTTTCTCCTTTTTGGCTATTATGAATAATGCTACTATACGCATTTGTGTGCAAATTTTAGGTGGACATGTTTTCATTTCATATCTAGGGGCTGAATGGCTGAGCCATATAAAAACTCTATGTCCAATCTTTTGAGAAACTACCAGACACTTACCTTCTTGTTGATGTAAACAAGTTTTGTAAACAAAATCAAATGTGAAATGCAAAAAGAAAAAAAGGAATATTCTGCCCCTTTTCTAAAATAATTTCCAAACCTTTCAACATTTCAGGACTATTTGCATAAAATTTTTACTATGTTACTGGCAAATTATCGTCTTCTTAGAGCAATTTCAGTTGATATTAATGTATATTGCAACATTCTGTCAGCCATTTATTTGTATTAAGCAACCATAAAAGCAATCAAAAGCCTTAATTTAATTCACATTTTCCATTTGACTTCTCCCTAATCATTGTGAATTATTTTAGCCATTTTTCTTTAGAATATAAGATCTTTGAGTGCATATGCACATTAATAGGCTTCCAAAAAAAGTATGCGATTATCTTTGACGTATGCTTTGAGTGCTCAGGACCACCTTCATAGTTATTCTTGATCATAAGTATTGGTTTATCTTCCCATGTTCAAGATACTGACTATTGAGGGGCTCTTCTAGCTCATGTGATTGGACAGAGTGACTTCCTGCTGAGAATTACATGCCCATTAAGTTAGATTAAAACATGCTGAATCCCTCTTTATGAAAGACTTTTCACACTGTATAGATAACACATGCATTCAGGCTTTCTCCTTGGCTTATGGCCTTTGTTAACCAACAAAAATGGTTATATTTTAGTAAATACTTTTTCTATTCGTAATTTGGGGTCAGCCATGGTTGTACCATCTAAGAAATACTTGGATCAGTCAGTGGTACCTTCCTATATGGAGACATACGTTGCTCCTCTGAGCAGGATCTGACTTCATCAGAAGGCAATCAGATCTCCACTCAATCTCCCCTGGGCAGCATGAATCAGATCTCCACTCAACCTCCCCTGGGCAGTTCTCCATTTCTCATGGGGGTTGAGGCAAAGCAGAGTAGCCTACCACTTCTCGAAATTCACCATAGTTCTTCCTAGCATGCTGAATGGCGGCCACCCAGTCTGTCTTCTTCAATAGAATTTGATGACTTCACCAGACCAAGTGAAACAGATCCACCATAGAAGCACTCCAGGAAAAACAGCAGAGCGTAACCTCGGAGTGCTGAGAAACTGGTGTCCTGCTCTTTATGGGCACTGTCGAAAGTTGGAGGGTACAACCCAGCTTCTCCTTTTGTGGAATTCACCCCTTCACATATACTTGACAACATTATGAAGAAGCCGTTTCTAATGCTTGGATCTTTCACTAATGTAGTAAATATACAAGTAAAACTGCAAAAGCAGATCCTGTCATCCCTGATTTTATTAAGTATAAATGTACTGATCACTTTGTTTTCCTCTAGCAGAATACATCAATAAAATAATCTTATGGGGAGAAAAACTCCACCCTTCATTTTTATAATTATCAAATATTTTAGAACTCTTTCCAAAAATTATCAACAGTCAAGGTAAATGGTAATTTGAGGGTGTAGGGGCATGGAAATCTGACTTTGGGGAACAGTATGTATGAAAATATGTATCTAAAAAGCTCAATGTGGAATGCAGCACCAACTGCAAATGAAAAACAGTAATTCTGCTGCTTTCAAATACCCAAGTGGTGGCCACAAAGTCTGTCTTTCTCTAAAGCCTGTCTGCATCGATACCTTTTGTGTCTCCTGAAAATATTACTTTGTGTAGTAATCTTTATTTTAATCACTTTGTCATCATCGTGGGATAAACACAATCGAGTTTCCAAAATGAATCTGGGAGGCTGGGGTTGTCTAGATAAAACATGACTGACTGTTTGGCAAACAATTGCTCACAAAGGACCTGATCCTGTAATCTTTGTCTTGGCAGAACATTACTGTAGTATAACTCGGTTTGGCAAACCTTATGTAAAAATAGGACCCTTGACTTAAGATACAGTGTAAACAGACTGACTTCCTAAAGCCCTCAATGGGTCTGTGGTGAATGAATGCTTAAGCGCAGACTCTTCTATGGAAAACCAAATTTACTTGAAAAGTAATGTTTCTCTTCTCTATTTTTCATAATATATGGGCAGCCCAAGCCCTACTCCTGTACCAAAAACTTCCCAGTTATTGTCCAAATTCCTATGGAATCCAAAAGGGAGATGGTTTTTAACTACTGAGGGACTTTGAATAAAATGAGATGTGTGTGAGGCCATTATGGTTGTCAGTGGCCAAAAATATGCATAAATTAGAACAATTAACTAAACAAAAATGACTAATTGAAATTTGTGGGGAAAAATCTTTTTAACTGATGCTGTTTCCATTACACAAGTACCAAAACCCTTCCTGATGAGTTTAAAAGATTTAAAAAAACTACTGTATTATACATAAATTTAATGACAATAAAGCAGTGCCTTCTGTTGTAGCGTACAAAGGAATAAATACTACGGTTTCTTTTAAAAAGTAATTTTCATTCAATGACTGATGTACACTCAGTATGTTCACAAACAATAAAAAAGAATTAATGGCCAGATACACAAAACAAGGTCATTTTTCTGCTCCTACAGAAATGACACCTGTGGGGGGGGGAGGGGAATAAATATTGTTTACTTGAATTCATGTCTTTTTTTGTTTTTAACATTTATTTATTGCTGAGAGACAGAGACAGAGAATGAGCAAGGGAACGGCAGACAAGGAGGGAGACACAGAATCTGAAGCAGACTCCAGGTTCTGAGCTGTCAGCACAGAGCCCAACGTGGGGGCTCGAACCCACGAACCGCGAGATCATGACCTGAGCCAAAGTCAGACGCTTAACCAACTGAGCCACCCAGGTGCCCTTACTTGAATTCATGTGTTTCATTGAAATCATACTGAAGTCTATATACAGTTGACACCTGAACAATGCACTTAGAGACACTGACCCCACAAACAGTAAAAAAAAAAAAAAAAAAAAAAAAGGCCATATATAATTTCTGACTCCACAAAAACTTAACTACTGATACCCTACTCTTTTTTCAATGGGGAGGAAGGGCAGAGGGAGAGAAAAAAAAATTTTTTAATGTTTAGAGGAGGGGAGGGAGAGAGGGAGAGAGGGAGAGATGCAGAGAGAGAGAGAGAGAGAGAGAGAGAGAGAGAGAAAATCCTAAGCAGGCTCCAAGCTCTGTGCAGAGTCCAATGTGGGGCTCCAACTCACAACCCTGGGATCATAACCTGAGCCAAAATCAAGAGTTGGACACTTAGCCAAGTGAGCCATCCAGGTGCCCCCTAATAGCCTCCTCGTGACCAGAAGCCTTACCGATGACATAAACAGTCAATTAACACCTATTTTGTATGTTACCTGCACTATATACTGTATTCTCACAATAAAGGAAGGTAGAGAAAAGATGTTATTAAGAAAATCACAAGGAAAAGAAAATACATTTATACTGCTGTACTATAAAAAATCCACATGTAAGTGGACCCATGCAGTTTAAACCCAGGTTTTTCAAGGGTCAAATGCATTAACATTTTTTTTTTTAAATATAGAACATACACCTTTTTAAAAACAATGATTGTCTTTTCGGGATGGAGCGTTACAGCAGACCTCTACATTCTAAAATACACATTTCTAAACTAATAAGAAAAAACCTGTCACTTAAAAAAATAACTCCAGTGTGAGAGATTTTCTCTGAGGCGGAGTTGAAGAAAAGTATGTTCTTCTCACTGTTGTTTACAGTCGAAATATACAAATATCAGAGCTTGTCTTGAAGGCCACCTGCAATGCCATGGAGTCTCTGAAATGCTGTTAACTAGCTGCCTTATGAGCTACCATAATGAAGCTTCCTCAGCAAACTCACACAGGGGCTCCCATATTGAGATGCTTTTCTAGAATGTGGTAAAAACCACTATGCAGGCATGGAGGTGTGCCTCTCAGATCTGCCGTCAAGACAGTACTTGCTGTGACTGCCAGCTACTATACTTTTGGGATCTTCAACAATGTTCCTGCTGAGGCCACACTATCCTGCGTCTGCTCCCAGTCAATGACTGGGCATAGCAGGAACACTAGATCTAGGTCAGTTCTCAACATGGGATGCTTCTAAACAGGCAGCCTCTGCTCTGGGGCTCCCCATCAGGCCAACTGATCCCGTCCCTGGCTGCACTGTAGTCTGAGGCTTCTCCTACCCAGTCCTCCTTCCTTCCTCCTCTCTTTTCAAAGGTGTCAGACCCGTACAGTCTGAAGGCTCTCTCTGGTTATTCTGGCTTCTTCACTCCATTATCCTTCACAAGACATTTCCACCAATTAATTCTTTGTTGGCATGTGCCTTCCAGTGGACTCAAATAAATGTAGACACCTTAGGCTCCAACCTACATTCTTGTGAGAAAATTGGGAGCTGAGCTAGCCCTGGGATACCTGTAGTATACACACAGATCTTTAAATGAGAACAGAATGTCTGGGACACATCATCCAAACACCTTGTGCTCTCCCGCTCAGACCTGGCTTCCCCTCTCTATTGCAAAGCAGTTCCTAGAAACTCGATACTAACTCTGGTTTAGACATAGCCAGGAAACATTCTTCTTTTTAAAAACAATTGTGTCCCCAGAAATTACATAACATTTCAAAAATAATATTGTTATCAGTAATAAAAACATGACTAAAAAACTTTCATTGAGATATTTCTTGTGATTTTAAACAATTTTCACTTATATAATTTCATTTTATCTTTTATTATCATATCAAATATGTATGCTAGGTAAATCATTTATTAATAAAATATTTAGTGAAAAAATTAGGCACAGATTGCCTTCACTTGCATTAGGAAACATCTACTTAAAGGGAGAATGTTGACATCGAAGAAAGTATTAATAAAATACAAGAACTTTCTCTTTATTCACTGTGGCAAAATACACATAGAATTTACCATCTTAACCATTTTTAGGTATAAAGTTCAGTAGTGTTAAGGACATGTTGTTGTTCAACCAATTTCCAGAACTCCTTTCATCTTGCAAAACTGAAACTCTGTACCCATAAAACGACAACTTCCCACTGCCCCGTCTCCAGTCCCTGGCAACCACCATTCAACTATTTGTCCCTGTGATTTTGACTACTCTATGTAACTCTAAGTGACATCATGCAGTACTTGTCCTCTTGTGACTAGCTTATTTCATTTAGCATCATGTCCTCAAGGTTCACTCGTGTTGTACCATGAACGACCTTTTTTTTTTTTTTTTTTTTTTTTAATTCCTTACTTAGCTTCCAGGGACACCATACCTTCCTGATTCTCTTCCCACCTCTAAATTTTTACTGGATCATCCATCTTTTTCCATCTACCTCTTTAACATGGACATTCTCCAGAGTTCTGTCCTTGGCCCCCTCAGGTTCCCTGTAGGTGGTCATATCCACTTCTGATGGTTTTCACTGTCATATATGTTGTGGTCATTTCCTCTCCTGTGGACTTCAGACTCATATCTGACTAACCGCTGGACCTCTCCACCTTGGTACTAGAGGATCTGTGGTAAGCAGGTAACAGCCCCCAAAGATCATCAACTCCAATTCCTAGAACCTGTAAATGTTACCTTATTTAGAAAAACAGTCTTTGAAGACAGTAAGGATTCTGAGATGAGACTGTCCTGGATTACCTGGGTGGGCTCTGAATAAAATCACAAATGTTCTTACAAGGGAGAGGCAGAGAGAAATTCAACAAATGCACAGAGAAGAAGGCAAAGTGACTGCTAAGGCAGATAGAAAGGATGGGGCCAAAAGCCAAGGAATACCAGCAGCCACCAGAAGCTGGAAGAGGCAAGGAGCAGATTCCCTCCTAGAGCCTGTAGAAGGAATCCACCTGCTGACATCTTGATTTTGGCCCAGTGAAAACTGATTTTGGACTTCTGGCCTCCCAAACTATAAGAGAAGAAATTTCTGCTGCTTTAATCAACCAAGATCATGACAATTTGTTTTGGCAACCACAAGAAACTGATGGAGTACTGTATTAATTTTCTACAACTACTGTAACAAAGTACCACAACACAGGACATAAACAGCAGAGACTTGTTATCTCATAGTTCTGGAGGCTAGAAGTCCAAGGTCCAGGGATCAGCAGGGTTGATGCCTTCTGAGGGCGGTGATGGAGAATCTCCTCCCTGCCTCTCCTAGCTTCTGGTGGTTTGCTGGAAACTACTGGTGTTCCTTGGCTTCTGATACATCACCCTGATGTCTGCCTTCATCTTTACATGGTGTTCTCCCTGAGTGGATGTCCTCTGTGTCCAGACTGCCCCTCTTTATAAGGACATCAGTCATACTGGATTAGGGCCCATCCTAATGACTTCATCTTAACTTAATCTGCAAAGACCCTGTTTCCAAACAAGCTCATATCCACAGGTACTGGGGAGTTAGGACTTCAGCATCTTTTGGGGGACATAATTCAACCCATACCTTGTCTATTCTCTTGCTGCCCCAAATTCATGTCCTTCCCACGTGGAAAACACACTGACCTCATCACTTATATCTCCCCAAGTCTTAATCATTCCACCATCAACTAAAAGTCCCAAATCTCATCATCTACATCATGCAAATCAGTAATGGGTAAGACTTGGGGTAAGAATCATCCTGTAGCAAAATTATTCTCCAGCTGTGAAACTGGACAACTGGTTATCTCCTTCCAAAATACAACTGTGGAACAGGCATAGGATACAAGGATACACATTCCTATTCCAAAAGGGAGTAACTGGAAGGAGAAAAAAGGGACTATGTTGTCCCAAGCAAGAAAGAAAAGTAGCAGGGCAAATTCCATTTGATTTTAAGGCTTGGGAATAATCCTCTTTGGCTTCATGCTCTGCCCTCCAGGCCCACCAGCATGGCGGCCCCAGACCCAGCCCTCTGGAATCAAGGAGGAGGCACTGGGGGCGCCTGGGTGGCGCAGTCGGTTAAGCGTCCGACTTCAGCCAGGTCACGATCTCGTGGTCCGTGAGTTCGAGCCCCGCGTCAGGCTCTGGGCTGATGGCTCAGAGCCTGGAGCCTGTTTCCGATTCTGTGTCTCCCTCTCTCTCTGCCCCTCCCCCATTCATGCTCTGTCTCTCTCTGTCCCAAAAATAAATAAACGTTGGGGAAAAAAAAAAAAAGATCTTTAAAAAAAAAATTAAAAAAAAAAAAAAAGGAGGAGGCACTGACCCCAGGCCTGTGTCCTAGAGGACCATGGTGATGACAGCAGCCCTGGTGACCTATGAACTGCCTTCAGGCTCATTCTTCCCTTTTCCTGAAGGATAATACATATTCTTGGCCAAACAGCTCCATTGACCCATCTCCTCCCTATAGACTCCTAGAAGTCTGATAACATCCTTCCCTCATTTTATCCCATCTCTGGCCCCTTTAGTCCACACTGGAAGTATTTCTGCTGAGATGGTTGACACCCTTGATGCTCTCTGTATGGTAGACTTGTTTTTTTTTTTACAATATGGACAAGCTGAGAATTTTCCAATCTTCAGGTCCTGTTTCTTTTATGCTTAACAATTCCTTTTTCAAATAATCTCTGTTCTCTCACAGTTTCCCAAAAGCAGCAAGGAGATACTACACCATGCTTTCAACACTTTTCTTAGAAATCTCCACAGCTAAATATCCATGTTTATCACTTATAAGTTCCACTTTCCATCCGACAGAACACAATCAAATTCTCTCCTACTTCATTACAAGGATTGCCTTTCCTCCAGTTTCAAATAACACATTCCTTATTTCCATCTGAGAACTCACAAGAAGCAACTTAAGCATTCATGTTTCTAGCAACAATCTTTTCATGATGATTTATGTATTCTCCAAGAAGACAGAAGCTCTCTCTACAGCTCTCTTGTAGAGAGCCCTCCTGTTCTTTCTGAGTCCTCACCAGAACCACCTATAACATCCACATTTGTACCAAAATCTCTTTAAGGCAATCTGAGCTTTCTCTAGCAAGCACTACAAAACTCCTCCAGCCTCTACCCATTACCCAACCCCAAAGCCACTTCCACATTTTTAGGGATTTGTTACCACAGCACCAAATGTGTATTAGTTTCCTAAGGCTGATGCTGTAACAAAGTACCAAAAACTGGGCGGCTTAAGCAACAGAACTGTATTCTCTCCAAGTCCTGGAGGCTGCAAGTCCACAATCAGTGTCTGCAAAGCTGATTCCTTCTGAGAGCTGTGATGGAGAGTGTCCTCCATACCCGTTCTAGTTTCCAATGGTTTTCTGACCATCATTGGCATTCCTTGGTTTCTGCTCATCATCCTGATCTCCGCCTTCATCTTCACATGACGTTCTCCTTGTGTGCATGTCCTGTGTCCAAATCTCCCCTCTTTTTATAAGGACCCCCATCATATTGGATTAGGGTCCACCCTAATGACAGTTTAGCCTGATTATCTGTAAATACCCCATTTCCAAATAAGGGCATATCCACAGGTACTAGGAGTTCGGAGTTCAACATCTTTTGGGGGAACATAACTCAACCCATAAATACCTCAAATTCAGCATTATGCAAAACATAATTTATCCTCCTTCCAAACAACATGTTGCTCTTCCTATACTCCATTCGTGAGATAGTAACACCACCACCACTGATCCATTCAGAAGTGTTGGAGTTCTCCCCGATGCCTTGCTTTCCCCTGAACTCCATGCTCAGTCCTGCTTATTTTACCACCTAATTATGTATGTATGTATGAATGTATATATGTATGCATGAATTTATTTTTTGAGGGGGGGCACACACATGAATGGGGGAGGGGCAGAGGGAGAGACAGAATCATAAGCAGACTCTACTCCTGGCACAGAGCCCAACGCAGGGCTCCATCTCGTAACTGTGAGATCATGACCTGAGCAGAAATCAAAAGTCAGCTGCTTAACTGACTAAGCCACCCAGGGTCCCCATATTTCAATAATATTTTATTTAACCCAACATGTCCAAAATATTATCATTTCAATATAAAAACAGTTTTTTGGATGAGACTGCTCTTTTTCCCCCTATTTATTTCCAGTATAATTAACATACACTGTTATACTAGTTTCAGGTGTACAACATAGTGAGTCAACAATTCTATACTCAGTGCTCATCACAAGAAGTGTACTCTTAATCCCCATCATCTATTTCACCCATTCCCCCCCCCCCCGCAACCATCAGTTTGTTCTCTACAGTTACGAAGAGTCTTTTTCTTTTTTCTTTGCTAATTTGTTTTGCTTTTTAAATTCCACATATGAGAGAAATCATATAGTATTTGTCTTTCTCTTACTTATCTCACTTAGCATTATACTCTCTAGCTCCATCCATGTCATTGCAAATGGCAAGATTTCATTCTTTTTTTGTGACCAAATAATATTCCATTGTACATGTGTGTGTATATATGTGTGTGTCACACACCACTTCTTCTCTATCTATTCAGCTACTGATAGACACTAGGGCTGCTTCCATATCTTGGCTATTGTAAATAATTCTGCTATAAACACTGGGGTGCACGTATCCATCTTAATTCGTGCTTTTGTATCCTTTGGGTAAATTCCCAGTAATATGATTGCTAGATCATAAGGTAGTTCTATTTTTAACTTTTTGAGAAACCTCCATACTGTTTTCCACACTGGCTGCATGGGTTTGCATTCCCACTAATTGTGACAAGTGTTCCTTTTTCTCCACTATCTTCACCAACACCTGTTGTTTCTTGTGTTTTTTATTTTAGCCATTCTGACAGGTGTGAGGTAATCTCTTATTGTGGTTTTGATTTGAGTTTCTCCGATGATGAGTGATGCTGAGCATCTTTTCATGTGTCTGTTGGCCATCTGTATGTCTTCTTTGGAGAAATGTCTGTTCATGTCTTCTGCCCATATTTAAATTGGATTATTGTTTTTGCGGTGTTGAGCTGTATAAGTTCTTTATATATTTTGTCTATTAACCACTTATCAGATCTATCATTCACAAATATCTTCTCCCATTCAGTAGTTTGTCTTTTTGTTTTTCTGACTGTGTCCTTTGCTGTGCAAAAGAACTTTTTATCTGCCTAAGTATTTATTGACTTCATCTGCATCTCTCAATCTCTCCAGCTAAAGCCTTTAAGTTAAGAGTTTATGTGCTTATCATCTGGGCTCATGGGCTCATTCCCCATGCTCTAGTCTTGCTCTTCTCACATTTGCCCTCCTATCTTCTGAGCTCCTTCATCTTGGAATCCCACTGGCCTCACACAGAACTTCTCACATAGAAGACACTCACTTAGCAAATGATGACCAGTGAACTCATTCAAGAAACTGCATTATATACACAACACTAAAACTATCCTATTTGAGGTCTTCCTTGGGATTCACAGATAAATTCTCCTATTGAAACAAAAGTTATGATAGTATTTCTGAAAGTGGGATTTTACTAACCTTTTGATAGAGGGTACATCTTAAGTATCAGTCAAGATGGTGTTTTATACACCATTAGTTGAAAAGATAGTTATCATAGAGGAAAGATATCACCTTGACCTTTGTCACAGCATTTGCTCTCCCTTGAGCATCTGTAATATCTGTCCATAGCTCTGATTAGGCAGTTCGTTACCTACTGCCTTACACTTGTCTCTATTTTTTTTTTTTTATTATGTCTTCTCTGACACCTAAGCTGCTTGAAAAAAAAAAAAAACAACAATGTCGCATATTTTTGAATGCCCCCACAATGCATGGGCTAGTGTTAACAGAACAGATATTGGCATCAATCATCACTCATACAGATTGTGTTAGAAAAAGAAGACCAACTTTGTGCACTTCTGTCTCCAATATATGTTTTAGATTAGAGCTTAGGTTCTGAAAACAGACAGACTTGGTTTCAAATTTCTCCCACCTACTAGCATATAACATTAGATGATTTATACAGCCTCTTGAAGCCTCAGCTTCCTCAGCAATAAAATGGGATCCCTCCCTTTAGTGTCTCTTGTATAGGACTATACTAAGGATCAGCTCAGATAAGGCATGTAAAAGTGTCACACAGTGCCTGGCACATGTAAACACTCATGGAATGGTGATTATCAACATCACTATTAGTTTTTATTCCTTTAAGGGTTCTGACTGCTGCTTCTAGAAATCTCCTCTTTGGCAGTAGCGTCCTCCTCCTCCTCCTCCTCATCATCAAAGAACATTTCTTAAGAATCTTGGAAGAAATCCCGCGTTTCCAGGTGTTGGGCTCTGGCAGGATTCTGTGGGAGTACAGAAGATCAGCTGATATTACCCCTGACAAAACCAAAAATTTTCCCAGTGCAAGCCAGGAACCCAAGATTGGATCTCTAGCACTTGTAGGCTTGCTTATTTTTTAAATTACTGTGTTCTGCCGATATGGTTTTTGCTGTGTATTTATTTCTCTTCCACTGAACTTCACATCTGTTTCTCCTGCCACACAAGTACCTAAGGGCCTTGGGACCAGACACTTTTTTTTTAATGTTTTTATTTATTTTTGAGACAGAGAGAGACAGAGCATGAGCAGGAGAGGGGCAGAGAGAGAGGGAGACACAGAATCCGAGGCAAGCTCCAGGCTCTGAGCTGTCAGCACAGAGCCTGACATGGGGCTTGAACTCACGGACTGCGAGATCATGACCTGGGCTGAAGTCGGACGATTAACTGACTGAGCCACCCAGGCGCCCCAGGACCAGACACTTCTAACAGGAGCACAGGGCTGCTTTAGAGGGGTAAGGACATGGCCTTTGTCCCACCAAACAATGCCACTCAGGCACCCACCGTCAGAAATCCTAATCCATGGGAATTTGAAGCTAATATTCCACAAATTGAAAGAATGTATTCAAAACATATCACCCTAAAAAGCAGCAGGAAACTAGTGTTGTTGGTTTGTTTGTTTTTTTTTATGGCACACTGTCAAGTCCATCTTCTAGTACACAGTGAGCTCCTCAACAATAAAGAGAGGTCTCTGGGATTTGATGGTTTACTCCCCCACCTTCCCTAAACAGTCCAACTTCCCCTACTTAAATATGGTGGTGAATTTAGCAAGGAGGAATTCTGAATCACTGTCCAATGATCAGCGTCACTGAGCGTGTTCTGGAGATCGACAAGGACAGGACTGTGCTAGGAGATGTAAGCACAGGATCAACTCCTGGCCAGGTTGGGGAGCTCCAGAATTTGGAAATTAATCAAGAAAGGAAAGAAAGGGGAAAATAAAAGGAAAAGAGGAAAAAGAAAGTTATCAGGCCCCGACTCCCCTGCTCTTCCTGACACACATGAAGAGCACAGACCAAATATCTGAACATTCCTGACCCCACCCTTTCCCTTATACCCACATCAGCAAGCCCAGTCAGCTCAGTCTCTAAAATATACCCGGAACCCTATCACTTCTCCAGGACCGCCATTCTGGTCAAACACACCATTATCTTCCATCTGGTCTACCAACACACTTCCTTAGCTATCCCTGCTCCCACACTTGCCTCCTTATCCCTCATACCTTATAATCACTTTTCCATAGAGAAGTCAGAGTGACTTATACTACGAGATGCAAGTCAGACCATGTTACTTTTCTACTCGAACCCTACTAAGGCTTTCCAAGACTCCAAAATCCTCCCCATGGATGCCAGGTCTTAACACTTCCCACTTCTTGACCTCATATCCTCCGCTTCCCTTTCATTTTATTCTAGCAATATCTGGCTTAGTACTGTTCCTAGAACACTGTAGGCTGTTTCTACCTCAGGGGTCTTTTTACATACTATACCCTCAGCGTATAATGCTTCCCCAAAATCACAGCATCCATCATCATTTCATGTGTGTCCTTGTTCCAATGTTACCTCTTCCAAGAGGTTTTTCTTAATCATCCTGTCCAAAACAACCATTCATCTCCCTAGTCCTCTGTCTTGGTATTTCTCCATAGCACCTTGTCACTATTTGAATTTTCTCATTAGATTATTACCTATCCCCCAACCAACCTGCCTGAGGATAGGTGCTTTCTATCTGTTCTCCACTGTATTCTCAGAGCCTAGAACAGAGGCTGGCATATAACAGATAGTCAACAGTATCTCAATAAATAAATGTGGAGCCATTGAGATTGGCCAGAAAGGGTTTCCTATAATCAGGATTTTTAGTTTTATTTTCAGAGATGAAGGATACATGTTGGTTGGAATCATACCTGATGATCTCTAATGTTCCTGCTCTTACTGATGTCCAAGAATCTCCACTACCCCCACAAGCTGGGCCACCTTTTACAATCACAGACCACACACCATCATTCAGATGGTGCATGTGAGCCAGACAGAAACAATATGAAAAATCAGTTTTCCGTTCCATGATTGTGTGGTACCTAAATGGAAAGCTACACTGGAAGATAAACAGAAATGAAAGGCACCATGATGCTATAATGTTATCTTTAAAAAGAAAGCACAACCTATTTTAAATGACACAATACTTAAGTGCATCAGGCATACCCAGGCAGGGTGTGAAATCAGGCCATATGTTAGCCCTCAGGTGGAATTATAAAGCACGTGGCTGAAGGCTGACTGCTTTAAGAGGGGCTTGCATTACATTATATAAAGAATTTTACTACTTTTCTGAATTGAACTTAGCTACGGAATTGAGAGAAACCATCTGACTTCCACATTTACCCTGTCTCACAGAGGTGGGGCATGGTAGCATTAAAATCCAACAGGCACACTGTAGCCATGCTCCATTCAAATTCTCAGCGCAGAACTACAATGTTGATGTTATATTGTGTTTAAACCTTAATGAAAGATAACATTTCTTTCTCTCTCGCACAGTGCTCAGTTCTATAACCTTCATACAAAATACAGATCCTTGCTGGGGAGTTTGGACCAACAGTGTGCTGTGAGCAACTTGTGCTCATAAGCCAGGCCCACACAGATGAAACACTTTGCACAAAGAAAGAAAAGCTTCCCAAAAACCTCCTCTGGAGAAATACTCTATATTGGCTGGCTTCTCTCTTCAGTGCCGGAAACAGCAGGATGACTTCTAAGTTACCAATGATCTGTTCTCCACATCACTGGAGCCTTCCCACACCTCAGCTCAAGAAGGTCACAAGCCCACTTTGGGTTAAATGCTCTCACAGCTTACTGGAAACCCACTGATGGCTGATGCAGTGTTTTGAGAATAAACTATGTAATCTTCAAGATTTCCAAAAGGCACAGTTTCCCTTCCAACAAAGAGCAGATTCTGACTGAACTGTGGGATGTGGGCAGTGGTAACCCCTGAGCTGCTCACCTTTTTGATTCTGGAGAGATCCCACATGAGGATGAAAGTCTGTTGGGAAGGCAAGATCAGCTTTCCAAGCAGAAAGTAAACATAAAATACAGGGGGTAGGTAAGAGCTATGCAGATATGGCCACACAATACACAACTCTGAGATTTCAGCCCCCTCCTTCTGGTCAAGTGTTTAGCCCTAGCTCCTTCTCTGAAGATGAGCCTGGGAACACCTTCAAGTTCTTAAATGTTTCACTGCTCTTTGGCAGTGTTTCCATGGGCATTTTGTTCGGAAGGTAGTTTGCTCATGTCCCTGGGAGTTTTCTCTTGGCAGGGATCAGTACAGCTAGGTGACTGCTCTCCCTTAATGAGCCTTAATTAGATTATGTTTAACAGCACGGACTGCACAGGGAGGCATGCTGATGTGCAGACAAGGAGTGGCTTACCCTGTAAATTAATAGGCCTGACTGGAATTATGGAAGCTAGCTGTGTAAACGCAAATGGAGCCCCCTAAGCCAACAGTCCTTGGCCTGCTGACACAGCTGCACCAGAGTACCCAGTCACTGGAGCGCCAAAGGATATTCAGTTACAGTGAAGAAATCATAACAGAGACAGGAAACAGATCAGCACACTCTGGATTTAACACCCTCCCTGGGGAACTCGGCTGATTTCGAGCCTGCAGATGTTTTTAACTCTGCCTTGAAGAATGTCCATGTCACATGCTCAAGCTGATGGAGTTGAGTACAGTAGTCAAGCAAGGCTTACATATTCAGAGAGGGGACCGAAATTCTGTTGATTCGAACTCCTCATCTCTGAGACTGAGGTGGGGCAACTGATAAAATCTGCAAAATCCTTCGGTGGATTTGCTGAGCTGGCTGGAAATAGATGCCTACGAAGCCCAGTGTTTACACGAAATGAGGTGTAAATGAAGTCAACTAGACTCTTCCATGAAGATCCTGCCGTCCCCATGGTGGTGGGGTTTCTCAGCTGCTTCCCCCTTGTTGTTATTCTCACTGCTCCATACCAAGTGGAGGAGAATGAAAACAAGCCTTCTCCATTCAGCATTTTCAACATCACTGCCAACAAAAACGGGATCCTTGACTATTTAGAGCTTATGACTAAGGGGATGGCATATCTTAGGCAGGATATAGGTCGTTTTTCAAAAGTTACAGTAAATTTGCAGAATTGGAAATTTATCTTTTTAAGTTCTTCCGACTGAGTTAGATAAATATGTCTAAGGCTGAATAAAGATGTGGTTTGCCAGAGGTACCGCATTTTCTTTGGGGCAAAGGGACCTGCTGGACCCTGCCAGGAAAGAGTTCAGGCAAGAGGAGGACTATGGATGTGAGATAAACCTCAAGTCTGAGTTGAAAAAAGAGAAAAATGTTCAGCTTGCTTGTGATTTTTTTTTTTTGTTTTTGGTCCCATTTGCAGTTATTTTACTCTTCTAAATTTCCTTATCTATAAAACGAGCAATTTTTAAGAATGCTCTCAGAGGACCCTGTCAGGACCAAAAATTCTATCAGTCATTTCCTAACATACCCTTGAAACATCCCGCTGAGGACATATTTTTGTTTCTCATGTTGAAAAAGCAATGATCTTTTTAACTGCTACTGAATTGAGTTTCGTGTTTGAACAGACACACATTTCTGACAATTTAGAGCAATTCTCCTTTCTCCACCTGAGTTTGCGGACTTATCCAAACAACTGAGAAGATGGGAGGGTGGTGGGGCCAGGGAGAGGGGAAGCCTGCTGGAGCTATCTGGGCTGGCCCTCTCTGCAGAAGGCAAGCCTTCACTTCTGTGAATGGGAAGCAGTTCTGGATGGAAGTAGAGACTTATGGGGCGGCCTGGATCACTGTTGGACAGTTCCACCTGTTAAAATAAGCCCCTCCTTATTTTGGACTTCTCCCATCTATGTTCTTGTCTGAAGAATTTATGACCACAGATTCTCTCCCCAGATGATCACTCCCCAAGACTTCTCTTTCCCAAGTGGAGCTATTTCTCCAATTTCCTCTGTGCTCTACCACCACACCTGGTTCTTACTTGCTATCTAAATAACAGGTGGATAGAGTTGGATCACCCAGATTCTAATGAGGAGCTTAGATGGATTAGGGACTTAGGGACTTACGGACTTAGGTGTGGGCAGAGAAATTCATCTTGTATTAAGATGTGAAGGGTACCAATGAAATGGACTTTGCCCTGCCAATCAGCTCTAAGTCTGGAAGGTCATTTGTTGCGTGTTCTTGTTTGGAGTTACACAGGGCTCTTACATCAAGGTCTCCTTTTGAGTGAATGACCACCTGGAAAAGTAAGCATGCACAGTGCCCGGTACATATGTATAGAATGTATTTAGAAGTTAAATCCTAAATCAGACAGCTTTTTTCACACTGCAGGTTCCTGAAAGAGTGAAGGGGCAGGATGCCTGGAAGAGACTGACCAGAGCGTGGTATGTAAAACCTGAGTGTAGATAAGAGGAGCATTTGAGATAGTTCTGTTTACCTTAAAACTCTGCTAATGCCAGGTCTACGTCAAGAGACCCCAAACCAGCTACCTCTGCACACCTAGGGCAGCAAGTATTGCCTATGTGCTAGAATACCTTTGCTTATTCTTTTCTCCATCTTCCTTCCAGAAGTTTCATGGAAGTAGAGCCAGGGCCAGGATACAATTTCCTGACTCTCCCATGCCTCTTAGTTATGGAGGTAGGACAGTACAGGAGGGAAAAAGGATACTGAGGAGCTTCTTAAAGGGGGATCATTGCTCGTAAAGTTGGCCCTAAAATCAACCAGGAAATCTAATAAAACACATGTGTTCAACACAGAAATTAGTTTATTGGATCATTCTCTCTCTTAATTACCCCGTTTTTCAGTAAACCATAATGACCTCTCAGTACTTCCCAGGGGGACTTCCCTAAAGTTCTTCCTTTAAAATGGACAAGTGATGAGTGATGATTGAGTAACCTGCCAAATCCTTCACTTACGAACTCATCAAGAGAAAGAAGAAAATAGACTTAGTTATTTTGATTTGGCAGTGAGCTCAAAGAAACAACATCAGTAAAACAGTTAAGAATGTTTTTGACAAGAGACATCATTTAAAGACACGTGGAATCCCTCTGCTGTCATCCAAGAGCAAAATCCTGACTGGCTCCCACCTATTTTTCTCCTTCTTCTTCCATGGTCACTTGGGATGGGCCATGGGAGAGATCAGGATTCTTCATTTACTCTATGCCCTAAGGTTTTATGGACTTTGTCTCACCTTTTGAATCCATTCCCCCAACACCACCCCAAGTTTCATTTTACACATCAGCGAAAGTCTCAGCCAAAGGGGAAGGAGTTTTCTTCCCACTGGAGTAGAATTCAGGAATTTATCTGTCTTAAGGTCTGGAGTCAAGCTAAATTATGTTACCTGGGGATGGTGCCAAAAAAAAGGTCTGTTCTCTTTTCTGAATCATGAAACCACCAGTGGTAATCTTATGTCCAAATAGTTGAGATTAAAAACACCAGTACATAACGTGTGCTTTACAGAAGATGGCTGCCAAGTATGTTACGCCTTCAACATAGCTCTCCTGGTAATCTGAAAACTGACCTTGAACGAAAAAAGGCAGGTGAGAAACACAGGGCCAACTCTACGATTAAGTGGTATCCACACATATTAGTTGAAAGATCAGCCTCGCCCAACATTTCCCCAACAACTTGCCACATGTATATTGTCTTTTTTTCTTTCTTGGCCTGAAATGTCCACCAGTCACTCTCCTGAGCTACACAAAGAGAGGGGACACTGTCCTAGGCCAGCATGTTACTGGGAGAGTCAGTGAAGGAGTTATATTCGATTATCACAGGAGTTTGTTTTAATGTCTTTATGGTCACGTTTCTTTTTTCTGTGAAGGCTTTGTCTTATTTTGTTGGTTAGGTGATGAATTAATTTTGAAGGAAGGCTGGTCAGTTGGTCAGTCAGCACCCTTCTGTTGAAGGCTGACTCACTGTTCTCAGTCAAGGAGCAAATGGATTTCTGCTCTTTCTTAGTGATTAAAAAAAAAAGAAACTTGCCAATAACCATCTGAATCTACCCAAAAGAGAGTTAAATTTTTTTTTCCAGTATTCAAAAAATAAAGCCTAGAAAATAGTATATAATAGCACTGCCGAATAGAAATATAAGCCACACATGTAATCTAATATTTTCTAATAGCCACATAAAAAAGGTACAAAGAAACAGGTGAAATTATTTTTAACAGTATATCTTATTTAACCCAACAGATCCCAAATATTATCCTTTCAATGTGTAATCAATATAAAAATCGTTATATTTTACATTCTTTTTGTCATATTAAGTCTTCCGAATCTGGTGGATTTTAGACTCACGGCATATCTCAGTTTGAACTAGACACATTTTCGAGGGCTCGGTAGCCACATGCAGCCCCTGGCTACCACACTGGCAAGCTCAGATGTAGCCCTGCCCCACACCTCACCAACTTAGGGAAAGGAGAACAGAAATATTAACCGGGTTTTCTTTTTCCCATGGTGGCAAACTGAAGTATACTGTAATGTATAGATATGGAGATGTAAACAAATGACACCATACCTAAAACCACTCTCAGATCATTTCAGCTCTACCCTCTCTAGTTAATACAAATCACCACTGTACTATAGCAAAGTAATTGAAGATGGGTTTTTCCCCCTTTGGGGGTAAAGGACACAATGAAAGAGTGGTGCAGCCACTTTGGAATGCAGGCTGGCTGTTCCTCCCAAAGTTAAACACTTCCCCAAGAGCAGTGAAAACATACATCCACACCAAAAACTTACACATCCATGTCCACAGCATTATTCATAATAGCCAAAACGTGGAAAGAAGCCAAATGCCCATCAAATGATCAGTGAATAAATGTGGCACATACACAAGAATATTATTCGGCAATAAAGAGGAAAGAAGTACCGACAGGTGTACAACACATGTGAACCCTGAAGACATAATGCTAAGTGAAATAAGCCAGAGAGAAAAGACCTTGTATGGTTCCATTTATTTTTTTATACTTTTCTTCAATATTTATTTATTTTTGAGAGAGAGACCGAGAGAGCAAGTGAGCGTGGGTGGTAGAGGGGCAGAGCAAAAGGGAGAGAGAGCATCCCAAGCAGGCTCCTCACTGTCAGCACAGAGCCCAAAGGGGGGCTTGATCTCATGAACCTTGAGATTGTGACCTAAGCCAAAGTTGGAGTCTTAACCGACTGAGCCATCCAGGCTCATTCATATAAATGGTGCCATTTATATGAAACATCCATAGAGTCAAAAAGGACAGGAAAATCCATAGAGTCAAAAAGTAGCTTGGGTTACAAAGGGGTAGAAAGAGTTGGGGAGAAGAGGGGAATGACTGCTAATAGGTACAAGGTTTCTTTCTGAGGTGATGAAAATGTTCTAAAACTGATTGTGGTGATTATTGCATAATTCTGAATACACTAAAACTATCTAATTGTACACTTTAAATTGGTGAGTTGAATCATATGTGAGTTATGTCTCAATAACGCTGTTATTTAAAAAAAAAAGTAACAAAAGACGACTCCACCTAATGTATGAGGCCCCTGAACACCACATTTTATCAAGTGCTCATATGAGATTGCCCATGTGACCACAGATATATGGATACAGAGGCATTCTACCAATACAAACAATGGGTGAAATGCTGAAGTATGTTTCTTCTATTTAAAGAAGGCAAAGCAGAGAAGCTCCAGGTTAATTTCTCCCTAGCCAGAGGCTATAAAGAGAAACAAAGTGTAGAATCTCAGACTGAAGACCTCCCTGGTAATAAGGAAAAAGCCAATCTTTCCATAGGAGGGTTGGCGAGAGGGGGTTTGACGACAGGGTGACAGGTCTGCAGAAGTACAGGCTCATACCGTGACGTCCCGCTTCCTCCTGCAATCCCGCCATCCTCCTGGGCAGCTCAGCACTCATTCACCACTCACTACCTCTTCAAGATGGGTTTCCAAAATCAGCTTCAGACTTTAGGACCCTAGCGCCAGCCTTCAGCATCAGGGTTTCCAGAAAGCGATTTACTTACCCGCAGACTACTGTCCTCCCTTATAGTTTGACACTTCTTTTACAATGTTTTGTTCTAGGCTTGGTTTGCCGGTTGTTTTTATTTCCCCGAAACCAAAAACGTTTCCAAGACCACACTGGCACATTGGTGAAGTAACAGCTGCTTCGTAAAAAGCGCTTATTATTTGTGCCTGACTATCCATGGTTGCATTTCAGCCACTTCCCAATAACCAACCAAACCAAAAAGATCTATTCAAATCAAGAAAGTAACAAACCACAAAGAAAAATAATTAGTTGCCTAACTGTCTCAATGAAATGAAAGGTGGCGGCCTGCGTCCTAAGCAACTTAAGTGCCTGGATTCCTCTGTGGTGGGAGCAGGGTCGTGCCGAGCTGCGGCCTCGCGTGCTGACCTCTGAACCTCAGTGCCAGATGCTATCAGCGACCACAGGAAGAGTCAGCAGACATCCTGGAGTCACAGATTACAGTGTCTCTCTCACTTCATTCCTACTGTCACAAGTATGTTATCAGCCTGTTCGCTGGTGATAGCTACAGCTCCATCCCCTGTCCCCTCACTGCCCCTTTCTCCTCTTTCTGCGTAACATTGCAAGGCAACATCACATCAGTCACCCTCAATATCCCTTAATACCCCTTTTGCTATACAGACTGCTCTGTTAAAACACTTTCAGAGATGGGCCATTTTAACTGAATCAAGTCTAAATTCTTTTGTCCTGGTTTTCAGCTCGCTAGCCTGGCTCCTTACCCACCCCCCACCACACCCTCCCTACAACCCCAGCTCCAGTCAGGAAAACAGTTTCCCTCTCTGGGGACCTTTTCTCCCATCCCCACATGCTCTCTAAGCTAACTCCTGCTTTCCTCACCCAGAGCTCCAGACTACTACAATGGTTTTCCTCTTCCTTTCTTGATTTCCTTTGGACGCACCTTCACCACAGAGAGCTACTGTTGGAACTCACTGGCACTGTTTGCTACTGTTACCTGTCAGTAACTTTTGTCTCCTTAACTTGCTTGTAACATGCTGACTGCAGGGACCAAGATTTACTATTCTGAATCTTCCAGGGCATCGAGCACATATTGGGAGCCTAAACCACACAGCATTAACAACTATCACTGGATACTGGATTACAGAAGACTGGTACTTAATGCTCCTTGATTCCCTTGCTGTATCTTCAGTCTGTCTCTGCCTCGAGACCCTCCCACTGACTGCCTAGGGACTCCCTCATTTTTTTTTATTTTTAAAAAAAATTTTTTTTTTCAACGTTTATTTATTTTTGGGACAGAGAGAGACAGAGCATGAACGAGGGAGGGGCAGAGAGAGAGGGAGACACAGAATCGGAAACAGGCTCCAGGCTCTGAGCCATCAGCCCAGAGCCTGACGCGGGGCTCGAACTCACGGACCGCGAGATCGTGACCTGGCTGAAGTCGGACGCTTAACCGACTGCGCCACCCAGGCGCCCCGGGACTCCCTCATTTTAATGCCCCTTCCCTTAAACAATCATCCTTCCCTATTCCTTTCTCTGATCACACATTGCTCTCCTCCCTGCAGAATTAGTAACCTTAGAATCTGGGTCCTCTATCTATCCTCTATTTCCTTTCAAACATCTTTCAAACTATAGTATGATTATGTTGATTTTTTTTTTCCCTCCTCTGTTAGACCGCAACGACCATAAATAATGATGCCATGTCTCAGCAATACAATCCCACACTCTAGCACGGGGTAGGATATAATAGGTAGATAACAGATACTCTAGGATTTTATTCCAGGAGCTCTCATGGAGGGCCCAGGAATCATGCAAACTTCCTCTTCCTAGTGAAAAGTTAACTCTTTTCACAGAACTTGGTTGAGGAGTCCTTTTTCCCAGCATGCAGAAAGGGGCTCAGCCCCAGGGCCCAGGGAAGCCGGCGTGCCCTCCGGCTCACCACTGTTGCTCTGGGGACCTCTATCTAAAGGTAGCTTCCCCCCAGCAATAGCACTGTTAGGAATTTACCCTAGGGATACAGGAGTACTGATGCATAGGGGCACTTGTACCCCAATGTTTATAGCAGCACTCTCAACAATAGCCAAATTATGGAAAGAGCCTAAATGTCCATCAACTGATGAATGGATAAAGAAGTTCTGGTTTATATACACAATGGAATACTACATGGCAATGAGAAAGAATGAAATATGGCCCTTTGTAGCAACATGGATGGAACTGGAGAGTGTTATGCTAAGTGAAATAAGCCATACAGAGAATTAGAGTGGGAGAAAGCCAAAGCATAAGAGACTCTTAAAAACTGAGAACAAACTGAGGGTTGATGGGGGGTGGGAGGGAGGGGAGGGTGGGTGATGGGTATTGAGGAGGGCACCTTTTGGGATGAGCACTGGGTGTTGTATGGAAACCAATTTGACAATAAACTTCATATATTGAAAAATAAAATAAAATAAAATAAAATAAAATAAAATAAAATAAAATAAAATAAAGGTAGCTTCCCCTCAGACTGCAGACTGTACTCTCCCTCAAGCCTCCTTAAAGATGGCCTCTTCTCACTTGCTTTCTGGAAAGAAGGGAGATAGGAACAGACCTAAAGGAAATCATTATGCAAAGTTTGTTTCACACTCACCTCTCTGAATTCCTGCTCTACATCTCAACACTCTTCTTCCCCAATCCTAGGTGCCTTCATTCCAAAGCTCCTTGAACCTCTTATATCTCTGAAACATGAACCTTTTATTAACAACAGATTCAAGGACCTCAGCGAGATTTTATGGAGAAAGTAATCTGATTAAACAGTGCAGCCTGAAGTGCAGGTGACCATTAAGAACCACCATTCTTTCTAAAACTTCCTAGTGTATTTGTACTTCACAAGAGGTCTATAATCTTAAGTTTAACAGAAATAGAGTAAATTCAAATGAAGCAAAAGGACTGTCCCAGTATCTTTCTGAAGAAGCAAAGAGACACCTGGTCCTACCTTAGAGATTTCCAGGTGCTTCAGCAGGTCCTTGCTTTGCTCAGTCTTCTCCCTTTGACCCTAGTCACTCTCTGACCTCCTCCTCCCCAAGGTTGGCTCGAGTTTGTCTCCTCCCTTCTCAGACCTAGCCACTGCTATCTTTTACTTTTCCTGGATCTGAGTCTGTGCTATAACTATTTGTTTTTTTGTTTTTTTTTTTTTCAACGTTTATTTATTTTTGGGACAGAGAGAGACAGAGCATGAACGGGGGAGGGGCAGAGAGAGAGGGAGACACAGAATCGGAAACAGGCTCCAGGCTCTGAGCCATCAGCCCAGAGCCTGACGCGGGGCTCGAACTCACGGACCACGAGATCGTGACCTGGCTGAAGTCGGACGCTTAACCGACTGCGCCACCCAGGCGCCCCTATAACTGACTATTTGACGTGGGGTCTGAGCCTCTGCCTTCCCTGAATTCAACTTTAGAAAATATTCTTTGTCCATAGGCAGGCACCTTTTGGGAGAGGCCTACCAGATCATGGGCTTCAGTAAGATTTAAGAAAACACCCTAAGTACGATGCACATCATAAGCACACAAAACATATCACTCTTCCTTTCTCAAATATTTATTGAGCTGAGGAACCGTCCCAGGTACAGTAATGAACAAGACACTCTGTCCCCATTAAACTTACACCATGGCTAAGAAAAAATATTTAAAAACAAAAAAAGTAATTGTAAGGATGCAAGGGTTTGTTCACTCCCTTCTGCCTATAAGCCCTGCCCTTGAGGACTAAATAAGATCACTTCATACCCCAATGTCGAAACCTGCTGCACACTCTGCTCCCTCCAGATCTTCCCACGCATGGGTCCTTCCCTTCCTGGTGCTTCCCTGAGCACCCTGGAACCCCAAATTCTTCCACTCTCTCCAACCGTGGGTATACTTACCCCCGCCCCCACCACATGCTCATCCAGGGTATACATACCATCCCCTCCCATCGTGTTCAGCCTAGGTATACATACCAAAACCACCCCCCCCCCCTGCCTTGTGCTCAGCTAGGGAGAAAAAAAAAAAAAAGACTCTGAACTTATCAGAATCCACCTTTTGTAGGTATTTGCAATTAAAATAGGACAAAAAAGTTAATACTCTTTTCTTCTTCCCTTCATTCTAAATGCTGACTTATTCATTATTTTGAAAGTGAGGTTAACTATATACAAAGAGGCAGAGAGGGAAGGAATCAATTTAATAATATCCTAGCTGGGAGAAGGACTAGCTGAGCTTTTAAAATATAAGTGTTCCCACTTTACATAACCACAATCTCAGAGGAAGGAAAAAAGCTCCAAAGCAGAGAAGACCACCTGGCACCTTTTTTTTTTTTTTTCCTTTGGTGGATGGATTCTAATACTTGGTCATTAGCCTGAGAAGGGAAGAAAGTCACTGCTCCCAGCAAGCCATCTCAATACAGAGCATGGTTCAAGTGATTTCTTTTTCCTTTGTTGATAACTAGTAGATTTATGTTTTCATTCAATGTGGCTTTCATTAACATGAGAAGCACAAAGAAAAATTTCATAATATGATAAATATAAACAGATCACTGAACTGAGAGAAACTGCAAGTTTTCTTGGGATTATTAATGGAAACGTTATGCTTTTTATTAAATTTGTAGACATGTATATTTGAATAATTACCCACTGATTTTATGAAAGCTGGGAGGGACCAGAATCTTCCATGATTGAGTGTAGAAATCTAGAATAAAGTGAGTTCAAAACACATAAGCCTAGAAAATACTTCAGTACCTCTAAAGTTACATGAAGGGAACCAAATGGAAAACCAATAATCATGAGATGACTAACATTTTGAACAAAACTAATGAGATGAGAGTTTTCCATCTGTCAATTTTTACCAACTAACTTTCGTTTCAGAGAACTGGAAAAATATATCTAAAGGGAAGGTACCAAAATATTTACTCTGAAGTGTTGAAGTAAGTAAAAGTAAAAACCAGTACTATGTATGTAAAATCAGGGTCACCTAGGTGGGTCAGTCAGGTAAGCAGCCAACTCTTGATTCTGGCTCAGGTCATGATCTCACAGTTCCTGAGTTCGAGCCCCACATTGGGCTCTGCACTGACAGTGTGGAGCCTACTTGGGATTCTCTCTCTCTCCCTCTCTGTTCCTCCCCTGTTTGTGTTCTTTCACTCTTTCTCAAAAATAAGTAAACTTGAAAAAAAAAAAAGTAAAATAAAATAAAACGTAGGGGTGGAATAGAGCTCTGGATGACATTACAGATCACACCCATAACAGTGCATGGCCTAAAGAAGGTTTCAAAATCACCTACTCTACTCCCTTCATTTTGCAGACTGGCTTATTTGAGACCCAGAGAGTTTACATCATCTTGTAAATTCACATAGCTAGTTAGTTAATACATATGCAAAAAAAAAAAAAAAAAAAAAAGACTACTTCTGAACTCCATTCTTCAAATATCCAGTCATGCATGCACATGTAGGGGGGTGTGCATGTGTAGACAGAGAGAAGGAGGGAGAGACAGCGTGGGAGAGACAGAGCTCAAATGAAGTACTGAACTCAGTTATTTTCACAAAATCTAGTTTTCTATCTTTGTCTTTCTGTCTTGATTAGTAATGAGCATTTGTGGAATACCTTGTAAGTGCCAGGCGTTTTGAGAAGTACTTCACTTACATCAAAGAATCCTCATAATGCCCTGTGACGTAGGTGGTTTTGTTATCTCTCTTTCCATAAAGAGCAAATGAAGGCTTGGTGGTATAAATTCACAAGTTTAAGGTCACTTGGTCTCCCTGACCTCCTCATTCACAGGCTTCACTGTTTAGAGGAGGCACATTTTGGTCTACCAAAAGTGCAACAAATAGTGAAGGCTTCCAAACCAAATTATTTTATGCACACTTTCTGAACTGTGTTTTAAACGAATATAGCTGCTGTTAAAAAGCAGAGTGGATTCACATGGCAGCAGTTTAGAAACAGCTGTGGTCGCTGGTGTGTACACCATATGGAGACGGAAATTACCTTCCAACCTTCTTTCACGGGCTCATATCAAACAGATTCTTACACTTCATCCTGAATCTTTTCTGTGGAGCAAAGGAAAGAGACTCTGCATATGCCCTCTTCACTTGCACAGACGGGAAGGGGCGGGTACAAAGGAGAGTCCCAACCTTACCCGGAAACCACTGAAGTTTTGCCAATAGTGAACTGACAGCAACACTGGAGACAGAGAGAGACGGCTCACATTCCATCTGGCATGTGGTGCCCTCTATTGTGCCTTTTGAAATTCTGCTGGCGGGTGGGGAAACAATTTGTAGGGCTGGCTGATATTTTTCTTTTATGCAAATGTACCAGTGTTGGAAAACGGTCTGCTTTTCATTAAATCGGAAATTCCCAAAGGCAAAGCTTACATCTCCCTTCTTTACTGTGCATGATGCCCAACATATTATGGATAGTTAATAAATGTCACATCATTTTCATATTGCCTTGACTAAGAATGACATTTTCCCATGAGTCTTGCTTGCTTCAATTTCTCAGCAAATCTCAAAACCTGCATCTATTTCCTAAGAAAAAAGCACTGTGTAAGGCCCATCTTCCTTGCCTGAATCTCTTCCCCAAACTCCTATTAATGCTTCACTCGCCTTTTCTCTGGGCCAAGGGATATCTCCTCCCACAACCCCCAGCTGTTCCCCAACTCTGTTTCCATTCCCACTTGCAGAATTTATTCACAAATCTCTGACACCCTGGTTCATATCACTTCCATCACAAAATGGCAGCTCTCTCTAAACTCCCTATACTTTATGAGTCTTTGGGGGAACCCTTTGATGAGGATTCTCAAGTAGGCTATCACTAGTATGCAGATTTTTTAAAGCATTGTTTTTTTGTTTTCATAAGGATTATTATACCTCTTATCTTCTGAGAAATTGAAAAAAAATGAATTATAAATGCCAATGATAATTAATAGTCAGGAAAGGGACCTTGTTTTCTTTATCTTTGTACCGCAATTCACAGCACATGGTGGGTAGTCAGTGAGAGCTCATATGAATGATAAGTATTTCCATCTCTCCTCAATTATCTCGAAAGCAATTCAACAGTAAGATTTCTATGTAAAATGTGAGGTAGAGCAATCACTATATCTTCATTTTCTTCATCAAAAGGCCCCAGTAAAGTACTGAATATGAGCTATCATGAGGACTTCCTCTTCCAAGTACAAAACGAAATAAAACCCAAAGGGGAAGAATATGCTTATCTCTCGCTTACACTGCTTTGAATGCCTGAGCTTGGATTGAAAACTCTATCATCTAAAATGTCAACAGTAATTTTACTTACGTATTTTCCTGCTTCACAGAACAAGAATGTAATAAAAAGTCTATCTCAAATATTAGAGAACAGAGGCATCTTTAGGCATTTAGAATAAGAATGTATTCTAAGTTTCTGCCAGAACTTTTGCAGACTGCTAGTTCCATTCTCCTGTTTTCCTGACAAGTCTACAGTTCTTCATCTTCTCAGTGTATGAAAAAAATTGATCTGTGTATGGAAATATTTACACCAATCAAAAAAAAAAAACTATCATAGCATATGAAAAGAGAAGCTTGTTTCAATCAGGGACAAATGTCAGTTTTCAAAAACTTATAAAAAGGCTAAAAAATGAAAAACATCGGAAGAAGCACGAAGTGTTTATAGTTATGACTCAGGAGACCAGTTTCACAATGTTTCCTGTGGCAAGAGTTGTGTTCACTAAGAATACAACATGAGAGTTGTATTCTTGAGAGTTCAACACCTTTGTAGCTCCGTTTATAACAAAATTATAAGGCACTGAAAAGTAAACTTGTAATTATTTTGTAAATAAACTGAATTTTTCAATGTGCTATATAAAACCTGACAATTTTGTAAGTGGAACAAAGCATAGGTAATAATGGATCAGATTATAAATAAATCACATTGTTATTTAATAATTAATAATTACTCAGTCTAAATTAACATTAAATTATAAATATGACAATACTATATATAATATTATGTTAAATACCATGGCTATTAAGTTCTACATAATAAGAGCGGTCAAAGTCCTTAATTCCTCACTATACATTCTACACCTAAATGATTAGCTCAAGCCAACCAGAGCCAGCCCTACTCCCTTCGTCCATACTGATTTAGGAAAAGACTGAGGCTCAATGTTGGCCAATGACCTGTGACAGAGGGTCTACTGAAGGCTTTCTGGGATAGTTTCTGGGAAGAAACACAGATTCTTTCACCAACCTGGACCCGCTGCAGCAGCCACCGTGTGACCATTTCCATCACTTTTCATAACACACACTTGTATGCAGTTCTCTTTACATGCAAGATACTGTTCTAAGTATTTTAACTCATTCAGTTCTCACCTCCCTATAGGTAGATACTCGAATTACCCCCATTTTTTGATGAGGACAATGAGGCACTGAGAGGCTGACTTAGCCAAGGCTGTCCCGCCACTAAGTGGCAAAGCTGGAAATTCAAGCCAGGGTACATCTCTCAGCCATGAGGATGCTATGTCACCTCTCCAAGAAAGCTGCTCTTAGCCCCCAGCATGTGTTTCTTCCCTTTAAAATATCCTCTTTGCTAGTGGCCACTAGGTCTTTAATTATTTTTAAAAAGGCCTGCAAGACAATAGACTCCTTCGATATTCCCTGAACAAAGTATGACCCTGGTACAGGGAAGAGTACATAGGAGTGAGGGCAGTGAGGTTTTGATGGAGGGAGGACAGAAGGCGGAAAGGGTCAGAGGGCATGAGGCCTACCAGGCTTCACAAAGGGAGAGCCGAGGTAACGCAAACACGGGAGGCTGGTGCCTGGAAAATGGAGGGGAAGGGAGCAAGAGGGTTGAGAGTTGTCAGCAACTTACCGGCAGCCACATGTCAGTGCAGACCGACTATATACCTGGCCCCTCTTCTGTATTACTTGTAAGTGTTATAACTCACACATCCTGCAAGGAAGGTTTTCTTGTTATTCCCATTTCCCAGATGAGCAAAGTGGTACTTCAAGAGTGGGTGATTTGGTGGCAAGGGGCAAAGCCAGCATGTGAACCAGACTATAGGAATCTAAAGATGAGCTGGCATCCTGCAGAGCAGAGGCACCAGCAGGGACTGTGAGGGAGGAGAGGAGCCCTCCAGCTCACCACTTTGCTGAGGACTGTGTTTTCCCTCAAAACCAACGACTCTCAGACATCATTCCCTTCCCTGGGGGGCCTCCAAATGAACAGCTCAAGTCTTTCAAGGAAAATTTCAGAGTTCATCTGTTTTAAGTTACTTGGAGTTGCTACCAAAAGGAATCACTCTTTCCCACCCTACCCCTAACGACCAAGCACTGGAAACAACCTAATGCCTTCATGCTGTCTGAGCAGAAAAATGGCTGAGGAGATTTTTTTTCCCCCTTAGTTTTTCCAAAAATAAAAACAAACCACATTCAGCTTCAACCCAACTGTAGGACAAACAAATTATTCTCCCTCCCCACACTCTTACCAGGATTCGTAAGCAAATGCAAACCAGGAAAGGGCAGGGAGGAATTCTACTTAAAACGGTTGAAAACTTCAGGGCTCAAGTATTCAATCGATACATATTATGAATTATGAAACATGAGACCATGTATAAACAGCTGCTGATTTAATCCACATATACATGTGATCGTTTGTTTTCCCATCAAAATCTTGAGATGCAGGGCACGTGGGTGGCTCAGGTGACTGAGCATCCACCTCTTGATTTTGGCTCAGGTCATGATCTCACAGTGCATGGGATAGAGCCCCACCTCGGGTTCTACGCTGACAATGTGGGGCCTGCTTAGAATTCTCTCTCTCTCGGGGAGTCTGGGTGGCTCAGTTGGTTGAGTGACTGACTTCAGCTCAGGTCATGATCCTGTGGTTGGTGAGTTCAAGCCCCACATCGGGCTCTGTGCTGACAGCTCAGAGCCTGGAGCCTGCTTCAGATCTGTGTCTCCTTCTCTCTCTGTCCCTCCCCTGCTTGTGCTCTCTCAAAAATAAATAAGCATTAAAAAAAATTAAAAAAAAAAAGAATTCTCTCTTTTCTCCACCCCTCCTCCACATGCTCTCTCTCTCAAAAATAAATAAGCATTTTTTTTTTAAATCTTGAGATGCTCTGAGAATGGATGTATCTGTGTGTTTCTTAGCCATGGATGGAGTGGAGAGATCGTGGGGACTGAAGTCAGGTTGAATACAAATGTTGGCCATGCCACTCAGCTCTAGGGGCTTCAGTCCTCCTCACCTGCAAACTGCAGGTAATTCCCACTTCAAAGGATTTCTGAGAGAATTAAAAGAACTAATGAGTGGGAAATTGCCTAACACATAATAGATAGCCGAGAAATGAGAAATGATGCTTAATGGTTTCTTTCACATGAAAATGGTTAAAATAAAATCATAATCACATGGGAACACCATGTGGAACAAATTTTTTACTGATGAGCTAGAAGGACTAGGCAGGGAGGACCTTGATAGGAGCAGAAGTGAAACCTGGACAAATACTGGTGCAAGAGATGGTGTGAATATCATCTCTAATGATAAAAGTTAGGAAACCTGCTTAGGTTATTTAAAAGAAAGTGACAGCCACGGAACTCCCGTTCTTAGGTCTCAGGAACCCCGCCTGCCTGACTGGAAGCAGAGAGTAGGGTGAGATATGCTACGAATCTCCTTCAAGGTGACTCTGACTGAGAATCTCTTTTGTGTCTACTTCTCCACAAGCCATTTGATACCAAATTCTTAAAAAATCAAAAATATCAACTCCATTAGCATTCACAAAGCCACATAAATAAAACCCTCCCACAAAGTGATGCAAATGGCTTGAACATTTCCAAGAAATCAGATTCCTGTTTCCTGCCCTAACCTGGTCTCTGCCCAGGGTCAGTCCTTTGCAATTGATCCTATATCATTTCCATTCAGAGATGCTTGGAAAAGGTGCAGCTGAAAGGCCAGCCCCATGCTGAGCTTATTGAGTCATTCCTGACAGGAAATGATGGACATTCCTGGCATTCTTCTCAGGGACCCCGGTGAGCTCTGCCGGTGTCAGTCCTGCAGGCCGTGGTGAGAGGGATGTGGGGATCCCTGCTTTGTTGTTGGAGGTGGATGACTTCAAAGCAGTGCCTTCACCAAACCCAACCACGGAAGACAGGCTTCTAGCACAGTCGTGGGAGAGAAGAGACAGGCAGCCTGGTCCCCAAACCCAAATAACCAGAAGTTGAGGCATCAAGGGTTTATCTTGAGCAGCTTCCCAAACACAGTTCAGCGTCCTCTTAGTAAACTTTTTCAATCCTCTGCATTGAAAGCAGAAATGCACCATGTATCTCAGAAACAACTCTTCTTTCTGGCTGTCTGACTAAGCAAATACACGTCACTATTTTTCAGGAGCCCGTGTGGTCTTCCACACCTTTAGACATTCAGTTCCTCTAAAACTCTTGGCAAGAAACAGCTCAGCGATTTAACTGAAGTCACTGATTTGAATTTTATGTCTTTGGAGGATGGTGTAGGTAAGGGGTGGGGGGGGGGCATTCTGGAGCAGGACTGGGCTCTATTCCACAAAGATTTCTCAGGCTGTTTCCACGTGCCTGAAGGTTAAATTGCTAAAATATTCTTGCTAAACTGAAATTATCATTCAAGAAAAGAAAGGAAAAAGAAAAAGCCCAGCATGTTTGAAACTTTAAATACAGGGGGGCCTGTGAAGTTGTAGGCGAACAAAACTATTCAAGGGCACACTTCCCGGAACATACTTAGGAAAAGGCATCTGATACCCTTTCTGGGACTGTATCCCTTAAATAGTTCTCTCAGAACTTCCTCACTTAGTTTTTACAAACGACTAGAATTCTACTCCACAGAGAATGCTTCTTTAACTTTCTGTTACTCTTTCACAATTTGCAATTTTTCAGATCTTTTTCTCTTCATAGCTATTAATGCTCCTCATAGCTGAGCCCCGAGGAAGCAATTTTGTCACAGCTTTGTCAAATACAAACAACAAATGTTTCCAGCCACTCCCAGTTGGTCACTTGCAACCCTTAAATCTACCCATGATTTTCACGGACGGAACCACGTATCTCTTGCTCATCTACCATTCCAGCTTTGGACATCCTATTATTATACCAGATCATATCCCAAAGATAACTCAAGAGAACCCAAAGCAACCAAGGAAACAAAGTTGGTCTAGGCTCCCTTCTGCCCCAGCACACAAAGGAGCAAAGCAGGCTCTAGAGGGAGGGCCCACGACATCCAGTATGATGTTCACCATGAGATGCACACACCACCCACCAGGGTGCTGGGGCACAGGACTGCTGTCCCCAGATCTTCTCACCTTTCCTAGTTTTTAGCAGTAAAGGAAGAGATATGATAGAACAAGAATTCATGAGGTTGCTAGAAATCAGAAGGTTCCAGAGGTCTACTAAATCCTAGGCACTATGTTCAAGCCACAGGGCCAGAAGGTCCAAGAAGGAACCTAATATTAGAATAAGGGTCAACACTTACGGGATGCTCACAGTGTGCAAGGCACTGTGCTAACCCAGCATCATATCTAATTCCACAACTTCATGCAGTTGGCCTATTATGATCCAAACTTCATAAGTGAGGAAACAGACTTCACAATTTTGGACACTAACGAACCCGAGGTCACAAAGCTGGTGAGTAAACTCACACACCTGGTTCCAGTGCCCATACACCTAACCACTGCCCCCACAATGTCTCAGGAAAGATGAAAAGCAGCCATCAAACAGGAAAGATGACACCTGGCCTGCTGTCCTCATGGATTTGTTGTGAAGGAAAAATATGTAAGTCCTTTAGAAAGATAAATGTGATAAACAAATGTGAGCTGGATTTGCTATGATCATTTCTACACATGTTCTGGAATTCACCCCTCTTCCCACACTTCTCCCCTTCTCCTATGGAATTCTGATACACTTAGCCCTTCATTCAATGAAGAAAAGACATTCTTCATTCCTTCTACTCCACATCATTTTCATGAAGAAAAATTTAAGAAAACAAAACCTGGGATGCATTCATGTTGATCATATGACTAATCGGAAGGTTTCAGGGGACATTCTTGGATCAATTTATCACAAGTTCCAAAATTTATAAATTTATATTTATCCCTTATAATATGAAGTAATTCTCCTTCCTTTTCTGCTAACTACAATAAAGAATACTAGTGCCACATGATATTTTGAAGAAAACAGTAACTGAGAAATACGTAGAAAGATATCATTATAGTATAGATCATACTCTATCTCTAGAAAGTAAAAATTTAACATACAGGTGCCTCATGTTTCAGAGAGTGAACTCTGCCAAACTGTAACTATAGTTATATCCCAAATTAATTAGCTCTGCATACTGAATCCAAGAAATGCTGACCCTGAGAACCTGATTAAAACTTGTATATGCTTACTTCATTAACCTTTCGAAGTTTCCCCTCATTGAAGCCTCTGTTAGAGAAGCAAATGCATGGCAAACCTATGAGATTTAACTCTGCCTCTTCCCCAGACACCTGTCCAGAACTTTGGGAAATGGGCTAACAAGTGTGACATAAAAAGAGGCTGAAGTGGGGCGCCTGGGTAGCTCAGTTGGTTGAGCATCTGACTTCGGCTGAGGTCATCATCTCCTGATTCATGAGTTTGAGCCCCGCATCAGGCTCGCTACTCTCAGCGTAGAGCCTGCATCAGATCCTCTGTCCCCCCACTCTGCCAGCCCCTCCCCCACTCGTTCTCTCTCTCTCTCTTTCAAAAATAAATAAAACATTAAAAAAAAAAAAGAGCAACTGAAGAAAAACAGAAGACCTACTTAAAACCAAAATGCAATAATGAATCCCCAAATAGACAAGGGCTGGTTGTCCTAATATCATGCCACGCTAGATTAACAGAAAAGATCACCCATTTTGCACTTTATTGTAATTTTGTACTGAATTTTAAAAAGCAAAATATTATGTAAACTGCTACGATTTCATGTAGCAAATGTTTCTGAATAACTGTATACAAATAACTTTGAAAACAAGCCACCAAATAACAATTGTTAGAACAGTGAGTGGCCCCTTTGCCCTGTGAATAACAAATCCCTGGTTCATGTGTGGTCTAAATTCAAGTTGTGATTTGCATAAATCACAACAGACCCTATATGTTACCCCACTCAGACCACTTGCTAACACTCTTGCCATGCCTCTCTGCTCATGATCGCCAATATTGGTAAGTTTTTACCATGCCTCCTCTGAGTCATCAGTCTATGATTTCCACACATAATGTAACCACCACAAATTAAATATTTCAGCAACTTATCATTTTTGTGTGTTTTTCACCAAATCCCCATCCATCTAGCTAGTTACATAGCTAGTTACATAGTCATGAAATTTAAAAAAAATTTCTCTCAAGGTCACTCTTTTTAAAGGAAACATTTTCTCATGGCTCTTCTTATTTCTACTAACGTCCAAAGAAAGATCTGAAATCTACTGATTTCCAAAATAGGCAGGTCAACATTGATTTTGCCTTATTTTTACAAGTTTGATATTCCTCTTTATTTCTACCTTTTCATTTTTGTTTTGTTTTTCTTTCCTTTATAATTCCTGGGTTCATCTTTGCTCCTGCTACCACCTTCAGTGAACCCACCATGGCAGTGCAGAACAACACAGGGCACCAATCCCGAAACATGTAATGTGCAAAGAACAGCAGTGTGGAGGAGGGGAGAAAGTACTGAGCATCCCTGCCAGTGTACGAATGGAGTGGCCATCGGCTTGATGCCAGTGCATTCCCATCATAAAGCCCGACTTTTTCACAGAAAGAAATGTAGAAGTGTATATCCAGAAGGAAAAATGTAAAGCAATGAGGGAGCCAGAGCAGCTGGGGACTGTTAACTTTAATCAAAATCCAGCCAGGAGACTTTTTTTTTTTTTTTTTTTTTTAAGTCAACAGGAAGTAGATTCATTCTCTTTCACATTCTCTCTCTCTGGACAGAAAAACCCCAGCTCCTCTGAACAGTCTTCAGAACTTTAAGTGTTCACTGCCAGTTCAAAACCAAATTGCAGAGCATGAGAAGCATGGTCAAAGAGAGACGAGCACTGTGTGCGGCAGTCTGGGAGGCAGAGGAGCGTGTTTTGGTTCCCTACGGCTGCTGTAATAGATTTCCACAAACGTGGTGGCTTAAAACAACACAAATCTCCTCTCTCACAGTTTGAGAGGCCAGAAGTGTGAAATCCACTCCAGTTGGCTGGAATCAAGATGTTGGCAGAGCCCTGCTCCCTCCAGAGGCTCTGACCAGAAAATCCATTTCCTTGCCTTTTTCAGCTCCTAGTGACCACCTGTATTCCTTGGCTCGTGGCCCCTTCCTCCACCTTCAGAGCACACCACCTTCTCCTGTCAGTCGTCAAATATCCCTCTCCCTTCTTCTCATAAGGACACTTTGATTGCATTTAGAGCCCACCTAGATAATCCGGGATAATCTCCCCATCTCAAGACCTTTAACTTAATCACATCTGCAAAGCAACTTTTGCCAGACAAGGTAACATTCAAGTTCCAGGGATCAGGATGTGGATACTCCTGGGGGCTGCTATCCAGCCACCACAGGGCACCTGTGTCTGGCTGGGTGCCTGGAGAAAGCCGCCTTCTCACTACACACTAGGTTATGAAAAAGGAGCCCTGAGGAAAAGAGGCAGAGATGTTTTCTCAATATCAACATAGAGAAATCACGTGTATTTTTGCTCCTGTCCTGTCACAGGTTTACCTTTTTCATCAAGTTTTGCCTATTAAGCCTACTGGTTTATATTCAGCGAACCCTGTGAGCATCCCATCACTTTCCGTGCCTGGGCACGGCTTCTGCTCCATTACCATTACCCTTGGTGTTAGGAGAAGTCGTCCACCTGTTACAGGGAAACTCAAAACTTCCAGTCAAACCTGGGCCTCGAAACCACACACATCCATGTGTGTTAAAGGTCCAGCAATGGCGCTATCACTGTATCTCGTATCAAGCACAGAGAAGAAGAGCTTGGTCAGCACTCACCAAACCGCTTGTAACCGAAGGACTGCACCTCCTCCTCCTCTGCAAAGTCGTCTGCAGGAAAAGCAAAGGCACAGTGTTAACCCTGGCAAGGCCCAGATGCACAGGGCCAACCTGGAATGCAGCTGCTGGGACCCCACCAGCTCCACCCTCCCCCACCTGCTCCACCCTCTCCCACCTCTCCACCCTCCCCCACCTGCTCCACCCTCCCCCACCTCTCCATCCTCCCCCACCTCTCCACCCTCCCTCACCAGCTCCACCTTCCCCCACCTCTCCACCCTCCCCCACCTCTCCATCCTCCCCCACCTCTCCACCCTCCCTCACCAGCTCCACCTTCCCCCACCTCTCCACCCTCCCCCACCAGCTCCACCCTCCCCCACCTCTCCAACCTCCCCCACCAGCTCCACCCTCCCCTTTGCCCATAACACGTGTCCTTCTGCTCCCAGAAAACATGCCACACTTTCTAAGAAAAGCTATGGGGTTCCTGCACTGGCTGTTCCCTCTGGCTGGAATGCTCTTTCTTCTGCTCTTGATGAGACTCCTACTAATCCAGGTCTCAGCTGAAGAGTGACACCTTTGAGATGCCTTTCCAGACCACAACCCAGACACTCCCTGTCACACCACCCTACTTTAATATTACTCTCTGATATCCTCATTTATGTGTGTGTGTGTCATCTTGCATCCTGTGAGCAGAAACTTTTTCTGTTTTGCTTCACGAACGAATCACCTATGCCTAGAATGGTGCATGCCACAAAGCAGGGGCTAAATGAATTTTGCTGAATGATGACTGAATAACCAGCTGTCCAAAGGGTTATGTTATCGTCACGTAACTGAGTCTTAAGCCCTTCCTCTCAGATGCCAGGCTCTGGGGTCCTGTGTTTCACTAAATGTGACATCTCAGGAGCCCAGCATGGCTCCTGCAGTGACAAACAAACCCTTCCCACTCCCTTTCCATTGGATAACCAGGACCAACAGATGGTTTTCCAGTAAATACATTTCAAAAGACAGACTTGCTGTGGGAATTCCTAAATGTAGGGCCCCTCTGGAACAAAAGAGATAGGTCAGCCAAGCTTTCTACCAAAAGATCTAAATCCAGACCCCCAAGACAGATGTGATGTGATTCCTTATCACACTGACAAAGAACCTACTTTACAGTTCTGCCAGGTGTGGGTCTAGTTTCTTGTGCACTTAAAGGATACTTCTGACAACAAGTAAAGTGTCAAGATGAGGCCTTTCCAGGGAGCCCTAACCAATTATTCTTGAGCTGGTCACCATTATTGCACCAGCATTCAGTAATCTCCATTATGCAGTTCAGTTCAAAAGCATTTAGGGGCGCCTGGGTGGCGCAGTCGGTTAAGCGTCCGACTTCAGCCAGGTCACGATCTCGCGGTCCGGGAGTTCGAGCCACGCGTCGGGCTCTGGGCTGATGGCTCAGAGCCTGGAGCCTGTTTCCGATTCTGTGTCTCCCTCTCTCTCTGCCCCTCCCCCGTTCATGCTCTGTCTCTCTCTGTCCCAAAAATAGATAAACGTTGAAAAAAAAAATTTTTTTTTAAAATAAATAAAAATTAAAAAAAAAAAAAAGCATTTATTTGGCACTTACTGTGGACCAGAGATTGCCAGGCAGTGGGGCTTCAGAAATGAGTGAACATAGTCCCTTCCCTGAAGAAGCTGACAAGTTTTCAAGAAAGAGAGTCAAGGAGGGGGAAAACAAAGCCTCTGAGATCATTTTTTTCAGGCCCCAAATGGAATGCAGGACCTGGATGTATCTGAACCTTGAACTGTTATAGAAAAACCCAAGAGGCATGGTATCTGTAATACAATGTGGTGGCCTCAGAGCACTAGTTTGTTGTGAAGTGCTATGAAAACACCAGTGAGAGAGCAATTACTTCCAGCAGAGAATGGAGAAGTGTGTATCTGTATTTTACCATTGTTTCCTTATTCAGAGAACAGGGAAGAAATCTTGCTTGGAATGCAGAAGGCCAGGTCTTCATAATTAAAGCAGTCTTCTTATGTCAAAGATTGAAGCTTTAGGGGTGCCTGCGTGGCTCAGTTGGTTAAGCATTCAACTTTGGCTCAGGTCAAGATCTCATGGTTCACAGGTTCGAGCATTGGGCTCTGTGCTGACAGCTTGGAGCCTGGAGCCTGCTTTGGATTCTATCTCTCCCTCTCTCTCTGCCCCTCCCCCGCTCACAATCTCTCTCCTTCTCTCTCTCAAAAATAAACATTAAAATTTGTTTTAAAAAAAGATTAAATCTTTAGTTCTTTCTACATGGAAGAACATGCTTACAACCAAGAGAACAGTACCTTTCTCAGTCACTCGGTGACTGGTTAGTTTCACAAATACCTATTAAGCTCCTCTGGGCCAGCTTTACTAAGTAATCCTATCATATTAATGGCTGAAAGGCTTGGTCTAGTCTCAGTTAAAGAGAAATCCTTATCTACTGCTTCTGCAGATAAATCAATCCATTCATTCATTTACTTACTTATTTATTCACTCAATAAACATATGCTTATAGCCTAATGGGGTTGATGAGGCATGAAGACAGGTAATGGTGTCACCTAGATGTCAGCTTCCCCTGCCAGTTCCAGCCCCTCCTCCACCAGGCCACGTCTGAGGAGTCTACTCACAGACTCCTCAGACATTGTGAAGCAAGGAGGCATCACTGAGGATCACACAGTGGAAACAAAAGAGCGGTTTATGCTGTACCTCTCATAGCAAACAGCTTACAATTTCCCGTTAGACATTTCTGTTCTCCTCCCAAAGCTTCTTTGCAGCAAGCCTACCATTAGTTTGTTTGTTTGTTTTCTTTTTCCTCTCTGATCTTTTTCCCATGCAGCATTTAGTCTGACTAACTCTTGTCTCCTTCCTGAAATTTCCCTGGGAACTTCAAATGTCTCATATTTTTGTTACTAAAACAGTTCAGCTCTGTCTCCAAATTAACATACTCAAACCTGTTAGGGGTTCGAGAAAACAAAGGCCTTCCAGGTGACTCCTAATAGGGCTCAAGGAGGATCTCCTGCTTCTTGTCTTAAGCCTCATTCCAAAAATATCAGGACTTCTTACAGCAGCTACTAAAAGAATACAAACAACTATCTCGTCCAACTCTACAACTAGACAGAAAATCATGAGACCTAAGGGGTACACATCAAGTACCATAGATCACATCTCATGTGGATGATCAGGGAAGGTCTCATAGAGAGGCATCTTAAATGAGTCTTCTCAACGTTTTTTCTTTGGAGGAAAAAAGAGAATTTTGGAAACACTGTATAGTATGTTCCTTTCTTGGCGATTCACAAGGGTTTTTGAACCCTTATGAAAAAGGAAAAAGAACTTAACTTTGTTTTACTCGTGTTTTCAACAGTTGATCTTAGAATCCTCTTCTCGTATCCTTAAAAGCCAGGTGAAGTCAGTCAGGTAACACTTATCTGTTGTTCATTTGCATAGTTGGCTGGCCCCCAGAGCCCTCTGCCATGTTTCCCCAGCTGTGCAGCCAACAAACAGTCCATTCAAGCTAGTGGTAGAGCCAGGCATTTAGGGGATGGAAAAAGAGAAAAAGGCCAGGGCTGATGGCTCTGTGGCTGCGTGGGCAACCCACATCAGGCTACACGAGCCCCAGGAGAGAGGACAAGGTCAAGTGTTCTTAATGCCTAAATGCTTTATTTTTTAAGTTTATTTATTTTGAGAGAAAGAGAGAGAGAGCATGAGCTGGGGAGGGGCAGAGTGGGGGGGGGGAGGGGCGGAGAGAGAGAGAGAGAGAGAGAGAGAGAGAGAGAGAGAGAGAGAGAGAGAGAGATCCCAAGCAGGCTCCATGCTGTCAGCACAGAGCCTGACAGGAGCTCTATCCCACGAACCTTGAGACCATGGCCTGAGCCAAAATCAAGAGTCAGATGCTTAATCCACTGAGCCACCCAGGCACCCCTCTTTTTTTTTTTTTATTTATTTTGAGAGACAGAAAGAGAAAGCAATGCCTGAAGATTTTAGAGGGGAAAAGACTACAATTCAGCCCACAGTGGCAGACAGACAGGTTTGAGGAAGATAAATAAGCCTGACATGATGTGCAACGTTGCATTCTATTCTCAAAACTTTTCCTCACGCTCTGTAGACCCAAGGGAAGTGCATTGTAGACTATCTTTACAGTACCAAGGGCCCCCAAAAGTGGTGTTCTTAAATACGGATATTCTCCCTAGAGAATATCCAGTCACCTCAGCAACTTGCCACTTTCCAGAATCTGTCTCCGACACCACCTAAGCCACACATCTGTTGCACCCCTATGCAAGCAAGGATTTGGCTAAGATGAAAGGCCTCTAAGTTCTGGCGTGGCCCTAACCTGATCCCTGCTTGTAACAGCAGTTTGTCTGCAGAGAGGACATAACCTTAACATAACAAAATAACAAAACAAGTTTAAAACAATGTGAGACTTATATCTATAGGCACATGCTTTTAGGCTTCCACAGCTGTATTTCCGCATTTTTGTTTCAATACCTATGGGCTACCCGGTCTTCAGTTTGCCTGTTTCAAAAAGTGATTTTTATTTGTTTTCTTTACTTTCCTTGGTATGTGGCACAGAGCCACACTTGCCAGAGGTTTCATGATAGAGAACACTGAAGAGAATTCTGTTGATTATTGACAGCTTTGAGTCTTGCTATTTCAGGGTCCCGTGGGTTCAAGTGAAGATGTTCCAATCAACTTAAGGACCAAGTGTGTGACACCCTACAGTTAGAATATACCTCTCCTTTCCCTACACTCCCTTTAGGTCAGTGCGACAGCACTTTCCTCCGTCTATCCCACGTTCCAGTTGCTGGTTTTCACGCCACCAGATAGAAAGCCATTTGAAAACAGGAAACTTGTTGCATTGTATGTACCCTCAGCAACCAGCACATTTATGGCACCTTATAGGTACTCAATAGTTGTTGAAACTCAGCAGACTAGAGTTATATATGTGTCTATCTCTACTACCAGTTGATGAATTCCTAAAGAAAAGAGATTAAATCTTCCTCTTTTTAAATATTCACCACATTTGGGGAAGATAAGAGAACTAATATTTAGTTAATATTTTCCATATGTCAGATACTTCCTACTCATTATATTTCTCTGTTTTACAGATGAGAAAACTAAGGCTCAGAGGAGTTACATAACTTGACCCCAGGTCTCACCGCTTGTGAGGAGTCAGACCAAGACTAAGACCCAGAATCTGGCAGCAGTGGGGGGAGGAGGGCTCGAGTTCCACACCATGAGGACACCACAGTCCCAAGAAACTGAACCCTGTGCTAGCAGAAAAGCTAAGGTGCAATGCTTTATACCACAGAATGCTGAAAAGGCTGAGGAATTTGGGACACAGGTCACTCTTGAGGGAGAATCAACGTAAGGCTAAAATAGGAGGACTGGATGAACATATATTTAAGAAGCAGTTGCCTAGAACCAAAAAGACAAATGGCAAATGTTGGCAAGGATGTGCAGAAATCAGAACTCTCATATGCTACCAGTGGACACGTAAAATGGTACAGCCACTTTGGAAAATGGTCTGGCACTTCTTCTAAGGGTTAGGCCACTTCACTTCTAGGCATACATCCTAGAGAAATGACAACACATGTCCACACAAAAACTTGTACACAAATGTTTGTAGCAGTATTAGTCATAACAGGAAAAAGTGGAAACACCCTGAATGTGCACAAAATGATGAACGGAGAAATTAGGGAAGAGCCACACGATAGAGTATTATTCAGCCCTAAAAAGGAATGATGCGCTGGCATGTGTTACAATATGAATGGACCCTGAACACATCATGCTAAGTGACAGAAACCAGTCACAAAAGACTGCATGTTGTACAACTCCATGTATATGAAATGAAATGTCTACGTTAAACAAATTCAGAGTTGGAAAGCAGATTAAAGGTTGCCTATGGCTAAAAGTTTTAGGGGAAAATGGGGAATGACAGCTAATGGGTATGGGGTTTCTTTCTTGGGTGACAAAAGTGTTCTAAAATTGATTGTAGGGGTGCCTGGGTGGCTCAGTCGGTTAAGCGTCCGACTTCAGCTCAGGTCACGATCTCACGGTCCGCGAGTTCGAGCCCCACGTCGGGCTCTGGGCTGATGGCTCAGAGCCTGGAGCTTGCTTCCGATTCTGTGTCTCCCTCTCTCTCTGCCCCTCCCCCATTCATGCTGTGTCTCTCTCTGTCTCAAAAATAAATAAATGTTAAAAAAATTAAAAAAAAATAAATAAAAAATAAAATTGATTGTAATGATGGTTGCAAAACCTGTGAATACACAAAACAAAACAAAATCCAAAAAAAACCCACTGACTTGTACACTTTAAATGGTTTGTGTGGTACGTGGGGCAGCGGGGGGGGGGTGGGGAGCAGCTGGACTTCCCAAGTCCCCTGCCAAGGGAAGTGACTGTCCCTCCCTGACTACAGCAGAAGACCTAAGTTTATTTTTCAGAGAAGTCAGAAACAAAAGGTATCTTGCTTAGAAGACACCAGGAACAGCTGAGATGAGGGGACTGCAAGGGACTCAGAGAAAAGGTGAACGTTTGCACACTGAATGTCCAGACACGTGGTCCTCCTCTCCCAGTCAGCCAGACTGTGCCCTCTAGGTCAAAGACTGGAAGGCTTTTCCTGGGAAATCTGACCAGTTAAGAGAAAAATAAACGAATGATTCTGATTCTGGGTGGTCCCCAGTGGAACAGCTCAGCCAGTTCAGCCTAGAGTGACAGTCACAGTTCACAAAACCCACCAAAACAAAGAGGTTCTAATCAACCTTTACCATAGTCTGTTCCTACTGATAAGACCCAGACATCTCACACAGCCTCTAATATGAAAAAAATAAATATGAACATAAAGAAACCAGATAGGGGTGCCTGGGTGGCTCGGTTGGTTAAGTGTCCGATTTCAGCTAGGGTCATGATCTCGTGGTTCGTGAGTTCAAGCCCCACGTCGGGCTCTGCACTGACAGCACGAAGCCTGCTTGGGATTCTCTCTCTCTCCCTCTCTCTGTCCCTCCCCTGCTCATGCACATGCATTCTTTCTCTCTCAAAATAAATAAATACTAAAAAAAAAAAAGGAAACCAGATAAAGAAATTTGGAGGAAAGACATATGATATGAGACGAAAAAAATTTCATAAAAAATTTCTACCAATATCCTTAGAGAGATAAGAGAAGATAACATATCCATAAAATTAGAACAGGATGGCATAATTTAAAAAAAGAACCATAAGAGAAAAAGAAAAAGCTCTTGGAAATTAAAAGTATGATCATAAAGGGGCACCTGGGTGGCTCAGTTGGTTAAGTGTCTGACTCTTGATTCTGGCTCAGGTCATGATCTCCTGGTTCATGAGATTGAGCCCCATATCAGACTCTGTACTGACTACACTGAGCCTGATTGGGATTCTCTCTCTCCCCCTCTCGCTCTGCCCCTCCCTGCTCATACGCTCTCTCTCTCTCTCTCTCTAAATAAATAAATGAATAAATAAACATTTTTTTAAAAGTATGATCACAAAAGCAAAAATTTAATAGAAGAGTTGGAAAACACAGCTGAAATATTCCAGAGGTTGGGAAGGAAGGGAAACAAATAAATAGAAAAGAGCAAAGCCAAAAAAAAAAAAAAAAAAAAATCAATTCAGTGGATCCAATATTTAAATTCAAATAGCAAGTGTTTTAGGTAAAAGAACAGGGGTAGACAATTATCAGAGGAAGAACTAAACAAAATTTTTCAGCAGTGAAGGATGAGTCTCCAGAGTGAAAGGGCCAGTTTCTTCCCAGCACAAAGAAAAGAGATCCACTCCAAAGCACATCACTGTAAAATTTCGGAACACTGAGGACAAAAAGAAAATCCTAAAAACTTCCAGACAGGAAAACTTAAAAGCTTACAAAGGAAGGGGAAGGGGAAGGGGAAGGGGAAGTGGAGGAGGAGGGGAAGGAAAGGAAAGGAAAGGAAAGGAAAGGAAAGGAAAGGAAAGGAAAGGAAAGGAAAGGAAAGGAAAGGAAGACCTCACACTCACACTTCTTAATAGCAAAACTAAAAGAAAATAGATCAGTGCCCTCAAAAATTCTAAGGCTAAATTATTTCCTACACAGAAATCTCTCCAGTGAATGAGTAGGTAATACAAAGATGTCTTCAGACCTACACAGTCCCCAAAAATGTACTTCTCATGAACACTTTCTTCGAGACATTTGAGAATGCATTCCACTAAAATAACAAAGCTAGAAAAACACGTGTGTGTGTATCCGTGTGCATGCACACATGCATATACCCTAATCTAACCCTAACCCTGAGTAGGTCAGAAAGCTCCAGGGAAGATTTCTTCAAAAATATGGAAATGAGAGAATATCTACTATAGGTGAACACATGTGTAGAGATTCAGAAAAGTGGAAGAGACTCTGGGGATGAATGATGAGATATATATACACACACACACACACATACACATACACATACACATAGGAAGCTAAGCAAATAAAACAAGAGAATTGTTAATTCCAGAGGAGAAAAGTTATGCATGAAGGAAATATGAGTCAGCTGTGAATAGCATTTATATAAGTATAGTAATATGAACACTGAATGCTGATTTAATCAAGATTATGATGTAACTATTTGGGGATGATGGAGGGCAACAGACGGCATCCATGAGGGTTGTTAGGTGGAAATGAAGGGTGAAAGAACTAAACCTTATCTGCTATAAAGGGGAGTCAATATATATGCCTAAATCTCAATTAGCAATTAGTACTAATTGCTAACTAATTGCTAACTAATTGCTAACTAGTACTGCTGTAGTACTAATAGTAATAAGGAGGAGGAGAAGACCACAAGCATTTCACTTAAAGACAAGGGGTTGTGACAGATCATCCGCATAAAGGACTACCAACAATTCTTTCCATCCCTCCACATGCAAGCCCATTTCCACTCTCTTGAATCTGGGAGAGCCCTGTGACTTGCTTTGGCTGATGGAATTTGCCACAAGTAGCAGTGGGTGACCTCAGGAACTGGGCCCCAGATGCCTTTCAGCTTCTGTTTTCACCCTTTGGTAACTAGCTGCCATGTGAAATGTCCCACGACCGTGCTGGACTGGAGGCCCCCCTGGGAGAGAAGATCTGTAGGAGAGCAAGAGATGACGAAGGGGAAGAAGCCATTCCAGCCACCCTGCTGATGCCCGGCCCTGGGGGTGCGGCTGACCAGCATGGTCAACACCCCAGGAAGCAGAAGCCGAGCCGAACTACAGAATCCTGAACAAATACACAGCTGTTGTTTTACGCTACAGGGTTTGGGGATGGTTTGTTAGGCATCAGAGGATAACCGCAAGAAAAGTAAATGCCAAAAGAAAATGCTAAAAATGTTCTCAAGAGATTCCCTCTGGGGACTGGAAAATGATGATATGAAGGTGGGCCAGCAGGAAACTGCTGTTTTTCATAATAAATCTCATTCATAATAAATATTTTTTGACTCTTCCAACTATACACATCTCTAACTTTGATTTAAAAAAAAAAATAAAGCCAACAAAACAAAGGAATGTGGGTGCAAGATAAAAGTCAGGTAGACAAAAATGAAAGTGCTGATGACCAGAAAAAGGTCCAAAGTCCACCCTGTTCCAAAGAGCCAGTGTGAAGAGTCCAACCTGAAGCAACAGAATAAGAAGTTTGGACTTAGAGCCTTAAATCCCTGGCACAAAGTATGTTCTGACAAACGCCAAACTGAACAGAGCAAGTTCAGACTTCCTTAGGAGCCAGGCTGAAGGACCGTGGACAGAGGCTAGGCTCAGTGATGCTGTCCACATGTGCGTATCCATCGGCTACTCTATGCTGTTTCTACCTCGATGCAGTCCCAGCTCTTGTACAGCCATCACTGTTAGAACAGAACAGCACAGTCCTACCAGCTGTTAGAATGTTTCCATGCTTCCAAACCAGCTGGTGAACATACGCTGCCTGCCGTGAGCATTCCTGCAAGCTGTTCCTGTGGGTTCCCACCACCACTACCTATCACAGCAGGCCTGGGTGGTGAGGAGAGGAAAAAATGCCCCTGCATCCCTGGAGCCAAATACCCAGTGTCATCTGGACCCCTGAGTCTACAGTTGCCCTCCACTGGCCACTGCTGCGTGGAGGCACCTTCATGGCACTGCAGAACTGTGGCCTCCAGAGAATGTCACCTGGGTTACTAAATATTTTGGGCATCTCTTTGGACACCACTGTGCTGTTCTGGGGGACTTTTCTCCTAAAGCCAGGCTGAGCCAGCCAAAGCTTGGGCTCTGGAATTAGAAGACCTGAGTTTGAACACTGGCTCCACCTCGTCTGGCAACATAAACTCAAGGCTGCCTCTCATTCTCCCATAAGATGGGACCAATAATTCCTATCTCACTTATTGTTGGGAGGCAAACAGGAATTGATATGTGGGAAACACCCAACACATACTTAATGCTTAATAAACATGAGGGGTCTTTCTAAGTAAGAGGACAGAGGTGGTAACAGCGGTACTCTGCTTTAAGGACAAAAATAAATATCACAAAACTTGAATGCTCATGAAATACAAGATAGCTTTAGGTTTGGGTAGGGACCACTTATTTTTTTATTTTTTATGTTTGAGAGAGAGGGAGAGAGAAAGAGAGAACACACCTGAGCAGGGGGGATGGGTAGAGGAAGGCAGAGAGAGAAAGAGAAATAGAAAGGGAGAGGATCTCAAGCAGGCTCAGTGAGAAGCCCAACATGGGGCTTGATGTTGGGGCTCAACCTGAGCCAAAATCAAGAGTCAGATGCTAAGCCAACTGAGCCAACCAGGTGCCCCAGGTAGGGACTACTTTAGTGCTCAAGTTTCAAAAGACTCAAAGCTCCAGTCTGAAGTGAGCATTTGGGGGAGATCAACAGCAGGGAAGTTTGACTAGCAAGAGTATTATGTGGGGTGGGTTCAATTTGGACCCTAGCTAACTGGCACTGAAGTATCTATCTGATATTGAAGAAGATTTATCTTAAAAAATTTGGGCTGTAAAAACTGAAGACAGACATTCTTTTTATTTTTGAGAGAGACAGAGTGTGAGCAAGGGAGGGGCAGAGAGAGGGAGACACAGAATCTGAAGCAGGCTCCAGGCTCTGAGCTGTCAGCACAGAGCCTGACTCAGGGCTTGAACTCACTAGCCGTGAGATCAATGACCTGAGCCAAAGTCAGATGGTTAACCAACTGAGCCACCCAGGCGCCCCAAAGGCAGACATTCTTTAACCTTAAGAGCCGTACTAGTACTATCTGCCCTGGCTTCATAGCTTTATAAATATAAAACCTAACATGGCCCTTGTATAGTTTGGTTTGCCCATTGGCATTTCTGGGCCATAGTTGTTAAGTATTCTGCAAGTGAATGAGCTCAGTGCAGTGTAATATAATACTGAGGTTCAGCATAATTTTGATGGGGTAATTAGATCTGCCTTCCAGGCCTCCCCACTACCCTACTCCAAATGGATAAAGGAATTTGTAGCAATTTAAATACTTGTAGATTACTCCAAATATTACAGAAGATTTATTTCAATTATTCAGCTGCTTTCCCAACTTTATGTTTTATAACAAAAGGATCACTTTTTGGTTCAATAGTATAAGTTTGTTGTTTTTTTTTAAGTCAATATTACAGACATAAAATGACCTCAATTTGTGGTACAACTTATGGTTCTGATTCTTATAAAAACAGCAAATACTTGCTTTTAGGGTAAAGAGAGATACCATATTTCATTCCTTTATATTCCTTTATATTCCAACAAATTGAGGTGATTTTTTTTGTTACTTTTACCCCTAAATTGGGAGTGTAGGCTAAACCAGATTTCCCCTGGGAGCCAACTTTAACAACTTAAAAAGTAAGAAACAAATATGACACTCAAAACCTTGATCCCCACATCTACCATTCATGGCTAATTATAGGGCAGAGGACATGCCTCTCTTTGTTTTATGATGGACCTCCTCATCCAATCACATTGTCAGGTTAATAATAAGAAAGTCCAGAGCAGACGAATCACTGCCTCAAATTTTATAAGGGCTCTGAAACGACCTCAAATACATGGGTCATTTGTCAAGGAAAACTAATGCTGTCCAATTCTCTGGAGGCATGCAAAAAATAAGTGGTCTTTGTTAACTAGCCCCCTCCCAAATAATAAATAAACAACTGATACATCTGTTTTGTTTTGAAATCACTTAACTTTCTGTTTAGGTTATCCAGACAATTATGCCAAAGTGATATATTATAATTAATTGCAAATAATGGACCAACATTGAGCTCAGGAGACAAAGTTTGAGAAAACTGTGATCTTCTCTCACCTCCTACAGTGAAATGCCTCACTTCAAGGTTTTGCGGTGCCTGGATGTACCATTTCCCTCTTCAATTACAATTAGAATAATGCAATCTGAAATATGAAATATAATTCAAGGTAATGAATCAGCTTGCATCATCCCTCCAAATGAAATTATCCCTGTTCTCAGCCAGGTTGCCCTCTCCTCCTGTCCTCCAACAACATTTATCTGAACTTCACATAGGCCCCATTTCACCTTTTACCTTAGATTCCAATTGTTTGTGCATAAGCCTTGCTCTGCCCACCAGACTGCAAGCTCTTTGGGGACAGGAGCTGTATAATATACTAAATAATGTAAATAATATACTATATAATGTACTAAATATTTGAATAGATCTCAATCATATACTAAATGAATATTTGAATATATTTGATATAAAGAATATTTGAACATATTTAAGTAATATATTAAATAAAGAGTAAGTGAAAGCTAGTTAAGATTTGGTGGCCCAATCATAAATAATAAAATACAAATATGACAAATCAGTAGGAAATCAACACTACCAGTGAAATAGACATGATCTCATACAGTATATATATATATATATATATATATATATATATATATATATATGCCTCTGTCCTAATGCTTCCTTAGAGACGAATTTGTTTTATGTTTTGATTCTTTGATGTCGTATTTTTACTGGATAAATCTGGACACTGGATTTGAGATACATATCTTTAAAAATAGTATGTCATTATTAGTAGGCATGAACAATAGTGCTCCTGGAAATTGCATGCTCTTAGGCAAATTAAATGTATTTACAAATATTTAATCAATTTTCTACCACTACCACAAATGAGAAAATTGTATGATTTTACTATAGTTTACAAACTCACTATAAACACGGTCCCTGCATTTTCAGTATGGCTGGTTTTTATATAATACAATGATGACGATAACACTAGAGACAACAGCTAAAGATAGACCAATGTGAGCAGTGTTCCTATAGAGAGCACAGCTCCCTCCAGCCTCTGAGGTCAGCTTTAACACATTTGTAATTTGAAAATTACTTTTCTCTCAAAACTGAAATTTTTTCTTCATGGTATATATTGTTTCACTTGATTAACTTAAATGGTTCATAACTGGCAATTCTATTACTGCCTGGAGGAGGCAGCAGGTTAACAATTACACAGTATAACAATAACTAAAATGTCTTGAGTTTTCATTAAGTGCTAGACACTATTCTAAACAATCCATACCAACCTATTTAATCCTCCACACAACGAACAAATAAAAATGGCATTGGGTAGATGCCATTACTATCCCCCACTTGACAGAGAAGGAAACCAGGGGCTATGTTCCTAACCAGGGGAGGTTAGGTAATTTTCATGTGGTTACCAGGTCCTCTGGTTTCAGGGTCCACACCCCTTGCCACCACACTAAAATTATCAGGCTCAACTCCTGGGGTCACTATGTATAATTACATTTTATGAAATGGTTATATTTTAAAGTATGCGTTATCAGGTATAAAGTTGAACTATTTTGCCTGTGAATAATACGTTGTTACATAAATATCGGTTTCTTAACATTTCTAGGTCACAAGGAAGTGACTTAGGCCCAAAGAAGAGCAACTGCTTCCACAAAAGCCAAGCACAAGTCAGGCAGAATGTCAAATATCCAATCTCAGTCTAGTGAATATGACCTCATGTGATACTGAGTTATAGTCCCAAACCATTCATTCAAGAAAACATAAAAGAGTCATATTTAATATATCAAAGTCCAATAAATTCACTTAATTTTTAAAACTTCTCCCATGCTGAAAAACACACTTCCTTTATATTCTAAAGAGTATTAACTGAATATTCATGATAAATTCAGGGATTAGCTCTTTGGCATCTTAATTTGATATCACTTATTTCTGTTTACGCTGGTTTTCACTGCCATATAATTACAAAGGACCCTTAAGCAATCAGCAGGATCTTTTCATGGCACTATATTGGTTTGGGCTCTTCAAATATCACTCACTTAAACAGAAATCAAATCACTGATTGAAAAGTTACCTCCCTCAAGCTTTGTTGCTATGGTTAGAAACAGTGGTGTCAGCAGTAAAGAATGAAATACTTTCTATGAAGAATGTCCCTATTTCCCTATCCGTTGCTCATAATGTTTATTTACTACCGCTACTACTATTTTATTTTTACGTATTTTTCTTATAACTGATCATCTACTGATGGTTACAGTCTGTTCTCGAATATGACACTTCTGACAATGTTCCATTGTTTCATGGCAAATCTGTCAGCAAAACTGTGGTGCAGAGGCTGTTTTCAGAGTTGTTGGATTCAGTGAGCCACTCACATTCAATCAGTCATAGGCAAAACCTCCCAGAAGATAAACTGTACACATGGCAATGACTCTGGAATATGATATATCTTTTACAAGAGCTTCTATCTAAAGAGGCTCTTCTAGTGGCTGGCTGTAGAGCACATCAATTTCTTCAGACCTTTGATGCCAGGTTATTATAGGTCTGAGTCCAGATGGTAGGACTGTATGTGGCTCACTTAGTATCTAGTGGAATGTGACACACAGTAGGTACTTAACAAAGATGGGTTGATTGAGTGGAATATTAGAGTTTGGCTAGGAAGGAGTCTAAGCAAGAGGTGTCATGTGCATTCTGGAGTCAGACTGTCGGAGTTTGAATACCGGTTTTCCCACTGACCAGCTAGGTGTCCTTAGATAAGTAACTGTATCTCTTTGAGCCAAACTTTTCCTATCTGCAAAATGGAGAAAATAAGGACACTCGGCTGGGCAGGTGCTCAATAAGTGTCAGCTATTATTAAAGAGAAAAATAATAAGTGGGCATATTAAGTGGCCATCAGTCATACCTCAGAAGTTGTTAGCAAGCGTACCCCTTGGTACAGATCAACCTCGTCCCTGCCATTTATCTTCCAACATATGACCCTGTTTCCTTCCTCCAGGCCATTGACAGGAACTCTGGAAGCTGAGTGGGAGTGAGCCGGTGCCTTCAGAATGGCAGAAGATGAAAAGGGCAGAAACAGCCTGGTAGAGCTGACCCCATGGTGGGGTTAGATTCTTCACAGATGATTACCTTCCAGACCTAGAATGCTGTCCAGCCCCCACTCCCCCTGACTGCCTGATTCTCTTCACTCAGACTCACCAGCTGAAGCTCCAAAGCACCATGGGTACACACGGCCAGCAAGAAGGCTGTGCTCTACCACCACTCTGGCCTCCTTTCCCAGGACCCCACCCCTTCTTCCCACCATGGGGAGACACGTGTCAGATTTGCCACCTGAGAGATTACTCACATTCCGCGTTTACCTGAGGCAAAATATATTTTTTTTCTATCACAAAACGTAAATGTCTATTTTCCCATCTGAAAACTTACTTTGGCAGCAGCTGCATCAACTGTTTTAAAATACTATTTTAATAAGCGTTAATTCAGAAAATTAGACACCTGGTTTTGCTGTAGCTTGCAAGCTATCATCTGCCAGCTTGTCCCAGTCACACCCTTATCAGTAGATGAACTGCATGGTAAAAAGCAGGGGGGAGGGGACATAGGAGCAATCTTGGGAAACTGCAGAGACCACAGAAAAGATCTATACTTAGCAATAATTAAACCTCAGATTAAGAATGTTAAGCATCCCCAAACTAACGAAAAGTCAAAAGTATAATTAGATTGTAAATTTGCCTTCCAGAGGAAGGTCAGCCCCAATTCCAAATCAGTGAAGGGGAAAAGGCCTCATTTTGTTTCCATTTCCCCTCAGAAAACATGATGCTTTCAATGCAGCTGGCCCTTACACGCTTGTTTACTTATCCCAGTTAAGGACAAGAAATCTTAGAGAGACAGTGGTAAAGCAAGGAGTCCATGAGTCCAGAAAAACAACTGGCAATAGACATATATTGCTTACCAGTGCATTTTTTAAGTATTCTTGCCAACAGTATTTCAGAAATGTTTCTATACAGGCGCACAAAAATAAGCGGCTGAATAGTATGATTTGATGGCACCAACCTCCTTCCTGTGTTAAATCAGAACAGTGGTTTGGACCACTGTGGTCCCAGTTGCTAGTGGCTGTTTTGGGCCATCTCTTAGGCAACAAGTGCTGCTGCATTAAAACTTACCAATATTCCCAACTTTCAGAACTAGAAACGTGATTTAATAATGACACACCTAACTCTGGAGGAGTCAAATTCCTTCAAAAAGAATGTGACTATTTATCCAAAACCATGAGATTTATGGTGTAGCACAGCTAATTGAAAATGAAACTGGAAATAAATTAAAACAACTTCATGTTTTAATAAGTTTGAAAGACTTCGAGTATTGCAGCACAAGGCAAGTAATTTTCTTCTGGAAAAGATATAATGATGTCATTATTTTGGTACTTGGTGATTCCAGAGATCGAGGAAATAAACAGAGACAAGTACTTCCTGAATGAAACAGATAGGTGGCGCTGTGGCTCATGGCAGATGTGGAATTACACTCCAAAAGCCAGGTTTATTACATAGACCCTGTCCCAGGTTGAAACATCAGAATTAGAAAGTCAAATAGGTACCTTATAAAAGCATTGGACTCGTACAGGAGCTAAATTTTTGCTTTAGCAAAAAAAAAAAAAAAGTTCTGTAACTTCTAAGGAGTCTACTAATTTTCTATTTATCTAAAGAATGTTTTAAGTTAATACTTTAAGCATTTGCAAGGTTTGTCATTGACCTGTATCATTTAGGGAAGTTAAAGTCTAATGAAACATTGGCTTTCTTCAGCATAATGAGTTAATAACTACGAGACATAATCACAAACCCAAGGAAAACTTTGGATTGGTTACCTATGGCAAATTGTCAAAATAATTCCACTCGGTAAAGGCAACCTTCCTCCTTGGCTAGAAATACACTCTCTGCTTGGCTTCAGAAGCCTTGTGTCCAATTTCTTGGATCCACCCCCTTCCTGACTGCTGCACCTACTGTGGGTTACTTGGCTACTTAGTTGTCTGAGACTTACCCTTCTTCTAGTCTATACCAGAAGTTATCATACCTGGTGTCCTAGGCCTTTCCAAGGAACACAGGGAAATTGGCAGAGCTTGTCTTTAGTGCTTACCACACTCCTGGACTCCAGTTCTTATAAGTTCTAGACTCAGTTTCCACATCTGTAACGTAGGAGTTAAAATACCTACCTCATACCATTGAGGATTAATTGATAGAGGGCTTGTAGAGGGTGTAGCACAGGGGTTGGCACTTAGTACATACTAAAAAATTATTACCATCCTCTCCTTTCCCCACCTCAGTAACCAGACAAATGAATGTAAGTTATACGGCAATAGTTGGTAAGCAAATCTCTTACAGAATATTTCCTTTGAAAAGAGGCCTTCAAAGCAAGTAGTCTACCCTGGGATTCACCAGTACCTTATACCCCCTCCCCCACTGGGACACAAGGTAAGTGGGGCCTTTAGACAGTGCCTGGATCACAGAGGGTAAGCAATAAGACTTCTCCAGGTGGGTCTGCAAGCTGGTCCAGAATGCAGCGTAAACTTCACAAATGTACATTTAGGACTCTCAGGTGTGTCTTCCCTGGCAGATTTGAATTAACACTTAAAAATACCCAAATTGCAGTAATGGTCATTTACCCAGTCAAAAAGCATAAAATTTTCAGGGTTCAGGAGCCCAGATGGGAGCTGATCTTCCCAAAAGTTCAAAAACTACTGGCCTCAGGGACCAGCACTAAGATTAACTTCTGGCTCATATGAAGGTAACTGAGCCCCAGAGTAACATTTAGCCATGTGAACTCTTTCCTTTCTGGGAGGATCCTTTTAATCAGTGCTAGCCAAGGAAAGTGTGTTTCCTAAAATGTAAATGAGAGAAGACAAACTGAGTGGAAAAACAAGAAACACACACCACTGCGTTTTGAAATTCCCTAGCCAGAAAATTGTACCATATCTTTCGTTTCTCTTCTGGGGAGGGTGACTTTTCACCTGGAGTTCAGTCCCTACCTTTCCTCGAGTCTCCTGACTAGGAAACTAACACCTTGTAAGGACAGCTAATTGGTAGGACGGTATCGCTCCGGATACTTTAGCGAGAACTTCCTTCCAGAGAACGCTAGAGGCAAAAGTTACTTTCCAAGCGTGTGGGGCTTCCCAGACACCTCCCTCGGACCACAGCCCTGGCAAGTCAAAGCGATCGCATCGCGTGGTCTCTGGTGGCTGGAAATTCGGTCACGGCGGTCACATGGCATTTCGCACCCAGCCCCCTCACTCAAGCCCGGCCCGTGTTATCCTAGCACAAAACTAGAAACTCCAGTCTTGTGTAAACACCACGCCAGGCCATCCCGAAATGATTCCCTTTTGATGCCCGTTGCAATTATTTATCCCACATATAAATCAGAATTCTGTTGACCGATCTCACTGTTTCTAATAAATAGAAAGTTGCCCTGCAAAGCCCTCATCCTTGTGATTCCGCTTAAAGGTACGATAACATCTGACACTCCCCTAAAACGGCCTGCAGAGGACACCGCCCAGGAGACGATCAACGGAATGATTTGTGTCACCTCTGAGCACACGTGGGCACACCAACTGCACAGGCGGGCACATGGAAGGGACGCGGAACCGAGAGCAGTTATTTTCCAATCGGTGGGTCTGATGGAGAAAGATGCCAAACGCATTTTCCGAGCCAGCTGAACTCCGCGGGCACCTAATCATTGCCAGATGTGGGGAGGGCGCACCGAGAACATCCCCGAGTCCCGAAGGAAACACCCGGCTGGCAGCACGTCGACTTCTCGGATGGGGAAACTGAACCAGCCGAGCGGAGAGGACCCCCAAACACAGTGTGGAGCGCCTCAGAGCGGAAAACGGACTGGGAGGAATGAGGATGCTTCCACTCTCCTCGGCATGTTTTTTCAATTAAAAAGTTAGGAACTGGAATCTGTAAACAACGACTTAGGGCTTCAAACTACTTCGCAGAGAGACACGATGGGGAGAGGAATACTTGTACGCCCCCAAACCCGAACCCCTGGGTCCCCTGCCGTGCGGAACTGCGGGACGGAGGAGCGCCCCACGCGTGCACGCACGATCCCCGCGCCGCATCTCCTTCGACCCTCCGCCCAGAGAAAGTTCGCGCAGCTTGCACCTCCGCCCCCTCCCGCGCGTCCCGAAGCCCGCCCTGCGGGCCGGGAGCCCAGCGCAGCCCGCCGCCGCCCTACCTTTCATGGTGACCGAGGAGACGCACCGCCAGCCAGGGAGCTCCGCGCAGCCGAGGAAGTTCGCACTAAACAGCGGGTCACTGCGCGTCCATGGCAGCCGCGCCGCGCGTCGGCCGTCTGCGCTCCAACCCTTCCTCGCCGCCACCCGCCCGCGTTCCCCGCTCGGCGCTCTGTGCCGCGGGGCTGCCGCGCGCGCCGCTCACCCCGGGCGGGAGGCGCCGCTCCCGCCAGCGCCCCTCCCCCTGGCCCGCCGGGGCGCGCGGGCCGCCGCGCCCACGCCCCCTCGCGCCCTCCCGCGCCCGCCCCGCCCTCCGGCCCGTGCTCTCCCCTGCCCAGTCGCTTTCTCGCCCGGCCTCTCCCCCGCGCGGTGTCTCGCCCTGGGTCTCCCTTTTCTCGTCGCACCAGCGGCAGAACGATGTCGGAAGAAGGCGTCTTCCAGTCGGTCAAATGCTCACCCATGGTGTGCGCGAAAAGTGCCGCTGCTGGGCTTGTTTCTAGACCCCCAAACTACCTAGAGAGTGGGGTGAGAGAGTTGGGGAGCGGTAGTGTCACCGGGGTGGCGGAGTAAGCATGTCCCTTCCCCAAAAGTCTCTGGGGCATCCAGGATTAGATCAAACCGAGATGAGAACGTCTTCGGGGTTCCAAGTTTCCAGGTGCGCTTGTGGACACCCGAAGGAAGAACGGGCACAGGCGACCGCGCTGTCACCCCCGGAGAGCTGTCGCTAAATCCGAAGTCACAATTAGATGCTCTCCCTTCAGAACTCCGAGCAGGATTACAACTTTGGACCTTCAAGAACACAAAGACACAGACCAAAAAATCCTCTCCGCTCCCCTTGGTTTAGAAAAAGTCACCATTCTACCCACCTCCCCTGAATTGATAAGGTTGAGGGATGCTGGGCTACTGAGTGGCTTCTTCGTAAGTTCCCTCCATTGTGGCCCGTCATGTTGTCCCAATGTGGGTTCCACCCCCCCCCCCCCTTTAGAACCTCCTAAGCAGACCCATTCGTTGCTTTATTGCTTTAAAAGTTTCAGTGGCGAGTGGATCTGTGGGGAGGGAGGTGCAGAGAGACTTCTTCAACAAGGATGGAATGAAAAATCACCATGCACTTAGTAACACAGCAAAAGGAATACAATTCTGCCTGGGCGGTGGTTACAGCTTTTCAGATTTCCTCTCCTGAGGATTTGGTAACGCGGTGTAAACAACCCACTGATTCATTCTAAACAGAGAATTCTGCTCTAGAAAAAGGTAGTGCCCAGAAATGAATACATTCTAAAATATTTTAGCCTCTCCATTCCAGAGTCCTTCTTTTGTCAACACCAGCGGGGAAACTTGTACATGACTAGCAAAGAAAAAGGTAAAAAACAACACTTTTTATTTCACTTCAGGAGTTGATCAAACGTTATGGTCCCTGGGGACTTGCTCCAGGTCTCACCAATGTTACCTGCCTTGTCTTGCTGGGCAAGTGAGGGTGGCCAAAGGAAACCCAGATTATGGATTCTCAGCCCAGAACTTACTAACCAATGTTGGAATAGAGGAAATCCATCAGTTTCTTTGTGTAATAATTTCCCCAGCTGAAAAATGGAGAGGATTCTGGCTCCAATATTTCAGTTAAAAAATTATTTTAAAAACATAAATTATAGCTATGACACCAAAAACAGTAAAAGAAAACATAGATAAATCGGATTTCATTAAAATTCAAAACTTGTGCATCAAAGGACACAGTGTGAAAAGGCCACCCATGGAATGAGAGAAAATATTTGTAAATCATATATTTTGTAAGGGACTAATATCCAGAATATATAAACAATGCCTACAACTCAACAGCCACAAAAAACAACCCAGTTCAAAAGTGGGCAAAGGACTCAAACTGACATTCTCCAAACATTTACAAATGGCCAATAAACATATGGAAAGATGTTTAACATCTTTAATCATTAGGGAAATGCAAATCAACACCACAATGAGATACCATTTCTTATCCATTAGGATGACTATTATAAAAAATAAAAATGCTTTTAAAAAAGCAGAAAACAACAAGTGTTGGCAAGGATGTGAAGAAATTAGAACCTTATGCATTGCTGGTAAGAATGTAAAATGATGCAACCACTGTGGAAAACAACATGGCTTGTTCAAAACAATGAAACAGAATTATCATATTATCTAACAGTACTACTTCTGGATATATGCCCCCAAAGAATTGGAAACAGGGACTCGAATAGATATTTGTATACCCATGTTCACAGCAGCCTTATTCACAATCGCCAAAAGGTAGAAGCAATCAAAGTGCCATCAATAGATGAATGGATAAATAAAATGTGGTATATATTAACAATGGAATATTACTCGGCCCTGAAAAGGAAGGAAATTCTGACACCTGCTACAGCACGGATGAACATGAGGGCATTATGCTAAGTGAAAAAAAGCCAGTCACAAAAGGACAAATACTGTATGATTCCACTTATATGAGTCACCCAGAATAGTCAAATTCATAAAAGACAGGAAGTAGAATGGTGGCTGCCAGGGGCTGAGGGGAGGAAAGAATGGGGACACAGTGTTTGTTACAGAGTTTCAGGTTTGCAGGGTGAAGAGTTCTGGAGATGGATGGTGGTAATGGTTGGGTGATAATGTGAATGTACCTAATGCCACTGAACTGCACACTTAAAAGTGGTTAGGATGGTAAATTTCATGTGTACTTTACCACAAAAAAATTCTAACCAAAAAAAAAAAAAAAAAAAAAATGAGATTGAAGAAAATCCCATAAAACCCCAAACCTATGATGTTAGTTATAATGAGCCAGACTCACAGACCTGCTGATGAAGAAGCAGGCTTGGCAATTCTTCTTCTTCTTCTTCTTCTTTTTTAATGTTTATTTATTTTTGAGAGAGAGCACGTACATGCAAGTAGAGGAGGGGCAGAGAGAGAGAAAATCACAAGCAGGCTCTGGGGTGTCAGCACAGATCCTGACATGGGGCTCAGACTCATGAACTGTGAGATCATGACCTGAGCCAAAATCAAGAGTCAGAGGCTTAACTGACTGAGTCACCCAGGTGCCCTGGCAATTTTTTAGAGGACAGTTTTAAGGAGAGTCCCTGGAAGATTGCCTCTTTCAGCACAGGAGCCCCCCCAGGTACATCCCACAGGTCCCCTGCCTGCCACCCCCTCTGAGTCCCACTCTGGAGAGTTCAGGGGCTGAAGGTGTGGACACATGCAGATCATCAGCTGACCAAGATTTCTCTGATCAAGATCTGTGAGAGAAGTTGAGGACCCAGCTGGGGCTCAGGAAGGAAAGGGAAAGGTAAAGAAGAAGAGGGTAGTTGGCAAGGACTGAATCATACTGGGGAAGATGCTTTGAACTCCTCAGTGGAAATGGGCTACAGGGCCTCTAGGTCACACAGAGTCCTCCTCACCACCAGCAGCAGCACCTGTGTTCTGCATTCGCACTACACTTATAAACTTGGGGAAGTCATTATCTCAGTTAATCCTCCCCACAACTTTGTGCTAGGTATCTCCTCTTTACTAATGAAAGCGCATATCTCACACTTCTCCACCTCTTTCCATCTCCCATGTAAAGACCACTCGAGCCCAACTGGAATTTTGCAAGGACCTTGCAGGTGGCCTCCCCACACCCACTGTTGCTTCTCCACTCCAGCCTCCAACACGCAGCAGCTGGAGAGGCAAGGAAGGACAGATGAGAGATGGGAAGCTCTACAGTTTCCTCAGCTTACTACCTTTACAGAGTTTCCAGGCCATGATATGAAATGGGGAACCCAGGCTGAGTCCAATCGGCTCCTTGAGTGAAGGAGAAGCTGATAGGGTAGGAAGACCAAGGCAGGACAGAGCACTGGAGGGGAGAGAGTGGCAGTCAGTTTGTGGCAGGATCATTCCAATACCTTGATCTCTGACCATCTGTATACTTCCTCTCTGGTGGGCAGCCAGTACCTTCCAGCAACTGTCAGAGCTACTACCACCTTCCATTTGCCCACTCATTTTTCTCCTCTCCTTATACAGCTCCTTTTGTTCCGTTTTAGCCAAGCTATTCAGTGTCTCCCCAAACATCCTGTACTTACTCCACCTATGAAGCACTGAGCCTAGCTAGCATTGCACATCTGAAAACATCCTCCTTTCTCCATTGTATCAGTATATTTATTTACATCCGCTTTATTTTTTTTATTTAAAAAAATTTTTTTTAACGTTTATTTATTTTTGAGACAGAGAGAGACAGAGCATGAACGGGGGAGGGTCAGAGAGAGAGGGAGACACAGAATCTGAAACAGGCTCCAGGCTCTGAGTGGTCAGCACAGAGCCTGACGCGGGGCTTGAACTCATGGACCGCGAGATCATGACCTGAGCTGAAGTCGGACGCTTAACCGACTGAGCCACCCAGGCGCCCCAACATCTGCTTTAAAGGCACAACTTTTTACAAATGGGCCCTTCATCCAGCAAGCAAGACTTACATGATTACTAATAATTGGCACTGTGCTTCACGCTGCAGAGAATGCAAATTTGGGTCAGATGGTCCCTCATCCAGGAGTCTGGTAGGTGAGATAAGACATTCCAGAAAGGATCCATAGTAAAGACAGAAAGTGGGAGATGGCCAGTGTCATGAGACATACAGATAAAAGGCCACAGAAGGAAATAAGGTGATGATTTCTGACTAAGGTAACATGGAAAGCTGGGCGCTGAAGGTTAGTTGAGATTCAAAAGAACATGAAAAATGCTCTCTCCTTCCAGACCAGTAGGTTGAACAATGGCGTCTGGGAGCCACCTATATCAGAACCACTCAGGGGTGTTTTTATAAAGTTCAGATGGCTGGGCTTCCCTTCAGACTCCTGAATCAGAATCTTTCAGGAAGAGGTTTGGGGTGCTTCCATTTTCTAGCACTCCCCAGCTGAGTTTTGTGCTCACTAAGCTTGGAAGATCATCACAGTAGACTATGAGCTTCTTAAGAGAAAGACCACGTCTTCTTCATCTTTGTAGCAACAGCTTCCAGCAATTAACGATCAAGTGAAAGACCGAATAAATGGAAAGGGGATTAGCAATGGAAGACAGTGCCCCAAAAAATGCAGAGCAGGGAAAGCAGAATGTATGGAACATCCCTTAACATAGCCCTCTGTGGATGACACATGCTCTGCTTATTCAGGAGAATAAGCTTGTTTTCTGAGAATATTGGCTTCTTCAGGTTGGTCCTCTGAGTCACTTCATATTTTCTCCCATACTTGACAAAGAATAGACTTTATTTTGACTGATGAGTCATTGTGCTGTTAAGCAAGTCCACTAAAATGTAAAGATCCCATAAAGAAACTAAGGGTGCTGTAATGGACACGAGGTGCTCTGTCTCATTCTGTCTGCATGAAAAGGTTTTTTGGATGAAGAGGTAGTTTTCAGGTCTTTAAAAGCTTAGGTTTTTGTCAGTTCGTGTTCTTTTTCTTTAGTGTTTAAACAAACAGCATTTTGGAAAAGGGCTCTGATTGAGAGCTGCTTCCCCTGCTCATCCCCAAAATCTCTATTCTATTCCATTCGATGTTTCACCGTTCAAAGGATGAGTCTGAAATTGCTCCTCTAGCCCGCTACAAACCACTTTGGTTCTCGGGATGGTACTGGGGCCTCTTTTTAAGTTCAGTGAAGAGGCAAGGGGCCAAGAAAACAGAAACGTGGCTCTTGAGTCTCAGTTTGGAGACCAGGGTGTATCTTGAGGTAAGCAGCAATTACCTCATTATGACCTGAGAGCTATGAGGTGGATGACCGTTAATTCTGTTCCAGCTCTCAAAACATTGGTGATTGCTTTCCTACCAGGCTTCAGATGTTTAACACCTATACATTTCAGATTGACATGTGTAAAATAAAATTAAGAGTTTACTTTTGCTTTTGATATGTGTCTATTGCAGTGACAGATGAGAGGGATTTACTTTGGCTTCATGTTTCATTTGGCTTTGTCGCTCATTTGCTCTGGAGATGAAGTGTGTTGGATGTGAGAAAACCACCATCTGGTGACCAGTCAAATTGGACTCCAAGGCCGGTTCTGTGAGAGGTGCCTCTCTGATTTAGGGCAGACCTCTGACTTCTCTGGGTCTAAGGATTCTCACTGTAAGATGAAGGATTTTAGACTAGGTCATGTCCAAGATCCTTTTTGGCTCAAAAACTCTAACATGAAACACATACAAATACTATTTAAGTACAAAATAACCACACAGAAAATGTGAAAGTTGGAAATTCAGATACCTTTTGGATATATATATTGTCATATCCAAAAGGCATCTGAATTTCTAACTTTCACAGTGATCAGCTACAAATACATATATATATATATATATATATATATATATATATATATCTGATCAGGATATAATATCCTGATATATATATATATACACACATATATATACACATATATATATGTACACACACATGCACACACACATGCATTTGTAGCTGATTGCTTTTTTTTTTTTAATTTTTTTTTCAACGTTTTTTTATTTATTTTTGGGACAGAGAGAGACAGAGCATGAACGGGGGAGGGGCAGAGAGAGAGGGAGACACAGAATCGGAAACAGGCTCCAGACTCTGAGCCATCAGCCCAGAGCCCGACGCGGGGCTCGAACTCACGGACCGCGAGATCGTGACCTGGCTGAAGTCGGACGCTTAACCGACTGTGCCACCCAGGCGCCCCGCTGATTGCTTTTTAAAATACTGGATTTCCTCAGGGTGCCTCAGTGGCTCAGTCAGTTAAACATCCAAGTCTTGATTTCGGCTCAGGTCATGATCTCATGCTTTTGTGGGTTCAAGCCCCACTTTGGGCTCTGCACACGGTACTATGCAGAACCTGCTTAGGATTCTGTGTCTCTGTCTCTCTGCCCCTCCCCTGCACACAAAACACACACACTCTCTCAAAATAAATAAACTTAAAAAAAGCTACTGGATTACCTCAGAGGTACATCTTTGTGTATCCACAGTGATATTCTCAGTGCATCGTAAACATTCAGTAAATGTTTGTTGAATGAATAAATGAATGAGTATTCAAATGCATTTGAAACAGATGCAAAAGCTAGACTAATTTATCTGTCCATCAACTTTCACTGAACTTTAAAGTAAACCCCTTCTTTAGAGTAATAACAGTAGCCATAGCTGACATTTATTGAGTGCTTTCTATGAGGGCTTATTTAGCCCTTGATACACAGTACTGTATCTTATTTATCAGATTCAGAAAATACTTGAGGCTTTAGGGAAATCACTTAATTTGAATATCAACTTTCTTCCTATAAGAAGTGAGGGCAGGGGCGCCTGGGTGGCGCAGTCGGTTAAGCGTCCGACTTCAGCCAGGTCACGATCTCGCGGTCCGTGAGTTCGAGCCCCGCGTCGGGCTCTGGGCTGATGGCTCAGAGCCTGGAGCCTGTTTCCCATTCTGTGTCTCCCTCTCTCTCTGCCCCTCCCCCGTTCATGCTCTGTCTCTCTCTGTCCCAAAAATAAATAAACGTTAAAAAAAAAAAAAAAAAAGGTCAACAATTTAAAAAAAAAAAAAAGAAGTGAGGGCTACATTTTTTAAAAAAATTTTGTTCTAATGTTTATTTATTTTTGAGACAGAGAGAGACAGGACAGAGCAAGAGCAGGGGAGGGGCAGAGAGAGAGGGAGACAGAATCTGAAGCAGGCTCCAGGCTCTGAGCTGTCAGCACAGAGCCTGACGTGGGGCTCAAACCCACCAATCATGAGATCATGACCTGAGCTGAAGTCGGCCGCTTAACCGACTGAGCCACCCAGGCACCCCAGGACAATATCTTTCTTGCAATATTTTGTGAGGAATTAAAGATAATGGTTTAAATACTTCACATATTACCTATTACTTAGGAGGAACTCACTAAATTGTAGTAATTTTCTCATAATTAATGAACTTATTTATTATCTTCTATTTTGCTTTTTTAAGGTAAAACAGAAGACCAAATTGAACAAAGGTAAAATAATCTTGTTCAATTATTTCATGTGAAATAACAATTTGGCTGGGTAGGGAAAAACCTAGTAAAATTAATTTTAAAGCTGAATGATAGAGTATTTTTAAAGAGAGTTTTATTTTTAAAAGCAAACAAGTACAAAAATAGTAGAAAGCCTAAAGAGAACTACCTTCAGGGATAGATTAAATTGTTTATAATTCATATGTACATTGTTACTAAATACAGTCCGTTCAAGATATTTGAACATAATCTGTTCTCTAAAGTAATTTAAACATTAACTTTGTGAATATTGTTTATACTATAATTTGATTAATAATGGTAAAAAGGTAAACTTGCTCTAAGCTTTTGTCAAATTTGTTACAAATTCTAAATAAGCATATCAAGATTGGTAAGGCTTCACAGTGTGGTCTTATTCCTATGTGGTATTATCTGTTGATATTATAGTCTTTCGCGATTGGCAAAATTTTACTCCTTCATATAAATAACTAGCCATTTCCATTGGAGTTTTTGACCACACTACATTTTACACTACATTTTTTATTCAAGATTAAGATCCAATAATTCTTTCCACTTTAGTTATTTATATCTTCATTGAAGCAACACATTATACATTGAGGTTAAATTTTTCTTTACCTAGAATATGCTTTCTCAGCACATAAGAATAGTGCATATCAATATTCTAAAAGATTTACTTAAAAATAAAGAGCACCAGGTCAGGTAGGGGCTGGGAGAAAATTTTTTTTTAAATAATTAAAAATAATAAAATAATAATAAACAAATAGCACCAAAGTGCAAACAATTTAATAAGATCTTTTATTTGCAAAGACTTTTCACTGAATTGGAAAAAGTGTTCATTGTTGATTGCTCCTATGCTTCTAGTGAATTCTCACATTGCCCATTAAGCTGATTTGCTCTATAGATTGTAAAAGTTGTGGATTTTCAATCACATACAATTGAAATATTTAGTATCCATATAGTAGAAACTAAATCCCAGAAGTGTTCCACAACTTTTCTAAGTCCAAGACAATCAAGAATAATGTTCCATTAAGATTCCTATTGAATGTATTCAAAATAAACCCATCTCAAATTGAATATGATTTTCCAATAACTTCAGTTTAGCTGAATGAAAAACTTAAGACTGGGAAGAGAGAATAGGAATTTTGTGACTAAATCTACAATGCTGCAGGAACATAGGAATGTGGGTAGCTTAAAGATAATTCTTACCTTTTATTTAATATTGTCTATGGAGAAGGTACAGCTAATGAAATCTTTATAAATTTTTATAAGATCCCTAGAATCCTAGGGATTATTATTATTTTATTATTATTTATTTATTTTTAAAGTTTATTTTATTTATTTATTTTGAGACAGAGTGCATGGGGAGAGCAGAGAGAGAAGGAGAGAGAGAGAATTCCAAGCAGGTTCCGCACTGCTTGAGCTGGACGCAGGGCTTGAACTCACAAACCGTGAGATCATGACCTGACCCGAAATCAAGAGTCTGACACTTAACTGAGTTAGCCACGCAGGCCCCCTTTAGAATCCTAGAGTTTAATGTGCTATAAGGAAAATGCCCACAAGTTAGACCCTAGGGTCCTGGTACCAGCACAGATCATAGCTAATTCTGCTGTGGTCTCACTACTCTCTCAAGTGTCCTTGCGCGTGCTCTGGGCAGTCCATTTCCCCCATTTTCCTAGCAGCTTCTCCTGACTTTCCCCAGGACCCTGCTTGACACCCACCCTCTTATTCTCTGCAGATATGAACTCATCTCCTCCTCTACAGAAAATCAGAGGTTATCTGGCAGGAATCCCCTCAAGTTCCCATGCCCTCCCCTACACCTACCACTTTAGAACTTATCTTGCCTAGCACCTGGCCTCACCACTTCCCCTAATTATCACAGGCAGAGGCATCTCATCTGCCATGCAGGAGCGGCTCTCCACCCAGCTGTGTTCTCAAACCCCACCTCTCCCTGCTCTCATGTCCCACCCTCCCTCATCTATTATTTCTCTCTCTCTCTGTATCTCTCTTTCTCTCTATAGATTCTTCCTTTACTTCCTAAACTCTTCTTCTCGTCAGAGCCAAGCTCCTGAAGTCATCTACATTTTGCAGTGTCCACTTCCAGGAAATGTTCCCTCTTTAAATGTTCCAACATTGCCCACATGTCTCCTGCCACATGGTGGCGCTGGCCCTGCTGTAACAAAGGTCATTCAAGCCGTTCAAACTGCCAACTCCAGTGGACACTTTGCACTCCATTCTTAATTCATTTAACTTCTCTTCTGTTGACACCCAACTTCTTGAACCTTTCTCTTCCCTCTGATAGCTGTCAACATGTCTCTGATTCTCCTACTAACTCTGTCACTCTTGTGATCTTCGATGTGGCTTTTCCTTATCTACCTTGCTTCAAAATAAGGATGGTCCTAAAGATCTTAGCATCTGTTCTGCCTTCAAGTCTTCAACAACTGTTTGTTTCTGATGACCTCTGTTTCCTGCCTGGACTTTTCTGAGTTTTTGTCGACATTGTCCACAAATGTCCAATTGCTTACTAGATATTTCAAAACCTTTCTCTTTCATGTAGTGTTCCAAATTTACTGGCATGAAATTCATTGCAGTCACTTGTATGATTTTTTAAAAAACATATCTGGAATAGAATGATATGTTCACACCTTTACTATGGCATCTTGGTGGGTGGAGTATACTCCCTGCCTCTTGACTTTGGGCTTGTCCACTTCGGCCATATTTGAAGTAACCTGAAATGTACCTATGCTCTTGGGCTTGCCCTCCTGCTCTCTGATGATCTGTTATGAGAAGAACATGACCCAGTATCTGCTGTCTCTCAGCCTGGGTGCCCAAATGATAAATGTAAAGCCAACTACATGCCCCAGCCCAGGACCTGAAGAGTCGGTGAGACTTGACTTTGGACATAGGGCCCAGGGAGCTTGCATGGAGGCTTCTGAAATGTATTACACAGGTAGTGATAAACACAGAGAAGAAAGAGGAAAATAAACCAAAACCCTCCCATTCAAAGTAAGCCTGTAAATGCAAATTCTCAAAACACTTAGGGAAAAGGAATACAATAAAGTATAATGTGTTAGCAATTATCACCACAGCAAAACTTTTGCTGTACAGGAAAACTCAGTAGCTTAAAAACAGCCATCTATTCTCAAGCAGGCTGCCACCTGACTGGGCTTGGCTGGACGCTAGGTTCTAGGATCCAGCTTCTGGTCTCCAGGTTCCAGGTTGATTTCAGGTCTGGTTTGTGTGTCTCTTATCCCTCTGAGACCAAATGCTACCTAAGGCATGTGGTTGGCTTCACATTTCCCATTCAGGGGCCTTGGCTGAGGGACAGCAGGTACCTGGTTCATGTTTCTCTCATAATAGATCATCAGAGAGCAGGAGGGCAAGTCCACCAGCACAGGTAGACCTCAAGTTACTTCAAATATGGCCAAAGCCAGTCATACTGATGAGCCTATATCTGGTCATTTAGTCAGAGGGTGGCTTGGCCCAGGTTCTGGTTGTAAGCTGCATTTGCATCTTCCTGTCTCTCTAGGTATAAAACTCATATCAGATGGCTCAAGTGGCAAGGTAGTTGGATCTATTCTTAGTTTCCATTCATGCAGGAGTTAAAACCAGCCCCTGGTTTCTAGGGCTGAGCCTGGCTCACTTCTTCTATCTTGCCTAAGTTCTTTTACCCCACAAGACATAAACTCCACCTCTACCTGCTTCCAGACCCTGAGCCCAGCAGACCACAGCTTCAGTCCTGCTTATCATTTTGTATGTATTTCTCTTCTAAACCTAGTCCAATGTTGTATTTATCTTACTTTTGAGATACCAATGTCTTTTTAAGTTTCACACTGCTCTGTGTTTGAAGTGGGGAAAGGGTGCTTTGAAACATGAACTCACAATGCTATCTTGACTACAATTTTCCTGGACATTTCTACCTACGTGCTCACCAAGCATTTATACCTCTTCCACTCAAAACAGATTCCATTCACCACTTTCCCACAAAACCACTACTTCTGTATTCCCACTTCCGGTTAATGTTACACTATCTCTCCATTTGCTCAAGTCAAAATCCTCATTCATTCTTTTCTTCCCACCTTCTGCATCTGCTTCCAGTCTATCAACTCCTCCCCCATGCCAACCCTCAGTCCCATCTGTGAAGTCAGATCACCAAAATGCACACCTTATTCTATTACTCCATAGCCTGAGAGTTCTCAGCTTGAGAATAAAGTCCAGACTCCTTAGTGCAACATAGGCCTGATCCCACAGGTCTGATTCCCTCTGAGCCTCAGTTCCTGCTACTAATGTATCGACAATTCCTTGACTCAGGCACCCTGTTTCTGGCTCCATGTTTCTTTTCATGCCCTTTGCGATAACAGAAATTCCTTTTCCTGAACCACCAGCCCAAGCCCTACATCTACCACTCCTCTTCTCTCCCCTCTCCACAGCTCATCTGGGGAATCCTAGAGACCCAAGAACCTCTTGCTCTGAAAACAACTTCCACAATCCCCTCACCCCCAGAGTTAACTGATCTTTTGCACGTTTGAAGAACCTGATATTACACCTCCATTAGAGAACCTATCACACCAACTAGTGTGTGCTTGCATACACTTGTTTTCCCATCTAGGCTTTAACCTTTGTAAGAGCATTTTCTTTTTCAATACGGAGCATGCACCCAATGAACGCTTGCTGAAGCCTTAGGATTAAACACAGGTGAGCCTTTTTCTCACTAGGTCTTTGGTTTTCTCATTAGTAGGTGAAGAAATAGACTGCATAGCCTCCAAGAGTTCTCCAAGGCTCATCACACTGCCATTGGGGTGCCTCAAATGTACATTTTAAGTATAACTCACATGAAAATTTTCTTTTTTTAATTTTTTTTTCAACGTTTATTTATTTTTGGGACAGAGAGAGACAGAGCATGAACGGGGGAGGGGCAGAGAGAGAGGGAGACACAGAATCGGAAACAGGCTCCAGGCTCTGAGCCATCAGCCCAGAGCCCGACGCGGGGCTCGAACTCACGGACCGCGAGATCGTGACCTGGCTGAAGTCGGACGCTTAACCGACTGCGCCACCCAGGTGCCTCTCACATGAAAATTTTTATAGATAGCATCAGTAAATCTTTGATGTTTCAGGCCTCAAAAGATGATGGCAGTGAAATTGATGGTTGTTTTAATAAATGTTTCTAGTTTACCCTCAGTTTTGGGGTGGTTTTTTTTTTGATGTTATTGTTTTAGACCAAAAACGTAAAGGAAGACTGTCAAGTAAAAGGTATTCTACTCCAAGTATATATTGCACACAGTTACATTTGAGTCTTTAATGTAGTATTTATGTTTTTATTTAAAGTACTTGTTTACTGTTTTATTTCAATGGGAATCTCTTATTTGCAGTTGTTTGGATTTTGTGTTCTTGTTTTAAGGATTTAAAAATATATTCAGTGGAGACCTTAGCTAATGTGGTACAACTGAGCCATATTGGAAATCAGAAATTTCGTTTCAATTTCTGCCTGGCTTGGCTGCTCAGAACTTTTCAGGTCCTTGTTGAAAATCTCAAGCAACTGAAAGTTTGGTTCAGGTCACACATGACGAAAATTTGCCATTCATTCATTTCATTCATTCAGGAAACATTCATGCAGCGTCTGTTAGGAATTGAGCACTGGGAACACAATAGTGACAAGATAGAGTAGTCTCTATCCTCAAGGATCTTAGCATTTGTTGGGGGAAAGAAGCAATTAAATAAGCAAGAAAAATATGGTGTGTAGTGCTGATGAGTTAAACAGCTTTCCAGGGCAAGTAACATAACCCTACTGTAACTGGGTTAACCACAAAGAAAATTTATATATGCCTGTGTCTTCAGAGGTAGGCTGGCTTCAGCAAAGCTTGATCTAGGCAGTTCAAAGCATGTGGCCAGACCTAACACTCCTTTCTCTTTATTTCTCAGCATTGTCTCCATGATATGGGCTCCTTTGTCATCAGAACTCTTATGATTCCAAGATGGCTTCAAGCAACTCCTGAAGCTGGAGGCTACGTATATCATTCACTATGGTGGGGAACAGGGAATCTGTGTCCCAGCATTCTCTGCATTTGAGCAAAAGTCTCAAGATTTCTTCTTATTGGAGCAGCCTAGCATCTGTGTCTGCCCTGAACCAATCACTGTGAGCAACTGGAAGGGATGTGTTGATTGGGTTAGTCTGCATCATGTGGTT